>NC_055994.1:20000000-21327542 GCF_018446385.1 Zingiber officinale
TAACGAGGCTAATGCCAAAGCGACATTCACTCTCCAATGTGGCCTAACCAAAGAAGAACTGAACCGGGTTGATCCCTTCAACTGTGCAAAGGAGTAATGGGAAAAATTAATCGAGCTGCACGAAAGGACCTCTAATACTAAGGTATGTAAAAGGGATTTAATATTAAATAAATTATATAATATAAAAATACATGAAGGTGAGTCAGCGAGCCAACTTCATGCTCGCATACAAGATCTTCTGAATGGACTCCAGACAATAGGTCAAAAGGTGGAGAACCATGACGTCATAAGGTATGCACTAAACACTTTTCTGAGGAATCCATTGTGGGCATCAATGGTATGCTTACAAGGTATCCAAGGATCTCTCGACAATTAGATTAGACGAATTATTTTCAGAATTTGAGTTACACGAGCAGACAAATGCATTGCCGGAGTGAGAAAGGTATTACTTTGATTGTAAGTATAAGCAGAATGAGAGAGCCAAAAATCAAGCACCAAACTAAACTTGAATCCGAAGGTGAATCAAATCTCAAAGACAAAATCACCACCAAACTAGTCAAATTAGTTTGAAAAACACTAAAGAAGAAGAAGGTAACTCAATCAAACATGAAGGCCAAGTCTGGAGTTACCTGCTACGACTACAACAAGAAGGAACACTACAAACCTGACTATCCAAACCAGAAGCATGGAAGAAGGAAGGCCTTCAAGGCAACATGGTCTGCCTCATTGGAAGAGTCTGACAAAGAAGAACTCAAGCAAACAAGCTTCCTCACTCTACCGGTACAAGCGTATGTTGCTGAAACTGAGTCCAAGTCTGAAATCGAGAGCGAATCGGAAACTGAGTCTGAGAGAAGTCATGGATCCATATCCATTTTTGAAGGGCCAAACAACATCGTAAGTTCCTTAATTTCAGGTACTCAGTGTTGATTGCTACTCGGAATATCGTACTGGTTCCCCTGTACAAAAATTTTGTAAAAGTCCTGAACCATTCCTAACAACCTATTGTGTTCTTTAGAAATTAAATTTGGAATCACAAACAGAACTTAACATTATTGATTCCAAATTCAATTTATCTGTTCTTAGTGGTTAAGACTTGCATCGCAAACGATGCTTAATATTATTGATCCAAATTCACCCATGTTACAAATTCAATTAAATATTAATTTCAGAGATCGGCTTCTAGGTTAAACATGGTGAGGCACTAGGCCTTCTTGGGTATAGGAGCATCCACCACTTCCTAGACAAAGCCTTTCAACGAAATTTAATATTTAATTTCCTTATAGTAACCCTAAGTTTAACCAAAAAGAACAATCAAATCACAAGTTCAAAAAACAAAAGAAACACAAAATCGAAAACATAAATTTGATTACCTAGATTCATTAGCCTCTTGTGTTTGGTATTTCAAGATCTAAATAAAAGGATGAACTAGTTATGATGCAGAAACTAATAACTAGCTATACCTTTTATAGCTTATAGACCTCATGATCTTCTGCCGTATTCCTCTTCTTATCTCGGGCGTCGTGTGGGCGACGATCTACCGAGACGAGAATCCACCCAAGCCTCCTTCTTCTCCTTGCAAGTTTCGGCCACCAACAATCTCCTAGAGATGAAGAACTTTGACCACCAACCAAGCTCCAAGGTATGCTAGGAAACAATGCCTCCTATCTCTTCTTCTTCTCCAAGAAAAATCCGACCACCAAAATCTCCTTCAGAGTTGATGCCGCCGGCCACCAAAGAAGAAGAAAAGGAGAAGAGGAAGAAGATGAGGGCCGACCACCACCAAGGAATAGAGGAGAGGAATAATAGAAGATATCTTGTTATAAGGTGAGACACCTCTACCCTCTCTTTTATATTCCTTGGTCTTGGCAAATAAGGAAAGTTTTAATAAAAACTTCCTTATTTTCTTTTCCATAGAAAGGAAAATTTAATTGATAAAAAATTTCCTTTTCTTCTATGGATGTGGCCGGCTATATCAAATCCTCAAGGAAGGATAGATTTAAACACAAAATTAAAACTTCCTAATTTGTTTCTGAAAATTTTAAAATAAAAATTTCTCTTTTAAAAATTCCCTTCATGGTTGGTTATAAAAGGAAACTTTTATAAATTAAAATCTCTTTATTAAAATATGTGGATGATTTACAAAAAGGAAAGTTTTCTCTAAAATTAAAATCTTCCTTTTAACTACAAATAGGGAAAGATATCAAATCTTTCTCTTAATCTTTTGTAGAAAGCTATAAAAGGAAAGATTTAATTTTAAAACTCTCTTTTAAAATCATGAGGATGGTTACAAAAAAAAAGTTTTATCAAAAATTAAAATCTTCCTTTTAACTACAAATAAGGAAAGATATCAAACCTTTCTCTTAATCTTTTGTAGAAAACTATAAAAGGAAAGATTTAAATTTTAAACTCTCTTTTAAAACATGGCTTCCACATAAGAAAGATTTTAAAAAATAAAATCCTTTAAATTTATTATGGTCGGCCACCTAAGCTTGGATTCAAGCTAGGGCTGACCATCTACTTGGCCCATCTAACCTTAGTTTGGCCGACCCTAGCTTGGGCTCCAAGCTAAGCTTGGTCGACCACCTTAAGGTGGGTATGGGTGAGTATAACATTTTATAAATAAGAGGCTACGACAGGGACCGAGAGGAGGAATTGATTTTGGTTTCCCGATGAACTTGAGCTTCTCGTGTTCGCCCCAAACACTCAACTCGAGTTCATCAATAATAACTCATACCACTAAATAGTTATTATTGAACTACCGCACCAATCCCATATTACTATATGGGCTCCTTCTTATCATGAGTGTGCTAGTCTCCCTGTGTTTAAGATATAGAATGTCCACTAATTAAATGAGTTACTAACAACTCACTTAATTAATATCTAGTTCCAAGAGTAGTACCACTCGTCTTCATTGTCATGCCGGACTAAGTCCACCTGTAGGGGTTATATAACAA
Organism: Zingiber officinale; assembly: GCF_018446385.1. Classification (NCBI taxonomy): domain Eukaryota; kingdom Viridiplantae; phylum Streptophyta; class Magnoliopsida; order Zingiberales; family Zingiberaceae; genus Zingiber; species Zingiber officinale. Next base: position 20,002,955 of record NC_055994.1, read on the forward strand.
TCCTTATGAGCTCCTCAAGGAGACATCATTAACCTAGATTACTAGGACACCGTTTCATTCTATAATCAACAACACACAATATAAATAATATCATTTCCCAACTTATTGTGTCTATTGATTTAACGAGCTAAATCACACCCTTTGATAAATTAAAGAAATAAATATTAAGTATATGCGCTTGTTATTATATCATGATTAAGAGTACACACTTCTATAATAACAAAGGTATTATTCTTTTATATAGTCAGTATAAAAAGAAACTACCTTAGATAGTCCTGCTCAATTCACTCATAGTGTACTAGTGTAATTTTTTAGTCAAGATAAACTAATACCTAATTACACTACTGTAATGCCCAAAAATTCTCAAACTTGCATTAGAATTACTCTATGATTTTTCTGGAATTTTTAGATATTTTTCCGGAATTTTTCGAGCAGTGGAAGTAGCAAAAGTAATTAGATAAGCAAAATGGTTTAAGCGGGAATCGAACCCGGGACCTCTCGGGTCCGCTAAACCTTTAGTTAGCCTTAGTAACCGGTGAACCTAGCAGGGCCGTGCTGAAAGAAAGAGGAATCAATTATATTTATATTAGAGTTGGGTTCAATAATCCACTTAATATAAATTAAGAACTTGAGTTGGGTTTGGTTTAATTTGGTTCGGCAGCCCTCTCCTCACAAAACCTCATGCCACTTTCTTTCTCCAAACCCTCACGCCGAACACCTCTCTTCTCTTCCTCCTTCTCTCAGCGCCACACCAAGAAGACCTAGGGTTCTCCCCCTAGGACCCCAAGGTCACTTTCCGGCGACGATTTCAGCACACGGACGTTCCCCTCCGCGAGTAGAACACGTGGACGCGAGCGAATCATCGAGAAGTCATCTCCGCCAGAATTTCTAGCGATTAGATTTGTAAGAAATCTAGCACACAAGGTAAGAAACCCCTCACCTGCAGTATAATAGCTTCCGTTTGCGTTTTTACGCTTTAGTTAGGATGTATGTGGATTTTTATCGATATCTAGGGTGTATTTAACTCTCTTCGCAGATTAGGGATTTAGTTGAGCACCTCTAGATGGGCCGAGCATGTCTTCCCTCTTCAGATAGGAGGTTAGACGTTGTCGGGTGCCTAGAGGTGGTCTTCCTAATAGGGAGAAGAGTTAGAGCATCCTAGGGGCTCGATTAAATGTCTAGCTCAGTAATAGACAGTTAAATAACTTATTAAATGCACTAGAAGCATTTAAAATAGCAAATTAGTTTATTTCAACTTATGTAGGACTACAGTCCAATGGGTGGGCTCCCACAGTCGACTCTAGGTTCAGACAACCTAGTTCTAGGTTCAGATAGCCTAGATTCAGCAAAATAAGTATATAGCATTCAGTATTTTACTTTCAGCAGTGGCACTGTACTGGATTAGATATCCACTGGGCTGGACTCCCATAGTCGTCCCTAGGTTTAGCTAACCTAGTAAACCCTACTAGATTCGGAACTTGCAATCCCGGGTTTGGACAGGGATGCACGCATAGCAAGTACAGTTGTCAGGGCCCATCAGCAGCATGTTTAGTATTTTCACTTATTATATGTATAGCTTTTCAAATTCACAATCAGTTATGTGAGTTCAGCTTAGTTTCAGTACTAGCTAAGTTAGTTTAGTACGGATCATGATCAGTTTAGTTTAGTTCCATGATTTGTTTTCAGTTTCAGTTTTCATGCTCAGCTCTATTTTTGCAAGTATGATAGCTTATGTTCAGTTCTTGATTGCTATGCTTGTATGATCACATGTCATGCCATGTTTAGCCTAGTCAGTATATTTCAAATAGCATGCTTTAAAAATTCATATCAGCATCGTATGCATGTTTTTGTGAGGTAGATGGTTTCTTACTAAGCTTTTTAGCTTACAGATGCTACTTTTCTTATACTGCAGATACAGGTAAAAGAAAAGTGGACTAGTGGAGGCTGGAGGGCAATGCAGATCAAGATGTGTGTGGGAGGAACATGGAATAAAGATCTGAGGGATCTAGCAAGTTTATCTTACGTTTTAGAATATTTAGCAAGTTAACTGCCTTACAACTTTAGAGAGTTATCTATCAGAACATTGTTAGTTATTTTTCTGCACTTAGCGTGGTTACTTGTCATGAAGTAATGAATCATATCTCACATCATGTTTAGTATGTTAGCCATTACCTAGTAGAATGTTCATTTAGCTTTTATAGTGTTGTATAATGATTTTGGCACGCATCAGTGCTTATGTCAGAGTTTCTGATATGAAATCAGAAACCCCTGACCGGTCAGCAGATCGATCAGGGGGTCTCGGATCGGTCGGTAGACCGATCAGGGAGCTGGTTTCGGCAGTCCTAATTCTCTGTTCGCAGCTGGATCGTTCAGCAGATCGATCCAGCCGCGAACAGAAAGAATCCCGATAGTTGGATCGCGAACAGCACACCACTGATCGGTCAGCTGACCGATCAGTGAGCCACTGGATCGGTCAGTCCGACCGATCAGTGAGGTCCTGGATCGGTCGGCAGACCGATCCAGGTGCGTACAGAAACTCTAGTGAATCATGGATCGGTCAGTCGACCGATCCAAAGGTTCTTCCCCGTGCCAGTGTTAGTGGACCGGTCCGTGGACCGATCAGAAGTCCGGTATGAGTGGTAAATACCTCCCCTAGCATGGGTACAATTATTAGGTACATGTAGAACATTCAGTTTCAGCGTTCCCAACAATTAGATTAGCAAAATTTTAATAAACCCAATTTTCCGCACAGTATATAGACAACAGAAATTGTAGCGACCGACCTTACAGCCAGTACCCAGAAGGGGGGTCGTTACAACTACAACCACTCCTATGGTTTGTCTCATTCCATCTTGGTTGTGAACAACTGTTTATAATTTATAAGGAACTGATAACATGATCTTCTATGTGTGACACCACACACCATGTTATCTACAATATAAATTAATTAAACAACTACACTTAGCATAAATGTAGACATTTGACCAATGTGATTCTTATTTCTAAATAAATATTTATACAAAAGGCTAGGCTTTTAGCATACATTCTAACACTCAGAGATATGACTTACAAAATCTAGTTTTATATTTATTAAGAAAGTTGGCCAAATCCAATGTCCGGGCCAATTCAATCCAAAAGGAGGTAACAACCCTTAAGGAAGTGACTAACTTGAGCTCTTTGACTAAGCAAGTTCTGGAAGAGAATTCCAATTTAAAAACTCAGGTCAAAGAACTCAAGAACTCATTGGAATGATTTACTTTAGGTTCCAAGAACCTTGACCTAATTCTTGGAAAATAAAGAGTCGTATACAATCGATCTAGACTTGGATATAAAGCTAACCATAAGTTTAGATCTTATCTATCGCTTGTAAATCGAACACATAGAAGAACAGTCCAAGCATGGGTCCCAAAGTCTAATCTAACTAATCAAATTAAACTTGGTCAATATTGAATCCCCAAGGATCAAATTTATTACCTTGATAGACCTTATCGAGGCTATGATCCAGGGGAGCCAATAAAAAAATCGTCTTTATCACAAAATAGAATTGTTTGTTGTTTGCTTTATTGTTTTTCATTATATATGCTTAGATTAGGGTAGATAAGGACTTAGGCTTGATCCACACTTAACTAGTTAGACCTAGGTTTTTTAGAAAGGAAATTAAATATTTAATTTCTTTAAAAGACTTTGTCTAGAAGTGGTGGATGATCTCATACCCAAGAAGGTCTAGTGCCTTGCCACAACTTAGAAGCCAATTATTAAAATAAATATTTAATTAGCTAACTGTTAAACCTTAGTATAACTCAAATGCTGATCAATCCTTAGATTAAATTGTAAATTGAAGATTAAATTAACCATCTCACAAAACTATTAAGATTCCCTGATTGAAAATCTAGAAAAGGGTGAGATGGATCTAAATTTAAAGTAGTTAACCAAACCTAAATTAATTAAATTAAAGCTAACTCAATTAAAATTCATAATTAATTTTCAAATCATAATTAAATTATGATTAAATCATAATTAAATTATGATTAAATCATAATTAAATTATGATTAAATCATAATTATTTTTAAAAGTATAATTAATTTCAATTAATTCTAAAATCCTTAATCAAAGTAAATTATCTTCAAATGATTTAATTTTCAAAATCTTAATCATAATCATTTTTAAATATTGTTTAAAAAGTTTTAAAATTTAAAATTTAATTACTCAAACGTATATGTTTTCAAATTCAAACTTAATTATTCTGAAACTCAAATTTAAAATACTTTTGTCTTCAACATTTTGAAATCTTCAAATTCAAAACTTATATTTTAAAATCTCAAAGTCAGTATTTTTAAAATCGAAATTTAATTTAAATTATTTTTGAAATATACTTTTATATCATAAATATTTTTCAAAGTTAAAGATAAAATCAACTTAATTTAACTCCGTCTCACACACACTCATAAGCTGAACATGCTTGACAATATAGAATGAGTGAGATGAAAAATTAGAAAAATAAAATATAACTTTTATATTTATTTTACATGCTTGAACTATAGGACCCTCAAACATTTTTAGCATTAATTAAGGGGGAGTGAAAGGAAGATTAAGACATTAATTTTTATTTATTTTAAACATAGGTTTTAAAAGTTAAACTTTTCAAAAGTTTAAAATACTTCTGAAAGAGGAAGTTTAATTTTTTTTAAATTATTTTTGAAAAGAAAAATAAATTATTTTTGTAAAAAAAATAAAAACTAAGTATTTGATAAAGTATTTTTAAGTATCTTTCAAATAAATCTTTTACTTAGCTAAGTTTTTTAAAATATTTTTAAAGCTAAGTATTTATCGAAATCTTTTTAAAAGCTAAGCTTTTATGAACATTTTTTTTAGCTAAATACTTAACTAAGATTTTATCAATATCCTTTTTAAGCTAAGTACTTAACTAAGTTTTTATCAAAATCCTTTTAAAGCTAAGTACTTAACTAAGCTTTTATCAAAATCCTTTTAAAGCTAAGTTTTTTTTATCAAAATCTTTTTAAAGTTAAGTTTTTATCAAAATCTTTTTAAAGTTAAGTTTTTATCAAAATCTTTTTAAAGCCAAGTTTTTATCAAATGTTTTTCAAAAACCTAAGTACCTGATAAAGTTTTTTTTTAAAAATCTAAGTATTTTCAAAGCATTTATAATTTAGCTAAGTGTTTTTCAAACTAATTATTTTCAAAGCTAAGTTTGGCTAAGTTTTTTTCTTTTTTTTTTGAAGAAGCTGACTCACTTTCAACGCTTAAAAATTAGCTAAATTTTTTTTAAGTACTACCCTTCATGGGAGCTTAAGTTAAACAGAGTAAAAACCTTTTTGTCAAATAACTTTTCCTCCCTAAATTATTTTTGATATATGGTAAAGGCAGAGAGAATGGTCAAAAGTTAAGGGGAGTGATAAATTAAGGGGGAGCTAATACTTAGTGAGAAAATGCTATATTTTTCTTTAAATATTTTTCATTAAATTGCTATATATTTACTTAACTTTTGAACCTAGTTGCCATAATCAAAAAGGGGAGATTGTTGGTGCAGGAAGCACCAGCCGATCAAACCTACATTTTGATAATGGTAAAGGATTCAAAAGTTAAGATGTCTTATTGTCTAATAAGGTTGATTGAGCTTGTAGAAAAGGCCTAAGTTGTCTTAGACAAAAGTCCTAATGGATTCTAGGCAGGTGGAAAACCCTAAAGGGTGGTAACCCTAGGTCCTAAGGGGTGGTAACCCTAGGAGATGAAAAGTCCTAGCTGTAGTTAGATAGGTGGAAAACCCTAGGGGTGGTAACCCTAGGTCCTAGGGGGTGGTAACCCTAGGTGGAAAGTCTTGATGGGTCAAGCACTTCCAGCAAAATCCTAGAGTCGGGGACTCTAGGTCGAAATCTTGGTGGTTGCGGACCTGGTGGAAGTCTGGGCGGGTCTTGGAGCGGACGCCCAACATGAAGACCGGAAGTTTCGGCCGCTGAGCAAAAGTTCAGTTGGTCTGGAGGGCCAGTTTGGCAACAGGTAACTTCTCATGAGAGGAGTAGGTGAGGACGCGTTCCCCTGTGAGGGAACAATAGACGTTGGTTCGACCTAGGGTTTCTGGAGGAAATCCGAAGTCAGAACCGGGCAGTCCGAAGGCTATCAAAAGTTGTCTTACTTAATTAATTGTTATTTGTCTAACTCTATTTTGTAGGAGACTAACACTTTGTTGCAGGGTTAGATTCGACCTTTATCGATCGACCGAAAGTCTGGATTAGTAGACCGAACCCCAATATAGCAGGATCAGATTTTCAGAGATCAGACCGAGTTCTACCAAGGGATCAGTCGATCGAATCTCGGGAAAGGTTGATTGAACCGAGGATAAGTGATGATGTGGTCGAGTCGAGTTGATCGGACCAGATAGGCTGGGGATCGGCCGATCGGACAGTGGGATCAATCGATTGAACGAAGAAACTCTATTCGAGCAGGAGAACTAGGATTGGAAGGCTGACTGATTCAGGTGGGATCGGTTGACCGAACCTGGGGATCAGTCGACCGATCTGGGTCGAGTCAAGACTTAATTCAAAGATCAGGGGATCTGGATCAAGTTTGAGGAGGCTATAAAAGGGGACTCAGCCAGCACTTCAAAAAACCTGAAATTCAGACTACTTGCGCTCCTGTGTGCTGCGATGAAACTCTTCAACAACGCTCAATTGCTACGCTGACAATTGACATTCCTTTCCAACATCTTTGTATTGTCGGTAATTTAGTTTTAATATTACAATTGTAATTGATCTTGTAAAGATTTCTCGATCTTATAGTGATTGTCCATCGAAAACACTCTCACGTGACCTTGGAGTAGGAGTTGCCACAGGCTCCGAACCAAGTAGCTCTTGATGTTTGTGATTGTGCTCTTTGTCTCTTTACTTTCCACTACATTTCTTACTCTGTGTTTTTTGAAACAAATGTGAAAACCACGCATATTATTCACCCCCCCCCCTCCTCTAGCATGTCGACGATCCTACATCGAGGAGATGATTGTTGTCTACAGACTTGGTGTATGCCGCCATCTCTTGGATCTAAGACTATGTTATATATATATATGGTAACTATTCGGCTAGAGACATCGACCTTGCAACGAGGCTCGTTCATGAGCTCCCAACCCATGATCGTGGGATCATCTCTGTAAGCTATGTTGGAGTATGTGTTCACTCTCGTTAAGACTTTCTGTACGTTATTCTTGTAGTATTCCTTGATGGTGGGATTGGTGTAGAAATCATCGTTGGTCGATACATTTGCACCGACAACGCGAGCCCATTACACGTATTGTGCTCTGCCCGCGAGGGCATTCCAGTTGTTCACCAGGGGCATGATCAGATGAAACCCTTGGTTTTTAGCCTCCGATACCACGAAATCCAGAGCCTATAGGGAATTTATTTATTAATTAATTTGATATTTTCTCAATTATGATGATGTGCCCCCATTATAAATACAAGTCATAAATGATAAAATGAGTACATCTGGGATACAAAAAAGATTTCTCAAAGGATTATTACATGAAGTGAAGAGGATGACTTCATCTCCTAACAAACTCTAACAAACCCGGGACCACCTCACGACTACAGAGATCACGTGATGTGGTATAAAAAGGAGGATCTTCTCCGTTGGCAAGGTATACAAATTTTAGCATCTAAACCTTGTTTTCACTTCAATTACAGTTCTTCTTCTTCTTCCATCAGTGAGAGGAACTGACTTGAGCATTGGAGGGCCTAGCCAGGGATCCCCACCCCAGTCTTAGGTCACTGACACTTTGTTGGCTCGTCTCATTGTGTGTAGGAGTGTTGAGGAGTTTCTTCGGATCATCGGAGTTCATCTTCATCGGAGGCCATCATTATCCATCGGAACCAGTGCTCATCTTCATAGATTTCAAACAGAATCAAATTTGGCGCCGTATGTGGGAACTATTTACTTGGATATGAAGCTATGAAGATGGAGGAAACTGGTAAACCCAACACCATCACTATATTACAAGATGATCTGGTGTTGCTCATCAACATTAGAGTACAGAACATACTATAGCAACAAGGGAATACTGGTGACACATTACCGGTAGTGCCACCTCCGGCGATGTCGGTAACCTCTCATCACAGAGAGAGGGATATCAAGGGAGGAGATCCAGTTCATTTGTTCTCTGCTCCTCTCTCTCCAACTCGACGTCCTAAAGCTTACTTTCGGACACCCATCGAACAAGGAGGGCAAAAAGTAGTTCTTCAAGAATCTTCGAGCGAAACCCCTGTGAGGGAAAAATGAAAGGGGAAGGTGGTAGCTAGTGATAGTTCTCTTGAAAGGATTGTTACACCATTCTCTAACGGGTGTTGGATGATCTGCTACCGAAACATTATCAGAACTTAAATGTTGGAGAATATTCGAGAACAACTGATCCCGAATATCATCTTTTCAAGTTTGAACATGCAGCCCTTCTCCAACAATTCACTGATGGAGTTAAATGTCCGATGTTTCTTACTACTTTTGGAGGACCAACACACAGATAGTTTAAGTGACTGTTAGAGAATTCTATTCATCGCTTCAAGGATTTTTGCAAGATATTCTTACATCATTTTTATAGCAATCAGAGGTATCATAAAACTCCATGGAGTCTTTTTTCCATCAAGCAAGGCCCTAAGGTATTAGGGCTTATATTAAGAGATTTAATCAGGTGGCTATCGATGTTCCATCAGCCACCACAGAGATCCTGGTAAACACCTTCTCTCAGGGGCTTAATGATTATGATTTTTTAAAGGATTTGGTTAGGAATCCTCCTACCAATTTTGATATATTAATTGAGTGGGCTTCCGAGTTTATCAATGTGAAAGAGGCTCAAGCTGCTCGCAGAAAAGAGGTTAACACCCCTGCACCGGTTCCAGCAGTGGCTCACCCGGGGGGACCTGCCCAACCTCCTAAAGGACCTCGAGTAGACCTGCCCCATCATCATCCCAAGCCACGGCCTCAAGCAGTGCAACATGTGGGAATTCCTCAACATTTTCTACAGAGATGGTGTACTTATCATTTGACTAATACCCATAACACAGAAAACTATTTCACTTTAAAGAATCAACAAGCAGGCAATACTCGATATCGTCGACGTTCTCCCGTTCCAAATCGCCGGTGATATTCTCAACAGGACAACCCACTCAAAATTGAATATCAACCGAGCAGAACTCAAGTGGGAATATTGCCTCTTCCCGTTGTGCAGGCACATACACCCAATCAAGTACAAGCAGAGCTATCATCAGCCCGACAGGAAGAAAATTGCAGTAATGCCGCTCGGGGCAATATTAACATGATAGCAGGAGGACCCACTGATGGTGATTTTAACCGGGCGAGGAAGTCACATGCTCAGTGATTAACAATTCATGCTGTCGGATGTAGCACTAAAAGGCGGCAGGGCCGGAGATTAGTTTCGGACCCAAAAATCTGGTGGGGTGGTAGTACCCCATGATGATGCATTGATAATCAAGCTTGTTATAGCCAATTATAATATTTCATATACTTTTATTGATACTGGTAGCTCTGTTAATATTATCTTTAAGCAAGCTTTTGACCAGTTGTAGATTGACTCGAGTGAGCTTCAGCCTTTGGTTACTCCATTATACGGGTTTATAGGCAATGAGGTGCAACCACTGGGTCAAATAAAATTGGCTATATCCTTAAGGGAGGAGCCTCTTATGCGGACGCGCCGATCGATCTTCATAGTTGTAGACGTTCCATCAGCTTATAACGTTATCCTGGGTTAACCGACCTTGAATGAATTTAGGGCAGTCGTTTTTACTTTCTACCAGAAGATAAAATTCCCTATGGATGATCAAGTAGGGGAAGTCAAAGAAGATCAAATAACAGCATGTAAGTGTTATGTGGAGATTGTAAGGGCGGAAGCTAGTGCCGCCCGAAAAGCTCAGAGGATGGATATCAACGCCATTCATGAAAAACCACCCACCCTTATATATGAAGAAAAGGAGGATGTGCAAATACATTGTGGCAATTGTGGCAAATTGCCACAATGTATTTGCACAGCCTGGCCAACCGGAAGCTACCACACATATCACCTCTGGCTTGGATCCTGATCTCAGAGAGGATTTGATAAAATGCTTGACAAAAAATAGTGACGTGTTCGCTCGGACACCTAAGGAAGTGAAAGGTGTTGCGCAAACGGTTATGGAGCATGCTCTTCACGTGTATTCAGATACCCAGCCAGTCAAACAAAAAAAGAGGAACTTCAGATCTGACCAGAACAAGATTATCAAAGAAGAGGTGGACAAACTACTGGAGGCTGGATACATTCGGGAAGTACAATTACCAAGCTGACTGGCTAATGTGGTTCTGGTTTCTCAGCCAAGTAACAAGTAGCGAGTGTGTATTGACTTCAGAGATCTCAACAAGGCCTGTCCGAAGGACTATTATCCTTTACCTTGCATAGATCAAGTGGTGGATTCTACGGCCAACTGTGAGTTTATTAGTATACTGTATGTCTATCAAGGGTATCATTAAATTCCACTTGCTAAGGCTGATCAGGAAAATGTTAGCTTTATAACTACTGAAGGTACTTATTGTTGTAATGTTATGCCTTTTGGTTTCAAGAATGTAGGGGCTACTTATCAACGACTTATGAATAAGATTTTCCAAAAGCAGATTGGGAGAAATATGGAAGTTTATGTGGATGATATTCTTATAAAAACTATCCGGGCTTCTATTTTATGTGCTAATATTAAAGACACTTGTAGGACGCTGAGAAGGTATGAGCTCAAGCTCAATATCAACAAATTTTTATTCGAGGCCAAGAGAGGGAAGTTCCTGGGATACATGGTGATCGAGTGAGGAATAGAAGTCAATCCCAGCAAGGTGAAAGCATTGTAGGACATGGCTCCCCCAAAAACCTGAAGGAGGCTCAGAAATTGATAGGGAGGATTACTACCTTGTCTTGATTCATCTCTCGATCGGCCGATCGGAGACTCCCTTTCTTCAAGGTACTCTGGAAAGCAACTAAGTTCTAATGGGATGAGGATTGTAGCAAGGTGTTTGAGGAGTTAAAAGAATATTTGTCTACTCTTCCTGTATTAGCTAAGCCAGTAGTAGGAGAAACTTTGTGGTTGTACTTATCAGCCAACGATCATGCTGTTGGCTCTGTATTAGTGAGGCAGGAAGAAAAAGAATAATTGCCTGTGTATTTTTTGAGCCGTTTATTAAAGGGCGCAGAGTGTTGATATATGACACTCAAAAAGTTAGCTTATGCATTGGTTCTAGTAGATCGGAGGTTACACCCTTATTTTTTGTCACACCCCATTATAGTATTAACTAACAGCATTCTCGATCGAGTGCTTGTTAACCCAGAGACATCCGGGAGATTGATTAAGTGGATGACCGAGCTCAGTGAGTATGATATATAATATCAGCCTCGGGCGGCCATCAAAGCCCAAGCTTTGGCCAATTTTATAACAAAAATACCAAGTCTCGAAGCAGAGGAAGCCTGGACTATCTATGTGGATGGATCTTCTATTCGACAAGGTAGTAGAATTGCAATTCTCCTTATATCTCCTAGGAAAGATCGAATATAGTTATCTGTTAGACTGAATTATAGAGTTACCAACAATGAAGCTGAATATGAAGCATTGATAGTAGGTTTGCAAGCTGCTAAGCACGTGGGAGCTGCTAGAGTGATAATTCATTCTGATTCCCAATTGACAGCACAACAATTGATGGGTAGCTTTGGGATTAGTAATGAAAGACTCAAGTTGTATGCAGAGGCCTTTAATAGATTGAAGGCTGAATTTCATGAAGTAAGTATAAAGAAAATCTCTCGAACATATAATCAAGTAGCAGATGAGTTAGCTAAATTACCTTCTGCCATTGTGCCTTGGAGTTTGGATAGGCCAGTGGAACAAACATTTTAGTATCTTGTGTTGAGCAACAGGCTAATCTTGAAATTCAAGGTGATTGGAGAACACCAATCATTCTATTTTTACGACAAGGAATTCTACCCACTAATGTAGAGCAAGCTAGGGTATTCAAAAAGAGGGCAAGCCAATATACTATGATCGGAGACCACTTATATAAAAGGGCCTTCTCTAGTCCTTTGCTTAAATGTGTTGGATCAGATGATATACAATATATTTTGCAAGACATGCATCAAGGTTCTAGCGGCAGTCATATGGAAGTATACCCTAGCCAGAGCAAGCTAGGGTATTCAAGAAGAGGGCAAGCCAATATACTATGATCGGAGGCCATTTATATAAAAGGGTCTTCTCTAGTCCTTTGCTTAAATGTGTTGGATCAGATGATATACAATATATTCTGCAAAAAGTGCATCAAGGTTCTTGCGGCAGTCATATGGGAGGTAGGTCTCTTGCCAGAAAGATATTATTAGCGGGATACTTTTGACCCACTATACAAGCAAATGCTGCTCAACTTGTGAGAACTTGTTTGTCTTGTCAGAAACATCAGAATATTCCTCATCATCCTACTAAATTATTGAAAACTTCTATAGTAGCTTGTCCTTTTGATAAATGGAACATGGATATAGTAAGGCCTTTTCCTCTTACACATACTCAGAGAAAGTTCTTATTAGTAACAGTAGACTATTTCTCTAAATGGATAGAAGCAGAACCATTAGGCAGAATTACTGAACATGCAATTATCAAATTTCTATGGCCGCATATTATTTGCAGATTTGATATTCCACATAAAATAGTTTCTGATAATGGAAGGCAATTTCAAGGGAGGAAGATTAAAAAATAGTGTTCTGATTATGGCATCACACAGGCTTTTAGCTCTGTGGCATACCCACAGAGTAATAGACAAGCCGAAGTACCCAATAGAGAGATTATCAGAGGACTTAAAACTAAATTAGATCATGTTGGTGGTAGCTGGGTAGATGAACTACCCAGTGTATTATGGGCATATCGTACTACTCGAGAATCTACAGGAATTACTCCTTTTCACCTGGTTTATAGTGGTGAAGAAGTGATTCCAATTGAAGTTGGAGTAGAGTCTGATCGAAGAAAGTTTTATGATGGCAATAATGCGGATCGATGCCTTATGGAGCGTGATTTAATAGAGGAAGCGCGGGACAAAGCAGCAACCCGACTTATTTCTTATCGGCAACGAATGAGACAGAATTACGATAAAAGAGTTATTCCAAGGTTCTTTCAAGTAGATGATCTGGTATGGAAGCGTATCAAGCCCGTATGAGATGTTAACAAACTAGAACCTCAATGGGAAGGACCTTAAAAAGTCATATAGAAGCTTGTATCGGGCTCTTATTAACTCCAAGATGCATAAGGGAGAAAACTCGAACGTCCTTGGAGTGCTAATCATTTGGAACCATACAGAACTTAACAAATATGCCTGTAAGTCACTTATGTATCTTGTTTGAACATTGTTAGTATAAATAACAAAGCAACTGCAGGTAATATTATTTGGGTGAGATATATATCCTTCTTTAAATTTCCATACTAGTCGATCGGGGATCCTAAGGAGTGACCGGCTTGGCTTTCTTGGGGGGAACCGGAGACTTTACACCTTCATAACAATCGATCGGGTGTAGGACCGTTACGGCCGGCTAGGAGGGGGTTGTTGGATAGCCTTGTAAAGTAAAAAACAAAACAACCATTCCTTGAACTCTTTAAGCTAACACTTGTATAAATAATAATCAGAAAGTAAATAGAACATTAAAAGACGAGGCACAAGTATTTACTTGTTACAACCGATGTGGTTTTTAATCCAAGGAAGATAAAGCCCACTATCAATATCCTTCAGGCGGAGAAGCCTCTTACAACGTTGAAGCGCAGAAACAGAAGCTTAACTACAACTCTACAGCACACAAGCATAGGAATTACAAGTAATGAGTTCGTTGAAAAGTTTCTGGACCAAGGCTATATTTATAGCCTTGGTCGGGGCACCTGGAAGGGTTCCGGGCGCCCTGGGGGGATAAATATTATCCCTCAACGATCAGATCGAATCAAATCTCGATCCTGGTCAAAAGTAGGGTCCGGGCGCCTGGAAGCATTCCGGGCGCCCCGGGCTGGTCCGGGTGCCCCGGACTAGTAAAGTCAATCCGTGTTGACTTTTTCATTCGAGACCACTGCTCTGGTTCGGTTCGGCTTGGTCTGAGTCTTCTACTACGGATCCGCTCGCTTGGGTGATCTCTGCCATCCGGAAAAGGGCTCACCCGAACCCAACTTCAGGTCTTCTCGAGCAGCTTTCTGCTTCGGCTTCTCGTCCCTCGGAATCGCTGCGTGTTTCCTTCTCGTCCACCAGCGTACTCATCCGCAGTCTTCATCCTTCGGTCGCACCCCGTGCCGACCTTCTCGCTAGCTGCGTCTCTTGCTCCCCGAGCAATCTTCCGCTCCGGCTTTTGTCCCTTAGAACCACCGCACACTTCCTTCTCATCCAGCGGGGTATTCTTCCGCAACACCTCGTCCCTCGGACGCACCGCGTGCCGTCCTTCTCGCTAGCTGCGTCTTCCGCTCGAGTACCTGTGATCCTAAGCTCCTGCACACTTAGACACAAGGTTTGAAACACATAGGACCTAACTTAACTTGTTGATCACACCAAAATAACCTTGGGGTTCCAACAATCTCCCCTTTTTGATGTGATCAACCCAAGTTAAGCTAGGGTCAAAAATAGACATGAAAATGAAATAATTTATATTGCAATAACAAGCAACAAGATAGAAAAAAGTAAATTTCAAAAATTCTAATTTTCAATTTCTATCTCCCCCTAGACTTATACTTTTTCTTCTCCCCCTTTGATCACATAAAAATTTGGGGTTGCAAGAAAAATCTAAGGGTTGACACTTAGAAAAATTATAGAAGTCTATTTCAATTATTTTCTGGAAAAAAATATTTCCAAGTCAAGGAAAAAATTTCTAAGTCAAAAAATAACTTTTGAAAAATTTCTAAGTTTTCACTATAAAAAAAATCTTTCTAAGCCCAAAACTTTATGCAAGAAAATTTAAGAAAATTGATAGCATTAAAAAAAAATTCTTATATATATATTTATTTATTTATTTTATTCTAATACTTTTATCAGAAAGTTTTAAATTTCTATTTTAATTTATTATAATTTCTTAAATTTGAAGCAAGAAAATTTGAACATGTAAAAATTTGTACAAATTGTAACATGTCATTTTCTATTGTATTTTGAATTCCTAATTCGCAAAAATATTTTGATACTATAAATTCTAACTTAATAAAGTTTTTCGACAATATAATTTGTAAAAATTCTTTCGGCAATGTCTTTATTTTGCAAAATTCTTTCAGAAAAATATTTTCTAATTTGCAGAATCCATTCGACAAAATATTTTGTAATTCACAAGAATTTTTTGACAACAAAAATTCTGATTTGCAAAATTCTTTTAATGATTCTTTTGACAGTAGATTTCTTAATCCGAAATTTTTTTTCGACGATTCAATTTCTAATAATAGTTTGTCGAGATACATTAATTGACAAGCTATTTCTTTTAACTTTATAGACTTTACTTCACAAAATTCTTTCGATAACATAATTTGTAATTCAAAAGAATATTCGAAGAAAATTCTCGGCAATATTTCTAACTTGCAAAGTTCTTTTATCAAAATAATTTGTAATTCGAGAAACTCTTTCGAGAATATTTCTAATTTGCAAGAATCTTTGGTGAAAACATTTTGCAATTCAAAAAATTCTTTCGATAATGTTTTGCAAAAATCTTCAGGTAATTTTTCGATTGATTGAATCATTTGTTCAGAAGGTGGAGGCCATACCTGAGTTATCTCGTCAGCTGTTGATTCTCTACCTATCGAGTTGCTTTCTACCGAAGTCTCTCCCCCTTTATCGATGCTCATCTAGGATGAGCTTTCTGTGGCTTCGGGATGGAATTCGACTATTGAGGTTGTTGCGGCACTTATCTCGGTTTCGGACTCTTTAGATGACGGATCGGTGTTGGATTCAGCCTCGACTTGTTCTTCGTAGAGCTTCAAGAACTTCTCCCAAAGTTCTTTTGCGCTTTTATATTCGCCAACTCTATCAAGATCTTCATTTGGTATTACGGTTAGAATGTGAAACTCTGCCCGACCATTTGCCATTGACTCGTCACATTGCTTCTTGTTCCAGAGGCATAGATCGAGTTCTTCTCCATTCGTTGTCTTTGGTGCTTCATAACCACATTTCAATATTAAAGAAATACCAGAATCTGAATTTAAATATACCTCCATTTTTTGTTTCTAAACAGCAAACTCCCCTTTAAATGCTGGTGGGTAGTCGCTAGCTCCGGCCATCGTTTGATTGCTTCGGACGGTGGTTAGTCCTTCTTGAAGCATCTCGGCTCTGATACTGTAGGACCGTGATCGTTCGATAGAGGGGGGGGGGGTGAATATCGATTCGAAAAGTCGAGTAAAACTATGCAGCGGAAAAGTAAATGAACACAGTTGTTTTTACTTCGTTCGGAGCCTGTGACGACTCCTACTCGAAGGCCCGTGGTCCTTGACCACTTTCGTTGGGCAATCACTAGCAATTCGAATATAATTACAAAATGAATACAGGAAATGCTAGTGAAACAAAGTAATATCGACAAAGAAATTAACTAAAAACCGAAGGAGCACTTTGTCGGAGCTTTGTTGGCATCGCAGGAACGTAGAGCAGCAGGACCAGCAGTAGAAGAGTTCTCAGATTGATTGTTGAAGAAGCTCCATCCCTGGGGCTTCTTTTATATGTTGCTCTGGGCGCCTGGATCCCTTCCGGGCGCCCTGGTGCGACGTGGCAGGTCTAATCAGCGAACTCCACGTGGCGACGACTCGGCCTGGATAAAATTCACCTCCGGGCGCCCGGACCTCCTGTTTCCAGAAACTTCCTTTCCTGCAAAACAGAGTTAGTCCGAGGCACATATGTATTCTGCAACACAGATTGTTAGCACAATTTATGAAATAGAATTAACAGTAAAAATATGACTTAGATTCCGTCTTTCCGAGACCGGAATCTAGTCACGATCTCGACTTAGATATCTGAAATGGATCTAAGCCGGATCGACGCCTAATGTTCCCTTCCCGGGAACGCGTCCTCGCAGTCACTCCCCTCCAGTGACTTACCTCACTTACCTGCCAGATGTTCGGTCAGCCCGTCGACCCGTCTGGACTTCTCGCCAGCTATCTAGTCAGCCCGTCGACCTAGCTGGACTTCTCGCCAAGCGTCCGGTCAGCCCGTCGACTCGCTTGGACTTCTCGCCAGCTATCCGGTCAGCCCGTCGACCTAGCTGGACTTCGTGCCAGACATCCGGTCAGCCCGTTGACCTGTCTGGACTTCCCCTTCACACTCGATCAAAGTGTTAGACAACAACAAAACTAACTTAACCTATTTGTCATTCATCAAAACGTAGGTTAGACCGTTAGTGCTACCCGCACCAACAATCTCCCCCTTTTTGATGGAATGAGAACCTGGTTAAGTTAGTGAAAGAACGCAAAAAACAGGCACATCGGTTTTAAAGTTAGTTTTAGTGTTTTCAATTTTGGTTTATCTAACTTAACCACCTAACCCTCCCCCTTTGGCATTCATAAAAAAAAACAAGGGTAAACAATCATAGTGTAGAGTTACTGTAAAAAATAAGCACAGCTAATCTTGAAAAAATATCTGAGTTTGGTTCAAAATTCAAAGATAAAAGTACAATTTTTAAATCAAATTAAAAAAAATCAAGTTGACTTGGGGGAGACAAGTTGAATTTTGAAAAGTATAAATTTAAAGTTAATCAAGTTTAACTTTTCAAGCATGTAAAATTTTTAAACCAGGTTTTCAAATTTTCTTTTCAAGTTTAAGTAACATTTACTTTTCAAAAAAAAATTTCAACTTCAATTTTTCAAAACAAAGCAAAAATTAAACAAGTAAGATTAAATTTGCCAAAATAAATTTGATAAAAGCTAAATTTGGAAAGTTTAATTTTCAAGCATATGTTACAAAGCTGAATAAGTTTAAATTTGCAATCAGGTTTAAAAATTAGGTGGGATTAAACTTCCAAGTTTTTCAAACACTTAGTTAAATTAAACTTTTTGTAAACTAATGTTCAGACATAAGTTAGTTTTAAAAAGCATTTTTCAAACACACAGAATTTTAATTAATTTCTCCCCCTGAACTTGATACTTAAATTTAAACAGCTGTCTAACCAATTAGGTACTAACTAACTATCAGAAGATAGTAGCTTTCACTTGGTTAGTCAGATTAAGGTGATTATAAACAGTCAGTGTTTGACTTGACTGATGATCTTAATCTGATTACTGTCTGATTTGTATTTAACGTCCAAACTTATGCTAATGCACTGAAATAAGCATCTTAAGTCCAGACAGTTGGCCTATGCATCTCACCCCTTTCTATGTTTGTCAAACACAAGCAAGGTAAACCTAAGGTGTTGGTGAGATGCTCAAAAACTAGTCCTATGGGTACATGCTTTCTAAGGATTCAAAGCTAGTCTAAGGCCAAAACTGTTTTTGAAAAACTAAAAATAGGAAAGTTTTGAAAACAAACAAGTTTAACTTATAATTTGAAAACATTTATTTTGAAAACAATTTTTAAAAAATCCTAGTCTATTGAGCACATCCCTAATTTTCGACGTAAGTTGCTAAACTCACTTTCAGGGAGTGGTTTTGTGAAAATGTCAGCTAAATTTGATTTGGACTCAATGTATTTGAGTTCAATATCACCTTTAGTAACATGATCCCTGATAAAGTGGTGCCTAATTTCAATATGTTTGGTTCTTGAATGATGCACAGGGTTCTTGGTTAAGTTAATTGAACTTATATTGTCAATTAATACTTTTACATTTGTGATGTTTAAGTTGAAATCTTTTAGAGTATGCATCATCTATAATAATTGTGCAACACATTCACCTATAGCTATGTATTCTGACTCAGTTGTAGATAGAGCAACATAATGTTGCTTTCTACTAAACCAACTAACAAGTGATGAACCTAATAATTGGCATCCACCACTTGTGCTTTTGCGGTCTAATTTACATCCAGCATAATCTGAGTCAGAATACCCTATTAGTTCAAAATTATTAGTCCTAGGATACCAAATTCCTACATTTGTTGTTCCTTTAAGATATCTAAAAATTCTTTTAACTTGTGTCAAATGGGATTCCTTAGCACAAGTTTGGTATCTAGCACACATACTAACTGCAAATAAAATATTAGGTCGGCTTGCAGTTAAGTACAGTAGGCTACCTATTGCACTCCTATAATATTTTAAGTCAACTGATTTTCCACTTGGGTCATTATCTAAGATTGTGTTTACTGCCATAGGTATTTTTATTTCTTTTGTATTTTCCATCCCGAATTTTTTAAGTAATTCTTTAGTGTATTTGTGTTGATAAATATAATTTCCTTCATTTGTTTGTTTGATTTGTAATCCTAAGAAATAAGTTAATTTTCCTACTAGACTCATTTCAAATTCTTTTTCCATTAGATTAATAAATTCCTCTAAAAAATCTGAATTTGTTGAACCAAATATTATATCATCTACATATATTTGTGCAATAAATATGTCTGTATTTAATGATTTAACAAACAAGGTTGGGTCAATTTGACCTTGGTTGAATCCTTTAGATGTTAAGTAAGATGTTAGCCTTTCATACCATGCCCTGGGTGCTTGTTTAAGCCCATATAACACTTTCTTTAACTTAAATACATAATCAGGGTGTTCTAGACTTTCAAACCCAGGAGGTTGACCTACATAAACTTCTTCTTTAATTAGTCCATTAAGAAAGGCAGACTTAACATCCATTTGGTATAGTTTGAATCCCTTATGGGCTGCATAACTTAGTAACATTCTAATGGATTCTAATCTGGCTACTGGGGCATAGGTCTCATCATAGTCAAGCCCTTCCACCTGACTAAACCCTTTGGCAACTAGCCTAGCCTTATTTCTAGTAATTTCCCAGTTTCACTTAATTTGTTTCTGAATACCCATTTTGTTTCTAATATTTTCTTATTCTTAGGTGGTGGTACTAGGTCCCAAACTTCATTACGCTCAAATTAGGCTAGTTCTTCTTGCATAGCTAGAATCCAGTCTGGGTCTAGTAGGGATTCATCCACTGTTTTGGGTTCTATTTTTGAAATTAAGGAGATTTGACTCAAGTTTCTAAAAGATGATCTGGTTTGAACTCTTAGGTCTGGGTCACCAATTATTTGATCAGTTGGATGGTTGGGATTCACTCTTATAGTTCTAAGGGGTTCATTTTCTTGATGTTGCTCCTCTTCTTCATGACTTAGAGTTTGGTTGGTTTCTGGAACAAATTCAGGTGGTTGTGTAAGTTCTATGTTTTGTTTAGTTTCTTCAAATTTTACATTAGTAGTTTCTTCAATTTTTAAGGTAACCTTATTGTAAATTCTATAGCCTCTACTATTTAGGGAATATCGTACAAAAATTTCATTTTCAATTTTAGAGGAGAATTTTCCTAAGTGTTCTCTTGTATTTAAGATGAAAACTGGGCACCCAAACACTTTAAAATATTTTATATTGGGTTGTTTATTATAAAATATTTCGAAGAAGGTTTTGTTATGGGTTTTATTTATTGTAGTTCTGTTCTGTACATAGCAGGCTGTACTAACAGCTTCTGCCCAAAAGTATTTAGGTAGGTTATACTCATTTAACATTGTTCTAGAGGCTTCAAGTAAGGTTCTATTTTTTCTTTCTACAATCTCATTCTGTTGGGGTGTTTTAGGGCATGAAAATTCATGATGGTAACCATTTTCAAGACCAAAACTGTTAAAGTTGTGATTTTTAAATTCTCCCCCGTTGTCACTCCTGATTCTTTTAATTTTAATATCTTTTTCATTTTCAATTTGTTTGCAGAAATTTATAAAAATTTCAAAAGTTTCATCTTTATGTTTTAAGAATTTTACCCAAGTAAACCTAGAATAATCATCTATAATTACTAAACAATATAAGTTTCCATTTATAGATTTGACTCCATGGGAGTCAAAAAGGTCTAAATGTAGAAGTTCTAATATTGAGTTAGTTTGTGGTTGATTTGTTTGTTTGTGAGTGGATTTAGTTTATTTACCTTGTTGACAAGCATTACATATGGTTGAATCTAAGTTAGGTAATTTTGGTAAGCCTCTCACAAGTCCATTTAGTTTACTTATATTTCGAAAGTTGGTGTGAGACATTCTTCTATGCCATAACCATGTTTCTTCTTTTTGTGCTAAGTAACACTTAATGGAAGAAGTGGTTAAGTTGATGGCATAGATGTTGTCTTTTCTAAAACCTTTTAGGCTTATGGTGGGAGTATTTAGATGTTTGATTAAACACTCTGTGGATAGAAATTTAACCTTATACCTAGTATCACATAATTGACTTATACTCAGAAGGTTGTATTTAAAATTTTCAACAAGTAAAACATTTGTAATAATAAAGTTTATTTTTAATTCAATATTACCTATACCAATTACCTTGAGTTTGTCGTTGTTTCCAAAGGCAACTGTCACGCCCCAGGTAGTCCCTGTCCGAAGAAATTTCGGCAGCATCTCCCCTGTACGGCGGACAATATGAATCTCAGTATACATATATCTATACCTCGGCCACACTCGGCCGGAACAATACACACAAATAGTAAACAATCCACGCAGTTATATTTAACGAAAAGATGATATAGAAATCAACGAAGATATACGTACACATCCTACTCCACTACAACGAAGAAATGAAATCCACGAAGTAATGAAATATTCGCAGTGGAAAACAAAGTAGCAAACCCGAATGTTCGATATAAAGTCCACAATACAAACCCACATCACAAGTATACGAATAAAAGCAAATACAGAAAACGATATCTAGAAATCTTCGCGACAAAGGGCCTAGCGACTGGAATCTCTCCTGACGGCCTCAACCTGAAAAATAGTAACAACGGGGTGAGTTCAAAGAACTCAGCAGGTAAACCAATAGACATGTACAGCAATATATATCCACCAGTAATAGCCTAAGGTACAGTCTCCTAAACCATGGGATCAAGAGTACAGTTCTCTAACCATACAACCTACGGTATAGTCTCCTAATAAACAGATATGCATAGCCGAAATAAACTGTAGTAACCAGAATATGCATAAGGTACAGTCTATAGCAAGAATAATAAGAAAATGCATAACTGAAATAAATCAACCTCACTGAGGAGGTGCGTCGGTAAACATACAGAGACAAGAAAGTAAAGAAGAAAGCATCGTCGATGTATCTTACCATCAAGCCCTAAAGACCCTTCCACGCCTACGATCGGTGAATCTAGATCGATCAAATGGCATTGGACTAGGGCTGTGACACCGTGCACTCTGCCGTCACTACCCCTGAAGAGTGACCGAGTGGACGGGATGCACCGGAGTACACCTATCCTCCAACCTCACTATAGGAGGGAGCGCCATGCTCTCATCTCCCGGTACACAATGACGGGGAGGGACCCCGGTGTGCTACCACGCTGCCTATCACACTACCCATGAGTGGAGCCTCCAGCGGAGCACCACCGGGCAACCTACACGCCCTGTGTGTTGTGCCACTACCCATGCAGTGGTCACGTGGTGCGCAGGTCAATGTAGCCGGCCGACGAGCTCAACAATAATGGAGTCGTCAATCGCCCAGCATGCAATCATGCGATATGGTGCATGCGGCTATAATATGTCATACCTGAACATATCCTCCATATGTGTAGATGCCAAATAGACCAACACATAAATAACAATGAAAATAAACAGCATAAATCCAAAGACATCACATATAACCATGATGTAAGTATCATGAATCCAAGAGCATGTATCACACATGTAACGCAACTAATACAGTAGAGTAGAGCACTATAGATATGCATCTCTATGAACATATATACACATGGCAAGAGATAAAATATCCAATCCTGAAGTAAAGCAACTAGCAGATGAAGCATGTGATAGGTATCAACTAGCTAAGACCATGGAAGAAATAAATCTACCATCTATCACTAATAATTATATATAAACTATACATATCATAAGACAATATCAAAAGATAAGTCAAAGGGTACCCGCCTGCAGATATCGAATGAACTATAACCGGGGAAGTGATAAATCTACCAATCACTAGTAAGTATATATAAACTGCACATATCATAAGACACTATCAAGAGATAAGTCAAAGGGTATCCGCCTCAAATAGAAGATACAATCCAGTCCTAATCCAATGTCGAGATGCTCGTCTCGAATCAGAGTCCTGTGTAAATAAATACATTTACTTTTATTTAGCTAGAATACAAACAAATAGCTAAATAATTCCTAAACAGAAATTTAGGGACAAACCCTAACCTATAACCCTCCACCTTTCTAACGGTTAATTAGGAATAATTTCCTAATCCTTAATTAACCATTAGATTAGCAAATCAAACCTAAATCCATATAACCTAATTAATCTACACAACCTAATGATTATAAATTATCAATAGGTATCAAGATCATACCTAATCATCTAACACGTGATTATCTAACAATATCCAAATTCGAAACATGATCTACAACTAAGATCAATTACCCTAACTAATCATGTACCAATCCAATTCATTCCGAGTTCAATACATACCTAATTCATCAACACAACACTAATTATGTATCAACCTCACTACACCATACCTCAATCCAGCTACTGTTGATTCTGGGTCAAGGGAACACTGATGGATGGGTTGCTGCCGCACCAAAAGTCCACAGAACAGCAATGTGTTGAATTCCACTTTACAATTCGGATCAAGAAGAAATCAATCTGGAAGATTATTGATCAAGTCAAGAACAGAGATCAAGATTGAAGATCACGGATCAAACAATGCCTATTTACAGAATACAATGCCTCACCTTCAAGATCACAATTAGGCACGATTAAATTCTTGTCGATGAACAAAAAGAAGGATCGGACACTACGCTAGGGCACAGCGATGGAGAGCATCAGGGGAGGAGAAGGATCGGCCCTGTCGTCGGATCGTGCTCTAGACGTCGCAAGATCTGGGAAGCTAGCTCCTCGCCCCTGTGCTCCGGACCCCAATCTGCGCCGGCGATCAGGTGATCGCAGTGAGGTGAGGTTGCGAGGAGACGTGATGCGGCGTCTGCAGCCCGGAGATGAAAGATGTCGGCTAGATCTGAACTCACTCCAACCACGTTGGAGCAGAAACTAGGGCTCGGCAGAATCGGCCGAGAAGGAAGAAATCGGAGAATGGAGACCGGAGACTCGACAAGCTTCCCTCCTTCTCGCTCCAAGACTGATTTGTGCCGGCGGCGACGCCAAGAAGATGAAGAGAAAATCGCCGGTCGCTAAGAGAGAAAACGCGAGGAAGAGTCGGGGAGGAAGAGATGAATCGGGTTCGTGATCGGCATTTGGGGAAAATAAAAAGAAAAGGGGAAATGTTTATATTAATAAACATTTCCTCACTTAAACGGGTATCCCAAACAGGCTTTAATCCGAATCCGAAATTGATCCCCTCAAAACCCATCTTACGAGCTCTGAAAAATTCTCAGAAAATTTCTAAAAATTCCGAAAAAATCCTATAAGGCTATTTTCCAAATAACCCTATTAATTAAATTTTCCGAGATCTCACATCCTCCCCTACTAATAAAAATTTGGTCCCCCAAATTTCGCTATAACTAACAGCAACCACTAAAATATAACCATGCAGTATAAATGCTGAAGAAACTCTAACCCACATACCTCAAGTAAACAGATGGGGGTATCGAGCTCGGATCGTATCCTCTAGTTCCCACGTAGCCTCGTCGTCAGAATGATGCTGCCAACCGACTTTAACCAGCCGGACAATCTTGTTCCGTAGCTGACGCTCTCTGTGGTCCAGAATCCACACCGGAACCTCCTCGTAAGTAACATTAGGCTGAATAGGAACAGATATATCTGACAGAACATGTGCTGGATCGGATACGTATCTCCTCAGCATAGATACATGGAATACATCATGAATGCCAGCTAGAGATGGTGGTAGCGCCAGACGGTAAGCTACTGCGCCAATCCTCTCCAAGATCTGGAATGGTCCAATATATCGGGGAGCTAGTTTACCTCGGAGACCAAATCTCTTCACCCCTTTCGTGGGTGAAACTCTAAGAAATACATGATCACCAATGGAGAACTCCAGGGGTCTCCGTCTCTGATCAGCATAACTCTTCTGACGGTCCTGAGCCTCTGACATCCTCCGTCTGATAGTGCGAACTAACTCTACATCCTGCTGAGCTCTCTGAGGTCCTACCAACTGAGCCGACCCAACCTCTTCCCAGAGGATGGGTGTCCGACAAGGCCTACCATACAACGCCTCAAACGGTGCCATCTGGATAGCCGAATGATAGCTGTTGTTGTAGGCGAACTCCACTAATGGCGGGTGGTCCTCCCAACTGCCTCCGAAGTCCATGACACAAGACCTCAGCAAGTCCTCTAGTGTCTGAATAGTCCGCTCTGACTGCCCATCTGTTTGCGGATGGAACGCCGTACTGAAACGAAGCTGTGTGCCCAAGGCCTGCTGCAGACTCTGCCAGAATCGGGACGTGAACCGTGGGTCTCTATCAGATATAATACTCAACGAAACTCCATGCAATCTGATAATCTCTCGACAGTATAACTCAGCTAATCGATCCAGAGAATCAGTCTTCCGGATCGCTAAAAAGTGTGTGGATTTGGTTAATCGGTCAACGATTACCCAAATCGCATCATGGCCTCGACGAGTCCTAGGCAAACCAACCACGAAATCCATAGTAATGTGCTCCCACTTCCACTCAGGAATAGGGATCCTCTGAAGTAATCTGGTGCTCAGCCCTCACCTGCTGACAGACAAGACATCTATCTACAATATCCGCGATGTCTGTCTTCATACTGTTCCACCAATAGGAACACCTCAAATCTCGATACATGCGGGTCTTGCCTAGATGGATCGCAAATCGAGAACGATGAGCCTCCTGAAATAGCTCCAACAAAATCGGGTAAGACTGAGGTACGCATAATCTGCCTCGGTAGTATATAATACCCTCCTCGTCTCGTGTGAACTCGGTCTGCTGCCCGGAAGCTATCTGGCTACTAATAAACTGCAAATGCTGATCACCAGCCTGTGCCTCTCGGATCCTCGTCCTGATCGACGACTGTGCTCCTCAAGGCCCAACTCGGAGAATCCCTGAATCAAGTCCGTGACTAAAACTCGGTGACAAGCTAAAGTCCCTCTGGACTTCCTGCTCAGTGCATCAGCAACCACATTAGCTTTACCCGGATGGTAGCTAATAGTACAATCATAATCCTTCAGGAACTCCATCCATCTCCTCTGTCGGAGATTGAGTTCCTTCTGGGTGAAAATATATTTGAGACTCTTATGATCAGTAAGAATCTCAAAAGTAATACCATAAAGATGATGTCGCCAAAGCTTCAAAGCAAAGATAATAGCGGCTAGCTCTAAATCATATACTGGGTAATTCTTCTCATGCTTCTTCAACTGACGAGAAGCATAGGAGACTACCCTACCGTGCTGCATCAAAACAGCGCCCAAGCCCTGAAGAGATGCGTCTGTGTATAGTACAAATCCGTCATCACCAAAAGGTAAAACCAAGACTGGTGCTGATACTAATCTCCGCTTCAGCTCCTGGAAGCTGGTCTCATAAGCCTCTGACCATGTGAACTTCACGCCTTTCCTGGTCAGACGTGTCAATGGCATAGCAATGCTGGAGAAACCCTCAACGAATCGTCGGTAATATCCAGCCAAGCCCAAGAAACTACGGATCTCCTGGACTGACTTCGGCTGCTCCCAACTAGTGATAGCCTCGATCTTCTGAGGATCTACAGAAATACCTCGGCTAGACACCACATGTCCCAGAAAACCAACTGAGGATAGCCAAAATGCACATTTACTGAACTTCGCATACAAATGATGTCGTCGAAGAGTCTTCAAGACTATGCGAAGGTGCTGCGCATGTTCAATATGTCATCGATAAACACAATCACAAACTGATCCAGATACTCCAGAAAGATACGGTTCATCAGATCCATAAATACTGCGGGAGCATTGGTAAGCCCAAATGGCATTACCAAAAACTCGTAATGTCCGTATCTGGTGCGGAAAGCTGTCTTCTGAATATCTGAATCTTTGACTCTCAGCTGATGATATCCAGATCGCAGATCAATCTTAGAATACACTGATGTATCTTTAAGCTGATCAAATAAATCCTCAATCCGTGGCAAGGGGTATTTATTTCTGATAGTCTTACATTCAGCTGTCTATTATCGATGCACAACCTCAGAGTACCAGCCTTCTTCTTGACGAATAATACAGGAGAACACTAAGGCGGAATACCATGGGGTTCTCCACAAAGACATCGAAATGCTCCTACCCGTGCATGCCACATGCAGCTGCTGCAGGAGAAGCTGTCCTCTGCAGATGACGCGAAGATTGGGCTTTCGGTCCTCCTCGCTGAGTCCCAAACTGACCAAGTGGTCCTCCCGACACAGAAACTCCGGAAGCTACATGCTGGGCCTTCAGCGAACAACCTCGGCTGATGTGCCCAGGCAGTTTGCAATAATAGCAAACTGACTGTCCCAGGGTACATGCAGAGGTGATGTGATCTCGGGATCCACAACGGGTGCAGTGTGAGTCATCAGTGGACTGTTTCCGGTTCTGCTGAGAAGACCGGGAACGTCCTGATGAAGATCGTCCTGACTTCTGGGATCGGCCAGATGCCCCAGAGGTACCCTGACCCGTCTGAGTGCGACTACTCTGCTGCTGTCTAGTAGTCGATGGCTACTGGACCTATCTGGAAGTCCGATCAGTCCGTTTCCTCTTCCTGTCTGCATTCACTCTCTGATGAGCAGACTCAATCATAAGCACACTATCCAGTGCTTCTGTGTATGATACGATACCAAGACCGGCAATCTTCACCTGAAGATGCCCGTCCAGTCCCTGGACAAACTGGAGCATACGAGATTTGTCTTCGGAAACCAACTCAAGATAGAATCTGGCTAACCGATTAAATTCGGCATTATACTCCATCACTGAACGGTTATTCTGCCGAAGACTCAGAAAATCCTGCCGACGTGTCATCTGATACGCCGAGAAAATACTGACTCTCGAATGCCTCCCTAAATCTCGTCCAGGTAATATGCTGATCGCCTATGATGGAGCGCTGTGTGTCCCACCAGATCTCTGCCCCATCTCGCAGGTGGTAAGCAGCTAGCTCGGCCTTCTCCCACTCGGAGCAGGCCATGTAAAAGAATGTCCGCTCCATAGTCTCAATCCAGGACTGAGCTATGCTCGGATCGGTCTCCCCGCGGAATAATGTGAATAGACTCTTCATCGACTCGGCTAAGGCTGGGATCCATGCTCGTGCCGCAACTATACCAGTAGGGATCGTTGCGGAACTAGGTAGAGCCACTGGAGCTGATCCTATGGGTGGTACTGAGGGATAGGCTGGAAGAGGTACCACAGGTGCTGCCGTATAAACTGGGGTGGGTACTGCTGGTGGAACTGCTGAGTAGGCATAAGTAGGGGCAACTGGAGGTACAGTAGGCGGTACCGGATAAGTAGCAACCGGTACTGCCGGTGCAGGTGTCGAGTATGTAACAACCGGCACAGGTATCTGTGGTGGTACCGAGTACGCAGTAGGCACGGCTAGAGAGGCTGCTGGGTATACTGCGGGTACTACTGCTGGGGGAGGTGCTGAATATACTAAAGGTGATACCGCTAGTGGTACAGTCGAGGTATGCACCTCTGAAGTCGGAACCGTCGAGATCTTATAATCCGACGTGCCTATGATATCCTAACGAGTCTGTCCCTGACGGACAAGCTCGACCCTAGCAGATCTCTCTGGAGACTCTATCTCCGGAGAATCTATCGGCCTCTTACGTGAATGACCACGTCTCGGTACCGGAACAAGTGTATGTGTCATATATGTCAACAAAATGTTATCCAGATATCACTACAAGTATGAGAACTATAAAAAAATTACCTCATTTACCTAGTTGTCGTCTGGAGATGTCCTGTCACTGCTTAGCCCCAAATAGAACCTCGTCAAAATACCTCGAAATTCCGAAACGAGAAAATCGACGAAAATCCGTACAAATCCAAAATACCGAGAATGCTCACGAAAGTAAGCATCGTAAATCCGAAACCCGACAAGTAGGTATCGCAAAACTTTGCTCTGATACCAAAAATATTGTCACACCCCAGGTAGTCCCTGTCCGAAGAAATTTCGGCAGCATCTCCCCTGTACGGCGGACAATATGAATCTCAGTATACATATATCTATACCTCGACCACACTCGGCCGGAACAATACACACAAATAGTAAACAATCCACGCAGTTATATTTAACGAAAAGATGATATAGAAATCAACGAAGATATATGTACACATCCTACTCCACTACAACGAAGAAATGAAATCCACGAAGTAATGAAATATTCGCAGCGTAAAACAAAGTAGCAAACCCGAATGTTCGATATAAAGTCCACAATACAAACCCACATCACAAGTATACGAATAAAAGCGAATACAGAAAACGATATCTAGAAATCTTCGCGACAAAGGGCCTAGCGACTGGAATCTCTCCTGACGGCCTCAACCTGAAAAATAGTAACAACGGGGTGAGTTCGAAGAACTCAGCAAGTAAACCAATAGACATGTACAGCAATATATATATCCACCAATAATAGCCTAAGGTACAGTCTCCTAAACCATGGGATCAAGAGTACAGTTCTCTAACCATACAACCTACGGTATAGTCTCCTAACAGAATAACAGATATGCATAGCCGAAATAAACTGTAGTAACCAGCAATATGCATAAGGTACAGTCTATAGCAAGAATAATAAGAAAATGCATAACTGAAATAAACTGTACTCACCTGCGAGGCTTGTGCAACTGACTGTAAACATACACAGATAAAGATAGTCAGAGCAAAAGCATATAACCTGTATGCATGTCAATCATATGCAATCACCCAAAATGCATCAATCATAATTAATGCAATTTGTGCATATGATGCAAATGACATGGTAACCCCTGACGCCAGTCAGAATCTCACACACAATGGTGAGACCGCGTGGGTAGGGCTGTGACACCGTGCACTCTGCCATCACTACCCCTGAAGAGTGACCGAGTGGACGGGATGCACCGGAGTACACCTATCCTCCAACCTCACTATAGGAGGGAGCGCCATGCTCTCATCTCCCGGTACACAATGACGGGGAGGGACCCCAGTGTGTTACCACGCTGCCTATCACACTACCCATGAGTGGAGCCTCCAGCGGAGCACCACCGGACAACCTACACACCCTGTGTGTTGTGCCACTACCCATGCAGTGGTCACGTGGTGCGCAGGTCAATGTAGCCGGCCAACGAGCTCAACAATAATGGAGTCGTCAATCACCCAGCATGCAATCATGCGATATGGTGCATGCGGCTATAATATGTCATACCTGAACATATCCTCCATATGTGTAGATGCCAAACAAACCAACACATAAATAACAATGAAAATAAACAGCATAAATCCAAAGACATCACATATAACCATGATGTAAGTATCATGAATCCAAGAGCACGTATCACACATGTAACGCAACTAATACAGTAGAGTAGAGCATTATAGATATGCATCTCTATGAACATATATACACATGGCAAGAGATAAAATATCCAATCCTGAAGTAAAGCAACTAGCAGATGAAGCATGTGATAGGTATCAACTAGCTAAGACCATGGAAGAAATAAATCTACCATCTATCACTAATAATTATATATAAACTATACATATCATAAGACAATATCAAAAGATAAGTCAAAGGGTACCCGCCTGCAGATATCGAATGAACTATAACCGGGGAAGTGATAAATCTACCAATCACTAGTAAGTATATATAAACTGCACATATCATAAGACACTATCAAGAGATAAGTCAAAGGGTACCCGCCTCAAATAGAAGATACAATCCAGTCCTAATCCAATGTCGAGATGCTCGTCTCGAATCAGAGTCCTGTGTAAATAAATACATTTACTTTTATTTAGCTAGAATACAAACAAATAGCTAAATAATTCCTAAACAGAAATTTAGGGACAAACCCTAACCTATAACCCTCCACCTTTCTAACGGTTAATTAGGAATAATTTCCTAATCCTTAATTAACCATTAGATTAGCAAATCAAACCTAAATCCATATAACCTAATTAATCTACACAACCTAATGATTATAAATTATCAATAGGTATCAAGATCATACCTAATCATCTAACACGTGATTATCTAACAATATCCAAATTCAAAACATGATCTACAACTAAGATCAATTACCCTAACTAATCATGTACCAATCCAATTCATTCCGAGTTCAATACATACCTAATTCATCAACACAACACTAATTATGTATCAACCTCACTACACCATACCTCAATCCAGCTACTGTTGATTCTGGGTCAAGGGAACACTGATGGATGGGTTGCTGCCGCACCAAAAAGTCCACAGAACAGCAATGTGTTGAATTCCACTTTACAATTCGGATCAAGAAGAAATCAATCTGGAAGATTATTGATCAAGTCAAGAACAGAGATCAAGATTGAAGATCATGGATCAAACAATGCCTATTTACATAATACAATGCCTCACCTTCAAGATCACAATTAGGCACGATTAAATTCTTGTCGATGAACAAAAAGAAGGATCGGACACTACGCTAGGGCACAGCGATGGAGAGCATCAGGGGAGGAGAAGGATCGGCCCAGTCGTCAGATCGTGCTCTAGACGTCGCAAGATCTGGGAAGCTAGCTCCTCGCCCCTGTGCTCCGGACCCCAATTTGCGCCGGCGATCAGGTGATCGCAGTGAGGTGAGGTTGCGAGGAGACGTGATGCGGCGTCTGCAGCCCGGAGATGAAAGATGTCGGCTAGATCTGAACTCACTCCAACCACGCCGGAGCAGAAACTAGGGCTCGGCAGAATCGGCCGAGAAGGAAGAAATCGGAGAATGGAGACCGGAGACTCGACAAGCTTCCCTCCTTCTCGCTCCAAGACTGATCTGTGCCGGCGGCGACGCCAAGAAGATGAAGAGAAAATCGCCGGTCGCTAAGAGAGAAAACGCGAGGAAGAGTCGGGGAGGAAGAGATGAATCGGGTTCGTGATCGGCGTTTGGGGAAAATAAAAAGAAAAGGGGAAATGTTTATATTAATAAACATTTCCTCACTTAAACGGGTATCCCAAATAGGCTTTAATCCGAATCTGAAATTGATCCCCTCAAAACCATCTTACGAGCTCCGAAAAATTCTCTAAAAATTTCTAAAAATTTCGGAAAAATCCTATAAGGCTATTTTCCAAATAACCCTATTAATTAAATTTTCCGAGATCTCACATCAACTGTTCCTAAGCTTTTGTAAGTGAGTTGAGTGAACTTGGTGTGATCTCCAGTCATATGTTTGGAGCAACCACTGTCCAAAATCCACTTGGTTTCCTACAGTAAGTAGGATTTAACGTTAGTCTTTTTATTTATGACCAGACAAGATTTTAAGTTTAAAATTGGAGTTTTGACATTAATTTTTAAGTTTAAAATTGAGATTAATTTTTAAGTTTAAAATTAAAATTTTGAAAATAATTTTTAAGTTAAAAAAAATTAAAAATTAAAATTTTGAAATTAATTTTAAGTTTAAAATTAAAATTTTGAAATTAAGTTTAAGTTTAAAATTAAAGTTTTGAAAAAAATTTTGAAATTAATTTTTTAAGTTTAAAATTAAAATTTTGAAATTAAGTTTAAAATTTAAATTTTGAAATTAATTTTAAGTTTAAAATTAAAGTTTTGAAAAAAAATTTTAAGTTAAAAAAAATTAATATTTTGAAATTAATTTTTAAGTTTAAGATTAAAATTTTGAAATTAATTTTAAGTTTAAAATTAAAGTTTTGAAAATAAGTTTTAAGTTAAAAAAAATTAATATTTTGAAATTAATTTTTAAGTTTAAAATTAAAATTTTGAAATTAATTTTAAGTTTAAAATTAAAGTTTAGAAAAAAACTTTAGAAATTAATTTTTTAAGTTTAAAATTAATCTTTTGAAATTAAGTTTAAAATTAAAATTTTGAAATTAATTTTAAGTTTAAAATTAAAGTTTTGAAAATAATTTTTATGTAAAAAAAATAATATTTTGAAATTAATTTTTAAGTTTAAAATTAAAATTTTGTAATTAATTTTAAGTTTAAAATTAAACTTTTGAAATTAAGTTTAAAATTAAAATTTTGAAAATAATTTTTAAGTTAAAAAAAATTAAAATTTTGAAATTAATTTTTAAGTTTAAAATTAAAGTTTTGAAATTAATTTTAAGTTTAAAATTAAAATTTTGAAATTAATTTTAAGTTTAAAATTAAAATTTTGAAATTAAGTTTAAAATTAAAATTTTGAAAATAATTTTTAAGTTAAAAAAAATTAAAATTTTGAAATTAATTTTTAAGTTTAAAATTAAAGTTTTGAAATTAATTTTAAGTTTAAAATTAAAGTTTTGAAATCAATTTTAAGTTTAAAATTAAAATTTTGAAATTAAGTTTAAAATTAAAATTTTGAAAATAATTTTTAAGTTAAAAAAAATTAAAATTTTGAAATTAATTTTTAAGTTTAAAATTAAAGTTTTGAAATTAATTTTAAGTTTAAAATTAAAGTTTTGAAATTAATTTTAAGTTTAAAATTAAAGTTTTGAAATTAATTTTAAGTTTAAAAATTAAAATTTTGAAATTAAGTTTAAAATTAAAATTTTGAAAATAATTTTTAAGTTAAAAAAAATTAAAATTTTGAAATTAATTTTTAAGTTTAAAATTAAAATTTAAACCTTATTCATCTCACCCGATCTATATTATCAATCAGGGAATCATATGATTTTGCGAGATGAAATTGGATTGTTAATTATGGAGTTTTGGTTTAACTTGTGTTAGATTCAGGTTTAGTTTTGGTCTCTACAAACAAGCATTCTTCGGATAAACATCTAAGCTTGGTGAGTCACATGGATGTCATTAGAAGTAACCAACCTTTCGAGGTTTTCCGAATAGTCCTATCCACGAAGCTTAGTACTAAACCTTGGTCTAACTGATTAGGATCCATTTAAGGGTAGCTTCGGTCAGTTCCACTTGGCCAAATGCACCAGATCGAAACCATATCTTTCTAGACATGCAATGCCCAAGTTTTCCTAACGTACTATCATCCAAAAATTTCACCAGTATCATTGATTCAAGTTAAACTTAGTCTCTTTTTAACTAATCCTAATTACCCTGCCGGGTTAGTAACTTTTGGAGGTGCCAGTTATTCTGGAGCCTCCCCCTGAATTATTGGCCATTAATTTAAATTTTGGTTTTAGGTTTGTGTCGATTCCTTTTATAGTTATAGTTAACTTGGTGATTATTTTGTTGATTAAGGTGTTTAGATTTTGAATTTAATTTAGGTTTATATTTTGGATTTTGGTTTGGTTTATTCGATTCTATATAATGTATTTTTTCTTTAGGTATATAATATTGATTAAGTCCTATTTGCGTGGTTAAGCACACTTTCGGAACCCAAGCTAGATTGGTTGATTTGTATTGGGTTATTAATGATTTGAAGGTTTTATTTGAATTCGACTTATATCCTAGTCCGGTTTTATTATAGCATGCCTTTTGATTATTTAGGATTAAGTCTAGATTTTTTGATCTTGTTGTGAATTTTTCTAACATCTCCTTTAAATTGTTTATTTCATTTTTTAATGATAAATTCTCCTCCTCAAGTGTTAGATCTTGAGTTGGATTCGAATTTTTTATTTGTTCCTTGAGGTCTTGATTTTCCTCAAGAAGTGATTTGTTTTCATTTTCTATTTTAATTAATTTACTATTTAAACAGGAAATAATTCTAAAATTTTTTTTGTTTAAATTAAAATATACCTCATTCGGGCCTTCGGAAACGAGTACGGACTCGTGGCTTGTTTCTGTCCTTCCGACTCGTCTTCTGTTTGAGCTTCGCGGGCCATCAGTGCGAGGTGTCTCTGATGTTTCTGCTCTTCTTCCTCTGATTCGTCCGAGGAGTCGTCCCACGTTGCTTTGAGGGCCTTCTTTTTGGTTGGCTTTGGTTTATCGAACTTCAGTTTTGGGCATTCGTTCTTGTAATGCCCCTTTTTGTTGCAGCCGAAGCAAGTCACGTTCTTTTGATCTGAGGGAGAACTGATCTTCTGAAGGTCCTTTGGCTGAAGCTCCTTTTTCTCCTGGTGAACATTTTTCTTACCAGGTTCACCAGGTGTTCTTCATCTTCGGAGTCTTGGTCAGGATCTTCTTTATACTCAGGCTTGCTCTTCTTTTCTTTGGAGGAACCTGCAAATAAAGCTATACCTTTTTCGGCTCCAGCATTAGTTTGTTCATGTAATTCTAATTCACAGAAAAACTCATCTAATTTTAATTTAGAAAGATTTTTAGAAATTTTGTAGGCATCTACGATTGATGCCCACAAACTATTACGTGGAAAAGCATTTAATGCGTACCTTATTAAGTCTCTATTTTCCATCTGGTGGCCTATCGCATGAAGCCCGTTAAGGATGTCCTTGATTCTTGCGTGGAGCTGATTCGCCGTTTCACCTTCCTGCATTTTTATATTAAAAATTTTATTTAAAAGCAGGTCTCGTTTTGTTACCTTGGCGTCGCTCGTTCCCTCGTGCAGTTCGATCAATTTGTCCAATAGCTCTTTAGCATTTTTGTGTGGACCGACTCTGTTCAGTTCTTCTCTTGTCAATCCGCACTGTAGAGTGTTGATCGCTTTATTTTCTGTTGATGCCTTTTTCTTCAAGTCTGCTGTCCAGTCTTCAGGATCCAGTAGATTCCGGAGTTGTCCACTGGAACTTTGTAGGGTCTCATAATGCTCATCCACCGGTCAAGTCTGCTTTGAGGTAAACCTCCATCCGCTTTTCCAGACGGAAAATCGTCCCGTTGAAGAGTGGAAGTCGATCATGTCAATCCTTCGTTCGAGACATTTTAGTCATGCGCACAGACAAAGAGAAGAAAAAATCCCAAGACTTGGTCTTGGATTAGTAAAGTTGAGAGAGAAAAAATAGTAGTAAAATCTAGATTCGTGTTGCACCAATTTAGATTAATAATAAAAAATATTAAAGTAATGATACACCGCTTTAGAATTAAGCCGAATCGAAAACAAAAAGGAAAAATTTCACCCCTGACATTGGTGGTTGCACCAAATCGAGCGGTACTCGATACCACTTGTAGGCGGTGATCGCTCGATAGAGGGGGTGAATATCGATTCAAAAAGTCGAGTAAAACTACGCAGCAAAAGTAAATGAACACAGTTGTTTTACTTCGTTCGGAGCGACTCCTACTGAAGGCCCGTGGTCCTTGACCACTTTCGTTGGGAAATCACTAGCAATTCGAATATAATTACAAAATGAATACAGAAATGCTAGTGAAACAAAGTAATATCGACAAAGAAATTAACTAAAACCCGAAGGAGCACTTTGAGCTTTGTTGGCGTCGCAAGAACGTAGAGTAGCAGGACCAGCAGAGAAGAGTTCTCGATTGATTGTGAAGAAGCTCCATCCCGGGCTTCTTTATATGCCGCCCGGCGCTGGATCCCTTCCGGCGCCAGTGCGACGTGGCAGTCTAATCAACTCCACGCGACGACTCGGCCGGATAAAATTCACCTCCGGCGCCGGATCCTTCCGGCGCCTGACCTCCGAGCGCCAGATCCTTCCGGCGCCGACCTCCGCTTCGAAACTTCCTTTCCTGCAAAACAGAGTTAGTCCGAGGCACATATGTATTCTGCAACAGATTGTTAGCACAATTTATGAAATAGAATTAACAGTAAAAATATGACTTAGATTCCGTCTTTCCGAGACCAGAATCTAGTCACGATCTCGACTTAGATATCCGAAATGGATCTAAGCCGGATCGACGCCTAATGTTCCCTTCCCGGGAACGCGTCCTCGCAGTCACTCCCCTCCAGTGACTTACCTCACTTACCTGCCAGACGTTCGCCCCGTCTGGACTTCTCGCCAGCTATCTAGTCAGCCCGTCGACCTAGCTGGACTTCTCGCCAAGCGTCCGGTCAGCCCGTCGACCCACTTGGACTTCTCGCCAGCTATCCGGTCAGCTCGTCGACCTAGCTAGACTTCGTGCCAGACATTCGGTCAGCCCGTCGACCTGTCTGGACTTCCCCTGCACACTCGATCAAAGTGTCAGACCACAACAAAACTAACTTAACCTATTTGTCATTCATCAAAACCTAGGTTAGACCGTTAGTGCTACCCGCACCAACAGATACCACTTATAGGACCGTTGCGGCCAACTAGGAGGGGGCTGTTGGATAGCCCTGTAAAGTAAAAAACAAAATAACCCTTCCTTGAACTCTTTAAGCTAACACTTTCATAAATAATAAGCAGAAAGTAAATAGAACATTAAAAGACGAGGCACAAGTATTTACTTGGTTACAACCGATGT
The DNA here is from genome assembly GCF_018446385.1 of Zingiber officinale. Lineage (NCBI taxonomy): Eukaryota > Viridiplantae > Streptophyta > Magnoliopsida > Zingiberales > Zingiberaceae > Zingiber > Zingiber officinale. Next base: position 20,040,397 of record NC_055994.1, read on the forward strand.
GGTTGTTAATCCAAGGAAGATAAAGCCCACTATCAATCTCCTTCAGGCGGAGAAGCCTCTTACAACGTTGAAGCGCAGAAACAGAAGCTTAACTACAACTCTACAGCACACAATCGTAGGAATTACAAGTAATGAGTTCGTTGAAAAGTTTCTGTACTAAGGCTATATTTATAGCCTTGGTCGGGGCGCATGGAAGGGTTCCGGGTGCCCTGGGGGGGGATAAATTTATCCCCCAACCATCAGATCGAATCAAATCTTTATCCTGGTCAAAAGTCAGGTCCAGGCGCCCGGAAGCATTCTGGGCGCCCCGGACTAGTAAACTCAACCCATGTTGACTTTTTCATCTGGGACCACTGCTCTGGTTTGGTTCAACTCGGTCCGGGTCTTCTACTCCGGATCCGCACGCTTGGGTGATCTCTGCCATCCGAAAAAGGGCTCACCCGAACCCAACTTCCGGTCTTCTCGAGTAGCCTTTCACTCCGGCTTTTTGTCCTTCGGAAATGTTGCGTGTTTCCTTCTCATCCACCAGCGTACTCATCCGCAGTCTTCGTCCCTCGGTCACACCCCGTGCCGACCTTCTCGCTAGCTATGTCTCTTGCTCCCCGAGCAATCTTCTGCTTCGGCTTTCGTCCCTCGGAACCAACGCACGCTTCCTTCTCGTCCACTGGGGTGCTCTTCCGCAGCTCCTCGTCCCTCGAACGCACCGTGTGCCATCCTTCTCGCTAGCTACGTCTTCCTCTTGAGTACCTATGCTCCTAAGCTCCTGCACACTTAGACACAAGGTTAGAAACACACAGGACCTAACGTAACTTGTTAATCACACCAAAACAACCTTGGGGTTCCAACATCGGGGACCCTAAGGAGTGACCGGCCTGACTTCCTTAGGGGGAACCGGAGACTTTAAACCTCCATAACAGTCGATCGGGGACCCTAAGGAGTGACCGGCCTGGCTTCCTTAGGGGGAATCGGAGACTTTAAACCTCCATAACAGTCTATCGGGAACCCTAAGGAGTGACCGACCTAGCTTTCCTAGGGGGAACTGGAGACTTTAAACCTCCATAATAGTCAATCGGGGACCCTAAGGAGTGACCTTCCTGACTTCCTTAGGGGGAACTGAAAACTTTAAACCTTCATAATAGTCGATCGAGGATCCTAAAGGGTGACTATTGGTGCGGGAAGCATCCGACGATCGACCGTTGTTTTGATAATGGCAAAGGAATTCAAAGTTAAGTTGTCTTGTGATCTAACATACTTAATTGAGTGTTTCAGGAAAGTCCTAGCTGCGGTTAGGCAGGTGGAAAACTCTAGGGGGTGGTAACCCTAAGTCATAGGGGGTGGTAACCCTATGCGGAATGTCTTGGCGGGTCGAGAGCTTCAGGCAAAAGTCCTAGGGGGGCAACCCTAGGTGAAAAGTCCTGGTGTCGCGAACCAGGTGAAAGACTGGACCAGCCGGGAAGCGGAAGTCCAGCAGAAAGTCCGAAATCTTCGAACGCTGAGCAAAAGTCCAATCGATCTGGAGGATCACACTGGCAACAAGTAAATCTCCAGAGTGGAGTAGGTGAGGACGCGTTCCCTGTAGAGGGAACAGTAGGTGTCGCATCGACCTAAGGTTTCCTGTTGAAAATCCGAAGTCAAACCCGGACAGTCTGACGACTATCAAGTTTATCTATCATATTATTTCTATGCTAACTTTGTTTTGCAGGGTTTGTGTTTGGGACTAACACAATTTGCAGGAATAAAGGAGCAACTCAGACCTTGGATGAACAGTGTCCGAGGCGCCTCCATGGGGCTTGGAGGCGCCTCGGGTGCTAGCCGAAGCCAGCTGTCCAGAAACGCTGGAGGCGCCCTATATGGACTTGAAGGCACCTTGGAGCTGGGGTTCAAGGCGCCTTGGACTGGCCTTTAAGGCGCCTTGAGGAAGATAAGTGTAGAAGGAGTCTGTGCTGATCTACGCGGCTGAAACAGCTCGTTGGAGGCGCCTTGGACATCCTTGGAGGCGCCTCCAGCACTGTTTATAAGGGGACTTCGAACAGCAGCTCAGAACAACTTCTTCCAAGCGATCTTTCTGCTACAAGCTGCTTACGAGACGATCCTGAATTGCTGCAACGAGATCCCAATGACCCGGAGCTTCAGCTTTCAGTATTTCATTGTCGGTATAAAGTTTATTTACTGCTTTTACATTATACTTAGTTTGTAATAACAACTTTCGAGCTTATAGTTGTTTCCCACCGGAAGCGATCAACGATCGCGGGCCTTGGAGTAGGAGTCGCCGCAGGCTCCGAACCAAGTAACCAACTTGTGTTAGCGTGTGCTCTTTTATTTTTCTGCTGCATTTATTTACTTGATTGTTTTACGATTCCGAAACGAACGAAATAGCCACGAGCGCTATTCACCCCCCCCCCCCTCTAGCACTTTTGATCCAACAATTGGTATCAGAGCGGGGTCGCGTTGATCTGGTGCAACCACCAATCACGCAATCTTTTTTCGTGGTAGTTTTAGTTTTATGGAGTTAATTAGAATTAGCTTAATAGCTATATTCTAATTAATTTTTTTCGAATCGGTTTTTGCTCGAGACTGGTGCACCACCACTCGAGTTCGCAAATTCTTAACTTTATTTCCCGCACTGCTAATCCAAGACCTAGTCTTGGGATATTCCTATTTTTTTTGTTGTTGCATATCGCTAATGGCCCAACAAGAAGGTTTCAACACCGTTTGCCCCCCACTTTTCTCCGGAGAAGAATTCGGATATTAGAAGGGGCGAATGGAAACCTTCTCAAGACACAGTTCGACACGTGGATGATTATCAAGACTGGACTACAACTGCCACGGCAAGCCAACACCCTATGAAAAATGGGAACCGACCCTAATCAAGAAGGTGGAAGCTGATGCAAGAGTGACCTGCACCCTCTAGTGCGGACTGACCAAGGAGGAACTCAATAGAGTCGGACCATTCTCCAACGCAAAAGAGCTTTGGGAGAAGCTGATCGAACTCCACAAGGGCACCTCCAACACTAAGGTAAGGAAGAGAGATCTCTTGTTCAATAAATTATATAATTTGAAAATGCAGGAAGATGAGACGGCCAGCCAACTTCATGCTCGTATACAAGACATCCTAAATTCCCTCCACGTGATCGGGTAAAAGGTCAAGAATAGGGACATCATAAGGTACGCACTTAATGCTTTTCCGAGGAGCACACTGTGGGCATCAATGGTAGATGCCTACAAAGTCTCCAAGGATTTATCTTCCATTAGATTAGACGAACTATTCTCTGAATTTGAACTTCATGAGCAGACTAATACACAGCCACCCGAGAAAGGTGTAGCTTTGCTTGCAGGTACCAGTATGTAACGCCCCAAATTTCCTCAATTAGAGTCCTAAAATTAATTTAAAATATTTAAAAATGCTATAGAAATATTCTAGGGATTTTTAGAAATTTTTAGAGTATTTTTATGTAATTTTTGGAGGTTGTTTAGTATTTTTACTAAACGAAGGAAGTTTCGACAAAAAATGTCCAAGCCGAGAATTGAACCCACGACCTTTGACTCGGTCAAAACCTGACTGACCAGGTGGGCAAACGGATTTTTCTGTTTAGAAAAGGTAGCGAATTTATTTAAGATAGTTAACAGAATATTGGATTATAAAAGGGATAAATTGATCTTGGATTTGTCTGTTTAGAAAAGGTAGCGAATTTATCTAAGATAGTTAACAGAATATTATAAAAGGGATAAGTTGATGTTGGATTTGTCTGTTTAGAAAAGGTAGCAAATTTATTTAAGATAATTAACAGAATATTGGATTATAAAAAGGATAAGTTGATGTTGGATTTGTCTTTTTAGAAAAGGTAGCGAATTTATTTAAGATAATTAACAGAATATTGGATTATAAAAGGGATAAGTTGATGTTGGATATGTCTGTTTAGAAAAGATAGCCAATTTATTTAAGGAGTTAACAAAAATATTAAGTTATAAAAAGGGATAAGTTGATGCTCTGTTTTCCCGTGACTTAAACCATTCTCTCCTTCTCTTCTGCGTACGATGGCGGAGCTCGGGCAGAAAATGAAAGGGAGTTAGGGCATCATCTCCGGCGGCCGGCCAAGGTCCTGGAAGCCCTTTTTGTTCGGTTGTGAGTCTAAGAATCAAGGTAAGTGCTTCTCACCTGCAGTAGGAGTAGTTTCGAACCTTTGTTCTTCTTGAATTCGAAGCATGAGAAGCGTTTATAGTGCAGATTTTTATGTAGGCTTATAGTGTAGATTTTAATTAAACTTGTAGTGCAGATTTTTAATTAAGCCTATAGTGTAGATTTTAATTAAGCCTATAGTGCAAATTTTAATTAGCCTTATAATGCAGATTTTAATTAAGCCTATAGTGCATATTTTAATTAAGCTCATAGTGCAGATTTTTATTTAGGCTTATAGTGCAGATTTTAATTAAGCCTATAGTGCAGATTATAATTAAGCTTATAGTACAGATTTTTATTTAAACTTAAAGTGCAAATTTTAATTAAGCCTATAGTGCAAATTTTAATTAAGCTTATAAGTGTAGATTTTTATGTCAGCTTATAGTGCAGATTTTAATTAAGCTTGTAGTGCAGATTTCTTAGAGCTTAAAATGCAGATTTCTTTAGAGCTTATAGTGCAGATTTCTTAAGAGCTTATGGTGCAGATTTCTTTAAAGTTTATAGTGCAGATTTTTTGTGGAACTTGTAGTGTAAATTTTTGGTGGAATTTATAGTGCAAATTTTTGGTGGAACTTGTAGTGCAGATTTTTGGTGGAACTTATAGTACAGTTTTTAAAGAAAAAGATTATAATACAGTTTAGTTAAGTATTATAGTGCAGAATTTATGTTTGCATAGTATGCAGAAATAGTGTAGCATAGAATGCAGAATCTTGATTAGTATAGTATGCAGAAATAGTGTAGCATACAATGCAGAATCTTGATTAGTATAGTATGCAGAATTTTTGTAAGATATCAGAAAATTAAATAATAAATATTATTGGACGGAAAAATTTATTGGATTTTTCCAAAATTTTTAGAAATTTTTCGGGATTTAAATGGAGTCCGTATGCTCTGTTTTGAGGGGATAGATTCTGGGTACAGTGGAGGCCTAGTTGGGAATCCAATTTAAGTGGGAGTTGATTGAGGAGTGAACTTATAGTTTGATTAAGTTAACCCTAAGTATTAAATTCATATTAAATCCCTAATTGCTTTCCCTTCCTTGCCGGATCCGATTCTTCTCCCCCTTCTCGCGCGGCTTCCATCTTCCCGAGTTCTTCTGGCGATTCCTCCTCGCCCGATCGCCGGCCACCGCGAGTTCATCGCCGGTGGTAGTCCTTCCCTCCGCGTGCTCTACCAACGCCCTCTCTTTCTTTCCTCTCTCTGGTGGCTCTTCTCTAGATCGCCGACAGGGGAGCTTACTCCACCTGCGATTCCGACTTCGTCGCATCATCGGAGGGTAAAGGTCATCGGATCTCAACGGGAATCGGCCGTCTCCGGTTGAGCGGTCGTCTCCTTGGCCATTCTTATGCATGATCGGCATCTGCTCGGCGTCTAGGGCATTGTTGGTGGCTCTAATCAAGAAGGGAAATCAACCCTAGCTTCAATTCGATGTTGTTTTCTCCTTCTTGGTTTGAACCTGCTGTGAGTATTACCCGACCGCCATCTGATCTCTCATTACTCCACCTGATCGCGTCGCCTCCCTTGCAGGTTAATCTCCTTACTCCTCCTCTGCGATCTAGTCACTGGAGAGTGACCCGTATCTCCACACCAGCTGGTTTGGATCGGGCAATACCACCTGGAGGTGAGCAATTGAGGGTTGTTTCATCTAGATTCATACAACTCAAGAATCTTGTCTATTGGATCTCCATTGTGACATTTTATGTTGTTTGGATTAATGGGTGGCATCAGATATGTTAGTTGGTGGATTTCTCCTCTCCCGAGCTTTGCTTCTCCACTTCTTGTAGCTATTGAAGTCTCGGTGAGGAGATGTTAGAAGGATTGATGTATGGATGCTTCTTTGGTAGCTGTCAGCAGGGATCTTGTGGAGCTGTGAGTTTGGATTGACTGCCATATATTAAGGTAAGAGATGTTCTTCCAGTAGGGTATTTCTATTGGTATCAGTAGTGTATTACATAATTAGGTTTTCTATGGATTGTGTGGGGTTTTGTATTGCTTAGATTTATGAGTGGTGGGATGCGGATTGGATGAATTATTGTGGATGAAGCAATAAGGTTTTACCTCTAGTTGTAAGTTGTTGCGTTTTGGGTTAATTAGTTGTCGATGGTGATTGGTTGATATAGTTGGTTATGTGATTATTCTTATGATCATTGGATTGATTGTGATTGGATTATCAGATGTGGCGGTTAGGGATTGATTATGTGGAAGAATTATACATGTTGGATTCATGATGTTTAGTGGTTGATTTAATGGATTATATGATTGGATGATTATCGTATTTGGAAGTATTGTGATATATTGATTTGGGTGACTTTTTGGAGATGAATCGTGTATAAACCCATGCTAATAAGGTTGTATGATTGAGGATTAATTGGAGGATTTATCAGAGATTAAATTTGATTGGAGTTATCCTAATTGGGTAGAGATTTTATTTAGCTAATTTATTTCTTATGAATTTAGCTAAATAGAATATAAACATATTGATGGCTGCAGGACTTGGATTCGGGATGAGTGTCTCGACGCAGGATTACTTGGCACGATCTACATTTTAAGGCGGGTATTTCTTCCTTTACCTCTATGTAGATTTTCTTGTACTTAGTGCATGGTTGTTATCCGATGGATTAGACTGCTTTACCTTATGTCATATCTGTTTGTTGATTTCCTGCTAGAGACTTATGCTTGATCTTCGAGGTGTTCCATTTAATTCATATACAGTCTCAACTCTTGATATCTACTCTATGGTGATTACACGTGTAGAGTATGTCCTGTAGGGATTGTCGGGTGGCTGGTATTATCATGCTGATTGGGTATATGATGTGGACTGTACATAGGTGGGTATGTGTAGAGGAGTCATCTGGTTGACCGTGCATTTACATGTGGTGTGTATATCCGTATTTGTTATGTACTTTTGGAGGAGTGTGTTGATTGCACGTCTGTGGTTTATACACGTGTTCGATGTGTTTTTATTGGAGGATACATGTTGATTGTATATGTGGGGTTGTCCATGTATGTCTGATATGTTCATTGGGGATTATTGGTTGATTATACATGTGTAGTTGTATACATATGTTTGGTGGGATATGTGGAGGTATCATGACGATTATACTCATGTTGGAGGTATTTATGAGGTTTGGGGTGGTTGCATGGATGATGATTATATATATATATATCATGTTCATCATTCATTGCATCTGATGACCATTGTCTCCCTTGTGGTGAGAGAGTCGTCGGTTGTTTATAGCACCGCACACTCGGCCACTCATGGGTAGTGGTAGTTGGAGCAGATGTCGCTAGTCCTGTCGTGCCACCCGGCCACGAGGTTTAGTGAGATCCGGCGCAGTCAAGGACCCCGATGCTATGTAGTTAGATAGCTACTAGCGGATCGTCTCCCGACCACTATATAGTGGGGTGGAGGGTAGATCGTCATGCACCCAAGCCTCTCGGCCAGGGTCGTGGTGTTCGGAGAGGTGGCGGGTGACCATGGAGCATGCATGCACTTTTGCATATGATGCACGGTATCTGGGGTGATATTTGCATACATGGCTACGAGATACTAGGTGCGTGTGGTTGGGGTAGGTGGCAGTGGTTTGCGATATGATTGTGGCATTGGTTTGCCGCATACATGTCATTTATTTTACATGTATATGCAATCGTACTTATATTGCACAGGTGTCACGGGTATATCCGTTGCGGATCCGGTGAGTTTACTGAACATTGTACCACGTGTCGATTCCAGATTGGGTATGTATTCGTCATTATGTTAGTTGTGGTTTGTACAGTTTATGTTAGGTTATTATGTCAGGTATGTTCAGATGCATTGATTATGATGGTATGATCATGTTCTTATTCCCTACTGAGACTGTATACTTGTGATCTCCATGTTTTATGTATAGACCATGCACTATCTTTTCTATTACCCGCTGAGTTACCTATACTCACCACCGCATGTATATATTTATGTTTTCAGGTAGATGGTTGGAGTGTCGCTCGGAGTATCCTGTCTGCCGGGTCCTACGTCACATCCGAAGATCGTGATTGTTTTCTTTTGTATATTCATTTCTTATTTTTGGCATTGTATTTATGTATAGCCGTGTGGCTATCTTATGGTTTTGGTGTTGTATTCGTTGTATAAGCCTGCCGGCTAGCAGTGTGTTGATTGTGTTGTATTGGGCTTTCCGTTTTCGTTTTTCCGCTGTGTTGTGTTTTGTATGGGCTGTTTTATATTTTTCCGCTGTGTTGGTTTTTAGTACAGCCGTGTGGGCTGTTTTGTATATAACTGCGTGGTTGTGTATATAAATATTCCAGCCGCATGTGACTGATGTATTTTGCTTGTAGTGATGCTTCAGATTGTCACCGGTATAGGGGAGATGCTGCCGGATTTTTGTCTGACAGGAACTCCTTTGGGGGCGTGACAATTTAGTGGTATCAGAGCCAGGTTTGCGATACTTGCTATGCGTTTTGGATTTTCGAGATTTATCTGATACCAATTAGTGGTATCAGAGTAGGTACGATGCCTATTATTCGTGTTTTGGATTTCGTGATTCGGTTTTTCTTGATGTGACTTTTCGGGTTTTTGGACCAGGCAGCAGCAGGACATCTCCAGGCCATAGGAGGTATGTTTGCATATTGTTATCATGCATTTCTGTTGGTGTATGTATTGTTACTCATATAGTTATGACATGTGTTGGTACTTTTGTTAGTACTTGCCTATTTGTTTGTACCATACATTTCATGTGTAGGGTCAATCACTGATCACGGTTGACCTACTGGAGATCAAGGATTTACAGTCTCAGGGGATTTCCTCATATCATACTACTAGTTGGTTGAGAGTTAGAGTCTCATACTAGTCTTGGTTACTATTAGCTAGATGGTGGATGATATCTGTATACCCATGTTGACTCAGGTAGTAGAGTACCGGTTTACTCCTGTTGATGATTGATTTACTTGGTTGACTTGGGTAGTTATGGTTTGACTTATTACCCTTGTTGACTTTGGACAGTTGGGGTTTGACTTATCTTAGTTGGTTTTGCGATCCTATTGTTCGGTCAGTAGAGGATTGACTTACCCTTGTTGACTTGGGTAGTGGTGTATCGATTTACCTTAGTTAGTTTCATCAGTGGATGATTGATTTATCCTTATTAGATCAGTTAGTTGACGATCGATTTATTTAGCAGTTCGATCATTAGGGTATCGTCATACTCTATTTTTAGAGATTCTGATCTTTGGGGTTACTTGTGTTGGGTTAGATATTTGGGAGACTCACTTGAGTACGTGACTTGTACCGTCATGGGGAGGACTGAGTTAGCCGTATACCATTGTCGGCTTGATCAGCCTGTAGGGGGTTGTCGTATCCTATTCCATGGGGACTTTGACCATGGACTGTTTGTACCTGATAGGATGACTTAGAAGGTACATTCGGATAGGATACCTCCACTGATGTGGAAAAGTGTAAAACTATTTGCTTAACACTTTAAGATACAGTCGTTACTAGGGTACATGAGTTGGAGAGTACATTTGGATATATGATTTGTACTGACATGAGAGAGTTGAAGTTAGCTACTTAACCTTTACGTGACCCGGTACCACGTGAAGGAAGAAGCAGGGAATGCTTTTTGGAGATTAGGTCATCACTTAGTGATTTCCTTGAGGTGTTTGGAGAGAGAGTAGTTCTCTACTTCTTTCGTCAGCACGATGGATTTTAAGGGATGACTAGTAGACTCGTCTAATGTTGCTCCATGGGAGATCCTGACTCATAGAGCTATCGGATGTAGTTAGATATCTTTGATGTACCTAGTGATCTACGACCTGTAATGATACGGAGGTAGTGGTATTAGTTGAGTAATACCTAGAAGTTCCGATTATAACTAGGTATGATTTCAGATGATGATCTTTGAGGGGTAGAGCGTCGATTGACGGATATTTTGATCAGCTATTTAGTTGTAGCATTCCTCTATCATTATGTTCATTGCTCGATACTGGAGGTTTCTGAACCTCAGGGTGGAGCAATCACAGTATGATGGGATACAAGACAATGATTAGACGATTCAGCTAACATTGTCTCTATCAGGTAGCTCAAGACCTTGCCCACGTGATCATTATACTAGGTCTTGTAGGTTATATTTCAGATTGGAGGGTTCGACCTTTTTATCAGCATTTATCGATGGACATATATAGGATGATTATGAGGGTGGTGGAGATACTCTCTTGATAGGTAGACTCTTAGTCAGGAGATTGTGTGACCCTTTGACTTTGGATTGATATTCTTTTACTATGGATATTTGATTATCTGAAAGGATGAGATGATGAGATTTGATAGACTTTTGGGATACATTTAGTTGTTGGCAGTAGGTGTTGACGGTTGGATGTTTTCCTTTTTCTCTATCTTTGTGTAGGAGACTATCTGGTATGATTGATTGATGTTGAGGACGATTTTGATTGATGGATATTAGGAGATCAGGTGTGGGGATAGGTTGTCTTTTGAGGATCTATCAGTGGATATTTGATTTGATGATCTATTATTTGGTGTTTTATGTTGATAGTGACATGGAGTGTAGTATGTCTGTGATATATATGGATTTGGTGATTTGTAGTGGGTGATTCGATCACAGACTCATTGTTGGGGATCTTACGGTTGAGTGAGCCTGTTGTATGTACATTATGAGTCCTTGGTGTTATCATTTAGGCATGTCGTGCCTGAGATCTTGTTATGGACTCGATGTACTTGGTATTCCTAGGGTGTGTAGATCAGTTTTCATTGTCTCCATTGACGATGTTGTGATCTATTTTCGATCCGAGGTGGATCATGTACACTAGCTTCGCGTAGTTCTAGAGATGTTTCGACGGGAACATCTATATGTGAAGTTAGTAGTACGTATTTTGATTGTCTTCTGCGAGGTTTTGGGACACGTTGTGTTTAGTAGAGGATATCGGTGGGTCCACAGGAGATAGAGGTTGTTATCGGTTGGGAGTAGGCGTAGTCTATACCGGAGGTTCGCTGTTCGTCTGGCTGGATATTACTAGAGATTGATTGAGGGTTTTCTCCAGCATTTATGCAGTTGACCGGATTGTCTAGGAAGAGTATGGAATTTTCCTGGATAGATGTTTGCGAGATTAGTTTAGATAACTGCACCGTCTTAGTTATGCTTTCTAGTGTGGACGGATTTGTACTCTACACAGATGTATTGTACCTCGGATTTAGTGCAGTTTCGACATAGCATGAGCGGAGTAGTCTCGTGCCAGTAGTTAGAATTCTCGTGTAATGAGAATTGGATTCTTTATTTCCATGGGAGATTATGCGTATTTTCGAGTCACTTCTTATCCGAGAGGAGTTACTATAGGGAACACATTGATCTGGATTTGCGATACATTCGGGTGACATATGATGCATTGAGACATTGGAGCACTCTTATTGGTGGAACGGTATGAAGAATGACATCGTGGATTTTGTAGCTTGATGTTTAGTGTATCAGCGAGGCTGAACATCGGAGACCATCAGGATTATTTTCAGGATTATTGTGTTATGGGATTGTCTCCATTGATTTGGATACTATAGTGGAGTTGGGAGCATATTATGATGGATTTTGTTATGGGATTATCCAGGACATGGAGAGGATATAATAGTTTGGGTAATCATTGTTGGATGATGACTTAGCTTTCTAGCTATCGATTTGTAGGATAGATTCTTTTGGATTGAGTAGTAGGATTATACTCTAGAGGGATTACCGGACTGGATGAGGTATCTCTGAGTATTGTTTTGGATGGAGATCAGTGATTTCGTGTCATGGTTTTGATTATGGTTACAGCAGACTTTAGATTAGGAGTTTCATTTTAGTATAGATTTTTATCTCAGACTGATGGATAGTTTGAGCGCTCTATACATGTATTGGAGGATTTATTGATAGTGGATTATGGATTTTGGGGTAGTTGGATCATCACGGTTGGTGATTTGTTCATGATACTTAGATGGAGTGGTATATGAGTATATTGCTTGGTGGTTACCCTTGGGTATGGATCCCTGAATTGACCAGTAAATTTGGGGACCAAATTTTTATTGGTGGGGGAGAATGTAAGATATCAGAAAATTAAATAATAAATATTATTGGACGGAAAAATTTATTGGATTTTTCCAAAATTTTTAGAAATTTTTCGGGATTTAAATGGAGTCCGTATGCTCTGTTTTGAGGGGATAGATTCTGGGTACAGTGGAGGCCTAGTTGGGAATCCAATTTAAGTGGGAGTTGATTGAGGAGTGAACTTATAGTTTGATTAAGTTAACCCTAAGTATTAAATTCATATTAAATCCCTAATTGCTTTCCCTTCCTTGCCGGATCCGATTCTTCTCCCCCTTCTCGCGCGGCTTCCATCTTCCCGAGTTCTTCTGGCGATTCCTCCTCGCCCGATCGCCGGCCACCGCGAGTTCATCGCCGGTGGTAGTCCTTCCCTCCGCGTGCTCTACCAACGCCCTCTCTTTCTTTCCTCTCTCTGGTGGCTCTTCTCTAGATCGCCGACAGGGGAGCTTACTCCACCTGCGATTCCGACTTCGTCGCATCATCGGAGGGTAAAGGTCATCGGATCTCAACGGGAATCGGCCGTCTCCGGTTGAGCGGTCGTCTCCTTGGCCATTCTTATGCATGATCGGCATCTGCTCGGCGTCTAGGGCATTGTTGGTGGCTCTAATCAAGAAGGGAAATCAACCCTAGCTTCAATTCGATGTTGTTTTCTCCTTCTTGGTTTGAACCTGCTGTGAGTATTACCCGACCGCCATCTGATCTCTCATTACTCCACCTGATCGCGTCGCCTCCCTTGCAGGTTAATCTCCTTACTCCTCCTCTGCGATCTAGTCACTGGAGAGTGACCCGTATCTCCACACCAGCTGGTTTGGATCGGGCAATACCACCTGGAGGTGAGCAATTGAGGGTTGTTTCATCTAGATTCATACAACTCAAGAATCTTGTCTATTGGATCTCCATTGTGACATTTTATGTTGTTTGGATTAATGGGTGGCATCAGATATGTTAGTTGGTGGATTTCTCCTCTCCCGAGCTTTGCTTCTCCACTTCTTGTAGCTATTGAAGTCTCGGTGAGGAGATGTTAGAAGGATTGATGTATGGATGCTTCTTTGGTAGCTGTCAGCAGGGATCTTGTGGAGCTGTGAGTTTGGATTGACTGCCATATATTAAGGTAAGAGATGTTCTTCCAGTAGGGTATTTCTATTGGTATCAGTAGTGTATTACATAATTAGGTTTTCTATGGATTGTGTGGGGTTTTGTATTGCTTAGATTTATGAGTGGTGGGATGCGGATTGGATGAATTATTGTGGATGAAGCAATAAGGTTTTACCTCTAGTTGTAAGTTGTTGCGTTTTGGGTTAATTAGTTGTCGATGGTGATTGGTTGATATAGTTGGTTATGTGATTATTCTTATGATCATTGGATTGATTGTGATTGGATTATCAGATGTGGCGGTTAGGGATTGATTATGTGGAAGAATTATACATGTTGGATTCATGATGTTTAGTGGTTGATTTAATGGATTATATGATTGGATGATTATCGTATTTGGAAGTATTGTGATATATTGATTTGGGTGACTTTTTGGAGATGAATCGTGTATAAACCCATGCTAATAAGGTTGTATGATTGAGGATTAATTGGAGGATTTATCAGAGATTAAATTTGATTGGAATTATCCTAATTGGGTAGAGATTTTATTTAGCTAATTTATTTCTTATGAATTTAGCTAAATAGAATATAAACATATTGATGGCTGCAGGACTTGGATTCGGGATGAGTGTCTCGACGCAGGGTTACTTGGCACGATCTACATTTTAAGGCGGGTATTTCTTCCTTTACCTCTATGTAGATTTTCTTGTACTTAGTGCATGGTTGTTATCCGATGGATTAGACTGCTTTACCTTATATCATATCTGTTTGTTGAATTCCTGCTAGAGACTTATGCTTGATCTTCGAGGTGTTCCATTTAATTCATATACAGTCTCAACTCTTGATATCTACTCTATGGTGATTACACGTGTAGAGTATGTCCTGTAGGGATTGTCGGGTGGCTGGTATTATCATGCTGATTGGGTATATGATGTGGACTGTACATAGGTGGGTATGTGTAGAGGAGTCATCTGGTTGACCGTGCATTTACATGTGGTGTGTATATCCGTATTTGTTATGTACTTTTGGAGGAGTGTGTTGATTGCACGTCTGTGGTTTATACACGTGTCCGATGTATTTTTATTGGAGGATACATGTTGATTGTATATGTGGGGTTGTCCATGTATGTCTGATATGTTCATTGGGGATTATTGGTTGATTATACATGTGTAGTTGTATACATATGTTTGGTGGGATATGTGGAGGTATCATGACGATTATACTCATGTTGGAGGTATTTATGAGGTTTGGGGTGGTTGCATGGATGATGATTATATATATATATCATGTTCATCATTCATTGCATCTGATGACCATTGTCTCCCTTGTGGTGAGAGAGTCGTCAGTTGGTTTGGGAATAGCACCGCACACTCGGCCACTCATGGGTAGTGGTAGTTGGAGCAGTTGCTGCTAGTCCTGTCGTGCCACCCGGTCACGAGGTTTAGTGAGATCCGGCGTTGTGAGCAGTCAGGGACCCTGATGCTATGTAGTTAGATAGCTACTAGCGGACTGTCCGCCTCGACCACTATATAGTGGGCTGGAGGGTAGTACAGTCGTCACAGACCCAAGCCTCTCGGCCATACAGGGGTCGTGGTGTCTAGAGAGGTGGCGGGGGTGACCATGGAGCATGCATGCACTTTTGCATATGATGCACGGTGCATCTGGGGGTTATATTTGCATACATGCCTACTAGATACTAGTTGCATGTGTTTGTGGTATGTTGCATTTGTTTGCGATATGATTGTTGCATTTGGTTGCCATGCTGCATACATGTCATTTATTTTACATGTATATGCAGTCGTACTTATATTGCACAGGTGTCACGGGTATATCTGTTGCGGATCCGGTGAGTTTACTGAACATTGTACCACGTGTCGATTCCAGATTGGGTATGTATTCGTCATTATGTTAGTTGTGGTTTGTGCAGTTTATGTTAGGTTATTATGTCAGGTATGTTCAGATGCATTGATTATGATGGTATGATCATGTTCTTATTCCCTACTGAGACTGTATACTTGTGATCTCCATGTTTTATGTATAGACCATGCACTATCTTTTCTATTACCCGCTGAGTTACCTATACTCACCACCGCATGTATATATTTATGTTTTCAAGTAGATGGTTGGAGTGTCGCTCGGAGTATCCTGTCTGCCGGGTCCTACGTCACATCCGAAGATCGTGATTGTTTTCTTTTGTATATTCTTTTCTTATTTTTGGCATTGTATTTGTGTATAGCCGTGTGGCTATCTTATGGTTTTGGTGTTGTATTTGTTGTATAATCCTAGCTGTGTTGGTTTTTAGTACAGCCGTGTGGGCTGTTTTATATATAACTGCGTGGTTGTGATTGTTTCATTCCAGCCGTGTGGGCTGTTATTATAACTGCGTGGTTGTGTATATAAATATTCCAGCCGCATGTGGCTGATGTATTTTGCTTGTAGTGATGCTTCAGATTGTCACCGGTACAGGGGAGGTTCTGCCGGATTTTTGTCTGACAGGAACTCCTTTGGGGGCGTGACAATTTAGTGGTATCAGAGCCAGGTTTGCGATACTTGCTATGCGTTTTGGATTTTCGAGATTTATCTGATACCAATTAGTGGTATCAGAGTAGGTACGATGCCTATTATTCGTGTTTTGGATTTCGTGATTCGGTTTTTCTTGATGTGACTTTTCGGGTTTTTGGACCAGGCAGCAGCAGGACATCTCCAGGCCATAGGAGGTATGTTTGCATATTGTTATCATGCATTTCTGTTGGTGTATGTATTGTTACTCATATAGTTATGACATGTGTTGGTACTTTTGTTAGTACTTGCCTATTTGTTTGTACCATACATTTCATGTGTAGGGTCAATCACTGATCACGGTTGACCTACTGGAGATCAAGGATTTACAGTCTCAGGGGATTTCCTCATATCATACTACTAGTTGGTTGAGAGTTAGAGTCTCATACTAGTCTTGGTTACTATTAGCTAGATGGTGGATGATATCTGTATACCCATGTTGACTCAGGTAGTAGAGTACCGGTTTACTCCTGTTGATGATTGATTTACTTGGTTGACTTGGGTAGTTATGGTTTGACTTATTACCCTTGTTGACTTTGGACAGTTGGGGTTTGACTTATCTTAGTTGGTTTTGCGATCCTATTGTTCGGTCAGTAGAGGATTGACTTACCCTTGTTGACTTGGGTAGTGGTGTATCGATTTACCTTAGTTAGTTTCATCAGTGGATGATTGATTTATCCTTATTAGATCAGTTAGTTGACGATCGATTTATTTAGCAGTTCGATCATTAGGGTATCGTCATACTCTATTTTTAGAGATTCTGATCTTTGGGGTTACTTGTGTTGGGTTAGATATTTGGGAGACTCACTTGAGTACGTGACTTGTACCGTCATGGGGAGGACTGAGTTAGCCGTATACCATTGTCGGCTTGATCAGCCTGTAGGGGGTTGTCGTATCCTATTCCATGGGGACTTTGACCATGGACTGGTTGTACCTGATAGGATGACTTAGAAGGTACATTCGGATAGGATACCTCCACTGATGTGGAAAAGTGTAAAACTATTTGCTTAACACTTTAAGATACAGTCGTTACTAGGGTACATGAGTTGGAGAGTACATTTGGATATATGATTTGTACTGACATGAGAGAGTTGAAGTTAGCTACTTAACCTTTACGTGACCCGGTACCACGTGAAGGAAGAAGCAGGGAATGCTTTTTGGAGATTAGGTCATCACTTAGTGATTTCCTTGAGGTGTTTGGAGAGAGAGTAGTTCTCTACTTCTTTCGTCAGCACGATGGATTTTAAGGGATGACTAGTAGACTCGTCTAATGTTGCTCCATGGGAGATCCTGACTCATAGAGCTATCGGATGTAGTTAGATATCTTTGATGTACCTAGTGATCTACGACCTGTAATGATACGGAGGTAGTGGTATTAGTTGAGTAATACCTAGAAGTTCCGATTATAACTAGGTATGATTTCAGATGATGATCTTTGAGGGGTAGAGCGTCGATTGACGGATATTTTGATCAGCTATTTAGTTGTAGCATTCCTCTATCATTATGTTCATTGCTCGATACTGGAGGTTTCTGAACCTCAGGGTGGAGCAATCACAGTATGATGGGATACAAGACAATGATTAGACGATTCAGCTAACATTGTCTCTATCAGGTAGCTCAAGACCTTGCCCACGTGATCATTATACTAGGTCTTGTAGGTTATATTTCAGATTGGAGGGTTCGACCTTTTTATCAGCATTTATCGATGGACATATATAGGATGATTATGAGGGTGGTGGAGATACTCTCTTGATAGGTAGACTCTTAGTCAGGAGATTGTGTGACCCTTTGACTTTGGATTGATATTCTTTTACTATGGATATTTGATTATCTGAAAGGATGAGATGATGAGATTTGATAGACTTTTGGGATACATTTAGTTGTTGGCAGTAGGTGTTGACGGTTGGATGTTTTCCTTTTTCTCTATCTTTGTGTAGGAGACTATCTGGTATGATTGATTGATGTTGAGGACGATTTTGATTGATGGATATTAGGAGATCAGGTGTGGGGATAGGTTGTCTTTCGAGGATCTATCAGTGGATATTTGATTTGATGATCTATTATTTGGTGTTTTATGTTGATAGTGACATGGAGTGTAGTATGTCTGTGATATATATGGATTTGGTGATTTGTAGTGGGTGATTCGATCACAGACTCATTGTTGGGGATCTTACGGTTGAGTGAGCCTGTTGTATGTACATTATGAGTCCTTGGTGTTATCATTTAGGCATGTCGTGCCTTAGATCTTGTTATGGACTCGATGTACTTGGTATTCCTAGGGTGTGTAGATCAGTTTTCATTGTCTCCATTGACGATGTTGTGATCTATTTTCGATCCGAGGTGGATCATGTACACTAGCTTCGCATAGTTCTAGAGATGTTTCGACGGGAACATCTATATGTGAAGTTAGTAGTACGTATTTTGATTGTCTTCTGCGAGGTTTTGGGACACGTTGTGTTTAGTAGAGGATATCGGTGGATCCACAGGAGATAGAGGTTGTTATCGGTTGGGAGTAGGCGTAGTCTATACCGGAGGTTCGCTGTTCGTCTGGCTGGATATTACTAGAGATTGATTGAGGGTTTTCTCCAGCATTTATGCAGTTGACCGGATTGTCTAGGAAGAGTATGGAATTTTCCTGGATAGATGTTTGCGAGATTAGTTTAGATAACTGCACCGTCTTAGTTATGCTTTCTAGTGTGGACGGATTTGTACTCTACACAGATGTATTGTACCTCGGATTTAGTGCAGTTTCGACATAGCATGAGCGGAGTAGTCTCGTGCCAGTAGTTAGAATTCTCGTGTAATGAGAATTGGATTCTTTATTTCCATGGGAGATTATGCGTATTTTCGAGTCACTTCTTATCCGAGAGGAGTTACTATAGGGAACACATTGATCTGGATTTGCGATACATTCGGGTGACATATGATGCATTGAGACATTGGAGCACTCTTATTGGTGGAACGGTATGAAGAATGACATCGTGGATTTTGTAGCTTGATGTTTAGTGTATCAGCGAGGCTGAACATCGGAGACCATCAGGATTATTTTCAGGATTATTGTGTTATGGGATTGTCTCCATTGATTTGGATACTATAGTGGAGTTGGGAGCATATTATGATGGATTTTGTTATGGGATTATCCAGGACATGGAGAGGATATAATAGTTTGGGTAATCATTGTTGGATGATGACTTAGCTTTCTAGCTATCGATTTGTAGGATAGATTCTTTTGGATTGAGTAGTAGGATTATACTCTAGAGGGATTACCGGACTGGATGAGGTATCTCTGAGTATTGTTTTGGATGGAGATCAGTGATTTCGTGTCATGGTTTTGATTATGGTTACAGCAGACTTTAGATTAGGAGTTTCATTTTAGTATAGATTTTTATCTCAGACTGATGGATAGTTTGAGCGCTCTATACATGTATTGGAGGATTTATTGATAGTGGATTATGGATTTTGGGGTAGTTGGATCATCACGGTTGGTGATTTGTTCATGATACTTAGATGGAGTGGTATATGAGTATATTGCTTGGTGGTTACCCTTGGGTATGGATCCCTGAATTGACCAGTAAATTTGGGGACCAAATTTTTATTGGTGGGGGAGAATGTAAGATATCAGAAAATTAAATAATAAATATTATTGGACGGAAAAATTTATTGGATTTTTCCAAAATTTTTAGAAATTTTTCGGGATTTAAATGGAGTCCGTATGCTCTGTTTTGAGGGGATAGATTCTGGGTACAGTGGAGGCCTAGTTGGGAATCCAATTTAAGTGGGAGTTGATTGAGGAGTGAACTTATAGTTTGATTAAGTTAACCCTAAGTATTAAATTCATATTAAATCCCTAATTGCTTTCCCTTCCTTGCCGGATCCGATTCTTCTCCCCCTTCTCGCGCGGCTTCCATCTTCCCGAGTTCTTCTGGCGATTCCTCCTCGCCCGATCGCCGGCCACCGCGAGTTCATCGCCGGTGGTAGTCCTTCCCTCCGCGTGCTCTACCAACGCCCTCTCTTTCTTTCCTCTCTCTGGTGGCTCTTCTCTAGATCGCCGACAGGGGAGCTTACTCCACCTGCGATTCCGACTTCGTCGCATCATCGGAGGGTAAAGGTCATCGGATCTCAACGGGAATCGGCCGTCTCCGGTTGAGCGGTCGTCTCCTTGGCCATTCAGTTTTTAAAGAATTTGTTTATGTAGATAGTATGTATGTAGATTTTTGTTTATGCATTTCAAAGTTAGAATTTGTTTAAAACATTTCAGTTTTTAAAGAAGCATTCTTTTATTAGAGGTATTAACAAGTATAAGAAAGATAAAGAAAAGAAAGAAAAAGGCCAATGCCTTAAGTAGATCCCAAAGTCAAGACTTTAGGGATTTTGGCACACAAGGTGCTCGTTAAAATGCCAAGGCATTTAAAGAAGAAGTAATTAAGATAAATCGGCTTATAAATCAGTATTTTACTTTTATCAGTGGCACTGTGCTGGACTCTTAGTTGTCCTTGGGTTGGGCTCCCATAGTCGTCCCTAGGTTTAGATAACCTAGTAAACCCTACTAGATTCGAGACCAGCTATCTCGGGTCTAGTTAGGGATGTGCGCATAGTAAGTACAGTTGTCGGGCCCAAGAAGAAAGTTGATTATTATTTTGAAGTACTATAAGTATAAGTTTTTGAACAAGTAAAGTAAGTTTTACATAAGTATAAAAGTATTAAAGAAGAAGTTTTTAAACAAGTAAAACAAGCTTCACATAAGTTTAAAATCCAGCAAGTTTAGCTCTCTTTTATGCTAGCGTGTTTGTTTAGATTTGCTTTATATGTTTAGCATTCCAGTATGCCTTGTTTCCTTTACTGTTAGATGAGTATGAGTAGTATTTCTTTAAAGCATTCAATTTTAGATTTATTTTATTCACATGCATATTCGAGTTTTGTGAGTTAGATAGCGCTTACTAAGCAATTTTACTTATAGTTGCATTTCCTCTTACTGCAGATAAAGGAAAGGAAAAGTTATAGCAAAGGAAGGCGACAAGGAGGTGCGGATGGATGTGTGATGCATGGACTATAGAAGCCTTGAGATTTAGCATAAGGATTTATTAACAAAGAGTTGAGTAGAATGTATTAGATGAGTCATTTAGTCTTCCGCTGCTAGTTAATTGTATGTTTTGAGTTCTCCAAGAGTTTTAGGAATTACTTTCAACATGTGTGCAATGTTAGTTAAGATAAGTTAGTAGTCCAGCAGCCCTCCGCCCTCACAGACTAGTAGTGAGGAGGGTGGGGTGTTACAAGTTGGTATCAGAGCAGTTCCTATTCTCCAGCATCACACATCAGCACCAACCTTGTCGTCTTCAAGTAAGAAAGTATTTAAGTTTTCCTTTTATGCTTTCTTTATTATTTGTAGTATGGAGTAATTGCTTAAATGCACTTTAGTAAGATAGAAGTTTTGTCTCTCTTATATTCATATACATAAGTATGTTTAGAAAGGATAGAGAAGATATCAAGCCTTCCAAGGACCCCTAATGGGTACGATGCGATATGAATAATAGAGGACCGAGAAGTTAAGAGACTAAGGAACAAAGAGTACCATTAGTGAAAGTCATTTAGAATCAGAAGCACGAGGAAGTTACTTAGGAGCGTGAGGACAGTATGAGATAGAGATATTCAGAATTATTCTAAGTTCGAGGACGAACTTTTTATAAGGTAGGGAGAATTGTAACGCCCCAAATTTCCTCAATTAGAGTCCTAAAATTAATTTAAAATATTTAAAAATGCTATAGAAATATTCTAGGGATTTTTAGAAATTTTTAGAGTATTTTTATGTAATTTTTGGAGGTTGTTTAATATTTTTACTAAACGAAGGAAGTTTCGACAAAAAATGTCCAAGCCGAGAATTGAACCCACGACCTTTGACTCGGTCAAAACCTGACTGACCAGGTGGGCAAACGGATTTTTCTGTTTAGAAAAGGTAGCGAATTTATTTAAGATAGTTAATAGAATATTGGATTATAAAAGGGATAAATTGATCTTGTAAAATACCGGGAAAAAAATAGGGAATATTAATAAATGAATTTTCCGGAATTTTTGGATATTTTTCGGGAATTTTTCGGAGCTCGTACGGACGAGTTAACGGGGATAAAATGGGGTCCGGAAAAAAAAGCCTGTTTAGGCTACCCCATTTTAGCGAGGAATTGTTTCTTTTATAAATTCCTTATTCCTTTTCCTTTTCCTTTTAAATTTCTTTTTCTTTTTATTTTTCCCCTGCGCCGTTTTCTGTGTTTTCTCCCTCGCGCACCCGAGCAGCCGCCCGAGCTCTCTCCCTTTGCCCTAACCGCCGGCTACTCGGCGGTTCTCCATCTTCTTCCTCTCCTCTCCTCTGCCGTTCCCCAGCCGACGCCGAGCGTCGGCCACAAGGGCTTTCTGTGCCCTAGCGTCGGCCCGCTGTCGCCGCCGCACCTTGCCCTAACCGCCGACGCCCCTCCTCACTGCCTCTGTGACGCCCGACCGTCAGCCCTAGCCACCATCGACCACCCTGAGCTCTAGCACCGGCCAATTCTCTGGACCGAGCAGTGCCGGCCAGCCGCTCCTCAGCCCTAGTCTCTGCCCTAGTTTCTGCCGTCGACGAGGTGAAGCCAACGCCGACCCCAATCGTCGGAAACCTACTCTCTCATTGTGGAGTTGCTCATCGTCACCACAGCCGGCAGGCGGCCGCCCCCTTTGCCCTGGTCTCTGCCGTGGGATTCCAAGTGCCGAGACTTCTCTGCCCTAGATTGCCATTTCACAGAGCAACGCTGGCACACCACAGGTCGCCTTCCTTCTACTCTAGTTGAATTCCTTCCTTCTGTGGCCTAACCCCGAGATTTACTGCCGGTTCCTTCTTCATCCATCAGTTGCCGGCAGAGAGACAAAGAGGGGACTCCAAATTAGGGTTTGCTTTGTTGCGGATTTGCTTGGTTCCAGCATCAACAGTAGGTTGGTTGCTATGGAAAGTTACTGTTGGAGATCACCACTTCCTCCTACTTGATTCGGTTGACTTGAGGTAAGGTGTAGGGCATTTTATATATGCTTTAGAATATGGTTTTGATTCGATTGTTTAGATGGATGAATATGAGTAGGTTTGGGTTGTGTATATTGATTAGGGTTTTACCCTAATCTTAGGGTTAGGGAGTTGAAATTTAACCCTAATTAACCGTTTGATTTAATTTAGGTAGATTGAGATTGATGGGTTAGAGTTTATCTCTAAATTTATATTTAGGATTTATTTAGCTATTTATTGTATTCTAGCTAAATAAAAGTAAATGTATTTGTTTACACAGGGCTCTGATTCGAGACGAGTATCTCGGAGTTGGATTGGATCTTTCTATTTTTGGAGGCGGGTACTTTGACTTGTGTCTTTTGATATGCATGATAATATGTTTAACATATAACAGTAATTGTGTTACCTGTTTATTTCGGTTGGTCACTACATGATTAGTACATGTTGTTTGCTTATTTATTCTGCACTGCATATTATCTACCTGATCACATATGCCTTAGGTAGTGACCTAACCACATGCTCTGTTATATTCTGGATCTAGGGTTTATTTGATACCCTCTTCGATTTGTGTACCTTCTATTTGATACGTCTTCTTGTGGTACACACTTTGTATCTATTTATATGGATCATGCCATGTTATTCATGAGATTGCCATGTTCAGTATCATGCATCATGATTGCATGCTTTGCGATTGTAGGCTCTACTTTGGTTGAGCTCATCGCCAGTTACATGTACTGCACACATCACCCATGGATTTGTATATCTGGCTGGTGTGTGGCGGTTCTGCTGGTTGGCTTGGTGCGACTCAGCGTGGTAGCCGATGGAGATACCTCCCCGTTGGCATTTAGGGTAGCAGTGGTAGCCGCAGATGGTGGACTTTGTTTGGCTCCGTTGGTCAGCTCATGGGTAGCCGGAGAGATCCTCCTCGGATTGCTAACGGAGATGAGAGCATTGAGCTCCCCATTTATGATTTGGGGTCACAGGATGAGTACTCGACAAGATCCCGTTTACTCTGCTCATTGCACAGAGCATTGATTTGAGTATGGGGTTGACATATGCATTTATTGCATTTTATTTGCTTGTGATTGCTGCACTTATATGCTGCATTTGTTTGGATGCATTGATTGACATGCATACTGGATTATGACTCACTCGGTCCGACGACCTGTTACCTTTATACTTTGATCCGGTCAATCCGATTATCTTCTGATTTCATTTCATTGCATTTATCCTCCTCATATTCGAGACTGTACGCATGATTAGTGTTGTCTGTTATTTGTTCAGTTGTACCTGCTGAGTGTTGGACTCACCCCGCCTCCATTGTTGATATTTTCAGGTTGAGGCTGTCCGGAGCAGTTCCAGTCGCTAGCCCCCCATCTGCACGTAGAGCCAGTTCTCTACTAGTTCGTTATTTGTTTTATTTTGGCCTTTTGCTATATCAGACTTTGTTTTAGTATTGTCTTTGGATTTTTCCTATAGATATTGTATGGATTGACACCTTTTTATGGATTTTTGATATGGTATTGGATTTCATTCTACTACGTACCTGCCTGGACGGCAGAAGAGGTGAGTTCGTTGGATTTGAGCTTTACGAGTGTAGTGGAGTAGGGTGGATTTTGAGTCAGAGTCCTATTGTTATTGATTACTATTATTAACTGCGTGGTTGTGACAGCCAGAGGCTGAATATCTTTATAAACTGCGTGGTGTTTGTTTTTATTTATTGTTATCATTCCAGCCGCCTGTGGCTGATGTATATGTGATATGTAGAAAGTTTCATATTGTCCGCCGTACAGGGGAGATGCTGCCGAAATTTCTTCGGACAGAGACTCCTCTGGGGCGTGACAGATCTTGGATTTGTCTGTTTAGAAAAGGTAGCGAATTTATCTAAGATAGTTAACAGAATATTATAAAAGGGATAAGTTGATGTTGGATTTGTCTGTTTAGAAAAGGTAGCGAATTTATTTAAGATAATTAACAGAATATTAGATTATAAAAGGGTTAAGTTGATGTTGGATTTATCTTTTTAGAAAAGGTAGCAATTTATTTAAGATAATTAACAGAATATTGGATTATAAAAGGGATAAGTTGATGTTGGATATGTCTGTTTAGAAAAGATAGCCAATTTATTTAAGGAGTTAACAAAAATATTAAGTTATAAAAAGGGATAAGTTGATGATCTGTTTTCCCGTGACTTAAACCATTCTCTCCTTCTCTTCTGCGTACGATGGCGGAGCTCTGGCAGAAAATGAAAGGGAGTTAGGGCATCATCTCCGGCGGCCGGCCAAGGTCCTAGAAGCCCTTTTTGTTCGGTTGTGAGTCTAAGAATCAAGGTAAGTGCTTCTCACCTGCAGTAGGAGTAGTTTCGAACCTTTGTTCTTCTTGAATTCGAAGCATGAGAAGCGTTTATAGTGCAGATTTTTATGTAGGCTTATAGTGTAGATTTTAATTAAACTTGTAGTGCAGATTTTTAATTAAGCCTATAGTGTAGATTTTAATTAAGCTTATAGTGCAGATTTTAATTAGCCTTATAATGCAGATTTTAATTAAGCCTATAGTGCATATTTTAATTAAGCTCATAGTGCAGATTTTTATTTAGGCTTATAGTACAGATTTTAATTAAGCCTATAGTGCAGATTATAATTAAGCTTATAGTACAGATTTTTATTTAAACTTATAGTGCAAATTTTAATTAAGCCTATAGTGCAGATTTTAATTAATCTTATAAGTGTAGATTTTTATGTAAGCTTATAGTGCAGATTTTAATTAAGCTTGTAGTAGATTTCTTTAGAGCTTATAGTGCAGATTTCTTAAGAGCTTATGGTGCATATTTCTTTAAAGTTTATAGTGCAGATTTTTTGTGGAACTTGTAGTGTAAATTTTTGGTGGAATTTATAGTGCAAATTTTTGGTGGAACTTGTAGTGCAGATTTTTGGTGGAACTTATAGTACAGTTTTTAAAGAAAAAGATTATAATGCAGTTTGGTTAAGTATTATAGTGCAGAATTTATGTTTGCATAGTATGCAGAAATAGTGTAGCATAGAATGCAGAATCTTGATTAGTATAGTATGCAGAAATAGTGTAGCATACAATGCAGAATCTTGATTAGTATAGTATGCAGAATTTTGATTAGCATAGTATGTAGATTTTTGTTTATGCATTTCAAAGTTAGAATTTGTTTAAAACATTTCAGTTTTTAAAGAAGCATTCTTTTATTAGAGGTATTAACAAGTATAAGAAAGATAAAGAAAAGAAAGAAAAAGGCCAATGCCTTAAGTAGATCCCAAAGTCAAGACTTTAGGGATTTTGGCACACAAGGTGCTCGTTAAAATGCCAAGGCATTTAAAGAAGAAGTAATTAAGATAAATCGGCTTATAAATCAATATTTTACTTTTATCAGTGGCACTGTGCTGGACTCTTAGTTGTCCTTGGGTTGGGCTCCCATAGTCGTCCCTAGGTTTAGATAACCTAGTAAACCCTACTAGATTCGAGACCAGCTATCTCGGGTCTAGTTAGGGATGCGCGCATAGTAAGTACAGTTGTCGGGCCCAAGAAGAAAGTTGATTATTATTTTGAAGTACTATAAGTATAAGTTTTTGAACAAGTAAAGTAAGTTTTACATAAGTATAAAAGTATTAAAGAAGAAGTTTTTAAACAAATAAAACAAGCTTCACATAAGTTTAAAATCCAGCAAGTTTAGCTCTCTTTTATGCTAGCGTGTTTGTTTAGATTTGCTTTACATGTTTAGCATTCCAGTATGCCTTGTTTCCTTTGCTGTTAGATGAGTATGAGTAGTATTTCTTTAAAGCATTCAATTTTAGATTTATTTTATTCACATGCATATTCGAGTTTTGTGAGTTAGATAGCGCTTACTAAGCAATTTTGCTTATAGTTGCATTTCCTCTTACTGCAGATAAAGGAAAGGAAAAGTTATAGCAAAGGAAGGCGACAAGGAGGTGCGGATGGATGTGTGATGCCTGGACTATAGAAGCCTTGAGATTTAGCATAAGGATTTATTAACAAAGAGTTGAGTAGAATGTATTAGATGAGTCATTTAGTCTTCCGCTGCTAGTTAATTGTATGTTTTGAGTTCTCCAAGAGTTTTAGGAATTACTTTCAACATGTGTGCAATGTTAGTTAAGATAAGTTAGTAGTCCAGTAGCGCTCCGCCCTCACAGTCCAGTAGCGAGGAGGGTGGGGTGTTACACAGTAGAACACGCGAACCAAGATCACGACGAAGAACCGACCCAAAGTCGAAACCAAAACCAGACTCAGATGATGAAGACGACGAACTAACAACCGAACTCGTGAACTTGATAAGAAGCTCTACAAGAAAAAGAAGGGCTTCAACAAGAAAGACCTAAAGAAGGCAGTCCAATCCAAGGAGGGTCAACCGAGCTCAAAGGTCAAGTTTGAGGTGACCTGCTATAGATGCAACCAGAAGGGGCATATCAAGGCCAACTGCCCCAATCAGAAGGATGCAAAGAAGCAAAGAAAGAAGAAGGTACTAAAAGCAACCTTTGAAGAATCTTCAGAAGAGGACACCGACGATGAGCTCGAACAGACAAGCCTTATTGCCCTGATGGCCCGAGACCAGATCGATGTTTCCGAGAGCGAGAGTGAGTCGGAAGCAGAATCGAAAAGAAGCCATGAATCCGTATCTGTTTTCGAAGGGCCCGATCCCTCTGTAAGTATCCCTCGACTTAACAACCTAGTTAATTACTTGTTACGAAAATTAGCTAAGTCTAATCTTAGAATTAAGTCAATTCTAAAGGAAGTAGTTGTCCTTAAAGAAGTGACTAACTCTGAATCTTTGACTGAACCAGTTCAGACTGGAAACTCGACTCAAGTCCAAAAACTTCTGGAAGAGAATTTCAGCCTGAAAACTCAGGTCAAGGATCTAGAGAAAACATTAGAACGATTCTCTTTGGGTTCCAAGAACCTTGACCTAATTCTTGAAACATAAAGGGCAATCTACAATAGAACTGGACTAGGATTGAATAAAATTAAATTCAAACTAAATCAAAATCCAAAGGAAGACTCCAGAATAGCTGGCACCTCCGAAATTAATCCACTCGATAAGGGTAAACAAGAGTAGACTTCCCGACCGAGAAATTAAGATTAGATTAAAATGGGCTAGGTTTAACTTGACCCACAGTACTGGTGAAGTATTGGATGATAGTGTTGGAATATCGATTACAAAATTCGTTCGAAAAGAGTTACGCGTAGCGGAAATAGAAAGACAACGCTAACACAAACCAATTTTACTTGGTTCGGAGCCTGTGTCGAGTCCTACTCCAAGGCCCGTACACAAGGGTACTTTCGGTGGGCAATCACTAGCAGTTCAAAAAATTATTACAAACTAAGTGCTGAAATGCTAATGAAAATTAAAGCGATACCG
Organism: Zingiber officinale; assembly: GCF_018446385.1. NCBI lineage: Eukaryota > Viridiplantae > Streptophyta > Magnoliopsida > Zingiberales > Zingiberaceae > Zingiber > Zingiber officinale. Next base: position 20,068,707 of record NC_055994.1, read on the forward strand.
ACAAGAAAATTAACCAAAGAAGAAAGAGTGTATTGTCGGAGCTTTGTTAGCGTCGCAGGAGTGCAGAGCAGCAGAGCAAACAGTATAAGATCTCTCTTTTTCAGTTGTTGTTTTTAGGTTCCCCTCTGACCCTCCTTTTATATGAGGCTCGGGGCACCCCAGATCCCCTCCGGGCACCCTGGTGAGACGTGGCAGGTCTAACCAGCGAGCTCCACGTGGCGACGCGCGATCGGGATAAAAATAGTCTCCCGGGCGCCCGGATCCCCTCCGGGCGCCCGGATCCCCTCCGGGTGCTCGGATCCCCTCCGAGCGCCCAGACCACCTTTCTCCAGAGACCAGCTTTCCTGCAAGACAAGGTTAGTCCGAGGCAAATAAATAATGTATATCCTGCAAAACAGAGTGTTAGCACAGTTTATAAGTTTGACATAAAAGTATGACTTAGATTCCGTCTTTCCGAGACCGGAATCTAGTCACGATCTCGACTTAGAGATCCGAAATGGATCTAAGCCGGATCGACGCCTAATGTTCCCTTCCCAGGAACGCGTCCTCACAGCCACTCCCTTCCAGTGACTTACCTTTACTCACCTACCAGACATACGGTCAGCCCTTCAACCCGTCTGGACTTCTCGCCAGCTATCCGGTCAGCCCGTCGACCTAACTGGACTTCTCGCCAAGCGTCCGGTTAGCCCGTCGACCTGCTTGGAGTTCTCGCCAAGCATCCGGTCAGCCTGTCGACCCGCTTGGACTTCGTGCCAGACATCCGGTCAGCCCGTCGACCTGTCTGGACTTCGTCTGTACACTCAGTCAGAGTATTAGATCACGACAAATCTAACTTAACCCGATTTGTCATTCAAAATATGTTTCAATTTTGAAGTATTTTCCAAACATAAGTTTTGACAATCAAAATTTTAAGGCTAAGTTTTCAAAACTAGATTTTCCAAACAATATTTTTCAAATTTTGAAAATGATTTCAAAGCTAAAGACATTTACTTTTAAAACTGATTGAAACAAAGTTTAAGAAAAAATCTTAGTTTATAAAATCTAATTGAAGAATTTAGTTTTATAAAGGCTAGTTTTAAAAATATTTGAAACATAAGATTTCAAAAATTAAGTTTGAAAACTTTTCTTTTCACGACTTATTAAGTTTGTAAAAACTTTAAATTTGAAACCAAAATTCAATTTAAATAAAAAATATTAGAAAAGATATTATGTTTAAGGTGGAGAAAATAATTTTGGTGTTAAGTGTTGATTTAATCCTCCCCTAAACCTGATATAAAATTTTAAAAAAATTGCCCAATTTTTTTTTTTTAAATTGAGGTAGGATTTTCTAAAGAAATTTTTTAAAGAGAAATTTAAAAATTCTAAGAAATTAAAAAACTTAGGGGAATATTTTTTTTTAGTAAATATAAAAAGATGTGAACCTCCCCTTGAATTTGATACTCTTTTAATTTATTACTTTCCTTTAATTTATTAATCCTCCTTATTTTATTACTCCCCCTTAATATAATGCTAAGGTTTGGGTGTGTTAAATTTCAAAGCCCTAACACATTTGTCTAATTTAGTAACACTTATATTATTATCTCTGTATTCTTGATATAATTGTTTATTTGAGTTTGATTAATCAATTATTCTAAAATTAATTAATTTTAGATTCAGGTCCTTAAACTTTAGTTTAAGGTTAAATAAAATAACTTGTTATTAATTTAATAACAACTAATCATTATCAATAATTTATCGACTTGATTCAATAATTTAATACTTATTAAAATGATTTAAATTCCATATTAACTGATTGAGTGTATTAAATGAAAGTGCTAGTTATGATTTTAACTATTCATTTACTTCCTTTTAAGTAGGATTAATTTAGTTTAAAGTTAACATTAATTCGAAGTTAAATTTATTAAAGTTATTAAACATAGTTAACGTTCTATTTGAGTCAATCGTTAATAATGATAACTTATGATTTAATTAAAATAATTAATATTTTTAAAGGTTGATTAAAAATGATTTAGAATAATTTAAATATTTTTAATCAGGTTAAATCAAGGTTCTAATCAAATCATCCTTAGTTCTCAAATAAGGTTACACTTAAACAATTACTTGATTAAGTTTAAAGTCAAAATTTTAAGTTTTAAGTTTTATCTTAGGTATAAATTTAAAGTTTTAATTCCAAGTTATAATTTAAGTAGTTTTAAAATTTTAATTAACTTAAGTATCTTAGTTTTAACATGACTTTAAAATGATGATTAAAAGAATTTATAGAAGAAAATTTTAAAATATTTTTTTTAAAAAAAGAATGTTTATTTTAACGAATTTCAAAATGATTTAAAATAATTTTTAATAGTTTTTAAAATAATTTTTAAAAGAATATTTAAAATGAGTTTTAAAAGTTAAAAATAAAAATTATTTTTTAAAATGACTTTTATAAGTTTTTAAAATAATTTTTCAAATAGTTTTTAAAGAATTTTCAAACTAATTTTTAAATAATTTTTCAAATAGTTTTTAAAGAATTTTTAAAATAATTTTTTTTAAAAATAATAATAATTTTAAAAATAATTTTTAAAGAATTTTTAAAATAATTTTCTAAAGAATTTTTAAAATGGTTTTAAAAGAATTTTTAAAATAATTTTTTAAAAAAAAATAAAATAATTTTTAAAGAATTTTTAAAATAATTTTTAAAGAATTTTTAAAATAATTTTTAAAGAATTTCTAAATTAAATTTTAAAGAATTTTAAAAATAATTTTTAAAAAGATTTTTAAAGAATTTTAAAAATAATTTTTGAAGAATTTTTAAAATAATTTTTAAATAATTTTTAAAATGATTTTTAAAGAATTTTTAAAATGGTTTTAAAAGAATTTTTAAAATAATTTTTTTATAAAATTAAAATAATAATTTTTAATTTAAAATTAAAATAATAATTTTTAATTTAAAATAATTTTTAAAATAATTTATTAACTTAAAATAATTTTTAAAATAATTTATAAAGTTAAAATAAATTTAAAGTTAAAATAATTTATTAATTTAAAATTTTTTAAAATAATTTATTAAGTTAAAATTTTTTAAAATAATTTTTAAGTGAAAATAATTTATTAAGTTAAAATAATTTTTTAAGTTAAAAAAGTTTAAGTTTAATTTTTAAAATAATTTTTAAGATTAATTTTTAAATTAATTTTTTTTTGTTTAAAAAAATTAAGTTTAATTTTGATTTTAATTTAATTTAATTTTAATTTTAATTTTAATTTTAGTTTAATTTAATTTAATTTAATTTTAATTTAATTTAATTTAATTTTAATTTAATTTAATTTAATTTAATTTAATTTAATTTAATTTTAATTTTAAATTTAATATAATTTTAGTTTTAATTTTCATTTTAATTTTAATTTAATTTAATTTTAATTTAATTTTAATTTTAATTTTAATTTTAATTATATTTTAATTTAATATAATTTAATTTAATTTAATTTAATTTAATTTTAATTTAATTTAATTTTTATTTTCTTAGTGATCTCACCCGATCTATATTTTCAATCAGGGAATACTATAATTTTGTGAGATGAATTAGATTCAATTTTGGAGTTTGTTTTTAACTTGTGTTAGATTCAGGTTTATCTTTGTGTTCAACAAATAGGCGTTCTCTGGATAAACTTCTGGGCTATGGTGAGTCACTCGGACATCATTAAAGTAACCATGCTTTCGAGGTTTTCCAAATAGTCCTATCCACTGGACTTAGTACAAAACCTTGGTTTAACTGGTTAGGATTCATTAAGGGTAGCTTCGGTCAGTTCCACTTAGCCAGATGCACCAAGTCAAAGCCATATCTTCCTAGACATGCATAGACTAAGCTTCCCTAACGTACTATCATCCAAAACTTCACCAGTACTATTTTTCAAGTTAAACTTGAACCATCTTTAACTAGTCCTAATTACCCTGTCGGGTAGGTTGGTTGGGGTTACCCTGCCGGGTAAGTTAGTTTTGGAGGTGCCAGCTATTCTGGAGCCTCCCCCTGAATTAATGGTCATTAATTTAATTTTTGTTCTTTGGTTTATGTCTATTTCTTTTATAATTATAATTAACTAGGTGATAGTCTAATTTTTGGTGAGTTTTAGATTTTGAATTGTTTGATTTAGGTTTGTATTTTGGTTTTTGATTTGGTTTATTTGAATTTATGTAATATATTTTTCCTTTAGGTATGTAAAATTGGTTAAGTCCTACTTGTGTGGTGAGACACGCTTTCGGAACCCAAGCTTTACATGTTGGTTTGTATTGGGTTATTAATGATTTAAAAGTTTTAGTTGAACTTGATTTGTAACCAAGTCCAGTTTTGTTGTAACTTGCTTTTTGATTGTTTAAAATTAAATCTAAGTTCTTGGACCTCGTTGTGAATTTTTTTAACATTTCTTTTAAATTATTAATTTCTATTTTTAATGATAGATTCTCCTCCTCAAGTGTTAGATCTTGAGTTGGACTTGAGTTTTTGATTTGTTCCTTGAGGTTTTGATTTTCCTCAAGGAGTGACTTATTTTCATTTTCTATTTTTACTAATTTATTATTTAAGCAGGAAATAATTTTAAAAAATTTTCTATTTAGATTTCGGTATACCTCTTCGGAACCTTCGAAAACGAGTATGGACTCGTGGCTCGATTCGAGTTCAGACCCATCTTCTGATTCATCCTCCAATTCTTCTTTGCGGGCCATCAGCGCGAGGTAACTCTGGTTCTTTTGTTCTTCGGCTTCCAATTCGTTCAAGGAAGTGTCGTCCCACGTCGCTTTGAGCGCCTCTTTTTGATCAACTTCAGTTTGTCGTTCTTCAGTTTCAGGCACTCGTTCTTGTAGTGGCCCTTTTTGTTGCATCTGAAGCACGTCACGCTCCTTAGTTTGAGGGAGTTGATTTTCTGAAGGTCTTTCTTGCTGAAGCCCCTCTTTCTCCTAGTGAACATTTTCCTTACCAAGTTCACCAGGTGCTCTTCATCTTCAGAGTCCTGGTCAGAATTTCCTTCAGGTTCAGGCTTGTTCTTCTTTTCTTTGGAGGGACCTGCAAACAAAGCAACTCCTTTCTCGGCCCCAACGTTAGTTTGTTCATGTAGTTCTAATTCACAAAACAACTCGTCTAATTTAAGTTTCGATAAATTCTTAGAAATTTTATAGGCATATACGATAGATGCCCACAAACTATTACGTGGAAATATGTTTAATACATACCTTATCAAGTCCCGGTTCTCCATTTGGTGGTCGATGGCGTGGAGCCCGTTGAGGATGTCCTTGATCCTCGCGTGAACTTGACTTGCAGTTTCTCCTTCCTTGTAACGACCACCCTTCTTACTACTACTACTCTCTAAGGATGACCGTTACTTAACTACTAACTCTACTTAACCGGTATGATTAAAAATCACATAGAAACCCTATCGAAAAATTTCGGCAGAGTCTTCCCTGTACCAGTGATCATATTCAACAATACATGCAATATATATACTCAGCCACAAGCGGCTGGAACACATATCAATCAACCACGCAGTATAATAATTTTAACTCAGCAACATTAAAGGAAAACTAATCCATAACTACATCTGAATAACAAATACAGTATTAAGTGTCCTTATAAACAGTTATCAAATTTTCTTAACACATAAAGACTTAATTAACTCAAAGAAACAATCATAATTTATTTTATTCGCAAGGATCCCTAGGACTTCCATAGTGCAGACATCACACACCCCTCTTGCATCTCCCTGTCGCCTTCCTTCATATTAGCTTTCCTTTTTCTTTATTTGCAGTAGGAGGAATGCAAACTATAAGCAAAATGCTTAGTGAGCGTTATCTAACTCACAAAATCTCGATATGCATGTATATAAATAAAAACATGCTAAAACTGAATGTTAACATGTAAAGCTACTCATGCTCATACATAGCAAAGGAATCATACTAACTGAAATACTAAACATGTACAGCTAATCATGCTCATAAATAGCAAAGAACAGTAAACTAACTCATGCTCTTCTATTAGTAAAGAAACATACTGAAAGGCTAAACATGTAAGGCAAGTCTATACTATCATGCTTGCATAAAGAACTTAACTTACTGAATTCTAAACACCTTCTGTATCTCATTTCACTTTCTTAAAGACTTATTCTTTAATACTTATGTGAAACTTATTTTTTTTAATACTTTTATACTGATGTGAAACTTATTTTACTTGTTCAAAAGCTTATACTTTTAATACTTCAAAATAGTAATCAACTTCTCTTGGGCCCAGGCATAGTACCATTTTATGCGCGTTCCCTAATAGGTTGGGGTAGCGAGCCGCCAATCCTAAAAGAGCAGACATTGGTCTACCAGGGCCAAGACCTTGGAATTGGACACCTGGATTTGTTTAACGACAACCTTGGAAGTCGGGTACTAGCCTCTTCTTAAAAGTAAAATACTTATTATCTTAATTACTTCTTCTTTAAATGCCTTGGCATTTTAATAGCATCTTGTGTGCCAAAATTCCTAAAGTCTTAACTTTGGGATCTACTTAAGGCCTTGACCTTTTCTTTCTTTTCTTTTTCTTTCTTTTTTACTTGTTAATGCTTCTAAAAGAATTTGATAGAACTCTTATTTTCCCACTAGAATACATGGTTGTTCATGCTTATTAAAATAGCAAATAAAAATCAAAGAAACTGCTCATGTGTATCTAGTAATAAAGAAAACTGATCATGCTCAACTCATAGCAATTAAAAACTGCGCATGCTCAATAATAGCAAATGAAAACTAGAAAATCTGCATATAAGACTAATACAAATCTGCGCTGTGAATGTTACGAAATTCTACACTACAATGCTTAACAAGATTTTGTTCTACAATGCTTAATCATTCTATTCATTCTGTAAACATTCCTACCTCGAGAGGAAACTATTGAGGCATATATGCACCTAAGAAAACTAGGTTGAATTCTATACCAAAATCATGCCTAATGAGCTAGAGAAAAATGGATATTGCTTCTACTTAAAACTCAATGTTCACTAACTACTCAGCTAAATCCCTAGCAACCATTCTGCACAATAAATTGCAACATAAAGGAAACAAGCTTGCTGAATTCTTGCAACAGAACACTTGGAACAGGATACTTGAATCAAGCTTGCTGAATTCTTCCACTAAACCTGTTGGAAACTTAGAACCTATATAAAGCTTGTTTCGTTCCAAAATCAAAACCCATATCTAGCAACAGGATACTAATTCTAGCTGCCACAGAATTTAAATGAAAGGAAACCAAGAATGCATGCTACTAAACTTCAATTAAACAGAACCCTAATCAAAAAGGGAACAACATGGCAGCAAAATTCAGTACAAAGCAGAACAATCTACATAGAAACAAATTCGAATTCCATCTACAAAGCCTGAAGAAACCAAACCACATGCTAAGCAAACAAATCTATCTCCTTTCTTTGAGATTCTCAGCAACAACTTCAACAGGAGGCAAACTTCGGAAACAAAGAAAATAACAAGAAATAAACCTCGGGGCTATCCTACTACAGGTGAGTAGCAACTCACCCTTGTTCTTTAACTTACAACCGAGAAGATGGCTGCTAGGGTTTCGGATAAGTGAAGGTCTCGGCGTCTCCTTCGCGTCCTCGTGCTCTCCACGACGAGAGGGTCACGATTGGGTGAAGACCGGCCGGAAAGAGCCCTTTTTCCGGCGCCGGAGATGAAGCCCTAACACGGCTCTGTTTCGCCCGAGCAGAAGAGTCGCGCGATGTCGCGTGTGTGGAGAAGAGGAGAGGGATCATGAAATTAGGTCGCGGGAAAAGGAAATATAAACTTATCCCTTAAGTTATTCTCGGTTCCAACTATAATTTAAATATTTTTCTCTCCCTCTTAGGTTAACACAGCCCGCGAGCGCAGCCGGTCAAGCAGGTTTTGCTCGAAGCCACAGATCGTAGGTTCGATCCTCACTGCACCCTTTTTCCTCTTATTCTCTGTTCTAACTTCTACCTTATATATATTTTATTCCATACATAATTAACAAAACAACCACAGACCGGTTGGTTGGGCTGGGTTCGGCTGAGATTCGGCTCGGGTCAAGGTCTTGGGTTCGAGTCTCACCTTTAACGTTTTTTATCAAAACTTTTTTCTTTTTGTAACCCTACTAAACGACCTCCAAAAATTACGTAAAAATACTTTAAAATTCCTAAAAATCTCTAGAATATTTTAAAAGTATTTCCAAATATTTTTATGGACTTTTAGAACTTAAAATAGGGAAAATTGGGTCGTTACAATTCCCCATACCTTATAAAAAGTTCGTCCTCGAACTTAGAATTGCTCTGGATCTCTCTGTCTCATACTGTCCTTACACTCCTAAATAATTTCCTCGTGCTTCTGGTTCTAAATAACTTTCACTAATGGTACTCTTTGTTTCTTAGTCTCTTAACTTCTCGGTCCTCTATCATTCATATCGAATCATATCCATTAGTGGTCCTTGAAAGGCTTGTTATAAGGTCTCTGAAGACCATAGGTGCATTAGTCACACCAAATGACATGACTACAAATTCGTAGTGTCCATTTCTGGTCCTGCAAACCGTTCTGGGTGTATCACTTACTTTCACTTTCAACTGATGGTTCCCCAAAACGCAGGTCTGTTTTAGGGAACTCTGTTGTCCCTTCTTAGCTGATCAGATAGATCATTTATTCTGGGGAAGAGGGTACTTGTTCTTAACTGCTACTTTGCTCAGCACTCTAAAATCTATGCACATCCGCATAGATCTATCTTTCTCCTTAATGAACAACTCTGGAGCTCCCTGGGGTGAATGACTAGGGCGGATAAAACCTTTGTCAAGTAGATCCTGAAATTGTTCTTGTAACTCTTTTAGCTCTGCTAAAGAAATTCGATACAGAGCTTTTGAAATTAGGCTGGTGTCAGGAAACAACTCAATTTCAAACTCTACTTCTCTGTTGGGAGATAGTCCAAGTAGCTCTTCTAGAAATTCCTCTGGGTATTCGCAGACTACCCGAACGTCTTCCTGCTTGGGTCTTTCTTGTTATCATTGTCCTTCTAATTCTAATTACTTAACTGGGGCTTCTGACTCCCCACTGTCTTGTCTCTATCTTAACATCTAATTATTCCAAGAATAATACCTGATATCTTCTCTATCCTTTCTAAACATACTTATGTATATATGAATATACGAGAAACAAAACTAAAATTGTCTCTATTCTTTCTAAGCATATGTATCAAAACAAAGAAAATCAAAACATGAATTTTCTTCTTTCCTAAGCACATATAAGCAGATACTCTATACTGCAAATAATAAAGAAAGCATAAAAGAAAATTAAATACTTTCTTACTTGAAGACGGTAAGGATGATGCTGATGTGTGTGATGCTGGAGAATGAGAACTGCTCTGATACCAACTGTAACGACCACCCTTCTTACTACTACTACTCTCTAAGGATGACCGTTACTTAACTACTAACTCTACTTAACCGGTATGATTAAAAATCACATGGAAACCCTACCGAAAAATTTCGGCAGAGTCTTCCATGTACCGGTGACCATATTCAACAATACATGCAATATATATACTCAGCCACAAGCGGCTGGAACACATATCAATCAACCACGCAGTATAATAATTTTAACTCAGCAACATTAAAGGAAAACTAATCCATAACTACATCTGAATAGCAAATACAGTATTAAGTGTCCTTATAAACAGTTATCAAATTTTCTTAACACATAAAGACTTAATTAACTCAAAGAAACAATCATAATTTATTTTATTCGCAAGGATCCCTAGGACTTCCATAGTGCAGACATCACACACCCCTCTTGCATCTACTTGTCGCCTTCCTTCATATTAGCTTTCCTTTTTCTTTATCTGCAGTAGGAGGAATGCAACCTATAAGCAAAATGCTTAGTGAGCGCTATCTAACTCACAAAATCTCGATATGCATGTATATAAATAAAAACATGCTAAAACTGAATGCTAATATGTAAAGCTACTCATGCTCATACATAGCAAAGGAATCATACTAACTGAAATACTAAACATGTACAGCTAATCATGCTCATAAATAGCAAAGAACAGTAAACTAACTCATGCTCTTCTATTAGTAAAGAAACATACTGAAAGGCTAAACATGTAAGGCAAGTCTATACTATCATGCTTGCATAAAGAACTTAACTTACTGAATTTTAAACACCTTCTGTATCTCATTTCACTTGCTTAAAGACTTATTCTTTAATACTTATGTGAAACTTATTTTTTTTAATACTTTTATACTGATGTGAAACTTATTTTACTTGTTCAAAAGCTTATACTTTTAATACTTCAAAATAGTAATCAACTTCTCTTGGGCCCAGGCATAGTACCATTTTATGCGCGTTCCCTAATAGGTTGGGGTAGCGAGCCGCCAATCCTAAAAGAGCAGACCTTGGTCTACCAGGGCCAAGACCTTGGAATTGGACACCTGGATTTGTTTAACGACAACCTTGGAAGTCGGGTACTAGCCTCTTCTTAAAAGTAAAATACTTATTATCTTAATTACTTCTTCTTTAAATGCCTTGGCATTTTAATAGCATCTTGTGTGCCAAAATTCCTAAAGTCTTGACTTTGGGATTTACTTAAGGCCTTGGTCTTTTCTTTCTTTTCTTTTTCTTTCTTTTTTACTTGTTAATGCTTCTAAAAGAATTTGATAGAACTCTTATTTTCCCACTAGAATACATGGTTGTTCATGCTTATTAAAATAGCAAATAAAAATCAAAGAAACTGCTCATGTGTATCTAGTAATAAAGAAAACTGATCATGCTCAACTCATAGCAATTAAAAACTGCACATGCTCAATAATAGCAAATGTAAACTAGAAAATCTGCATATAAGACTAATACAAATCTGCGCTGTGAATGTTACAAAATTCTACACTACAATGCTTAACAAGATTCTGTTCTACAATGCTTAATCATTCTATTCATTCTGTAAACATTCCTACCTCGAGAGGAAACAATTGAGGCATATATGCACCTAAGAAAATTAGGCTGAATTCTATACCAAAATCATGCCTAATGAGCTAGAGAAAAATGGATATTGCTTCTACTTAAAACTCAATGTTCACTAACTACTCGGCTAAATCCCTAGCAACCATTCTGCACAATAAATTGCAACATAAAGGAATCAAGCTTGCTGAATTGTTGCAACAGAACACTTGGAACAGGATACTTGAATCAAGCTTGCTGAATTCTTCCACTAAACCTGTTGGAAACTTGGAACCTATATAAAGCTTGTTTCGTTCCAAAATCAAAACCCATATCTAGCAACAGGATACTAATTCTAGCTGCCACAGAATTTAAATGAAAGGAAACCAAGAATGCATGCTACTAAACTTCAATTAAACAGAACCCTAATCAAAAAGGGAACAACATGGCAGCAAACTTCAGTACAAAGCAGAACAATCTACATAGAAACAAATTCGAATTCCATCTACAAAGCCTGAAGAAACCTAACCACATGCTAAGCAAACAAATCTATCTCCTTTCTTTGAGATTCTCGACAACAACTTCAACAGGAGGCAAACTTCGGAAACAAAGAAAATAACAAGAAATAAACCTCGGGGCTATCCTACTGCAGGTGAGTAGCAACTCACCCTTGTTCTTTAACTTACAACCGAGAAGATGGCTGCTAGGGTTTCGGATAAGTGAAGGTCTCGGCGTCTCCTTCGGGTCCTCGTGCTCTCCACGGTGAGAGGGTCACGATTGGGTGAAGATTGGCCGGAAAGAGCCCTTTTTCCGCCGCCGGAGACGAAGCCCTAACACGGCTCTGTTTCGCCCGAGCAGAAGAGTCGCGCGGCGTCGCGTGTGAGGAGAAGAGGAGAGGGATCGCGAAATTAGGTCACGGGAAAAGGAAATATAAACTTATCCCTTAAGTTATTCTCGGTTCCAACTATAATTTAAATATTTTTCTCTCCCTCTTACGTTAACACAGCCCGCGAGCACTGCCGGTCAAGCGGGTTTTGCTCGAAGCCACAGATCACAGGTTCGATCCTCGCTGCACCCTTTTTCCTCTTATTCTCTGTTCTAACTTCTACCTTATATATATTTTATTCCATACATAATTAACAAAACAACCACAGACCGGTTGGTTGGGCTGGGTTCGGCTGAGATTCGGCTCGGGTCAAGGTCTTGGGTTCGAGTCTCACCTTCAACGTTTTTTATCAAAACTTTTTTCTTTTTGTAACCCTACTAAACGACCTCCAAAAATTACGTAAAAATACACTAAAAATTCCTAAAAATCTCTAGAATATTTTAAAAGTATTTCCAAATATTTTTATGGACTTTTAGAACTTAAAATAGGGAAAATTAGGTCGTTACATTCCTGTATTTTTATATTAAATATTTTATTTAATAATAAGTATCGTTTTGTTACCCTAGCATCGCTCGTTCCTTCGTGCAGCTCGATCAGTTTGTCCCATAGCTCTTTGGCGTTCTTATGTGGTCCGACTTGGTTTAGTTCTTCTCTAGTCAATCCGCACTGTAGGGTGTTGATTGCCTTGTTCTCTGTTGGCGCCTTCTTTTTTAGGTCTGACGTCCAATCTTCTGGATCCAGTAGATTCCCGGAACTGTCTACTGGTATTTTGTAGGGTCTGGTGATGCTCATCCACTGGTTGAAGTCCGTTTTGAGATAAACTTCCATTCTCTTCTTCCAATACGGGAAGTCATCCCCGTTGAAGAGGGGAGGACGCACTGTGCTGAATCCTTCAAGCTGTGACATTTTAGTCCTGTACACAAGTAAGCAAATAGACAAAAAAATCCCAAGACTTGGTCTTGGATTAGTAGTATGGGAAGAATTAAAAATAGTAGAAAGATCTAAATTGGTGTTGCACCAATTTAGATTTAATTGCTACAAAAAAAACTTTCCAAAAGGGCAATGTTACTAATCGTAAAAATGAAAGTCGACAAAAAATAAAAAAATATTTTACCCCCTTTTCTGATTGGTGGTTGCACCAAATCAGAGCAGTACCTGCTCTGATACCACTTGTTGGATCGATGTTTCGATAGAGGGGGGTGAATATCGATTACAAAATTCGTTCGAAAAGAGTTACGCGAAGCGGAAATAGAAAGACAACGCTAACACAAACCAGTTTTACTTGGTTCGGAGCCTGTGTCGACTCCTACTCCAAGGCCCACACACAAGGGTGCTTTCGGTGGCCAATCACTAGCAGTTTGAAAAATTATTACAAACTAAATGCTAAAATGCTAATGAAAATGAAAGCGATACCGACAAGAAAATTAACTAAACAAGAAAGAGCGCGTTGTCGGAGCTTTGTTAGTGTCGCAGGAGTGTAGAGCAGCAGAGCAAGCAGTATAAGATCTCTCTTTTTCAGTTGTTGTTTTTAGGCTCCCCTCTGACCCTCCTTTTATATGAGGCTCGGGGCGCCCTGGATCCCCTCCGGGTGCCCTGGTGAGACGTGGCAGGTCCAACCAGCGAGCTCCACGTGGCGACGCGTGATCAGGATAAAAATCGCCTCCTGGGCGCCCGGATCCCTTCCGAGCGCCCGGACCTCCGGACGCTCGGATCCCCTCCGGGCACCCGGACCACCTTTCTCCATAGACCAGCTTTCCTGCAAGACAAGGTTAGTTCGAGGTAAATAAATAATGTATATCCTGCAAAACAGAGTGTTAGCACAGTTTATAAGTTTGACATAAAAGTATGACTTAGATTCCGTCTTTCCGACACCGGAATCTAGTCACGATCTCGACTTAGAGATCTGAAATGGATCTAAGCCGGATCGACGTCTAATGTTCCCTTCCCGGGAATGCGTCCTCACAGTCACTCCCTTCCAGTGACTTGCCTTTACTCACCTGCCAGACGTCCGGTCAGCCCTTCGACCCGTCTGGACTTCTCGCCAGCTATCCGGTCAGCCCGTCGACCTAGTTGGACTTCTCGCCAAGCATCCGGTTAGCCCGTCGACCTGCCTGCACTTCTCGCCAAGCGTCCGGTCAGCCTGTCGACCCACTTGGACTTCGTGCCAGACATCCGGTCAGCCCGTCAACCTGTCTGGACTTCATCTGCACACTCAGTCAGAGTGTTAGATCATGACAAACCTAACTTAACCCGATTTATCATTCATCAAAACCTGAGTTAGACCGTTAGTGCTAACCGCACCAACAGATAGTACGTTGGGGAAACTTAGTCATCGCATGTCTCGGAAGATATGACTTCAACCTGGTGCATTTGGCTAAGTGGAACTGACCGAAGCTACCCTTTATGAATCATAACCAGTTAGACCAAGGTTTTGTACTAAGTTCAATGGATAGGACTATTTGGAAAACCTCGAAGGCATGGTTACTTTAATGATGTCCTTGTGACTCACCATACCCCAGAAGTTTATCCAAAGAACGCCTACTTGTTGAACCCAAAGCTAAATCTGAATCTAACACAAAGTTAAACTAAACCCTAAAATTGAACCATAATTCTTCTCACAACAATTATAGCATTCCCTGATTGAAAATTTAGATCAGGTGAGATGACTAAGGAATAAAAATTAATTCAAAATTAAACTCGTAATTAAAATTAATTCAAAATTAAATTCGTAATTAAAATTAATTCAAAATTAAACTCGTAATTAAAATTAATTCAAAATTAAATTCGTAATTAAAATACATTCAAAATTAAATTTGTAATTAAATTAATTCAAAATTTAATTAACTTAAACTTATTTTTCAAAAGTTAATTTAATTAACTTAAATTATTTTTCAAAATTAATTACATAAATTATTTTTTTCAAAATTAATCAACTTAAATTATTTTTTCAAAAATTTGATTAACTTAAAATTATATTTCAAAAATTTAGTTAATTTAAACTTATTTTTCAAAATTTTAATTAACTTAAAATTATTTTTCAAAAATTTAATTAACTTAAATTATTTTTCAAAATTTAATTAACTTAAACTTATTTTTCAAAACTTAATTAACTTAAAATTATTTTTTCAAAATTAATTAACTTAAATTATTTTTCAAATTAATTAACTTAAATTATTTTTTAAAATTAATTAACTTAAATTACTTTTCAAATTAAGTAACTTTAATTATTTTTCAAAATTAATTAACTTAAATTATTTTTTTTACTTAAATTACTTTTCAAATTTATTAACTTAAATTATTTTTCAAAATTAATTAACTTAAATTATTTTTTAAAATTAATTAACTTAAATTATTTTTCAAATTAATTAACTTAAATTATTTTTTTTCCAAAAAATAAATTAATTTCAAAATTAATTAACGTAAAATATGTTTCAATGCTTAATTAACCTGTTTGTTAATTAACCTATCAACTTAATAATAATAATAATTTTTTTTCAACTTAAAATATTTTTCAAATTAACTAACCTAATAACTATTGAAAACTTAGTACGAGTGAAATGAAAAAAAAAATAGAGAGCTTATTTAAATCAAACTATCTTTTAATCCATTAAATCCAAATCAACTACTTTATGTGTAGGAATTGGATTGGATGATAGATAGTGGATGCTCCAGATGTAACGCCCAAAAATTCTCAAAATAATTATTAGAAATATCCTAGTATTTTTCTGAAATTTATGGACATTTTTACAGAATTTTTAGAATAGCGGGAGTAGCAAAAATAAATAGAAAACGAAAATAGCCTACACGGGAATTGAACCCGAGACCTAGCAAACTCTATGCCTTATGGTGGACTCTAGTAACCAAGTGAACCCAGTAGGGCCGTGCTGAAAGAAAAGGGAGGCAATTAAATTTATTTTAGAGTCGGGCTGAATTACCCACTTAATATAAATAGGGAAATAATTTAGTGAAGAGTTATTTTGATCGTGACTTCTCCTCACCCTAGCCACGCCGCCCCCTTCTCCTCTTCTTCTCTCGGCGCCAACCACAGGGAACCTAGAGTTCCATCCTCTAGGCTAGGAGCATCTTCCGGCGATGACTCTGACACGAGGACGCTTCCCTTCGCGAGAGGAACACCTAGACGCAAGAGAATCATCGAGAAGATCGTCTCCACCGGAAATCTAGCGATTAGAATCGTAAGAAAACCAGCACAGGAAGTAAGAAACCCCTCACCTGCAGTATAAGTAGCTTCCGTATGAATTTTATGCTTCAGTTTAGTAGTATGTAGACTTTCGACACAAAGGATGCAAACTAGCGCATACCAAGTGTTCGATTAAATTAATAGCACAGTTAAAATGCAACTTAGGCATTTTATTAGCTTAGATAAATGCAATAGAAGCATTTTCACAGCCTATTTAGTCTTTCTACAGCTATCATGGGACTAGATGTCCAATGGGTGGGCTCCCACAGTCGCCTCTAGGTTCAGACAACCTAGCTCTAGGTTCAGATAACCTAGAAAGAGCGAGACAAGCAATAATTATTTATGTTCAGTATTTTACTTTCTCAGTGGCACTGTACCGGATTAGATATCCATTGGGTTGGGCTCCCATAGTCGTCCCTAGGTTCAGCTAACCTAGTAACCCTACTAGATTCAGAATTTGCAACCCCGGGTTTAGTTAGGGATGCGCGCATAGCACGTACAGATGTCGGGCCCATCAGCAGCATGATTATTACTTTAATCTACTTATATATATATAGTTTTCAAGCTTTCATAAAATAGTCATGTGAATTTAGGACAACTTTAGCATCAGAATAGTACTAGCTTAACTCAGCTTTTGTATCAGTTTAATTTCTGTTGATACAGCATGATAGTTTATGATTAGCTCTTATTGCCATGATCAGTTTCTTAGTCCTATGTGTTGTATGCCATGCCATGCTAGCGTATTCAGTATGTATTTCAAAGAGCATGTTTTTAAAACATAAATTGCATCGTATGCATGTTTTGTGAGGTAGATGGTTTCTTACTAAGCTCTCAAGCTTACAGATACTTTTTCCTTATACTGCAGATAAAGGTAAAGGAAAAATGGACTAGTGGAGGCTGGAGGTCAATGTAACGAGGAAGATGTGTGTGAGCTGGAGTTTGGAATAAAGATCCTAGGGTTTTTAGCAAGTTAATTATTGGAACTTTGTTATTTTAGTTTTTGCCGTTCAGTTTGTTTAAATGCCATGAACTAGTAGACTATGCACTCTACCATGCTTAGAACATTAATTATGTGATGTTAGAATGTTTCCCAGTCATTTTAGAACTTGTATGTGTGATTGAGGCATGAAACAGTGCTGAAATCATACTTCTGGTACGAAATCAGAAACCCCAATCGATCGGCTGATCGATTGGAGGCTTCTCAATCGATCATCCGATCGATTGATAAGTTCATACCGCGAACAGTAAGCTCCTGGATCGATCAGCCGATCGATCCGGATGCCTTCTGTTGCGAACAGTAAGCCCTGGAATCGATCACTGGATCGATTGGCCAGTCTGGATCGATCAGTCAATCGATCCAGAATATTGCCCGAGCACAGTAGCGTGCTGAATCGATCACTGGATCGATCCAACCTAAGTTCCGTATACATAAGCCACCTAGATCGATCAATGCATCGATCTGTAACGACCCAATTTTCCCTATTTCGAGTTCCAAATGTCCATAAAAATATTTGGAAATGCTTTTAAAATATTCTAGAGATTTTTAGAAATCTTTAGAGTATTTTTACGTAATTTTTGGAGGTCGTTTAGTATTTTTACAAAACAAAAGAAGTTTAGGCAAAAATCGTTGAAGGCGAGGTTCGAACCCACGACCCCGGGTCGGACTGACCCAAGCCAAAACCGGCTCGACCAACTGAGCTATGAGAATTTTGTTAACTCTATATGGAAAGAATTAAGGATATTGTATAGTTTGGAATAAAACCCTAGTTATTAAAGGACCTAGTTTCTTTTCTTCCCGAGCCGAAAACCCTATTTGCCTTCTCCCCGATCCTGACTCCGCGCGGCGCTCCTACTCGGGCGACAGCGAAGAAGAAGCCAGGTGTGGTCTCCGGCGCCGACAAAGTTTCTCCCGGCCATCCTTCACCCGTGAGTGGCCATCCCGATGGAGAAGAGCTCGGGAACACGAAGGAGTTGCCGAGAAGCTTCGCCCGAACCCTAAAAGCTTTCTCCTTCCTTCTTCTCGATTGTAAGTCCAAGAACCCTCGGTAAGTACTACTCACCTATAGTAGGAGTAGTTCCGAGGTATTGCTTTGATCTCTTAGCTTTCGGAATTGAAGTTGGGTGGATTTGGAAGCCTTTTATGTTGCTGCCATGAGTTCTATGTGAAAAGAATTGGGGGACTTTGGTTTTCTTTTGAGGTTTTGCCGTGAGCTTCACAAAGGAATAAAAAAAAAATCGTTTAGGCTAATTGAGCATGAAGCATGGTTCTGATACCTTAATTTGGGTGTCGGGTAGAATTGTATGCTAGGGTTGTTGTGTTATGCATTCTATCCTTAATTGTTGCTAGGGATTTTGCCATGCACAGTTGAGTTTCCGGTTGGTTCTTTGCTGCCCTGTTTTGGATCATACCGTACAGATTGCTATGGTTACCTCATGTTGCTGTCGTGAGTTCATTTAAGGATACATTCTTTTGGCTTGCTGTTGAATTCTTTGAGTTGTGTTTTATGCTTGAATCTCCTTGCTTTAAGATCATATTGTACAGAGTTAAGGTTGTTTAGGGATTAGTTTTGGACAGCATATTAAAGAAGCCTGAAGTTGTATTCTTTTGCTTTATTTATAGCATGTTTAGAAAGTTTGAAGTAGCATTCTGTTGCCTATTTTATAGCACGTTAAAGAAGCCTGAAGTTGTATTCTTTTGTTTTATTTATAGCATGTTTAGAAAGTTTAAAGTAGCATTATGTTGCCTATTTTACAGCATGTTTAGAAGGCTCAATGTTGTTTCTTTTGCCCTATTCTATAGCATGATTAGTAAGGTTAGATTAGCTTTCTTTTGCTTTTATCACAGCATGTTTAGGAAATCTAAATAAGCTCTCTTTTGGTTTATTTTACAGCATGTTTAGTAAGTCCAAGTTAGCTTTTTTTTGCTCTATTTTATAGCATGACTAGCAAGTTTGAATTAGCTCTCTTTTGTTCTATTTATAGCATGATTAGTAAGTTCAAAGTCGCTTTCCTTCGCTTTGTTTAATAACATGCTTAGAGAGTTCAGATCTTCTTCCCTTGTGTATTTTCATATAGCATGCTTGGTTAGTTGTAATCTTATACTTGTTAGAAATATTTACAGGATTCTAATAAGTTCTAATAAAGGAGTATGAGAAGTATAAGTAAAGAAAAGACTAGAGTCTAGTTAAAAAGAGATAACTAGTAAATTAAAGTAAGAGGCTAGTACCCGACTTCCGAGGTTGTCGTTAAACAAATCCAGGTGACCAATTCCGAGGTCTTGGCCCTGGTAAGACGGAGGTCTTTATCCTCATAGGGATGGAGGCTCGCTACCCCAGTCACTATTAGAGAGCGCGTAAAACAAAGATGATACTAAGCCTGGGCCCAAAGAAAAGAAAAGAAAAGTTAAGAAAAAAAGAAGAAAGAAAGAAGAAGAAGGTAAAAGATAGAAATTAAAAGATTAATTTCTATTACAAGGATATAGGAAATTGAAACAAGTTTTATGCTTAGAATAAATAAAAAATTAGTTTATTTAATTCTAAGCTTACAGTGTTAATTTCCTTATTATCCTGTCAGTTAGTGAGCATGTTTAATATCCAGTTTTATTTCTGTATACCATGAGCACATGCAGATTTGCTTTAGCATTTCAGTTTCAGTATTATTGCATTACTTTTTATGCACTTCGAGTTTTGTAAGATAGATTAGTACTTACTAAGCGTTATCACTTATAGTTTTGTTTTCTTTCCTCCTACTGCAGATAAAGGAAAAGCTAAGATATGTAGGGAGGCGACAGGTGGTGGTGATGATGAATGTGTGTGGTGACTGGACTATGGAGAGATCCAGAGAGTGCTAGCAAACTTGCAGGACCTAATGATTAGAGTTTATGCTTTAGTTCTTTTCTTTAAATACTGTTATGAAGTTTATCTGATTGTGATTGAGTTTGATTCGTATTGTAGCTTATTTATGTCCTATTCTGGGAGTTATGTTTAGTTCTTGTTGCTAGTCTAGTCTTTTGGTTATAGTATGAATTTATTACTGTGTGGTTGTGAATAAAATGTGTTCCAGCCGCATGTGGCTGCGTATATATCTTGTGTATTATAGATTTGGTCACCGGTACAGGGGAGACTCTGCCGAAATTTTTCGGTAGGAATTCCTCTGAACCATAATAAATCTAAATGACTCTAATAATAGCGTCAGTGACACTAGATAGAGAGTTGTAGTTAGGTAACATTCGCCCTTAGAGAGTAGAAGTAAGAAGGGTGGGTTGTTACACGATCAAGCCATTCCAATCGATCCGTGGATTGATTGGGAGGCCTGATAACAGCCGGGAGACCCTTAGTTCAGTTCCTTGACCATGGGGGATGTAAAATATGTCAGGAATAGTTAGATTACACCCCTTAACACACATAGAATAAAGAAATGATAATAGCTTAGCCAAGTTTTTAATTAGTACAGCTTCTGCATCTAGATTTAGTGATGGTCATGGATATAGTTTAGCACAGCATAATGTGACGGTCCGGCCTTATAGCTTAGTAGTAGAAGGTGGGTCGTTACAGAGTGGTATTAGAGCAGTTTCCATACTTCCTACACACACATCAGCATTGAACCTGCAGCTTCCAAGTAAGAACATCTCTCACGGTATTTATGTTCTTGATTTCATGTTTAGATATAACTAAATCATGCTTGTTTATGATAGTAGTTAACATGGTAACAATAGTTACTCCATTATGATTGTATTAGTCATGTATGCCTCTATGTCTTTAGAAATGGCACGAGGACGCCCAGCTAGAAGGGCACCAACTACTGAGCCCCAGCATGAGGCAGGCAGTTCAGTGCCTCCCCCAGACCTTACAGCATTAGTGGCTCAGTTACAGCAGCAGCTAGCTGAACAGCAACAGGAGATAGCCACCTTAAAGGCTAATCAGCAGAATACTCCCACAGTCACCCCGGAACCAAACTTAGCAACGCCAGTAGTCTTAGAGGTTCCACTAGTCCAGCCTACAGCACTAGTAGCCCCAGCAACAAAGGCAAGAAGAGAAGACTATCTGATCCAGTGGCAGAGAGTCAAGCCAGAGAATTTCTCAGGCACCAGTGAACCATGGGATGTTCAAGCCTGGTTCAAAACACTGGAGAGCACGATGGAGCTTCTGGACTGGCTAGAGCATGAGAAGGTGAAGTGCCTCCTTCTGCCTGACAGGAGATGCACGCATGTGGTGGGAGAGAATTAGAGCGAAGCGCCCAGTGAACCAGATGACATGGGCTGACTTCGAGAAAGAATTCTTTGAGGAGTTCTTTCACATGCGGGTCACGAACCGTCACTACGACGAGTTCACTGAATTTCTCTAGGGCAGCCTTTCAGTGGAGGAAGCCATGAAGAAATTCAACAGATTGGCTCGCCTATGCCCTGAACTAGTCAGCACAGAAAAAGAATGAGTTCGGTTGATGCTCAAGATGCTGAGGCCGGAAATAGCAATGAATGTGGCTGGCGGCGTTCATAGGCCGCAAACCACCGAAGAACTAGTCAGCAGTGCTCTGACCACCGAGCACTACCAGAATAATATCAAGCAGCAGAAGCAAGTTCTCTCAGAGTCCAAAGGACAAGGAGGCTCAGGTACTCAAAAACACCAGGGCCACAGCTCCCACGGCTCTAACTGGAAAGGGAACTCCAGCAACAAGCGCAAACCAGGGAGTTACCCGAAAGGAGGACCAGCTAGCAAACAGCCCAGTTATCCAAAGTGTGCTACTTGTGGGAAATTTCACCTTGGAGTTTGTCGTAAGGGCACACGAAGATGCTTTGAGTGTGGACAAGAAGGGCACATGGCCAAGCAGTGTCCGAACAAGGCCAGCTTTCCTCCACCATAGCCGATCCAGTACGAAGCCAAGCCAGCACAGTTGCATCAGATGCAGGCCGCTTTGGATGGTCCCCACATCAGCCAGGGCAGACTAGAAGCCCCTCCAGCTACGACAAATGCACGGATCTACTCACTGACCAGAGAGGACGTAGCAAATGCCTCGACAGTTGTTTCAGGTCAGATTAGTATTTTACAGCAAAGTACAACTGTCTTATTCGACACTGGGGCAACCCATTCATATATATCCAGGGCATTTGCAAAGAAATTAGCAATACCTACAGAGGTACTCAGTAGTCAGTTTCTGACGACGTTACCTTCAAGAGAAATTATGACATCCACGCACTGGCTCAGAGCAGTGTCAGTCATTATAGCAGACAGAGAACTCTTTTGTGATCTGATAGTGCTAGATATGACTGATTATGAGGTCATCTTTGGAATGGACTTCCTGATCAGATACGGTGCCTCTATAGAGTGCCATAAATAGAAAGTCATATTCCAACCTGAAGCAGAAGCACAGTTCGAGTTCATCGGAGAACCCAAGAGAAAGGCCAAGAAGTTTCTCTCAGTTATGAAGGCACAGAGATTAATGGATTCAGGATGTACGGGATTTTTAGCACACGTAGTTAGTACCAGTCAGGACAAGGACCAACAGTTAGCAGATGTCTGAGTCGTATGTGACTACCCAGCAGTCTTCCCTGAAGAGTTACTAGGCTTAGCACCAGACAGGGAGATTGGATTCGAGATAGAGCCCATTCCCGGTACCAATCCTATTTCCAAAGCACCGTATCGCATGGCTCCAGCAGAACTAAAGGAACTTCATGAGCAACTACAGGAGCTGCTTGACAAAGGCTTCATACGCCCTAGTCACTCACCATGGGGAGCGCCTGTATTGTTCGTGAAGAAGAAGGACGGGAGCATGCGTCTGTGTATAGATTACCGGGCACTGAACCAAGTCACAATCAAGAACAGGTATCCTCTTCCCAGAATAGATGACCTGTTCGACCAGCTAAAGGGAGCATCAGTGTTCTCTAAAATAGATCTCAGATCAGGTTATCATCAGGTGAAGGTTAAGGAAGGGGATATACCCAAGACGACATTCAGAACAAGATACGGACATTACGAGTTCGTAGTCATGCCCTTTGGCGTGACAAATGCTCCAGCTACTTTCATGGACCTTATGAACAGAGTATTCAGAGAATACTTAGATAAGTTCGTTATCGTATTCATCGACGACATCCTTATCTATTTAGGAACTCAGGAAGAACATGCAGAGCACCTACGAATAGTATTGCAGACCCTTCAGTAGAACCAGTTGTATGCCAAGTTCACAAAATGTGAATTTTTGGTTAGATCAGGTGTCCTTCCTGGGTCACATCATCTCAAAGGATGGTATCATGGTAGATCCCAGTAAGATAGAAGCCATAAGTAACTGGAAAAGACCCAAGAACGCCAGTGAGATCAGAAGCTTTCTGGGATTAGCAGGTTATTACAGAAAATTCGTAGAGGACTTCTCCAGGATAACCTCCCCACTGACAGCTCTCACCAGGAAGAACAGAAAACAGTGGACAGAGGACTGCGAGAACAGCTTCAGCGAGCTAAAAAGAAGATTGACCAGTGCACCTATTCTAGCACTACCAGAGAACACAGACAGCTTTGACATTTATAGTGATGCCTCTAAGTTGGGAGTAGGAGCAGTGCTGATGCAAGATGGCAAGGTAATCGCCTGCGCCTCCAGACAACTCAAGGATTATGAGAGGAATTACCCCACTCACGACCTTGAGCTTGCAGCAGTGGTGTTCGCTCTCAAAATTTGGAGACACTACTTGTATGGAGCTCAGTACAGAGTGTATACAGATCATCAGAGTCTGAAGTATTTCTTCACTCAGAAGGATCTGAATATGCGACAACGTAGATGGATAGAGCTGGTCAAAGATTACGATATAGACATCCTCTACCACCCTGGTAAAGCAAATAAGGTGGCAGATGCACTTAGTAGGAAGTCCAGTGTTACCTTATTATCTCTAGCAGCCATGCCACGACCCTTACAGAAAGAGATCACAGATTTCGGTCTCGAACTCATAGTTGGGAAGCTCTCTACTATGACATTAGAGTCTACCTTGCTTGGTGATATCCAGACAGCTCAGGAACAGGATCCTGAAATTCAGAAAATCAAGCAAGGGATAGCAGAGTCAGAAAGTAGAGAATTCAGAGTATCCGATAGTGGGGTATTGTACTTTGGTGACAGATTATGTATTCCAGATCAGGAGGAACTACGCAGAAAGATTCTAGATGAGGCTCACAAGACTCCTTATGCGATGCATCTTGGCTCCACCAAGATGTATCAGGACTTGAAGAAACGTTTTTGGTGGCCCGGGATGAAAAGAGACATCGCTAGATACGTTAGCACCTGTCTGACTTACCAGAGAGTCAAGGCAGAACATCAGAGACCAGGAAGAGTTCTGCAGCCTATTCAGATCCCAGAATGGAAGTGGGAAGACATCTCTATGGATTTCATAGTGGGACTACCCAGAACCACAAATGGTTTCGATACCATCTGGGTAATAGTCGATAGATTGACTAAATCAGCCCACTTCTTAGCTATCAGGATATCCTACTCCATGGAACATCTAGCTCAGTTATATCTCAAAGAGATCATTAGATTATATGGAGTCCCATGAACCATTATTTCAGACAGAGACAGTAGGTTCACATCACACTTCTGGGAGTGTGTACAGTCAGCTTTGGGCACTAAGTTAAAGTTTAGCACAACCTTCCATCCTCAGACAGATGGTCAGACGAAGCGAGTAAATCAGGTACTCGAAGATATGCTCCGAGCATGTGCCCTAGATTTCAAAGGAAGTTGGTGCAAATATCTGAGTTTAGCAGAATTTGCATACAACAATAGCTATCAGGCCACTATCAGTATGGCACCTTACGAGGCTCTCTATGGGCGGAGGTGTAGATCTTCAATCTGCTGGTATGAGAGTGATGAACAGAAAGAACTAGGACTTCAGACAGATCTAGTAGCAGACACCACAACAGCTATACAGCAGATCCGCCAGAGGATAGAGACAGCTCAGAGCCGCTAGAAGAGCTATGCTGATACACGGCGCAGACCCTTAGAGTTTTCAGTTGGGGATTCAGTGTTCCTTAGAGTAGCTCCCATGAAGGGAGTAATGCATTTTGGGAAGAAGGACAAACTAAGTCCCAGATATGTGGGACCATACCTTATCAGCAGAAGAGTTGGCAAGGTAGCATATGAGCTAGAGCTACCCCAGGAAATGTCAGCCATCCATAATGTATTTCATTTCTCTATGTTGAAGAAGCATATCCCAGATGCCACCCAGGTGATTGAGCCCCAGTCGGTACCAGTCCATGAAGACCTCAGCTATGATAGTCGGCCTATTCAGATAATAGACCGAGTAGTTAAGAAATTGCGGAACAAGGAGGTACCATTAGTAAAAGTCATTTGGCAAAATCACACAACAGAAGAGGCAACATGGGAGACAGAAGCTAGTATGAGACAGAAGTACCCAGAGTTATTCTAAGTTTGAGGATGAACTTTTTATAAGGTATGGGGGATTGTAATGCCCAAAAATTCTCAAAATAATTATTAGAAATATCCTAGTATTTTTCTGGAATTTATGGACATTTTTACAGAATTTTTAGAATAGCGGGAGTAGCAAAAATAAATAGAAAACGAAAATAGCCTACACGGGAATTGAACTCGAGACCTAGCAAACTCTATGCCTTATGGTGGACTCTAGTAACCAAGTGAACCCAGCAGGGCCGTGCTGAAAGAAAATGGAGGCAATTAAATTTATATTAGAGTCGGGTTGAATTACCCACTTAATATAAATCGGGAAATAATTTAGTGAAGAGTTATTTTGATCGTGATTTCTCCTCACCCTAGCCATGCCGCCCCCTTCTCCTCTTCTTCTCTCGGCGCCAACCACAGGGAACCTAGAGTTCCGTCCCCTAGGCTAGGAGCACCTTTCGGCGACGACTCCGACACGAGGACGCTTCCCTTCGCGAGAGGAACACCTAGACGCAAGAGAATCGTCGAGAAGATCGTCTCCACCGGAAATCTAGCGATTAGAATCATAAGAAAACCAGCACAGGAAGTAAGAAACCCCTCACCTGCAGTACAAGTAGCTTCCGTATTAATTTTATGCTTCAGTTTAGTAGTATGTAGACTTTCGGCACAAAGGATGCAAACTAGCGTATACCAAGTGTTCGATTAAATTAATAGCACAGTTAAAATGCAACTTAGGCATTTTATTAGCTTAGATAAATGCAATAGAAGCATTTTCACAGCCTATTTAGTCTTGCTACAGCTATCATGGGACTAGATGTCCAATGGGTGGGCTCCCACAGTCGCCTCTAGGTTCAGACAACCTAGCTCTAGGTTCAGATAACCTAGAAAGAGCGAGACAAGCAATAATTATTTATGTTCAGTATTTTACTTTCTTAGTGGCACTGTACCGGATTAGATATCCATTGGGTTGGGCTCCCATAGTCGTCCCTAGGTTCAGCTAACCTAGTAACCCTACTAGATTCAGAATTTATAACCCCGGGTTTAGTTAGGGATGCGCGCATAGCACGTACAGATGCCGGGCCCATCAGCAGCATGATTATTACTTTAATTTACTTATATATATATAGTTTTCAAGCTTTCATAAAATAGTCATGTGAATTTAGGACAACTTTAGCATCAGAATAGTACTAGCTTAACTCAGCTTTTGTGTCAGTTTAATTTCTGTTGATACAGCATGATAGTTTATGATTAGCTCTTATTGCCATGATTAGTTTCTTAGTCCTATGTGTTGTATGTCATTCCATGCTAGCATATTCAGTATGTATTTCAAAGAGCATGTTTTTAAAACATAAATTGCATCGTATGCATGTTTTGTGAGGTAGATGATTTCTTACTAAGCTCTCAAGCTTACAGATACTTTTTCCTTATATTGAAGATAAAGGTAAAGGAAAAATGGACTAGCGGAGGCTGGAGGTCAATGCAACGAGGAAGATGTATGTGAGTTGGAGTTTGGAATAAAGATCCTAGGGATTTTAGCAAGTTAATTATTGGAACTTTGTTATTTTAGTTTTTGCCGTTCAGTTTGTTTAAATGCCATGAACTAGTAGACTATGCACTCTACCATGCTTAGAACATTAATTATGTGATGTTAGAATGTTTCCAGTCATTTTAGAACTTGTATGTGTGATTGAGGCATGAAACAGTGTTGAAATCAGACTTCTGGTACGAAATTAGAAACCCCAATCGATCGGCTGATCGATTGGAGGCTTCTCAATCGATTAGCCGATCGATTGAGAAGTTCGTACCGTGAACAGTAAGCTCCTGGATCGATCAGCCGATCGATCCGGATGCCTTCTGTCGCGAACAGTAAGCCCTAGGATCGATCACTGGATTGATTGGCCAGTCTGGATCGATCAGCCGATCGATCCAGAATATTGCCCGAGCACAGTAGCGTGCTGAATCGATCACTAGATCGATCCAACCTAAGTTCCGTATACAGAAGCCACCTGGATCGATCAATGGATCGATCAAGCCATTCCAATCGATCCGTGGATCGATTGGGAGGCCTGATAACAGCCGGGAGACCCTTAGTTCAGTTCCTTGACCATGGGGGATGTAAAATATGTCACGAATAGTTAGATTACACCCCTTAACACACTTAGAATAAAGAAATGATAATAGCTTAGCCAAGTTTTTAATTAGTACAGCTTCCGTATCTAGATTTAGTGATGGTCATGGATATAGTTTAGCACAGCATAATGTGACGGTCCGGCCTTATAGCTTAGTAGTAGAAGACGGGTCGTTACACCAGACATATGACTGGAGATAGGTTGAAGCTCACTAAGCTCAAACTGAAGAACCTAGGGTCAGTTGCGTTCGACAATGACAGTAAACTTAAGGTAATCGGAAGAGGTAATATCGAACTTAACTCCAATTTTGTCATTCAAAAAGTTCTATTAGTTGAAAATTTTAACTTCAATCTATTGAGTATTAGCCAGTTATGTGATAGTGGATACTTAGTTACCTTTGATAATTCTGGATGCTTAATTGAAAACGTTGACAACCCCAAAATCAGACTTAAAGGACTTAGGAAAAATAACATCTATACAATTGACCTACCCTCAATTAAGTGTCTCTTGACACAACAAGAGGAACCCAACTTGTGGCACAGAAGACTGGGTCACACTCATATTAGACTCATTTCAAAAATGAGTCAAAACGGCTTAGTCAGAGGATTGCCCAAATTAAGAAATCTGGAAAATACAATTTACCATCCCTGTCAACAAGGAAAACAAACCAAGTCAACCCACAAGTCAACTAATCTAGAAAGAACTAACTCTTTACTTGAGCTCCTTCACCTAGATCTATTTGATTCTCATGGAGCCAAGTCACTAAGCAAGAACTAGTATTGTTTAGTTATAATTGATTACTACTCCAGATTCACCTGGGTAAAATTTCTAAAAACAAAAGATGAAACTTTTGAAGTCTTTAGTAATTTTTATAAATTAATAGAAAATGAAAAAGATACTAAAATTAAAAGGATTAGAAGTGATCATGGGGGGAAATTTAAAAATCATAGATTTATCCAATTTTGTAAAACCAACGGATACAAACACGAATTTTCATGCCCTAGAACCCCCAACAGAACGGGCTAGTAGAACGGAAAAATAGAACCTTACAAGAAGCCACTAGAACCATACTAAACGAATATAATCTAAATCATCAATTTTAAGCTGAAGCAATAAATACGGCAAACTATATTCAAAATCGAATTCTAATTAACAAACTTTATAATAAAACCCCTTATGAAATTTATTATAATAAAATTCCCAACTTAAACTACTTAAAAGTATTTGGATGTAAAGTTTATATTTTAAACACTAAAGACTACTTAGGAAAATTTACACCCAAATCAAACCAAGGAATCTTTTTAGGGTACTCTACAACCAGTAGGGCCTATAGAGTCTATAATCAAAATATCCTAAAAGTTGAAGAAACAACTAATGTAATATTTGATGAAGAAAATAATCTACCAAATATAGATCAAAATATTGACATTAACCCAAGAATTATAGAAGATGATGAAATTCAACTTAAAACTAGTAAACCAGAGGAACTAACTCCTAACATAAATGTAAGACCAACAAGAATAAGTACTTCTCACCCACCTGATCAAATTTTGGGTGACCCAAACTTAGGAGTTAGAACTAGATCCTCGTATAGAAACCTGAGTCAGATTGCCCTTATTTCAAAGATTGAGCCTAAGACTATAGAAGAAGCCCTACCCGACCCAGACTGGATCATTGCTATGTAGGAAGAGCTAGCACAATTCGAAAGAAACCAAGTCTGGGAACTTGTACCTAAACCCATAGATAAGTCTATAATTAACACCAAATGGGTATTTAGGAACAAATTGAATGATCAGGGTGAAATAGTTAGAAACAAGGCCAGACTAGTAGCCAAAGGTTTTAGTCAGGTTGAAGGTTTAGATTATGACGAAACCTATGCACCAGTAGCTAGACTCGAATCCATTAGAATGTTGCTGGCTTATGCAACACATAAAGGATTTAGATTATACCAAATGGATGTCAAGTCAGCCTTTTTGAATGGATTTATTAAAGAAGAGGTATATGTATAACGACCCAATTTTTCCTATTTCAAGTTCTAAATGTCCTTAAAAATATTTAGAAATGATTTTAAAGAGATTTTTAGAAATTTTTAGAGTATTTTTACGTAATTTTTGGAGGTCGTTTGGTATTTTTACTAAACGAAGGAAGTTTTGACAAAAAAAATTGTCAAAGTCGAGATTCGAACCGTGGATCTCGGACCCGAACTCGACTTTAACCGAATCCAGCCAGTCAACTGTTCTGCAAACGTTTTTGTTAAACAAATACGGAACAAAATATAGTTAAGTTATAGTTGGAACCGAGAATAACTTAAGGGATAAGTTTATATTTCTTTTCCCGTGACCTAACTTCTCGATCCCTCTCCTCTTCTCCTCACACACGACGCCGCGCGACTCTTTTGCTCGGGCGAAACAAAGCCGTGTTAGGGCTTCGTCTCCAGCGCCGGCGAAAGGCTCTTTCCGGCCGGTCTTCACCCAACCGTGACCCTCTCGTCGTGGAGAGCACGCGGACCCGAAGGAGACGCCGAGACCTTCACCTCTCCGAACCCTAGAAGTTGTTTTCTTGGTTGTAAGTCCAAGAACATCTCGGTAAGTACTACTCACCTGTGGTAGGAGTTGCTCCGAACTTTTGATTTTCATTTTCCTTGCTTTCGGAATTTATTGTGCCGAATTTATTGTGCTAGGGATTTAGGTCCCTCTTGGTTAAGATCAAGTTGTATAGGGCTTATGGTACCAAGGTTGTTTCGGATTATAGTGTACAGAATTGGGATAGTCCGGGAGGTTAAGAGTAGCATGCGTTCTTGGGCTTTTCCTCTTAAGTTCTGTTGTAGCAAAAAAAAAATTAAGATCATGTTACTCTATAAAAGTATAAGAATTGTAGTCATTTTAGCTTGTTTTCAGTTGCTGTTGCTGGACATCGGATCTGTTTTAGAAGGGAATGCATGATTCATGCTGGGTTTCGGGAATTTGAAAGGATAGTAAGGTTGTTAAGAGTTTAATAGGAGTCTTTCTTTTAATTGCTAGAGAAATTATAGGTTGCACATGCCATTTGTATTGCTGGATTTGATTTAGTTGCCCTTTCCTATTAGCAAGTGCAGAACCGGATTATGCCTTTTCCTATTAGCAAGTGCAAACTTAGTCTAGCTTCTTTAAGCAAGTGCAGATTTGTTTATGATTTAGTTTTATTTCTAATAGCATTGCAAATTTAGTCGGCTTGGTTATTTTATAAACATGAGCAGTTTGTGATTTGTTGCTATGTAAGCATGTGCAGAATTCACCTTTACTGTCAGTAGAAGCAACCTTTTGTTATACTTTGTTTAATTGGAAATAATTCAACATGGCACGAACAGTTTGTATTAAGCATGCTATATCAAATTTGATTGAGCATTTAATGTGTATAAATAGCCTAATAATTCTAACATCTTAAATGTTATTATTCATCTTCCAGTTCCATGCCATGATATTATTTTGAGCAAGTGGTGAGATGACAAATGTTATTATTCATTCGGTGTCCCTGCCATGGCCTAATGCAGTAGCTTTATTCTCTAATTTCCATGGAGCAGTATCATTGCATGTATAAGACTACACTTGTATATGTTAAGAACGTTAAGTGCTTGGATTTGTTCTGCTGTCACAGTGTGTTTAAGAGTGTGGTTTAGTTTCGGATTTCTTTGAGCTTAGTCTAAGTATACCATTTTGGATTTCTTACAGCCCTTAAGTTCTGCATTTAAATTCAGGATTTCTTGATAATGAACAGTTCTCTAATTTAAAGCTTACAGTTTA
Organism: Zingiber officinale; assembly: GCF_018446385.1. Taxonomy (NCBI): domain Eukaryota; kingdom Viridiplantae; phylum Streptophyta; class Magnoliopsida; order Zingiberales; family Zingiberaceae; genus Zingiber; species Zingiber officinale. The sequence goes on from NC_055994.1 coordinate 20,100,031, forward strand.
GTTTCTTAGCTATTTTAACAAGCATGAACAGCCATGCATTTTAGTGAAATGATTATGTGTTCCATTAAATCCTTTTGGATTATAAGTAAGAAAAGACCAAGGTTTTAAATTGATCCTAAATATCAGAAGTTTAGGATTAACAGCACACTAAGTGCTCAAAGAGATGCCAAGACATTTTATATTAGAATTATTTAAAGATAACAAGTAATTTAAAGTAAGAGGCTAGTACCCGACTTCCGAGGTTGTCGTTAAACAAATCCAGGTGACCAATTCCGAGGTCTTGGCCCTGGTAAGACCGAGGTCTTTATCCTCATAGGACTGGAGGCTCGCTACCTCAGTCTCTATTAGAGAGCGCGCATAAGATGGTACTAAGCCTGGGCCCAAGAAAGAAAAGAAAAGAAGAAAGTTAAATCTTAATATCAAGTATAAGGCTATAAGTAAATGAAACAACTATCGCCTATGTTTAGAACCAGTAAAGTTTAGCTCTTATAATGCTAAGCATACAGTGCTAGTTTTCATTGCTTTCCTTATGAGTTTATTGAGCATGATTAGCTTTATTTCTAGCATGCAGATTTATTCTTATATCATGAGTATGCAGATTTATTCTTATATCATGAGTATGCAGATTATTTTAGTGCTTTGCTATAGATGAGCATGTGTAGCTTTTCTTGTTAGCACTTTAGCTTTAGCATCTTTTGCATCGTATACATTTTCGAGTTTTTGTGAGATAGATTAGTACTTACTAAGCGTTTCGCTTATAGATTTATTTTCCTCCTACTGCAGATAAAGGTAAAGGGAAGCTATAGTCAGAAGGAAGGCGACAAGGAGATGTGTGGTGGATGTGCGATGCCTAGACTATGGAAGCCTTGGGACTAGAAAGGAGTTTTTTTTAGTTTTTCTTTTCCTTCTGCTATGTTAGAAGTATTCGGGATGGTATATGTTATCTTGATGTTGTTAGGACATAGTAGATGAATTGTGATCTTGTGTGATGATTTTTGGTATAGTTCTCTTGTGTTTTGGATTATCATCTGCGTGAGTTGTTTGATATATGTTCCAGCCGCCTGTGGCTGAAGTATATAGTGTTTGTATTTAAGATTTTGGTCACGGTACAGGGGAGACTCTGTCGAAATTTTTCGATAAGGACTCCTTGTGGTTTTGATCACACCGGTTAAGTGGAGTTAGTAGTTAAGTAACGGTCGCCCTTGGAGAGTAGTAGTAGTAGTAGTAAGAAGGGGGGTCGTTACAATATGTAGGTCAACCCCCAGGTTTTGAGGATTTAGATCATCCAAACCATGTATTTAGACTAAAAAAGGCCTTATATGGACTAAAACAAACACCTAGGGCATGGTATGAAGAAAAAGACATTTTTGTTGCCCAAATCTATGTTGACGACATAATTTTTGGCTCAACCAACACTAAACTTTTAAAAGAATTTGTTAGTTTAATGGAAAATGAATTTGAGATGAGTTTGGTGGGGGAACTCAATTTTTTCTTAGGTTTACAAATTAAACAAACCAAAGATGGAATCTACATTTACCAAACCAAATATGCTAAAGAACTAATTAAAAATTTTGGCATGGAAAACTCAAAAATTATAAATACTCCAATGGCAACAAATAGCAACATTGATTCTGATCCAGACGGAAAATCAGTAGACCCAAAGTACTATAGAAGTATAATAGGTAGCCTACTCTACCTAACTGCAAGTCGTCCCGATATTTTATTTGCAGTAGGTATGTGCGCAAGATACCAATCCTATGCAAAAGAGTCACACCTAACATATGTTAAAAGGATACTTAGAGACATTAAGGGCACTCTAAATGTAGGACTTTGGAACCCTAGAACTTGCACCCTTGACCTTGTTGGCTACTCTGATTCAGACTATGTCGGGTCCAAGTTAGATAGAAAAAGCACAAGTGGGAGCTGCCAAATTCTAGGTCAGTGCCTAGTAAGTTGGTCAAGCAAAAAGCAACACTGTGTTGCTCTATCTACTACAGAAGTTGAATACATAGCACTAGGAGAATGTGCTTCCCAACTTTTGTGGATTATGCATACACTAAAAGATTATCAGCTAGAATACAAAAATACAAAAATTTTAATTGATAATATAAGTTCAATTAACTTAACCAAAAATCTAATTCATCACTCTAGGACCAAACATATAGAGGTAAAACACCATTTTGTAAGCGATCATGTGGCTAATGTGAAATTGTACTCAGCTATGTTGAGTTCAAGTCAAACCTAGCTGACATTTTCACTAAACCCTTACCTGAACTTGAGTTCAGTACACTTAGAAGACAAATAGGTATGTGCTGGGTAGAATAGTTTTTTATTTTCAAATCAGCTTCGTACAGTTTTCAAAATCATCGTATGTTCTAAATTCTAGGAAAATATTATTTTTAAAATTCCAATTTTACTAGACTTTCAAAAATATGGAATTAGCTTAGGCTCTACCCTAGAAATCTTGCTCCCCTAGAATTCAGCCAGAGCATCTAACGAACACCTAGGCTTACCTTGCTTGTGTTTGAAAAACATAGAACGGCGTGAGATGCATAGGGTACAGCCTGGACTCAAGAATGCTTATATCTGTGTATCAATATGAGTCTGTGCGTTAAACACCTAGTCAACAGTAATCAAGTCAAGTCTTCCAGCACTAGTCAAATCTAACTGGATCTAGTGACTTAACTTGACTAACCAAGTGAAAGCTATTGCCCTCTAGGTAATCAGCTAGTAGCTAACTAGTTAGACATGTGGCCGCGAACCCAAGTGCCTGATTTTTAAACTTTGTTTTTAAGGCATGAACATTAGGGCTCTGATACCTTACTTAAAGCGAAATTAACTAATTAACAATCAATCTAACTCAACTCATGCTTGGACATTAAGGATTAAAGCTCCTCCCTTGCCTTCAAAAGCTTTAAATTAATTATTTGACTAAAAGAAAAATTCTTTCAAATTTAAACTTTAAGCTAAGTTTTCAAAACCTTAAACTTTCGAATCATTTTTGTGTACTTTTTTGAAAATTCTGGCTAAGTATTTTTAGACTAAGCTTTCAAAATTCTGGCCATTTTAAAAAGCTAAAGTATTTCGAAAATTTAACTAAGTACTTTTCAAAGTCAACTTTTTATCTTTTTGAAAGAAAAATTACTCTTTAGACTTTGGTTTCACTTAGCTAAAGAATATTATATAAAACCAAGTGTTACCAAAATACCTTGTCCCTTATTAAAAACCTAATGTTTCAAAATCCTAACTAAATTGCTTAAAACTAAAATTGTTTTTGCTATACTACAAAAGAAAACTCTTTCTCCAGCAAAATTTAAATTTTTTTTGAAAACCAAACTTCGAGCTCAAACTGTTTTAACTTAGTGAATTTGATTTACAAGAAATGTTGCTTTTAGAAAGTTAAGATTTTTTTCTCTTTCCTAAAAATCTTCACAAAGACTTAAGATTTTTTTCAAACGTGCTTATTTTTTGATGAATGGCAAAGGGGGAGAGTAGGAAAATTCAAAAGAAAGGTTAATAAAATTTTTTTTTTTAAGAATGCCTTTATTAAGGGGGAGCCTGACGAAGTTTAAGTGTTTAGCTTAACCATGTGTACATTTAAAATCTATTAAGCTTGCTTACTTAAACTGTATGTATCTATTTTACTTAGCTTTGAATTTCAGTTACCATAATCAAAAAGGGGGAGATTGTTGGTGCGGGAAGCATCCGACGATCGACCATTGTTTTGATAATGGCAAAGGAATTCAAAGTTAAGTTGTATTGTGATCTAACATACTTAATTGAGTGTTTCAGGAAAGTCCTAGCTGCGGTTAGGCAGGTGGAAAACCCTAGGGGGTGGTAACCCTAGGTCATAGAGGGTGGTAACCCTATGCGGAAAGTCTTGGTGGGTCGAGAGCTTCAAGCAAAAGTCCTAAGGGGCAACCCTAGGTGAAAAGTCCTGATGTCGCGAACCAGGTGAAAGAATAGACCAGCCGAGAAGCGGAAGTCCAGCAGAAAGTCCAGAAGCTTCGAACACTGAGCAAAAGTCCAGTCGATCTGGAGGATCATACTGGCAATAGGTAAATCTCCTGAGTGGAGTAGGTGAGGACGCGTTCCCCGTAGAGGGAACAGTAGGTGTCAGGTCGACCTAGGGTTTCCGGTTGGAAATCTGAAGTCAGACCCAGACAGTCCGATGACTGTCAAGTTTATCTATCATATTATTTCTATGCTAACTTTGTTTTGCAGGGTTTGTGCTTGGGACTAACACAATTTGCAAGAACAAAGGAGCAACTCAGACCTCGGATGAACAGTGTCCGAGGCGCCTCCATGGGGTTTGGAGGTGCCTCGGGTGCTAGCCGAAGCCAGCTGTCCAGAAACGCTGGAGGCACCCTATATGGACTTGAAGGCGCCTTGGAGCTAGGGTTCAAGGCGCCTTGGATTGGCCTTTAAGGCGCCTTGAGGAAGATAAGCGCAGAAGGAGTCTGCACTGATCTACGCGGCTGAATCGGCTCGTTAGAGGCGCCTTGGACAGCGTTGGAGGCGCCTCCAACACTATTTATAAGAGGACTTCGAACAGCAGCTCAGAACAACTTCTTCCAAGCGATCTTTCAGCTACAAGCTACTTACGAGACGATCCTGAATTGCTACAACGAGATCCCAACGACCCGGAGCTTCAGCTTTCAGTGTTTCGTTGTCGGTATAAAGTTTGTTTACTGCTTTTACATTGTACTTAGTTTGTAATAACACCTTTCGAGCTTATAGTTGTTGCCCACCGGAAGCGATCAACGATCGCGGGCCTTGGAGTAGGAGTCGCTACAGGCTCCGAACCAAGTAACCAACTTGTATTAGCGTGTGCTCTTTTATTTTTCTGCGGCGTTTATTTACTCGATTGTTTTACGATTCCAAAACGAACGAAATAGCCACGAGCGCTATTCACCCCCCCCTCTAGCGCTTTCGATCCAACAGTGACCAAACTGACTTCCTTGGGGAGAACCGGAGACCTTAATCCTCCATCCAGTCGATCGGGGACCCTAAGGAGTGACCGCCCTGACTTCTTTAGGGGGAATTATAGACTTTAAACCATTAAACAGTCGATCAGGGACCCTAAGGAGTGACCGGACTGACTTCCTTAGGGGGAACCGGAGACTTTAAACCATTGAACAGTCGATTAGGGACCCTGAGGAGTGACCGACTTGACTTTCTTAGGGGAAACCGGATACTTTAAACCTTTCATAAAGATCAACCTTGGGTTATGATATCAACATTACTTATTGAGCATATATTCAATTTCACTCCAGCGCACAAATCCAACCAGTCTTCTATGCAGTCGGGAAAGCCCAAAGGAATATTTACATAGCATATATTCAATTTCACTCAGGTACACAAATCTAACCGGTCTTCTAGGTAGTCAGGAAAGCCCGAAGGAATATTTACATATCATATATTCAATTTCACTCGGGCGAACAAATCCGACCGGTCTTCTAGGTAATCGGGAAAGTCCGAAGAAATATTTACATATCATATATTCAATTTCAATTGGGCGTACAAACCCGACAGGTCTTCTATGCAGTCAGGAAAGCCCGAAGGAATATTTACATAGCATATATTCAATTTCACTTGGGCTCACAAACCTGACCGGTCTTCTATGATGTTGGGAAAGCCCGAAGGAATATTTACATAGCATATATTCAATTTCGCTCGGGCGCACAAATCCGACCTGTCTTCTATGTAGTCGGGAAAGCCCAAAGGAACATTTACATAGCTTGTATTCAATCTCGCCTGGACATATAAAGATGATTGGTCCATTGAACAAATCAGAAGTCCTTCATATATGGGTAAGACACTTAATTTATCATACGAACCTGGAGAGCATCAGAAAAGAAGTTTATTCATTCTGGTATATCATTCAGATGATAATTAGGGGATCTATTTCCGTTGATTATAATTTCTCCATGGGATTTCTCTACATATGAACAGGGTTGGTTATACAAATGTTTGGGTGGTTTTGAAGAAAAGGCAATAACACAAGGGAAAGCAGGTAAGTATGAACTTTCATCAACATTTTATAAACAGCAAATGGTATGCATTAGTTGTAAAATTGTGATAAAATGCAAATACAAAATTTCAAGTCTATTCAAATTCTATCAAAAGGTCTTGTGGGAGTTCTCGATTGAGTCACCAATGATCTATGAACAAGGGAGGAGGGACTTCAGATAGACAACCCGCCTCTTTCAGTTGTTGGATTATTCCTTCAGCTGAGTAAGTAAGAGTTCCTACAATTCATCTAGCATACTCCTCACCAAATTCAGGAGAGTTTAAATAGGCTTTGCGCCTACTTTGCCAGCGCTCTTCCTCGCCTGCTTTGTATGTTCGAAATTCAGGTTGTAGGTTATCTTTTTCCCCTTGTAGAGTAATCTTCTCTGCCTTAGCCTCCTCTAGTTCTTGTAGAAGCGAGCTTGTTTGTAAATCTTGGGCTCGTAATTTCTCTTGTTGTTGAAACAAGGCAAAGTCTTTGGAGGCCAATTCTGGGGCTAACTCAAAAGATCCTGAACTATGTGACTATTGTAACTGGTTTGGCAGAGTGATTTTACGAGTAACATCCGAGAGAGCTTTATCTTTGGATCGGGTCTATTGCCTTCACAGACGGCTGAAAGAGAGTTAGAGGTAAGGTGTATAAATATATTCTGGTACTAGATTCAAATTTTGAAGAGTTCAATTGGTTTAGTTCTAGACCTAAATCAAATTGTATAGTGGAGTGAATTAGGATTCTAGTAAATAAGAAATTATTTTAGCTATGTGATATGTATGTAGCTAAATTAAATGTGGTTATTACAGGACTTTAATTCGAGATGGTGTCTCGACGAGCGATCTATTTCGGATACGATCCTTTTATTGGAGGCGGGTACTTTGACTTTATGTCATTTGATATGCATAATAATGTCTTTAACAAATAGCAACGATTGTGTTTTTCTTATCTGTTTCAGTTGATCACTTCCCGATCTGTTACATGCTTGGTTGTTTGTTTGTTATGCACATCATGTTAGTACTTATCTGACTTTACATGCTTATAGAGGTAGTGACACAACCATGTTATTTATCATGTTCAGGACCTAGGGTTTTTGATACCTTATCTAGTCTGTGTACTTTGATTTGATTCACTTTCTGATGGTACACATTTTACATATATATGGATTATTGCTATGCTGCTCAGTATTTTGCCATGCTTAGTATCATACACCATTCGCATGATTGCATGTTGCGTGATAGTCTACTCCATTATTGTTGAGCACATCGCCAATTTCATCACTGTCGGTGCTCCGTTGGTCCGCTCATGGGTAGCTTGACGCAATGTGGTAGCATGTCAATTTGCTCGGTGGTGCTCCGCTGGGACACTCATGGGTAGTGTACTGCAGTGTGGTAGCACGTCGGGATCCCTCCCCGTCATGGTGTACCGGGAGATGAGAGCATTGCGCTCCCCCATTTATGATTTGGGGTAGGAGTATGTGTGTACTCCGACAGCATCCCGTCCACTCGGTCACTCATTAGGAGTAGTGATGGCAGAGTGCACGGTTGTCACAGCCCTACCCACTCAGTCTCACCATTGTGTGTGACATGGCTGACTGGCGTCAGGGGTGACCATGACATTTGCATCATATGCATGATGCATTTATTGCTTGTGTTTGCTGCATTTACTTGCTGCATTTATATGGATGCATATGATTGACATGCATACAGGATTTATGACACTCTCAGTCTGACGACCTTATTGTACTTATACCTTGGTCCTGGTTAGTACAATTTTCTCCTATTTTGTTTCAGTTGCATTTATCCTTCTTGTATCGGGAGACTGTACGCAAGATTAGTGTTGCCTGTTATTTTCTTTATTATGCATATCAGTTGATACCTGCTGAGTGTTGGACTCACACCCTCCTCCGTTGTTATTTTCAGGTTGATGCTGTCCGGAGAGTTCCAGTCGCTAGTCCCCTGCAGCCCACGAGCATGTTTATTTGTCTTTTGGTGTTCTTTACTAGACTATGTTGAGATTGTTCTATTTTGATACGCTTGGATCTTATATAGATTTTTATTTGTCGATGGGTTTGGATTGGATATGTTTTACTACATGCCTGCCTAGACGGCAGAAGAGGTGAGTTGATGTTATCGTCGGATTTGAGCTTTATGGGTGTAGTGGAGTAAGACATCAGTTTTGTGCTTTATGAGTGTAGTTGAGTAGGGTTGTTTTTGAGTCTTCTTATCATTGCTTCTTAGTTGTTCACTATTAAACTGTGTGGATGTTGGATGTGTGATTGTTGCTTATTTATTATTGTTATTGTTCCGGCCGTGTTGGCCGATATATGTGTGGCCCTGGGGGCGATGTAGAAAGTTTCAGATTGTCCGTCGTACAGGGGAGATGCTATCAAAATTTCTTCGGACAGGGACTCCTTCGGGGCGTGACAACATTAGTATCTAAAATAATTTGAGTGGGTTTAGGTTTTACCTTCTTGAGCAAAGAACATCTACTCTTGTAATGTCTCTTCTCATTGCAACCGAAGCACACAATGGAGTTCTTTGATTTAACTTCGGTGAAGGTGCTCACTAGGTTGACCTCCAAGACCTCTTCTTCATCCGTCTTGGATTTTTCTTTAACCCTTGAGGATGTTGATGATGCTTCCTCATCCTCCTTCTCGTCGGATGTGACCGAATTCACTTTCTCTTCCTCTTTTGATGTTGAATTGGTCTCCACATCCGATTGGTCCTTCTTCTCTTCTTAGACCACTTCATCACTTTCTTCGAATCTTTTCTCCTCTTCTGTAGGTATAAGTTCTTTCCCTAGAACTTTCTTTACATTGCTCCACAATTCGTGGGCATTCTCATATTCACCTACATTACTTAATACATTAGAAGGCAAAATATCTACCAAAATTGATATTACCTTATCGTTTGTCTTTGACCGTATGGTTTGCTCTTTCGTCAAATGTCATGGTCGGAGCTTCTTTCCTTTCTTATCTCTTGGGACTTCAAATGGTTCCTCGACGACCATCATTGTGTCCCAATCCATCTCGAAGAAGTTCTTCATCTTCACCATCCAAAAGGTGATGTCCCATAAGCTTCCTCCTTCATACTTCGGCGGTTCTATCAAGCCGGTCATCTTCTTAAGCGTTGCTCTTCTCGGTGGTTAGTATGGTGAAGTGCGACCTTGGCTCTGATACCACTTGTACGGGATCGGTACCTAACTAGAAGGGGAGTTGGATAGACAACGTCCCCAATTGATCACTTCCTAGGTATTCGTTAGCACAGCGAAATACAAACAAACACAAATAGAAAGCTAATTTAAAAACAATAATGAAATACAAACCAATAGATGTCGATGTAACATGGTTTAAACATAACTTGCTCCTACTCCACGGCTGTCCGTAAGGTGGATGATCCCTCAATCCGTTGGTGGATTAGTCCCTGGAAACTCCAGCTAGCTCAAAACTCCTTGTGGATGGAGAAACCTCACCACAACACTCACCAAAAACACTTGGACACAAGGGAAATCTTGAGCACTTAGTGACTACTAATTAGCCTTTAACCAAGTCTAATTTCATCACCTTGGTCATCCATCCCAAGCTCCTTCTTATAGAGCTTAGAAGAAAACATCCCTGTTGTTTTACCATTACCAGTCGACTGGTCCTTGCACCAGTCAACTGGTGCCTGCCCAACAGCCCTCTCAACGACTCTCTACCAGTCGACTGCTATAGTGCACCAGACGACTACTATAATAACTGCTACAGTGCCCTTAACTGCTACAGTGCTCGTTGATTGTTACAGTACCCCTGAGATTTTTCCTTGAGTACAATCTCTCATGCACTTGTACCCTCACGACTCACTTGACTCTTCTTTACATCCTTGACATCTTGCCTTAAAGCCTACTTCCTTTGGCTCTCATCCCTCAGATAAATCCGAGCTCGCGGCTCGTCCCCAATGTCATCCTTTGAGTATGCCTCGAAGTCGCTTCCCTCGGCCCTTATCCTTGCTGCCTTGTCCATGGTCTCTCGGATGCTCCATCCTTCACCAGACCCGAAGACATCCAAGCTGAGTCATATGTGTATCCTATAAACCTACACACTCACATACACATATCAAATAACGAGGGTGATCCTAACATAAACCCTTTGCCCACACACCAAAACACATGGTCGTATGGACCATTGGGATTGCTCCAACAATTTTTAATTTGAAATAGATGTTATACCAAGCATGTTTAATTTCCACATTATTTACATTGGACCGTTGTGGTCGATTAGAAGGGGGTTGGAGAGCCCACAAACACAAAACCAAAACCAACCCTTCTCGAACTCTTAAACTAACACTTATAAAATAAAGTAAGCAGAAAATAAATCATAAAAATGAGGCACACGATATTTACTTGGTTACAACCAGGGAGGTTGTTAATCCAAGGCAAATGTAGTACTAAATACTCCTTAAGGCGGAGAAGCCTTGTACAGCAATGAAGCGCAGAAACAGAAGCTTAACTCTAAACTAAAGCACACAAGTATTGGAATTACAATTCGTGAGTTCGTTGAAAATCTTCTGGACCAAAGCTATATTTATAGCTTTGGTCGAGGTGCCCCGAAGGGTTCCGGGCGCCGTGGGGGGATAAAACTTTATCCCCAACATTCAGATCAAGTCAAATCTTGATTTGGTCAAATATCAACTTTCGGGCGCCCCGGTACGTTTCGGGCGCCCGATACGTTCCAGGCGCCCCGATATGTTCCAGGCGCCCCGGTACGGTCTGAGCGCCCCGAGTGAGAAAGTCAACCTCGTTGACTTTTTCAGCCCGGGTCTTCTACTCCGGCTCCATTCGCCTCAGACCGAGTCTTCCGTTTGCTTAGGTGATCTCTGCCATCCGAAATAGGACTCACCCGAATCCAACTTTCGATCTTCTCTAGCAGGCTTCCGCTCTGGCTTCTCCTCCCTCGGAATCGCCGCATGGTTCCTTCTCGTCCGCCAACGTACTCATCCGCAGTCTTCATCCCTCAATCGCACCCCTTGCCGACCTTCTCGCTAGCTACGTCTTTTGCTCCTCGAGCAGTCTTCCGCTCCGGCTTCTCGTCTCTCAGAACCACCGCACGCTTCCTTCTTGTCTGCCGGTGTACTCTTCTACAGAGCCTCGTCCCTCAGACGCATCGCGTGCCATCCTTCTCGTTAGCTGCGTCTTCCGCTCGACTACCTATGCTCCTAAGCTCCTGCACACTTAGACACAAGGTTAGAAACACACAAGATCTAACTTAACTTGTTGATCACACCAAAACAACCTTAGGGTTCCAACAATCTCCCCCTTTTTGATGTGATTAACCCAAGTTAAGCTAGGGTTAAAATAGACATAAAAATAAACAATTTATACTGCAATAACGTGCAACAAAATAGAAAAATTAAATTTCAAAAAAAAAATTAATTTCTACCTCCCCCTAGACTTATATTTTTTCTTCTCCCCCTTTGATCACATAAAAAATTGGGGTTGGAAGAAATATCTAAGGGTTAACACTTAGAAAAATTATAAAAATCTATTTTAATGATTTTTTTGGAAAATATTTCTAAGTCAAGGAAAATTTCTAAGTCAAAAATAACTTTTGAAAAAATTCTTAAGTTTTTGTTATCAAGAATTAAGAACTTTCTAATCCGAAAACTTTATGCAAGAAAATTTTTAAAAAAATTTGAGAACATTTAGAAAAAAAAATTCTATGCATTTATTTATTTATTTTTTTATTCTAATGTTATTATCAGAAAGTTTTAAATTTCCATTTTAATTTATTATAACTTCTCAAATCACACGTTTTCATATTTAAAGCGACCAATATTAAATATGCAAAAAATTATATCATGTTAATTTTTATTATTAGTTTGTCGAGATTCTTTAATCGACAAGCTATTTCTTTTAATTTAATATTTTTTTGTTATATTTTGAATTTCTAATTCACAAAAATATTTTGATAATATAAATTCTAACTTGATAAAATTTTTCGACAATATAATTTGTAAAACATCTTTCGGCAATGTTTCTACTTTGCAAAATTCGTTCGAAAAAATATTTTGTAATTCGCAGAAATATTTTATCATAAATTCTAATTTGTAAAAATCTGTTGATAGTAGATTTTCTAATTTAAAAAACTCTTTCGATGATATTTTGATTGAATCACTCAATTGATCAGAAGTTGAAGTCCATACCTGACTTACCTTCTTGGTCATTGATTCTCCCCCTGTTGAATTGCTTTCTTCCGAATATTCTCCCCCTTCATTGATGCTCATTGAAGAAGCACTTTCTGTGTCCTTGGGATGAAATTCGGCTGTTGGGGCTGTCGCGACACTTACCTCGATTTCGGACTCTTCTGACGATGGATCGGTGTTGGATTCAACTTTGACTTGTTCTTCGTAGAGCTTTAAGAACTTTTCCCAAAGTTCTTTTGTGCTTTTGTATTCGCCAACTCTATCGAGATCTTCATTTGGTATTACGCTTAGAATGTGAAATTCTGCCCGGGTGTTTTCCATACACTCGTTACGTTGCTTCTCATTCCAGAGGCGTTTATCGAGTTCTTCTCCATTTGTTGTCTTTGGTGCTTTAAAACCATATTTCATTATTAAACAAATATCAAAATCAGTGTTTAGATATACCTCCATTTGCTTCTTCCATAAAGAAAACTCCCCCTCGAATGCTGGTGGATAGATGCTATCTTCGACCATCGTTTTGTTACTTCAGATGGCGGTTAGTCCTTCTGAGGCGTCTCGGCTCTAATACCACTTGTTGGACCATTGCGGCCGACTAGAAGGGGGGGTTGGATAGCCTACAAATACAAAACCAAAACCAACCCTTCTCGAACTCTTAAACTAACACTTATAAAATAAAGTAAGCATAAAATAAATCATAAAAACAAGGCACACAATATTTACTTGGTTACAACCGGGGAGGTTGCTAATCCAACGCAAATGTAGTACTAAATACTCCTTCAGGCGGAGAAGCCTCGTACAGCAATGAAGCGTATAAACAGAAGCTTCACTCTAAACTAAAGCACACAAGTGTTGGAATTACAATTCGTGAGTTCGTTGAAAAGCTTCTGAACCAAAGCTATATTTATAGCTTTGGTCAGGGCGCCCTGGGGGATAAAACTTTATCCCCAACGTTCAGATCAAGTCAAATCTCAATCTGGTCATATATTGACTTCCGGGCACCCCGGTACGGTCCAGGAACCCCGGGTGAGAAAGTCAACCTCGTTGACTTTTTTCAACAGTCGGGTCTTCTGCTTCGGGTACGTTCGCCTCAGACCGAGTCTTCCGCTTGCTTGGGTGATCTCTGCTATCTAAAATAGGCTCACCCAAACCCAACTTCCGGTCTTCTCGAGCAGGCTTCCGCTCCGGCTTCTCCTCCCTCGGAATCACCGCGTGGTTCCTTCTCATCCGCCAACGTACTCATCCGCAGTCTTCGTCCCTCAGTTGTACCACGTGCCGACCTTCTTGCTAGCTGCGTCTCTTGCTCCTCGAGCAGTCTTCTGCTCCGGCTTCTTGTCCCTCGGAACCACCGCACACTTCCTTCTTGTCCGCCAGTGTACTCTTCCACAGCGCCTCGTCCCTCGGACGCACCGCGTGCCGTCCTTCTCCCTAGCTGCATCTTCCGCTCGACTACCTGTGCTCCTAAGCTCCTGCACACTTAAACACAAGGTTAGAAACATACAAGACCTAACTTAACTTGTTGATCACACCAAAACAACCTTGGGATTCCAACAGGTTCCTTTACTTAAATAAGAAATGAGTATTGTAGTTGGTTCTTTTTTAAGGCTTACGTCCGAACAAGTATAAACTTAAACGAATTTCAAGTTCGGTTGGCCATAGGGATTGACGTCCTTAGCTAAATGGATGTTGCATGTTGCAGTTCGTCTGGCTTGAGTGATCGGTCCTAAGTAGCGTTGTCCCATCTCATCCGGGCTTTTTCTTGAACGGAGTCAGATTATCTTTAATTTAGTGCCCATATATTAAAAATGGTGGTTCTTATATAGTAAAATTTTATAGAAAATGTGGTTGATGAGTTTAACCAAAGACTAAAACATGCAACAAATGTATAGTGGACATTAAAAACCAATTCATTAGTTAAACAAATAAGGAAAAGCAAGACAAATGAGGGAAAATGGGGAAGCAAGCTGGACGAGGCAGAATGAACTATCTTTTTGTAGTTCAAAAAGTTGGCAGGACAATCGGAAGCTAGATATCTGCTTTCTTTTAATTGTACCATCACTCCCTCTGCTCCAAAAAAAAAGAGCCCTGGAAATGGAGTCGGCAATATAATGGATGCATTAAAGTCGTGTGTGTGGAAAAGAGCTTTCTTCCTTGCTTCAAACCGCTCATCCTCCCCTGCTTGATAGGCTGTTAACGCTGCTTTGGCAGTTGTTGTTTCAATTTACGCAGTCATTAAATTTGAGAGCAAGGAATCATGTTTAGTCTTTTAGGCCATTAGCTTAGATTCTTTAGCATCTCGTTCAGTTGCGTATGTAGACTTTAATTCCTGAAGTTGAGCGCATAATTGCTTGTTCTATGTAGTCTGTTTGTCCAGTTTCATTTTTATTTCTTCCCAGAAGCTCGTTTATGACTGAAGTTGAGTCTCAAGAGTGTTCAAGGTGGTTGTCCACTGGGTCGCCTTATTGCGCTCAGCTTTGGCTAGCTCTTGAGCCTCTTTAAGTTGAGCAGATAATTCTTTTATTCACTCATAGGCTTGTGTAGAAATCATTTCGAAAGTTTGCCGCTTTAGTAGCTCATTTTCTAGCCAAATTATGCAATTATTGAGCAACTCTTATGCTAATTGCCCAATGCTGAAAAATAAACCTAGTTAGAAGCATTCAAAATAGGTAAGGATAGTTGATTAAATTACGATACCTTAGTTTGCTCATAGAAAAATTCATCTGCTAGCTCTGTAGGTGTGAGTTCGTTGAGCTAGTTTTTGGCCTTTGTCCAAGCATCTATTAAATGACCTCCTAATAATATTGGGAGGATAGAAGGAAGAAGAGATGTTGGAGAAATTGAAGCTTGGGTAGAAGGTAAAGAAAAAATTATTGATGATTGGGAAGGACACTCCGGAGCAGCAAGGGTGGCCTCCGAGCTAAGAGATATAGAAAGAATGAGATCTGAGGGGTAGTCTGGTAAAGAAGTATCCTCTTGAGTTTGGGCGTGGGCAGGAGTCGAGTGGGTAGGATAAAGGATGGCCAAGGTCTGCTTGTGGGATTGCTCTCCTATTTCTTCTCAGGCGGGATTTGACTGAACGGTGCTTGCATTATAGGAGAAGGGGCAAGGGTCAACTTACGTTTCCTTTTTGACAAAGTCACCTTCTTTGAGCTCATAGATGTTGGAGGAGGATTTAAAGGTATCTCTACAAATGTAGCAGCTATGCTCACCTCAGTTGTACGATCTTCGGATGCCTTGTTAGAAGGAGTGGGTAATGGTAAACCCTGCTCAGCTAATAACTGTTGTTCCTTGTCACGAAGCTCCCTCGCTCTCAAATCGATTAATTCATTGATCAAGGACAAAAGAATAGCATCCACTGCACAAAATAAAAAATATCTTAGTTAGCGATAGTGTA
Organism: Zingiber officinale; assembly: GCF_018446385.1. Classification (NCBI taxonomy): domain Eukaryota; kingdom Viridiplantae; phylum Streptophyta; class Magnoliopsida; order Zingiberales; family Zingiberaceae; genus Zingiber; species Zingiber officinale. The sequence goes on from NC_055994.1 coordinate 20,115,608, forward strand.
AGTATCGAAATTACCAATACTTACCAAAGGGATAGGGTAGTTTCTTTTGATTGGGGCTCAAACCAAAAAGATATAAAAAGCCTTCCTATAACCATTTGTGAATTTTAAAGCATTGATTGCTCAGCTTGAGAAGATAAGAAAGAAAGATTCAATCATATTTAAGTTTTGTAGGATCAGGAAGAGGAGGAAAGGAAGATTGCCAACTGAGAGACCAAGTAGTAAGATTTGACATCTCTAAGAAGAAAAAATGGGACTTCCAGCCCTTGTTCAAAGACGACATGTCCTCAAAGAAAACTGCTTTCAGTTGACATTAAAAGAGGAAAACCCTGGTTCTAATTTTTTTGGGCTAAGCAAATAGGTAAAGATTGTTGAGAGTAGGAGGAATCCTGAACAGGCGAAACAACATAAATATTTCGCATATATACCGGAAAGCGTTCGGCACAAACTTTTATAATGGGATGTGGAAATATTGACTTACTACCGACAAAAAAGGATGAATGGGGAAATGCAGACTAACCACTAATTGATCGGAAAAGAAAGTAGTATGATTATTGGGAGGAAGGTGAGGACAATCATTCGAGGAAGGAAGATGAATACCATAATCGTGAGGGATTTCATATCTAGAGTAGAGGTAAGCCTGATTAGAGGTATCAAAATTTGAAGAGGCAGAGGTGTACCAAGGGGTAAAAGATTTTGAGCCATGATAGAATGAAACTTAGATAGAGGATGGGTAACTTACTAAGTTATCTAGGATTTGAGAAAAAAGGGATGCGAAGGAAGGAAAGTTGTTGGAGAAAATAGACAGAAGAAAGAAGGTCGTCGAAGAAAATGAGCCTGAAAAGATGAAGGACGAAGTGCGAGGAACCAACATCGCCTAGGGTTTTTATAAAAGGTAGTTTAATTGCCACCGTTAGATTGAAACAGCAGGACTAAGGAGAGTCATTGATTTGTAAATTTGGATGTGTCATTACATTATGCCAAGTGGGGAATGTCAGAAGACATTATAGAGAATGAGTAGTGGTACCACATGGCACTCATCCATAAATGGACATTTATGATGGACACGACAAACGACATATTTTGTAGCCAAAATGTCTTTTCACAGGTCCTCAGTACTCCCTTTTTTCTATATAGTAAATGTCCAAGGCACGAGTAAGAGCACGAACTGTCGAATGACCATAGTAAGAAGGCGAGTGTGCAAAAATATGACTTGAGTCTAGTCAGTTGCTTACACCTCCTTCGACTAGACTTGAAGGGGAGGCAAGTGATATAAGTTATATCGAGTCGATCTAGAAGAAGACATGTCGGTCAAAGGCAAGGTGATATGGAGGTCAAAGTTAGGGTAAAAGAGCATTCTGCATTTGGTTCTATCGATCACCCAACCTTAAAGTTCTCGAGTCCTACCCGCACACCCTTAAAGCAGGACACTCGGATAAGGTCGACCTATTACAAACCCAGTCAGATATAAGGACTTTAGGACTTTACGTTGAAACTAAAGAAATAATATGCTCGGTTAGTAAATGGTCGGCTGGGTTCAAAGGAGCCTGCCTGGAGGAAAGACCAACTAGGCTCTAGACACTTAAGCCTTCTAAAAATCTTTATACTCGCGCGGTCGGACAAACGGTTGGTTGAACATAAGACTCTATGTGTACGCCCGGTCGGGTAAAGATTGGGTGGGCTTAAAGACACTTAGCCTCATAAACCTCTTTATATTAGATCCGCCGAATAAATATTGGTTGAACATAAGGCTCTATGTATACGCTCAGCCGGGCAAAGACTGGGCAGACTTAAAGACACTTAGCCTTATAAACCTCTTTATACTAGATCGGCAGAATAAATGTCAGTCGAACATAAGGCTCTATGTATACGCCCGGCCAGTCAAAGACCGATTTGGCTTAAAGACACTTAGTCTTATAAACCATTTTATACTAGATTGGCCAGATAAAGGTCGATCGAATATAAGGCTCTATATGTATGCTTGGCTGGGTAAAGACTGGGCGGGCTTAAAAACATTTAGTCTCATAAACCACTTTATACTAGATTGGTTGGATAAAGGTCGGTCGAGCATAAGGTTCTATGTGTACTCTCGGCTAGGCAAAGACCAGATATGCTTAAAGACACTTAACCTCATAAACCTCTTTATACTAGATTGGTCGGATAAAGATCGGTAGAACATGAGGCTCTATATGTATACTCGGTCATGCAAAGACCGAGTGGGGTTAAAGACACTTAGCCTCATAAACCTATTTATACAAGATCAGACGGATACAGGCTCGTCAAACATAAGACTATATGTGTACGCCCGGCCGGGCAAAGACCGAGCATGCTTAAAGATACTCAGCCTCATAAACCTCTTTATACTAGATCGTCCAAACAAAGGTCGATTGAACATAAGGCTCTAGGCGTACGCCCAGCAGAGCAAAGATTGGACAGGATTAAAGATAATTATCCTTAGGAAACTCTACATATACTATCATCCGGGCAAAGGTCGACCTGATTTAAGTTACTTAATGCCATATTGTCCCTAAAATAATTGATGTGCGTAGATTTTATATACTTTTATGCATATTTTGACGCATATTTACATACTTTGAGCTTGCTTGATCTATGCATTTTCTGTACTTCCAGCTTTCCTTTTAGCATATTTACTCTTTTTGTTCGGAGATCTGCTTTTGTGCATTTTCTGTACACAGGAGTCGAATTTGGTGAAGATTCTACATTCTTGGACAAATTCATGAGCTAAGCATGGGAGAAAGCATTTGGCCGTGTGCCACACACGACCCTGCCTGGGTGGAGTGCTCTGGCCGTGTGGAAAACCAAGAGAAACAGACAAGGGAGTAGGTCTGGCCGTGTGAACCTCACACGGCCGTGCCGAGTCTTGAAGAAAATCATAGTTTAATCCTTATATGGTCGTGTGGATCTACACGGCCGTGTAAGGTTTCCAGAGACCAAGAAGGCCCTGGCCATGTGCACCACACGGCCGTGCAGGGTTCCCAGTGCTTAAAAGTGTCCTGGTCGTGTACACCACACGGCCGTGCCAGGTTTCCAGAAGCTGGGGCAGTCCAGGCCGTGTGGATCTACACGGCCGTGCTTGGAGGTCTTGATGGGAGTTGTCCACGACCGTGTACACCACACGGCCGTGTATGGATGGCAGAGAGGGGAAAGGTTCTGGCCGTGTGAACCTCACACGGCCATGCCTCGAGGCCGTGTGGTGCCCGAAAACCCCCCTCTATTTAAAGCCTCTTTGAAGATTTGAAAGGGGATCTTCTCCCCTTTGGGAGAAAGCAAGATTTGGTGGATTCCTCCCATTCTTGGGAGGATTTTTGGGCGATCTAAAGGGAGATCTTGGCGAATTCGACTCCGGGAGCGAGGATTGGATCCGAAGATGGAGCTATATTGTAGATAAGTTTTCTTTCTCTCCTCTTCTTGGATTGGGATGGAAGAAATGCTTGTAATCTTCTTATCTTTGGTTTTCTTTCTTTGTTTTATGGAGTAGATCTTTTTGTTCTAGGATGGAGGGAGTATTTGTGAGATAAATTGATGTAAACTCTTGTAAATTTGTCATTTCTTTGTTTCTATGATGTTGCCTAGTTTGTACCGATTGGATCTTGAATAATTAATTGTGATTAGGGCTTAATTCTCATTCTTGATTGATTGTTTGGATACCTTATAGACTTTGTAGAGATTAACTCTCACTCGATTTTCCGAGGGATCCACGTGACAGGTGCAAGCCCATGTAAGGACGATTAAGAGATAACCTTGAAGGGGAAATGAGAATATTCAAGAGGGTAGGATAGATTTTATGATTCAATTCTTGTATCTTTATGGGTTAAGAAGCTATGAACTTCTATGTTGATATCCGAGGGAAGCATAGTAATAGGTGCAATCCTGTGTAAGGGCAACGTAGGTTCATATATAATTGATCACATTTAGGTACATTTTTCAATCCTAAGCCGGTTATCTATTGCAAGAGAGAACCGACAACCTTCTACAAATATTAGACAATTGAGAAATAAGAATTGGTAAACCATATACATTCAAGAGATCTCACAAAGAAACCAAAACTCCTAGAACCTCCCTTTATCATAACTCAAACCCCAAACTCTTGTTTGTTAATCTTTCATTTTAGATTTGTTTTTTATCCTTAGTATTTGAAACCAATTGATTAGTTGTTTAGCTAATTCGCTTTGAGATATTTCTAGTGCTTATTCCAGTCCCTGTGGATACGATAATCTTTTATATTACTTGTGACATTTCCGTACACTTGCAGAGCGTAACAAGTTTTTAGCGCCGTTACCGGGGACTGTTTCCGATTAACATTAGTTGATTAGAATATGAGTTACTCAAAACATTTTTCTTTTTCTTTTTGCATTCTCTTACTTGTTTTCATTATGCATTTTTTTCTGCAATTTAAATTCTACATTTTATTTTTTGTTACTTCTACATATCTATCTTGCTTTGGCTATAATCATTTAGATGGACATGTTTAAACTGATAACTAGATTGAAAGCTCTATTTCAAAAGTTTGACCAAATGTTTGTTGTGAACTCTAGTACTCTTTTCTGTGAATTTTTTTGTGCAACTGGTCATATATATGATAATTGTCCGATATTGCTTGAGCGTCCATATAGAATGCATGTTGAAAGAAGGGGTGTTTTCTCTAACTTTTATCTTAGGTCAGAGCAAAATTTTTGTAAAGCTTGCAATGAAATAGGCCATTCAATTGAGAGTTGTTACAAGTTATTCAATTTGGGAGCATCAATTGATGAACTTGATAGAAAATTAAATGAAATGGCTTCATCAAATTCACACACATATGATTTTGACTTGAATGACCCCCAATTTTCATCATTTATGGATAGAATATTGAAAGGTTCAGAGGAGATCCTAGCTATTCAAGCTGAAACACGTAAGGACATCAAGAAAATACGTGCTACACTTGATAGTATAGACTCAACAAATAATAGAATATCAGCTAATCTCGAGTCTATGATAAGAAAACATTGTGATGAGCTTGAGGATCATGAATCTAAGATTTTGATAAAGGAGTGCACCACTTTAATTCCATTACCTCCTAATATCAAAGATCTAGAAGAGCCTTCCCTTCCTACATCTGAACCAATTTATAGTCATGTTGTGGAGGAATGTGTAGGGATGACCCAAGAATCACTCCCCTTAGCCACACAACCTTTAGTCACTTTGGATGATGTAGGACATGAACTAGTTGATGTTGAGAGTGTAGGGACTTGTGCAATAGAAGCTAAGTCTCAAGAATCACCTCTTTTAGAAAGACCATCACTTGAGCCACAACCTTCCTTTTCTAAATGTCAAACCATGCTCAATGATTTTCTTACATCAGTGATTGGTAAAAGGCAAATTTCAATTCATTTTTCTATTGTTACTAATCAATTCTTTTTTGAGCATGATGGTGGCAGGACATATGTTGCACAGGGTTCACAAGGTAAAGATAGTGTTGAACCTTTGAAGGAGAGCTTATTTGTTGAAAAACTGAGAACCCTTGGTAAGAAGGTTCTAAAATATCTTACCCCTCCAAGAGCGAGATTTAGATGAATCTAATGAGGTGGTCGAGCTAATGACCTTAAACAAGCACTTCTTGGGAGGCAACCCAAGTTCATTTTCCTTGTTTTCATTCATGTCTTTAGTTCTTTCTAGTTTCATTTCTTTATAATAAACTTGTATCCTCTATTTAATTTTTCTTGTCTATCTTATTTTTATTAAATTCAAAGTTGTGGAGGATTGTGAGCATTGGATAGAGGCCAGAGTTTTTTTTAGAACATGAATGTCAACCATTTGGAGCTCATCACTTGGTAACTTCCCTAAAATTCATAAATCTTCTCCACATTATTTTTAGTTTTCATTGGGACAATGAAAAGTTTAAATCTGGGGGGATCCATTAGATGCATTTGAATTGCTTTGTTTGTTTTTGCTTATGTCTTGCATTTTGTTTTGAATTCTTTGGCAAACATCTTGAGAACATCAATCTTTACTTTTATGCTTTCTTGGATTCAAGATAAAATGTTAGCGCGTTCATTATCTAGATTCATGATGTTGTAAATGATGCTAGTAGTAAGCTTTATGGACTTCTTTTCTCTCTTGGGTAGCATGAAATAAGCTAAGAATCATGTGGTGATGAGTTTTAGTCTTGGCTTGACCTTAAGAATCTTACTTTCACTACATTTTGACTTGATGCTTGAATGGTTGATATCATTGAAATAGTCATGATTCATCTTGTTTGCTTAGTACTTGATTTCCATGGTAATTTTTCAAACTTCATTTTGGTTACTAGATGAGGCTCAACTCATGAAAGCTCATTTGAAAAAATCAAAATATCCCAACATTTGTGCTAAAAGTACACTTGTGAAATAAGATTTGCCCAATGCAAATACTTATGAAAAAAAATTGAAAAAGAAAAGTAATGAAAAAAATGATGAATAAGGGATATAAAAAATAGTTGTCGTGAGTGGAATCTAGCAAGTCACCCCTTTGAGACCGAGTTAGGTTACTGGGGAAATGACTACTTAGCTTCTCTTGAGATTGGGCACACCTTTGAGACCTTGGGTTGGTTGAGAAATATAAACCAATTGAGTGGCAAGTAAGTGCCTATCACTGGTTACTTGACTCTCACTGGAAATATTAGGAATTCAAATTTGATGACGACTTGACTAGAACATAGATTGAAACTTGAAGGGTTTTTGAGTTACTTTTACACTGTGCACAGGATACTTAAGCTTGAGCCATACTTGATTTGTTTCCATGATTATGCTTGTTATTGGAACTCTTTGATAGAGTTAGGAAAGTACATTAGGGTTTATGAATGCGTTGTAGAACATATGAATTTAGATTGCAGCATGTTGCTTGAGGACAAGTAAAGGTTTAAGTCTGGGGGTGTGATGTGCGTAGATTTTATATACTTTTATGCATGTTTTGACGCACATTTATATACTTTGAGCTTGCTTGATCTATGCATTTTCTGTACTTCCAGCTTTCCTTTTAGCATATTTACACTTTTTATTCGGAGATCTACTTTTGTGCATTTTTTGTACACAGGAGTCGAATTTGGTGAAGATTCTACATTCTTGGACAAATTCATGAGCTAAGCATGGGAGAAAGCATTTAGCCTTGTGCCACACACGGCCCTGCCTGGGTGGAGTGCTCTGGCCGTGTGGACAACCAGGAGAAACAGACAAGGGAGTAGGCCTGGCCGTGTGAACCTCACACGGCTGTGCCGAGTCTTGAAGCAAATCAGAGTTTAATCCTTACATGGTTGTATAGATCTACACGGCCGTGTAAGGTTTCCATAGACCAAGAAGGCCCTGGCCGTGTGCACCACATGGCCGTGCAGGGTTCCCAGTGCTTAAAAGTGTCTTGGCCGTGTGCACCACACGACCGTGCCAAGTTTCCAGAAGCTGGGGCAGTCCAGGCCGTGTGGATCTACACGGTCGTGCTTGGAGGTCTTGATGGGAGTTGTCCACGGTCGTGTACACCACACGGCCGTGTATGGATGGCGAAGAGGGGAAAGGTTCTGGTCGTGTAAACCTCACACGGCCATGCCTCGGGGTCGTGTGGCGCCCGAAAACCCCCCTCTATTTAAAGCCTCTTTGAAGATTTGAAAGGGGATCTTCTCCCTTTTGGGAGAAAGCAAGATTTGGTGGATTCCTCCCATTCTTGGGAGGATTTTTGGGTGATCTAAAGGGAGATCTTGGCGAATTCGACTCCGGGAGCGAGGATTGGATCCGAAGATGGAGCTATATTGTAGATAAGTTTTCTTTCTCTCCTCTTCTTGGATTGGGATAGAAGAAATGCTTGTAATCTTCTTATCTTTGGTTTTCTTTCTTTGTTTTATGGAGTAGATCTTTTTGTTCTAGGATGGAGGGAGTATTTGTGAGATAAATTGATGTAAACTCTTATGGATTTGCCATTTCTTTGTTTCTATGATGTTGCCTAGTTTGTATCGATTGGATCTTGAATGATTAATTGTGATTAGGGCTTAATTCTCATTCTTGATTGATTGTTTGGATAGCTTAAGACTTTGTAGAGATTAACTCTCACTCGATTTTCCGAGGGATCCACATGACAGGTGCAAGCTCGTGTAAGGACGTTTGAGAGATAACTTTGAAGGGGAAATGATAATATTCAAGAGGGTAGGATAGATTTTATGATTCAATTCTTGTATCTTTATGGGTTAAGAAGCTATGAACTTCTATGTTGATATCCAAGGGAAGTATAGTAATAGGTGCAATCATGTGTAAGGACAACGTAGGTTCATATCTAATTGATCACATTTAGGTACATTTTTCAGTCCTAAGTCGGTTATCTATTGCAAGAGAGAACCGGCAACCTTCTACAAATATTAGACAATTGAGAAATAAGAATTGGTAAACCATATACATTCAAGAGATCTCACAAAGAAACCAAAACTCCTAGAACCTCCCTTTATCATAACTCAAACCCCAAACTCTTGTTTGTTAATCTTTCATTTTAGATTTGTTTTTCATCCTTAGCATTTGAAACCAATTGATTAGTTGTTTAGCTAATTCGCTTTGAGATATTTCTAGTGTTTAATCCAATCCCTGTGGATACGATAATCTTTTATATTACTTGCGACATTTCTGTACACTTGCGGAGCGTAACAATAATGCTCTAACATACATGATTTTATCATATGGCTCCTTGAATGGATTTTTGACATATTATGAGCACTATATTATTCTCTGAATATATCTTGGTAGTATTTAACATATGACAAAGTAGATTGATACAATGACAATCAATACAGTCGACCTTATGGATCGACTGAGATATATTTAGCAGACAAGAAGTAGATAACATTATAATAACTTACTAGAACTTGTCGGGGAATATTCCTTTGAAGCCTTCTTCAAAGGTTATTATGTCTCTCATAAGATAATTAATCATGACATCATATTCTCTTAACTGCCTCAATAATGGCGCGAAGTATAAACGATAAAAGAGGTACATATGTGGGTAAAAAAAATTCTTCGGGCTATCATTATGGAACACCTAGATTGTACTTTTTTCCATCACTTAACAAACTCCGACACAATGGGCGACCTTACGATCACAAAGGTTAAGAGAGCTAGAATATAAAGGGAGGATCCTCTCCGTTAGCAAGGTACACAATGAGCATCATCTAAACCTTACTCTCACGTATATCCTCTATTGTTCTTCTTTGCCCACTCGTCGAAAAACGTACTAATTTGAGCGTCGGAGGGCCTTGCCAGGGACCCCTTCCTTGGTCTTTGGTCACTAATGCTTTGTTGGATTATCAGATTGTGCACAGGATCGTTGAGGAGCTCCATCGCTGATTAAAGAAGTCTTTCGCTGGTCAACAGACCATCCACCTGAGTCAGCGCACCATCTTCCTAGCCTTCAAACAGGATCAATAACTATTTTATTTTGATCTCAAGCCCAAGATGCACATTCTAAGGAAGGATCGGATGATATTGGATTTATTACACATGGTTTTACCTTCAATTTTGTAAGAGATTATTTTTACAATTTGAGTCTGTAATCTCATATTCACATCATGATAGTTTTATAAAATCAGACGTCAAACTTATTTATAAATATTTATTTCATTTACCATCATGTTATTAGAAGTCAAGTAAAAATTATCTTTAACATGAAGCATGATACACCCACAACAAATTAAATGAGGGTCAGTGAGCTAGGTTAAAGGTTTCAAAAATGAATTCGATCTAATTTACTCGAAAAAATTAGGTTCAAGTCGAGTTTAGATTGGAGGGTTTTTGAATTAGAGATTTTAAAATCAAATTTGGGTTGACTTGAATTTAAGTTTTAGTGAGTTTTCTGAGGCTAAATTTAATTTTAAAAGAATTATAATAATGAAATATTGAGATAATGATGAAAAATTATAGAAAAAATAGTAAAAATAAATTATTTTTAATCAGATTATTCGGGTGAGGTTCGAGTTGGTTGGATTCGGGTTCGAATTTAGGGATTTCAGGTTATATTTGAATTTGTGACAAATTCGAGCTGGTTGGAATTTTTTATAATTTTTTTTCAATCCAATTCAGATTCGATCCGATTTGATCCATAGGAATTGACATCCTAATCGACTAAATGATGTAGCCAAGTGGTCTTCCAAATTCATAATTATACTCCTGATATAACGATGGAATTTTTCCTGATTTTAATTAATTTTATTGCAATCCGAAAGAAAATGAAGCAGCGGAGAAGAACTTTTATGCATGATTGCAATTTACAATCAGAAAGAAATTAAAAGTCCCGTTACTCTCCTCGATCTGATGCCGACATATCTCTGTTCGTGGTCAGTCACGCTCGGCCGGCGAGCGCTCTCATATCGTCGGAATGCTTCTTCACGATTGCAGCCACAGAGGGATTCTGCGGCAGCACGATCCCAAAACCGTCATCGTATTTCTCCATGCCCTCCGGGAACAGTTGCCAAAACAGTCCGCCCCCCAAAGAGTAGCTGACGCTCGCGATCCTATAAATGGTGTCGTACAACGCCGAGTAGTAGTTGTTCCGCGACTGCTCGGAGTAGTCCGGAATGGTCTTACTCTTCCCGAACTCCTCCACCACCATCGGCTTCTGCAACACCGTCATCGAGTCATTGGAATGGCTCCACAGATACTGCCGCATGAACTCTGTTCGATTCTCCTCGCTCTGTTTCGGCAACCATTCATCTGGGTAGATATGGACGGTCGAAAAGTCAATCTCGTTGACTTGGTGAGCAGTGATGAAGTCGGTGCCCAATTGATATGCATTAGGGTTGTATCGTTGGACCTTGTCCGGGGTGGAACTCCCATAGAAGCCATACATCCCTGTCCCGAGGAGATGATTGTTGTCTACGGACTTGGTGTATGCCGCCATCTCTTGGATCCAAGCCTACGTACAAATTAAAGATATATATGACCGTCATACATTATATATATATATATATATATTAATTATATTAATTATATTAATTTGGAGGTACGCACGGTGAGTGTTCGGCCGGAGATGTCGGCCTCGCAAATGGGCTCGTTCATGAGCTGCCAAGCCATGATCGTGGGATCATCTTTGTAAGCTACATTGGTGTAAGTGTTCACTCTTGTTAACACTTTCTGTACGTGATTCTTGTAGTATTGCTTGATGGTGGGATTGGTGTAGAAATCATCGTCGGTCGATACATTTGCACCGGCAGCGCGAGCCCATTGCACGTACTGTGCTCTGCCGCCGAGGTCCTTCCAGTTGTTCACCAGGGGCATGATCAGATGGAACCCTTGGTTTTTAGCCTCCGATACCACGAAATCCAGAGCCTGTACGGAATTAATTAATTAATTAATGTGATATATATATATAATATTTCATATTTTGGAATGATCGTTTTTATATACGTACTTTGAAGACGTTTTCGTTGTAAACACCCGGCGACTGCTGAAGCGCCCCCTCGCCGCCGTCATTGTAGGCCATGGTCCGGCAGACGGAGAGCCCCGCGGCCGCCGCCTCCTGGAACGCCGTAGAGACCCTGCTGGCTTCCGGAGACGGCGACGACGCCGCTTCGATCATCATCCAGTAAGCGTTGAAGCCGTTGAAGAGGAACACCGACCCGTCGTCCCTCAGAAACTGGTTGCCCTTTCTCGACACGAAAGCGGTCGCCGGAGTCGTAAATACGGCGCCGGTTATGGCCAAGAGCGCAAGCAGATAGCAACGATAAGGGAGCATACTCATGTGTCCTGCCATTTTCGCTAGCTGTTAGAGATGGAATAAAAATTGTGACTATAAATAGGAGAATGATAAATCTAGTTTAAGGAAGTCGTAATGAAAATTGAGTTCTTGCCACAGAAGAAAAAAATAGAAATGGATATATATGATCGAGAATAAAATCTAGAATTAATTGCACAATATAATCAATAGATCATACGTTTGGTGTGATGGTATTCATGGAAATGAGGCTTTTACTGATTGTCAAAAGTGTGAAAATAAATCATTAGTTACGCGCTTTACTATCATTGAATGAAATAATTAATCCATTAAAAAAAGTTTAGGACCATAAATTAAGGCAAGTGCAATAAATTCTGAAGGAATTTTTTTTATATATAAAGAAGGATTTTTATAAATTTAAAGGAATTAAAGAGTAGAGGAAAAGATTCTAGTTATCTAGATTTTATTATGTATTTTTGAACTTATCAAGATTTTATTTTATTTTCTAGTTTGATTGTTCAAATAGTTCAAATTATATTCGGCTTGCATCTAATTGTATTCACTCTCTATAATTTAATTTATTTTGATGCCTTATGTGGATTTAATTTATTATATTGATCATAAATTTTTAGTGAAAATTATCAAATAGAGATTTATAATATTTTTTTGCACTAACACACAAGGCAAAAGGCTGCTTAGGCCTTCTTCTCTAGCCAAAAGGCAACCATCACTAAAACCATCAACATCAACTTCCCTATCCAAAATGCATAATTTAGGATAAAAAATTTACTTTATTAAATTTGGATATCCACTTTTCAATATATCATATATTAGCTTCCCTATTTTTCTCTCTCCTCTATAATGTTTAGGGAATGAAATTCATTCCCTAAATTTAGAGAAGTATTATTCATAAATGCATAATTTAGGGAATCGATAGTGTAGCTGATGTAAAAAATTTTTAACTATCCTATCTAAAATTTAAGATAAAATTTTTGAATAAGGTATCTGATATGGATGCTCTAAGAGCAGAGCTAGAAGAGCTCATTTACTCAGGCTAATTAGCTCGTTGAGCTAATTTACTTCTACGTGATTAAATTATTTTTCAGTCTATCTCTTATAATTTTTCATTTATCCTCTATTTCAAGATCATGGAGCTCCCAGCTCCACAGCCAGAGTAGCTAGGGGCGGCGCTATGATTCAAAATTATCTTAAGTTAACAGTCGATTATAATTGATATCATAAATTAATTGATTTAAAAATATAAACAAAATAAAAATTATGTGAATATTAATTTTCTAAAAATATATAATAAAAGTATTTAATATTTAATACATTTAAAAACATTAAATAAAAATATCATTGAAATGATGCTCTCTGATATTTTTTTTTAAATCAACAATATTAGAACCAAATTAATTAAATATTATTTCATTATCAATTTTTTCAACTAACTCATGATTAACCTGCCAATTAAATAAATATATTAGATTTAGTATATAAGTAAATCATATAATTATAATTCTCAAATATTACAACAAATGAATTATTTTTCTAAAATTCACAAAAATAAATTTTTAGACCAAAAATATAAACTTGAAAATTTCATAAACATCATCTGTAAATATTATCGCAACTCAAATAATCATAACTAAATATTTGGCATAATTTTAGAGTTATCATATTTTACCTCAAAGTAGCATAATTTCAGAAGCTACAATAATAAACCAATCAATATATAATATTAGCTCGATACATGAGTTGAAAATCAAATTGAATCAAATGGGTAAAATTTTCACTCAAGGCAACCCATAAATCGAACAATACAAGCCGGAATCAAGCTTCAAAATTCTCAAAATCAGTTAAACTGAGTACGCAAAATTTTTAACAATCGTCTATTGAAAAAACTCAAACCAAGGATCAAGAATCAAGATGAAAACTCCTCAAAAAATGAAGCAAAATCGATTTGGGTCATAATAAAGTGGTTACGCATATGACCCAAATTCTAGGAAATCGTTGACAAAATGATTAAAATCGAAGGAGAATGACTCGCATATGACATGCACGAATTAAGTTTTGTTTTTCACCATTTCTTACTAAATATTTTAATTCAAATTTTTTCCGATAAATTTTTTTTTGGATGGTAATCCGTTGGAAATTAAAATAGGGAAAGAATTAATAAAAATAATCCATAAATTATTGAGACTGGATAAAAAATTTAACAAATGAAAAGTAAAAATTAGGTGGGGCTAGAGTCCACCCTAGCCCATGGATGGCTCCACCCATGGGAGTGGGAGTAGCTCAACAAGCCATTGACCATCACAACCGATGAAGGTCTTCTTCTTCGCATCAAACAAAAGTCATCAATCGTGCATGTGAAACTCGATCATTTGAATTATCCAAAAACCAAAAAAAAAGAAGTAAATGATTAGTTAGGTCTTATTCTCAATTTATTTATTTTAATTATATTTTATAATGTTTGAATTTTTATTGTGTTTTGTTAGTCATATCCACTCACACTTATTCTTTTTTTCATAGAATCATCAAACGTTCTATGTAAAATTTTTTATTAAAAAGATGTCTTAGCTCATATAAGATGATACATCTATCCTCTCTCATTAGTATTCTATCTTCCGTCTAAATCAGACATATTATATCAACTATAAAATCATAATTACTATACCGTTATAATAGTTATAGTTTTATAACTGTTGCAACTAAGATGTTATATAATTATATCAACTACGATTTCACAGTTGTTACACAATTATATTTATAATTTAACCAACTTGTTCTCATTATGTAAATTGCGAATACAAGGCCCCACTATAAAGCTCTTGGTAGCTACAATCAAAACAAGAATCAGTAAAGATTTCAGTAGCGGTGGAATTTGCGCCCACGGCTACTCTCGTTGTTCCCTCCGCTTGAACTGCTACCATGGTTTCGCCCATACTGATGGTGGGTGGCTACAGGAAAGCCAAGTTGTTGCCTTAAATAATTGGCACCATGGTTGCGTCAAGAGTATGCCTCCTTCCATTAATCATGGGCTGAAAGGTAGACAAAATAAGAAACACATGGCAAAAGGAAAACATGGAGGAATCAATTATCAATATACACAAGTAAATATCTCCAACTACTTTTTGTCTTTACAACTAAGAATTTTATACCTGAGCAAGCCCTAGGGTGAAAGCACCATATGGACCTCCAAGGACACCATATCCAAGCCGAGGTGGATAATTTGGAAGCAAAACAGCTTCCTAAGCACTTAATGCTGGCTTAGCTTATTTACTATCTGTCGGAGGATTTGCTAGTGAATAATCAAGAACATCACCTATTTAGGACAAAAAATATGCAACATAGAATGTGTTAGATTTTTCAAGTCGCAAAAATCGAAATTCCCATGCCACAGATCCGTGCGAAGAATAAAATTTTGTAAAACTTTCACGTACGAGTTTCTAATCAAGATCTAAACTAGATCTACAAAGAAGAAGAGTGTTACCCTTGATGTGAAGCCCTTCGCTTAATCCCGCTCGTCCAAAGTTCGCCGGATCTTAAGAGTATCAAAGTAGATACTCCTTTATGTGTATCCACACAAGCAAGAGATGGAGAAACCTAACACAAAGGTGTGCTAGCACCTTTGTAAGGTTCGGTCAAGGGTGGAGGAGGAGAGGGAGACAAGAGAGCTTGAGGAAGAAAATGAGAGTTACAACTCAAAGCACACAATTGCACTAACTCACTCATCAAAAGTGGTCGGCCACTTTAAGAGGGAATGTAACCTCCATGGAATGCCAAGAGTCACAACTCTTGGTAACACCCATGAGATGACATCCCACTTAAGCAACAATGATGATGTGGAGCATCATCATTGGCCCACTCTTTGCCAACTCACCAATGAGGTGGCAAATGGTCAAGTCAAACTTGACTCTTCATCTTCCTCTTAAGTCAAGTCAAACTTGACCACTTTTCTCCCATGGTTGATCAAATCTAACCATTGGTTCAAGTCAAATTTAATTTAATGAATCTCTATTCATTGAATTAAATTAATTCAATGAGTCTAAGTCCAAATTAGACTCATTTAACACATGAACCAAATTGAGTCCAACTCAATTAACTCAATTTGGATTACTCTTAATCCAATTTGGTTCATCACATGAACCTAATCCTTTAGGTTCATCAAATGAACCTAATCTCCATCTAATTGCCCTTTGTGTGTGACCCTATAGGTTCTTGTAACGTTGGCAATGCTCCTAAAATCTTTTAAAAGCATAAGTAATGAGCGGTATCTAGCAACACATCATTACTACCCAAGTTACAAAAATGTTGAGATCCAACATCAACTTATGACTACTAATTGTGACTCCTCACAATATATGACATTGTCCTTCTATCCTAGATATCTAGATTGATCAATATGAGGCATAGACCGTGTCATCCTCTAATCAATCTAAATCTTGAACACCAAGTAGACTCACTCAATCAAATGAGTTCAATATCTCATATTGACTCATTTGGGCATGACCATGCACTTAGTGGTCTCACTCTATCAAGAATATCGATGTCACTCCCGTCATATAGGAGGGATAGATCTCATCTACATCACTCACATCCCTCCGCATAATTTGTTACATACCTAGTAATCGCCTTTATAGTCCACCCAGTTACGGGTGACGTTTGACGAAGCCAAAGTACGTAACTCCTTATATATGGAACCATGGTGACTTCAGGTCCAAGGACTAGTAGTCATATTAATAGCCACATGAGAAAGTATATGACACTCATATAACGATCCATGATACTTTCTCATGGCGGGTCATTCAGTATACATTCTCTAATATATATCCATGTGTCAACTTGATATCTCCATATCCATGACTTGTGAGATCAAGTCATCGAGTTGACCTACATGCTAGTCTTGTCGCATTAACATTGTCCCTGAATGTTAATATTTGACTAGGAATGATTAAGAGTAGTGTTCTCTATATTATCTCACTATCGATTCAACCAATCGATTGATATAGGTAAGAACCTTCTACTCAAGGATGCTATTATACTTAGTTATTTGGCATCAATACAAGTAAGTATAATAACCAAAAATAAATATCTTTATTTATATACAAGAATATGATACAATGAGTCCATACAACAATCATCAAATGATTGACTCTAGGGCTCTAACTAACAATCTCCCACTAGCACTAGTGCCAATCAGTGTAGGCTCTAAGGCCTAATGACCTAGTGTGATCATCATGCTTTCTCTGTGCCAAAGCCTTGGCCAAGGGATCTGCGATGTTAGCCTCTGTGGGTACTCTGCAAATCTTCACATCTCCTCTCTCGATAATCTCTCGAATGAGATTGAAGCGCCGTAGTATGTGTTTGGTCCGCTGGTGTGAGCGAGGTTCCTTAGCCTGTGCTATTGCTCCATTGTTGTCACAATAGAGTTCTATGGGATCAACTATGCTAGGAGCCACCCCAAGCTCGGTAATGAACTTGCGGATCCAAACTGCCTCCTTTGCTGCTTCTGATGTAGCAATATACTCGGCCTCTGTTGTAGAATCAGCTACTGTGTTCTGCTTCGAACTCTTCCAACTCACAACACCACCATTTAAGCAAAACACGAACCCTGACTGCGATCGATAATCATCCTGGTTGGTCTGGAAGCTGACATCACTGTAACCCTTTATAGCTAGCTCGTCATCACCTCCATATATCAAGAAATATTCTTTAGTCCTTCTCAAGTACTTAAGAATATTCTTGACCGCTATCAAGTGACTTTCACCTGGATCTGACTGGTATCTGCTCGTCATGCTCAAAGCATACGAGACATCAGGACGAGTACATAGCATGACGTACATGATAGATCCTATGGCTGAAGCATAAGGGATCTGATCCATGCGGTCTCTCTCCTCTCTAGAAGAGGGACTTTGAGTCTTCGAAAGACTCATACCATGTGACATCGACAGAAATCTCTTCTTGGAGTTCTGTATGGCAAGCTGAAGTAGTACCTTGTCAATGTATGTACTCTGACTTAGGCCAAGCAATCTCTTAGATCTATCTCTATAGATCTGTATGCCTAGAATGTGGGATGTTTTACCTAAGTCCTTCATTGAGAAACAAGTCCCTAGCCAAGTCTTGACAGATTGCAGCAAAGGGATGTCTTTTCCAATGAGTAGTATGTCATCCACATACAATATAAGGAAGACAACTGTGTTCCCAACAACCTTCTTGTAGACACAAGGTTCATCTTCATTCTTGATGAAACCAAACTGTTTGATTGCATCATCGAATCAAATATTCCAGCTCCGAGAAACTTGCTTTAGTCCATAAATGGACCTATGCAGCTTGCATACTCTGCCAGTATGCTGTGGATCTACAAAACCCTCAGGTTGTGTCATGTACACATCCTCGAGTAGGTTTCCATTTAGAAACGTGGTTTTGACATCCATCTTCCAGATCTCATAATCATGGTATGCTGCAATAGCAAGCATGATCCGAATGGACTTAAACATCGCTACTGGAGAAAAGGTTCATCATAGTCAATACCATGAATTTGCTTAAAACCTTTAGCTACCAAGCGACTCTTATAAATAAGTCCATCCATGTCAGTCTTTCTCTTAAAGACCCACTTACACCCTATGGGTTTGACCCCTTCAGGTGGATCAACCAAAGTCCATACTTGGTTGGTGTACATGGATTCCATCTCTGATCTCATGGCTTCTAGCCATTTCTCAGAATCTGGGCTCATCACAACTTCCTGGTAGGAGGTGGGCTCATCCTCTATGAGCACAACGTCATCATGGTCAGACAAGAGAAATGAGTATCTCTCAGGCTGACGACGTACCCTATCAGACCTACGAAGAGGTATGTCTACTTGAACTGGTTGTGGTTCCTCAACTCCTTATGGAACAACATCATCCACAACACTTTGTGGTTCCAGTTCAACTTCCATCGAGCCTTCTGTGCTATGGTCCACATCTTAAACTTCTTCAAGATCAAACGTACTCCCACTAGTCTTTCTAGAAACAAAATCCCTTTCTAGAAATACCCCAGTCTTAGCTACAACTACCTTGTGTTGACTGGGAATGTAGAAGTAATATCCCTTTGTTTTCTTGGGATATCCAATGAAATAGCACTTGTCGGATTTGGGTCCCAGTTTGTCCGAGACTTGATGTCGAACGTAAGTTTCACAACCCCAAATCCTTATAAAAAACACCTGGGCATCTCTCCCAGTCCATATCCTATATGGTGTCTTTATTACAGCCTTAGATGGAACTTGGTTGAGAATGAAGGTTGCTATGTCTAGAGCATAGCCCCAAAGATACATAGGAAGATCTGTGTGACTCATCATAGATCGTACCATATCTAATAAGGTACGATTCTCCTTTCGGATACACCATTCCACTGTGGTGTTCCAGGAAGAGTGAGTTGAGATAGAATCCCACATTCAGCTAGATAGTCACGAAACTCATGGCTAAGGTATTCATCACCTCGATCTGATCGAAGTATCTTAATACTTTTGCCAAGTTGGTTTTATACTTCATTCTTGAATTCTTTGAACTTTTCAATGGATTTTGACTTATTTGTCATCAGGTATACATAACCATATCTACTGAAGTCATCAGTAAATGTAATGAAATACCTATAACCACCTCTAGCAGTGACATTGAAAGGGACACATACATCACTATGTATAAGACCTAACAAGTCAGTCACTCTCTCACTGTGCCCACTAAAGGGAGTCTTGGTCATCTTGCCTAGAAGGCATGACTCGCATGTCTCATATGATTCAAAATCAAATGAGTCCAGCAAACCATCTTTATGGAGCTGGGATAACCGTTTGTCATTTATATGACCTAAGCGACAGTGCTAGAGATAGGTTTGGTTCATGTCATTTGACTTGAACCTCTTGGTACTTATGTTATAGATAGGGTTCTCAAGGTCTAGAATATAGAGTCCGTTCATCAGAGGTGCACTACAATAGAACATATCATTTAAATAAACTGAACAACATTTGTTCTTTATTATAAATGAAAAACCTTTCTTGTCCAAACAAGAAACTGAAATTATGTTCTTAGTTAAAGCAGGCACATAACAACATTTATCTAATTCTAATACAAGCCCAGAAGGCAGAGATAGATTATAAGTTCCTACAACAACAACAGCAACCCGTGCTCCATTGCCTACGCGTAGGTCCACCTCGCCCTTCGTCAATGCCCTGCTATTTCTCAGCGCTTGCACATTAGTACAAATATGAGAAGCACATCCAGTATCTAATACCCATGATGAAGAAATAGATAGATTGACTTCTATAACATAGATACCTGAAGTGGAAGTCTCACTTCTCTTCTTCTTAAGATCTTCCAGGTACACTTTGCAGTTCCTCTTCCAGTGCCTGGTCTGACCGCAGTGGAAGCAGGTAGCATCCTTGGCGACCCCTTATTTGGGTTTCAGTGCCTTGCCTTTGCCCTTGGCTTGGGACTTTCCCTTACCTTTAGGCTTGCCCTTGCCTTTGCCCTTTTACACCATCAAAATGGAGTTGGGCTTAACCTTCTTAAGGTTGAGCTCAGCAGTTCTTAACATGCTAAGCAGCTCGGGCAGTGGCTTGTCAATTTCGTTCATGTTATAATTTAGAATGAATTGACTATAGCTATTTGGCAAGGATTGCAAGATCAGATCAGTGGCCAGCTCTTGGCCAAGTGGGAATCCCAACCTCTGTAGGTTTTCTATGTACCCAATCATTTTGAGTACATATGGGCCTACGGGAGTCCCATCTTGCATCTTGCACTGAAACAGTGCTTTAGAGATCTCGAATCTCTCATGCCTCGCTTGTCCTTGATATAGTTGACGAAGATGTTCAACCATATCATAAGCACCCATCAACTTGTGTTGCTTCTGAAGCTCAGAGTTCATGGTCGCGAGCATAAGACATGACACATCTAATGCGTCATCTTGATGCTTCTTGTAAGCAACACGATCAGCTCGCGTGGCAGTGACAGGAGGTGCCTCCGGAATGGGCTGCTCCAGAACGTACAATTTACGTTCTTGTGTGAGAACGATTCTCAGGTTCCTGTACCAGTCCAGGAAATTTGCTCCGTTGAGCTTGTCCTTCTCAAGGACGGAACGTAGGGAGAAAGAGTTCATATTTGACGTCATGGTTATCTACAACAGAAAAATACAGAAAAATAAATAAATATCATATTCTATTAATCATTTAATTAGGCTTTTTAATTAAATGATGCTCCCACTGAATTCTATAATTTATGTGGGACAAGATCCACATCATACTATGCCCTGAGTTACCTTTGGCTAAATCGCCTAAGACTTAGTATGATCGGTAGGTAACTAATTACCAATTACATCTCTATGCAACTCTTGTTTATAGGATCAAGATCCGCATTTATATTAAAACTTGAGTTAGCTTTGGCTAATACACCCAAAAGTTAATATAAACGTGATTTTGACCTATCTACCAACCATTGGAAAATGCCTATAAATAAACTCGATCCAATTGAGTTAACTAGTTACTCAATCTAATTGAGTTGTACTCACTCATGCGTTGATAGGCAGGACCAAAATTATCCCTCCGTACCCTACCAAGATAATATGTGTTGCTCTGCTTTGGCAGATTCAACAACAACATGTGATCGAGGTAGTGATAGGTATCACGGCATGGTAGGCATTACGAGTTGACGCAATTGAGATCTAATCTAATCAACGAGGTGTATCATATATGCGATTTAGATCTAATCTAATCGTTAAGGCACATCATGTACGCGATTTAGATCTAATCTAATCGTTAAGGCGCTAATTAATTACTATTCTAGCATGCATCACATATACACACACAAGCAATTAATTAAATATTTTGTGATTAGTCATGACCCTACTACGATCTTCTCAAGCCAATGAGAAGATCGGATGGTCAACCTAAGGTCAACAGCTTCTCAAGCTCCTTCGTTTGACCACCTTGTGTTGCTCGCACCCTCCTCATAACTCCGTCTCGAGTGGACCTTCCACCACTCCATTTTGTACATTACAAAAGTGAAACTCGAGTTACATTCGAGTCTAAACTAATTTACAACAGAAAATAAAAATAGGAAAGACACGATGCGCAGGTCACGTATCATATACAACACGCACATCACAGAAAATGGTACGCAGGCCATAGTATGAATTACAACACAATTTGTCCAATCTAATTAGATCTTTTGGGTCATGACCATCACAAAATAATACATAATTCTGAATTATGTAATTTCTATAAATTTCTGTAATTTTTCTTATAATTTTTACAATTTTTATGAGTAAAAATTCCCGGCGGTCCCGTTTAGCGATTTTCGGGCGTAATCGCGGAACAAAGCCCCTTGCGGGGTCAGGGGCAGCACCCCTACCCGCGATATAACCATCGCGAGTGTTCCTAAGCGATCCTACAGTGCCTTAGTCCGCTAGCCCAAAACGATTTGGGGCGAAACCTTGCCGTTTTGGAAATATTTTCTCAGTAGTCGAAGTCTACAAGTGTCTAAACACTTGTGCTTCGCTTCTACGAGAAAATTACCCATAAAATCTATAAAAATCACAAACTTACAGAAATTCACAGATTTGTAATTTTTATAAAAATACAAATTAAAACTCGTACGTGCTTCACACGTGGCTCTGATACCACTGTTGGATTTTTCAGGCCGCAAAAACTGCTTTTTGTGTTGCGGAAACCCCGAAATTCCCATGCCACGGATCTGTGCTAAGAATAAAATTTTGTAAAACTTTCACGTACGAGTTTCTAATCAAGATATAAACTAGATCTACAAAGAAGAAGAGTGTTACCCTTGATGTGAAGCCCTTCGCTTAATCCCTCTCGTCCAAAGTTCACCGGATCTCAAGAGTATCAAGGTAGATACTCCTCTATGTGTATCCACACAAGCAAGAGATGGAGAAACCTAACACAAAGGTGTGCTAGCACCTTTGTAAGGTTCGGCCAAGGGTGGAGGAGGAGAGGGAGACAAGAGAGCTTGAGGAAGAAGATGAGAGTTACAACTCAAAGCACACAATTGCACTAACTCACTCATCAAAAGTGGCCGACCACTTTAAGAGGGAATGTAACCTCCATGGAATGCCAAGAGCCACAACTCTTGGTAACTCCCATGAGGTGGCATCCCACTTAAGCAACCATGATGATGTGGAGCATCATCATTGGCCCACTCTTTGCCAACTCACCAATGAGGTGGCAAATGGTCAAGTCAAACTTAACTCTTTATCTTCCTCTCAAGTCAAGTCAAACTTAACCACTTCTCTCCCATGGTTGATCAAATCTAACCATTGGTTAAAGTCAAATTTAATTTAATGAATCTCTATTCATTAAATTAAATTAATTCAATGAGTTTAAGTTCAAATTAGACTCATTTAACACATGAACCAAATTGAGTCCAACGTAATTAGCTCAATTTGGATTATTCTTAATCCAATTTGGTTCATCACATGAACCTAATCCTTTAGGTTCATTAAATGAACCTAATCTCCATCTAATTTCCCTTTGTGTGTGACCCTACAAGTTCTTGTAACGTTGGCAATGCTCCTAAACTCTTTTAGAAGCATAAGTAATGAGCGGTATCTAGCAACACATCATTACTACCCAAGTTACAAAAATGTTGAGATCCAACATCACCTTGTGACTACTAATTGACTCCTCACAATATATGACATTGTCCTTCTATCCTAGACATCTAGATTGATCAATATGAGGCATAGACCATGTCATCCTCTAATCAATCTAAATCTTGAACTCCAAGTAGACTCACTCAATCAAATGAGCTCAATATCTCATATTGACTCATTTGAGCATGGTCATGCACTTAGTGGTCTCACTCTATCAAGAATATCGATGTCACTCCCGTCATATAGGAGGGATAGATCTCATCTACATCACTCACATCCCTCCGCATAATTTGTTACATACCTAGTAATCGCCTTTGTAGTCCACCCAGTTACGGGTGACGTTTGACGAAGCTAAAGTATGTAACTCCTTATGTAGGGAACTATGGTGACTTCATGTCCAAGGACTAGTAGTCATACTAATAGCCACATGAGAAAGTATATGACACTCATATAACGATCCATGATACTTTCTCATGGCGGGTCATTCAGTATACATTCTCCAATGCATATCCATGTGTCAACTTGATATCTCCATATCCATGACTTGTGAGATCAAGTCATCGAGTTGACCTACATGCTAGTCTCGTCGCATTAACATTGTTCCTGAATGTTAATACTTGACTAAGAATGATTAAGAGTAGTGTTCCCTATATCATCTCACTATCGATTCAACCAATCGATTGATATAGGTAAGAACCTTCTACTCAAGGACGCTATTATACTTAGTTATTTGATACCAATACAAGTAAATATAATAACAAAAAACAAATGTCTTTATTTATATACAATAATATGATACAACGAGTCTATACAATAATCATCAAATGATTGACTCTAGAGCTCTAACTAACAGAATGATAGTTAGAAAACATCCAAATTTTTATAATAAAAAATGCAAAATGAAGAATCACCATCTAATTCATATTTCTTAGTGTGCTCGAGTGTCTTCATCGCCATGAACCTATCTTTCAAATGCACAAAACCAAATACCACCTTTGTGATTTCACCATGACACTCAAATAGCACAAATATTTATTTTCCAATGCACAAGAATCAAAGTAAAAAAAGAAAAGGAAAAAAATAATGTAAAAAATAAGTAATGAAATGAAATTATATTGACAACTAAATAAAAAATAGCAAAGCAATCAGGTTTACAAATGTTATCACAGAAATTATGATAGAATTCTACTATTAAATAGAAAAAAAAACACTTACTTCATGAAAAGACTATTAGTGCTACTGCAAGCAAAACATAATAGTTAAGTCATCCAAAATGATTTCTAATCTCATAAGGTACTAATCAGTCGATAAAATAAAATTCCAGTATAGACTATTGGTGATTAATCATCAAACCACGTACCAAATATTATTAGGGAACAAACTAAATACATGGCTTGGTGTGATAATTAAGTTTCATTGGTGCACGTTTCTTAGTCAAGAAAAGATTGATCACTCAATAACTTCTTCCACATTCACATTATAAACTTTCCAATCTTGTTACTATAACTCACCCATTTTAAGAAATAGAACAACTGTAATTGATCTATCATGAAATATAAACTACATATAAGGAATGATTAAATTTGAGTTCTGTTGACAAATATATATATAGAATCAAGAATTCAAAAAAAAAAATAGTAAAACAAATAGCAAGTGATTCATCAATGGCTTTACGGTTAAGGAATACTTGTTTGTTATGGAGTGTAGCGGAAGGGGAGCAAGATGAAGTCAAAGAGGTGGCGGTAGTGGACGCACTCGAAGAGCCTACGATGACTTGCGTCGGAGAGGACGCTGTTGTCATGAGGCAGTGTTGTCGCACAAAGTCGGGTTAGGACAAAATAAATGAAAGAAAAAAAAACAAAAAATCTTTTATCGGGAAGAAAAGCCATCCGAGCGGGAATGAATTCTAAATCCACATAGTTAATTGGGTTTTGTTCATTCCCAATTATTTAAGAATGATTCCTAAATTTTTATTCCCAAACTCATTAACTAAACATCATATATTTCTATTATTCCATTCATTCATTTCTAAATCCTTCAACCAAACGTCTCTTAAATTCTGAAGGAATTTTTTTATATATATATAAAGAAGGATTTTTATAAATTTAAAGGAATTAAAGAGAAGAGGAAAATACTCTAGTTATCTATATTTTATTATGTATTTTTGAACTTATCTAGATTTTATTTTATTTTCTAGTTTGATTGTTCAAATAGTTCAAATTATATTCTGCTTGCATCCAATTGTATTCACTCTCTATAATTTAATTTATTTTGATGGATTATGTGGATTTAAATTATTATATTGATCATACTTTTTTAGTGAAAACATGCTATTGATTTATCAAATAGAGATTTATATAATATTTTTGCACTATATTAATAGTTAATAATTAATTGAGGAATAATCTAAGCAATAATGTAGGTAATTAATTTGGATATTAATTAGTTGATTTAGAAATTGATAATTAGATGTTTAGTTGATAACTTAAATAGTTGATTGATTTAATTAATTGATTTTAAATATGAGTTAATTAATTATATCTGTTAACTTGTTAACAGATCAATCAATTTAGTTCAATAATTGATAGATCAATTTAGTTAAATAATTGATAGAGTAATTAATTATTTGACTTAAATGATTAATGATTAATTAACTCACTTATGCGGATAAATGATTAGATATCAATTAAGAGCTTACTAAGTAAATTTAATTAACTTGCTAATTTAGTTAAATAATTGATAGAGTAATTAATTATTTGACTTAAATGATTAATGATTAATTAACTCACTTATGTGGATAATTGATTAGATATCAATTAAGAGCTTACAAAGTAAGTTTAATTAAGTTGATAGTTAACTGAATTGTTAATAGGATCACTCTAGTACTTAGACTGGATTTGTATCCTATATTTGTACACTACAACAAAAATATTAAAAGACAACGGTTAAAAACCGTTGTCGTAGGCCCTTTAAAACCGTTGTAATTGGCAGTGTTGTTAAAAGTGGGGGGCTATGACAACGGTTTTAAACCGTTGTCTTTGAGTGAAAAGACAACAGTTTTACAACGGTTTTAAACCATTGTCTTTGAATGAAAAGACAACGGTTTAAAACCGTTGTTGTTTAGAATATTTTTTTAATAGCATTGCCTGTTACAATCGTTTTTGGGGCTACGACAACGGTTTTAACCGTTGTCTTTGAGGGTGATAGACAACAACAACGGTTTTAAACCGTTGTCTTTTAAATTATTATATTTTAATATCAATATATCATATTTCAATATAAATATATAATAAAGAATCATAATCACAAAAAAAAAATATTCCCCACATCAATGTCATTCAGAATGTTACTTATACAAGAATTACAATCACAAAAGAAGAAACATGTCTCATGTTTAAATAAAATTTATCTCAATACAAATAAATAAATAAGTTCCATTTACAACTAATGAACAATAGCCAACTAATGAACAAGTCTCATCACAATCTTCAATTAAGGAACAAATAAGTTCCTTGTGATTACTTCATCACCTATCTTATCACAACCATTTTTCCAACTTCTCAAGCTCTCCAGAATATAACCATTTGTGTCCTTGATGAGATAACTACACTATTAGCAAACCTCTTGAATCTAACAGAGGATTCATTAATAGACTTCCTTTGATGTTTCCTTGGACTTTCTCTTGTTTGTAGCTAAGAAGCCACAACAACAACCTCTCATCTTCCTGAAACATAAAAATAATACGTTCGAACAACACACGCACATGAGATTTTTGTCTGAAGAAATTTACCTGCTACTGCTTCTGCTACTTGTTTCAGAACTGCTTTTGATTCTGCTTCCTCCCCTATCTTGCAACTCTTGTAGCCCCTTCTCTGCTTCAGGCTTTGGAGACACCTTTGCAAAAGAATTAGACCTCGAGCTCTTCATCTTCCCTCCATCTAAAACTGGCACAGAGGTTTTGAGGAACAAGCCTCCTTTGCTTCTATCCGTTGCCTTCTCTGCCTTATTCTTGGCCCCTTCCTGCCTTATCTCTGTAGCTTCCTCCACCTTCTTCACTATCCTTGGAGTCTCCACCAAATCTCTCAGTGATAGCTCATAAGAAATAACCTATTGATATCAAAAGGAATACACTATTATATGTATGAAAAAACTTGTTCTGAAATATGTGTTTACCATTGTGTTGTAAAAACTTAGTAGTTATATGGCAATTCCTGATATGAGCTATATAGAAAAGTCAATCAGATAATTTGGACCCATAAGTTCTTATTTTATCTTTCTAGTTTATAAGCAGTGAAAAGAGATGTTGTTCTTTTAAAGAACCGGGCCGCTGTTGGACGGCGAGTGCTTCGGCTTCTGGCCACCGTCGGAGCAGGAGCAGGACGCAATGGCGAAGTTTGAGTCGCTGCAATTGCCATTTGTGTGAGAGGAAATTTATCATTTGTGTGAGAGGAAATTTGAAAAAAAAATCTATCTTTGAACTAAGGTAATTCTAATTAACTGGAGAATGCTATTTACTCTTGGAACATGACAGTAAAAGTTTCCAGTACAACAATTCTAATTAACTGGAAATTAGTCTGGAGTTTGGCCTTTGGAATGGATATCATTATCTTGATTATTAATTTTTTATTGATGACCAAGAACTACAACAATACAAAGAGATCGCTCCGCTAATTTTAATAGCAATGCATTATTATTCCTAAAACACAAATATGTGGGAACAAAAACTTTGAAAAGCATATGCAGAAGACATCATAATAAATAAAAATAATGTAACTCTATCACAAATAACAAAAGGAAAAATGCAAGTAGAATAAATATTCCAATAGTTGTAATAGATAACTGGTACTAGTTATGCAAACAACTCTAGAATTTAATCTGTTAATCTTACTAAGGAAGTTCAATCATAGTTGACTTTCTCCTAATCATCATGCTCCTCTCTCTTCAATTGTGCCATGTAGAGATATAACCTATGTGATAGAGTATAACAAGGGATCATTCCTGACAAACATGATAGTTGTTGTTGCACCATATTCAATATCCTTGCCTGTCTATTCAAGCCTTCATAACCAAGAGGTTCGACATATTTAAAAATGAAATACTAAAATTTTGAAGTGTAACTAAGTGACCACTGGTTAAGATTAGAGAGTGGCAAATTATTTTAAAAACAACAATTAAGCTAAGTAGATATTCTTTTAGGGCTCACCAAATCGAGAGCCTGACATCAAGATTTGCAAATGCTTTCTCAATTGCTTCTCTTACAACACCAAAATTATTGCTGGTCAATAGCAACCCACCTTGCATTGCTGTGACACATTCTTTGTATAATTCCTCCCTGTATTCGTTAAGGATTAACTGGCAATACTTTCCGATTTAAATCTACTGAGGAGTAGTTCAATATATATATATATATATATATATATATATATATATATATATATATATATATATATATATATATATATATATATATATATATATATATACCAAATCTCTAATACTCTGTTGAAGGAGTAACATAAAATGGATCAGTTTGTTACTTAAAATGAAGTAATTCTATACTAAAATTCTCGCATGTCGGAGATGCCTGCCACTGGTGCCTCCATTTATATAAAAGCAACTTCTCCTAGTTCTTAAAACAATGCTTCATTACATATGGTTCAAAAATTCAAAGATTCTTATAAACCAATTGATTGCAAAATACTGACAAATAATAAAACAACAAAACCCAGAAAGACTCACATTTTATCTTTGCAAGGCTTGTCACTTATCCCAATGATTTTAAATTCTTGATTTGTATGAGTTGTCTTCACTCTCAAATTTTCAAAGCTCTTCTAGCCTAGCAACAACAAACAGTGAAAAAAACAATCTTAGTAGACACAATATGAAGAATGAAACAAGCAAGCTAAAACAAGTTGCCTCAATAGGTATATTATATATAAGATTCAATAACCTAGAAAATAAACATAAAGAACAAATTCTTAATCACCTTGTTCCAGTCCAGTTGGTATGCATCCTTGACATTTTGATTTGCAAGTAGAAAACCAACCACTGGTCTAGGACACACAATCATAGTAGTAGAGACATCTATATTCAACAAATAAGAAAGATAATAATATTTTAAAACAATAAAGTGATTGAATGACAATGCAAGAAAAAGCAAATAGCAGAAGTGTAGAGACATTGTAAGTTCTTACCAATACTCAAAGAAAGGCCTCCTTGTGAAGTCCTCAAATTACAAGGAAAACCTCCACATCCTATGACTCCACCACCATTGTCAGTAAAGTTTTTAGGATTGTTTTGAAAAAATGATTGTCTCACAAGAAGACATTCCCTAAAAATGTATTTTTGTAACTATCAGAATGCGACAAACAAACCCATAATTATATAATCCATAATTTCAACAATAAATGACTAGAAGGAAATTCACATACTATTTTGCCGCATGCTGCCACAAAATAATATCAAGAACCCGTGAAGTCTCCTAAGAGTTTTCAGTTTTATTGGTATCTATGTCTATACCAATAGTTCCTTCAAAACAGCGGACTTGCAAGTTAGCATTAGATTGAATAATATCACCATCAATATTTTATACAGTCCTAGCTTTATCATCCAATAAGCAGCAAATAATTTAGATCCAACCTTTAAGGGATTTTGACATTTGCTTCCTTAATGCATACAATCATCGTCTTTGTTCCCTTGTTTACATTGTTTCTTCCCTTATTTACATAGTTTTAAAATTACTTGGGCATCATTATTTTGCTAATATGCTGATCATGTGCCTAACCCAGTCTAGACATTGTGTACATTATATACTCATTATTTTTCTAAAAGTAATTCCCTAACCTAGGGATTGTTTTACGTTGCTACAATTTAGAGTTGACAATACCTATCATTTTCATCGAGTAAATGTACATTTAATCAGCAACTAATGCCTCACGTTTCATCTTATAGATGGACACCAGAGGTCAGCTTGGGGCATTACATTATTCCTTCTAAAATTCATCAAAAAATTGAGACCAGTAAACCAAAACACAAGTATATCTATATATATATAAGGTATTGATCCACGAAAGAGTTGCATATGGAGGGATTTTGAGAAGTAATGTCCTAACCTGATAGAAGTTCTGGAGTTGGGAAGGTAAGGATAGTAAGTTCCTGAGAAAAGGATTTTCAGAGAGGGCGGTAGCCAGCACCTTGAAGCAACTACCAACGTTAGAGAAAAGGGGGGAATGTGGAAGCAGGGAAAGGGAGTGGGTCAGAGCCGCGATGTCGAGAACGGGGAGCCTCGGAGGGAAGTAGAAAGTAAGGAGGGGAAAGGAGGAGCAGAGGGGTCAGAAAGAAGTTACGGCGGTGGCCTGCGGAGCATCGGCGGCGGAAGGGAGAGGCAAAGTAGAAAAGAAACCTTTAAGGGACTCCCTCTTGCAACAATGTAAACAAGGGAAGCAACCCATCTACTCTGAAGTTCTAAATCCCTAGTCTTGATCTGTGCTAATACGATAGAAAAGAAAAAAAAAAGAATGGATCAAGAAGGCACCTACATTGCTCTCCAATGTGAGGGAAAGAAGAAACCTTAGTGATCTCGCTTCCCCCTTCCCCTTGGATGTTGATGCTTAAGGAACCTCAGCCATCTACGCTAAAGTTGGACTCCCTCTTGGATGCTGATGCTTAAGGTTTCGGTAGGAAGGCTAAGGGAGGCAAAGATCATATGAGGAGAGGGGTTTAGGATTCGGGAAGGCTAAGGGGGGAAAACAGAGCGCCAAAAAATTTTTGGAGAGAGGGAAGCAAAACATTGCTACAACAAAAACGGCGAAGGGGAAAAACGGCGAAAGAATAAAGTCAAAGACAACGGTTTATTAAAACTGTTGTCTTTGACCCCTAAACAAGCGCTTAAAGACAACAGTTTTAGAAAACCATTGTAAAAGGTGTTGTTGATTTTACAAAATGTCTCTTAACGACAACGATTTTTTTAAAACTGTTGTCTTTTATTTTTTGGAGGAGCTCAAAGACAACGGTTTTGTCAAAAACCGTTGTCTTTTACCAAATTAACAACAGTTCCTTCTAAAACCGTTGTCTTTATGGTGTTGTCTTTTAACATTTTTGTTGTAGTGGTAGAATTTGAGCAAGAGGTAGATCTTTGACTTGAAGATGGTTAGGGCAATCTACAATAAGGTGGGTAGTTCCTACTTTGACCTCTATAGTTTTTTTGATCTTAGTAAATGATTATATTTGTTTATATATTGATTACACTACTAGAAAACTATTTTTTAACGACGAATATTAACGATGGTATCAAATACCGTTGTTATTAGTGGTTCAACAATGACGGGATTTAGTGTCCGTCGTTGATATATACACGCATTAACGACGATATTTTGTCCTGTCGTTAATGCTTTGGTATCAATGACAGTGTTTTTTTTGGTCGTTAATGTTATTATGCCTTTAACGACGAGATTTTCTCCCGTCGTTATTGCAAGAACTTCAATGATGGGGTTTTGCTCCCGTCATTATTACTTTTCAAATTTTTCATTAATCTTCAATGACATTTTCTTAATCATACTATTTTAAAATGTAATTATAAATACTCTATTAGGAAAGCTGGTTCGGTTCAACTGGATGTGATTTAAATCAAACGAAGTCAGGTTCAGCTTGGTCCATGTTCAATTGAGGTGGGTTCTATTTAGCTTGGTTCAACAACCCTTAATCTAAGGGTTCAAAATCCACTTGGCAAAATGAAGGGTGGGAGATCTTAGGAATTACTATTAGATCGAAAGCGCTAGAAGGGGGGGAGGGGGAGGTTGAATAGCGCTCGTGGCTTTCACTTTCATTTCGAAAGACTTAAGAATAAAACGTAGTGGAAATATGAAAGATAATTGCAAACACGCAAACACCAAGTCTTTTACTTGGTTCGGAGCCTAGGGCGACTCCTACTACAAGGCTCACGCTCGTTGAGCATTTACTTTGGGCAATCACTATAAGCACGAAAAATTCTTTACAATTTAAGTACAATAATAGAGTAGTAGTAAAATCTATACCGACAACAAAAGTAATAAGTTTTAAAGCTCCTGGTCGTCGAGGGTCTTGCTATAGCCTTTCTGAATCGTCTTTTGATCAGCACGGAGAAGACAGATTGCAATTTCATTGTTATCCTTTACTGCTGGTCGTGACCTGCTTAAATAGCTTGTGGAGGGCACCCTCAACCTCCATGAGGGTGCCTCCAACCTGTCGAGTCAACCGCGTGCAGATAAGCTCTCTTGTTCGCTGCTTATCTGCTCAAGGGTGCTTCTAACCGCATGGAGTGCGACCTCGCGCCAGTGTCCAAGGCACCCTCAAGCTCCATGAGGGTGCCCTTGCGCCTTGCTACGAGGTTGCTTCTCTAGGTCACCCGAGGCAAACACGTCCAAGTCACTTATTGCAAAATATGATAGTCCAAGAAACTAACCATACCCTACAAAACAAAGTTAGACATGATAAATAACATATTTGACAGTCTTCGGACTGTCTGGTTACTTCAGATTTCTGACCGAAAATCATAGGTCGAAGCGACGCCTACTGTTCCCTAATCGGGGAACATGTCCTCACCTATTCCACTCAGGAGAATATACATGTTGCCAATTGATCCTCCAGACCAACTGGACTTTTGCTCAGTGCCCGAAGCTCTAGGACTTTCCGTTGGACGCCCACTCCATGACCCGCCTAGTCTTTCATCTGGTTTACAAAACCAGGACTTTCCACCTAGAGTCCTCGACTCTAGGACTTTTGCCTGATGCCCTTGACCCGCCAAGACTTTCCGCCTAGGTTTACCACCCCCTACGACCTAGGGTTACCACCCCCTAGGATTTTCCATCTGCCTAACCGCAGCTTGAACTTTTGCCTAAGTACACTTAGGACTTTTCTTCAAACTCATTTAAATATGTTTGATCACAAAACAACTTAACTTTGGACCCTTTGACATAATCAAAATATAGGTTCGATTGTCGGATGCTTCCTGCACCAACAATCTCCCCATTTTTTATTATGACAACAGGATTCAAAGTTAAGTAAAACATAACAATAAAATGAAGGAATTTAAGCATAAGTATTATGAGCATAAATACAATAATTTTTAAAAAAGAAACTTTGTGCTCCCCCTTATGCTTCCTCTTTTTTAAATTCTTAACTTTCTTAACTTTGACTTCTCTCTCCCCCTTTGACATAAATCAAAAACCATATTAAGTAGAGAGAGGGTTGTAAAAAGAAAATTTACTCTTTTTAACTTTAAGCTCCCCCTGAAGTGTAGCACTCAATGAAATTAGGTTTGAAAATAATTTATTTTTAAAAACTTAGCTAAAGTAGAGAATTTTTTAGAATACTTAAAAAAACTTTGATAAATTTAGTGCTTAGCTTTCAAAATTTAGTATTTTTTTAAAAAGACTTTGATAAAAAGCTTAGTTTTCAAAATAAGTTAATTAAAAATCAGCTTTTAAAAAGACTTTGATAAATTTAAAAACTTAATTAGGACTACTTAAAAAATTTGATAAAAGCTTTAGCAAAAAAAACATTGATAAAAACTTAACTTTAAAACTATTTTGATAAAAAACTTTAGCAAATACTTAATTAAAAAAAACTTCCTTTTCAGAAATATTTTAATTTTTTTTAACTTTGAAAAATAATAAAAATTAAAGTCTTTAAATTTCTTTGCGCTCCCCCTGAATTAATGCTAAGAATATTTGAAAGTTCTAGAGTCAAAGCAAGTGTATAAAAACATAAAAGTTATTATTTATTTTGCTAATTTTCCATCTCACACATTCTAAGTTATCATGCAGAGAACCTTAATAATTTTGTGAGATGGTTAAATTAATCTTTAATTTAGGTTATCATCTAAGGATTAATTTATATTTGAATTAGACTAAGATTTTTCAATTAGTCAATTAAATATATATTTCAATAATTGACTTCTAAGCTGTGGTGAGGCACTAGGCATTCTTGGGTATGTGATCATCCATCACTTCTAGACAAAGCCTTTCAAAGAAATTGGATATTTAATTTTCTTTTTGAAATCCCTAGGGCTAACTATTCAAGTGTAAATTATACCTAGGTCCTTATCTAACCATTCTAGATTAACAATCATGATTAACATTTATCAATTTAGCATATGCATGGTCATGGTAATTTACATGGATCAACCAAGTCAAGCAATTTATTAGTTAAGTTAACAAGTGTAAGTTATCTTTTGAGTTTTAATTTGATTTAGTTTAGATCTAAGTTAATTGAATTTAAGGTTAGATTTAAGTTAGATTAGATTTTAGTTTAGGTTAGATTTTTTTTAAGTTTGGATTTAAGTTAGATTTACTTTAGTTTAAGTTTAGATTTAATAATTAAAAGGTACTTGATATAGCTTGGTTTGTAGGGTTTAAGTTTTACCTTAGACTTATAATTCAAATCTAGATTTTGTGGATTAGTTAAATTATTAATAATTTTTTCTAACTTATATATTTTATCTTTTAAAATATTACTTTGTTTCTTTATGTTCTAAAAGTTAATTTCTTATTAAATAATTTTGAGTTATTCTTATTTAGATTTGAATCAAATTTATTCATTGTATTATTAGCATGCATATCTAATTTTCTAAAGAAATCTATACTAGAGTAAGCGGAATTAGCTAGGGTACATACATATTTTGCAAAAATTAGATTTTCATGTAATGTAAATTTACATACCTTGATTTCCCCCCTGGATTCTAGGGTCTTCTTTCTGGGCATTGTCGTTTGTAGTGACCCGTTCGTCTGTACTTAGAGCATTCAATGTGCTTCTGTTGGAGCAATCCCAATGGTCCGTGCGACCATGTGTTTTGGTGTTTGAGCAAAGAGTTTAAGTTAGGATTACCCTTGTTATTTAATATGTGTATGTGAGTGTGCAGGTTTGCAGGATACACATGTGATTCAGCTTGATGGCTTCGGGCCCGGTGAAGGATGGAGCATCCGAGGGACCGTGGACAAGATAGCAAGGTAAAGGGTCGAGGGAAGCGACTTCGAGGCATACGCGAAGGATGACATTGTGGACGAGCCGCAGGCTTGGATGCATCCGAGGGACGAGAGCCAAAGAAAGTAGGCTTAAAGGCAAGAGGTCAAAGCTGCGAAGAAGAGTCAAGTGAGTCATGAGGGTCTGAGTGCAAGAGAAATGTACTCGGGATGGGAAATCCTAAGTTTAGGGTTGTACCAGTCGACTGGTACTAGGACCAGTCGACTGGTGGTGAGCACAGAGAGCTTCTGTGCTCGAATGGCTAGGCACCAGTCGATTGGTGCAAGGACCAGTCGACTGGTGGAAGGTAGAGAGCCATTGGAGTACCGTTGGGTTGGCACCAGTCGACTGGTAATGGTAAAATCAGCCTTGCTGATTTCTCAAGCTCTATATAATAGAGCTTGGGATGACCGACCAAAGTAGACGAAATTAGACTTGGTTAAAACCTGATTAGTAGTCATCTAGAAAACCTTAAGTGTCTTTGCGTAGGGGGAGCCTTGTGATTGATTCTTAAATATCCCTGTGGTAAAATCCTAGCTCATTGGGGAGCTTAGGTATAGGGGGAGCCTTGTGATAGGTTCCAATGCATGTTGCATTTTGTTTCGGCGGTGTAAGTCCAAGTGTGTAGCTTTGGCAACGTAAGTCCATTCGGCGGTGTAAGTCCAAGTGTGTAGCCTTGGCATCGTAAGTCCATTGTTTTTAACATGTTTATTTGCTATTTGTTTTCCCTAACTTAAAC
Source organism: Zingiber officinale (assembly GCF_018446385.1). Classification (NCBI taxonomy): domain Eukaryota; kingdom Viridiplantae; phylum Streptophyta; class Magnoliopsida; order Zingiberales; family Zingiberaceae; genus Zingiber; species Zingiber officinale. Next base: position 20,151,696 of record NC_055994.1, read on the forward strand.
GTATTGCCAAACACCAAAAAGGGGGAGATTTTTGGATCAATCCCAATAGTCCATGCAACCATATGTTTTGGTGTTTGGGCAAAGGGTTTAAGTTAGGATTACCCTCGTTATTTGAAATGTGTATGTGAGTTTGCAGGTTTGCAGGATACACATGTGATTCAGCTTGATGGCTTCGGGTCCGATGAAGGATGGAGCATCCGAGGGACCATGGACAAGGCAGCAAGGACAAGGGCCGAGGGAAGCGACTTCTGTCACACCCCGAGGGAGTCTCTGTCCGAAGAAATTTCGGCAGCACCTCCCCTGTACGGGTGACAATCTGAAGCACTTCTACAGGCATAATATACCTCAGCTACATGCGGCTGGAATCATAACAATAAAAGAAAATAAACACCACGCAGTTAATATCAAATTCAGCCTCTGGCTGACACAACCACGCAGTTAAAAGTAAAGCAACCCACTCGGCTGTACCAAAACCAAAACACAACAAAAACTGACAGAAACCAAATACAATCAAACACAAAACTGCTAGCCGGCTAGGCTTACACAACCAACAACATAACACCCGGAAACAAAATCAGAACACAAATCGAAATACAGAAATTTCATATACCAAGATAAAACAACAGAAAGGCAGCGATATGTCTTCTGATGTGACGCGGGGACCAGCAGACATGATGCTCCAAGTGACACCATAAATAACCTGGTACCTGAAAAGATAGTGTCCACGGGGGTGAGTTCAACAACTCAGCGAATACCAATAGACATGCCTAGTAAGATATATCTAACAGCAATAAACATGGAATACAGCTTCCGAATAATATATAGGAAATATACAAAACTGATAAGTAACCAAGGAAGCTGTACTCACCAGGAACTCCTATCCTGATCTAAAGGGTCATCAAACCGATACGCAGTATGTCTCCTGTATGCATGTCAAACAAATGCATCCACCAAAATGCAGCATATAAGTGCAGCAAACACAAACAAATAAAGGCAATCAATGCATGTGATGACCGTGCACTCTAACATCACTGCTCCTAAACAGTGACCGAGTGGATGGAATGCTGTCGGAGTACTCCTGTCCTGTGACCCCAAATCATAAATGGGGGAGCTCAATGCTCTCATCTCCCGGTACACGATGATGGGGAGGAAATCTCTGCCGGCTACCACGCTGAGTCACCTGACCAACGGAGCCAAACAAAGTCCACCATCTGCCGGCTACCACGCTGCTACACTAAATGCCAGCGGAGCCAAACAGAGCGGAACTGACTGCCGGCTACCACGCTGAGTCATATGACCAACGGAGCCAAACAGCAGAACCGCCACACACCTGCCTGATATACCACTAAACCATGAGTGGGGGTGTGTGCAGTACATGTAACTGGCGATGGGCTCAACCATAGTGGAGCCGATAATCGCACAGCATGCAATCATGATGCATGTCACTATACATAGCAAAAATTGATCAACATAACCATATCCATATATACAAAATGGGTACTGTAAAAGCGATGGTCACATACCAAAATCTAGAGTACACAGGTCAGATAGAATATCAAAACATATGTCCCAAACATAACAAGTATGGTATATCCTGATCAGCATAGAAAAATCCATATATATATAATATGGGTACCACAGTATCAGTAGGTCAAATCCACGGATCCAGGATATACAGGTCCTCTCTGGTATAACAACCTAGATCCTAAACATATCCCCTTCCATAACCTATGTACCAACAATATGCACAGATCAAAGAACAAGGCCTAGGTACACGAACCATATATGACAAATAAACAGAGGTACACAAGCCAGTCATGGCATAAAAACCTAAGTATCAGATAATCTAAATACACATGACTAAAACCAAAAATCCAGAACCTAGTCCTAACCTCAGTAAAACATGGTATGTCACTCTAGAAACTAAGATACTCATGGTAATAAAGTACTCATGGCAATAAGATACTCATTGTAACAAATCATGAGATATAAGCACGGATACATAACAAGCGACAAACCTAACATGCTATGGATATCAAACAGTGACATACCAAAGACAAACATGTTCATTGCTTGAAGGTATAAAGTACTATGCATATCCAAATGACGATATCATAAAAGATAAGTCAAGAGGTACCTGCCTCAATTAGCAGGTCCAATCCAGTCAAATCCAATGTCTCGTCTCGAATCAAAGTCCTGTATCAATCAATGTGTATATTTTATTTAGCTAAATTCAAATAAGTAGCTAAATAAAATCTCTAACACCGAATTAGGGCAAACACCCTAGTCAACACATAAATATAAACCTAATTCACACTCGACAACTAATTACAATCTCCAATTCAAACCTACACATAATCATGTAATTAAATCATACCTAAATCAATCCATTATCCACTACAACACGTAGCCAAATTCCTACAACATACCTCAAACTCACAGTCATAAACAAGGTGGGTCGTTGGAATTCCACCTCACTGCCCTAAAGCTTCTATCGACAACCACCTAAGGAACAACAAAACATCCATTCCTCTTAGAATCAGTCCAAACAACTGAATTACAACAAGAAAACTTCTGATACCCGAATCTTACCTCAATTCACAGCCGTTGTGGCTACTGAAATAAAGTGAGCTGCTAGATGAAGGTTGTTTGCTGCTGGAAAAATGTGACCGAAGCAAACCAGTGTGGTTGTTGATCCCTAAAGCAAATCCAGCACTCGATAATTCATAGCAAACAAAGATTCATTGTTGAAATCGATAATCAGGGTTGGATGAAACTACTAACCTCCAACTCAAATCCCCTTAGGTGTCGAGGAATCCACGATTCTGTCAGGGTGGTTTGTGGCATTCTGTGGCAAGAAAAAGGGAGGAAGGAACGACGACTAAGCAAGGATAGTGCATGAATCCTTCCTCTTGGCCGAAGTCCAGCCATACCGAGGCTACACTCTAATAGGGAAGAAGGGGCGACGATGAATCAAGCTAGGCTCGGGTGGCGGTTGTGCTGCCAAGTCGCAGCAAAGGGGCAGCCATCTGCCGGCGCTAGGGCAGAGAAGAGATTCTGGCCGAAACAAAGGAGATAAATCCAAGAGAAAAGAGTAAAGCTCCGGCGTCCAGTGGATGATGATCGGCGGCCGGCTGGCTGGCGACTAGGGCACAGGTTAGGGGGTCAGCGTCGGTAAAGAAGGGAATCGACTGGGCCGACTAGGGCATATCTTGCGGTCCGCGAGGAAGACACGAGGAAGAGAATCGACGGCTTGCGGCAGTGAGTGAAAGAAGAGAAATCAAAGGAGAGGAGGAGAAGAACCGGCGTTGAGGAAATGGAAACCGTCGGTGTTGGGGAGAAGAAAAGGATCGGGCACGCAGGGAGTCGGCGAAGAAAAAGAAGTAAAGAAAATAAAAGAAAAAGGAAAAATAAATAAACATTTCCTCGCTAAAACGGGGTAGCTTAAACAAGCTTTTCCAGGCCCCGTTTTTGTCCCCGTTAACTCGTCCATACGAGCTCCGAAAAATTCCCGAAAAATTTCCAAAAATTCCGGAAAATTCCCTTATTAATATTCTCCTATTTTTCGGTATTTTACATTCTCCCCCACTAATAAAAATTTGGTCCCCAAATTTCGTTATCTACCATCAGCAAGTACTAACAACAGATATAGAGTATAAATGCTGAACGGTAAATAAATCACATACCTCAAGTGAAAAGATGAGAATATCGAGCTCGGATCGTATCCTCGAGCTCCCAAGTAGCCTCCTCGTCCAATTGATGCTGCCCTCCGACTTTAACCAGTCGAATAATCTTATTCCGCAGTTGATGCTCCTTCCGGTCCAAAATCCGTACCAGAATCTCCTCATAAGTGACGTCAGGATGAACGGAAACTGTGGTATCTGTCAGTACATGTGTCGGGTCGGGTATGTATCCCCTCAACATAGACACGTAGATCACATCGTACACGCCTACCAAGGGCGGTGGTTGTGCTAGCTAGTAAGCTACCGCTTCAATCCTCTCCAAGATCTGGTAAGGTCTAATGTATCGCGGAGCTGGCTTACCTATAAGGCCAATCTCTTCACCCCTTTCGTGGGTGAAACTCGCAGAAATACATGGTCGCAAATGGAGAACTCTAAGAGTCTCCGACTCCGGTCAGCATAACTCTTTTGGCAGTCTTATACCTCTGACATCCTTTGTATAATAGTACGGACCAACTTTGCCTCATGCTAGGCTCTATGAGGTCCCAATAACTGGGCCCTCCCAACCTCATCCAGAGGGTGGGTGTCCGACAAGGTCTACCATACAACACTTCAAACGGTGTCATCCGGATAGCCGAATGCAAACCATTGTTGTAGGCGAACTCTACAAATGACAAGTGGTCCTCTCAACTGTCTCCAAAATTCAATACACAAGACCTCAGCAAGTCCTCTAGAGTCTGAATAGTCCGCTCTAACGATCCATCTGTCTGGGATGGGAAGTTGTACTGAAACAGAGCTGCGTGCCCAAGGCCTGCTGCAGACTCTGTCAAAAACGAGACATGAACCGGGGCCTCTATCCAAAATAATAGTCAATGGAACATCACGTGATCTGATGATCCCCCGGCAAAACAGATCTACCAATCGATCTAGGAAATCCGTCTTCTGGATCGCTAACGAGTGCGCGGATTTGGGTTAAATAAATCAACAATTACCCAAATCGCGTCATAACCTCGTCGTGTCCTAGGCAGACTCACCACAAAGTCCATGGTAATGTGTTCCCATTTCCACTCGGAAATAGGAATCCGCTGAAGTAATCCGACAGTCTCTGTTCATTCTTTGTCTGCTGACAAACAAGACATCTAGCTACAAAATCCGCGATGTCTTCCTTCATGTCGTTCCTGTTGGAATGTATACTGAAAGCCTAAGCTTTGTAAACATTTATTATGAATAAAGAATCACATTTGGTCTAATTGTCTACATTTGTTTGTAGTTGTTCATTTAATTTATATTGTAGATAACATAGTATGTGGTGTCACATACAGAAGATGATGTTATCAGTACCTTATAAATTATAAACAGTAGCTCACGACCAAAATGGAAAAGGAACAAACCATTAGAAGGTCGTAGTGTAATTAGGTATTAGTTTATCTTGACTATATAATTACACTAGTACACTCAGAGTGTATTGAGTAGGACCATTTGAGGTCGTTTCTTTTATACTGACTTTATAAAGGAACAAAGACCTCAGTTATTATGGAAGTGTGTGCTCTTAATCCTAATATAATAACAAGCACATATATTTGATATTTATTTCTTTAATTTATCAATGGGTGAGATTTAGTTCGTTGAATCAATAAACCCGATAAGTTGGGAAATAGTATCACTTATAGTGTGTGTTGTTGATTATAGAAGGAAACTGTGTCCTAGAGATACTAGGTTGATAATGTCCTCAAGAGGAGCTCATAAAGATTGTCATGTTAAACCCTGCAGGTGGAATTAGTCCAACATGACAATAAGGTTGAGTGGTACTACTCTTGGACTTAGATATTAATTAAATGAGTTGTCAGTAACTCACTTAATTAGTGGACATTCGATATCTTAAACACAGGGAGACTAACACACTCATAATAAGAAGGAGCCCAAAAATGTAATTTGGGATTGGTGAGGTAGTTCAATGATAGTTCTCTAGTGGAATGAATTACCATTGATAAAATTAAGTTGTGTGTTCGGGGCGAACACGGGATGCTTAATTTTATCGGGAGACCAAAACTAATTCCTCCTCTCGGTCCCTATCGTAGCCTCTTATTTATAGAGTTTTATACCCACCTATACCCACCTTCTATACCCACCAATAAGGGGCCGGCCAAGCTAGCTTGGGAACCAAGCTAGGGCCGGCCTAGGTATATTATTGGGTGGTCGGCCCTAGCTTGAACCCAAGCTAGTAGGGCCGGCCAAAATAAATTAAAAAAGAAATTTAATTTTAATTTTTATTATAATGTGGAAGATATAATTTAAAGAGAATTAGAATTAAAATATCTCTCTTATAAAAGATTTACAAAAGATTAAAGAAAGAGATTATATCTCTTTCCTTATTTGTAGATTGGAGAGATGTTTTATTTTCTCTTTAAAATTATTCACATGTTAATAAAATTAAAATTATAGATATTTCCTTTTATTAACCATGAAGAGATTTTAAAGAGAAATTTTATTTTTTAAAATTTCCGGAAACAAATTAGGAAGTTTTAATTGTTGATTAAAACTTGTCCTCTTTTGTTTTCCAATGATGTGGCCGGCCACTTGAAATTGATTTGGGAAATTTTATTTTATTTCTCTCAATTAAATCAAGTCAAGGAAATTAAGGAAAATTTATTGTAATTAAATTTCCTAATTTGCCTAGGCCAAGGAATATAAAAGAAGGGGTGAGGGTGCCTTCATGGGACACAACCTCTATTGTTTTCTCTCCCTTTTTCCTTGGTGTTGTGGCCGGCCATTACCCTCTCCCTCTCTTCCTCTTGTGGTGGCCGAATACTTCATCTCTCTTGGAGTTCTTGTGGTGGCCGGATACTACTTGGAGAAGAAGAAGAAGAAGGAGAGAAAGTTAGCATCTCTTGGAGCTTGGTTAGTATTTTGATTTTCTTCTTTGGTAAAGTTCTTCCTTTGTGGCCGAACCTTGCTTGGAGGAGAAGAAGGTGGTTGGTGGTTTCTCATCTTGGTAGATCGTTGCCCACACAACGTCCGAGGTTAGAAGAGGAATACGGTAGAAGATCAAGAGGTTTTTCTACAAGGTATAATTAGTAATTTTTATTTCCGCATCATGCTAGTTATTTATGGAAATAATACCAAATACAAGAGGCTTATGATCTAGTATTTCGAATATATTTTTCGATGTTGTGTTCTTTTGTTTTCTTTCTTTTCCTTGTGATTTGATTGTTCTCTTTGGTTAACCTAAAGTTATTTTAGGAAATTAAATATTAACTTTCTATTAAAGGTTTTGTCTAGTCGGTGGTGGTTGCTCCCATATCCAAGAAAGCCATGTGCCTCGCCACGTCAGTACTGGGAACCTTTTATGGAAATTAGTATTTAATGGAATTAATAACTTAAGGAGACTTGGGTCGAACGTGTTAAGTTCCGCAGGAGATCCAAGTTAAAACCTAAAAGAACAAATAGATTAAGTTTTGGATCAAACGTGTTAAGTTCCGCAGGCGATCCAAAATTTAATTTAAAAGAACACATGGTAGCTAGGAAAAAGGTTCAGACCTTTGTACAAAATTTTTGTACAGTGGAACCTCTAGGTTTTCCGAGTAGCAACCAACAGTTCCACCAATAGAAACACCTCAAATCTTGGTACATACGGATACCGCCTGGGTGAACAGACATTTGAGATTCTTATGGTCATTGAGAATCTCAATTGTAACACCGCACCGATAATGCTGCCAAATATTCAAGTCAAACATACTGGCGTTCAGTCACAAGTCATGTACTGGGTAGTTCTCCTCATACTCCCTCAACTACCGAGAAGTAGGAGACTACCCTACCGTGCTGCATCAAAACAGCACTCAACTCTGTAGAGATGCGTCGGTATAGAGCACGAATTCGTCCTCTCCAAAAAGGTAAAACCAAAAATCGTAGCCAACACTAATCTCCGCTTCAGCTCCTGGAAGCTGGTCTCGCAATCCTTAGTCCAAGTGAACTTCACGCCTTTCCTGGTCAGGCGTGTAAGTAGCATAGCAATCCGTGAGAAACCCTCAACGTATCTCCGGAAATATCGAGTCAAACCAAAGGAAGTTGCGAGCCTCTTCTATAGACTCTGTCTACTCCCAACGATAACAACCTCTATCTCCTATGGAAACCACGGTACACTACTACTGGTGACCGTGTGTCTCAAACATCATCACACAAGACAATCCAAATCAGCACTACTGATAATCACATATAGATGTTCTCGTCGAATCATCTATAGATCTATGCAAAGGTAGTGTACGTGACTCACCTCAGATCCGAAATAGATCACATCATCGTCAACAAAGACAATGAAATTCGATCCAAACATCCTTGAATACCAGAATCATCAAGTCTCTGAAAACATCTAAGGCTCTGCAAGCCCTAATGGTAAAAACCAAGACACATAACATCTGTATCACAAACATTCCTAACGATAAGATCCTCAACAATAAATAGATCTGATCACCAACGATATAAATTACCAAAGAATATATCCTCCAGTGTGAGAGCAACGCTCTATCACACGAAATATCATATATGTGGGAGCAACGCTCTACCACAAGAAATCCTCCATATGTGGAAGCAACGCTCCACCACAAATAATCCAAAATATGTATCTACAATAAACATGGGAGCAATGCTCCGCTATAAGCAATCTGCAATATGTGGAAGCAACGCTCCACCACAAAACAATCTCTAAATATGTGGGAGCTATGCTCTACCACAACAATCCAGAATATGTGGGAGCTACGCTCTACCACACAATACATAAGTGCCCAAAGCACCTAACTATCTAGCTAGAGACAGCACGAGATCTCTCTACCACAGATAACTGTGGGTAACCTAGGGTATAACCACCCAGTAAGCAAATCAAATCCATAGTCAACTCTATCATCCTCCCAGTGGGTCGGTCACCCACTAATGGGAATATTAGTTGCCAGGATACAACAACCAATATCATAATGTAGACATTTAACATTCTACATTTATCATAGGTAGAATCATCATGATACTACCAACCATACATCTGACACACATGCACACACAACATAAGTATGATCGACACAATCCTCCAATTAGTACATACCAAATATACCCACATCATAAGTATAAATCACCGTGATACCTCCAACAATGTATACCGAACCCGTGTGCATATATCATCGTAGGTAAAATCAACAATACCCCTCAAACAACACTCACATGACAAATATACACATATGCTAAGAGTATAATCAACATATACTTCCAATAAGGCATACTAAACCCAGGTGCACTTACAAATCACACATAATCAACAAGATACCTCAGATATCACACCAAACACATATGTGTTAGTGAGAGCCCTAGAGCCAATCATGTGATGGTTACTTTTTGGACTCTTTGTATCATATTCTTGTACATATATTTCTGATATATAAATAAAGGCATTGTGATTATTATACTTGTGTGTATTTGTGCTATATAAATAAGTATAATAATGTCCTAGGGTAGTAGGTTCATATCTATATCAATCGATTAGTTAAATCGATAGTGAGATGATATAGAGAACACTACACTTAATTATTCCTAGTCAAGTATTAACATAGAAGGACAATGTTAATGCATTGAGACTAGCATGTAGGTCAACATAATGACTTGATCTCACAAGTCATGGATATGAGATATCAAGTTGACACATGGGTATACATTGGAGAATGTATACTGAATGACCCGCCATGAGAAAGTATCATGGATCGTTATATGAGTGTCATATACTTTCTCAAGTGACTATTAGTATGACTTTAGTCCTTAGACCTGAAGTCACCATGGTTCCCTACATAAGGAGTTATGTACTTTGGTTTCACAAACGTCACCCGTAACTGGGTGGACTATAAAGGCGATTCTGGGTATGTAACAAATTATGCGGAGGGATGTGAGTGATGTAGATGGGATCTATCCTCCTATATTACAGGAGTGATATCATAGTCTTGATAGAGTGAGATCACTAAGTGCATGGCCATGCCCAAATAAGGCAATATGTGATATTGTGCTTATTTGATTATAGTGAGTCTACTTGAGTTCAAGACACTTAGATTGATTGGAGGATGACACGGTCTATGCCTCATATAAGATCAATCTAGATATCAAGGATAGAAGGACAATGTCACATATTGTGAGAGTCACAATTATTAGTCATATTGGTGATGTTGGATCTCAACATTCTTGTAACTTGGGTAGCAATGATGTGTTGCTAGATACCTCTCATTGCTTATGTCCCTAATTGGATTTAGGGACATTGCCAACGTTGACAAGAACCTATAGGGTCACACACATAGAGCAATAGATGGAGACTAGTTCATATGATGAACCAAGAGGAAAGATGAAGTCAAGTTTGACTTGGCTAAATATGGAAAGTCTATAAAAGGCAAGTTTGACTTGACCTAAATCCACAAGTTTGACTTGACTATGAGTTAGACTCAAGTATGATCCAAATGTTGGATAAATCAATTAAGGGAGTTAATTTGGTCATGTTTGACTTTGGCCAAATTAGGAAGGTTGAAAGTCAATATTGACTTGACTTGGATGCCACCACATTTGATGAGGTGGCATGGGAGAACCAATGGGGATGCTACACATCACCATGCCACCTCATGCTTGCCACCTCATGGGAGGTTACCCATGAGTGGCCGGCCACATTAAGGGGGCAATTAAGAGCATTAATTGCCCACTTAATGACATTTATGTGGCCGGCCACATGATATGGTGGATTGATTGAATTTTTGAATTCAATTTTTTGATTCTTCTTCTTCCTTGGTGCTCTCGGCAACCTCTCCCTCTCTTCCTCCTCTTCTTGGCCGAAAACCACATAGGTGCTAGCACACCTTGTTTCGGTCATCTTCTCCACCTAATTGCTTGTGTGGACACATATAGAGGGGCTCTACTTTGTGCCCTCTAGATCCAACTTCAACCTTAGTCGAGCGGGATAAGCGAAGGGCACGCATCAAAGGTAGTTTTTCTTTAAACTATAGATCTAGGAGTAGATCTAACATATTCGGGTATTAAGCATGATATAAATACGTGGAATTTTTTGAATCGGATTTTTCATTGCACGAGATCCTTGGCTAGGGTGTTTCGGGGTTTCCGCGACGCGAAAAGCGGTTTTCGTGGCCCGAAAAATTCTAACAGTGGTATCAGAGCAATCGTGCGAAGCACGTATTTATTTTTTTTTCCTGTATTAGATACAAAATTTAGATGCTTTTAAGTTTCTGTGATTTTTCTAAATTTTAGGAATTTTTGGGTATTTTTCTCGTAGAGGCGAAAGAACGAGTGCGAAGCACTTGTACACTTTTGTCACCGAGAAAAATTTCTCCGAAACGGCAAGTTTCACCCAAATAGATTTTGGGACAGCGAAAAAGGGCGCTGTATAATCGCAAGAGGACACTCGCGAAGGTTATTTCGCGAATAGGGGCGCTGCCCCTAACCCCGCAAGGGGCCTTGTCCCGCGATTACGCCCGAAACCCGCTTAGCGGGACCGCCGTGGAGAAGGGACTCAAAAATTCAGAAAAATCAGTAGAAAAATTTTAAATAAAAAAAAAAAATACACAATTCTGAATTATGTACAGTATGTGTTGGTCATGGCCCAAGTCCCAGAATTTTTATGAAAAATTATGCGTGTAATTCATAATACGGCCTGCGTGCCGTCATGTGTTGTGTGTGCTGTATTGTGGATGCGACCTGTGTGTTGCCTTTTTCCATTATTTTATTTCTGTAAAAATTAGTTTTAAGACTCGAATGTAACTCGAGTATAAATTTTGTAATGTACAAAATTTGAAGATGACGAAATTCCGGAGAAGACGGACTCGCGGGAGCATGCCGGCAACACATGGGGATCGGAAGGAGGAGCTTGGAGAAGTTGCCACCTAGACCCTAGGATGACCATTGGATCTTCTCTTTGGCTAGAGAGGATCCTAGTAGGGCCATGACCAATCACATAATTTAAATGTATATATTTTATTTTTGCTTATGTGTATGTGATGCATGTTTGTGTAGAATAGAATATGCATGAGTGTATGTGATGCACATGTGATGTGGGAACCACATCTTGATGTGCACAATACACATTTAGGATTTAAATTAGATTTAATTTACGCCTAAATATGATGCACATCGTCGATTAGATTAGATCTAAATCGAAATCAACTCGTAAACGCCTACCGGGCCATGATACCCATCACTACCTCGATCATATGCGATTGTCGTATCTGCCAAAGCAGAGCAACGCATTTAATCTTGGTAGGATGCAGAGGGACAACCTTGGTCCCACCTATCACGCTCGGGTTAGATTGAGCTCAATTAGATTGAGTAGCTAGCAAAGCTCAATTGGATCGAGTGAAGCTATAGGCGTATTCCAATAGTTGGAAAGGTAGGACAAGATCACGTTTATAAATAATCTTGGGCGATTTAGCCAAAGCTAACTCAAGATTATTTGTAAAAGTTAAATCTTGATCCTATAAACAAGAGTTGCATGGAGATGTAATTGGTAATTAGCTACCTACCGATCATACTAGGTCTTGGGCGATTCAGCCAAAGCTGACTCAAGATGTAGTATGATGTGGATCTTGTCCCACAAAATTCAGTGGGAGCATCATTTAATTAAAGGCCTAATTAGATGATAGAATATGATATTGATTTTATGCATGTTTAATATGTTGTAGATTGCCATGTCACCAAACGCGAACACTCTCTTCCTACGATCTGTCCTTGAGAAGGACAAGATCACAGGAGCTAACTTCCTGGACTGGTACAGGAACCTGAGGATAGTCCTCATGCAGGAACGTAAGCTGTACGTTCTGGAGCAAGCAGTTCCTGAAGCACCACCAGCCTCTGTCGCTCGTAGCATTAAGGATGCTCATCAGAAGCATCAAGACGATGCGTTAGACGTGTCGTGCCTAATGCTATGCTGCATGTCCTCTGAGCTTCAGAAGCAACACGAGAACATGAATGCCTTTGATATGATTGGCCATCTTAAGCAATTATATCAAGGGCAAGCCAGGCATGAGAGGTTTGAAGTGACTCAGGCCCTCTTTTCATGTAAGATGAAAGAGGGAACCCCTGTAGGAACTCACGTACTCAAGATGATTGGGTACGTCGAGAACCTAGAGAGGTTGGGGTTCCCATTGGGCCAAGAGCTGGCCACTGACTTGATCCTGCAATCGTTGCCGGCAAGTTACCGTCAATTCGTCATGAACTATAACATGAACGAATTAGACAAACCACTGCCCGAGATGCTCAACATGTTGAGAACTGCTGAGCCCAATCTCACCACTACCAAGACCAGTACCGTCCTGATGGTACAAAAGGGCAAGGGTAAGGGCAAGTGGAAGCCCAAGGGTAAGGGTAAGACCCAGACCAAGGGCAAAGCCAGCTCTTCAGCACTCAAACCCAAGGGCGGGGTGCAAAAGGATGCTACCTGCTTCCACTGTGGTCAGACAGGGCACTGGAAGAGGAACTGCAAGATCTACCTGGAGGATCTTAAGAAGAAAAGAAGCGAGGCTTCTACTTCAGGTATAAATGTTATAGAAGTCAACCTTTCTATTTCTACATCATGGGTATTAGATACTGGATGTGCATCTCACATTTGTACTAATGTGCAGGCGCTGAGAAGTAGCAGGGCATTGGCAAAGGGCGAGGTGGACCTACGAGTAGGCAATGGAGCAAGGGTTGTTGCTGTTGCTGTTGCTGTAGGAACATATTTTCTATCTCTGCCCGCTGGGCTTGTATTGGAACTAGATAATTGTTGTTATGTCCCTGCACTAACAAAGAATATTATTTCAGTTTCCTGTTTAGATAATAAAGGTTTTTCATTCATAATAAAGGACAAATGTTGTTCTGTTTATTTGAAAGATATGTTCTATTGTAGTGCACATCTGATGAATGGCCTCTATATTCTAGATTTAGAGAGCCCTATCTATAACGTGAGTACCAAGAGGTTGAGATCAAATGAGTTGAACCCAACCTATCTCTGGCATTGCCGCCTAGGCCACATAAACGAGAGTCTTGTCCCGGCTCCATAAGGATGGTTTGCTGGACTCATTTGATTTTGAATCATATGAGACATGTGAGTCATGCCTTCTAGGCAAGATGACCAAGACTCCCTTTAGTGGACATAGCGAGAGAGCGACAGACTTGCTAGGACTCATACATAGTGATGTATGTGGCCCTTTCAATATCGCTGCTCGGGGTGGTTATAGGTACTTTATCACATTTACCGACGACTTCAAGAGATATGGTTATGTGTACTTGATGACACATAAGTCGAATCCTTTGAAAAGTTCAAGGAATTCAGAAATGAAGTACAAAACCACTCGGCAAAAGTATTAAGATACTTCGATCGGATCAAGGTGGAGAATACTTAAGCCATGAGTTTAGTGACTATCTAGCAGTGTGGGATTCTATCCCAACTCACTCCTCCCTGGAACACCACGGTGGAATGGTGTATCCGAAAGGAGGAATCGTACCTTATTAGATATGGTACGATCTATGATGAGTCACGCAGATCTTCCTATATCCTTTTGGGGATATGCTCGACACGGCAGCGCTCACACTTAACCGTGTTCCATCAAAGGCGGTCATGAAGACACCATATACGATATGGACTGGGAGGAGTCCCAAGATGTCTTTCATGAGGGTTTGGGGTTGTGAGGCTTACGTTAGACATCAAGTCTCAGACAAACTGGGACCCAAATCTGATAAGTGTTATTTTATAGGATATCCCAAGGAAACTAAGGGATATTACTTCTACATTCCTAGTCAGCACAAAGTGTTTGTTGCTAAGACTGGGGTCTTTCTAGAAAGGGACTTTGTTTCTAGAAAGGCTAGTGGAAGTTCGCTTGATCTTGAAGAAGTTCAAGACAACGACCAAAACACTGAGCCATTGATGGATACTGAACAGGAACCACAAAGAGTTGTGGATGATGAGATTGTTGCACAAGAAGTTGTGGAACAACAACCTGTTCATGTAGACCTACCTCTTCGCAGGTCTGATAGGGTACGTCGTCAGCCTGAGAGATACTCATTTCTCTTGCCTGACCAGGATGACGTTATGCTCATTGAGAATGAGCCTACCACCTATCAGGAAGCTGTGATGAGCCCAGATTCTGAGTCATGGCTAGAAGCCATGAGATCTGAAATGGATTCCATGTACACCAACCAAGTTTGGACCTTGGTTGATCCACCTGAAAGGGTCAAACCTATTGGGTGTAAGTGGGTCTTTAAGAGAAAGACTAACATGGACGGACTTACTCATACCTATAAAGGTAGACTGGTAGCTAAAGGTTTCAAGCAGATTCATGGTATTGACTATGATGAAACCTTCTCTCCAGTAGCGATGTTTAAGTCCATTCGGATTATGCTTGCTATTGCAGCCTACCATGATTATGAGATATGGCAGATGGATGTCAAGACAGCGTTTCTGAATGGAAACCTCCTCGAGGATGTGTACATGACACAACCTGAGGGTTTTGTAGATCCACAGCATACTAGCAGAGTATGCAAGCTGCATAGGGCCATTTATGGTCTCAAGCAAGCCTCTCGGAGCTGGAATCTTCGATTCGATGATGCAATCAAACAGTTTGGTTTCATCAAGAACGAAGAAGAACCCTGTGTCTACAAGAGGGTTAGTGGGAGCACAGTTGTCTTCCTCGTATTGTATGTGGATGACATACTTCTCATTGGGAACGACATTCCTCGCTGCACTGTGAAGACTTGGCTAGGGAATTGTTTCTCAATGAAGGACTTAGGTGAAGCAGCCCGCATTCTAGGCATTAAGATCTATAGAGATAGATCTAAGAGATTGCTTGGCCTAAGTCGGAATACATACATTGACACGGTATTACTTCGGTTTGCAGAATTCCAAGAAGGGAAATCTGCCGATGTCACATGGTGTGAGTCTTTCGAAGACTCAAAGTCCCTCTTCTAGAGAGGAGAGACCGCATGGATCAGATCCCTTATGCTTCAGCCATAGGATCTATCATGTACGCCATGCTATGTACTCGTCCTGATGTCTCGTATGCTTTGAGCATGACGAGCAGATACCAGTCAGATCCAGGTGAAAGTCACTGAATAGCAGTCAAGAATATTCTTAAGTACTTGAGAAGGACTAAAGAATATTTCTTAATATATGGAGGCGATGAGCATCTAGTTGTAAAGGGTTACACCGATGCTAGCTTCCAAACCGACCGTGATGATTACAGATCGCAATCGGGGTTCGTGTTTCGCTTGAATGGTGGAGTGGTGAGTGGAAGAGTTGAAGGTGACACGATTGCAAATTCTACAACGGAGGTGAGTATATTCGCATCGAGGCAAAGGAGGCGCTTGATCCGCAAGTTCATTTCGAGCTTGGGGTGGTTCCTAGCATATCTGATCCCGTAGAGCTCTACTGCGACAACAATGGAGCTATTGCGCAGGCTAAGGAACCTCGCTCACACCAGCGGACAAAGCATATACTACGGCGCTTCCATCTCATTCGAGAGATCATCGATCGAGGAGATGTGAAGATTTGCAGAGTACCCACAGAGGCTAACGTCGCAGATCCCTTGACCAAGGCTTTGGCACAGACTAAGCATGATGGTCACACTAGGTCATTGGGTATTAGATACTACAGCGATTGGCACTAGTGCTAGTGGGAGATTGTTAGTGAGAGCCCTAGAGCCAATCATGTGATGGTTACTTTTTGGACTCTTTGTATCATATTCTTGTACATATATTTCTGATATATAAATAAAGGCATTGTGATTATTATACTTGTGTGTATTTGTGCTATATAAATAAGTATAATAATGTCCTAGGGTAGTAGGTTCATATCTATATCAATCGATTAGTTAAATCGATAGTGAGATGATATAGAGAACACTACACTTAATTATTCCTAGTCAAGTATTAACATAGAAGGACAATGTTAATGCATTGAGACTAGCATGTAGGTCAACATGATGACTTGATCTCACAAGTCATGGATATGAGATATCAAGTTGACACATGTGTATACATTGGAGAATGTATACTGAATGACCCGCCATGAGAAAGTATCATGGATCGTTATATGAGTGTCATATACTTTCTCAAGTGACTATTAGTATGACTTTAGTCCTTAGACCTGAAGTCACCATGGTTCCCTACATAAGGAGTTATGTACTTTGGTTTCGTCAAACGTCACCCGTAACTGGGTGGACTATAAAGGCGATTACTGGGTATGTAACAAATTATGCGGAGGGATGTGAGTGATGTAGATGGGATCTATCCCTCCTATATTACAGGAGTGATATCATAGTCTTGATAGAGTGAGATCACTAAGTGCATGGCCATGCCCAAATAAGGCAATATGTGATATTGTGCTTATTTGATTATAGTGAGTCTACTTGGAGTTCAAGACACTTAGATTGATTGGAGGATGACACGGTCTATGCCTCATATAAGATCAATCTAGATATCAAGGATAGAAGGACAATGTCACATATTGTGAGAGTCACAATTATTAGTCATATTGGTGATGTTGGATCTCAACATTCTTGTAACTTGGGTAGCAATGATGTGTTGCTAGATACCTCTCATTGCTTATGTCCCTAATTGGATTTAGGGACATTGCCAACGTTGACAAGAACCTATAGGGTCACACACATAGAGCAATAGATGGAGACTAGTTCATATGATGAACCAAGAGGAAAGATGAAGTCAAGTTTGACTTGGCTAAATATGGAAAGTCTATAAAAGGCAAGTTTGACTTGACCTAAATCCACAAGTTTGACTTGACTATGAGTTAGACTCAAGTATGATCCAAATGTTGGATAAATCAATTAAGGGAGTTAATTTGGTCATGTTTGACTTTGGCCAAATTAGGAAGGTTGAAAGTCAATATTGACTTGACTTGGATGCCACCACATTTGATGAGGTGGCATGGGAGAACCAATGGGGATGCTACACATCACCATGCCACCTCATGCTTGCCACCTCATGGGAGGTTACCCATGAGTGGCCGGCCACATTAAGGGGGCAATTAAGAGCATTAATTGCCCACTTAATGACATTTATGTGGCCGGCCACATGATATGGTGGATTGATTGAATTTTTAAATTCAATTTTTTGATTCTTCTTCTTCCTTGGTGCTCTCGGCAACCTCTCCCTCTCTTCCTCCTCTTCTTGGCCGAAAACCACATAGGTGCTAGCACACCTTGTTTCGGTCATCTTCTCCACCTAATTGCTTGTGTGGACACATATAGAGGGGCTCTACTTTGTGCCCTCTAGATCCAACTTCAACCTTAGTCGAGCGGGATAAGCGAAGGGCACGCATCAAAGGTAGTTTTTCTTTAAACTATAGATCTAGGAGTAGATCTAACATATTCGGGTATTAAGCATGATATAAATACGTGGAATTTTTCGAATCGGATTTTTCTTTGCACGAGATCCTTGGCTAGGGTGTTTCGGGGTTTCCGCGACGCGAAAAGCGGTTTTCGTGGCCCGAAAAATTCTAACAATATGTACATAACACAACACCGATGTAATCGACAAGATACTTCCAACATGACACTCACACCCATGTGCACATACCACGACACAGATTTAAATCGATAAGATACCTCTAATATATCAATCAGACACGTACAACTAACTAAATAGCTAAAATCCATAAGGAACCTACAATAACCATATCTAGATGGGAATACTCACACTACCTGCAAATAAACTATCCATTATAGAACTCCTTCAACTCATAACACTCATATGTACACTTCATAGATATGCATAATCATCATATTTAATCCAATCTACCATACAAACCCTATGCCACCTTCTAAGTTATCCAATTAGGTACATACAGTCTAAAATTAAAGTACTTCTGGAATATGATACATCGATCCTCTATCGACTGACTAAATCGTCAATAATATATGGCTAATTCAATTCTTTCCCACGTTAGTATAAGCTAGGTACTCGATGTGCTCAAGATATCCAACTAAGCACGAATAACCCAAGATTCAAACATCTAAAAGTAAAGTAGGTCAATCCCCTACTGATCGAATCAACAAAACTAATCGGTCATCTACTAACTAATCAAGAATAAATAAAGCCTCTACAAGCATCTAAGGTAAATCGATCACGACTACCCAAGTCGACAAACGTCAATCTATCTTCTATTGACCGATCTAACAAGAGTAAATCCATTATCTACTGAAGAAATTAACTAAGATAAAATGATATACTACAGGCTAAGTCAACATAAAGATATAGATACTATCCACTACCCAGCTAATAATAGCAGAGGCTGGTATGTGCCTCAATCAGCTAACCAACTAATAATAACAGAAGCTAAAAACTACTGGTGTATGATATGATAAATCGCCAGAAACTGTAACCCTTAACCTCTATCAAGGTCGATCATCATCAGTGGTTTAACTAATGCATAAAATGTATGATATATCAACTAGACAGGTACTAGTAAAGAGTGCTAATACATGTCATAAACTGTAATAGTCAACAGTGCATATACTAACAAAAATGTAGAATAACAGTATACCAACATACCTCCTATAGCTTGGAGATGTCCTGCTGCTGCCAGGTCCCAAAACCCGAAAAGTCACATCGAGAAGATCAAAACACAAAATCCGAAACACAGGGAAAATAAGACTCGTAAGCCGATCTCTGATACCAAATAAATTGGTATCAGATAAATCTCGAAAATCCAGAACACATAACAAGTATCGTATACCTGCTCTGATACCACTAAATTGTCACGCCCCGAGGGAGTCTCTGTCCGAAGAAATTTCAAGACCTCCCTCAGACGGTGACAATCTGAAGCACTTCTACAGGCATAATATACCTCAGCCACATGCGGCTGGAATCATAACAATAAAAGAAAATAAACACCACGCAGTTAATATCAAATTCAGCCTCTGGCTGACACAACCACGCAGTTAAAAGTAAAGCAGCCCACTCGGCTGTACCAAAACCAAAACACAACAAAAACTGACAGAAACCAAATACAATCAAACACAAAACTGCTAGCCGGCTAGGCTTACACAACCAACAACATAACACCCGGAAACAAAATCAGAACACAAATCGAAATACAGAAATTTCATATACCAAGATAAAACAACAGAAAGGCAGCGATATGTCTTCTGATGTGACGCGGGGACCAGCAGACAGGATGCTCCAAGTGACACCATAAATAACCTGGTACCTGAAAAGATAGTGTCCACGGGGGTGAGTTCAACAACTCAGCGAATACCAATAGACATGCCTAGTAAGATATATCTAACAGCAATAAACATGGAATACAACTTCCGAATAATATATAGGAAATATACAAAACTGATAAGTAACCAAGGAAGTTGTACAAACCAGGAACTCCTATCCTGATCTAAAGGGTCATCAAACCGATACGCAATATATCTCCTGTATGCATGTCAAACAAATGCATCCACCAAAATGCAGCATATAAGTGCAGCAAACACAAACAAATAAAGGCAATCAATGCATGTGATGACCGTGCACTCTAACATCACTGCTCCTGAACAGTGACCGAGTGGACGGAATGCTGTCGGAGTACTCCTGTCCTGTGACCCCAAATCATAAATGGGGGAGCTCAATGCTCTCATCTCCCGGTACACGATGACGGGGAGGAAATCTCTGCCGGCTACCACGCTGAGTCACCTGACCAACGGAGCCAAACAGAGTCCACCATCTGTCGGCTACCACGCTGCTACACTAAATGCCAGCGGAGCCAAACAGAGCGGAACTGACTGCCGGCTACCACGCTGAGTCATATGACCAACGGAGCCAAACAACAGAACCGCCACACACCTACCTGATATACCACTAAACCATGAGTGGGGGTGTGTGCAGTACATGTAACTGGCGATGGGCTCAACCATAGTAGAGTCGATAATCGCACAGCATGCAATCATGATGCATGTCACTATACATAGCAAAAACTGATCAACATAACCATATCCATATATACAAAATGGGTACTGTAAAAGCGATGGTCACATACCAAAATCTAGAGTACACAGGTCAGATAGAATATCAAAACATATGTCCCAAACATAACAAGTATGGTATATCCTGATCAGCATAGAAAAATCCATATATATATAATATGGGTACCACAGTATCAGTAGGTCAAATCCACGGATCCAGGATATACAGGTCCTCTCTGGTATAACAACCTAGATCCTAAACATATCCCCCTTCCATAACCTATGTACCAACAATATGCATAGATCAAAGAACAAGGCCTAGGTACACGAACCATATATGACAAATAAACAGAGGTACACAAGCCAGTCATGGCATAAAAACCTAAGTATCAGATAATTTAGATACACATGACTAAAACCAAAAATCCAGAACCTAGTCCTAACCTCAGTAAAACATGGTATGTCACTCTAGAAACTAAGATACTCATGGTAATAAAGTACTCATGGCAATAAGATACTCATTGTAACAAATCATGAGATATAAGCACGGATACATAACAAGCGACAAACCTAACATGCTATGGATATCAAACAGTGACATACCAAAGACAAACATGTTCATTGCTTGAAGGTATAAAGTACTATGCATATCCAAATGACGATATCATAAAAGATAAGTCAAGAGGTACCCGCCTCAATTAGCAGGTCCAATCCAGTCAAATCCAATGTCTCGTCTCGAATCAAAGTCCTGTATCAATCAATGTGTATATTTTATTTAGCTAAATTCAAATAAGTAGCTAAATAAAATCTCTAACATCGAATTAGGGCAAACACCCTAGTCAACACATAAATATAAACCTAATTCACACTCGACAACTAATTACAATCTCCAATTCAAACCTACACATAATCATGTAATTAAATCATACCTAAATCAATCCATTATCCACTACAACACGTAGCCAAATTCCTACAACATACCTCAAACTCACAGTCATAAACAAGGTGGGCCGTTGGAATTCCACCTCACTGCCCTAAAGCTTCTATCGACAACCACCTAAGGAACAACAAAACATCCATTCCTCTTAGAATCAGTCCAAACAACTGAATTACAACAAGAAAACTTCTGATACCCGAATCTTACCTCAATTCACAGCCGCTGTGGCTACTGAAATAAAGTGAGCTGCTAGATGAAGGTTGTTTGCTGCTGGAAAAATGTGACCGAAGCAAACCAGTGTGGCTGTTGATCCCTAAAGCAAATCCAACACTCGATAATTCATAGCAAACAAAGATTCATTGTTGAAATCGATAATCAGGGTTGGATGAAACTACTAACCTCCAACTCAAATCCCCTTAGGTGTCGAGGAATCCACGATTCTGTCAGGGTGGTTTGTGGCATTCTGTGGCAAGAAAAAGGGAGGAAGGAACGACGACTAACCAAGGCTAGTGCATGAATCCTTCCTCTTGGCCGAAGTCCAGCCATACCGAGGCTACACTCTAATAGGGAAGAAGGGGCGACGATGAATCAAGCTAGGCTCGGGTGGCGGTTGTGCTGCCAAGTCGCAGCAAAGGGGCAGCCATCTGCCGGCGCTAGGGCAGAGAAGAGATTCTGGCCGAAACAAAGGAGATAAATCCAAGAGAAAAGAGTAAAGCTCCGGCGTCCAGTGGATGATGATCGGCGGCCGGCTGGCTGGCGACTAGGGCACAGGTGAGGGGGTCGGCGTCGGTAAAGAAGGGAATCGACTGGGCCGACTAGGGCATATCTTGCGGTCCGCGAGGAAGACACGAGGAAGAGAATCGACGGCTTGCGGCAGTGAGTGAAAGAAGAGAAATCAAAGGAGAGGAGGAGAAGAACCGGCGTTGAGGAAATGGAAACCGTCGGTGTTGGGGAGAAGAAAAGGATCGGGCACGCCGGGAGTCGACGAAGAAAAAGAAGTAAAGAAAATAAAAGAAAAAGGAAAAATAAATAAACATTTCCTCGCTAATACGGGGTAGCTTAAACAGGCTTTTCCGGGCCCCGTTTTTGTCCCCGTTAACTCATCCATACGAGCTCCGAAAAATTCCCGAAAAATTTCCAAAAATTCCAGAAAATTCCCTTATTAATATTCGCCTATTTTCCGATATTTTACAACTTCGAGGCATACGAGAAGGATGACATTGTGGATGAGCCGCGGGCTTGGATGCATCTGAGGGACGAGAGCCAAAGGAAGTAGTCTTGAAGGCAAGAGGTCAAAGCTGCGAAGAAGAGTCAAGTGAGTCGTGAGGGTCCGAGTGCGAGAGAAATGTACTCGGGATGGGAAACCCTAGGTTTAGCGTTGTACCAGTCGACTGGTACTAGGATCAGTCGACTGGTGGTGAGCACAGAGAGCTTCTGTGCTCGAACGGCTAGGCACCAGTCGACTGGTAGGGAGCCATTGGAGTACCGTTGGGCTGGCACCAGTCGACTGGTGCAAGCACCATTCTACTGGTAACGGTAAAATTAGCCTTGCTGATTTCTCAAGCTCTATATAATAGAGCTTGAGATGGTCGGCCAAAGTAGACGAAATTAGACTTGGTTAAAGCCTAATTAGTAGTCATTTAGTGCTCTAGCAATCCAAGTGTTCTTGATCGAGTTGTGGCGAGGTTTCTCCATCGACAAGGAGGATTGTGCTAGCCAGAGTTTCCGGGGACTAATCCACCGACGGATTGAGGGATCGTCCACCTTACGGACAGTCGTGGAGTAGGAGCAAGTTATCTCCGAACCATGTAAACAAACGTGTTAGCGGTTTACATTTCCTTTCTTAGTTTTAGTCTTTCTACTTGTTGTTTGTATTTCTGCTTGCGCACTAACATTGTAGAAAGAAGCGAGTATTTGGGGGCACCGTCTATTCAACCCCTCCTTCAAGCCCGCCACCGATCCTCCTACAGCTTCTTCCCTTTCCGGATCGATTTCTCCTTCTCCTCCGATTGTGCCGGCCGAATCTTATAAGTAGGGCACTTGTTTCTATAGTGTCCTCTCTCCCTACACTTAAAACAGGTTATATAAAATTTATTATTTGAATTTATAATATTACCTTTTAGATCCATGATAGGATTCTCCCCCTCGATTGTTGCCATCTCGAATTCGGATTCAGATTCAGCTATCTCTTCTTTGGCCATCAGTGTTATGAAATCGGTCTGATCCAATTCTTCTGAATCTGGTTCAGAGGTTAACTCTGGAGATTCGTACTCAGATTTGAACTTTGGTTCGACTTGATCTTCTGACTCTGAAGGAATCTCATGAAGCTTGAGCAATTTCTCTCAAAGCTCCTTAGCATTGTTAAACTTTCCAACTCGATCAAGCTCTGAATTTGTTAGTCCGTATAGGAGAGTCCATGTTGTTTTTGTATTTGCCTCGAATTTTCTTCTTCTTTGTGCATCCCCTTTGTCATAGGCGATGAGCACATCTGTTTGGTCCTCTATGACCTACTTGACTCGTGTTTCACATATGATCAAATATTTGATCAACCTTGACATATTTGACCTTTTCTCACAAATTGTCCCATATATTATTGATCAAACATAAAAAATCAAGCTTCAACCTACTCAAACTTAGTCAAACTGGTCAACCTTGACCCAAGGATGATTTACTAACATTAAAATGTGTAGAGCTCTAAACAAGCTTTGTTTCTCATCCGAGATCACCTCTTTTCGATATTCGAGGTAAAAGTTATGGCCTTTGAAAGTTTGCTACGTCGAAAATCCTCATTTCATGCCCACTCCCTGTTCTTACGACCGCCAAGTGTCTGGTTAACTTTTGAACAACTTGGACTTTATATTTGTCAACTTTTCATTGGACTTCTGATTACCAAGTATGGTCCTCCTTGCCCCACTTAGATTTTCCTCTTGCCTAACCTCGGTTAGGACTTTCCTTTGCCAACGTGCGGTCTCCTTGACCTACTTGGATTTTCCTTTGTCTAACCACAATTAGGACTTTCCTTGCCAATGTGCGGTCGGTCCTCTTTGATCCACTTGAACTTTCCTTTGTCTAACTACAGTTAGGACTTTACCTTTACCTAACCCTGGAGTTAGGACTTTGCCCTTACCTAACTTTCGAGTTAGAACTTTACCTTGCATAACCTCTAGTTAAGACTTTCCAGTTAAGTATCCGGTCCTTCACGACCTACTAGACTTCTCTCTCACACATTGTCAAGTATCCAGTCAATCTTAATCTACTTGACAATTTCTTCACATTTTGTCCAATCATCGAAACTCAAGCTCGAATCTACTCAAACTTAATCAAACTAATCAACATTGACCCGAGGATAATTGCACCAACAATTCTCCAATAGACTATTCCTTTTCATTTGACAATATCAAAAATAATAAATATCCAAAGTTAAAAATAAATCATTTAATAAATAATTTATTAATAATTGAATAGAAGTCCACCTACAACACTCAAATTAAATATTAAAAGGGAATATATAATAGATTCTTCTATTTCTAATTTTTTTAATTCCTAACATAACTAAAACCATTTGCTTTGGTTCAAGTTTGTTAAAGCATGTCGAAATTTTCAGAAGCTTCTGTGCTTTTCAACTGTTAGCTCCTTTTAAACAGTAGCTTACTTTGAATTTAATTCTTTTTGATACTATTTAATTTTAAAAAATATTTAAAATTTTAACCTTTGGTATTATAAATTTATTTGTTTATTTTAAAATATTTTTTATTTATTTATCAACTTAGTTTATAAACTTTTTTCTTAATATTATTTAGGAATATATTCATGAATATTAACTAATATTTTGAGGATTAAACAAAAGGAATCACAACGTGCTAATGCCACAACTAATAAATTGTTAAAAACTTCCATAAAATCTAGACTAAGCAATCAGTTTACCACCCCTTGGCAGTAATAATGAAATGATAGAAATAAATGATCCTTCGGCCTAGGTATTATATATGCCACTAAAACAAAGAGCTTTAATTAAGTACTAAAAACAAAAACATCGGGTCCTCTAGGGACGATATGATGGTTAAAATATGGGATATTGTTATATTAGATTATGAAGTCGAAATTCGATATGTCTGAGCATATCTTTTCTCATGTCTTGGTCATTGTACTAATGACTTGTAGTCATCCGTAATTTACTTCCTCTACGTTGGCCAAGGAACGAGTTGACGGAAGCTCTCAGAGAGAGTAAATTATCTTTTGCTACATTAAAAACAAAAACGTCTAGACCTAATAAAATTAAGTGAATATCCAAAATGATAGCTATTTTATTTTGATCTCAGGCCCAGGATGCACATTCTTAGGAAGGATACAATGATATTGGATTTATTACATATAGTTTTATCTTGAATTTTGTAAGAGGTTATTTTTTTAAAATTTGAATATGTGATCTCATATTCACATCATGATAGTTTTATCAAATAGGGCGTCAAAATTATTTAAAAATATTTAATTCATTTACTATCCTGTTCTAAAGTAATTAGAAGTCAAGCAGTAATTGTCTTTAACATGAAGGATGATACACTCATGACAAATGAGGGTCGTTAGTAGGTTAAAGGTGTCAAAAATGAATATGATTTGAATTGACTCGAAAAAATTAGGTTCAAGTTGAGGTTGAATTGGTGATTTTTAAATTGAATTCGGATTAACTTGAATTTAAGTTTTAGTGAGTTTTTAGAAATTAAATTAAATTTTATTTTGAAAATTAAAATGCTTTTATGCATATCAATGTTAAAATTATAAGAACTGAATAGTGAGATAAGAATGAAGAATTATAGAAAAATATAGTAAAAATAAATCATTTTTAATTGGGTTATTCGGATAAGTTAAAATTGGTCGGGTTTGGATTCTAATTTAAGGGTGTCAGGTTGTATTCAGATTTGTGTCGGATTCGAGCCGGTTGAGTTTTTTTATAATTTTTTTCAATTACTATCCATTCAAATTGACACACCTAATCGACTTAAGTAGCCAAGTGGTCTTCTAAATTCATAAATATACTCCTGATAAAACGATGAAATTTTCCTTATTTTAATGAATTTTATTGCAATCCGAAAGAAAATGAAGCAGCGGAGAAGAACTTTTATGCATGATTGCAATTTACGATCAGAAAGAAATTAAAAGTCCCGTCACTCTCCTCGATCTGATGCCGACATATCTCTGTTCGTGGTCAGTCACGCTCGGCCGGCGAGCGCTCTCATATCGTCGGAATGCTTCTTCATGATCGCAGCCACCGAGGGATTCTGCGGCAGCACGATCCCAAAACCGTCATCGTAATTCTCCATGCCCTCCGGGAACAGTTGCCAAAACATTCCGCCCCCCAAAGAGTAGCTGACGCTCGCGATCCTATAAAAGGTGTCGTACACCGCCGAGAAGTAGTTGTTCCGCGACTGCTCGGAGAAGTCCGGGTTCATCCTATTATTCCCGAACTCCCCCACCACCATCGGCTTCTGCAACACCTTCATCGAGTCATTGGAATGGCTCCACAGATACTGCCGCATGAACGCTATTTGATTCTCCTCGCTCTGTTGCGGGCCTTGCGGCAACCATTTGTCTGGGTAGATATGGACGCTCGTAAAGTCAATCTCGTTGACTTGGTGAGCAGTGATGAAGTCGGTGCCCGCCTGATATGCTACTGGATTGTATCGTTGGATCTTGTCCGGGGTGGAACTCCCATAGAAGCCCTCCATCCCTGTCCCGAGGAGGTGATTCTTGTCTACGGACTTGGTGTATGCCGCCATCTCTTGGACCCAAGCCTACGTAGAAATTAATTAAAGATATATATGGTCATATATATATATATATATATATATATATATATATATATATATATATATTTATATATCGAATTAATTAATTAATTAATTTGTAGGTACTTACGGTGACAGTTCGTCCGGAGATGTCGGCGAAGCAACGGGGCTCGTTTATGAGCTGCCAAGCCATGATCGTGGGATCATCTCTGTAAGCTACGTTGGTGTAAGTGTTCACTCTCGTTAACACTTTCAGTACGTGATTCTTGTAGTATTGCTTGATGGTGGGATTGGTGTAGAAATCATCGTCGGTCGATACATTTTCACCGGCAGCGCGAGCCCATTTCACGTACTGTGCTCTGCCCCCGAGGGCGTTCCAGTTGTTCACCAGGGGCATGATTAGATGGAACCCTTGGTTTTTAGCCTCCGATACCACGAAATCCAGAGCCTGTAGGGAATTTATTAATTAATTAATTTGATATTTTCTATATATATATATATATAATATTTCATATTTTGGAATGATCGTTTGTTTATACGTACTTTGAAGACGTTTTCGTTGTAAACACCCGGCGACTGCTGAAGCGCCAACTCGCCGCCGTCATTGAAGGCCATGGCCCGGCAGACGGAGAGCCCCGCGGCCGCCGCCTCCCGGAACGCCGTAGAGACCCTGCTGGCCTCCGGAGAAGGCGACGCCGCCGCTTCGACGATCATCCAGTAAGCGTTGAAGCCGTTGAAGAGGAACACCGACCCGTCGTCCCTCAGAAACTGGTTGCCCTTTCTCCACACGAAAGCGGTCGCCGGAGTCGTAAATACGGCGCCAGCTATGGCTAAGAGCGCAAGCAGATAGCAACGATAAGGGAGCACACTCATGTGTCCTGCCATTTTCGCTATCTGTTAGAGATGGAATAAAAATTGTGACTATAAATAGTAGAATGATAAATCTAATTTAAGGAGTTCGTAATGAAAATTGAATTCCTGCCACGGAAGAAAAAAATATAAATGGATATATATGATTCATAATAAAATCTAGAATTAATTGGACAATATAATCAATAGATCATACGTTTGGTATGATGATATTCATGGAAATGAGGTTTTTACTGATTGTCAAAAGTGTGAAAATAAATCATTAGTTACGTGCTTTACTATCATTGAATAAAATAATTAATCCATTAAAAAAGGTTTAGGACCAGAAATTAAGGCAAGTGCAATAAATTCTGAAGGGATTTTTTTATTCCATGCCCGGATTTAATTATGGACAATTCAGGATGATCATTTGGGAGTATCTTTTGATTTGAGTCTTAACGAAGGAGGTGGGTTACAACGAGGGTCTCATTTTTCATGCTTAGAGTACTGAAGGTCTAACCAGGAGTTGTCTTACTGTAAGTACCAAGCCTGTATATGAAAATCGGGTTAAGGAAACCCGACCAATCGAGACAGGTCAGACATTACTCCAGGCCACATATTGTATTCCAAGTTTGGGATCCTTATCAGTCAATACCCGATCAGGAATTATGTGACTGATGATATCATAGTAGGCCTGAGTCCTTATTTCCCCTAACTGCTAACTGTCATGCCCCCTTGACTTTTGACTGTCACGCCACCTTGACTTTTGACTGTCACATCCCCTTACCTTCTGACTGTCACGTTTCCTTGACTTTTGATTGCCTGGACTTACGGACCCCACCTTGATGTATCGTATCACATGCCTCCCTTCCAAGTCTAGTCGAAGGAGACTCAAGTCCAACTAACTAAACTCATACTCGATTCTCATTTACTTCGCCCTTGTGACCATAAATGCTGCTTCTTTCCCCATACCATCGGTATTATAACCTATTTAATTGCTTAATCAACCTTGGGAGAAGGTCCACTTAAATGTCTACAGAAGTTGACTTTTTCTCTCTTCCCTTTTAAAAGGGGTTGGCCTCCACCCATAGAGATATACTTTCCTTTAACTGACGTCCCCTAAATCATGGATTCGAGCTCCAAGTTGGATGAACTGCAACACCTTCATCAGCAACTGTCTCATATGACCCACCTGCTCGCCCAGAAGGATACAACATTAGCTGAGATGACACATGAGAGGGACCTTCAGTCTTCCCTCTGTAGGGAAATTGAAGAACTTTGGCTAGCTGCTAAGTCACGGGCCCGTGCTGAGGTAGCATTGAAACAGAAAGCTTATTCAGATTTGGAAAGTCAAGCTCAATTCGTACTTTACTAGAAAGAGAAGCACGCATCTTCCATGCCCCTTCTGCAGGAAGAAGCAAGGATTAAAGATGAAACCATTGCTCAACAACGACGCATTCTTCATTTGACTCAAGCTGAGTTAGAAAAGACTCGAATCCATTCTGAGCAAGCAGGTAAAGCAGAATGCTAATGCCCGAGGTGTCGACCCACGGCTGGCCCCAGGAGAGAGTTCTGAGTGCTTAGATGACTCCTATGCATGATTTACGAATGAGATTTTGCTTGAGGGGTGCTTCCTTGTAAATTTTCAATTAAATGTGGATATGCTCGGGTTTCAGTCTTTATTCATGTCTTTTTATTCCTGCCCTACTGAAATTTTCTTGCTTCATGCAAACATCTTTAACAGAAGAGGCGTTTTTGAATATCCATGAATTACGTGCCGATACTGACATGGGAGGTAATTGGTAAAGGCCTTGCTTGCTTAGTGTTAGAATGTATACTAAAAGTCTAGCTTTTTGTAAATATTTATTTGAAATAAGAATCACATTGGTCAAATGTCTACATTTAAGCTAAGTGTAGTTGTCCGTTTAATTTATACTGTAGATAACATGGTGTGAGGAGACACATAGAAGTTCATGTTATCAGTTCCTTATAAATTATAAACAATTGCTCACAACCAAGATGGAATAGGACAAACCATTGGAGTGGTTGTAGTCTAATTAGGTATTAGTTTATCTTGACTAATAAATTACACAAGTACATTATAAGTGTATTGAGCAGGACCATTTGAGGTAGTTTCTTTTTATACTGACTATGTAAAAGAACAATACCTCTGTTATTATGGAAGTGTGTACTCTTAATCATGATATAATAACAAGCACATATACTTAATATTTATTTCTTTAATTTATCAAAGGATGTGATTTAGCTCGTTAAATCAATAGGCCCGATAAATTGGGAAATGATATTATTTATAGGGTGTGTTGTTGATTATAGAATGAAACTGTGTCCTAGT
Organism: Zingiber officinale; assembly: GCF_018446385.1. Taxonomy (NCBI): domain Eukaryota; kingdom Viridiplantae; phylum Streptophyta; class Magnoliopsida; order Zingiberales; family Zingiberaceae; genus Zingiber; species Zingiber officinale. The sequence goes on from NC_055994.1 coordinate 20,182,259, forward strand.
AATCTAGGTTGATGATGCCCCCTTGAGGAGCTCATAAGGATTGTCATGTAAACCTTGTAGGTGGACTTAGTCCGACATGACGATAAGGTTGAGTGGTACTACTCTTGGAGCTAGATATTAATTAAGTGAGTTGTCAGTAACTCATTTAATTAGTGGACATTCAATATCTTAAATATAGGGAGACTAATACACTCATGATAAGAAGGAACCCATATAGTAATATGGGATTGGTGCGGTAGTACAATAATAACTCTTTAGTGGAATGAGATATTATTGATGAACTTGAGTTGGGTATTCGGGGCGAACACTGGAAGCTCAAGCTCATCGGGAGACCAAAACCAATTCCTCCTCTCGGTCCCTATTGTAACCTCTTATATAAAGCCTTATATCCACCCAAAGCCTAGTTTCTTAAAGCCCAAGTTAGGGTCGACTAAGCCTTGCTTGGAGACCAAGCAAGGGGCCAGCCAAGCTAAGCTTGGAGCCCAAGCTAGGGTCGGTCAAGCCTTGCTTGGTGCCCATGCAAGTGGCCGGCCACATCATGAAGAGAAGGAAGTTTTATTTTATAAAATCTTTCCTTTTATATAGATTCATAAAAAGGATTTAAAAGAATAATTTTAATATAAAACTTTTCTTTTTTAGATCGATCATAAAAGGAAATAAAAGAGAGTTTTTATTTTGTTAAAAACTTTCCTTTTATGTTGGTTTTAAAAGAGGATTTTAAATTTTAAAATATTTCCTTTTATAAATTTCTACAAAGTAATAAAAGAAAGATTTGAAATCTTTCCTTATTTGTAGTTATCTATAATGTGAAATAAAGATTTTAATTTTTGATAAAACTTTCCTTTTGTAATCATGTTTTATTTTAAATATTATCTTTTATAGATATCCATAAAAGGATTTAAAAGAGATATTTTAATTTATAAAACATTCCTTTTATAACTATCCACACAAAAGAGATTTTAAAAGAGAGATTTTAATTTTTGTTTAAAATCTTTCCTTGCTTGGAGAATAAGCATATGGCCGACCATGTCATAGGAGAAAAAGGAAGTTTTATTTTTGTTACAAAACTTTCCTTTTTTGCCAAGACCAAGAAATATAAAAGAGAAGGAGGGGGTGTCTCACCCAATAACTCATCTTCTATTGCTCTCCTCTCTTCCTTGGTGGTGGCCGACCCTTTGCTCTTCCTCTTCTCTTCATCTTTGTGGCCGGCGGCATCAAGACTTGAAGGTTGGATTGGTGGCCGGTTCATGCTTGGAGAAGAAGGAGAAGAAGGAGAAGAAGGAGAAGAAGGAGGCATTATTTCCTAGCATCCCTTGAGCTTGGTTGGTGGCCGAACTTCATCATCTCTTGGAGAAAGTTGGTGGTCGAGACTTGGAAGGAAGAAGAAGGCTTGGGTGAATTCTCGTCTTGGTAGATCGTCACTCACACGACATCCGAGATAAGAAGAGAAATACAATAGAAGATCAAAAGGTCTATAAGCTATGAAAGGTATAACTAGTTATAAGTTTCCGCATCATAACTAGTGCATCCTTTTTGTATAGATCTTGTAAAACCAAATACAAGAGGTTATCAGTTTTAATTATCATTTTTGTTATCAATTTTATTTTTCGATTTCATGTTTCGATAATGTGTTTCTATTGAGGTCTCTGTAGTTAAACGTAGTTTACTGTGAGAAGTTTAAATATCCGATTTCTTCGAAAGGATTTGTCTAGGCAGTGGTGGATGATCCCATACCCAAGAAGGCCTAGTGCCTCGCCACGTTTGACCTGGAAGTCGATCCTTGAAATAGATATTTGATCAACTTTTGTAATATGGTTTAACTTAGGAAGATCACATCGGTTGAACTTGAAGTAAGAATGTTAAGTTTCGTTCCCAATTCAAGTTTAACTTCTAAAGGGAAAATTTGGATTAATAATATTAAACATCGTTTGCAATCCAAATTTAACTTTAATAGAACACATGGGTAGCTAGGATAGTTCTATGCTTATATAAATTTTTATACAGGGGAACTAGGATGGTATTCTGAGTAGCAACCAACACTTAGAACCCGCGCAAGGTCGAGAGTATAGAGCACCCACCGAGAGGTTGTTGGGGCGCGAGAGCAAGCTCGCTTATAACTCACGCTGGAGTGAGAGTCTGGAATCTTGATAGAGAGGTCGTTGGTCGTGAGAGGATGCTCACTTATAACTCGCGCTGGGGCAAGAGTATGGAGGCGTGAGAGCATGCTCAATCATAACTTACGCAGGGGCAAGAGTCTGGAATCTCGACCAAGAGGTCGTTGATCGTGAGAGTATGCACACTTATAACTCGTGCTGGGGCAAGAGTCTGGAATCCTGATCGGGAAGTCGTTGGTCGTGAGAGCATGCTCACTTATAACTCGTGCTGGGGCAAGAGTCTGGAATTCCGACCGAGAGGTCGTTGGGCGTGAGAGCATGCTCACTTATAACTCACGCAAGGGAGAGAGTCTGGAATCCCAATCGGGAGGTCGTTGGTCGTCAGAGCATGCTCACTTATAACTTGCGCTGAGGTGAGAGATTGGAATCCCGACCAAGAGATCGTTGGGTGTGAGAGCATGCTCACTTATAACTCGCGCTAGGGCGAGAGTCTGGAGGCGTGAGAGCATGCTCACTTATAACTCATGTTGAGGTGAGAGTCTGGAATCTCGACCGGAAGGTTGTTGGTCATGAGAGCATGCTCACTTATAACTCGCGTTGTGGTAAGAGTCTGGAGGCGTAAGAGCATGCTCACTTATAACTCACTTTGGGGCGAGAGTGTGGAGGCGTGAGAGTATGCTCACTTATAACTTGGGCTGGGGGGAGAGTCTTGAATCCTGACCGAGAGGTCGTTGGGCATAAGAGCATGCTCACTTATAACTCGCGCTGGGGTGAGAGTTTGGAGGCGTGAAAGCATGGTTACTTATAACTTACACTGGGGTGAGAGTCTGGATGTGTGAGTGTATGCTCACTTATAAATCACGATGGGATGAGAGTCTAGAATCCCGACACGGAGGTCGTTGGTCGTGAGAGCATGTTCACTTATAACTCATGTTAGGGCGAAAGTTTGGAATCCCGATCAAGAGGTCGTTAGGCGTGAGAGCATGCTCACTTATAACTCGCGCTGGGGCGAGAGTTTGGAGTTGTGAGAGCATGCTCACTTATGATTCATGCTGGGGTGAGAGTTTGGAATCCCGACCGAGATGTCGTTGGACGTGAGAGCATGCTCACTTATAACTCACACTGGGGCAAGAGTCTAGAGGCGTGAGAGAATGCTCACTTGTAACTTGTAGTAGGATGAGAGTCTGGAGGCGTGAGAGTATGCACACTTATAACTCGTGCTTGGGCAAGAGTCTGGAATCCCTACCGGGAGGTCGTTGGGTGTGAAAGCATGCTCACTTATAACTTGCACTAGGGTGAGAGTCTGGAATCCCAACCGAAATGTCGTTGGACGTGAGAGCATGCTTATATATAACTCACATTGGGGTGAGATTCTGGAATCCTGACTGGGAGGACGTCTGGCAGCCCTATTGTGAATTAACCTGGCAACCCGGTCGGGAATTGGTTTGGAAGGGTAGCATTTGTGGCTTGAAGGAGCTTTGCTCGTGGACTTAGCCTAATGCACATGCAATCACAAAGTGCATTACAATAAGGCTTTAGTCAAATTTGAATCTTACTCTGATTCCGGAGACAGGATGAGGCGCCAAGTTTTGACGAATGCTTCCCACTATCTTCTATTCCATTTCCTGAGTTAGTCGTCTTGAATTTTCTGTCCTCGGGGCATGATCTCTCTGAGGCATGGTGATACTGCTTGCATATCACTTCTATGATTTTTCTATCTTTTCCATCATAAATGCCCCTTCATTGGGAGCAGACACGTGCCCCATGAACTTTCTCATGATGTTTGACGAACACTTTTTGCACGTGACCCCAGGATGCTTCTCCTCTAGATCTGACGGTTGACGTATGCTCTGTCATTTCAATTGTCCAGCTCGTATCCCGATGTTCCCTAAGGGTTTTGATTTAAAACCCCTAAAGGTCATCCGTCGTTTCTCATTAGCACTTCGTCTTCCTTTGACCCTTCTTTCTCTACTTGCTTTCGCTCGCTTGCCTTCCTCTTCATGCATTTCTTCTGTAAGTACATCTCCTCCTTCATCTTCTGATCCTTCCTTTTTTGACCCTACAATGGCCAGTGAGATGGTAGTACCCTGGTACACGTATTACCGTTCTAATTTAGATAGGAGTGATCTTAGGTCTATTCAGTCTAGCTTGCAACTTTCGAAGGCATACAATCTTCGCCCCCGGGGGCTTGATGACCATCCTTATCCTCCTCCCGTCGGCCTCGTGACCTTCTTCTCAGCGGTCTTCGCTTTCCTGTCCCTACATTCTTTTCTTCTTTGAGCCAGTATTTTGGTATCCCCCTATCTCAATTTGCCCCCAATGCCTTCCACGCTATGTGTGGAATGGTGATTCTTTATCGCTTGTATCAAATCCCTTTGACTCTATAGCTTTTCCACCATTTCTATTCCCTCAACCGGTTGGAACCGAGTGTCTTTATGGTGAATCTTGGACCGAGTACAATTTCTTCGAGGGAATGCCTTCATCCAATAAGCGTTGAAAGTCTCAATTTTTCTATGTCCAGTTGTTTGAGTCTGTGTCTTGGCCTATAAAATGGCGTCACACTCTTCCAACTCCCTTTGAGCTGAGTGATCATCAACATCAACTAGACTGCCTCACGACTTCTGAGAAACTGGAGGGAGTGTAACTTTGGCTTTCCTCTATGTTGCGAGAGAGTGTGTTGCACACTTTCGGGCTAAACCCTATCCAAACGCGTTAGGCGCTCCTTCTGGTAAGATCAAATGTCTCCCATTTCAGGTCTTCGCTAACTGAGGTATCCTCTTTTTTCTTGCAGAAGTCGTAATGTTTCGCACTTTCACCCTCGACTTCTTTATGCTACCTAGTGAGATTTTGAGGAAACGGGGTAGAGAAATCATGTCTGGCCAAGAAGTTCCCCCGACCAGCGTATCAACAGGGGCCTCATCTCACCAATCAAGGGACCCTGAGGCCCCTGGAGATGAGTCGCTCCCGATAGAGGTCCCAATTGGAAAGTAGACCTCCTCTCCAACTCCCGAGCAGCGCTTGTGCCTCCAGCATAAGAGGAGGCGGGTTACTCCATTAATCCAATCCTCTCCATCAAAGCCTCCAACATCATGAGCCTCCTCCAAGGCAAAAACCCCCACCCAGGCAAGTGCTCCCTCCTCGTCAGAGGCTGTAGCCTCCACTCATATCCCAGAGTAGGAGGCCTCCCGAATAGAAAGCCAGCTTGGGGACTCCACGATTCCTACTTCTCCATCTCCAAACCAACAAATCACCTGCAGCTCTGGCACCTCCTTTCCGCTCCAAGGAAGACTCTAAGGGATGATATACCTTCTCCTCCTCCTTTCAACTGTCGTCCCTTCAGGTGTTAAATCTAGCCCCTTCAGGCTCCTCCCCCACTCGCGGTCAGGTGCAACTTCGTGGTGCTCTGGTCGACTCCTCAAAAGCCACCGCAGACCAGCTTTTGGAATGTGCCCAGCTGGACCTGGCCGACCTATTCTCCCAACAGTTGGTGTCGGTAAGTTTTATTTGATTCTTCTTCATGTCCTTCCACCATTGATAATCCTTTCCCTGCTCTCTACAGACTTTTTTCATGGGGTTGAGCCTCTCCTAATACATGACCAGTTTGTATCAAGAAAATGAGGCGCTCACGGCTCAGCTTCAGGAGATTGCATCTCCTACGACTGCAGGTCAGGTTGTCAATTTGACAACCCTCAAGAACCTACTCCAATCCCATTTGTGGATGGTGGAGGATAAAACTCGAACCTCCTGTTGGTGCAACCTTAGGTCAAGGTTGACCTGGTTGACCCGACTCGAGTTGACTTGACTCGAGTTGTATTTTGATGTTTGACTTGGGAAGATTGTTGATGCAACCTTAGGTCAAGATTGACCTAGTTGAGTTGCATGTTGATGTTTGACACTCGTGGAAGAGTTGTATTCTTGATGTGAGACAAGAATAGATGGTTGGGAGATTATTGGTGCAACCCTAGGTCAAGGTTGACCTGGTTGACCTGAAAAGTCCAAGTATGGAGACTTGGCAAACGAAAAAGTCCAAGCAGGGAGCTTGGCACGCGAAAAGTCCAAATATGGAGACTTGGCACTGGAAAAGTCCAAGTACGGAGACTTGGCACGGGGAAAGTCCAAACAGGGAGTTTGGCACGGGAGAAAGTCCTGGTGAGTGAAGCCAGGCAGTCGGAAAGTCCTGGTGAAAGTCCTGGTGAGTGAAGCCAGGCAGGGGAAAGACCTAGTGAGTGAAGCTAGGCAGTGTGGAAATCCTGGTGAGTGAAGCCAGGTGAAAATCCTAGTGAGTGAAGCTAGGTGAAAGGGAAAGTCCTGGTGAGTGAAGCCAGGTGAAAGTCCTGGTAAGTGAAGCCAGGCAGTGGGAAAGTCCTAACTGGGATGTTAGGCAGTGTGGAAATCCTGGTGAGTGAAGCCAGGTGAAAGTCCTGGTAAGTGAAGCCAGGCAAGGGAAAATCCAGATGGATCAGGGATGATCGGACATCTGGTGTGAGGAAAGTCAAGTAGGTCAAAGGATTGACCGGACACTTGGCGAGGAGTTCTAAGCAGTCAAGGGTGACCGGATGCTAGGGATGAAGTACCAATAGGTCAAGGTTGACCGGATATTGGTTTGAAGTCTTGGGACTTGGTTTGGGCCAAACCCAAGCTCGGATCGGTCACCGGACCGATCCGGTGTCTGTTGCTACGATCGGTGCGGTGACCGATCAGATCAATAGAAGCTCTCCCAGTCGATCCTACGGTGACCGTCGACCAGCAACAGAGGCAAAGAGGCGGTGATCGGTCCACGGCCGTCGAGGCCATCTGATCGATGCGGGGACCGATCAGAGGCGATGTCGCTGAGAAAGCAAGGGTTGGGATCGGTGCGTGGACCGATCCGGTTGTCTGATCGGTCCTGAGGCCGTCGAACCCGCGAAGGTGGGCGCTTTACGTGAAGAAAGGCGATCGGTATGGGGCCGATCAGAATAGGTCCTGATCGGTCCCCTGACCGATCCAGGCACTAGCCGTTGCGTCGCAACGGCTAGATTTCTTCTGTGTTTTTCTTCGCTTTCTTCGCAGGTATAAATGAGGGCTACAGGACTTCGGTGAAAAACTCTCGGTCCTGCTACTGCTTCTTCCTTCTGGAAGTTCTCTCCTGCCTGAAGCTTCTGCTTCTTCTGCTGAGCTTTGTTGAGCTGCTTTGAAGCTTCGCGTGAGCTTCCGGCTGTGTTTTCTGCTGTTGTTTGTTGCATCTGTCCGTGAAGTTGCTACTTCATCCGGGACCCCAGTCGACGAGAAGGCGAGTTAGTGTTTGTACATTGTTCTTATCTTTCTACTTGTATTCCTTGTATTCTATCTTGCTGTTGCAAGTTATTGTGGCGAGGTTTCTCCACCCACAAGGAGTATATTGTATTAGCCGGTTCTCCGGGGACTCATCCACCGACGGATTGACCGGACTCGTCCACCTTACGGACACGCCGAGGAGTAGGAGCCCTAATCTCCGAACCTCGTTACATCCTTGCGTTGAGGTTTGTTTTTCTTCTCCTTAGTTTCTTTCTTGTATTTCCGCTGCGACTAACCTAATCGTAGGAAGAAACGCGAAAGATTTGGGGCGGCTATTCACACCCCCCTCTCTAGCCGAGTACAAAGGATCCTAACAAGTGGTATCAGAGCGAGGCCGCTCTTCGTCGGATTCACACCCGTGGGAGCAAAGCTAGAGATGGATCAATTCGGAGAAGACATCACCATTCCACCCTTCTACAACGACAACTTCGCATATTGGAAGGTAAGGATGATGTATTTTCTTAGGACTAATATGTTGAATTGGTTTTGTGTACAAGAAGGTTTTACTCCTCCAATGGATAAAGAAGGAGAGCCTCTAGAGAAGAACAAGTGGACGAAGGAACAAGTCCACCAATCTACAATCAACAATGAGGTAACTAAAACAATTGAATTTTCATTACCTACTAATATTTTGTGTAAGATAGGTAAGTACAACAATGCCAAGGAATTATGGGATAACTTGGCCAAGTACCATGAGGAGAGCTCCACTTCAAGCCATGAAGAGGAGCCTAGTGAGCCAAGTAGCTCACATCATGGAGGGAGCGAATTGGGAGTTGAGGGCTACTCAACATCCAAGGAAGAAGAGGAGGAGAATTCCTCTTGTTCAAGTTCGGAGCAAGAAGAAGAAGTTTCCACCTCCGGAAGGGTTGAAGAAGAAAGCTCATCTCCATTCACAACTCTAGGTAACTCAAACACTGTGATTTCAAGCAAATTACACATAATGTGTTTTGAGTGTAGGAAACATGGACATTACAAGAGTAAGTGTCCAAAGAGGGTAAGAAAGACTCCACCGGCACCAAAGGTCAAGGAAGCCGGAGTCCCAACACGCAAAGGCAAGGAGCACATCGTGTGCTTCCAATGCAAGCAAAGGGGACACTATAGGAGCCATTGTCCGAGGGGGAGGCAACCTCACAAGGGCAAGAGACCGGGCACATCGATAGGGGGAGCTAAGGCAAACCCTAAGGTAATCTCTAAGGTTCATTATTGCAATTCTAATAAAACTCATGCTAGTAGTTTTGTTGCAATTGTTAATAATGATAAGCATGTTAACTTTAGGAACCAATACATGTGCTTAGGAGCTAAACATGTTAGCCTAGGTAAGGATAACACTAGAAATACCAACCCTAGGATTAACGCTTCTAAAGTTAAGGAAAACCTAGGTAGAAATCCCAAGAAGACTAGACACATGCCTAGGAATATCTCAAGAGAAATGACAAATTAAAACTTGAGGTATTAGAGAAGGAAAATCAAGTCTTGAGGTCAAGACTTGATAATTTAGAAAAGGCTCTTAAAAACATGGAGAAGCCATCTCTAGGGTTTAAGAGTCAAAAACCCAAGTCCAAGGACAAGAAAGGTTTGAGTCACAAACCTAAGCCCCAAATGGTCAAGCCCACATATCATAATGTTCCATTTGATTATGGAACAAGACCTAGGGCTAGGAAGACCATTACCAAGGTCACAGGGAGTCACCCTATAGTTGACCTTGATGAGACCCAAATGACCAAGGCTTTAAAGCCTAAGAGGGTCATTAGGAGGGTTGCTAGGGAAGTTATCCCTAGTGAATTTTTAGTGAACCCAATGAGCTCAAGTAGGTATTGGGTTCCTAGGAGCATTTTCTCTACCCCATAGATGGGTTAGAGAGTGTCAACTCCAATAAGAAGGGTAGTTAACCCAACTTTGAGGAAATTGACACTCAAGGAGCATTTTCAAGGTTTTTGGGAACCTTTGAAAATGAAATGGAATAATCTTTATCATTCACTCCTTGGAAGAGTAAAGTGTGCCAAAGTGAGAATATATTAATCTCACTTTAAGTTGACACAATTTTGAAAAACCTAGAGAAATATCAAATTGGGATTTTGATATTCTCTTAGGTAATCAAGGCAATCCGGGCCTTAAATTAGAAGTGCTACTCTTGTAGAATTTTAAATGGTATAAATCAAACAAGAGATCAAGAAATGCCAATTTGGGTTTTGACATTTTCTTGGAGCACTTTGGGCAATCTAGGATTAGGACTTAAGTTAGCTAAGTGATTAAGGATACTTAGATAGGGAATTTAGGTATTTTATTTGTGCTAACTTGCCATGATTGGTTGCCATATGCCATGCCATGACATCATATTTATTTTATTATCATTTGAAATGTCATGATAATGCTTAGGTTATCTATATGTCATGTGTTAGTTTAGTTTCAAACTTTATGCCATGACATCATGACATTGGCACATGTTTTCATTTATGTTATTAATTTATGCCATGTCATCATCTCTTGCATTAATAATCAATGAAATTGATTTAAGGATGAAAAACACATTTTGATATTAAGATCAAATTTGTGTTTAGAAAATGCATGAGACCTTAGTCTAAGATACCTAAACCCATATCTCACATCAAATTGACTTGAATGTGATTTGATACACCTTAGATGTGTGTGAGATATTAGGATCATGAGTTAGGATCAAGGTACATAGTTCTTGAACCTAGATGAGCCTAATTCAAGAAATGGGGGATCATAGGGAAAGCTTGTGTACAAGTCATGTGCATATAGCCCTAAGATTGTGGTCCCAAATTAAAAGGTTTAAAATCATTTTGAAATTGATTTGAAAAACCTTGATGAAGCTTTCCTAGTGATAGCACTCATCATTGAACATTGTGATACAAAACTGACTTAACTTTGAACTATTTCAAAGTTTTCGAATTTTGTATCAAGATTTGAAAATGGAAACTATTTTCATAGAAAATTATTTTTCCATGATAATGTATGTTATGAGGAATGTATCCTCAAAATTTCACAATTTTTCGAATTTTCTGGAATTTATTAGGGGTTTCTGAATTTCGGGAGAAGAAAAATCAGAAATCCCTGTGATCAGTGTCTGGATCGGTCGCTGGACCGATCCAGGGAGGGCTGGATCGGTCACTGGACCGATCCAGAGTGCTGTGGATCGGTCTGGTGACCGATCCAGTGAGGTCTGATAGCGTGCCAATGTGCTGAAATTCGACTGCATGTCTGAAATTTCGGCTGACAGTTGGTTTTTAGATTTATAAAGGTTTGAAACTCTCCAAGACATTGTTGGTGCAATGGTCAAGGGGGAGTTGGCTTTTAGGGGGAGTTTTTACTCCTTGAGGATTAGTGATATGGGATTATCATTAAGTGGATTGTTGAGCTTAGTATCAAAGGGAAAATAAGAGTTTCAATGAAAGGTATGGGACTTTCATTAGGAAGAAACTTTTGACCTTGATATCCTCCTTTTACTTTTTGATGTGTGTCAAAAAGGGGAGAGTGTTTATTGGAGAACCCAAGTTAGGTTATCGGGTTAACCTAAGCTAGGGGAAGAATGTCAAGGAATGTTCAAGGAAGAACATTGGAATTCTTTTTGATGTGTGTCAAAAAGGGGGAGAACTATTGGAGAACCCAAGTTAGGTCATCGGGTTAACCTAAGGGGAGAATGTCCGGAGAATGTTCAAGGAAAGAACATTTGACATTGGAAGATGGTTGGAAAACCTAAGTTAGGTTATCGGGTTAACCTAACTTGATTATAGTTTTGTCAAACATCAAAAAGGGGGAGATTGTTGGTGCAACCTTAGGTCAAGGTTGACCTGGTTGACCCGACTCGAGTTGACTTGACTCGAGTTGTATTTTGATGTTTGACTTGGGAAGATTGTTGATGCAACCTTAGGTCAAGATTGACCTAGTTGAGTTGCATGTTGATGTTTGACACTCGTGGAAGAGTTGTATTCTTGATGTGAGACAAGAATAGATGGTTGGGAGATTATTGGTGCAACCCTAGGTCAAGGTTGACTGGTTGACTGAAAAGTCCAAGTATGGAGACTTGGCAACGAAAAAGTCCAAGCAGGGAGCTTGGCACGAAAAGTCCAAATATGGAGACTTGGCTGGAAAAGTCCAAGTACGGAGACTTGCACGGGAAAGTCCAAGCAGGAGTTTGGCACGGGAGAAAGTCCTGGTGAGTGAAGCCAGGCAGTGGGAAAGTCCGGTGAGTGAAGCCAGGCGGTTGGAGAAAGTCACGGTGAGTGAAGCCGGGCGGAAAGACCTAGTGAGTGAAGCTAGGCGGTGTGGAAATCCTGGTGAGTGAAGCGGTGAAAATCCTAGTGAGTGAAGCTAGGTGAAAGGAAAGTCTGGTGAGTGAAGCCGGTGAAAGTCCAGTAAGTGAAGCCGAGGCGGTGGGAAAGTCCTAATCGGGATGTTAGGCGGTGTGGAAATCTGGTGAGTGAAGCCGGTGAAAGTCTGGTAAGTGAAGCCAGGCAAGGAAAATCCAGATGGATCGGGGATGATCGGACATCGGTGTTGAGAAAGTCCAAGTAGGTCAAAGGATTGACGGACACTTGGCCGAGGAGTTCTAGAGTGAGGGAGTGACCGGATGCTAGGGATGAAGTACCAATAGGTCAAGGTTGACCGGATATTGGTTTGAAGTCTTGGGACTTGGTTTGGGCCAAACCCAAGCTGGATCGGTCACCGGACCGATCGGTGTCTGTTGCTCGATCGGTCCGGTGACCGATCGAGATCAACAAGCTCTGTTGATTCTTGTCGATCGGTGGCCGATCGGCCGAGGCAAAGAGGCGGTGATCGGTCCACGGGCCGATCGGGCCATATCTGATCGATGCGGGGCCGATCGAGACGATGTCGCTGAGAAAGCAAGGGTTGGGATCGGTCCGTGGACCGACTCGATGTCTGATCGGTCCGCAGGCCGATCGGAACCCGCGCGAAGGTGGGCAGCTTTACGTGAAGCGATCGATGCGGGACCGATCGAATAGGTCTGATCGGTCCCCCGATCGAGCACTAACCGTTGCGTCGCAACGGCTAGATTTCTTCTGTGTTTTCTTCGCTTTCTTGGCGGTATAAATGAGGGCTCTGGGACTTGGTGAAATCTCTCGGTCTGCTCGCTTCTTCCTTGGAAGTTCTCTCACACTGAAGCTTACGCTTCTTACGGTGCTCGAGCTTTCTGAGCTCAAGCCTTCTGAAGCTTCGCGTGAGCTTCCCAGACTGGTTTTTTCTGAGTTGTTTGTTGCATCTGTCCGTGAAGTTGCTACTTCATCCGGGACCCCAGTCGACGAGAAGGCGAGTTAGTGTTTGTACATTGTTCTTATCTTTCTACTTGTATTCCTTGTATTCTATCTTGCTGTTGCAAGTTATTGTGGCGAGGTTTCTCCACCCACAAGGAGTATATTGTATTAGCCGGTTCTCCGGGGACTCATCCACCGACGGATTGACCGGACTCGTCCACCTTACGGACACGCCGAGGAGTAGGAGCCCTAATCTCCGAACCTCGTTACATCCTTGCGTTGAGGTTTGTTTTTCTTCTCCTTAGTTTCTTTCTTGTATTTCCGCTGCGACTAACCTAATCGTAGGAAGAAACGCGAAAGATTTGGGGCGGCTATTCACACCCCCCTCTCTAGCCGAGTACAAAGGATCCTAACACCTCCTAGGACTTAGCCCATGCGGAATTTGAGAGAGTGCAATCCTTGGAGGCCGCCCTAAAGACCAGCTCCGCCAAATTGAAGCTTGAGGGCCTAAGGTGCATCCAAATCCTGGCGGACTTAGAGACGAGGGAAACAGAGGTCGCCACCCTTTCCACTAAACTACAGGACCTCCAACAAGCCTGCACTACTCTACAGAAAAGACCTAGAAGCCAAAATGGCAGACTTATCTGTCAGCATCGACTGGGAAACTTCCCTACAGAAGCAGTGGGAAGTAGCCAGGGCTACCCTCAAGTCTCTTCAGGTGGACTTCTCAGTGGCCAAGGCCGAGACCGCAACCACGCATCAAGAGCTGGCTAAGTCTTAGGGCGATGCAGACAAGGCCAAGGACGAGCTGAAGGACTACCAAGCAGGCGAGGCTTCTCGTCTAGAAGCTTACAAGTCCTCCTTATCTTCCAAAGAATTTGGAGCTAAGATAGGTAACCTCATTGACCAGATGGTCTACTATAGTGGTGTAGGGACCTTGCTGCAGCTTCAGGAGAAAGGCTTTCTCCAGTCGCCCCCTCCTAACAACTTCCTGGAACAGACTCGCCTTCTCAGAGAGCTCCCTGACGAAGCTTTTTCTTCTTCTGACTAGCTCGGATTTACTTGTAATTACCTTCATTTTGCAAAATAATGTAAGGCTTCAAACTTCTTGGTAACTGTGAGTATGACACTCTTTTAAGATGTTGTGAAATTTTATGCAAATGATCTCGCTATCAGTGTGTGATGTGGTATTCAAATATCTATGGGATCCAGCTAAGTCACTTGGACCTTTCTCTTGTTATGTAAATTTGTTGAGTGCTGACAACCTTCATGGAAGACGGGCTAGCTTATTACTCGAACGGGCATTATTTAGGGGTCGCTGCCCCTGATCGGGTGTTGATTCTTCTTATCTGCTCTGTCTCCCCGATCGGGTTATCTAAATCCCCGATAGGGTTATCTAATATAGCCACTTAACTAGTCATGAATCATCACGACGAATAGTAATTGCAAGATCTTCCCACCTGCCCACATTGAGATTGCTACAGCCTCGTCCATCTATGAGGTCATAAAGACGTCCACTCTAGTTTTCCCTATGCGTCTTTTGCAAAAGCCTTTTTTGACAAGACCCTTCTGCACAGTTTGCGAGGGAAATTGAACGACTAACCTTATTCCTATGTTCATGATTAACGTCAGCATTGTTAGTATTAGCCCTAATACCAATTATGAGATGATTGTAAAGTGCTCATTTTGTATCATATATCATTACTAATAAAAGGTAAAGTTGGTTATTATATTTATTTCAGTTCAGTTCTAATTGAATAAGTATAATAATGTCCTTGGGTAGTAAGTTCTTATCTACAGTATATCAATTGGTTGAATTGATAGTGAGATATTGTAGAGAACACTACTCTTAACTATTTCTAGTCGAGCATTAATATACAAGGACAATATTAATGCGTTGAGACTAGCATGTAGGTTAACGGATGACTTGATCTCACAAGTCATGGATATGAGATATCAGGTTGACACATGGTTATATATAAGAGAATATATACGGAATGACCTGCCATGAGAATGTTTCATGGATCGTCGTATGAGTGTCATAAATATTCTCATATGACTATTGGTTTGAATAGTCCTTAGACCTGAAGTCACTACGGTTCCCTACATAAGGAGTTGTATACTTTGGTATCGTCAAATGTTACCCGTAACAGGGTGGACTATAAAGTCGATCACTGGGTATGCAATAAATTATGCGGAGGAATATGAGTGATGTATATGAGATTTATTCCTTCTATATGATGGAAGCGATATCCGTGGGCCCCTTGATTAGTAGGACACAAGAAAGCATGACCATGCATAAATGAGTCAATATGAGATATTGAGCTTATTTGATAAGTGTGTCTACTTGGAGAACAAGAAACACAAAGATTGATAAGAGGATGACATAGTCTATGCCTCATTGATCAATCTAGATATCAAGGATAGAGGGACCAAGTCATACAAGATAATAGCCACGGACAGGTTAGGTCGGATCTCGACTTTCTCGTCACTTGGGTACCAATGATGCCTTGCTAGATGCCACTCATTGTTTATGTATTGTAAATATTGATTTGGGTATATTGCCAACGTTACAAGAACCTATAGGGTCACACACAAAGAACAAGTTGATATGGAGATGGATTGTGATGAATCAACGGATTAAGTGTAATCTGAATTCGACTCATTGAGTTAGACTCAAAGGGATCCAATTGTTGGATTGAGTCGAGTTGTTTGAGAATCAATGGGTTAGACTCATTGGGTGAACTTAAGTTCACCAAGGAAGTTGAATGGTCAAAATTAAACCATTGGATTAAATGGTTAATTTTGAGCCATTAGATTAGAAGATGAAAGGGTGGAGACTCTTGTATACCATGGGATGGTTATAAATATCATTTTGGATGATATTTTTCTAGAGTTTTCATGTGTTGAGACCCTTGGCATTCTTCTTCTTCCTCCTTCCCCTTCGGCCGAAATCACCATTGTGGTTGCTAGAACAACCTTGTGATTTCTTCTCCATCTTGCTTTGTTTGTGAGACAAGCAAAGACAAAACTTGTTCGTGTAGATACCGTAGAGGCACAAATGCTTGAACGTGCTGAGATCTGCATCTAAAGAAAAAGTTGCTGTCAGGATTGTGAAGGGCACGCAACAAAGTTATAATCCTATCATGTAGCTTAGTATAGATTATTTTTAGAAAATGTTTCTTCCCTTTGCATGGATCTGTTGGATAAGAGGATCTAGTATTTTTCTGCCGCATTTCCGCATGTTTAGCGCGCTCGATCCCAACAAGCTTTCTAGTCTAAGGATCGTATGATCGATGTTAATGTCGAGGCCCTCTGTCCCCCCCTTAACAATTATAAATATCCTTCTTCTACCGCTACACTGAACCTTTTGCCACTAGCTTAAGTCTTCCTCTTGTTTCTGCTAGCCTCTGTGTTCTGGCTCTTTTGCTTTGTGTTTGTAACCTCTCATGGACTCCCCTGTGCATGCATACACTCCTGGAGTCTTGACCTTCATCGGCGTAGATCTATATGATCTCTACTTCACGTATGAAGTCTCCATGGCTATGTATATCATTATACCCTCTGAGATTCATAAGGTCTCTTCCCCTCTGGTCGGTTACGTGACTTTTTTCAAAGAGCAGTTTATCATCGACCTCCGTTTTCCTATTCACCATTTCTTCTCTGACGTGAGTCGTTACTTCTGCATTCCTCTTTGTCAATTTAATCTCAATTCCATGCGGATCTTGTATGGGTTCGTTCTCCTTTGTGAAGTGTGTGACGTCCCCTGGACTCCTTGTCTATTCCACCGCTTCTTCACCCCTCGTCGCCATAGCGAGGGCCTTTTCAGTCTCCAAGCCCATACTCGTACTTCCTTCTTTGCTTCCCTCCCATCCTATAAATAAAAATGGAAGGATAGATATTTTTTCCTATGTCCCCCTATCACCGTGGAGTGACCTGTCCAGTGGCGATTAGCCTTTCCTTCGGCTCCCTATCTGGGGGATTATCGGATAGACCCCAACTTTATGGAGACATCGTGCAACTGGAAGGTTGACACTTTGACTTGCTCATTCTTCTGACAGAAGATGTGCTATTTCTGTTCAGGTTGAGCCACATCTCTTCAGAGCTACCGCATTCTCTAGGTAAGGATTACCCTACCCTGACCTACCTTTACCATCTTATTCTGATTCTGGTGCTCTCTTGCAGCAAATACTCTGACTTGAGCATCCCTAACCAGGCTTCTGCCCCTAAGAGATTTGGAAATAAACCGTCGGGGGTGCATAATTTTGGATAGGTGTGGTCTTTCACATTCTGCTCCATCTACTCTGGGGCGGTTGCCCCAACTATTTCTCGTCTTGTCACTCAGGCAACCTCGCATGTCCATTCTATTCCTGAACCTAGAAGGTGCAGTCCTCCAGTTCCTCATGCTCGGTGGCCCCTGACTCCATCAGAGGAGTCAGACTCGGATGAACAGCTGCTTTCGCGGTAGCCTAGACGCAGAATTGTAGAGTCACGTCCGGTAGCCGAGGACCCCAGTTCGATTCAACCGCCCAGGTCAGCTCCGTATTCCACTCTGGCTTCCCAATTCCCGGTTAGCTCTTCCACTCCTTCAGAAGGCCAATCCAGGAACCCTTGAGGAAAAACTCCAGTCGTCAAAGAAGAGATTGATACAGAGAGGCTATCTGCACCAGCATCTCAGGCTACCCCAGCTGCCCAGATTGGACCTTCTTCCTCCCGACAGTCTATTGCCCCAGAACGACAATCCGCACTGGCTCCTTAGGCTACCCTAGCTGCCCAGGTCGGGCCTTCTTCCGACCGACTATCTATTGCCCTAGAATGATAATCCACACCGGCTCCCCAGGCTACATCAACTGCCCAGGCCAGGCCTTTTTCCTCCCGACTGTCTACCTTTGCTCAACATGATCTTAGAGAGACCGCTCCTTGGCAGTCACAACCTTAGCCTTCTCGTTCCCATCGATTCCATGCTACTAAGTCTTCAAAGTGGGGATTACGCCGTAATCCTACTGCGCAGGCTCACAATATCCTATTGCGGGGACAACTGGAGACTCACTAGTAGGAGAGTGTGTAAAAAATATATCTCCTCCTACTGCATGCTCAGGTGGACCGATTCTCCAAAAGAGATACTACGGTAAGACTTCCCTTTCTCTTATTGCTCCCCTTATTTTTATTCAAACTACCTGCTTATATGTATAGACTTTTTTCAAATCACTATTATTGAGTCAGATGTTCTCACACATACATCAGCTAAATAAGATCTTAAAGGATCGTGTCGCCGACTTGGAGTCTCAACTATCAGATCCTTCTTTGCTCGTCTTCTAGCTAAAAGCAGAGGTAGAGACCCTAAGAAAAGAAAATATATTCCAGGAACAGCTTTTGAGTGAAGCCTTAATGGAGGCTAACTGGCTGCAGGATGATAAGAAGAGACTAGAGACTCTGCACCAGTCATCTAAGGCTAAGTGCCAAGAGAAGCTAACCCTTAAGGAGAAGGCACAATCAGAGCTGATTCAACAAAATGCAGCCCTAGAGGACTTCAAGCTCATGTATAAACATGATATGGATCACCTGACTAAAGAGCTGAATTCCAAGGATATGCTCCTTATAAACCATAGAAGGGATCTGGAGTCTTAAGTAACAGAGCTGGACTCTTTGTAGGCAAAGCTGTCTCAGGCCTAGTTTGCCCTATCCAGCTCCATTATTGCCTTAGAGACTTATAAGGCCGGAGAGAGCGATCGTCTACAAGCGAGTCGAGAAGAATACTTACATTCTTCAGAGTTTGGCTCTCAAGTGGGAGATCGCTTCATCTGGTCTGTGGCCTATGGTGCAGTAGGAGCGGTCCAACAACTCAAGGAGGGATGGTTGTTGGTTGCTACTCGAAATATCGTACTGGTTCCACTGTACAAAAATTTTGTACAAGTGTTGAACCTTTCCTAACAACCTATTGTGTTCTTTAGAAATTAAACTTGGAACTGCAAACAGAACTTAACATTATTGATTCCAAGTTCAACTTATCTGTTCTTAGAGGTTTAGACTTGGATCGCAAACGATGCTTAACATTATTAATCCAAATCCACCTATGTTACAAGGTTGATTAAATATTTATTTCAAAGATCGGCATCCAGGTTAAACATGGTGAGACACTAGACATTCTTGGGTATGAGATCATCCACCACTTCCTAGACAAAGCCTTTCAACGAAATTCAATGTTTAATCTCCTTATAGTAACCCTAGGTTTAACCACTAAGAACAATCGAATCACAAGATCGAAAAATAAAAGAAACATAAAATCGAAACATAAAATCGATTGCCTAAAACCAATAGCCTCTTGTGTTGGGTATTTCAAGATCCATACAAAGAAAATTAGTATGATGCGGAATAAGACAACTAGTTATACCTTTCTTTGTAGCGAAAGACTTCTTAATCTTCTGTTGTATTCCTCACCTCCTCTTGGACGTCGTGTGGGCGACAATCTACCAAGATGAATTCCGATCCACCGGGACCACTTCTTCATCTCCAAGACTTTTGAGCCATCAAGAGATGCCAAAATAGGAAATTTCCTTCTTCTTCTTCTCCTTCAAGCAACCAGCCACCGCGAGCTTCTCCTCCTCTTCTTCTTCTTCCTTTCCAAGCAACCGGCCACAAGGATATAGCAACCCTTGATGTCGCCGGTCCTAAGGAAGCAAAAGAGGTGACAAGATGTAGGTGGTGCCGCCGGTTACAAGAAAGAAGAAAGGAAGGGAACATGGCCGACCACCAAGGAAATAGAGAGGGAATAAGAAATAGGTTATATATCCATGAGGCACTCTCTCCCCCTCTTTTATAATCCATGGTCTTGGTAAAAAAGGAAAGTTTAATTAAAACTTCCTTTTAATCTTCTTATGGCCGACCACATCATGGTATACTAAAAAGGAAAAATTTTTACAACAAAAATTAAAGTTTCCTTTTAAACCATGATGTTTACAAAAGGGAAAGTGTTAAACATAATTAAAACTTCCTTATTTGTTGCCTCCCTCTAAAAGAAGAAATTTTAATAACAATTAAAATATCTCTTTTTAAATTTCCTACTGTACATGCCAATAAATGAAAGTTTTAAAAATTAATCTCTCTCTTATAAAACATGTAGACAACAATAAAAAAGGAAAGATTAATTAAAACTTCTCTTTTTAAATCATGGTTACATAAAAGGAAAGTTTTATCAAAAATTAAAATATTTCTTTTAAACATTATAGACAACTACAAATAAGGAAAGATTTTAACAAAATTAAAATCTCTCTTTAATCTTTTGTTGATAGTTATATAAGAAAAGATTTTAAAATCTAAAACTCTCTTTTTAAAACCAAGATGATGACTATAAAAGGAAATTTTAAAAATAAAATTTCTCTTTTAAATCCCTTTCATGAATGGCTATAAAAGGAAAAATTTTTAACAAAAATTAAAATCTCCTTTAATCCTATGTGGTCGACCCCATGCTTGGACACCAAGCATGGTTTGGCCGGCCACTACTTGGGCTCCAAGCCTATGCTTGGCCGACCCCCTTGCTCCAAGGAAGGTTGTGTCCGACCCATTACTTGGATAAGAAGTGGACTTAGAGGATACAATATTTTATAGAGGCTGCAATAGGGACCGAGAGGATAAATTGATTTTGGTCTCCCGATGAGCTTGAGCTTCTTGTGTTCGCCCCGAACACTCAACTCAAGTTCATCAATAATAACTCATACCACTAAAGAGTTATTATTGAACTACTGCACCAATCCCAAGTTAAATTATGAGCTTCTTCTTATTATGAGTGAATTAATCTCCCTGTGTTTAAGATATTGAATGCCCACTAATTAAATGAGTTACTGACAACTCACTTAATTAATATCTAGCTCCAAGAGTAGTATCACTCAACTTCATTGTCATGCCAGACTAGGTCCACCTGCAGGGTTTACATGACAATCCTTATGAGCTCCTCAAGGGGGCATCATCAACCTAGATTACTAGGACACAATTTCATTCTATAATCAACAATACACCATATAAATAATATCATTTCTCAACTTATCGGGCGTATTGATTTAACGAGCTAAATCGCACCCTTTGATAAATTAAAAAAATAAATATTAAATATACGTGCTTGTTATTATATCATGATTAAGAGCATGCATCCATAATAATAGAGGTTTTGTTCTCTTATATAGTCAATATAAAAAGAAACTACCTCAAATGGTCCTGCTCAATACACTTATACTGTACTAGTTTAATTTTATAGTCTAGATAAACTAATACCAAATTACACTACAACCACTCTAATGGTTTGTCCATTCTATCTTGGTTGTGAGCTACTATTTGTAATTTATAAGAATCTGATGACATGATCTTCTGTGTGTCTCCTCACACAATGTTATCTACAATATAAATTAAATGGACAATTACACTTAGCATAAATGTAGACATTTGACCAATGTGATTCTTATTTCTAAATAAATGTTTATACAAAAAGCTAGGCTTTTAGTATACATTCCAACAATGACTACATTTATGTTAAGTGTAGTTGTCCTTTTAATTTATATTGTAGATAACATGGTGTGAGGAGACACACAGAAGTTCATGTTATTAGTTCCTTATAAATTATAAATAGTAGCTCACAATAAAGATGGAATGGGGCAAACCATTAGAGTGCTTGTAGTGTAATTTGGTATTAATTTATCTTAACTATAAAATTACACTAGTACACTAGGTGTGTATTGAGAAGGACCATTTGAGGTAGTTTCTTTTTATACTGACTACATAAAAAAACAAAATCTTTATTATTATGGAAGTGCGAACTCTTAATCATGATATAATAATAAGCACATATACTTAATATTTATTTCTTTAATTTATCAAAGGGTGCAATTTAGTTAGTTAAATCAATAGACCCAATAAGTTGAGAAATGATATTGTTTAAATGGTGTGTTGTTGATTATAGAATGAAATTGTCCTAGTAATCTAGGTTGATGATGTCCCCTTGAAGAGCTCATAAGGATTGTCATGTAAACCCTGCAGGTGGACCTAGTCCGGCAAGACAATAAAGTTGAGTGGTACTACTTTTGGAGCTAAATATTAATTAAGTGAGTTGTTAGTAACTCATTTAATTAGAGGACATTCAATATCTTAAACACAGGGAGATTAATGCACTCATAATAAGATAGAGCCCATAATGTAATTTGGGTTTGGTGCGGTAGTTAAATAATAACTCTTTAGTGGTATGAGTTATTATTGATGAACTTGAGTTGGGTGTTCGGGGCGAACACAGGAGCTCAAGTTCATCGGGTGTAACGACCCGCCTCATACTGTCTAGGCTGCGAGGCCGGGGGTTACATTATGCTAAACTATTTTGTGCGGAAAGATGAACTAATAAATAATTCTACTATTTGTTATAAATCTGGGATTCTATGTTCAGAGTACACTCCTAAAGTTGTACATATGCTAAGAAGGGAACCTAAACTTCCTACTTGATCAAAAAACTGAAATCAGACACTTTTAGTTGAAATCAGACTTTCCAATCGATCGGCTGATCGATTGGAGTGGTTTGATCGATCCACTGGTCGATCCAACGTGCTACTGTGCACAGAAGTCCTGTCTGGATCGATCGGCTGATCGATCCAGTCTGGCCAATCGATCCAGAGATCGATTCAGAAGCTCTCTGTTCATGGAAATTCAATTCCCGATCGATCGGCTGATCGATCCATGGCCGATCGATCAGCTGATCGACTCATCAGCTCTCTGTACGTGGCAGATCACCTCCCAATCGATCAGCTGATCGATTGGGGACCCTCCAATCGATCAGCTGATCGATTGGAGCTCTGATTTCTGCAATTCCTGCTGCATTTCACTATTAATCCATATACAACACAATTATATCAAGTTAAGAGCATTACTAACTTACCGGGCCTGTCATCACTTCCCTCATTCCTAGTTATTTAACTAACATCAAGACAACTAGTGGCCTAAGCATAACATAGTGTATACTTTCATAATTCATGACACTTAACATCCTAAAAGTGCAGAAGAGTAACTAAAAACTACTAAATCTTTAGGTGGGCTATTTCCCAAGAGCCTTTATTCCAAGTTTCTTCTCACACACATCTTGTCACATTGCCCTCCAGCCTCCGCTAATCCATCTTCCCTTTACCTTTATCTGCAGTATAAGGAAAAATGAAACTATAAGCTTGGGAGCTTAGTAAGAACCATCTACCTCACAAAAACATGCATTCGAAGAAATCATGCTTTTAAAAGATGCTATTCAAAATACATGTTGATAATCATGCTGAAAATACTAAAACATGGCATATGGACATACAAGTCATGGCAATAAAGGACTGAACATAAAGTTATTTGCTATATCAATAAGAAAACTAAACTGAAGCTAAGCTGTATTCACATATCTGGTTTATGAAGTTTGAAAACTATTTTCATAAATAGATAAAAATACTAATCATGCTATTGATGGGCCCGACAACTGTACTTGCTATGCGCGCATCCCTAACTAGGCCCGAGGTAGCAAGTCCCGAATCTAGTAGGGGTACTAGGTTATCTAAACCTAGGGACGACTATGAGAGCCCAACCCAAGGACAACTGAGAGTCCAGTACAGTGCCATTGATAAAGTAAAATACTAATTCTTAATCTAATTTATTCTGTCTTGTTCTGACTAAGTTATCTGAACCTAGAACTAGGTTATCTGAACCTAAAGGTGACTATGGGAGCCCACCCATTAGACCGTAGCCCCATATAACTAAAGCAAGACCATGTATGCTATTAGAATACATCTATGTCATTTAACTGAACTATTAAAAATGCCTACTGTAGCATATAACTGTATTAGTCATTTTATCGAGCACCTGGTGTGCTCTAACTCTGCATATGGCTGCACTAATAACATAAAAGCGAACTAAGAACACAAAAGCATACGATTGGCTACTTATACCGCAGGTGAGGGGTTACTTACATCCTGCACTAAGTTTTCTTACAATCCGATTGCTAGGTTTCAGGAGAAGAAGATCTCTTCGACGGGAGAGGAACATCCTCGTGGCGGAGTTATCACCGGAAAGTGTTCCTACGACCCTAGAGATGGAACCCTAGGTCTCTTGGGCTTGTGCGCCGAGAAGGTGCGGGAGAAGAGAGAGGGCGGCGTGTGAGGGTGAGGGAGAGGTGTCGTTCGGAAAATAAAATCTCCCACTTAAATTCCCTATTTATATTAGGTGATAAATACACCCCAACTTGATCATAAATATAATTGCTCTACTCTTCTTTCAGCATACCCCTGTTGGGGCCCCTTGGTTACTAGAGTCATCTATAAGTCGTATGGTCTAATAGGTCTCGGGTTCAATTCCCTCTTAGGCTGTTTTATGTTTTTATTTAATTTTGCTACTTCGGCTATTCTAAAAATTCCATAAAAATATTCTAAAATTCCAGAAAAATAATAGAATATTTCTAAAATTAATTTGAGGATTTTCGAGCATTACAATCCCCCATACCTTATAAAAAGTTCATCCTCGAACTTAAAATAACTTTGGGTACTTCTGTCTCATACTAGCTTCTGTCTCCCAAGTTGCCTCTTCTGTTGTGTGATTTTGCCAAATAACTTTTACTAATGGTACCTCCTTATTCCGCAATTTCTTAATTGGTCGGTCTATTATCTGAATAGGTCAACTGTCATAGCTGAGGTCTTCGCGGACTTGTACCGACTGGGGCTCAATAACCTGGGTGGCATCTGGGATATGCTTCTTCAGCATAGAGACATGAAATACGTTATGGATAGCTGACATCTCCTGGGGTAGCTCTAGCTCATATGCTACCTTGCCAACTCTTCTAATGATAAGGTATGGTCCCACATATCTGGGACTTAATTTGGCCTTCTTCCCAAAACACATTACTCCCTTCATAGGAGCCACTCAGAGAAATATTGTATCCCCAACTGAAAACTCTAATGGTCAGCGCCTTGTATCAGCATAGCTTTTCTGGTGGCTCTATGTTGTCTCTATCCTCTAGCGGATCTACTGTATAGCTGCTGTGGTATCTGCTACTAGATTTGTCTGAAGTTCTAGTTATTTCTGTTCACCACTTTCATACCAGCAGATTGGAGATCTACACCTCCGCCCGTAGAGAGCCTCGTAGGGTGCCATGCCGATAGTGGCCTGATAGCTATTGTTGTATGCAAATTCTGCTAAACTCAGATATTTGCACCAACTTCCCTTGAAGTCTAGGGCACACGCTCAGAGCATATCTTCGAGTACCTGATTTACCCGTTCCGTCTGACCATCTGTCTGAGGATGGAAAGATGTGCTAAACTTTAACCTGGTGCCCAATGTTGACTGTACACACTCCCAGAAGTGTGACGTGAATCTACTGTCTCTGTCTGAAATGATGGTCCGTGACACTCCATGCAGTCTGACGATCTCCTTGAGATACAACTGAGCTAGCTGCTCCATGGAGTAGGATATCCTGATAGCTAAGAAGTGGGCTAACTTAGTCAATCTGTCGACTATTACCCAGATGGCATCAAAACCATTCGTGGTTCTGGGTAGTCCCACTATGAAATCCATGGAGATATCCTCCCACTTCTATTCTGGGATCTGAATAGGTTGTAGAACTCCTCTTGATCTCTGGTGTTCTGCCTTGACCCTCTGGCAGGTCAGACATGTACTGACATATCTAGCGATGTCTCTTTTCATCCCAGGCCACCAAAAACGTTTCTCTAGGTCTTGGTACATCTTGGTGGAATCAGGATGCATCGCATAAGGAGTCCTGTGAGCCTTGTCTAGGATCTTCCTCCGTAGTTCCTCCTGATCCAGAACGCATAGTCTGTCACCAAAATACAATACCCCACTATCGGATACTCTGAACTCTCCACTTTCTGATTCTGCTAACCCTTGCTTGATTTTCTAAATTTCAGGGTCTTGACCCTGAGCTGTCTGGATGTCACCAAGCAGGGTGGATACTAACGTCACAGTAGAGAGCTGCCCAACTATTAGTTTGAGATCTAAATCTGTAATCTCCTTTTGTAGGGGCAGTGACATGGATGATAGAGATAATAAGGTGGCACTGGACTTCCTGCTAAGTGCGTCTGCCACCTTGTTGGCTTTTCCTGGGTGGTAGAGGATGTCTATGTCATAGTCTTTGACCAACTCGAGCCATCTGCGCTGTCGCATATTCAGATCCTTCTGAGTGAAGAAGTACTTCAGACTCTGATGATCTGTATACACTCTACACTAAGCTCCATACAGGTAATGCCTCCAAATTTTAAGGGCGAAGACAACTGCTGTAAGCTCGAGGTCATGAGTAGGGTAGTTCCTCTCATAGTCCTTGAGTTGTCTGGAGGTGTAGGCGATCACCTTGTCATTTTGCATCAGTACTGCTCCTTGTCCCAATTTAGAGGCATCACTGTAAATATCAAAGTTGTCTGTGTTTTCTGGCAGAGTTAGAATGGGTGCACTGGTCAATCTTCTTTTGAGCTCGGTGAAGCTGTTCTCACAGTCCTCTGTCCACTGAAATTTTCTGTTCTTCCTAGTGAGAGCTGTCAGTGGGGAGGCTATCCTGGAGAATTCCTCTACAAATTTTCTGTAATAGCCTGCTAGTCCCAAAAAACTTCTGATTTCACTGGCGTTCTTTGGTCTTTTCCAGTTACTCACAACCTCTATCTTACTGGGGTCTACCATGATACCATCCTTGGAGATGATGTGACCCAGAAAGGATACTTGATCAAGCCAGAATTCACATTTCGTGAACTTGGCGTACAACTGGTTCTGCTGAAGGGTCTGCAATACTAACTTCAGGTGTTCTGCGTGTTCTTCCTAAGTTCTGGAATAGATAAGAATGTCATCGATGAACACGATAACAAACTTATCTAAGTATTCTCTGAATACTCGATTCATGAGGTCCATGAAAGTAGCTGGAGCATTCGTCACGCCAAAGGGCATGACTACGAACTCATAATGTCCGTATCTGGTCCTAAAAGCCGTCTTGGGTATATCACCTTCTTTAACTTTCACCTAGTGATATCCTGATCTTAGGTCTATTTTAGATAACACTGCTGCTCCCTTCAGCTGATCAAACAAGTCATCTATCATGGGAAGAGGATACCTGTTCTTAATCGTGACTTGATTTAGTGCCCGGTAGTCTATACACAGGCGCATGCTCCCGTCTTTCTTCTTCACGAACAATACAGCCGCTCCCCATGGTGAGTGACTAGGGCGTACGAAACCCTTGTCAAGCAGCTCCTGTAGTTACTTCTGAAGTTCCTTCAATTCTGCTGGAGCCATGCGGTAGGGTGCTTTGGAGATGGGGTTCGTATCGGGGACAAGTTCTATCTCAAATTCAATCTCCCTGTCTGGTGCTAGGCCTGCTAACTCCCCAGGGAAGACTGCTGGGTAGTCACATACAACTCGAACCTCTTCTAACTTTTGGTTCTTGTCCTGACTGGTACTGACTACATATGCTAGGAATCCTGTACATCCTGAATCCAGTAGTTTCTGTGCCTTCAAAGCTGAGAGAAACTTCTTGGCCTTTCTCTTTGGTTCTCCGATGTACCCAGACTGCACTCCTGCTTCGGGTTGGAATACAACTTTCTGTTTACGGCTATAGAGGCACCGTACTTGATCAGAAAATCCATTCCCAAGATGATGTCGTAGTTAGCCATATCTAGCACTATCAGATCCCCAAAAAGCTCTCTATCTGCTATACATACTGGCACTGCTCGGAGCCAGTGTGTGGATGCCATGATTTCTCCTGAAGGTAGTGTTGTCAAAAACTGACCACTGAATACCTCTGGAGATATTGCTAGCTTTTCGGCGAATGTCCTGGATATATAGGAATGGGTTGCCCCAGTATCGAATAAGACAGTTGCACTTTGTTGTAAAATACTGATCTGACCTGTAACAGCTGTCGAGACATTCGCTATGCCCTCTCTAGTGAGTGAGTAGATCCTCACGTTCATCGTGGCTGAGGGGGCTTCTAGTCTACCCTGGCTGATATGTGGACTATCTAAAACGGCCTGCATCTGGTGTAACTGTGCTGGGTTACGTCCGTACTGAATTGGCTGTGGTGGAGGAAAGCTGGTCTTGTTCGGGCATTGCTTAGCCATATGCCCTTCCTGGCCACATTCAAAGCATCCTTGTGTGCCCTTGCGACAAACTCTGGGGTGGAATTTCCCACAAGTAGAACACTTGGGATAGCTAGGCTATTTACTAGCTGGTCCTCCTTTTGGGTAACTCCTTGGTTTGTGTTTGTGACTGGAGTTCCCTTTCCAGTTAGAGCTGTGGCAGTGGGAGTGTTCTGCTGATTAGCCCTGAGGGTGGCTATCTCCTGTTGCTGTTCAGCTAGTTGCTTCTGTAACTGAGCCACTACCTCTGTAAGGTCTGGAGGAGACACTGAGCTGCCTGCCTCATGCTGGGGCTTAGTAGCTGGTGCTTTTCTAGCTGGGCGTCCTCGTACTATTTTTTAGAGAAATAAAGGACATACATACCTAATACAATCATATTTGCATAACTATTATTATCATGTTAGATGCTATCATATGTAAACATGCTTTAGTTATCTACAAACATGAAAGCAAGAAACGTAAATAAAGTGAGAGATATTCTTACTTGGAAGCTGCAGGTTCAATGCTGATGTGTGTGTGGAGGAAGTATGAAACTTGCTCTAATACCACTTTGTAACGACCCACCTCCAACTGTCTAGGCTGCGAGGCCGGGGGTTACATTATGCTAAACTATTTTGTGCAGAAAGCTAAACTAATTAATAATTCTACTATTTGTTATAAAATCTGGAATTCTATGTTCAGAGTACACTCCTAAAGTTGTACATATGCTAAGAAGGGAACCTAAACTTCCTACTTGATCAAAAAACTAGAATCAGACACTTCTAGTTGAAATCAGACTTTCCAATCGATCAGCTGATCGATTGGAGTGGTTTGATCGATCCATTGGTTGATCCAACGTGCTACTGTGCACGGAAGTCCCGTCTGGATCGATCGGCTGATCGATCCAGTCTGGCCAATCGATCTAGAGATCGATTCAGAAGCTCTCTGTTCGCGGAAATTCAATTCCCGATCGATTGGCTGATCGATCCATGGCCGATCGATCAGTTGATCGACTCATCAGCTATCTGTACGCGGCAGATCACCTCCCAATCGATCGGCTGATCGATTGGGGACCCTCCAATCGATCAGCTGATCGATTAGAGCTCTGATTTCTGCAATTCCTATTGCATTTCACTACTAATCCATATACAATGCAATTATATCAAGTTAAGAGCATTACTAACTTACCTGGCCTGTCATCACTTCCCTCATTCCTAGTTATTTAACTAACATCAAGACAACTAGTGGCCTAAGCATAACATAGTGTATACTTTCATAATTCATGACACTTAACATCCTAAAAGTGCAGAAGAGTAACTAAAAACATAAATACTAAATCTTTAGGTGGGCTATTTCCCAAGAGCCTTTATTCCAAGTTCCTTCTCACACACATCTTGTCGCATTGCCCTCCAGCCTCCGCTAATCCATCTTCCCTTTACCTTTATCTGCAGTATAAGGAAAAATGAAACTATAAGCTTGGGAGATTAGTAAGAACCATCTACCTCACAAAAACATGCATTCAAAGAAATCATTCTTTTAAAAGATGCTATTAGAAATACATGCTGATAATCATGCTGAAAATACTAAAACATAGCATATGGACATACAAGTCATGGCAATCAAGGATTGAACATAAAGCTATTTGCTATATCAATAAGAAAACTAAACTAAAGCTAAGCTGTATTCACATATCCGGTTTATGAAGTTTGAAAACTATTTTCATAAATAGATAAAAATACTAATCATGCTGTTGATGGGCCCGGCAACTGTACTTGCTATGCGCGCATCCCTAACTAGGCCCGAGATAGCAAGTCCCGAATCTAGTAGGGGTACTAGGTTATCTAAACCTAGGGACGACTATGGGAGCCCAACCCAAGGACAACTGAGAGTCCAGTACAGTGCCACTGATAAAGTAAAATACTGATTCTTAATCTAATTTATTCTATCTTGTTCTGACTAGGTTATCTGAACCTAGAACTAGGTTATCTGAACCGACAGGCGACTATGGGAACCCACCCATTGGACCGTAGCCCCATATAACTGAAGCAAGACCATGTATGTTATTAGAATACATCTATGACATTTAACTAAACTATTAAAAATGCCTACTGTAGCATATAACTGTACTAGTCATTTTATCGAGCACATGGTGTGCTCTAACTCTGCATATGGCTGCACTAATAACATAAAAGCGAACTAAGAACACAAAAGCATATGATTGGCTACTTATACCGCAGGTGAGGGGTTACTTACATCCTGCACTAAGTTTTCTTACAATCCGATCGCTAGGTTTCCGGAGAAGAAGATCTCTTCGACGATCTTCTTACGTCTACGCGTTCTTCTCACGGAGAGGAACATCCTCGTGGCGGAGTTATCACCGGAAAGTGTTCCTACGACCCTAGAGATGGAACCCTAGGTCTCTTGGGCTTGTGCGCCGAGAAGGTGTGGGAGAAGAGAGAGGGCGGCGTGTGAGGGTGAGGGAGAGGTGTCGTTCGAAAAATAAAATCTCCCACTTAAATTCCCTATTTATATTAGGTGATAAATATGCCCCAACTTGATCATAAATATAATTGCTCTCCTCTTCTTTCAGCACACGCTACTGGGGCCCCTTGGTTACTAGAGTCATTTATAAGTCGTATGGTCTAATAGGTCTCGAGTTCAATTCCCGCTTAGGCTGTTTTATGTTTTTATTTAATTTTGCTACTTCGGCTATCCTAAAAATTCCATAAAAATATTCTAAAATTCCAAAAAAATAATAGAATATTTCTAAAATTAATTTGAGGATTTTCGGGAATTACATCAGGAGACCAAAACCAATTTCTCCTCTCGGTCCCTATTGTAACCTCTATAAAACCTTGTATCCATTAAGTCCACTTCATATCCAAGTAATAGGTCAGACACAACCTTGCTTGGAGCAAGGAGGCCGGCCAAGTATAGGCTTGGAGCCCAAGTAGTGGCCGACCAAATCATGCTAGGTGTCCAAGCATGGGGTCGGCCATATAGGATTAAAGGAGATTTTAATTTTTGTTAAAATTTTTCCTTTTGTAGCCATTCATGAAAGGGATTTAAAAGAGAAATTTTATTTTTAAAATTTCCTTTTATAGTCATCCTCATGGTTTTAACAAGAGAGTTTTAGATTTTAAAATCTTTCCTTTTATAGCTATCTACAAAAGATTAAAGAGAGATTTTAATTTTGTTAAAATCTTTCCTTATTTGTAGTTGTCTATAGTGTTTAAAAGAAAGATTTTAATTTTTGATAAAATTTTCCTTTTATGTAACCATGATTTAAAAAGAGATGTTTTAATTAATCTTTCTTTTTTTATAGTTGTCTACATGTTTTAAAAGAGAGAGATTAATTTTTAAAACTTTCCTTTATTGCCATGTACAATAGGAAATTTAAAAAGAGAGATTTTAATTGTTATTAAAATTTCCTCTTTTAGAGGGAGGCAACAAATAAGGAAGTTTTAATTATGTTTAAAACTTTCCCTTTTGTAAACATCATGGTTTAAAACGAAGCTTTAATTTTTGTTGTAAACATTTTTCCATTTTAGTATACCATTATGTGGCTGGCCATAAGAAGATTAAAAGGAAGTTTTAATTAAACTTTAATTTTTTACCAAGACCAAGGATTATAAAAGAGGGGGAGAGGGTGCCTCATGAACAGACAACCTATTCTTATTCCCTCTCTATTTCCTTGGTGGCCAATCATGCTTCTTTCTTTTCTTCTTTCTTGTGGCCGGCGGCACCACCTTCATCTTGTCACCTCTTTTGCTTCCTTAGTACCGGCGGCATCAAGGGTTGCTATATCCTTGTGGTCGGTTGCTTGGAGAGGAAGAAGAAGAAGAGGAGAAGCACTTGGTGGACGGTTGCTTGAAGGAGAAGAAGAAGAAGAAGGAAATTTCATATTTTGGCATCCCTTGATTGCTCAAGAGTCTTGGAGATGAAGAAGTGGCCCCGGTGGAATTCATCTTGGTAGATCGTCGCCCACACGACGTCCAAGAGGAGGTGAGGAATACAACAGAAGATCAAGAGGTCTTTAGCTACAAAGAAAGGTATACTAGTTGTCTTATTCCGCATCATACTAGTTTTCTTTGTATGGATCTTAAAATTCCAAACACAAGAGGCTATCGGTTTTAGGCAATCGAATTTATGTTTCGATTTTGTGTTTCTTTTGTTTTTCGATCTTGTGATTCGATTGTTCTTAGTGGTTAAACCTAGGGTTAGTATAAGGAGATTAAATATTGAATTTCATTGAAAGGATTTGTCTAGGAAGTGGTGGATGATCCTGTACCCAAGAAGGCCTAGTGCTTCGCTATGTTTAACCTAGAAGCCGATCTTTGAAATAAATATTTAATCAACTTTGTAACATGGGTGGATTTGGATTAATAATGTTAAGTATCATTTGTGATCCAAGTCTAAACCTCTAAGAATATATAAGTTGAACTTAGAATCAATAATGTTAAGTTTTGTTTGTGGTTCCAAGTTTAATTTCTAAAGAACACGATAGGTTGTTAGGAAGGGTTCGAGACTTGTACAAAATTTTTGTACAGGGGAACTAGTACGATATTCCGAGAAGCAACTAACAATTGGTATCAGAGCTAGGTTTTAGCCTTTGTGTGTTTGGTTTTTAGTTTAATTATGCACATGTCATACATAATTAGGCATTATAATAGTAGGATGTGCAAATAGATTAACTCTGTGGTTGCAAGCATCCTAGATCCAACTATTATGGCCATGCTGTGTTTGTGTGTGATTGGACCCTCGGACATGTCGAGGGCATTTTGTGTGTGTGCATGATTGTAATGTTAAATACAGCAGGATCTGTATTAGTTATTAGGATTTTACATTTTGTTCGATCTAGATTATATGTGCATTCCTTCGTGGAATATAGGATGGATAAATGTAAAATTTTATTTTTGTTGCGGATCATATCTTTGTGAGGTGTTGGACTATTTGAGGACCAGAGGCGCAGCAGAAAAAGAAGCAAGATAGATGCGACAACTAGACCTGATGGCGGTGATTAAAGGTGACAGCAGCTAGGGTTGATGGCACACGGAGGACAGCTATGGATAAAGTCCATAATAGTTGGAAAATTATTTTTCATTTCCTTTTATGTTGTGTGTGCTTGTGTTTGTCTGCTTGTATGCATGTTAAAATTCCTCGTTCTAAATAATTAAGCGGGAGAGGAATTTAATTAAATTCCATGGTCTCCATTACTGGTTTGTAAGTGATGCATTCAAATTTGCGCGTTGGCTCTGAGTGCCTTCCTCCACATCGGATGAGTTTGTTTGCGGATCACTAGATCAAACTTCCTTAATGGATAATTATAGGAAATTATTTAGGATGTGTGTGATCTTCCCCAACTGAAGGGGCACAATTCTATTTAGTGGACTTAGTATCAAGTAATGGTATACACTTAGGCACATTTAATAGTATCCTCCCCATCGGAGTCACTGCTATTATTTGTGTGACCAAAGAAAAATCAACTATTAATTTGTCATAAAGCTAGGTAAAACCCCCTCTTACAAATATTTGAATTTGTATACGTCCACACTATCGTGGTATACAAAATTCATGATGTTTGAGATAATTTTATTTGTCATAAAGTTAGGTTGACAAAATAAAATTAATGGGTAAAACCTCCTCTTACAAATTATTGAATTTGTATACGTCCACACTATCGTGGCATATAAAATTCATGGTGTTTGAGATAATTTAAGGTTGACAAGATAATTAATGGGTAAGACCCTCCTCTTACAAATGTTTGAATTTGTATACATCCATACTAACGTGGTATACAAAATTCACGGTGTTTGAGGTGTTGGTGAATTTAAATGATATTGTTTTGAGGAATCAATATTATTTTAAATTTTAAAGTTTTGACCAAATATTTGATCGAAGACAGACCAACTATTAATTTTATTTGTCATAAAGATAGGAAGACAAGACAATAAAATTAATGGGTAAAATCTCCTCTTATAAATGTTTGAATTTGTATACGCCCACACTCATGTGGCATACAAAATTCACGGGGATTTTGAGGTATTGGTCTTGACCAAATATTTTTGTGATTCTTAGGATTTTAAATATTTTTCAATCCCCTAGATGCTAGAGAATACACTTACTAATCCCAATTATAATGATTGGAAACAAAACTTGGACACTAAGGTGGACTATCCTCTCAGAAATGAGAACAATATAGGTGTATTTTATTCATTAGTTGTTGAAACATGTTTAGTGGTGTTATCTACCGATACCTGGTGTGTAGATACAGGAGCCACTAATCATGTCTACAATTCATTGCAGGGGTTCCAGGAAACCCGACAACTATATGAAGGGAAACACACCGTCTACATGGGCATTGCTGCAAAAGTAGTAGCTATTACAATGGGAGATGTTTATCCTTTGATAGGAATAAAATATTAATTGTCTTTACGTACTAAGTTTTAGAAAGAACTTGATTTCAGTTTCTAAAACTATTTGAGGATGGATATTCTGTCTCTTTTGATGACAAAGTTATTATCAAGTAAAATAGGGAAGTTATCTGTTCTGGTACGCAATACTCCCACGATGCAACAAATGGAAATTAATAACACATCTTCTAATTTTAATAAGAGAAAGCAACCTTCGAAAATGAACCAAATATATCTTTGGCATCTAAGGCTAGGTCATATTAACTTAAGTAGGATTCAAAGGTTAATAGTCGATGGACTTTTGGGTTCATTGGTGGTGGAAAACTTTCCAACCCGCGAGTCTTGCTTGGAAGGAAAAATGACCGAGAGGCTTTTTAAGTCTAAGGGGTATAGAGCCAAAGATACATTGGAATTAATTCATTCTGATTTGTGTGGACCTATGACTATCTAGGCAAGAGGTGGTTTCAAATATTTCGTCTCTTTTATAGACGACTATTTGAGATACGGGTACATTTACTTGATGCGCCGCAAGTTTGAGTGCTTTGATGAGTTCAAAGAGTACAAGACTGATGTGAAGAAACATCATGGTAAAAGTATCAAGACACTACGGTCTGATCGTGGTGGCAAATACCTCTTAGGATAGTTTAGAAGTTACTTATCAGAGGACGGGATTCAATCCCAATTGTCTGCACCTAGTACACCCCAACATAATGGTGTGACAGAACGAAGGAATAGGTTTCTTATGGAAATTGTTAGATCAATGATGAGTTATATAGAATTACGAAATTTGTTTTGGGGATATGCTCTGGAAACAACAGTGTACATTCTGAATATGGTACCTTCTAAGTCAGTACCCTCTACTCCCATAGAAATATAGAATGGGCGTAAGCCTAGTTTGAAGCATATTCGGATTTGGGGAGAAGGGAGACACTGATAAGTTGGAATTACAAATAGGAGTTCACTTGTTTGTGGATTATCCTAGATAAACGAAAGGTACTTTATTTTATAGTCCTAAAAATCATAAGGTCATTATTAGCACCAATGCCCGATTTTTAGAAGAGAACTATGTAATGAACCACAAGCCATGAGTAAAATTGTTCTTATGGAAATTAGAGAAGATACGTCTAAACTAGTACCAACTGTACAAGATGAGATACCAAAAGAAACTGCAACACGCGTCATAAATGATGCACAATTACAGACAGTGCCTCGTCGTAGTGGGAGGGTTGTTAGGCAACCTGATAGATTCATGTTTTGGGGGAGTCTTTGGACTTGATCCTTGGTGAACATGAACCTGATCCTCGGACATATGATGAAGCACTCCAAGATAAAGATACAGCATCTTGGCAAAGAGCAATGAATACAGAAATAGAATCTATGTATTCTAATAAAGTCTGGGAGCTTGTAGAACCACCAAATGGTGTAAAAGCCATTTGGTGTAAATGGATCTACAAAAGGAAAATAGGGACAGACGGGAAGGTGGAAACCTTCAAAGCAAGGCTTGTTGCGAAGGGGTATACTCAGAAAGAGGGAATCGATTATTAGGAAACCTTTTAGCCAGTAGTTATGCTTAAGTCTATCCGGATAATCTTATCTATTGCTGCTCATATGAATTATGAGGTTTGGAAAATGGATGTCAAGACAGCTTTCCTTAACGGAAGTCTTGAAGAAAACATCCATATGAAGCAACCAGAGAGGTTTATTGCAAAGGGCAAAGAGCATCTAGTATGTAAGCTCAATCGGTCTATTTATAGACTGAAGTAAGCTTAAAGGTCTTGGAACATCCGATTTAATGAAGTTATCCAGTCTTATGGATTCATTCAGTGTCCGGATGAGTCTTGTATATACAAGAGGAGTGACAGAAACGTGGTGGTATTTCTTGTACTATACATAGATAATATTTTGATAGTTGGCAACAATATCAAAGTGCTGTCAGAAGTAAGGGTATGGTTGTCCAAGCAATTCGATATGAAGGACTTGGGAGAATGCGAACATATTCTTAAGATCAAAGTAATAAGGGTCCGCAAGAAAAGAATATTGTGCTTATCCCAAACTTCATATATCAATATTATCCTAGCTCGTTTTAGCATGCAAAACTCCAAAAAAAGTTTTCTACCTTTTTGGCATGGAATATCTTTATCTAAAGAGATGTCTCCTAAAAACATCAAAAGAGATAGAGGAAATAAAGGGAATTCCTTATGCTGTAGGAAGCCTAATGTATACAAAAGATCGGATATCTGTTTTGCCCAGGGCATGGTTAGCAGATATCAAAGAAACCCAGGACCGGGATACTGGACTACCGTAAAACATATATTAAAGTGCCTGACAAGGACTAGAGATTATATGCTAGGCAAATGATTTGCTCCCTATGGGTTACATTGATTCAGACTTCCAATCTGATAGGGACAATAGTAAGTCAACCTCGGGGTTTTGTGTTTACTTTAGGAGGTGGAGCCATAACAATGGAGGAGTGTTAAGCAGAGATGCATTTCAGACTCCACCATAGAAATTGAGTATGTGGCAGCCTCTGAGGAAGCCATAGAAGCTGTATGGCTTAGAAATTTCATGATGGACTTAGATGTGATTCCTGATTTACAAAAAATTATTATAGTTTATTGTGATAATAAGTGTGCAGTAGCAAACTCTAAGGAACCATGAGCCCATAAGGTAAGTAAACACATAGAGCGCAAGTACCATCCAATACGAGACATCGTATAATGAGGAGAAGTTGTTGTCGCCTAGATTGCATCAGCAAGATAACCTGGATCCTTTCACTAAGGCCCTTAAGGCAAGAGCTTTTGGTGGACATGTTGAGGGGATGAGAATCAGATGTATGACAACATATATGGCAGTAAAAGTTTAGCTTTTTGTATAAATACTTATTTTGAAATAAGAATCACATTGGTCAAATGACTACATTTATGCTAAGTGTAGTTGCCATTTTAATTTATATTGTAGATAACATGGTGTGAGGAGACACACAGAAGTTCATGTTATCAGTTCCTTATAAATTATAAATAGTAGCTCACAACCAAGATGGAATGGGGCAAACCATTAGAGTGGTTACAGTGTAATTTGATATTAGTTTATCTTAACTATAAAATTGCACTAGTACACTAGATGTGTATTGAGAAGGACCATTTGAGGTATTTTTTTTTATACTGACTACATAAAAGAACAAAATCTCTGTTATTATGGAAGTGCGTACTCTTAATCATGATATAATAACAAGCACGTATACTTAATATTTATTTCTTTAATTTATCAAAGGGTGTGATTTAGTTCGTTAAATCAATAGACCCGATAAGTTGGGAAATGATATTATTTATATGGTGTGTTGTTGATTATAGAATGAAACTGTGCCCTAGTAATCAAGGTTGATGATATCCCCTTGAGGAGCTCATAAGGATTGTCATGTAAACCCTACAGGTGGACCTAGTCTGGCATGACAATGAAGTTGAGTGGTACTACTTTTGGAGCTACATATTAATTAAGTGAGTTGC
The DNA here is from genome assembly GCF_018446385.1 of Zingiber officinale. Lineage (NCBI taxonomy): Eukaryota > Viridiplantae > Streptophyta > Magnoliopsida > Zingiberales > Zingiberaceae > Zingiber > Zingiber officinale. The sequence goes on from NC_055994.1 coordinate 20,219,934, forward strand.
CAGTAACTCATTTAATTAGTAGGCATTCAATATCTTAAACACAGGGAGATTAATGCACTCATAATAAGGAGTCCATATTGTAATTTGGGATTGGTGCGGTAGTTCAATAATAACTCTTTAGTGGTATGAGTTATTATTGATGAACTTGAGTTGGGTGTTCGGGGCGAACACAGGAAGCTCAAGTTCATCGGGAGACCAAAACTAATTTCTCCCCTCGGTCCCTATTGTAGCCTCTATAAAACCTTGTATCCACTAACTCCACTTCTTATCCAAGTAATGGGTCAGACACAACCTTGCTTGGAGCAAGGGGCCCGGCCAAGTATAGGCTTGGAGCTCAAGTAGTGGCCGACCAAATCATGCTTGGTGTCCAAGCATGGGGCTGACATAGGATTAAAAGAGATTTTAAGTTTTGTTAAAATTTTTCCTTTTATAGTCATTCATGAAAAAGATTTAAAAGAGAAATTTTATTTTTAAAATTTTCTTTTATAGTCATCCTCATGTTTTTAAAAAGAGAGTTTTAGATTTTAAAATCTTTCCTTATATAGCTATCTACAAAAGATTAAAGAGAGATTTTAATTTTGTTAAAATCTTTCCTTATTTGTAGTTGTCTATAATGTTTTAAAGAAAAATTTTAATTTTTGATAAAACTTTCCTTTTATGTAACCATGATTTAAAAAGAGAAGTTTTAATTAATCTTTCCTTTTTTTGTAGTTGTCTACATGTTTAAAAAGAGAGAGATTAATTTTTAAAACTTTCCTTTATTGCCATGTACAATAGGAAATTTAAAAAGAGAGATTTTAATTGTTATTAAAATTTTCTCTTTTAGAGGGAGGCAACAAATAAGGAAGTTTTAATTATGTTTAAAACTTTCCCTTTTGTAAACATCATGGTTTAAAAGGAAGCTTTAATTTTTGTTGTAAAATTTTTTCCTTTTTTAGTATACCATGATGTGGCCGACTATAAGAAGATTAAAAGGAAGTTTTAATTAAACTTTCATTTTTTTACCAAGACCAAGGATTATAAAAGAGGGGGAGAGGGTGCCTCATGGACAGACAACCTATTCTTATTCCCTCTCTATTTCCTTGGTGGCCGGCCATGCTCCTTTCTTTTCTTCTTTCTTGTGGCCGGCGGCACCACCTTCATCTTGTCACCTCTTTTGCTTCCTTAGGACCGGCGGCATCAAGGGTTGCTATATCCTTGTGGTCGGTTGCTTAGAGAGGAAGAAGAAGAAGAGGAGAAGTACTTGGTGGTCGATTGCTGGAAGGAGAAGAAGGAGTAAATTTCCTATTTTGGCATCCCTTGATGGCTCAAGAGTCTTGGAGAAGAAGAAGTGGTCCCAGTGGAATTCATCTTGGTAGATCATCGCCCACACGACGTCCAAGAGGAGGTGAGGAATACAACAGAAGATCAAGAGGTCTTTAGCTACAAAGAAAGGTATAACTAGTGGTCTTATTCCGCATCATACTAGTTTTCTTTGTATGGATCTTGAAATTCCAAACACAAGAAGCTATCGGTTTTAGGCAATCGAATTTATGTTTCGATTTTGTGTTTCTTTTGTTTTTCGATCTTGTGATTTGATTGTTCATAGTGGTTAAACCAAGGGTTACTATAAGGAGATTAAATATTGGATTTCGTTGAAAGGCTTTATCTAGGAAGTGGTGGATGATCTCATACCCAAGAAGGCCTAGTGCCTCGCCATGTTTAACCTGGAAGCCAATCTTTGAAATAAATATTTAATCAACTTTGTAACATGTGTGGATTTTGATTAATAATGTTAAGCATCATTTGCAATCCAAGTCTAAACCTCTAAGAACATATGAGTTGAACTTGGAATCAATAATGTTAAGTTCTGTTTGAAGTTTCAAGTTTAATTTGTAAAAAACACAATAGGTTGTTAGGAAAGGTTCAGGACTATTGGTTGGTCCTAGGAAGATCGTATCGGTTCCACTGTACAAAAATTTTGTATAAGTGTCGAACCTTTCCTATGTAACGACCCAAATTTCCTCATTTTGAGTCTCAGAAATAATTCAAAAATATTTAGAAATACCTTTAAAATATTCTAGAGATTTTTAGAAATTTTTAGAGTATTTTTATGTAATTTTTGGAGTTCGTTTGGTATTTTTACCAAACAAAAGAAGTTAAAAAAAAAAAAAAAAAAGTAAAGTGTTAAGGTTGGGTTTTGAACCCTAAACCCTAGACCGAACTAGACCTTAACCAAGGTCAGCCAACCAACTGAGCTAAGCAAGTTTTGTTATAATATAAGGGAATTAAATGAAGTTAAGTAGTTGTAAGAAATGAAATTAAAATTCCGTTTCAAAAACAAAGGAAAGAGTCGAGGGCGGCTCGAACCCGAGACCTTCGGGAATCCTCTTTCCAGCGGACCAAGCGCGCCAGCAGGTATTTCGTAAACAGATTCATAACGAATTGGTCTTAAGTTGTAGTTATAAAAGGACAAGTTAAAGAGAGGGTTAAGTTATACTCTTTTCTCTCCCGTGACCTAATTCCTTCGACCTTCCCTCTCTCGCGCGACAAAGGCAGCCGGGCGGAAACAAGCCGCAGCTAGGGCATCCCTCCGGTGGCCGGCGAGGGGTGAACTCCGGGGGTTCTTCGTCGATCCGAGGTCGCTCGTCAAGAAGGAAGCCGTGAGCGAGGAAGAGGCCCCGATTTCAAGTTCACCCGAACCCTAGAAGCACTAGAAGGTTCCTCCTTCGGCTGTGAATCAAGGAAACGAAGGTAAGTTGCTACTCACCTGCAGAAGAGTAGTTCCGGATTCTCGTTTCTTTCTTTTTTTCGAATTGGCGTGAGTTCTTTTCGATTGGCCTCTTTCCGGATGTGTTTTTGAATTGTCTCGAGGTTTCACAGGGGTTCTTGCTCCTTTAGTTTGGATTCGAAATTTAGCCAGTGTTTGTTGTATGAAAGAAGCTCAATGTTCATCAGAAAGGTTTTCCGTGGTTCTGTGGTGATCGAGTTATCTATGGTTGAGCTCAGTTCCGATTTCTTAACTGAAAGAATGAGACTTAGATTGGGTTTCTTATGAAGTTCTAGCTTTGGTCTAATGATGTTGTGCAGGTTCTTCCTTGAGATAACATGGGTATATAGGAGAGATTTGGAATAGATATAGGTTCTTATGCATTTGGCTGTTTAATGTGAAGTTCTTTTCTTTTTCAAGATGAGCATGGTTAAGGGAATCGTGGTCTTGATATCATGATCATGTTTGTCTTCGATTTAGATTGGGATAGCTTAATAGTATTGTACGGAATTATGCTGTAGGGTTGATTTTATTCTAGTTCCCCTTTCATGTGTACAAGCTTTTAGTTGTCTCTTCCAAAAGTTGTTTTGTGAACCATATGTTGAATGACAGTATAGCTCCCCTACATGTTTGCATGTTTTAGTACATTACGAGTTAACCTTTGATAGCAGCAGTAACTTTTCCTTAGGCTTAGCTTGGTTGAAGATTTTGTTAAAGATGGTTGTTTTATGTACAGATTTAGGATTTGGAAGAGGTTAAGAATAGCATGCGTGAATTGTTTTCCTTTATTCTGATTTCCATTGTAGCATGTTAAAGATTTTGTTAAAGTTTATATGCAGAATCTTGTTAAGTTTGTTTGCAGAATAGTATGCAGATTTTGTAAGAATAGTATGCAGATTTTTATAAGTATAGCATGCAGATTTTTATAAGTATAGTATGCAGATTTTAGATAAGCTTAATATGCAGATTTTAGTTAAGCTTAGCATGTAGATTCATGTTAAGCTTTGTATGCAGATTTTTGTTTAAGCATTTTTAGAATTTGTTTAAACATTTCAGTTTTGTAAGAAGCATTCTTTTATAAGAAAAGTATAAGAAAGATAAAGAAAAGAAAAGAAAAGGCCGAGGCCTTAAGTAGATCCCAAAGTCGAGACTTTAGGGATTTTTGGCACACAAGCTGCCTATTAAAATGCCAAGGCATTTAAAGAAGAAGTAATTAAGATTATAAGTATTTTACTTTTAAGAAGAGGCTAGTACCCGACTTCCGAGGTTGTCGTTAAACAAATCCAGGTGTCCAATTCCGAGGTCTTGGCCCTGGTAGACCGAGGTCTGCTCTTTTAGGATTGGTGGCTCGCTACCCCAACCTATTAGGGAACACGCATAAGATGGTACTATGCCTGGGCCCAAGAAGAAGTTGATTATTATTTTGAAGTATTATAAGTATAAGCTTTTGAACTAAGAAAACAATGTGTTTACAAAAGTTTACAAGTATTAAAGAATAAGTTTAAATAAGTGAAATAAAAGAATAAGTTTTTAAGTAAGTTTAATAAGAATCAGAAAGTGTTTAGAATTCAGTAAGTTAAAATCTTTATGCTAGCATGATAGTATAGACTTGTCTTACATGTTTAGCCTTTCAGTATGTTTCTTTACTATTAGAAGAGCATGAGTTAGCTTACTGTTATTTGCTATTTATGAGCATGAGTAACTTTACATGTTAGCATTCAGTTTTAGCATGTTTTTATTTATATACATGCATATCGAGTTTTTGTGAGTTAGATAGCGCTTACTAAGCAAATTTTGCTTATAGACTACACTTCCTCTTACTGCAGATACAGGAAAGGAAAAGATATAGAAAGGAAGGCGACAAGGAGGTGTTCGAGGGATGTGTGATGCTAGGACTATGGAAGCCATGGGACTTAGTTTAAGAATTTATTAAGAATGTATTAGATGAGTCATTTAGTCTTCCGTTGTTAGTTAATTGTATATTTTTATTTTGTTTCCGCTATTTATTACTTGCATGATTTGATTTTATTAAACTGCGTGATGATGTTATTCCTTTTGTATGTTTGATATGTGTTCCAGCCGCTTGTGGCTGTGTATATTATGTTATGTATGTCAGTTTAAGGTCACCGGTACAGGGGAGACTCTGTCGAAATTTTTCGGTAGGGTTTCTTCGAGGATTTTAATCATACCGGTTAAGTAGAGTTAGTAGTAAGTAACGGTGATCCTTAGAGAGTAGTAGTAGTAAGAAGGGTGGTCGTTACATCCTAAGCAACCTATTATGTTCTTTAGAAATAGAATTAGGAATTACAAACGGAACTTAACATTATTGATTCCAAATTTAACTTATCTGTTCTTAATGGTTTAGATTTGGATCGCAAGCAGAACTTAACACTATTGATTCAAATCAACCTATGTTATAAATTCAATTAAATATTAATTTTCAAAATTGGCTTCCAAGTTAAACATGGCGAGGCTCTAGACCTTCTTGGATATGGGAGCAACCACCACTTCCTAGACAAAGTCTTTTAAGGAAAACTAATATTTAATTTCCTTATATAACTCTAGGTTTAACCAAAAAGAACAATCAAATCACAAATTCAAAAAACAAAAAGAACAAACTCGAATTACAATTCGAAAAACTAGAATATAATGCCTCTTGTGTTTGAAATTCTTACAAAGAAAAATAACTAGTATGATGCCGAAGAAAATTACTAGTTATACCTCTTCTTTGTAAGCTAATAACCTCGAGATCTTCTGCCGTATTCCTTGCCTCGCCTTGGACGTCGTGTGGGCGACGATCCTCCAAGATGAACACCACCTAAAGAGCTTTTCCTCCTCCTCTAAGTTTCGGCCACCACCACCACCAAGGAGCAAAAGAGAGCAAAGAGAGAAGAGAGGGTCGGCCACTAAAGGATCACCATCAAGAGAATAAAAATTGTTATCTCATGAGGACTCCCCTCCCCTTCTTTTATTTTACTTGCCCAAGGCAAATAAGGGAAAACTTTTTATAAAAATTTTAAATCTTCCTCTTGTTTTTCCTTTTCCCTTTTTATTTTTCCTTTTCTTTCCTCTTGATTGATTCAATCGCCAAACATGGATTGATTGACTTGATTGCTGGCCCCTTGCTTGGGCACCAAGCAAGGGTGGCCGACCACATCATCAAGGAGAGAAAAAATAATTTTTATAAAATTTTATAAAAGAAAACATCCTCTTATTAAATTTTACAAGCTCTCTTTCCTTTTGTGGATGTTAAAAAGGAAAGTCTTAAAAATTAAAACCATGTTTTAAAATTTAAAACTTCTCTTCTAAAATTTCCTTTTTAAACATTATAGAAAATTTCAAATTTAAAACTTCTTTTCCTTTTTTCTAAAAACCATGAGGATGTATAAAAAAAGGAAAGTTTTAAACCTTTTAAACTTTCTATTAAACCATATGACCTAATTCAAATAAGGAAATTTTATATTTTAAAAATTCTCTTTTAAAACTTGTAGTTTTCTACAAAGAGAAGATTTTAAAAATTCAAAACACCCCTCCTTATTTGACATATTATGGTCGACCCCTCTTTGCTTGGACACTAGGCAAAGGGCCGGCCCCTTTGTGAAGGAGATTGGCCGGCCCCTTTGGCTTGGTCACCAAGCCATGGGCCGACCTCTTCTTGGACACCAAGAAGGGCTTTATATATGTGGACTTGGGGCTTTAATGAGGCTACAACAGGGACCTAGAGGAGAAATTGGTTTTGGCCTTCCGATGAGCTTAAGTATCCCGTGTTTGCCCCGAACACACAACTTAAGTTCATCAATAATAACTCATTCCACTAGAGAGTTATTATTGCACTACCGCACCAATCCCAAATTAAATTATGGGCTCCTTCATATCATGAGTGTGTTAGTCTCCCTGTGTTTAAGATAACAAATGTCCACTAATTAAGTAAGTTACTGACAACTCACTTAATTAATATCTAAGTCCAAGAGTAGTATCACTCAACCTCATTGTCATGTCGGACTAAGTCCACCTGTAAGGTTTAACCTGACAATCCTTATGAGCTCCTCTTGGGGACATTCTCAACCTAGATTACTAGGACGCGGTTTCCTTCTATAATCAACAACACACACTATAAGTAATATCATTTCCCAATTTATCGGGCCTATTGATTTATCAAGTTAAATCTCACCCTTTGATAAGTTAAAGAAATAAATACTAAATATATATGCTTGTTATTATATTAGGATTAAGAGCACACACTTCCATAATAACTAAGGTCTAGTTCTTTTATTAAGTCAGTATAAAAGAACTTACCTAAAATGGTCCTACTAAATACACTTAGAGTGTGCCAGTGTAATTTATTAGTCAAGATAAACTAATACCTAATTACACTATGACTATTCCAATGGTTTGTTCCTTTCTATCTTAGTCGTGAGCAACTGTTTATAATTTATAAAGAACTAATAAGATGATCTTCTGTGTATGACACCACACACCATATTATTTACAATATAAATTAATTGAACAACTGCACTTAACAAATAAAATGTAGACATTTGACCAATGTGATTCTTTTATTTCAAAAATAAATATTTACAAAAGCTAGGCTTTTAGTATACACTCTAACAATCTCCCACTTATACTAAAAGACTAAGCTGTCATATCTACTGCCATACATCTGATTCTCATCCCCTCCATATGCCGATCAAAAGCTTTCGCTGGAAGGGCCTTAGTAAAAGGATCTGCCAGGTTATCTGCTGATGCAATCTTGGCGATGACAACTTCTCCTCGCTTGACGATGTCTCGTATCAGGTGGTACTTGCGCTCTATATGTTTACTCGCCTTATGGGCTCGTGGTTCCTTCGAGTTTGCAACTGCACCGCTATTATCACAATAAATTGTGATGATTTTGGGCAAACCAGGAATCACATCTAAGTCTATTAGGAAGTTTTTGAGCCACACAGCTTCTTTTGCTGCCTCAGAGGCTGCTATATACTCAGCTTCCATGGTTGAGTCTGATACGCATTTCTGCTTAACACTCCTCCATGCAATGACTCCACCTCCTAAAGTAAACACATAGCCTAATGTAGACTTATTGTTGTCCCTATCTGATTGGAAATCCGAATCCGTGTAACCCACAGGGAGCAAATCATCTGCTTGGTAAACTAACATATAGTCTCGAGTCTTTCTAAGGTACTTCAATATATGTTTTACAGCAGTCCAATGTCCCTGTCCAGGATTACTTTGATATCTGTTAACCATGCCCACGACAAAGCAAATATGTAAGATATCGGAGAATTTTAAATAATAGGGTTATTTGGGAAATAGCCTTATAAAATTTTTCCGGAATTTTTAGAAATTTTCTGGGAATTTTTCGGAGCTCGTACAGAGGGTTTTGAGGGGATCGATCGACGGGCGCGGATTAAGCCTGTTTAGAATACCCATTTAAGTGAGGAAAAGTTTTAATTATAAATTCTTTTCTTTTTCTTTCCCAAACGCCGATCCACCCAAACCATTTCCTTCTTCCCTCTCCCCATCTCCCCGACTCCTTCCTCGTTTTCTCTCACGGATGGATCTGTGGCGATCATCCACATCGCATCATCGGAGGACCAGGTCGCCGAAGCTCGACGGGAAACGACGGAGTCCAGTCTATCTTTGGTCCTGGGATTTCTTCTCCGGTGTTTCCTGTGCCCGATCAATGAAGGCGTGGAGGCTAGGGCACGGAGGGGGCTGGAGGTGCGTCGTTCCCAGCCGATATGTGCCATTCTCTTCTTGAGTTTCATTTTCTTTTTCTTCTCTACGGCCTCGACAAGCGTCTGTGAAGGTTTTTCCATCGCCGCCCCTAAATCGCTTCAATCGGAGAGAAATTAGGGCTGTCTGCGTCCGATCTGTCCAGCACTGGCGGTGTGGGTGAGGTAACAACCTTTGCCGTCACTATTTCTTCCCGATACTCTCTATTCATCGGCAAGAATGTGCTATGCCTAGCTCTGTCACCGGTTCTTCTTTCTCTCTCCAGTGGACGGCGATAACAGTGATCTTGGAGGTAGAGGAGCTGATAGATTCCAGCCCTCATCACTGTTAGCTGGGTTTGCCTTGCCGGATCTGTGATTACCACCGGCGACTGTAGAGGAGGAGGTAAGGTGCAACAGATTGTTTCTCGAGTTAGGTTGTTGCTTGAATTTGTTATGCTTGGTTGGATCTGTGATTTCCTTTTTCATGGATTCCAATATTGATCTGATCAATGAATTCCTGTTTGATCCCTGTTGTGATCCGATTGATTCCAGTGAGGTTCTGCACTGTTGCTGTGGGGTTGTTTTGGTACCAGAAGCACCTCTTTAGTTGCGGATCAAGAGCAGAGGTTGGGAATTGAGGTAAGTGTAGGGATTTGTCACATGTTGTAATTAGCTGTTGATTGTGTATAGATTTAGTTATGATTTGGATTACATGATTACTAGATGGTTAGTGATTATGTTTAGATTTATTTGTTTATATTAATCTAATGGAATGATTAGGGTTAAGGTAATTAACCCTAGTCAACCGTTGGATTTCTAATCTAATGGGAGATTAGGGATTAGATAACTAATCCTAATTGACCGTTTGATTTAATTAGATAGGATAAGGTTGTGTGATTACGGTTTTGCCCTAATTTAGTTTTAGAGATTTTATTTAGCTATTCATTTGGATTTAGCTAAATAAAATATATATATTGTTTGACATAGGACTCTGATTCGAGACAGGCGTCTCGACCTTGGATTTGGCGTGATACTACCTGCTATTTGAGGCGGGTACCCTTTGACTTAACTCTTGATAGTGTCTTATGATATGTGCAGTTTATATATACTTACTAGTGATTGGTAGTTTAGCACTTTCCCTGGGTTTAGTTTAGTGGATATCTGATACATGCTTCTACTGTTAGCTGCTATATATTAGTCTGGCATGTTTTTCTTTCTGGCTATGTTTATCTGTGTTCATAGAGATAGAGGTATTTATTGTGCTTCCCTCTATACTGGATTAGTTGATAGATATGTTGGATATGTGATGTTGGATTCATGTTGTTTATTATCCTTGTTATATATGTGTTTACCTTTTTGGCACCGATATATGGAGGAGGATATGTTCAGTCAGTTGCACAAGCCTCGCAGGTGAGTACAGTTTATTTCAGTTATGCATTTCATATTATTCTTGCAGTAGACTGTATTACATGCTTATTGTTGGTTACTGCAGTTTATTCAGTTATGCATACCTGCTATACTGTTAGGAGATTGTACTATATGTTATACTGTTAGGATACTGTACCGTAGGATTGTTGCTGGTAGTTATTATTGAAGCAATCCCAATGGTCTGCGGGACCATGTGTTTTGGTGTTTGGGTAAAGGGTTTAAGTTAGGTTTACCCTTGTTATTTGATATGTGTACTTGAGTTGTGCAGGACTACAGGTGACACATGTGACTCAGGTTGATGGCTTCGGGTCCGGTGAAGGATGGAGCATCCGAGGGACCGTGGACAAGGCAGCAAGGACAATGGCCGAGGGAAGCGACTTCGAGGCATATGCGAAGGATGGCATTGGGGACAAGCCGCGGGCTTGGATGCATCCGAGGGACGAGAGCCAAAGGAAGTAGGCTTGAAGGCAAAAAGTCAAGGATGCAAAGAAGAGTCAAATGAGTCGTGAGGGTACGAGTGCATGAGAGATTGTACTCAGAGTAAAATCTTAGTTTTAGGGTTTCACTGTAGCGGCACTGTAGCAGTTACTGTAGCGCACTGTAGCAGTCGACTGGTGTATGGACCAGTCGACTGATGCACTGTAGCAGAGAGCCGTTGGGTGGACCAGTCGACTGGTAACGGGCAAATCAGGTTATGATTTGTTCCAAGCTCTATAAGAAGGAGCTTGGTATGGCCGGCCAAGGCGACGAAATTAGACTTGGTTAAAGCCTAATTAGTAGTCACAAAAGTGCTCAAGGTTTCCCTTGTGTCTAAGAGGTCTTGGTGAGTTTGTGGTGAGGTTTCTCCACCCACAAGGAGGTTTGAGTTAGCCGGAGTTTCCGGGGACTAATCCACCGACGGATTGAGGGATCGTCCACCTTACGGACACGTCGTGGAGTAGGAGCATCATCTCCGAACCACGTTACATCGAACGTGTTAGTGGTTTGGTTTGCATTTCCTTTCTTTGTCTTGTATTTAGTTTAGCTTGTTTGTTTTTATTTGTATTCCGCTGCGCAAGCTAACAATAGTGTAGGAAGCTAACGATTTGGGGGTGCCGTCTATCCAACCCCCCTTCAAGCCGGCCACCGATCCTCCAACAGTTATATGTTGCTGTACATATCTATTAGATTACCTGCTGAGTTTTTTGGACTCACACCATTTTATTACTACCTTTCAGGTTGATGCCGTCGGGAGATATTCTAGTCGCTAGCCCCCTTGTTGCGAGGATTTTCTGTAGTCGATCTCTATTTTCGTTACTATATATTTTTTTTCACTTGTGATGTGGGTTTTGTATTGTGGACTTTATGTTGAACCTTTGGGTTTGCTACTTTTGTTTTCCGCTGCGGATATTTTCATTACTTCGTGGATTTCATTTTCTTCGTTGTAGTGGAGTAGGATGTTATACATATATCTGCGATAATTTCTATATCATCTTTTTTTTTATATTAAACTGCGTGGATTGTTCATATTAAACTGTGTGGAATGTTGATATAAACTGCGTGGTTTGATTATTATTTGTATAGTATTGTTCCGGCAGTGTCGGCCGATGTATGGATATATGTATTCTGGATTCATATTGTCACCCGTACAGGGGAGATGCTGTCGAAATTTCTTCTGGCAGGGGCTACCTAGGGCGTGACAAGATATCCAGTCTCGTACACAGCATTGCATACATTAGGCTTCCTACAGGCGAAGCATAAGGAACTGTCTTCATGTCCTCTATCTCCTTTGATGTCTTCGGAGACATCTCTTTAGATAAGGCTACTCCATTCCTAAAAGGTAAGAAACCTTCCTTGGATTTCTGCATACTAAAACGAGCAAGGTTGTATCTATATATGAAGCTTGACATAAGCACAACATCCTTTTCTTGTGATCCCTTATAACTTTGATCCCTAGAATGTGTGCACATTCTCCTAAGTCCTTCATATCAAATTGTTTGGACAACCATACCCTTACGTCCGATAACACTTTGACATTGTTGCTAATTAACAAAATATTATCTACGTATAGTACAAGAAATACAATCATGTTTCCGTTATACTTCTTGTATACACAAGACTCATCCGGACACTGAATAAATCCATATGACTGGATTACTTCGTTAAACCAGATATTCCAAGATCTTGAAGCTTGCTTCAGTCCATAAATGGACCGATTCAGCTTGCACACTAGATGCTCTTTGCCTTTTTCAATGAATCCCTTTGGTTGCTTCATATGGAGATTTTCTTCAAGACTTCCGTTAAGGAAAGCTGTCTTGATATCCATTTGCCAAATCTCATAATCCATATGAGCAGCAATGGATAAGACTATCCGTATAGACTTTAGCATAGCTACCAGTGAAAAAGTTTCCTCATAATTGATTCCCTCTTTCTGAGTATACCCTTTCGCAACAAGCCTTGCTTTGAAAGTTTCTGCCTTCTCGTCTGTCCCTCTAGATCCATTTGCATCCAACAACTTTTACACCATCTGGTGGTTCTACAAGCTCCCAGACCTTATTAGAATGCATAGACTCTATTTCAGAATTCATTGCCTTTTGCCAAGATACTGCATCTATATCTTGGAGTGCTTCGTCATATGTTCGGGGATCAGGTTCATGTTGACCCGAGATCAAGTCTGAAGATTCTCCCAAAAACATGAATCTCTCAGGTTGCCTTACAACCCTCCCACTATGATGAGGCACTGTCTGTGGTTGTGTATCATGTGTGTCACGTGTTGCAGTCTCTTGTGGTACTTCATCTTGTACTGTTGGTACTAAAGTAGACGTGTCCTCTCTTATTTCTTCTAAAACAATTTCACTCATGGGCTTATGGTTCATTACATAATCTTCCTCTAAAAATCGAGCATTGGTGCTAATAATAATCTTCTGATTTTTAGGATTATAAAATAAACCACCTTTCGTTCCCTTAGGATATCCCACAAACAGACAAACTTCTGTACGTGATTCTAACTTGTTAGTATCTCCTTTCATCACATGTGCTGGATTACCCCATATCCGGATATGATTCAGGCTAGGCTTACGCCCATTCCATAATTCCATGGGAGTAGAAGGAACTGTTTTAGAAGGTACCATATTCGGAATGCACACTGTTATTTCCAGAGCATATCCCCAAAACGAATTTGGTAATTCTGAATAACTCATCATCGATCTAACCATTTCCATAAGAGTCATATTCCTTCGTTCTGCCACACTATTCTGTTGGAGTGTACCAGGTGCAGACAATTGGGATTGAATCCTGACTTCTGATAAGTAATTCCTAAACTCTCCATAGAGGTATTCGCCACCACGGTCAGACCGTAGTGTCTTGATACTTTTACCAAGACGTTTCTCCACATCAACCCTATATTCTTTGAACTTATCAAAGCATTCAGACTTGCGACGCATCAAGTAAATGTATCCGTATCTTGAATAATCATCTATAAAGGAGACGAAATATTCATAACCACCTCCTGCCTGGATAGACATAGGACCACACAAATCAGAATGAACCAGTTCTGACACATCTTTGGCTCTATACCCCTTAGCTTGGCCTTAAAAGGTCTCTTGGTCATTTTACCTTTCAAGCAAGATTCACAGGTTGGAAAGTTTTCCAACTCTAATGAACCCAAAAGTCCATCGGCTACAAGCCTTTGAATCCTACTTAAGTTAATATGACCAAGTCTTAGATGCCAAAGATATGTTTGATTCATTTCCAAAGGTTCTTTTCTCTTATTAGAGTTAGAAGATGTGTTATTAATTTCCATATTTTGCATTCTGGGAGAAATTGGATTTAAAGTAAATAAATTGCCAACCAATGCAGCAGAACAGATAACAACCTTATTTCTCTTTATAACCACATTGTTACTAGAAAAACAGAATATCTATCCAAATATAGTTTAGAAACTAAAATTAAATTCTTTCTAAAACTGGGTACATAAAGACAATTTCTTAAAACTAAACTTCTATTCCTATCAAAAGATAAGTAGACGTCTCCCACTGCAACAGTCGCCACCTTAATAGCATTGCCTATGTAGATAGTTATCTCTCCTTCAAATAGTCGATGGGTTTCCTGGAACCCCTACAAAGAATTGCAGACATGATCAGTGACTCCCGTATCTACACACCAGGTGCTGGTAGATAACACCGCTAAACATGTTTCAACTACTAGAACATGAGATATACCTTTATTGTTCTCTTTCCTACGAGGACAGTCTGCCTTCCAATGTCCAGCCTGCTTACAGATGAAGCACTTTCCCTTCGGCTTCTTCATTCCATCTTTTGGTCCTGTCCCTAGAGGTTTATTCACCTTCTTTGCAGGAACAACTTGTTTCTTCTTCTTCTTGCCTTTCGACTTAGAAGTAGAACCATTTCCAGCATAGTGAATATGAGAACTGTGACGAAATATACCTTCTGCTGCCTGTAGTTTTGTCAGAAGTTCCGCCAACGTATACTCTCTTTTGTTCATGTTATAGTTCAGGCGGAACTGCTCAAAACTTCTGGTTGGTGTTTGGAGAATAATATCGACCTGGGTTTCCCCATCAATTTCACCTCCAAGGACTTGTATTTCGTTCAAATAAGCCATCATTTTGAGAATATGATCCCTAACGGGTGTCCCCTCCGACATGGTGGCTGTCATTAACTTTCTCATTGCCTCTTGCCTAGCAGTCCGACTCTGGTGCCCAAAGAATTCTTTGAGATTGTTCATTATATCATAAGCCGTTGGTAAGTCCTGATGCTGATGTTGCAATACATTTGACATTGAAGCCAAAATATAACACCGCGTCATCTCATCTGCCTTTACCCATTTCTTATGATACTCAATCTCCTCTGGGGTAGAATCATTGTTAGGTGTATCTAGGCATACCTCTGACAGTATAAACTTATAGCCTTCAGCAGTTAGGACATTGCCCAGGTTTCTTTTTCAATCTATATAGTTTGGACCAGTAAGTCTGCTTTCTTTCAATATAATGTATAGTGAGTTGAATGTCATCCTAAGAATCACAAAAAAAAACTTTGGTCAAGACTCTAAATTTAGAATAATATTCATTCCTCAAACAATACTATTTAAATTTACTAACACCTCAAAACACCGTGAATATTGCAAGCCACGTTAGTATGGATGTATACAAATTCAACATTTGTAAGAGGAGGGTTTTACCCATTAATTTTATTATCTTGTCATCCTAACTTTATGACAAATAAAATTAATAGTTAGTTTTACTTTGGTCATGAAAAAATAATAGCAGTGACTCCGTTGGGGAGGATACTATTGAATGTGTCTAAGTGTATACCATTACTTGATACTTAGTCCATTAAATAGGATTGTGCCCCTTCAGTTGGAGAAGATCACACACTCTTAAATAATTTCCTATAACCATCCATAAAGGGATCTAGTGATCCGCAACAAACCCATCCGTTATGGAGGGAGGCACTCAGAGCCAACACGCAAGCTTGTTGTATCACTTACAAACCAGTAATGGAGACCGTGGAATTTATTTAAAAATCTCTCTCCCACTTAGTTATTTAAGATGAGGAATTTTAGCCTATGCTATCATACATCACATGCACACACACACATCATAGCAAATAAAAGCAAAAAATATGGAAATTAATGTTCTAACTATTATGGCATTTTCCATCACTGTCCTCGTGTGTTCCAACCCTAGCTGCTGCCATCTTTAACCACCGCCATAGGGTCCAGTTGTCGCATCTATCTTGCTTTTTATTCCGCTGCGCCTCTGGTCCTCCAATAGCACCACGCCTCACAAGGATATAATCCGCGACAAATATAGAATTTTACATATATCGATCCTATATTCCACAAAAGAATGTACATGTAATCTAGATCGAACAAAAATGTAAAATTCTAAAACTAATACAGCTCCTGCTATATTTGATACATACAATCATGCACACACAAAATAATGCCCTTGACATGTCCAAGGGTCCAATCGCACACAATATCTATATGCCATAATAGTTGGAGCCTGTAACCACAAAGTTAGCACATCCTACAATTATCCTGCCTAAATTATGTATGACATGTGCATAATTAATTTGAAAACCAAAACACACAGAGGCAAACCCTAGCTCTAATACCAATTGTTGGTTGTTCCTAGGAAGATCATACCAGTTTCACTGTATAAAAATTTTGTACAAGTGTCGAACCTTTCCTAAACAACCTATTGTGTTCTTTAGAAATTAAATTAGGAATCGCAAACGGAACTTAACATTATTGATTCCAAATTTAACTTATCTGTTCTTAATGGTTTAGATTTGGATCGCAAGCAGAACTTAACACTATTGATTCAAATCAACTTATGTTATAAATTCAATTAAATATTAATTTTCAAAATTAGCTTCCAGGTTAAACATGGTGAGGCACTAGGCCTTCTTAGATATGGGAGTAACCACCACTTCCTAGACAAAGCCTTTTAAGGAAAGCTCATATTTAATTTCTTTATATAACTCTAGGTTTAACCAAAAAGAACAATCGAATCACAAATTCATAAAACAAAAAGAAAATACAAACTCGAATTACAATTCGAAAAACTAGAATCTAATGCCTCTTGTGTTTGGAATTCTTACAAAGAAAAATAACTAGTATGATGCGGAAGAAAATTACTAGTTATACCTCTTCTTTGTAAGCTAATAACTTCGAGATCTTCTGCCGTATTCCTTGCCTCACCTTGGACGTCGTGTGGGTGACGATCCTCCAAGATGAACACCACCCAAAGAGCTTTTCCTCCTCCTCTAAGTTTCGACCACCACCACCACCAAGGAGCAAAAGAGAGCAAAGAGAAAAGAGAGGGAGAGAGGGTCGGCCACAAAAAGATCACCATCAAGAGAATAAGAATTGTTATCTTATGAGGCCTCCCCTCCTCTTCTTTTATATTACTTGCCCAAGGCAAATAAGTGAAAATTTTTTCAAAAATTAAAATCTTTCTCTTGTTTTTCCTTTTCCCTTTTTATTTTTCCTTTTCTTTCCTCTTGATTGATTCAATCACCAAACATGGATTGATTGGCTTGATTGGCCGACCCCTTGCTTGGGCACCAAGCAAGGGTGGCCGGCCACATCATCAAAGAGAGAAAAAATAATTTTTATAAAATTTTATAAAAGAAAACATCCTCTTATAAAATTTTACAAGCTCTCTTTCCTTTTGTGGATGTTAGAAAGGAAAGTTTTAAAAATTAAAACCATGTTTTAAAATTTAAAAATTCTCTTCTAAAATTTCCTTTTTTAACATTATAGAAAATTTCAAATTTAAAACTTCTCTTCCTTTTTTTTAAAAACCATGAGGATGTGTAAAAAAATGAAAGTTTTAAAACTTTTAAACTTTCTATTAAACCATGTGGCCTAATTCAAATAAGGAAATTTTATATTTTAAAAACTCTCTTTTAAAACTTGTAGTTTTCTACAAAGAGAAGATTTTAAAAATTTAAAACACCCCTCCTTATTTGACATATTATGGTCGGCCCCTCTTTGCTTGGACACCAAGCAAAGGGTCGGCCCCTTTGTGAAGGAGATTGGCCAACCCCTTTGGCTTGGTCACCAAGCCATGGGCCGGCCTCTTCTTGAACACAAAGAAGGGCTTTATATATGTGGACTTGAGGCTTTAATGAGGCTACAACAGGGACCTAGAGGATAAATTGGTTTTGGCCTTTCGATGAGCTTAAGTATCCCGTGTTCGCCCCGAACACATAACTTAAGTTCATCAATAATAACTCATTCCACTAGAGAGTTATTATTGCACTACCGCACCAATCCCAAATTACATTATGGGCTCCTTCATATCATGAGTGTGTTAGTCTCCCTGTGTTTAAGATAACGAATGCCCACTAATTAAGTAAGTTACTGACAACTCACTTAATTAATATCTAAGCCCAAGAGTAGTGCCACTCAACCTCATTGTCATGTCCGACTAAGTCTACCTGTAGGGTTTAACATGACAATCCTTATGAGCTCCTCTTGGGGACATTCTTAACCTAGATTACTAGGACGCAGTTTCCTTCTATAATCAACAACACACACTATAAGTAATATCATTTCCCAATTTATCGGGCCTATTGATTTATCAAGTTAAATCTCACCCTTTAATAAGTTAAAGAAATAAATACTAAATATATATGCTTGTTATTATATTAGGATTAAGAGCACACACTTCCATAATAACTAAGGTCTAGTTCTTTTATTAAGTCAGTATAAAAGAACTTACCTAAAATGGTCCTACTAAATACACTTAGAGTGTACCAGTGTAATTTATTAGTCATGATAAACTAGTACCTAATTACAGTACGACTATTCCAATGGTTTGTTCCTTTCTATCTTAGTCATGAACAACTGTTTATAATTTATAAAGAACTGATAACATGATCTTCTGTGTGTGACACCACACACCATGTTATCTATAATATAAATTAATTGAACAACTACACTTAACAAATACAATGTAGACATTTGACCAATGTGATTCTTTTATTTTAAAAATAAATGTTTACAAAAGCTAGACTTTTAGTATACACTCTAACAGGGACTTGTATAAAATTTTTGTACAGGGGAACCAGTATGATATTCCGAGAAGCAACCAACTCAAGGAATACCGTTATTGCCTTAGAGACTTATAAGGCCGGTGAGCACGACCGTCTATAAGCGAGTCGGGAAGAATACTTACGTTCTTCAGAGTTTGGCTCTCAAGTGGGAGATCGCTTCATCCGGTCTATGGCCTATGGTGCAGTAGGAGCGGTCCAACAACTCAAGGAGGGATGGTATCTGTCCCGTGATCCTCCTGAGGACTTTCTAGATCATCGTCGAATCCTCAAAGAGATGCTCGACGATGTATGTTTTGAATTTAAATAATCCTTCATATTGTATATGGTACATCTGCCCGACTTATAAAAGTTAATTTTCACTATCCTTGCTACTACTTCCTCTTTGGATTTTATGCCTTTTCCTTAGTCCTTACTCAATAAAACTCGAGCTATTTAGTACTAGCACTAGGACCTGAGCAGGTCTTAAAGAAGACTCAACCATATTCTAGGATGAGTTACCCCGACTGGGCATTTTATGCCTGGACCAGTCATGCTATCTCTATCTCAAATTTTACAAAGGAATGACCTACTCAGGTACAATAAGGCTAGAGGTAGTTAGCACTCTATAGGCGATCCAACCTCCTACCCCGAGTGTCTTGCAGCTAGTAGGTATCCGATACTAACCTTTTAACAACTTTATATGGCCCTTCCCACTGAGGTGCTAACTTGGTTACCTCTCCTATAAGCTTTGTCCTTTTCCACACTAAGCTCCCTTCTCTGAAGAACCATGGAATCACTCTCCTATCATAATTTTGACGCATCAGTTGCTGATATACAGTTAATCGGCCAGTTGCTCATTCTCAGGTTTTACTGATAAAGTCCAATTCTGAAAGTCGCCACTCGACATTTTCCACGTCATACAGCAGCCTTCTGATAGATGGCACCCCAACTTCTATGGGCACAACTGCCTCACTTTCATAGAGCATGTGAAACGGGGTGAGCTTGGTGCTTTCTCGTGGAGTCGTGTGGTATGCCCAGAGGATGCTAGGCAGCACTTCCACCCAATCGCCGCCTATATGATCCAGCTTGACCTTCAACCCCCAAACTATCTCTCTGTTGGCTACCTCCATTTGCTCTTTACTTTGAGGATAAGCCACGGACATGAAGGCTTGGGTTATTCCAAATCCTTGACATCATTCCTGGATCTTGCGTCCTTGGAACTATCTTCCATTATCTGAGACCAGCTTGTGCGGTATTCTAAATCATCAAAGGATGTTCTTCCATAAAAATTGAATAATGGCTCCCTCAATAATCCTGGCCAGGGCTTCGGCTTCCACCTATTTGGAAAAGTAGTCCACTGCTACGAGCAAGAATCGTCTCTAACCTGGTACCATTGGGAACAGTCCTACCATATCTATGCCCCATTGATCAAAGGCTATGAGACTATTGAGGTTTTAAGCGTATCGGTCGACCGATGTGTCAGGTTCTGATTCTTTTGGCAAGATAAACATGTATTCACCAATCACTGGGCATCTCTCTGTAGGGCCAAAAATACTCGGCCAGCAATACTTTTTGATCCAGCATCCTTCCTCCAACGTGGTTACCACAGCATCCCTGATATACTTCTTGCAAGGCATACTCTGCCTTATCCGTACCTAAGCATTTGAGTAGTGGACTGGAAAATGCCCACTTATATAGTTGATCCCCGATCAGAGTATATACGTGAGCTCTTCTCCTGATCAATCTAGCTTCTTCAAAATCGACAGATAGGACGCCCTGCTGAAGATAAATGATTAATGGGGCTCTCAAGTCGATCGAGGCTTCTATATTGTTCTGTAGGTATATTTGAGCTATTAGGAAGCTTTGGGTCATCGACCTATCCAGCACCCATGTGGTCATAGACCTAGCCATTTTGGCCAATTCATCAGCTCTCTGGTTTTCCACTTGAGAAATATTAGTCACTGTAATTTTCTTGAAGCCTTCCTTCATTTTCTCATATGCTTCTTTATATAGATACATCTTCTCATTATTAACTTCAAAGTTACCGGTCACTTGCTAAGCTACCAGCTGAGAATCTGAGTAAATGATTACCTGAGCTACCCCGACATGTCGAGCTACTTGGAATCCTGCCACTAGTGCCTCATACTCCACTTCGTTGTTGGTGGTTCTGAAGTTTAATCTAATAGCCAGTTGCATGATATCTTCTTGAGGTGATATGAGGAGTATCCCTACTCCACTTTCCTGTTGAGTGGATGACCCGTCCACATACACTTTCTATGTTTCCTCCAAATCAGGCTGATGGACTCCATCAAAAAATCTGCCAAGACTTGTGCTTTAATCATCGTTCGGGGCTGATATTGTATGTCATATTCTCCCAGCTCAGTTGCCCATTTGATGAGACGACCAGCTACCTCTATGTTGGTTAGGGCCTTTCCTATGGTACTATTGGTCAAGACCATAATTGGGTGTGCTAAGAAATAAGCCCGCAGGCGCCAGGCAATGAGAACCAATCCGTACACTAACTTCTCCAGGGTCGTATACTGTTACGTCACCGCAAGTGCACGGTTACGTCGTCAGTAATATAAAAAATTATCGATTCTACAGGGACTGTTGATTAAGCACTAGTTAACTTCACACGGTGAATTATCTAGACAATAGAAGGTTAGTTGGAAAAGAGAGAGTGAAGAAAAGAGAAAATGTAAAGAGTAGAGAAAGAGGGAGAGTTAGATTTGGAGATGGATAGATACTAGGATTTCAATTTCGTTGTGATGCTAGTTAATGTCCCTATGCATTGTTCATCTCCCTAACTCCATGCTTACACTCATGTAGGAGTTCTAACTAAAGTCTGGTACTATCCTACGAAAATCGCACCGAAGAGTATACCCAAGTTCTACTGTCATTAATAAGAAGAGCTAATTTAGGAAGTCCAATTACAGGGAGCATCCTTCTATCAAAAGGGCCCACAGTCCTACGTTCCTAAATTACACAGATCACATCCTAGCGGTAGATTAATGCAATTAAGTAGAAGAGGTAATTTAGGAAGTCCGATTATAGAGATCATCCTTTTATCACAAGGGCCCACGGTCCTACGTTCTTAGATTACACAAATCACTTCCTAACATTAATTTGGAAGAACCCTCTAAACTCTAATTAATTTTCCTAGTAGAGAGTTGATCCCTGTTTCAAGGAAATGCCATAGAAAGTAAGGGATACCTTCTATCACAAGGTCCCATGATCTTACATTCCAGGGCTCTTCCTCTACATGGTGATCTAAACCCTACATCTACATAGATTGAGCTCACACACATTTCGTCAAACGTACACAAGGCACAACACACATAGATGATGATATAAGCACTTTATTGCATAGAAAAATACCCAAATACATAGTTCATATATTCACAATCACATCACAGTTAATTCCTACATCCTAGATCTAGAGATCTACTCCATAGCAAAGGATTTGCAAATAAGAGACAAGAAATTAAGCATTATACACTCTAAAACAAGAGATAGAGAAGAGAGGAATGCTTATCTATGATCCGCCGGTCTTCTTACTTGCAAACCTTTCTCCAGAGGTGGATGGATTGGCGAAGATGGAAGATCTAGGGTTCCCATAAGGGGGAGAACCCTTCTCCAAGGAATGAGGGTGAGCCTCAAGCCAAAGATTGGTAAAAAGGGGAGAAAAACCCCTTTTATAGGCGTCCACACTGGTCATGACACGACCCCGTCACACGGTTGTGTGGCCCACATGACCATGTCTTCTTTCTTCTCTAGACTAGTGACACAGCCGTGTGGATCCACATGGACTCATACATCTTACTCTCTGCCAGGATAACACGACCATGTGGCTCACACGTCCTAGCTCTACTTCTTCTTTGGAAAAGTGACACTGCCATGTGGCTCACACGACCATGTTCTACTTCTTCTCTGGAAATGTAACACGACCATGTGGCTCACATAGCCATGTTCTGGTTGTGCTCGTGGGCTGACAGGGTCATGTGGCTCACACGACGTGGATGACATGGTCGTGTGGCTCACATGGCCTAGCATTGTAGGCCATTTTATCACCTCTTAACTTGGCATTCTTGAGTTGAGGTCTTTAATAAAGTTGTAGATCTTGAAGTTAGCTACAATTCTGTATAAAGAACATGTTGGTGTGGGAAGCATCCGACGATCAAACCTTAGTTTTGATAATGGCAAAAGGGATTCAAAGTTAAGTTTAATTGTTATCTAATGAGCTTAAACAAGGTTGCAAGAAGTCCTAACTGCGATTAAGTAGGAGAAAAATCTTAGGGGGTGGTAACCCTAAGTCCTAGGGGGTGGTAATCCTAGGTAGAGGAGAAATCCTAAGGGGAGGTAACCTTAGGTCCTAGGGTGTGGTAACCCTAGGTGGAGGAGAAATCCTAGGGGAGGGGGGGGGGGGTAATCTTAGGTCCTAGGGGGAGGTAACCCTAGGTGGAGAAAACCCCTAGGGGGTGGTAGCCCTAGGTCCTAGGGGGTGCTAACCCTAGGTGAAAAGTTCAATCAGTCTGGAGGACCGAACTGGCATCAGGTATGATCTCCTGAGTGGAGTAGGTGAGGATGTGTTCCTTGGAAGAGGAAACAGTAGGCGTCGGTTCGACCTAGGGTTTTCGGTTGGAAATCTAAAGTCAGAACCGGACAGCCCAAAGGCTGTCAAACATTTCATCTATTATGTTTGTTATGTACTAACCTTGTTTTGCAGGATATGTTTGTATTTTTGGATTAACATGTCTTACAGGTATGAGAGAACAAGGTTTTCCCTCGGATGAACAGTGTCCGAGGTGCCTCCATGGAGCTTGGAGGCGCCTTGGGTGCAAAGGAGCTGAAGTCTGCGCACAACAGAGCTGGAGGCACCTCAAAGTATATGGAGGCGCCTCAGACTGCTTGGAGGCACCTTGGAGTGGCCATGGAGGCACCTTCAAATGGATCAGAGACGAAGTTTTCAGCGTTGATCCACCCGGCTGACTCGGCAGGTTTGAGGCGCCTTGAATGGGCTTTGAGGCGCCTCCAGTAGGCTATATAAGGGGTCTCAAACAGCAGCCTTGGAACAACAATTCTGAAGTGATCCTACTACAACGTGCTATTAACGAGACGCTCCGACCAAGCTACAACAAGTCCCCGACAACCTGGAGCTTCATCTTCTCTAAATTCTGTTGTCGGTATAGCTTTATTATTTCAGTTTTGTAATACTTAATCTGTACTTTGCGATTTGATAGTGAATTGCCCGAAGTAAACGCTTAACGAGCGTGGGCCTTGGAGTATGAGTCGCCCAAGGCTCTGAACCAAGTAAAAATACTTGGGTCGTTTTGTGTGTTTGTCTTTAATTTATTCCGCTGCTTAACTCTCGTCAAGTTTTTCGATTACGAAATGCATGAAAGCCACGAGCGCTATTCACCCCAACTCTAGCGCGATCTCGATCCAACAATTGGTATCAGAGCGGGGTAGTTTCTATTTGGTGCAACCACTAATCAAGCATTCTTTTAGTGGTGATTTCAATTTTCCGGAGTCGATTGGAATCGGTATCCTTGCCGTCTTCCGATCTTATTTTTTTTCATAATCATACTCTTTTCTCGAAGTGGTGCAACACCACTCGAGAACGTAATTTACAATTATTTTTATATCGCACTACTAATCTAGGATCAAGTCCTGGAACATTCTTTGCGTTCATTTTCCTTGTGCTAGATCTCAAATGGCCCTTCAAAAAGGCTATAGTGTCGCTTGCCCACCTCTCTTCACCGGAGAAGACTTCGGGTATTGGAAGGGTCGGATGGAGGTGTATCTCCAAACTCACTTTAAAGTCTGGATGATCGTCAAAATTGAGCTGCAACTGCCAATTGACGGTGCCGGCAAGCCACTACCATACGAGGACTGGGACGCAAATCTTATCAAAAAGGTGGAGGCAAACGCCAAGGCGACTTGTACCCTCCAGTGTGGCCTATCGAAGGAGGAGCTGAACCACGTCGGCCCTTTCTCCAGCGCCAAGGAATTGTGGGAGAAGATGATCGAGCTTCATGAAGGGACATCCGACACCAAGGTGAGTAAAAGCGATTTAATACTTAATAAACTATATAATATTAAAATGCAGGAAAATGAGATGGCTAGCCAACTCCACGCTCAGACACAAGATCTACTGAATGAGCTTCATGCGATCAGACAGAAAGTGGAGAACCGCGACATATTGAGGTATGCCTTAAACGCCTTTCTGAGGAACACCTTGTGGGCATCCATGGTAGATGCTTACAAGGTCTCTAAGGATATTTCGTCAATTAAACTAGATGAATTATTTGCATAATTTGAGTTACATGAATAGAGTAATTCACGTCCGGTCGAGAAAGGGATTGCTTTGGTTGCATGTACAAGTAGAACCCGGGAAGCTAAAACAAAGTGAAGAATCGAACCGGAATCAGAAGAAGAACTAGATTCGGATGATGACGATGACGAGCTCACGACTGAACTCATCAACCTAGTAAGAAAACTCTACAGAAAAAAGAGGGGCTTCAACAAGAAGGATGTCAAAAAGATAATCCAGTCCAAGGAGGCACAACCAAAGGTGAAGTTCGAGGTGACGTACTACGGGTGTAACCAAAAGGGGCACATCAAGGCCAACTGCCCAAACCAGAAAGATGCAAAAAAGACAAGAAGGAAGAAGGCCCTGAAGGTAACTTGGGACGAGTCGTCTTCAGAGGAGTCCGACGACGAAGAACTCGAGCAGACGAGCTTTCTCGCAATGACGGCTCGGGACTAGATCAGCGAATTCGGAAGCGAGGATGAATCGGAGGCTGAGCCCGAGAGAAGCCACGGATCCGTATCCATTTTCGAAGGGCTAAACCCCTCTATAAGTACAAATCATCTATATAATTTAATAAATTACTTAATACGTAAATTGGCTAAGTCTAATGTTCAGATCAAGTCGCTTCTAAAGGAGGTAACATTCCTTAAAGAAGTGACTAATACCGAGTCCTTGCCTGACCCTTTTCAGGCTGGAACCTCAACTCAAGTTCAAAAACTTGAGGAAGAGAATTCCAGCCTGAAAAGTCAAGTCAAGGATTTGAAGACTACATTGGAACGATTTACACTGGGTTCCAAGAATCTTGACTTGATTATTGGAAAACAGAAAGTCGTATACAATCGATCCGAACTAGGATATAAAGCTATAAAGAAATATCGATCTTATTTATCGCTTATTAACAGACCGAATAGTAAAATAGTCCAAGCATGGGTAGCTAAGTCCAACTTGGCCAATCAAGTTGGACTTGGTCAATATTGGGTCCCCAAGGATCAAGTACATTACCTTGATAGATAATATCGAGGCTATGATCCAGGGGGAGCCAATAAAAAAACTATCTTAATAAATAAATAGAATTGTTTTGATTATTGTTTATTTACTCCCTTGTTAATATGCATGTTTAGATTAGGTAGATTAAGGACCCAGGCATAGTTTACACTTTCTTAGTTAAACCTAGGGGTTTCGAAAGAAAAGCTAAATATGTAATTTCTTTCAGCGGCTCTGTCTAGGAAGTAGTGGATGATCTCATACCCAAGAAGGCTTAGTGCCTCGCCACGACCTGGGAACCAATCTTCGAAATGTATATTTAGCTAACTAATTGGGAAACCTAAGTTTAACTCAAATGTAAATTAATCCTTAGAAATAATCTAAATCAAAGATAATCATCTCACAAAAACTACTTAAGGTTCCCTGATTGATAACTTAGAATCGGGTGAGATGGATCTAAATTAAACTTAGTTCGATCTAATAACTTAATCTATTTAATTTCAATTTAACTTAATTAATCAATTTAATAATTTAAATTTAACGTAATTAATCAATTTAATAATTTCAATTTAACTTAATTAATCAATTTAATAATTTAAATTTAACGTAATCAATCAATTCAATAATTTAATTTAACTTAATTAATCTATTTAATAATTTAACTTAATTAATCTATTTAATAATCTAACTTAATCAATTTAATAATTCAATTGAATTGACTTAACCCAATTGAGTCAATTAACTTTATAAACCATCTCACAAACACCCATAGGAATACCATGGTTGGTCATCTAGATTGGGTGAGATGGAACGTTAAGATAATTTCAGTCAAACTATCTTCTAAATCCAGAAATTGACCCAAGTCAAATACTTTATGTAGGAACATAAAGATTTGGATCAATGGATGTTAGATAGTGGATGCTCCAGACATATGACTGGGGACAGACTGAAATTCACGAAGTTGAAACTCAAGAATCTAGGGCCTGTCGCGTTCGGCAACAACGGAACCCTTAAAGTAATCGGAATATGTAACATTCAACTAAATTATGATTTTTATATTCGAAAAGTATTATTAGTTGAACAATTTAGTTTCAATTTGCTTAGTATACTTAGTCACATTTTCAAAAAATGAATGTACAATTAAGAATATTAATTATCCTGAAATTACACTTTAGGGTATTAGGAAAAAAGAATATTTACACTATAGACCTACCAACTTCCTTACTAGAGTGTTTATTAACACAACAAGAGGAAACTGAGTTATGGCACAGGAGACTGGGTCACACTCATACTAGACTCATTTCAAAAATGAGTCAAAATGGTCTAGTTAGAGGTCTGCCCAAATTAAAATTTATTAAAAATTCAACTTGTGAGGCTTGTCAACAAGGTAAACAAACCAAGTCAAACCATAAGTTAACCAACCTAAACAGAATAACTTCGATACTTGAGCTCCTTCATCTAGACTTGTTTGATTCACATGGAGCCAAGTCACTAAGCAAAAAATCAATATTGCTTAGTAATAATCGATGACTACTCAAGATTTACTTGAGTAAAATTTTTAAAAACTAAAGATGAAACTTTTGAAGTATTTAAGATCTTTTGAAAATTAATAGAAAATGAAAAAGACACCCAGATAAAAAGAATTAGAAGTGACCATGGGGGAGAATTTGAAAATCATAACTTTATTGAATTTTATGAAATGAATGGATATAAACATGAATATTCTTGCCCTAGAACCCCCCCCCCCCCTAACAAAATGGTCTAGTAGAACGTAAAAATAGAACCCTACAAGAAGCCACTAGGACCATGTTAAACGAATACAAACTATCTAATCAATTCTAGGTTGAAGCAATTAATACAGCCTGTTATATACAAAATAGAATTTTAATTAATAAAATCCAGAATAAGACACCTTATGAAATATATTATAATAAAATTCCTAACTTTAACTATTTAAAAGTATTTGGGTGTAAAGTATTTATCTTGAACACCAAAGACTATTTAGGGAAATTTTCATAAAAAATAACTCTAGGAATATTTTTAGGGTACTCAACAACCAGTCGGGCATATAGAGTTTACAACAAAAATACCCTAAAAGTTGAAGAAACAATAAATGTGATATTTGATGAAGAAAATAGAATACCTAATTTAATAAATGAAAACAATAATACAGAAAATGTTAACTCTAGATATATAGAAAATGATGAGGGAACTATACTTGAACCTAGTGACTCACAAGAACCAATTACTAACCCAAATATAAGACCAACTAGAACAAGTATCAATCACCCATCTAACTAAATTTTGGGTGACCCATCTTAAAGAGTCAGAACTAGGTAATCTTATAGGAACCTAAGCCAAATATCCCTTTTTTCCAAAATTGAACCCAAAACTATAGATGAAGCCCTACCAGACCCAAACTGGACCTTAGCAATGCAAGAAGAATTGGCCCAATTTGAAAGAAATCAGGTCTGGGAATTAGTGCCTAAACCCGTTAACAAGACCATAATTGATACTAAATGGGTTTTTAGAAACAAATTAAATGATCAAGGAGAAATAGTCAGAAACAAAGCTAGGTTAGTAGCTAAGGGATTTAATCAAGTAGAAGGGTTAGACTATGATGAGACCTATGCCCCTGTAGCCAGACTTGAATCCATTAGGATTCTGCTGGCCTATGCAGCACACAAAGGATTCAAGCTATACCAAATGGACGTGAAATCCATATTTTTAAATGGGTTTATTGAAGAAGAGGTATACATAGGCCAACCCCTCAAATTTGAAGATCTAGAACATCCAAATCATGTCTTTAGACTAAAAAAAGGCTCTATATGGATTAAAACAAGCACCTAGGGCTTGGTATGAACACTTATCCAATTATCTAATATCAAAATGGTTCAACCAAGGTCAAATAGATCCAACCCTCTTTGTAAAAACCTTAGAAAAAGACATTTTCATAGCCCAAATATACGTAGATGATATAATTTTTGGATCAACCAACTCCAAATTTTTAAAAGAATTTACCAAATTAATGGAAGATGAATTTGAAATGAGTCTGGTAGGTGAACTGAACTTTTTCTTAGGTTTACAAATTAAACAAACCAAAGATAAAATTTACATTTATCAAACTAAATATGCTAAGGAATTAGTTAGAAAATTTGGAATGAAAAACTCAAAAAATATTAATACACCTATGGCCACTAATATTAAAATTGACTCGGACATAGAAGGTAAACTAGTAGACTCGAAATACTATCGAAGTGCGATAGGGAGTCTACTGTGCCTAACTGTGAGCTGACTAGATATTCTTTTCGTAGTAGGTATGTGTGCAAGATACCAATCTTGTGCAAAAGAATCTCACTTAACCTTTGTAAAAAGAATACTAAGGTATATTAAGGGAACCCTAAATGTAGGATTATGGTACCCTAGGTCTTGCACCCTTGACCTAACCGGCTACTCTGACTCAGACTATGTCGGGTGCAAGCTAGATAGAAAAAGCACAAGTGGTAGCTGTCAATTTTTTAGTCAGTGCCTAGTAAGTTGGTCAAGCAAAAAAACAACACTGTGTTGCTTTATCTACCACTGAAGCTGAATATATAGCCCTAGGTGAATGTGCATCTCAATTGTTATGGATGATGCATACCCTTAAAGACTATCAACTAGAATATTAGAAAACAAAATTTTTAATTGACAATATAAGCTCAATCAATCTAACCAAAAACCCAATTCACCACACTAGGACCAAACATATTGAAGTAAAACACCATTTTGTAAGGGATCACATAGCCAAGGGTGATATTATACTTAATTATGTTGAGTCAAAATCAGACCTAGCTGACATATTCACAAAGCCCTTACCTGAACTTGAGTTTAGCTCACTTAGAAGACAAATAGGGATGTACTTAGTAAAATAGAATTCATTCTTTCTACGTACTTTTCTCAATTTCTTTTGTTAAATGTTAGGAAAAGTGTTTTTCAAAATTCCTTCTGCTTAATAGTACCTCCATGTTAGTACTTAATTGATCTTCTTTACTCTCTAATTGGTTTTCAAACTCTAGGAAAAATGATATTTTCAAATATCCTCATTTCTTAGATTTTCAAATTTTGGACTTAGCCTAGGCTTAACCCTAGAAATCATGTTCCCCTAGTTTTCAACCAGAGCATCTCACAAGCACACTAGGCCTACCTTGTTTGTTTTTGAAAAAATTAGAATGGGGTGAGATGCATAGGGTATAGTCTAGACTTCATAATACTTATTTCTATGCATCACAGTAAGTCTGGACAATAAATACCAAAATTATAGTAATCAAGTTAAGTTATCCAGACTTAGTTAAATATAACTGGATCATTAGCTTAACTTGACTAACCAAGTGAAAGCTATTGCCCTCTAGGTAATCAGCTAGTAACTAATTGTTAGACATGTTGCCAAGGAATTTAAGTATTTACCTTTTAATCACTCATGCTTGGACTTTAGGAATATTTTTTGGTTTTGTTTGATTCTCCAAAGTGAAAATG
The DNA here is from genome assembly GCF_018446385.1 of Zingiber officinale. Classification (NCBI taxonomy): domain Eukaryota; kingdom Viridiplantae; phylum Streptophyta; class Magnoliopsida; order Zingiberales; family Zingiberaceae; genus Zingiber; species Zingiber officinale. The sequence continues at coordinate 20,250,180 of NC_055994.1, forward strand.
GCCTTAGTTAAAATTTTACAAGTTTTTCAAGATAAGTTTTTTTTAATTATTTTCAAAATGGAAAAACAAAAATTTATTTTTCAAAATTTTGACTAAGACTCTATATTTCAAACATAGCGTCTAAAGCAATCTCAAAATTTTTATCTAAGTGCCTTTCAAATGCTTATTAAATTTGGCAAAGTACTTCAAAAACTAACTAAGTTACTTTTCAAAGTCAAAAACTTCACTTAGCTAAAAGTTTTACAAGAAAATTTAGTGTTTTCCGAAGTATGTTTAATCCTCTACTTAAAAACTTTTATGTTTCTTAAATTCTTCATTCCCTCTTTAGAAGCTAAGTGTTTATTTAACATCCTATTTTTGAAAATAAGATAAAAAATGCTCTCAAAACTAGATAAGGAAACTTATCACTTTTCTTATACTCCCTTAAAATTGTTTTGATATATGGCAAAGGGGGGAGAGTATAGAGAAATTCAAATTCAATTCAAAGAAAATTAAAGAAAAGAAAGTTTAAAGACTTAAGGGGAGCTTGTATTAAGGGGGGTTTTTTTTTGTAAGATTCCATTAAGGGAGAGCTTTATTTGTGATGCTTGTGCTAAACTTTTGCTTATGCTAGTAACATCTTTATTATTTTTTTGCTTAACTTTGAATTTCTGTTGCCATAATCAAAAAGGGGGAGATTGTTGGTGTGGGAAGCATCCGACGATCAAATCTTAGTTTTGATAATGGCAAAAGGAATTCAAAGTTAAGTTTAATTGTTATCTAATGAGCTTAAACAAGGTTGCAGGAAAATCCTAACTGCGGTTAAGCAGGAGAAAAATCCTATGGGGTGGTGACCCTAGGTCCTAGGGGGTGGTAACCCTAGGTGGAGGAGAAATCCTAAGGGGGGGTAACCTTAGGTCCTAGGAGGTGGTAACCCTAGGTGGAGGAGAAATCCTCAGGGGGGGGGGATAACTTTAGGTCCTAAGGGGAGGTAACTGTAGGTGGAGAAAAACCTTAGGGGGTGGTAGCCCTAGGTCTTAGGGGGTGGTAACCCTAGGCGAAAAGTCCAGTCAGTCTGGAGGACCGAACTAGCATCAGGTATGATCTCCTGAGTGGAGTAGGTGAAGACGCGTTCCCTGGAAGAGAGAACAGTAGACGTCGGTTCGACCTAGGGTTTCCGGTTGAAAATCTAAAGTCAGAACCGGATAGTCTGAATGTAACGACCCACCCTCCTCGCTATTAGTCTGTGAGGGTGGAGCGCTACTGGACTACTAACTTTACTTAATTAGAGTTGTTCACATGTAAAGATCAATACATAAACTCTCTAAAAATCCAATTAACTAGCAGCGGAAAAGTAAATGACTCATCTAATACATTCTTAATAAATGACAATCTTAATAAATCCTTATGCTAGGTCCCAAGGCTTCTATAGTCCAGGCATCACACATCCATCCGCACCTCCTTGTCGCCTTCCTTTGCTATAACTTTTCCTTTCCTTTATCTGCAGTAAGAGGAAAATGCAACTATAAGCAAAATTGCTTAGTAAGCGCTATCTAACTCACAAAACTCGAATATACATGTAACTGGAAGAAGCAAATCTAAATAACATGTCAGTATATAAGAAAGCTAAACTTGCTGAATTTTAAACTTATGTGAAGCTTATTTCTTTTGTTTGAAAACTTATTCTTTAATTCACTTGTTTAAAACTTATTCTTTAATACTTTATACTTATGTAAAAATTGCTTTACTTGTTCAAAAACTTATACTTATAATACTTCAAAATAATAATCAACTTCTCTTGGGCCCGGCAACTGTGCTTTTACTTTTGTAACGACCCGACCCATTTGGCGGCCCATTTGGCGACCCTCGAGTCGTCGACCGTCGACCGTCGGCCGTGCCGTTACTACTAGGTTATCTAAACCTAGGGACGACTATGGGAGCCCAACCCAAAGACCACTGAGAGTCCAGCACAGTGTCACTGATAAAAGTAAAATATTTGTTATCTTTTAATACTTCTAATATATAATGTCTCAGCATTTTCTTTAGCACCTTGTCTGCCAAATTCCCTAAAGTCTTGACTTTGGGATCTACTTAAGGCCTTGACCTTTTTCTTTCTTTTCTTTATCTTTCTTATACTTTTCTTAAACTCAAAATACTAATAGGGAGCTCAAAATTTGTAATTGAAATGCTTAATGAAAAATCTACACTGCAATGCTTAATTAAAATCTACATTATAAGCTTACATAAAAATCTGCACTTATAAGCTTAATTAAAATCTGTACTATAGGCTTAATTAAAATATGCACTATAAGCTTAAATAAAAATCTGCACTATAAGCTTAATTAAAATCTGCACTATAGGCTTAATAAAAATCTGCACTATAAGCCTAAATAAAAATCTGCACTATGAGCTTAATTAAAATCTGCACTATAGGCTTAATTAAAATCTGCACTATAAGCTTACATAAAAATCTACATATGAGCTTAATTAAAAATCTACACTATAAGCGCTCATCATGCTTCGAATTCAAGAAGAACAAAGGTCCGAAACTACTCCTACTGCAGGTGAGAAGCACTTACCTTGATTCTTGGACTCACAACCGAACAAAAAGGGCATCTAGGACCTTGGCCGGCCGCCGGAGATGATACCCTAACTCCCTTTCATTTTCTGCCCGAGCTCCGCCATCATACGCAGAAGAGAAGGAGAGAATGGTTTAAGTCACGGGAAAACAGAGCATCAACTTATCCCTTTTTATAACTTAATATTTCTGTTAACTCCTTAAATAAATTCGCTATCTTTTCTAAACAAACAAATCCAACATCAACTTATCCCTTTTATAATCTAATATTCTGTTAATTATCTTAAATAAATTTGCTACTTTTTCTAAACAAACAAATCCAACATCAACTTATCACTTTTATAATATTCTGTTAACTATCTTAAATAAATTCGCTACCTTTTCTAAACAAACAAATCCAAGATCAACTTATCCCTTTTATAATCCAATATTCTGTTAACTATCTTAAATAAATTCGCTACCTTTTCTAAACAGAAAAATCTGTTTGCACACCTGGTCAGTCGGGTTTTGACCGAGTCAAAGGTCATGGGTTCAATTCTCGGCTTGGACATTTTTTTGTCGAAACTTCCTTCGTTTTGTAAAAATACCAAACGACCTCCAAAAATTACATAAAAATACTCTAAAAATTTCTAAAAATCCCTAGAATATTTCTATAGCATTTTTAAATTACTTTTAGGACTCTAATTAGGGAAATTTGGATCGTTACAATTCCCCATATCTTATAAAAAGTTCATCCTCGAACTTAGAATAATTCTATAGCATGTTCTCTACCTTGTACATGCATTAGTTAGCATCCATAATCTAATGTACTAAGGAAAACCACATCAAAGGTATCTTAGGACCTCCTAACCTACATACAATGAACATAAGCATAAGCAGTGACATAAGCATGACAGCATAAATGTAAGCATGGTAGATGAAATAAACATAATGATAGACTCGATCACAAGCATGTCCATATGCATAGGCAAAAACATAACATGAACATAACGTAGACCTAAACATAAACATAAATATAAACATAACATGACTTGAACATACTTGCATGCATACTCATAAACATACTATTGTGGCGGTCTAGTTGCACTTAGTAGTGTCATAACATAAGTTGTTGATCAGACAACTACCCTAGCGCTAGGTTGGTAGGGGTCCGAACTTAGGACCGGAGTTCCCCTTTATTCTGGCGCGCTCACTGGGCTTAGGTCCCCAAATCATACCACCATCCCAGAACATATCTTGTTTGATTCTGGCGCGCTCACCGGGCTTAGGTCCTCGGATCATACCACCATCCCAGAACACATCTTGTTTGATTCTGGCGCGCTAACCGGGCTTAGGTCCCCAGATCATACCACCATCCCAGAACACATCTTGTTATGTAAAAGAAACTAAGCAGAATTCTTAACTTTATAAGCACTTCTAAACATCTCCCTATTCTATACATATAATCTAATACTTCCAAGGATTTCTCTTTATTGTAAAGAATAAAGAAAAACATACTAAAAATTAAATACTTTCTTACTTGAAGACGGCAAGGTTAGTGCTGATGTGTGATGTTAGAGAATAGGAACTGCTCTGATACCAACTGTAACGACCCACCCTCCTCGCTACTAGTCTGTGAGGGCGGAGCGCTACTGGACTACTAACTTTACTTAATTAGAGTTGTTCACATGTAAAGATCAATACATAAACTCTCTAAAAATCCAATTAACTAGTAGCGGAAAAGTAAATGACTCATCTAATACATTCTTAATAAATGACAATCTTAATAAATCCTTATGCTAGGTCCCAAGGCTTCTATAGTCCAGGCATCACACATCCATCCGCACCTCCTTGTCGCCTTCCTTTGCTATAACTTTTCCTTTCCTTTATCTGCAGTAAGAGGAAAATGCAACTATAAGTAAAATTGCTTAGTAAGCGCTATCTAACTCACAAAACTCGAATATACATGTAACTGGAAGAAGCAAATCTAAATAACATGTCAGTATATAAGAAAGCTAAACTTGCTGAATTTTAAACTTATATGAAGCTTATTTCTTTTGTTTGAAAACTTATTCTTTAATTCACTTGTTTAAAACTTATTCTTTAATACTTTATACTTATGTAAAAATTGCTTTACTTGTTCAAAAACTTATACTTATAATACTTCAAAATAATAATCAACTTCTCTTGGGCCCGGCAACTGTGCTTTTACTTTTGTAACGACCAGATCCATTTGGCGGCCCATTTGGCGACCCTCGGGTCGTCGGCCGTGCCGTTACTACTAGGTTATCTAAACCTAGGGACGACTATGGGAGCCCAACCCAAGGACCACTGAGAGTCCAGCACAATGCCACTGATAAAAGTAAAATACTTGTTATCTTTTAATACTTCTAATATATAATGTCTCGGCATTTTCTTTAGTACCTTGTCTGCCAAATTCCCTAAAGTCTTGACTTTGGGATCTACTTAAGGCCTTGGCCTTTTTCTTTCTTTTCTTTATCTTTCTTATACTTTTCTTAAACTCAAAATACTGATAGGGAGCTCAAAATTTGTAATTGAAATGCTTAATGAAAAATCTACACTGCAATGCTTAATTAAAATCTACATTATAAGCTTACATAAAAATCTGCACTTATAAGCTTAATTAAAATCTGTACTATAGGCTTAATTAAAATATGCACTATAAGCTTAAATAAAAATCTGCACTATAAGCTTAATTAAAATCTGCACTATAGGCTTAATAAAAATCTGCACTATAAGCCTAAATAAAAATCTACACTATGAGCTTAATTAAAATCTGCACTATAGGCTTAATTAAAATCTGCACTATAAGCTTACATAAAAATCTACATATGAGCTTAATTAAAAATCTGCACTATAAGCGCTCATCATGCTTCGAATTCAAGAAGAACAAAGGTCCGAAACTACTCCTACTGCAGGTGAGAAGCGCTTACCTTGATTCTTGGACTCACAACCGAACAAAAAGGGCATCTAGGACCTTGGCCGGCCGCCGGAGATGATACCCTAACTCCCTTTCATTTTCTGCCCGAGCTCCGCCATCGTACGCAGAAGAGAAGGAGAGAATGGTTTAAGTCACGGGAAAACAGAGCATCAACTTATCCCTTTTTATAACTTAATATTTCTGTTAACTCCTTAAATAAATTCGCTATCTTTTCTAAACAAACAAATCCAACATCAACTTATCCCTTTTATAATCTAATATTCTGTTAATTATCTTAAATAAATTTGCTACTTTTTATAAACAAACAAATCCAACATCAACTTATCACTTTTATAATATTCTGTTAACTATCTTAAATAAATTCGCTACCTTTTCTAAACAAACAAATCCAAGATCAACTTATCCCTTTTATAATCCAATATTCTGTTAACTATCTTCAATAAATTCGCTACCTTTTCTAAACAGAAAAATCTGTTTGTACACCTGGTCAGTCGGGTTTTGACCGAGTCAAAGGTCATGGGTTCAATTCTCGGCTTGGACATTTTTTTGTCGAAACTTCCTTCGTTTTGTAAAAATACCAAACGACCTCCAAAAATTACATAAAAATACTCTAAAAATTTCTAAAAATCCCTAGAATATTTCTGTAGCATTTTTAAATTACTTTTAGGACTCTAATTGGGGAAATTTGGATCGTTACACTGAAGGCTATCAAATATTTCATCTATTATGTTTGTTATGTGCTCACCTTGTTTTGCAGGATATGTTTGTGTTTTTGGATTAACATGTCTTGCAAGTATGAGAGAACAAGGTTTTCCCTCGGATGAACAGTGTCCAAGGCGCCTCCATTGAGCTTGGAGGTGCCTCGGGTGCAAAGGAGCTGAAGTCTGTGAACAACAGAGCTGGAGGCGCCTCAAAGGATATGGAGGTGCCTCAGACTGCTTGGAGGCACCTTGGAGTGGCCATGGAGGCGCCTTCAAATGGATCAGAGATGAAGTTTTCAGCGCTGATCCACGCGGTTGACTCGGTAGGTTTGAGGCGCCTCTAGCAGGCTTTATAAGGGGGCTCGAACAACAGCCTTGGAACAACAATTCTGAAGTGATCCTACTACAACGTGCTGCTAACGAGATGCTTCGACTAAGCTACGACAAGTCCCTGACAACCCGAAGCTTCATCTTCTCTAAATTCTGTTGTCGGTATAGCTTTATTATTTCAGTTTTATAATACTTAATCTGTACTTTATGATTTGATAGTGAATTGCCCGAAGTAAATGCTCAACAAGCGTGGGCCTTGGAGTAGGAGTCGCCCAAGGGTCTGAACCAAGTAAAAATACTTGGGTCATTTTGTGTGTTTGTCTTTAATTTATTCCGCTGCTTATCTCTCGTCAAGTTTTCCGATTACGAAACGTGTGAAAGTCATGAGTGCTATTCACCCCCCCTAGCACGATCTCGATCCAATAGAACAACCCAAAACTCCAACCGAGCAAAAAGTTATGCCCATTTTACTATTGTTGTGTAGTGTAGGATTTGACACGGCTGTGTGCCAAGGCCGTGTCTCATAGAAACACATTTTAGTCCTTCAAGACGTGCTTTTCTCTAGTTGACGTCTTCATAAGAGTTGTAGATCTTGATGTTATCTACATTTTGATATAAATAAAAGCCTGTAACCCCAACCGAGCATAAAGTTATGGCCATTTTAGTTTCAATCTGTAGTGTTAAAAATTTCGCATGGCCTTCACACGGCCTCCACACGCCCCCCACATGGCCTTGACATTGTCGTGTCGATTCCACACGGCCAAAACATGGAAAAACTTAGTTTTTTTTATGTCCATGTGAGTTCCACATGGCCAGCCACTCTGGAAGCTCTAGATTTCATTTAAGCTCAGTTTTTGCTCCAAATCATGTCCTATCAATCAAAACAAGCAAAGAGTAGATCTCCAAACAAAATGTAATCGAAGTATGACATTATAATGAAATATGGTGCAATAAGTATACATCATATGCATGAAGTGTTAGGATGTATACTAAAAGCCTAGTTTTTTGTATAAATATTTATTTTGAAATAAGAATCACATTGGTCAAATGTCTACATTTATGTTAAATGTAGTTGTCCATTTAATTTCTATTTTAGATAACATGGTGTGTGGTGTCACACAGAACATCATGTTATCAATTCCTTATAAATTATAAATAGTAGCTCACAACCAAGATGGAATGGGACAAACCATTGGAATAATTGTAGTGTAATTTGGTATTAGTTTATCTTGATTATAAAATTACACTAGTACACCCTAAGTGTATTGAGCAGGAACATTTGGTTGTTCTTTTTATACTGACTGTAAAAAAAGAACAGGGCCTCTATTATTATAGAAGAATGTACTCTTAATCATGATATAATAATAAGCATGTATACTTAATATTTATTTCTTTAGTTTATCAAAGGGTGAGATTTAGTTCATTAAATCAATAGGTCCGATATGTTGGAAAATGATATTATTTATATGGTGTGTTATTAATTATAGAATAAAACTGTGTCCTAGTAATCTAGGTTGATGATGTCCCCATAAGGAGCTCATAAGGATTATCATGTAAACCCTATAGGTGGACCTAGTCTGGTATGATAATGAAGTTGAGTGGTACTACTCTTGGAGCTAGATATTAATTAAGTGAGTTATCAGTAACTCGTTTAATTAATGGACATTCGATATCTTAAATACAAGGAGATTAACGTACTCATGATAAGAAGGAGCCCTTAATGTAATTTTGGATTGGTGCGGTAGTTCAATAATAACTCTTTAGTGGTATGAGTTATTATTGATGAACTTGAGTTGGGTGTTAGGGGCGAACACAGGAAGCTCAAGCTCATCGGTAGACGAAAACCAATTTCTCCTCTTGGTCCCTGTTGTAGCCTCTATAAATCCTTGTATCCATAAAGTCCACTTCTTACCAAGTAATGGGTCGACCACATCCTTGCTTGGTGCAAGGGGGCCAACCAAGCATTGGCTTGGAAGCCAAGAGGTGGCCAGCCAAGCTTGGTGTCCAAGATAGCGGTCGACCACCAGAAAAGGAAAAGGAAGTTTTGTAAACAAAATTTTGTTAAATCTTTCCTTATTTGTAGTAATCTACAATGGTTAAAAGAGAGATTTTATTTTGTTAAAATCTTTCCTTTTTTGTAGTTATCTACAATGGCTAAAAGAAAGATTTTAATTTTGTTAAAAACTTTCCTTTTATAGCCATCCTTTGAAAAGAGAGTTTTAAAATTTTAAAATCTTTCCTTTTATACCTATCTACAAAGGATTAAAGAGAGATTTTAATTTTGTTAAAATCTTTCCTTATTTGTAGTTATCTATAATGTTTAAAAGAGAGATTTTAATTTTTGATAAAACTTTCCTTTTTGCAACCATGATTTAAAAAGAGAAGTTTTAATTAATCTTTCCTTTTTGTAGTTGTCTACATATTTTAAAAGAGAAAGATTAATTTTAAAACTTTCCTTTATTTCCATGTACAATAGGAAATTTAGAAAAAAGAGATTTTAATTATTGTTAAAATTTCCTTTTTTAAAGGGAGGCCACAAATAAGGAAGTTTTAATTATGTTCAAAACTTTCCTTTTTTTGCCTTGACCAAGGATTATAAAAGAGAAGGAGAGGGTGCCTCATGAGACACACAACCCTATTCTCTCTTCTCTTTTCCTTGGTGTGACCGGCCCCTTCCTCCCTCTCTCTCTTTTCTCTTCCTTAGGCTGGCGGCACACCATCCTTTCTTCTCTTCCTTTCTTCTTTCTAAGGTTGGCACTCATCTCTTCTTGGTGGCCGAAACTTGAAAGAATTGGAGAAGACTCTATCTTGGTGGCCGATTACTTGGAGAGGAAGAAGAAGAGAGAAAGTTTCCTATTCTGGCATCCCTTGGTGGCTCGAGAGTCTTTGAAGAAAAGAAGTGGTTTGGGTGGATTCTATCTTCGTTGATCGTCACCCACACGACGTCCAAGAGGAGGAGAGGAATACAACGGAAGATCAAGATGTCTATAAGCTACAAAGAAAGGTATAACTAGTTATTTGTTTCCGCATCATAACTAGTTCATGTTCTTTGTATAGATCTTGAAAAACCAAACACAAGAGGCTATCAATTTTATACTATCATTTTTGTTATCGATTTTGTGTTCCGATTTTGTGTTTCGATATTGTGCTTCTATTGAGGTCTCTGTAGTTAAACCTAGTTTACTGTAAGAAGTTAAATATCCAATTTCATTGAATGGCTTTGTCTAGGATGTGGTGGATGATCCCATAACCAAGAAGGCCTAGTGCCTCACCATGTTTAACCTGGAAGACGATCTTTGAAATTGATATTTAATTAACTTCTGTAATATGGTTTAACTTAGGAAGATCACATCGGTTAAACTTGGAGTAAAAATATTAAGTATCGTTTCCAATCCAAGTTTAACTTCTGAAGGACAATTTGAATTAATAATATTAAGCATCATTTGCAATCCAAATTTAACTTCAGTCGAGCACATGGGTAGCTAGGATAGTTCTATGTTTTTGTAAATTTTTGTACAGGGGAACTAGAAGGAATCTAGGTGTAGCAACCAACATTTGGTATCAGAGCTAGATTTTAGCCTGTGTGTGTTTGGTTTTTAGTTTAATTATGCACATGGCATACATAATTTAGACATGATAATAGTAGGATGTGCAAATAGATTAACTCTGTGTTTGCAGGCATCCTAGATTCAACTATTATAGTCATGTTGTGTTTGTGTGTGATTGGACCCTCGGACATGTCGAGGGCATTTTATGTGTGTGCATAATTGTAATATTAAATACAACAGGAGCTGTATTAGTTATTAGGATTTTACATTTTGTTTGATCTAGGTTATATGTACATTCTTTTGTAGAATATAGGATCGATAAATGTAAAATTTTATTTTTATCGCGGAGCATATCCTTGCTAGCCGTGGGACTATTTGAGGACCAGAGGCGCAGCGGAAAAAGAGGCAAGATAGATGCGACGACTAGACCCTATGGTGGTGGCTAAAGATGGCAGCAGCTAGGGTTGCTGGCACACGGAGGACAGCTATGGATAAAGGTCATAATAGTTGGAAAATTATTTTTATTATTTATTGCCTTTTATGTTGTGTGGGCTTGTGTTTGTGTGCTTGTGTGCATGTTAAAATTCCTCGTTCTAAATAACTAAGTGGGAGAGGAATTTAATTAAATTCCATAGTCTCTATTACTGGTTTGTAAGTGATGCATTCAAGCTTGCGCGGTGGCTCTGAGTGCCTTCCTCCACATCGGATGAGGTTGTTTACGGATCACTAGATCAAACTTCATTAATGGATGATTATAGGAAATTATTTAGGATGTGTGTGATCTTCTCCATCCGAAGGGGAACAATCCTATTTAGTGGACTTAATATCAAGTAATGGTATACACTTAGGCACATTTAATAGTATCCTCCCCATCGGAGTCACTGCTATTATTTGTGTGACCGAAGAAAAACCAACTATTAATTTGTCATAAAGCTAGGTAATACCCCCTCTTACAAATTATTGAATTTGTATACGTCCACACTATCGTGGCATACAAAATTCATGATGTTTGAGGTAATTTTATTTGTCATAAAGTTATGTTGATAAAATTAATGGGTAAAACCTCCTTTTACAAATGATTGAATTTGTATACGTCCACACTATCGTGGCATACAAAATTCACGGTATTTGAGGTAATTTTAGGTTGACAAGATAATTAATGGGTAAACCCCTCCTCTTACAAATTATTGAATTTGTATACGTCCACACTATCGTGGCATACAAAATTCACGGTGTTTGAGGTGTTGGTGAATTTAAATGATATTGTTTGATGAATTAATATTATTTTAAATTCAAAAATTTTGACCAAATATTTGATTGAAGATAGACCAATTATTAATTTTATTTGTCATAAAGTCAGGTTGACAAGATAATAAAATTAATGGATAAAACCTTCTCTTACAAATGTTTGAATTTGTATACGTCCACACTAATGTGGCATATAAATTTCTGGTGTTTTGAGGTGTCGGTAAATATTGAGGAATCAATATTATTTTAAGGTCTTGATCAAATATTTTGTGATTCTCAGGATTTTAAATGACTTTCAATCCCCTAGCTGTTATATTAGAGAATACACTTACAAGTCTCAATTATATTGATTGGAAAAAAAAGTAGACTATCCTCATAATATTGAGAACAATAAATGTGTATCCTATTCATTAGTTGTTGAAACATGTTTAGTGGTGTTATCTACCAGTACCTGGTGTGTAGATACGGGAGCCACTGATCATTTTTGCAATTCATTGCAGGGGTTCCAGGAACCCCGACGACTACATGAAGGGAAAATCACCGTCTACATGGGTAATGCTACAAAAGTAGTGGTTGTTGTAGTGGGAGATGTTTATAGGAATAAAACATTGATTTTGAGAAATTATCTTTACGTACCAAGTTTTAGAAAGAACTTGATTTCAGGATGGATATTTTGTTTCTTTTGATGACAAAGTTGTTATCAAAAAGAATAGAGAAGATATCTTTTCTAGTACGTTGGTTGGTAATTTATATACTCTAAATCCAATAACTCCCATGATGCAACAATTGGAAATTAATAACACATCTTCTAATTCTAATAAGAGAAAGCAACCTTCAGAAATGAACCAAACATATCTTTGGCATCTAAGGCTAGGTCATGTTAACTTGAGTAGGATTCAAAGGTTAATAACCGATGGACTTTTGGGTTCATTGGTGGTGGAAAAATTTTCCAACCTGCGAGTCTTGGTTGGAAGGAAAAATGACCAAGAGACCTTTTAAGGCCAAGGGGTATAGAGCCAAAGATGTGTTGGAATTGGTTCATTCTAATTTGTGTGGACCTATGACTATCCGGGCAAGAGGTGGTTTCGAATATTTCGTCTCTTTTATAGACGACTATTCGAGATATGAGTATATTTACTTGATGCGCCGTAAGTCTGAGTGCTTTGATAAGTTTAAAGAGTACAAGGCTGATGTAGAGAAACATCATGGTAAAAGTATCAAGACACTACGGTCTGATCGTGGTGGCGAGTACCTCTTAGGAGAGTTTAGGAGCTATTTATCAGAGGTCGGGATTCAATCCCAACTGTCTACACCAGGTACACCCTAACAGAATGGTGTGGTAAAATGAAGAAATAGGACTCTTATGGAAATGGTTAGATCAATGATAAGTTATTTAGAATTACTAAATTTATTTTGGGGATATACTCTGGAAATAGCAGTGAACATAGTGCCTTCTAAGTCATATCCTCTACTTCCATAGAATTGTAGAATGGGCGTAAGCCTAGTCTAAAGCATATTTAGATTTGGGGTAGTCCAGCACATGTGCTGAAGGGAGACACTGATAAGTTGGAATTATCAACAGAAGTTTGCTTGTTTGTGGGTTATCCTAGAAAAATGAAAGGAGTTTTATTTTATAGTCCTAAAAATCAGAAGGTCATTGTTAGCACCAATGCCCGATTTTTAGAAGAGAACTATGTAATGAACCACAAGCCCATAAGTTAAATTGTTCTTGAAGAAATAAGAGAAGACATGTTTATTTTAGTACCAACAGTACAAGATGAGATACCACAAGAAACTTTAACACGTGTCACAAATGATGCACAATTACAAGCAGTGCCACGTCGTAGTGGGAGGGTTTTCGGCAACCTGATAGATTCATGTTTTTGGGAGAGTCTTCGGACTTGATCCCTGGTGAACATGAACGTGATCTCTGCACATATGATGAAGCACTCCAAGATAAAGATACAACATCTTGGCAAAGAATAATGAACTTTGAAATAAAATCTATGTATTCTAATAAGGTCTCGGAGCTTGTAGAACCACCAAATGGTGTAAAAGTCATTAGATATAAATGAGTCTACAAAAGAAGAAGAGGGACAGATGGGAAGGTTGAAACTTTCAAAACAAGGCTTGTTGCAAAAGGGTATACTTAGAAAGAGGGAGTCGATTATGAGGAAACCTTTTTGCCAATAGTCATGCTTAAGTCTATCTGGATTCTTTTATCTATTACTGCTCATATGGATTATGAGGTTTGGCAAATGGATGTCAAGACAGCTTTCCTTAACGGAAGTCTTGAAGAAAACATCCATATGAAGCAATCAGAGAGATTCATTGCGAAGGGCAAAGAGCATCTTGTATGTAAGCTCAAACGATCTATCTATGGACTAAAGAAAGCTTCGAGATCTTGGAATACCTGGTTTAATGAAGTAATCCAGTTTTATGGATTCATTTAGTGTCCGGATGAGTCCTGTGTATACAAGAAGAGTGACAAAAATGTGGTGGTATTTCTTGTACTATACGTAGATGATATTTTGCTTATTGGCAATAATGTCAAAATGTTGTCAGAAGTAAGGGTATGGTTGTCCAAGTGTTTTAACATGAAGGACTTGGGAGAATGTGGACATATTCTTAGGATTAAAGTAATAAGGGATCGCAAGAAAAGTATATTGTCCTTATCCCAAGCTTCATACATCGATACTATCCTAGCTCGTTTTAGCATGCAAAACTCCAAGAACGGTTTTCTACCTTTTCGACATGAAGTACCCTTATCAAAAGAGATGTCTCCTCAGACATTAAAGGAGATAGAGGAGATGAAGGTGGTTCCTTATGCTCATTGGCAACTATGGAGGAGTGTTAAGCAGAAGTACGTTTCAGACTCCACCATGGAAGTTGAGTATGTGGCAGCCTCTGAGGCAGCCATAGAAGCTGTATGGCTCAAAAACTTCATGATGGACTTAGATGTGATTCCTAATTTACCCAAAATTATTACAGTTTATTGTGATAATAGTGGTGCAGTAGCAAACTCGAATGAACCACGAGCCCGTAAGGCAAGTAAACACAACGAGTGCAAGTACCATCCGATACGAGACATCATAAAATGAGGAAAAGTTGTTGTCGCCAAGATTGCATCAGATGATAACCTGGCAGATCCTTTCACTAAGGCTCTTCTGGCAAGAGCTTTTGATGGGCATGTTGAGAGGATGAGAATCAGATGTATGGAAGCATATATGGCAGCATAGTCTTTTAGTATAAGTGGGAGATTGTTAGGATGTATACTAAAAGCTTAGTATTTTGTATAAATATTATTTTGAAATAAGAATCACATTGGTCAAATGTCTGCATTTATGTTAAATGTAGTTGTCCATTTAATTTATATTGTAGATAATATGGTGTGTGGTGTCACACAGAAGATCATGTTATCAATTCCTTATAAATTATAAATAGTAGCTCACAACCAAGATAGAATGGGACAAACCATTGGAATGGTTGTAGTGTAATTTGGTATTAGTTTATCTTGACTATAAAATTACACTAGTACACTCTAAGTGTATTGAGCAAGACCATTTGAGGTTGTTCTTTTTATACTGACTGTAAAAAAAAGAACAGCACCTCTGTTATTATGGAAGTGCGTACTCTTAATCATGATATAATAACAAGCATGTATACTTAATATTTATTTCTTATCAAAGGGTGAGATTTAGTTTGTTAAATCAATAGGCCCGATAAGTTGGGAAATGATATTATTTATATGGTGTGTTGTTGATTATAGAATGAAATTGTGTCCTAGTAATAAAGGTTGATGATGTCCCCTTGAGGAGCTCATAAGGATTGTCATGTAAACCCTGCAGGTGGACCTAGTCCAGCATGACAATGAAGTTGAGTGGTACTACTCTTGGAGCTAGATATTAATTAAGTGAGTTGTCAGTAACTCATTTAATTAATGGACATTCGATATCTTAAACACGGGGAGATTAATGCACTCATGATAAGAAGGAGCTCATAATGTAATTTGGGATTGGTGTTGTAGTTCAATAATAACTCTTTAGTGGTATGAGTTATTATTGATGAACTTGAGTTGGGTGTTCGGGGTGAACACAGGAAGCTCAAGCTCATCGAGAGACCAAAACCAATTTCTCCTCTTGGTCCCTGTTATAGCCTCTATAAATCCTTGTATCCATAAAGTCCACTTCTGACCTAAGTAATGGGTCGGCCACATCCTTGCTTGGTGCAAGGGGGCCGACCAAGCATGGGCTTGGAAGCCAAGAGGTGGCCGGCCAAGCTTGGTGCCCAAGCTAGGGGTCGGCCACTAGAAAAGGAAAAGGAAGATTTGTAAACATCTCACTTGGTTACCAGGATTCATAAACTCTAGTACTTAAGCCTGGAGGTTTAGAGTTCGAATCCTGGGGGAGGCAAAAATCCACTAGCCAGGGGTGGAAAGTCCTAGTGAGTAACGGCACGACAGACGGTCGACGGTCGACGACCCGAGGGTCGCCAAATGGGTCGCCAAATGGGATGCCAAATGGGTCGGGTCGTTACAAAATAAAAGCACATTTGTCGGGCCCAAGAGAAGTTAATTATTATTTTGAAGTATTATTACCTCCCCCAGGATTCGAACTCTAGACCTCCAGGCTTAAGTACTAGAGTTTATGAATCCTGGTAACCAAGTGAGATGATCTCACTTGGTTACCAGGATTCATAAACTCTAGTACTTAAGCCTGAAGGTCTAGAGTTCGAATCCTGGGGGAGGCAAAAATCAACTAGCCAGGGGTGGAAAGTCCTAGTGAGTAACGGCACGACCGACGGTCGACAGTCGACGACCCGAGGGTCGCCAAATGGGTCGCCAAATAGGCCGCCAAATGGGTCAGGTCGTTACAAAAGTATGCATAAAAGTGTATATAATTTACGCACATCACACCACTAGATTTAAACCTTTGTTTATCCTCAAGCAAAAAACTGCATCTAAACTCATATGGTTAAATAGTGCATCATGATCTCTAGCAAGTCTATCTAATTCTATCAAATGATTTCATTGGTGAACAAAATACAAAAGTTATTTGAGTACGACCTAAGTAGTAGTTCTCCGTGCTCAGTGCATTAGTGGCCTAAATTTGTCAAGTATCAATCCCTAAGCTTAGTCAAGTCATTATAGAACTATGTTCCTTATGCTTCTGGCGATAGGCACTTACCTGCCACACACTTGGTTCATCCTCCACAATCTACCCATGGTCTCAAAGGTGTGCTTAGGGATGACAATTTTCCCCACGGGTTTGGGGCCCCGCGAGGAAAACCCGAAATGGGGATGGGGATCCCCGATTTTTCGGGGATGGGGCGGGTTTGGGGCGGGTATGGGAATACTATCCCCATCCCCGAACCCGCCCCGAATATTATTATTATTAATATTAATAAATAATAATATGATTTTTTAAAAAAGTATTAATAATAGTATTAATATTAATATTAAAATTTTTGAAAATATTATTAATATTAATATTAATATTAATATTAATATTATCAATTGACCCAAACAAACCACAAACACTAGAATAGCTCACGCCAGGTCATATTACATGTATTAATATTAATATTTATATTGATGATAATATTGGTATTAATACATGGCAGTTAAACTTTCACCTCCATGGATTACAATTGATGATACAATGGCTACCATTTTGGTGTTTCTGTGTCTGTGATTTGTTTGGGTTAATATTCTACTGTTTCTGGTGTATGTGGTTTGTTTGGGTCAATTTGGAAATGGGGCGGGGATGGGGAATCCCCGAACCCGTGGGTTCGGGTTCGGGGAATCCCCGAACCCGAAAAATAAGAATGGGGCGGGGATGGGAATGGCAAACCCGCCCCCGCCCCGCCCCGTTGCCATCCCTAGGTGTGCTTGATATCAAGAGAAACATAGCAGTTATTTCCCTAGTAACCTAACTCGGTCTTAAAGGGGTAACTTGCTAGTTTCAACTCATGACAACTATTTTTTATACTCCTTATTCATTCATTTTTTTATCATCATTTTTTTCTAAGTGATTGCAAGATGCAATACTAGAACACAAATGAAAATAAAGGCAAATGTTGAGATATTTTGATTTTTCCAAATGAGTTGACATGATTCGAGCCTCACCCAATAACCAAAATGCAGTTTGAGAAGTCACCATAGAAACACTAGTACTAATCAAGTTTTATGAATCATGACTATTTTCAGAGTTATCTACCATCAAAACTAGGTAAGGTGTAAGAGATCCTAAAATAAGGCCAATACTTAAACTCTTACAGTAAAAATATTGCTCACTTCATGCTATCATAGATAGAAAAAGATAGATTACTAAACATACTAGCATCATAAGTAACCCATAAACCACATAAATCTAGAACCAATGTGCTAGTATTTTGTAATAAGAAACAAGCATTCATAATGTGATGAATGATGCAACTATGAAAAATTTATTATTATGCATAAAGAAATGTGTAAAAACTAAGAATTATAACAAACACTACACTAAACCCAAACATCCCCCAGACTTAAACTTTTTATTGTCCCAATGAAAACTAGAAATAAAATATAGAGGAGGTATTTGAAGTTAGAAAAATTACCAAGTGATGAGCTCCAAATGATTGGCATTCATGTGCTTGAAGATACTCCTCTATCTAGTGCTCACATTCCTCCACAACTTTGAAATCTGCAAAAAGAATTAAACAAGAAAAATTAAGTAAAGGGATTAGAGTTATTATGAATGAAGTAAAGAAACTAAAACTAAAATGAAAATAAGATTGAACTTGGGTTGCCTCCCAAGAAGCGCTAGTTTTAGGTCATTAACTCGACCACATCATTAGATTCATCTAAATCTCACTCTTGGAGGGGTAAGATATTTCAACACCCTCCTACCAAGGGCTCTTATTATGGAGGGAGCTTTCAATATAGGAGATATAAAGTGAAGTATCGCTCTCTCCATCTTCGTCTTCTTTGAAGTTCTTTCAGGTGGTCGAAGATGGTTCAGATTGAGGTTCCAATTATAAGCCCAAGTGAAATCTGCACATGCAAAGAAAGAGCACACCTCCCATACAAGAGAAATATAAGAAAGAAATATAAAAATATTAAGTTTAACAGAGCATGTATCAAAAGATGAAACACATCCAATAGAATCAATGTTGGGTACCTCTATAAAGTTTTCCAAAGGATCACTAAGAATACTTACCTTGTCATTCTGAGAAGTACCTAAAAATTCTAAACAAGTGGATGTGACATCTTCATAATCAAATAAAACTACACAAACATGGAACGACTTGAACACATATGCGATCATAGGTTGTCAAGTGTCCATGAAGAATGTTCATGAACAATGTCCACTACCATGTTCATCAACAAACCTCTATCAAAAAGCATCAACCAATCAAACAAGCTCAAATTAAGAGCTTTATAACATTGAAACAAACAAAACTTGAATCAAATTTGAACCGAGCTCAAAGCTCACCCGCCCCAAAAAAAAATGAAGCTTGAATAATCATTTCTTTTAGGGACACATTGTCTCTAGCAGGGGCATATCAATGGATCTACATTAGATAGAAGCTAATACCAGTTGGGAGTAGCTAAAGTCTATACAAGAGACTCGTATCTTCCTTGGTCTGGCTAGATATTACTGGAGATGGGTTAAGGAGTTTTCCAGCATTACTATACCGTTGACTGGATTGTCTAGGAAGGATGTGGAACTTTCCTGGACAAATGCTTACGAGACCAGGTTTAGGGGTTGAAACAAAGACTAATAACCACATCTATCTTAGGTTCACCTTCTAGTGTGGACAGATTTGTACTCTACACAGATGTATTATACTAGGGGTTAGGTGTAGTTCTGTAGTAGCACGGTCGAGTAGTTCTATATGCTTCTCGATAGCTGTAAGATCATGATAAGAATTATCCGACTCATGATTTTGGAATCAGTTCTGATGTAGCATGAGCAGAGTAGTTTCATGTCAGTAGAAGGAATTCTCGTGTAATGTGAATGAGTATCTTTATTTGCATGGGAGATTGTGTGCTCTTGAGTCACATCTTATCTAGGAGAAGTTACTGCAGGAAGCACATTGATCAAGATCTGCGATACATCTGGATGGCACCTGATGTATAGAGATATGAAGCATTCCTATTGGTAGAACGACATGAATAAAGACATCATAGATTTTATAGCTTGATGTTTAGTATGTCAGCAGGTGAAGGCTGAACGTCAAAAATTAGCATGATTATTTCAGTAGATATAGATACTGGGATGGAAATGGGAGCTTGTTACGATGAATTTTGTTGTGGGATTACCCAAGATATGAAGAGGATATGTGTGATTTGGGTAACCGTTGATTGAATGACCAAATTTTCTCCCTTTCTATTGATTTGTAGGGTCGACCCTTTGAATCGCTTAGCAGAGTTATACTACAGAGAGATTATCTGACTTCATGGTTCACGTCTGAGTATCATATCAGATAGAGATTCACGATTCACATGTGGTTCTGGCAGGGGTTATAACTGGCTTTGGATACATAGCTCTGTTTTAGTATAGTTTTCCACCCTTAGACAGATGGACATACTTAACACATTATATAGATATTAGATGATCTATTGATAGTGCGTGTTATGGATTTCTGAGGTAGACGTTTTACCTACATTTGGTTAGACAGTAGTGTGTGAGTAGCAGAAGCATGGTGAGCTCATAACCCATAGATTTATCATTATTTACTTGAAAGTGAATCATTTTATAGTTTTATAAGAAAATCCTAAACCCTCTTGGATGGAGATTTATTCATGATATTAGGATGGAGAAGTATATGGGTACACTGTTTAGTTGTTACCCTTAGATGAGGATCCCTGAGTTGAGCAGTAAATTTGGAAACTAAATTTTTATTAGTGTTGGAGAATGTAAGAGACAGCAAATCATAATAATCTTATAGAATCTTTTGAAAATTTTTAGAAATTTTTCAGGATTTAAACGGAGTCCGTATGACACGTTTAATGGGATGAATGGATTAGGCTAAAAAAAGGCATGTTTAGAATATCCCTTATGAGGGAGTTAATTGAAAAATTAACTTAGGGTAGAAATAATTAAACCCTAAGTATTAATAAAGAAGGCTAACCCCTCACTTCGGCCGAAACCCATTCTCCCGAGCCTATCTCTATTCCTGAACTCTTCTCCTCATTGCCGATGTCGATGCCGCCGGCCACCATGCGCCGATGTCGCTGTTGGGACTTTCGAGCCGCAAAAACCACTTTTTGCGTTGCGAAAACCTCAAAGTCTTGCCACAGATCCGTGTGAAGATATATAAAAATAAATCATGTACATGTTTTTATCCTAGTTCTACCTTAGATCTACATGAACAAGAAGTGTTACCCTTGTTGCGAACCCCTTCGCTTATCCCACTCGTCCAAAAGGTTGTCGGATCTCAAAGGGTGTCAAGTGTACACCCCTCTATATGTATCCACACGGACAAGAGGTGGAGAGGAAACCACTTAGAGTGTCCAAGCACTCTTGGGTGGCTCGGCAATGGAGGAGAGGGAGAATAGAGAAGAGAGGAAGAAGAAGAGGGGAGAATGAATGAGCACACAATTGCATTCACTTCTCACATCCAAGTGGCTGGCCACCTTTAGAGTTTTTTAAACCTCCATGTAGTACCAAGAGTCATGACTCTTGGTCTCCCTCATGAGGTGGCACACACTTGATGTAGCCATGATGATGTGGAACACCATCATTGGTCAGCCCCATGCCAAGTCACAAATGAGGTGGCATTTGGTCAAGTCAAACTTGACCCTTCATCTTCCCTCTCAAGTCAAGTCAAACTTGACTTAAATTCTCCCATAGTTGATCAAATCTAACCTTTGATTCAAATCAATTTAACTTAATGAATCTTTATTCATTGATTTAAATTGACTCAATGAATCAAAATCTAAATTAGACTCATAGACACATGAATCAAATTGAGTTCAACTCAATTAGTCTAATTTGGATTACTCTTAATCCAATTTGGTTCATCACATGAACCTAATCCTCTTGGTTCATCATATGAACATATTCTCCATCTAATTGCCCTTTGTGTGTGACCCTATAGGTTCTTGTAATGTTGGTAATACTCCTAAACCCATTAGGAGCATAAGTAATGAGCGGTATCTAGCAACACATCGTTACTACCCAAGTTACAAGATTGTTAAGATCCAACATCACATTTGTGACTACTAATTGTGACTCTAACAATATGTGACAATGTCCTTCTATCCTTGACATCTAGATTGATCAAATGAGGCATAGACCGTGTCATCCTCTAATAAATCTATATCTTAAACTCCAAGTAGACTCACTCTAATCAAGTGGGCTCAATATCTCATATTGACTCATTTGGGCATGGTCATGCACTTAGTGATCTCACTCTATCAAGAATCATGATGTCTCTCCCATTATATAGGAGGGATAGATCCCATCTACATCACTCACATCCCTCCGCATAATTTATTATATACCTAGTAATCGCCTTTATAGTCCACCCAGTTACGGGTGACGTTTGACGAAGCCAAATTACACAACTCCTTATATAGGGAACCATTGTGACTTCAGGTCCAAGGACTCATAGTCATGCTAATAGTCACATGAGAAAGTATATGACACTCATATAACGATCCATGATACTTTCTCATGGCTGGTCATTCAGTATACATTCTCCAATGCATACCCATATGTCAACTTGATATCTCTATATCCATGACTTGTGAGATCAAGTCATCGAGTTGACCTACATGCTAGTCTCATCGCATTAACATTGTCCCTGAATGTTAATACTTGATTAGGAATGATTAAGAGTAGTGTTCTCTATATCATTTCACTATCAATTCAACCAATCGATTGATATAGATAAGAACGTTATACTCAAGGACGCTATTATACTTAGTTATTTGGCACCAATACAAGTAAGTATAATAACCTTAAAGAAATATCTTTATAAATATATAGAAATATGATACATCGAATCCATACAACAATCATCATATGATTGGCTCTAGGGCTCTAACTAACAATCTCCCACTAGCACTAGTGCCAATCAGTGTAGGCTCTAAGGCCTAATGACCTAGTGTGACCATCATGCTTTCTCTGTGCCAAAGCCTTGGTCAAGGGATCAGCTATGTTAGCCTCTGTGGGTACTCTACAAATCTTCACATCTCCTCTATCGATGATCTCTCGAATGAGATGGAAGCACCGTGTATGTGTTTGGTCCGCTGGAGTAAGCGAGGTTCCTTAGCTTGTGCAATTACTCCATTGTTGTCACAATAGAGCTCTATAGGATCTGCTATGCTAGGAACCACCCCAAGCTCAGTAATGAACTTGCGGATCTAAACTGCCTCCTTTGCTGCTTCTGATGCAGCAATATACTCGGCATCTGTCGTAGAATCAGCAACTGTGTCCTGCTTCGAACTCTTCCAGCTCACAGCACCACCATTCAAGCAAAACACGAACCCAGACTGTGATCTATAATCATCATGGTCATTTTAGAAGCTAGCATCACTGTAACCCTTTACATCTAGCTCGCCATCGCCTCTAAATATCAAGAAATAGTTTTTAGTCCTTCTCAGGTACTTAAGAATATTCTTGACCGCTATCCAGTGACGCTCACCTGGATCTGACTGGTATCTGCTCGTCATGCTCAAAGCATACGAAACATCAGGATGAGTACATAGCATGGCATACATGATAGATCCTATGGCTGAGGCATAAGGGATCTTATCCATGCAGTCTCTCTCCTCTCTAGAAGAGGGACTTTGAGTCTTCGAAAGACTCACACCATGTGACATCGGCAAAAATTCTTTCTTGGAATTCTGCATGGCAAACTGTAGTAATACCGTGTCAATATATATACTTTGACTTAGGCCAAGCAATCTCTTAGATCTATCTCTATAGATCTTTATGCCTAGAATACAGGCTGCTTCACCTAAGTCCTTCATTGAGAAACAATTCCCCAGCTAAGTCTTTACAGACTACAGTATAAGAAAGACAACTGTGTTCCTAACAACCTTTTTATAGACACAGGGTTCATCTTCATTCTTGATGAAACCAAACTGTTTGATCGCATTATCGAAATGAAGATTCCAGCTCCGAGAAGCTTGGTTTAGTCCATAAATGGCCTTTTGCAGCTTGCATACTCTGCTAGTATGCAGTGGATCTACAAAACCCTCAGGTTGTGTTATGTACACATCCTCGAGCAAGTTTCCATTTAGAAACACGATTTTGACATCCATCTGCCAGATCTCATAATCGTGGTATGTTGCAATAACAAGCATGATCCGAATGGACTTAAACATCGCTACTGGAAAAAGGTTTCATCATAGTCAATACCATGAATTTGCTTGAAACCTTTAGCTACCAAACGACCCTTATAGGTAATAAGTCCATCCATGTCAGTCTTTCTCTTAAACACCCACTTAGACTCAATGGGTTTGACGCCTTCAGGTGGATAAACCAAAGTCCATACTCGGTTGGTGTACATGGATTCCATTCCGGATCTCATGGCCTCTAGCCATGACTCAGAATCTGGTCTCATCACAACTTCCTGATAGGAGATAGACTCATTCTCAACGAGCACAACGTCATCATGGTCAGACAAGAGAAATGAGTATCTCTCAGGCTGACGACGTACCCTATCAAACCTGCGAAGAGGTAGGTCTACTTGAACTGGTTGTTGTTCCTAAACTCCTTGTGAACAATCTCATCGTCCACAACATTTTGTGGTTCCAGTTCAACTTCCATCAAGGCTTCAGTGCTATGGTCCATATCTTGAACTTCTTCAAGATCGAACGTACTCCCACTAGTTTTTCTAGAAACAAAGTCCCTTTCTAAAAATACCCAGGCTTAGCCACAAACACTTTGTGTTGACTGGGAATGTAGAAGTAATATCCCTTCGTTTCCTTGGGATATCCTATAAAATAGCACTTATCATATTTGGGTCCTAGTTTGTCCGAGACTTGACGTCGAACGTAAGCCTCACAACCCCAAATCCTAATAAAAGATATCTGGGCATCTCTCCCAATCCATATCCTATATGGTGTCTTTATTACAACCTTAGATGGAACTCGGTTGAGAATGAAGGCTGTTGTGTCTAGAGCATAGCCCCAAAGATATATAGGAAGATCTGTATGACTCATCATAGACCATACCATATCTAATAAGGTATGATTCCTCCTTTCGGATACACCATTCCACTGTGGTGTTTCAGGAGGAGTGAGTTGGGATAGGATCCCACACTCAGCTAGATAGTCACGAAACTCATGGCTAAGGTATTCACCACCTCGATCTGATCAAAGTATCTTAATACTCTTGCCTAGCTGGTTTTGTACTTCATTCTTGAATTCTTTGAACTTTTCAAAAGATTGTGACTTATGTGTCATCAGATACACATAACCATATCTACTGAAGTCATCAGTAAATGTAATGAAGTACTTATAACCACCTCTGGCAGCGACATTGAAAGGGCCACATATATCACTATGTATAAGTCCTAACAAGTCAGTCGCTCTTTCGCTGTGTCCACTAAAGGGAGTCTTGGCCATCTTGCCTAGTAGGCATGACTCGCATGTCTCATATGATTCAAAATCAAATGAGTCCAGCAAACCATCTTTATGGAGCTTGGATAAGCAATTCTCATTTATATGACCTAAGCGACAATGCCAGAGATAGGTTTGGTTCATATCATTTGACTTGAACCTTTTGGTACTTATGTTATAGATGGGGTTCTCTAAGTCTAGAATGTAGAGTCCATTCATCAGAGGTGCACTATAGTAGAACATATCTTTTAAATAAACAGAACAACATTTGTTCTTTATTACAAAAGAAAAGCCTTTCTTGTCTAAACAAGAGATTGAAATGATGTTCTTTGTAAGAGCAGGCACATAGCAACATTCATCTAATTCTAATACAAGCCCAGAGGGCAGAGATAGATAGTAAGTTCCTACAGCAACAATAGCAACCCGTGCTCCATTACCTACTCGTAGGTCTACCTCGCCCTTCATCAATGCCTTGCTATTTCTCAGCGCCTGCATATTAGTATAAATGTGAGAAGCACATCCGGTATCTAATACCCACGATGCAGAAATAGATAAATTGACTTCTATAACATATATACCTGAAGTAGAAGTCTCACTTCTCTTCTTCTTAAGATCTTCCAGATATACTTTGCAGTTCCTCTTCCAGTGCCTGGTATGACCGCAGTGGAAGTAGGTAGCATCCTTAGCAACCCCTCCTTTAGGTTTCATTATCTTGCCTTTGCCCTTGGCTTGGGACTTTCCCTTACCTTTAGGCTTGCCCTTGCCTTTATGCTTTTGCACCATCAAAATGGAGTTGGGCTTTACCTTCTTAAGGTTGAGCTCAGCAGTTCGTAACATGCTTAGCAGCTCAGGCAGTGGCTTGTCAATTTCGTTCATGTTGTAATTCATGACAAATTGACTGTAGCTCTTTGGCAAGGATTGTAAGATCAAGTCTGTGGCCAGCTCTTGGCCAAGTGGGAATCCCAACCTCTGTAGGTTCTCTATGTACCCAATCATCTTGAGTACATATGGACCTACGGGAGTCCCATCTTGCATCTTGCACTGAAACAGTGCCTTAGAGATCTCGAATCTCTCGTGCCTCGCTTATCCTTGATATAGTTGACGAAGATATTCAACCATATCATAAGCAGTCATCAACTCATGTTGCTTCTGAAGCTCAGAGCTCATGGTTGCGAGCATGAGGCATGATACATCTAATGCATCATCCTGATGCTTCTTATAAGCATCTCGGTCAGCTCGCGTGGAAGTGGCAGGAGGTGCCTCGGGAATGGGCTGCTCCAGGGCGTACAGTTTTCTTTCTTGTGTGAGAACAATTCTCAGATTCCTGTACCAGTCCAGGAAATTAGCTCCATTGAGCTTATCCTTGTCAAGGACAGAACGCAGGGAGAAGGTGTTCGTGTTTGTCGACATGGCAATCTACAACAGAAATAATGCAGAAAGTAAATATCATATTCTATTTATCATTTAATTAGGCCTTTAACTAAATGATGCTCCCATTGAATTATAGAGCTTTTGTAGAATCAAGTCTTGGATGTGGTCAAACCACACTACTAGATTCTTACCAATTAGCTATAATTTTCATGGGACAAGATCCACATCATACTATGACTTGAGTTAGCTTTGGCTAAAACGCCCAAGACTTAGAATGATTGGTAGATAACGAATTATCAATTACATCTCTATGCAGCTCTTGTTTATAAGATCAAAATCCTCATTTATAAAAAACCTTGAGTTAGCTTTGCCTAAATCACCCAAGATTTAGTATAAATATGATTTGTATCCTATCTTCCAACCTTTGGAAAATGCCTATAATTATACCCGATCCAATTGAGTTAATTAGTTATACTCAATCTAATTGAGTTTGTACTCGCCCAAGCTTTGATAGGCGGGACCAAGATTGTCCCTCCGCACCCTACCAAGATAATATGCGTTGCTCTGCTTTGGCAGATTCAATAATAACAAATGATCGAGGTAGTGATGGGTATCAGAACTTGGTAGGCATTTCGAGTTGATTTGATTAAGATCTAATCTAATCGTTAATGTGTATCATATACGCATCAAGGCACTAATTACCCTAAAATAGCATGCATCACATACACACAAGCAAATATATCAACATATATATATATTGTGATGAGGTCATGGCCCTACTATGATCTTCTCAAGCCAATGAAAAGATCGGATGGTCAACCTAGGGGTCAACGACTTCTTCAAGCGCCTTCCTTTGACCACCATGTGTTGAAATCACCCTCTTCGTAACTCCTTCTTGAGTGGACCTTCCATCGCTTCATTTTGTACATTACAAATGTGAAACTCGAGTTACATTCGAGTCTAAAATCTATTTACAACAAGAATATAAAAGAGAGACACGACGCGCAGGTCGCATATAACATATACAACACGCATAACACAAAAATGGTGCATGGGCCATATTATGAATTACAACACATTTTAACCAATCATATTGGGGTTATTGGGCCATGACCATCACAAAATCACATATAATTCTAAATTATGTATTTTTACATAAATTTCTATAATTTTACTACTGATTTTATCGATTCTATGAGTCACAACTTCCCGGTAGTCCCGTTTAGCTATTTTTCGGGCGCAATCATGGGGCAATGTCCCTTGCGGGGTTAGGGGCAGCACCCCTTCTCACGAAATGAACATCGCGAGTGTCTCATCTTGATCTAACAGTGCCTTAAGCCGCTGTCCCAAAATAATTTGGGCGAGACCTTGCCGTTTCGGAAGGTTTTTCTCGATAGTCGAAGCCTACAAGTGTCCAAGCACTTGTTGCTTCGCTTCTACAAGAAAAATACTCACAAAATCTATAAAATTAGCAAACTTACAGAAACTTATAGATCTGAAATATTTTCATAAAAATAAAATACAAACTTGTACATGCTTCGCACGTGACTCTGATACCACTGTTGGGACTTTCGAGCCGCAAAACCCGCTTTTTTCGTTGAAGAAACCTCGAAGTCTTGACACGGATCCGTGCGAAGATATATAAAAATAAATCATGTACATGTTTCTATCCTATATCTACCTTAGATCTACATGAACAAGAAGTGTTACCCTTGTTGCGAAGCCCTTCGCTTATCCCACTCGTCCAAAAGGTTGTCGGATCTCGAAGGGTGTCAAGTGTACACCCCTCTATATGTATCCACACGGACAAAAGGTGGAGAAGAAACCACTTAGAGTGTGCTAGCACTCTTGGGTGGCTCGGCAATGGAGGAGAGGGAGAATAGAGAAGAGAGGAAGAAGAAGAAGGGAGAATGAATGAGCACACAATTGCATTCACTTCTCATATCCAAGTGGCCGACCACCTTTAGAGGTTTTTAAACCTCCATGTAATACCAAGAGTCATGACTCTTGGTCTCCCTCATGAGGTGGCACACACTTGATGTAGCCATGATGATGTGGAACATCATCATTGGCCGGCCCCATGCCAAGTCACAAATGAGGTGGCATTTGGTCAAGTCAAACTTGACCCTTCATCTTCCCTCTCAAGTCAAGTCAAACTTGACTTAAATTCTCCCATGGTTGATCAAATATAACCTTTGATTCAAATCAATTTAACTTAATGAATCTCTATTCATTGATTTAAATTGACTCAATGAATCATAATTTAAATTAGACTCATTAACACATGAATCAAATTGAGTCTAACTCAATTAGTCTAATTTGGATTACTCTTAATCCAATTTGGTTCATCACATGAACCTAATCCTCTTGGTTCATCATATGAACCTATTCTCCATCTAATTGCCCTTTGTGTGTAACTCTATAGGTTCTTGTAATGTTGGCAATGCTCTTAAACCCATTAGGAGCATAAGTAATGAGTGGTATCTAGCAACACATCATTACTACCCAAGTTACAAGAATGTTGAGATCCAACATCACCTTTGTGACTACTAATTGTGACTCTCACAATATGTGGCAATGTCCTTCTGTCCTTGACATCTAGATTGATCAAATGAGGCATAGACCGTGTCATCCTCTAATCAATCTATATCTTGAACTCCAAGTAGACTCACTCTAATCAAATGAGCTCAATATCTTATATTGACTCATTTGGGCATGGCCATGCATTTAGTGGTCTCACTCTATCAAGAATCATGATGTCTCTCCCATCATATAGGAGGGATAGATCTCATCTACATCACTCACATCCCTCCACATAATTTGTTACATACCCAGTAATCGCCTTTATAGTCCACCCAGTTACGGGTGACGTTTGACGAAACCAAAGTACGCAACTCCTTAAGTAGGGAACCATGGTGACTTCAGGTCTAAGGACTCATAGTCATACTAATAGTCACATAAGAAAGTATATGACACTCATATAACGATCCATGATACTTTCTCATGGCGGGTCATCCAGTATACATTTTCCAATGCATACCCATGTGTCAACTTGATATCTCTATATCCATGACTTGTGAGATCAAGTCATCGAGTTGACCTACATGCTAGTCTCATCACATTAACATTGTCTCTGAATGTTACTACTTGACTAGGAATGATTAAGAGTAGTGTTCTCTATATCATCTCACTATCAATTCAACCAATCGATTGATATAGATAAGAACGTTATACTCAAGGACGCTATTATACTTAGTTATTTGACACCAATACAAGTAAGTATAATAACCATAAAGAAATGCCTTTATTAATATATAGGAATATGATACATCGAGTCCATACAACAATCATCATATGATTGGCTCTAGGGCTCTAACTAACAGTTGCTGGCCACCACGAGAGTCAGCCTCATTTCTTATTTCTTCAATGTGGATCCACATCAAAGTGTTCTTTTCTAATCATTGTTGAGCTCATCCATCGCCGGGGTGTTGTGCCCTAGTTTTTCCATTTTCCATCCACCTCCCTCTCCCATCTTCTGATCTCGCTGCGTCACTTGATTGCTGGTCATCGTCATCCAATCGTCGACGCCCAGTGCCCTAGCTTTTCTTCTACCACCTCTTTATTTCACGAAGACTTGATTGGAGACAACCTAGTTGTTGCCATCGCGAAGGGACAACATCGCCAGCCACCCATTGCGTTGTCACTACCTCTTTCACTTTGCCAGATTTTGGATCAAGGAGGTCCATCACTACCTCCTATTCACCCGTCGTCTGGTCTCTTTGTTGTGTTCCCGATCTCACCTCCTCATCATTGGCATAAATCAACACCTAGTCATGCCTTTTGTCACTAATCTCCTTCATCTTGTACCCTAGCTCTGGCCATTAGTTTTGGCAGCAGCTGCCTTACCGACACCTTGGAGGAAATCAACTAACCTAGTAGATGATTTGAGGGATTGATCTAAGATCAGTGTTGATTTAGAGTTATTTGATTTGGAGGGCAGCACCTTGACCTCGCTCTGGTCTTCACTGTGTGTGGATGATCCATAGCTCCGGCCACAAATTTCCAACAACAAGATCTCTAGCCGTGAGCCACCATCTACCGATAGCTTGGGTAATTACCTAGATCTTGTTTGCATTTTCTGTTATGGAGATTAATAAGGAATTGAATGTTCTTCCGTATTGGGTGTATTACAGATTTAGGAATATTGGATATGCTGCCATTTCTATTTCAGCCAATAAATGGGAAAGAAAGGAGGTAATTAAGGCTAGAGTGCATGTTTAAGAATTTATTTGATTAGTAAAACTAGATTGGTATTAGGTGTGGAATATAGATGATTGGATTTGGTAATGGATTATTGGATTGATTAATGGACTATGGATTAAGGATGGACTTATCGTTTAATTGGATTTGGATCATAGGAGGAACTAAACATGGTTACCTTATAGAATTATGATTGAATTTTGGATTTAGCTAGTTGTTGTATATGTGATTAACTAAACTGTACATCATATGATTTACAGGACGTTGATTCGAGACAAGCGTCTCGACATAGGATTGTTTAGTACAATTGACAGATAAAGGTTAGTACTTCTTACCATGATTCTTTAGTTCTTTTACCTTAGTACATGAGCTATATTTGGATAATACCTGTATTTACCTTGAATCCACCCATATTTTTCCTGAGTTTGATACTTGTCCACTTGATCTTTGAGCTAATCGATTTGATGTATATACAGTCTCTTGTTGTCATCCATGATATTTAGCGGATATTAGATACCATGTTGCTTGCTTTAGATGTTGTTTATTTACATACCTTATTGAGCATGATGGCTTCCTGTAGCATACCTGATTTCTGTTTATATATATATAATGATTGTTGCATCTTGCACATCATATCAGTGTATGCATATGAATGACAAATTTGTTGGATCGAAAGCGCTAAAGGGGGTGAATAGCGCTCGTGGCTATTTCAGTATTTTCATAATCATAAAACTAATTGAGATAATGACTTAAAGCAGCGGAATAAAGTAAAGAAAACAAAGCAACACACAAAGACACAAGGAGTTATTTGGTTCAGAGCCTGTGGCGACTCCTACTCCAAAGCTCGCGATCGTTGATCGCTTCCGGTGGGCAACAACTATAAGCACGAAACAATAGTACAGAATATGAGTTACAATGAGTGAAATAATGAAAATGATATCGAACGACAGAATCTAAAATAGCGGAGCTCCAGGTCATCAGAAACTTGAAACAGCACTTCGGGATCGTCTCGTTAGTAGCTTGTAGCGTAAGGATTGCTCGGGAGTTGTTGTTTTGAGCTGCTGCCTCGACCCCCTTTTTATATTGTGTTGGAGGTGCCTCCAAGCCTATCCAAGGCACCTCCAGGCTGCCGAGTCGCATGGGTGGATCAGCGCAAACCTGGTCGCACCTTATCAGGTTTAAGGCACCTTCAAGCCTCCTCAAGGCGCCTTCAAGCCCTGGTCCAAGGCGCCTCCAGATCCTCTGGACAGCTGGCTTCGGTTTGCACCCGAAGCACCTCCAAGCTCCATGGAGGCGCCTCGGACACTGTTCCTCCGAAGCCATAGTTGTTTCTTTATTCCTACAAAATGTGTTAATCCCAAACTGTAACGACCCAAATTTCCTCAATTAGAGTCCTAAAAGTAATTTAAAAATATTTAAAAATGCTATAGAAATATTCTAGGGATTTTTATGTAATTTTTGGAGGTCGTTTGGTATTTTTACTAAACGAAGGAAGTTTCGACAAAAAAATGTCCAAGCCGAGAATTGAACCCACGACCTTTGACTCGGTCAAAACCCAGCTGACCAGGTGGGCAAACAGATTTTTCTATTTAGAAAAGGCAGCGAATTTATTTAAGATAGTGAACAGAATATTAGATTATAAAAGGGATAAGTTGATCTTGGATTTGTCTGTTTAAAAAAGGTAGTGAATTTATTTAAGATAGTTAACAGAATATTATAAAAGGGATAAGTTGATGTTGGATTTGTATGTTTAGAAAAGGTAGCGAATTTATTTAAGATAATTAACAGAATATTGGATTATAAAAGGGATAAGTTGATGTTGGATTTGTCTGTTTAGAAAAGATAGCGAATTTATTTAAGGAGTTAACAGAAATATTAAGTTATAAAAAGGGATAAGTTAATGCTCTGTTTTCCCGTGACTTAAACTATTCTCTCCTTCTCTTCTGCGTACGATGGTGGAGCCTGGGCAGAAAACGAAAGGGAGTTAGGGCATCATCTCCGGCGGCCGGCCAAGGTCCTAGAAGCCCTTTTGTTCGGTTGTGAGTCCAAGAATCAAGGTAAGTGCTTCTCACCTGCAGTAGGAGTAGTTTCGGACCTTTGTTCTTCTTGAATTCGAAGCATAAGAAGCGCTTATAGTGCAGATTTTTAATTAAGCCTATAGTGCAGATTTTAATTAAGCTTATAATGTAGATTTTTATGTAGAGCTTATATTGCATATTTTAATTAAGCGTTTATAGTGCAGATTTTTAATTAAGCCTATAGTGCAGATTTTTAATTAGGCTTATAATGCAGATTTTTATGTAGAGCTTATATTGCAGATTTTAATTAAGCGCTTATAGTGCAGATTTTTAATTAAGCCTATAGTGCAGATTTTAATTAAGCTTATAATGCAGATTTTTATGTAGAGCTTATATTGCAGATTTTAATTAAGCGCTTATAGTGCAGATTTTTAATTAAGCCTATAGTACAGATTTTAATTAAGCTTATAGTGCAGATTTTTATGTAGGCTTATAATGCAGATTTTAATTAAGCTTATAGTGCAGATTTTATGTTTGCATAGTATGCAGAAATAGTGTAGCATAGAATGCAGAATCTTGATTAGAATAGTATGCAGAATTTTGATTAGCATAGTATGCAAATTTTTGTTTATGCATTTCAAAGTTAGAATTTGTTTAAATATTTTAGTTTTTAAAGAAGCATTCTTTTATTAGAGGTATTAACAAGTATAAGAAAGATAAAGAAAAGAAAGAAAAAGGTCAAGGCCTTAAGTAGATCCCAAAGTCAAGACTTTAGGGATTTTGGCACACAAGGTGCTCGTTAAAATGCTGAGGCATTATATATTAGAAGTATTAAAAGATAACAAGTATTTTACTTTTATTAGTGGCACTGTACTGGACTCTCAGTTGTCCTTGGGTTGGGCTCCCATAGTCGTCCCTAGGT
Organism: Zingiber officinale; assembly: GCF_018446385.1. Classification (NCBI taxonomy): domain Eukaryota; kingdom Viridiplantae; phylum Streptophyta; class Magnoliopsida; order Zingiberales; family Zingiberaceae; genus Zingiber; species Zingiber officinale. The sequence continues at coordinate 20,283,637 of NC_055994.1, forward strand.
TTAGATAACTAGTATGCAGGACTCTCAGTTGTCCTTGGGCTGAGCTCCCATAGTCGTCCCTAGGTTTAGATAACCTAGTAAACCCTACTAGATTCGGGACCAGCTATCTCGGGTCTAATTAGGGATGCGCGGATAACAAGTACAGTTGTCGGACCCAAGAAGAAAGTCGATTATTATTTTGAAGTATTAAAGTATAAGTTTTCAAACAAAAGAAATAAGCTTCATATAAGTTTAAAATTCAGCAAGTTTAGCTTTCTTATATACTGACATGTTGTTTAGATTTGCTTACATGTTTAGTATTTCAGTATGCTATGTTTCATTTGCTAATAGATGAGCATTTAGTTTCTAGATTTCTTTCAGCTTACATGCATACTCGAGTTTTGTGAGTTAGATAGCGCTTACTAAGCAATTTTGCTTATAGATGCATTTCCTCTTACTGCAGATAAAGGAAAGGAAAAGCTATAGTAAAGGAAGGCGACAAGGAGGTGCGGATGGATGTGTGATGCCTGGACTATAGAAGCCTTGAATTTAGCATAAGAATTTATTAACAAAGAGTTGAGTAGAATGTATTAGATGAGTCATTTAGTCTTCCGCTGCTAGTTAATTGTATGTTTTGAGTTCTCTGAGAGTTTTAGGAATTACTATCAACATGTGTGCAATGTTAGTTAAGTAAAGTTAGTAGTCCAGTAGCGCTCCGCCCTCACAGTCCAGTAGTGAGGAGGGTGGGGTGTTACACAAACACATACCCTGCAAAACAAAGTTAGCACAAATATAACAAATGATAGTCGACAGTCATTGGACTGTCCGGGTATGACTTCGGATTTCCAACCGGAAACCCTAGGTCAACCCGACGCCTACTGTTCCCTTTATGGGGAGCGTGTCCTCACCTACTCCACTCAGGAGATTTACCTGTTGCCAGTGCCATCCTCCAGATCGACTGGACTTTTGCTCAGCGTTCGAAGCTTCCGGACTTTCTACTGGACTTCCGCTTCCCAGCCCGTCCAGTCTTCCACCTAGTTCACGACACCAGGACTTTCCACCTAGGGTTACCACCCCCTAGGACTTTTGCCTAAAGCTCTCGACCCACCAAGACTTTCCGCATAGGGTTACCACCCCCTATGACCTAGGGTTACCACCCCCTAGGGTTTTCCACCTGCCTAACCACAGCTAGGACTTTTGCCTAAGTACCACTTAGGACTTTTCTTGCAAGCTCCATGAACCTTGTTAGATCACAAGATGACTTAACTTTGAACCCTTTGCTATTATCAAAACTTGGGTTTGATCGTCTAATGCTTCCCGCACCAATAATCTCCCCCTTTTTAATTATGGCAACTCAAATTCAAAGTTAAGTAAAACAAATGCATAAACATAAGCATGCTTTTAAATAAGAAGTTTAAGTACAAACGTAAGCATACTTAAGTAACAAGTTAAGTACAAGCTCAAGAAATTTTAAACTTTATGAAAGTTAGGGTAAATTTAAAATTTTTAAAGTCAAGGCTCCCCCTTAATAAGAGAACTCTTATTCTTAATTTGATTTTTTTGTCCTACTCTCCCCCTTTGCCATATATCAAAAAAATTAGTAGGAAAAACTTAGTAAAAAATGTTTAAAGTTTAAAAATAACATTTAAAACACCTGGCTTTTAAAACTTTGTAGGAAAAGCTTAGTAAAATTTTGCTAAGTGAAAATAGTTTAAGTGCAAAACAACTCTAGTTAGCCAAAATTTTGAAAACTTAAGCTTTTAAAGACTTTATTTGAAGATTTGTCATTAAGCTTAAAAGTCTAAAAAGGGATTTTCTTAAGTGCGAACATTGAATTAAGTTTTGAAAAAAACTTTTAAGGAAAACACTTAGCTTTTAGAGAAAGGATATTTGGCTAATTTAAAGAACTTTTCAAACACTTAGCTTTATAATTAAGTTTCATTGTAAAACTCTTAGCTAAATGTCTAAAGAAATAATTTTCTTTCGAAAGAGCTAGTTTGAAAAATAACTTTAGCAAATTTTGAAACTTAGTTGAAATCTTTGGGGAAAGATAAATTTTCAGGCTCTATTAGATAGATTCGAAAAGCTTTGTTGGTAACTATTTTAGTAATTTTGAACAAGCTTTTTGAACAAGAGATAAACTTCACTAAAATTTTTAAAAAACTTTGAAAAGTATATGAAAACTATATATATATATATATATATTTTAAAAATATGAATAATGATTTCCAAAATACTTAACAGCCAAGGAGGAGCAATAAGTTTAAATCTTAATGTCCAAGCATGAGTCGAGTTAAATTGATTACACGTTAACTAAGTTCTTTTAGTAAGGTATCAGAACCCTAATGTGCAAGTTGAGTAACCCTAAGAGAAATCAAATACTTAATTTCTTGTCCACATGTCTAACCATCTAGCTACTAGCTGATTGTCTAGAGGACAATAGCTTTCACTTGGTTAGTCAAGTTAAGTCAATAGATCCAGTTAGATTTGATTAGGGCTGGATGACTTGACTTGATTACTATATATTAGGTATTTAACGCCCAGACTCATATTGATGCACAGATATAAGCATTCTTGAGTCCAGACTGTACCCTATGCATCTCGCACAATTCTATGTTTTTCAAGCACAATCAAGGTAAGCCTAGGTGTTTGTGAGATGCTCTGGCTGAATTCTAGGGGAACATGATTTCTAAGGTAGAGCCTAGGCTAAGTCCAAATTTAAAAAGCTAGTAAAGTTGGAGTTTTGAAAACAAAATTTTTCTTAGAATTTTTAAACCACAAGATGATTTTGAAAATAAGAATAGCGGTAGGAAACTGATTTGAAAATCAAAATCTATTCTACCCAACACATTCCTATTTGTCTTCTAAGTGCACTGAACTCAAGTTCAGGTAAGGGTTTTATGAAAATGTCAACTAGGTTTGATTTGGACTCAACATAGTTGAGTACAATTTCACCCTTAGCTACATGATCCCTTATAAAATAGTGTTTTACCTCTATGTGTTTAGTCATTGAGTGGTGAATTGAATTTTTTGTTAGATTAATTGAACTCATATTGTCAATTAAAATTTTTGTATTTTTGTATTCTAGTTGATAGTCTTTTAGTGTATGTATCATCCACAAGAGTTGAGAAGCACACTCTCCTAGGGCTATGTATTCAACTTCAGTAGTGGATAGAGCAACACAGTGTTGCTTTCTTCTTGACCAACTTACTAGGCATTGACCTAGAATTTGGCAGCTACCACTTGTGCTTTTTCTGTCTAGTTTACACCCGACATAGTCTGAATCAGAATAGCCAAAAAGATCAAAGGTGCACATTCTAGGGTACCAAAGTCCTACATTTAGGATACCTTTAATGTACCTAAGTATCATTTTAACATATGTTAGGTGCGACTCTTTTGCACAAGATTGGTATCTTACGCACATACCTACTGCAAATAATATATTGGGTCAACTTGCAGTTAGGTAGAGTAAGCTACCTATTGCACTTCTATAGTACTTTGGGTCTACTGGTTTTCCTTCTGGGTCAGAGTCAATGTTGATGTTGGTTGTCATTGGAGTATTTATAATTTTTAAATTTTCCATGCTAAATTTTTTAATTAATTCCTTAGCATATTTAGTTTGATAAATATAGATTCCATCTTTGGTTTGTTTGATTTGTAAGCCTAAGAAAAAGTTAAGTTCCCCAACCAAACTCATTTCAAATTCATTTTCCATTAGTTTAATAAATTCTTTTAAAAGTTTAGAGTTGGTTGAGCCAAAAATTATATCATCAGCATAGATTTGGGTTATGAAGATGTCTTTTTCTACGATTTTTACAAATAGGGTTGGATCTATTTGACCTTGGTTAAAACCTTTGGATATCAAGTGATTGGATAACCGTTCATACCATGCCCTAGGTGCTTACTTTAATCCATATAATGCATTTTTCAGTCTAAATACATGGTTTGGGTTGTCTAAGTCCTCAACCCCTGGAGGTTGACTTATATATACTTCTTCCTTAATAAACCCATTCAACAAGGTCGACTTGACATCCATTTGATATAATCTAAATCCTTTATGTGCTGCATAAGCCAGTAGCATCCTAATGGATTTGAGTCTAGCTACTGGTGCATAGGTTTCGTCATAGTCCAAACCTTCAGCCTGGCTGAACCCTTTAGCTACTAGTCTTGCCTTATTTCTCACTATATCACTCTGATCGTCTAATTTGTTCCTAAATACCCATTTGGTGTCAATTATGGACTTATCTACGGGTTTAGGTACAAGTTTCCAGACTTGGTTTCTATCAAATTGGGCTAATTCTTCCTGCATAGCAATGATCCAGTCCGGGTCAGGTAGGGCTTCTTCAATGGTCTTAGGTTCAATCTTAGAAATAAGGGCAACCTGACTCTGGTTTCTATATGAAGATCTAGTTCTAACTCCTAGGTTTGGATCTCCCAAAATTTTGTCAGGTGGGTGAGAAGTACTTGTTCTTGTTGGTCTTATATTTGGGTCAGAAGTTTGTTCCTCTGGTTTATTAGTGTTAGATTAAATTTCATCATCTTCAATAATTCTTGGGTTAAGATTTTCTGTATTATTTTCATTTGTTATTTTATTATCTTCATCAAATATTACATTTATTGTTTCTTCAACTTTTAGAGTATGTTTGTTATACACCCTAAATGTCCTATTGGTTGTTGAATATCCTAAAAATATTCCTAGAGTTGTTTTTGATGAAAATTTCCCTAAGTAGTCTTTAGTGTTTAAAATGTGTACTTTACATCCAAAAACTTTTAAATAATTTAGATTCGGAATTTTATTATAATATATTTCATAGGGTGTTTTATTATGGGATTTGTTAATTAAGATTCTATTTTGGATATAACATGCTGTATTTATCGCTTCAACCCAGAATTGGTTGCATAGTTTGTATTCATTTAACATAGTCCTAGCGGCTTCTTGTAGGGTTCGATTTTTACGTTCTACTAGGCCATTTTGTTGGGGGGGTCCTAGGGCAAGAGTATTCATGTTGATACCCATTAATTTCACAAAATTCAGTAAAGTTGTGGTTTTCAAATTCCCCCCGTGGTCACTTCTAATTCTTTTTATTTGAGTGTATTTTTCATTTTCTATTAGTTTACAGAAGATTTTAAATACTTCAAAGGTTTTACTTTTATTTTTTATAAATTTTACCCAAGTAAATCTTGAGTAATCATCGATTATCACTAAGCAATATTGATTTTTACATAGTGACTTGGCTTCATGTGAATCAAACAAGTCTAGGTGAAGGAGCTCAAGTATTGAGGTTGTTCTATTAAGGTTGGTTAATTTATGGTTTGCCTTAGTTTGTTTACCTTGTTGACAAGCATTACAGGTTGAGTTTTCAATAAATTTTAATTTGGGCAAACCTCTAACTAGACCATTTTGACTCATTTTTGCAATAAGTCTAGTGTGAGTGTGTCCCAGTCTTCTGTGCCACAACTCAGTTTCCTCTTGTTGTGTTAGAAAACACTTTATTGAGGATGTTGGTAGGTTAATGGTGTAGACATTATCTCTCCTAGTGCCCTTAAGTATGATTTCAGGATTATCAATATTTTTAACTATACATTCAGATTTTGTAAAGTGAACTGAATAACCACTATCATACAATTGGCTTATATTGAGTAAATTAAAGTTAAAGTTTTCAACTAGCAACACCTTTTGAATAATGAAATCGGATTTGAGTTCGATGTTACCTCTTCCGGTTACCTTAAGTTTGTCGTCGTTGTCGAATGCAACAGATCCTAAATTCTTTAATTTGAGCTTTGTGAACTTTAATTTATCTCCAGTCATATGTCTGGAGTATCCACTATCCAACATCCACTAATCCAATTATTTATGTTCCTACACATAAAGTGTTTGAATTGGACTATATTTGATGAAAAGAAAGTGAAGTGATTAAATTTGAGTGATTATTAGGATTGAATTTTGAGAAAAATATTAAAAGTTTATTAAATTTTGAAAAAAGTGTTAATTAAATTTTTTATTTGAAGGTTAATAATTTTGAAAATGTTTAAGTTAATTTAATTTGAAAGAAACAATTTAATTGTGAATTTTTATTTAGTTCAATTTTAAAAATTAATTTAATTTCAAATTTTAATTTAATTTTGAATTTTAATTGGAATTTGAATTTTTTTTATTTTCAATTTCATTTAATTTTATTTTAGTTACGAAGTTTTTTTTATTTAATTTTGAATTTTAATTCGAGTTTTGAATTTGAATTTCTTTTGATTTTTAGTCCTTAGTCATCTCACTCGATTTAAGTTTTCAATCAAGGAATCCTATGATATCGTGAGATGAATTCGGTTCAATTTTATGGTTTGGTTTAACTTTGTGTTAAATTCAGGTTTAGCTTTGGGTTCAACAAATAGCCATTCTTTAGATAAACTTCTAGGCTATGGTGAGTCACATGGACATCATTAAAGTAACCATGCCTTTGAGGTTTTCCAAATAGTCCTACCCATTGAACTTAGTACAAAACCTTGGTCTAACTGGTTAGGATCCATAAAGGGTAGCTTCGATCAGTTTCACTTAGCCAAATGCATCAGGTCGAAGCCATATCTTCCTAGACATGCGATGACTAAGCTTCCCCAACGTACTATCATCCAATACTTCACCAGTACCGTGAATCAAGTTAATCCTAACCCTTTTTATTCTAACCTTAATTACCCTGTCGGGTAGTCTACTCTTGGTTACTCTTGTCGAGTGGATTAAGTTTGGAGGTGTCAACTATTCTGGAGCCTTCCCATGGATTTTTAAGATTTTATAAAAATTTAATTTCTAATTTTGAATTAATTTAAATTTTCGATTTGAATTTTATTTAATTGAATTTTAAGTTTAATTTTAACTTAATTTGATTTGAATTTTAATTTAAACTTGATTTGAATTTTAATTTTAATTTTAATTTTAATTTTAATTTGATTTAATAATTTTAATTTTCGTTTAATTTTAATCTTGGATTCTAATTATTTTTATTATTTTTCTTCTAGCTCCCCCTAGATCATAACCTCGGTATGGTCTATCGAGGTAATGTATTTGATCCTTAGGAATCCAATATAGATCAAGTCCAACTTGATTAACCAGGTTGGACTTGGGTACCCATGCTTGAACTGATTTACTATTAGGCCTGTTTACTAAGGATAGATAAGATCTATATTTTCTTTTGGGTTTATATCCTAGCCCAGTTTTGTTGTAGACGGCTCTTTGTGTCCCAAGAATTAGGTCAAGTTTTTTTGAGCCCAAAGAGAACCGTTCTAAAGTTTTCTCCAAATCCTTGACCTGATTTTTCAAATTGGAATTTTCTTCCTCAAGTTTTTGGGCTTGAGTTGAACTTCCAGTCTGAACTGAGTCAAGTAAAGTCTTGGAGTTAGTCACTTCTTTAAGGGCTGCTACTTCCTTTAAAAGTGACTTGACCTTAAGGTTTGATTTTGCTAATTTGCGTAATAAATAATTAACTAAATTATTAAGTCGAGGAATACTCACAGCAGGGTTTGGCCCTTCGGAAACCGATACAGATCCGTGGCTTCGTTCGGACTCGGCTTCCGATTCGCTCTCACTCTCAGACACAACGATCTGGTCCCGGGCTATCAGTGCGAGGAGACTCGTCTGATCGAGTTCGTCATTGGTATCTTCTTCTGAGGATTCGTCCCATGTCGCCTTCAGCACCTTCTTTTTCTTCTGCTTCTTTGCATCCTTCTTAGATTGGACTGCTTTCTTTAGGTCTCCCTTGTTGAAGCCCTTCTTCTTCTTGTAGAGCTTCTTCACTAGATTCATGAGTTCGGAGGTCAATTCGTCGTCTTCATCGTCTGAGTCGGGTTCGTCTTCCGACTCTGGTTCAGTTCTTCACCGTGATCTTGGTTCGCGTGTTCGACTGGTACCTGTAACCAAAGCAATACCCTTCTCGGTTGGCTATGTATTAGTCTGTTCATGAAGTTCGAATTCAGAAAATAGTTCATCTAGTCTAATGGAAGATAAATCCTTGGAGACTTTGTAGGCATTTAGCATTGATGCCCACAATGTACTCCTTGGAAAAGCATTTAGGGCGTACCTTATAATATCCCGATTTTTGACTCTCTGCCCGATTGCATGGAGGGAGTTGAGAATGTCTTGTATGCGAGCATGGAGTTGGCTTGCTGTCTCTCCTTCCTGCATTTTTAGATTATATAATTTATTAAATAGCAAATCTCTCTTACTAACCTTGGTGTCGGAGGTGCCCTCATGGAGTTCGATCAGCTTCTCCTATAGCTCTTTTGCGCTAGAGAACGGTCCAACTCTGCTGAGCTCTTCCTTGGTCAGTCCGCACTGGAGGGTGCAGGTAGCTCTACATTGGCTTCCACTTTCTTAATTAGGGATGGTTCCCATTTTTCGCAGGGTGTAGGCTTGCCATCTTCGTCGGTTGGAAGTTGCAGTCCAGTCTTGATGATCATCCATGTCTCGAATTGGATTTTGAGGAATGTTTCCATTCGTCCCTTCCAATGCCCGAAGTCTTCTCCGGTGAAGAGCAGGGGACGAACGGTGCTGAAACCCTCTTGTTGGGCCATTGATAATATGCAAAAACAAAGACAAAATAGAAATGTCCCAAGACTAGGTCTTGGATTAGCAGTGCGGGAAATAAAATTAAGATTACGAGCTCGAGTGGTGTTGCACCAGCTTTGAGCTAAAACCAATTCAAAAAAATAATTAGAATATTGACTCTGTAAAGTCGAAAACACCATGAAAAAGTTTGCGAGATTGGTGGTTGCACCAAATCAACGCGACCCCGCTCTGATACCAATTGTTGGATCGAAAGTGCTAGAGGGGTGAATAGCGCTCGTGACTATTTCGGTATTTTCAGAATCGTAAAACTAATTGAGATAACGAGTTAAAGCAGCGAAATAAAGTAAAGAAAACAAAGCAACACACAAAGACACGAGGAGTTACTTGGTTCGGAGCCTGTGGCGACTCCTACTCCAAGGCACGCAATCGTTGATCGCTTCCAGTGGGCAACAACTATAAGCTCGAAACAATAGTACAGAATATGAGTTACAATGACTACAATAATGAAAATGATACCGAATGACAGAATATAAAATAGCGGAGCTCCGGGTCATCAGAAACTTGAAACAGCACTTCGGGATCGTCTCGTTAGCAGCTTGTAGCGTAAGGATTGCTCGGGAGTTGTTGTTTTGAGCTGTTGCCTCAACCCCCTTTTATACTGTACTGGAGGCACCTCCAAGCCTGTCCAAGGCGCCTCCAGGCCACCAAGTCGCACGAGTAGATCAGCGCAAACCTGGTCGCACCTTATCAGGTTTAAGGCTCCTTCAAGCCTCCTCAAGGCACCTTCAAGCCCTAGTCCAAGGCGCCTCCAGCTTCATCCGAGGCATCTTCAGCTTCTCTGAACAGTTGGCTTCGGTTTGCACCCGAGGCGCCTCCAAGCTCCATGAAGGTGGCTCGAACACTGTTCCTCTGAGACCATAGTTGCTTCTTTGTTCCTGTAAAATGTGTTAGTCCCAAACACATACCCTGCAAAACAAAGTTAGCATAGATATAACAAATGATAGTCGACAGTCATCAAACTGTCCGGGTCTGACTTCAGATTTCTAACCGGAAACCCTAGGTCGACCCGACGCATACTGTTCCCTCTACGAGGAACATGTCCTCACCTACTCCACTTAGGAGATTTACCTGTTGCCAGTGCGATCCTCCAGATCGACTGGACTTTTGCTCAGCGTTCGTCCGCTTCCCGGCCCGTCCAGTCTTCCACCTAGTTCGCGACACCAGGACTTTCCACCTAGGGTTACCACCCCCTAGGACTTTTGCTTGAAGCTCTCGACCCGCCAAGACTTTCCGCATAGGGTTACCACCCCCTATGACATAGGGTTACCACCCCCTAGGGTTTTCCACCTGCCTAACCGTAGCTAGGACTTTTGCCTAAGTACCACTTAGGACTTTTCCTGCAAGCTCCATGAACCTTGTTAGATCACAAGACGACTTAACTTTGAACCCTTTGCTATTATCAAAACTTGGGTTCGATCGTCTGATGCTTCCTGCACCAACAAAATTCTCCCTTGTGGTCGAGAGAGTCGTTAACCAGAGCCGCACACTCGGCCACCCATGGGTAGTGGTAGCTGGAGTAGATGCCGCTTGTCCTATAGTTTGTAGGGATTTTCGGGCTGCAAAAATCGCCTTTTTACATTGCGGAAACCCCGAATCCCGTGCCACCGAATTCGTGCGAAGTTTAAAATTCGTGTACAAGTTTCTCTACTCCTAGATCTACATTAGATCTACAATATCAGAAGGTATACCTTTGAAGCGATGCCCTTCGCTTAATCCCGCTCGTCCAAATGATGCCGGATCTTGAGAATGTCAAAGTAGACACTCCTCTATGTGTATCCACACGAACAATAGAGATGGAGAAGAAATCTTGAGTGTGCTAGCACTCCAAGAAGTCTCGACCAAAGAGGAGGAGAGGGAGAGAAGAGAAGAAAGCAATGAGGAAGAAGATGAGAGTTACACCAAGCACATCAAATGCACACATAAAGTGGTCGGCCACTTCATGAGGGGATTTTATTTCCATGGGATACCAAGAGTCACAACTCTTGATCTCCCTCATGAGGTGGCACACACATAAGCCAACCTTGATGATGTGGAACATCATCATTGGCCCACTTAATGCCAACTCACAAATGAGATGGCAATGGTCAAATCAAACTTGACCTTTCATCTTCCTCTCAAGTCAAGTCAAACTTGACCACTTCTCTCCCATGGTTGATCAAATCTAACCATTGGTTCAAGTCAATTTTAATTTAATGAATCTTTATTCATTGAATTAAATTGGCTCAATGAGTCTAAGTCCAAATTAGACTCATTTAACATATGAACCAAATTGAGTCCAACTCAATTAGTTTACTTTAGATTACTCTTAATCCAATTTGGTTCATCACATGAACCTAATCCTTTTGGTTCATCAAATGAACCTAATCTCCAGCTAATTGCCTTTGTGTGTGACCCTATAGGTTCTTGTAACGTTAGCAATGCTCCTAAACCCTTTTAGAAGCATAAGTAATGAGCGGTATCTAGCAACACATCATTACTACCTAAGTTACAAGAATGTTGAGATCCAACATCACATTGTGACTACTAATTGTGACTCTTCACAATATGTGACAAGTGTCCTTCTATCCTTGACATCTAGATTGATCAATATGAGGCATAGACCGTGTCATCCTCTAATCAATCTAAATCTTGAATCCCAAGTAGACTCACTCAATCAAATGAGCTCAACATCTCATATTGACTCATTTGGGCATGGCCATGCACTTAGTGGTCTCACTCTATCAAGAATAATGATGTCACTCCTATCATATAGGAGGGATAGATCCCATCTACATCACTCACATCCCTCCGCATAATTTGTTACATACCTAGTAATCGCCTTTATAGTCCACCCAGTTACGGTTGACAAAGCCAAAGTATGTAACTCCTTATGTAAGGAACCATGTTGACTTCAAGTCCAAGGACTAATAGTCATACTAATAGCCACATGAGAAAATATATGACATTCATATAACGATCCATGATACTTTCTCATGGCGGGTCATTCAGTATACATTCTCCAATGCATATCCATGTGTCAACTTGATATCTCCATATCCATGACTTGTGAGATCAAGTCATCAAGTAGACCTACATGTTGTCCCTGAATGTTAATACTTGACTAGAAATGATTAGGAGTAGTGTTCCCTATATCATCTCACTATCGATTCAACCAATCGATTGATATAAGTAAAAACCTTCTACTCAAGGACGCTATTATACTTAGTTATTTGGCACCAATACAAGTAAACATAATAACCATAAACAAATGCCTTTATATATATAAGAATATGATACAATGAGTCCATACAACAATCATCAAATGATTGGCTCTAGGGCTCTAACTAACAATCTCCCACTAGCACTAGTGCCAATCAGTATAGGCTCTAAGGCCCAAAGACCTAGTGTGACCATCATGTTTTCTCTGTGCCAAAGCCTTGGTCAAGGGATCTATGATGTTAGCCTCAGAGGGTACTCTGCAAATCTTCACATCTCCTCTATCGATGATCTCTCGAATGAGATGGAAGCACCGTAGTATGTGTTTGGTCCGCTGGTGTGAGCGAGGTTCCTTAGCCTGTGCTATTGTTCCATTATTGTCACAATAGAGCTCTATGGGATTAGCTATGCTAGGAACCACCCCAAGCTCAGTAATGAACTTGCGGATCCAAATTGCCTCCTTTGCTGCTTCTAATGTAGCAATATACTCGGCCTCTATTGTAGAATCAGTTACTGTGTCCTACTTCGAACTCTTCCAGCTCACAACACTACCATTTATGCAAAACACGAACCCCGACTGCGATCGATAATCATCCTGATCAGTTTGGAAGCTAGCGTCACTGTAACCCTTTACAGCTAGCTCATCATCGCCTCCATATATCAAGAAATATTCTTTAGTTCTTCTCAAGTACTTAAGAATATTCTTGACTGCTATCCAGTGACTTTCACCTGGATCTGACTGGTATCTGCTCATCATGCTCAAAGAATACGAGACATCAGGACGAGTACATAGCATGGCGTACATGATAGATCCTATGCCTGAAGCATAAGGGATCTGATCCATGCGGTCTCTCTCTTCTCTAGAAGAGGGGCCTTGAGTCTTCGAAAGACTCACACCATGTGACATCGGCAGAAATCCCTTCTTGGAGTTCTGCATGGCAAACCATAGTAGTACCTTGTCAATGTATGTATTCTGACTTAGGCCAAGCAATCTCTTAAATCTATCTCTATAGATCTGTATGCCTAGAATGCGGGATGCTTCACCTAAGTCCTTCATTGAGAAACAAGTCCCTAGCCAAGTCTTGACAGACTGCAACAAAGGGATGTCTTTCCCAATGAGTAGTATGTTATCCACATACAATATAAGGAAGACAACTGTGCTCCCAACAACCTTCTTGTAGATAAAAGGTTCATCTTCATTCTTGATGAACCAAACTGTTTGATTGCATCATCGAATCAAAGATTCCAGCTCCGAGAAGCTTGCTTTAGTTCATAAATGGACTTATGCAGCTTGTATACTCTGCCAGTATGTTGTGGATCTACAAAACCCTCAGGTTGTGTCATGTACACATCCTTGTACAGGTTTCCATTCAGAAACGCGATTTTGGCATCCATCTGCTAGATCTCATAATTGTGGTACGCTGCAATAGCAAGCATGATCCGAATGGATTTAAACATCGCTACTGGAGAAAAGGTTTCATCATAGTTAATACCATGAATTTGCTTGAAACCTTTAGCTACCAAGCGACCCTTATAAATAAGTCAATCCATGTCAGTCTTTCTCTTAAAGACCCACTTACACCCAATGGGTTTGACCCCTTCAGGTGGATCAACCAAAATCCATACTTGGTTAGTGTACATGGATTCCATCTCAGATCTCATGGCCTCTAGCCATTTCTCAGAATCTGGTCTCATCACAACTTCATGATAGGAGGTAGGCTCATCCTCAATGAGCACAACGTCATCATGGTCAGACAAGAGAAATGACTATCTCTCAGGTTGGCGACGCACCCTATCAGACCTGTGAAGAGGTAGGTCTACTTGAACTGGTTGTTGTTCCTCAACTCCTTGTGGAACAACATCATCCACAACACTTTGTGGTTCCAGTTCAACTTCCATCGAGGCTTCAGTGCTATGGTTCACATCTTGAACTTCTTCAAGATCGAACGTACTCCCACTAGTCTTTCTAGAAACAAAATTCCTTTCTAGAAATACCCCAGTCTTAGCCACAACTATCTTGTGTTGACTGGGAATGTAGAAGTAATATCCCTTCATTTCCTTGGGATATCCAATAAAATAGTACTTACCAGATTTTGGTCCCAATTTGTTCGAGACTTGACGTTGAGCATAAGCCTCACAACCCCAAATCCTCAAAAAAGACACCTGGACATCTCTCTCAGTCCATATCTTATATGGTGTCTTTATTACAATCTTAGATGGAACCCGGTTGAGAATGAAGGTTGTTGTGTCTAGAGCATAGCCCCAAAGATACATAGGAAGATCTGTGTGACTCATCATAGACCGTACCATATCTAATAAGGTACGATTCCTCCTTTCGGATACACCATTCCACTGTGGTGTTCCAGGAGGAGTGAGTTGGGATAGGATCCCACACTCAGCTAGATAGTCACGAAACTCATGGCTAAGGTATTCTCCACCTCGATCTAATCGAAGTATCTTAATACTCTTGCCAAGCTGGTTTTGTAATTTATTCTTGAATTCTTTGAACTTTTCAAAGGATTCTAACTTATGTGTCATCAGGTACATATAACCATATCTACTGAAGTCATCAGTAAATGTAATGAAATACCTATAACCACCTCTAGCAGTGACATTGAAAGGGTCACATACATCACTATGTATAAGACCTAACAAGTCAGTCGCTCTCTCACTGTGTCCACTAAAGGGAGTCTTGGTCATCTTGCCTAGAAGGCATGACTCGTATGTCTCATATGATTCAAAATCAAATGAGTCCAGCAAACCATCCTTATGGAGCTGGGATAAGCGTTTGTCATTTATATGACCTAAGTGATAGTGCTAGATATAGGTTTGGTTCATGTCATTTGACTTGAACTCTTGGTACTTATGTTATAGATAGGGTTTTCAAGGTCTATAATGTAGAGTCCGTTCATCAGAGGTGCACTATAATAGAACATATCATTTAAATAAACTGAACAACATTTGTTCTTTATTATAAATGAAAAGTCTTTCTTGTCTAAACAAGAAACTGATATAATGTTCTTAGTCAAAGCAGGCACATAACAACAATCATCCAATTCTAGTACAAGCTCAGAGGGCAAAGATAGAGAATAACTTCCTACAGCAACAACAGCAACCCGTGCTCCATTGCCTACTCGTAGGTCCACCTCACCCTTCGTCAATGTCCTGTTATTTCTCAGTCCCTGCACATTAGTACAAATGTGAGAAGCACATCCGGTATCTAATACCCATGATGAAGAAATAGATATATTGACTTCTATAACATATATACCTGAAGTGGAAGTTTCACTTCTCTTCTTCTTAAGATCTTCCAGGTACACTTTGTAGTTTCTCTTCTAGTGTCCGGTCTGACCACAGTGGAAGCAGGTAGCATCCTTGGCAACCCCTCCTTTGGGTTTCAGTGCCTTGCCTTTGCCCTTGGCTTGGGACTTTCCCTTACCTTTAGGCTTACCCTTGCCCTTGTGTTTTTGAACCATCAGAATAGAGTTGGGCTTAACCTTCTTAAGGTTGAGCTCAGTAGTTCTTAACATGCTAAGTAGCTCAAGCAGTGGCTTGTCAATTTCGTTCATGTTATAATTTAGAACGAATTGACTATAGCTAACTGGCAAGGATTGCAAGATCAGGTCAGTGGCCAGCTCTTGGCCAAGTAGTGGGAATCCCAACCTCTGTAGATTTTCTATGTACCCAATCATTTTGAGTACATATGGGCCTACGGGAGTCCCATCTTGCATCTTGCACTGAAATAGTGCCTTAGAGATCTCGAATCTCTCGTGCCTTGCTTGTCCTTGATATAGTTGACGAAGATGTTCAACCATATCATAAGCGCCCATCAACTCGTGTTGCTTCTGAAGCTCAGAGTTCATGGTCGCAAGCATAAGACATAACACATCTAATGCGTCATCTTAATGCTTCTTGTAAGCATCACGATCAGCTCGCATGGCAGTGGCAGGAGGTGCCTCAAGAATGAGCTGCTCCAGGACGTACAGTTTTCGTTCCTGTGTGAGAACTATTCTCAAGTTCCTGTACCAGTCCAGGAAGTTAGCTCCAGTGAGCTTGTCCTTATCGAGGACAGAACGCAGGGAGAAGGAGTTCGTGTTTGACGACATGGTAATCTACAACAGAAAAATAAATATCATATTCCAATTAATCATCTAATTAAGCTTTTAATTAAATGATGCTCCCACTGAATTCTATAATTCAAGTAGGACAAGATCCACATCATACTACGCCTTGAGTTAGCTTTGGCTAAATCGCCCAAGACTTAGTATGATCGGTAGGTAACTAATTACCAATTATATCTCTATGCAACTCTTGTTTATAGGATCAAGATCCGCATATATATTAAAACTTGAGTTAGCTTTGGCTAAATCGCCCAAGAATTAATATAAATATGATTTTGACCTATCTACCAACCATTGGAAAATGCCTATAGTTAAACTCGATCCAATTGAGTTAACTAGTTACTCAATATAATTGAGTTGTACTCACCCATACGTTGATAGGCGGGACCAAGATTGTCCTTCCGCACCCTACCAAGATAATATGTGTTGCTCTGCTTTGGCAGATTCAACAACAACATGTGATCGAGGTAGTGATGGGTATCACGGCATGGTAGGCATTTCGAGTTGATGCGATTGAGATCTAATCTAATCTTTGATGTGTATCATATACTCGATTTAGATCTAATCTAATAGTAGAGGTGCATCATGTGCGCGACTTAGATCTAATCTAATCGTTAATGCACTAATTAATTACTAATCTAGCATGCATCACATATACACACACAAGCAATTAATTAAACTTTTTTTTGTGATTAGTCATGGCCCTACTACGATCTTCTCAAGCCAATGAGAAGATCGGATGATCAACCTAAGGCCAACAGCTTCTCAATCTCCTTCCGGTGACCACCTTGTGTTGCTCGCACCCTCCTCGTAACTCCGTCTCGAGTGGACCTTCCACCGCTTCATTTTGTACATTACAAAGGTGAAACTCGAGTTATATTTGAGTCTAAACTATTTTACAATAGGAAATAAAATAGGAAAGGCATGACGCGCAGGTCGCGTATCATATACAACACGCACATCACAGAAAATGGCACGCAAGCCATAATATAAATTACAACATAATTTTTCCAATCAAATTGGGGTCTTTGGGCCATGACCATCATAAAATGATACATAATTCTAAATTATGTAATTTCTATAAATTTCTGTAAATTTTCCCATAATTTTTACAATTTTATGAGTAAAAATTCCCAGCGGTCCCGTTTAGCGATTTTCGGGCACAATCGCGGAACGAAGTCCCTTGCGGGGTTAGGGGCAACACCCTTACCCACGATATAACCATTGCGAGTGTTCCTAAGTGATCCTACAGTGCCTTAGTCCACTGTCCCAAAATGAATTGGGTGAAACCTTGCCGTTTCGGAAAGGTTTTCTCTGTAGTTGAAGCCTACAAGTGTCGAAACATTTGTTGCTTCGCTTCTACAAGAAAATTACCCATAAAACACATAAAATTAGGAAATTCACAGAAAGTTACAGAACTGAAAGTTTTTCATAAAAATACAAAATAAACACGTACGCACTTCGCACGTGGCTCTGATACCACTGTAGGGATTTTCGGGCCGCAAAAACCGCCTTTTTGCGTTGCGGAAACCCCGAATCCCATGCCACCGGATCCGTGCGAAGTTTAAAATTCGTGTACGAGTTTCTCTACTCCTAGATCTACATTAGATCTACAAGATCAGAAGGTATACCTTTGAAGCGATGCCCTTCGCTTAATCCCGCTCGTCCAAATGATGTCGGATCTCGAGAATGTCAAAGTAGACACTCCTCTATGTGTATCCACACAAACAATAGAGATGGAGAAGAAATCTTGAGTGTGCTAGCACTCCAAGAATTCTCAGCCAAAGAGTAGGAGAGGGAGAGAAGAGAAGAAAGCAATGAGGAAGAAGATGAGAGTTACACCAAGCACATCAAATGCACACATAAAGTGGTCGGCCACTTCATGAGGGGATTTTATTTCCATGGGATACCAAGAGTCACAACTCTTGATCTCCCTCATGAGGTAGCACACACATAAGCCAGCCTTGATGATGTGGAACATCATCATTGGCCCACTTAATGCCAACTCACAAATGAGGTGGCAATGGTCAAGTCAAACTTGACCTTTCATCTTCCTCACAAGTCAAGTCAAACTTGACCACTTCTCTCCCATGGTTGATCAAATCTAACCATTGGTTCAAGTCAATTTTAATTTAATGAATCTCTATTCATTGAATTAAATTGGCTGAATGAGTCTAAGTCCAAATTAGACTCATTTAACACATGAACCAAATTGAGTCCAACTCAATTAGTTTACTTTAGATTACTCTTAATCTAATTTGGTTCATCACATGAACCTAATCCTTTTGGTTCATCAAATGAACCTAATCTCCATCTAATTGCCCTTTGTGTGTGACCCTATAGGTTCTTGTAACGTTAGCAATGCTCCTAAACCCTTTTAGAAGCATAAGTAATGAGCGGTATCTAGCAACACATCATTACTACCTAAGTTACAAGAATGTTGAGATCCAACATCACCTTGTGACTACTAATTGTGACTCTTCACAATATGTGACAAGTGTCCTTCTATCCTTGACATCTAGATTGATCAATATGAGGCATAGACCGTGTCATCCTCTAATCAATCTAAATCTTAAATCCCAAGTAGACTCACTCAATCAAATTAGCTCAACATCTCATATTGACTCATTTGGGCATGGCCATGCACTTAGTGGTCTCACTCTATCAAGAATAATGATGTCACTCCTGTCATATAGGAGGGATAGATCTCATCTACATCACTCACATCCCTCCGCATAATTTGTTACATACCCAGTAATCGTCTTTATAGTCCACCCAGTTACGGGTGACGTTTGACGAAGCCAAAGTATATAACTCCTTATGTAGGGAACCATGGTGACTTCAGGTCCAAGGACTAATAGGCATATTAATAGCCACATGAGAAAGTATATGACACTCATATAACGATGCATGATATTTTCTCATGGCGGGTCATTCAGTATACATTCTCCAATGCATACCCATGTGTCAACTTGATATCTCCATATCCATGACTTGTGAGATCAAGTCATCGAGTGGACCTATATACTAGTCTCGTCGCATTAACATTGTCCCTGAATGTTAATACTTGACTAGGAATGATTAGGAGTAGTATTCCCTATATCATCTCACTATCGATTCAACCAATCGATTGATATAGGTAAGAACCTTCTACTCAAGGGCGCTATTATACTTAGTTATTTGGCACCAATACAAGTAAGCATAATAACCATAAACAAATACCTTTATATATATAAGAATATGATACAATGAGTCCATACAACAATCATCAAATGATTGACTCTAGGGCTCTAACTAACATAGTTCTCTCACTCGGCCACTCATGGGTAGTGGTAGTTGGAGGTGCAAGCAGCAGGAACCCTATCGTTATGTAGCTAGTTAGCTACTTAACACCTGTCCACTCGATCACTCGAGAGTAGTGGTAGCAGGAGTGTGTACAATTGTCATTGTCCCGACCTCTCGACCATACAGGGGTCGTGGTGCAGAGGGGTGGGCGGGAGTGACCATTCGTTCATACGCTGTTATTATTATTCTTGTTGATGTTATTGATCACTTATTTATGTAGTTGTTTTATTATATCCATGTGATATGATTACATATGTTGAGTTATATACCTATTGCATGTGCTTAGACACTGGTTACTTGTTAGTAGTATATATATACTTCACATGTTATCCTTGTAGTTATGAGCAGTACTGTAGCAGATCTTTAGGTATGGACATTTATTATAATATCACTATAGTATCTGCTATTTTCCCTGTGAGACTGTATACCATTGTATCTCTAGTTCTTTATTATATTCATGCACTATCTATCTATTACCCGCTGAGTCCCAGTACTCACCACCCCATGAACTAGTTTATTTTACCAGGTGGTAGGTAAAGGATTTATGGAGTCACCTGGAGATCCTGTCCGCTAGTCCCATGTCACATCAAGCGACTTCTTCCGTTGTTGCTTCCGTTCGTATTATTGGCTTTAGACTTATTCATGCATATGTATCTTTTGTATAGAGGTCAGCTTTGTGGTTTCTTATATTTGGTTTGATGTTGACATGTCAAGCCGAGTCAGCTCGCAGTTGATTGTATTATGGTTTTGTGATCATTATTTTATGCCTTTCGCTGTGTTTTGTTTCAGCCATGTGGGCTATGTTGGAGCAATCACAATAGTCTGTGCGACCATGTGTTTTGGTGTTTGGGCAAAGGGTTTAAGTTAGGTTCATCCTTGTATTTGATATGTGTACTTGAGTTGTGCAGGACTGCAGGATACACATATGACTCAGGTTGACGGCTTCAGGTCCGGTGAAGGATGGAGCATCCGAGAGACCGTGTACAAGGCAGCAAGGACAAGGGCCGAGAGAAGCGACTTTGAGACATACACGAAGGATGACATTGGGAATGAGTCATGGGCTTGAATGCATCCGAGGGACGAAAGCCAAAGGAAGTAGGCTTGAAGGCAAGAGGTCGAGACTGCGAAGGAAGCGTCAAATGAGTCGTAAGGGTGAGGGTCCGAGTGCTGAAAGATTATACTCGGGTACCAGTCGATTGCTAGTTTCACCAGTCGATTGGGCAGTCGACTGGGAGCGAACAGAATGCTTCTGTTCGCTAGACCAGTATGGAGCAATCGATTTCTAGTTTTAGAAGTCGACTGGTATCGAGCCGTTGAGATGTAACGGTCGAATTTCCACAGAGGACAGTCGACTGCTAGTTTTAGCAGTCGACTGGTAGGCGGGGTTGTCAACCCGCGGCCTATATAACCAAAGCTTGGGAGCTTGGTTATAGTTGACGAAATTAGTAGTGGTAAACCCTAATTAGTAGTCTACTAGTCTCAAGAGTCTTGGTTGGTGTTGTGATGAGGTTTCTCCACCCACAAGGAGCGACTTGAGATAGCCGGAATTTGTCGGGGGCTTATCCACCGATGGATCAGGAGCGTCCACCTCAAGGACACGCCATAGAGTAGGAGCAAGCAATCTCCGAACCACGTTAAACGAACGTGTTAGCGGTTTGCATTTTCTTTCTTAGTTTTAGTCTTTAGCTTGTTTGTTTTGTTTATATTCCACTACATAAGCTAACAAGTGTAGGAAGTGAGTATTTAGGGGTGCCGCCTATCCAACCCCCCCTTCATGCCGGCCATCGATCACCCCTACAAGTGGTATCAGAGCAAGGCCGCTCTCCGTCGGACTAATCGCCGAGAAGAGAAAATATAAGAAGATGATCGACTTGATTGAACCGCCAAAGTTCGAAGGAGTAAGCTTATGGGGCATCACCTTTTGGATGGTGAATATGAAGAACTTCTTCGAGATGGATTGGGACACGATGATGGTCGTCGAGGAACCATTCGAAGTCCCGAAGGACAAAAAAGGAAAGAAGCTCCGACCACGACATTGGATGAAGGAGCAAACCACACGATCGGAGGTAAATTCAAATGTAATATCAATTTTGGTAGATATTTTGCCTTCTAACATGTTAAGTGATGTAGGTGAATACAAGAATGCCCATGATTTGTGGAGCAAAGTAAAGAAAGTTCTAGGTAAAGAACTTATGCCTACACAAGAAGAAGAAAAATTCAAAGAAACGGATGAAGTAGCTCAAGTAGAGAAGGAGCAACCGAAAGGTGACGAGCACTCAACTTCCGAGGAGGAAAAGGATGAAGAAAGGCCATCCACAAGTGTGGATGAGGAATATGAGGTAGCATCTACATCCTCAAAGGTTGAAGAAAAATCCAAGACAAGTGAAGAAGAAGAAGAAATCTTGGAAGTCAACCTAGTGAACACCTCCACCGAAGTAAAGTCAAAGGATCACATAATATGCTTCGGGTGCAATGAAAAGGGACACTACAAGAGTAGATGTCCATTGGGTAAGAAAGAGGTATCTCCTAAACTCAATTCAATTCATTTTGAATCAAATTTGAGTTGTAGGAAGAAGAAGGAGAAAAATCACATAGTGTGCTTCACGTGTGGTGAGCGGGGCCATTACCACACCAAATGCCCAAAGAAGAAAGAAATCAAGAAGTTGGCACATTTGAAGAAGGAGGAGAAGAAGTGGAGGAAGAATGGAGGTTCATGTCAAGGGGGAGCTCCAAAGGTAAAGGGTAAGGTAAACCCTAGTTAAAATTTGAAGTCAAATTTAAATTCCTCCATGCATGCTAGGAAAAATAATGATTATCATTATGTAGCAATGAAAAATTTTGGATTTAGATACCATGATAGGAATAGGGTAATTGTAGACCATAACTCTAGGAAACCAATTCATGAAAAAATCTAGAAATGGTAGACCTAAGGAGACCCAAGGCATTAATCCCAAGAAGGGGAGACATATGCCTAGAAAAATGGGTAGGTCTAGGAATGTCCATGGTGGACATGTTGACTCTAGGTTTAGGAACCTAGAAAGGGGAAATCAAGCTTTGAAGATAAAGCTTGATCGTTTGGAGAAACCCCTAAAAAGATTCAATGTTGGATCTAAAAGTTTAGGTATATTGTTGAATAGTCAAAGACCCAACAATGATAGATCGGGTTTGGGATACCGATCTAGTGGCTCCAATGCTAAGGGAAAGTCTTATGCTAGGGTTGCATATGACTATAGAAAGGAGAAGCAAACAAATGGCAAGGGAATGTCATTTAATGGTAAGAAGAAATTAACCAAGGACAAGGTGTCCAAGGTTAAGGAAGTTAGGTTTGTAGGCCAAGTGTCACCGGAGGTGCACCGATGTGGCCTAGCTATTGTGGATGAGTCACCTAAGGTGGTGGCTAAGGCTAAGAGCTCTATAGAGAGCTCAAAGAGTCAATTTGGGACCCATGGCAAATGGATCTCAAGTGGATTTTACTTAAGAGTCTAGAGGAGTCATGGAATGTGCCAAATGATTTGGAGACGAACTTGAGTCTCAAACCTAGGAAATTGACACACATGGGTTATATTTCATGCAAGGAAATATGACATTAGGGTCATATAGCATGATAATTGGTTTTAGATGTATAGATGTCATATAAACCAATGCTAGGAATGCATTGTGGGTTAGTATGGGCAAATACATCAAGAGGAAGCCAAAACTAGGGCTTTAGGTCAAGGTTCAATTGAATCATTTAGCTAATTTTGAGTTTTGTATCAATCTTGGGATTGGTGATAGGTACATTTTGTAATGTATTTTTTCCAAGTAGACATGGGTAAAACAGACCTCTCCACAAAATTTGAGGATTTTTGGATGTCTGTGGAATTATTGGCGCATTTATGAAATTGAGTCAGAAATGTTATTTGGGCAGAAAACGGTGTGTCAGTCAACTGGTAACAGTGAAAATTGGACACAGAATGGGTCTGTGTTGTTTCGATAAGGGCAGTTGAAACTGTTTTTAGCATTGGTTTGTGACCAAGTCAGCTCATTTAGGTGTATGAGATCCATGGGGGGATGAATACACGAGTTTAGGGTCAATTTGGAAGACAAGGTTTCACCAATTAGGATATTGTTGGAGAACTTTTTGGATGTTAGGCAAAGGGGGAGAAGTAAGGTTTAGTTGGGAAAACCTGAAAATACCTTTGCGATAATGAAAATCCTAGCTTATTGGGGAGCTTAGGTGTAGGGGGAGCCTTGCGATAGGTTCTTAAATAGCCCTGTGAGAAATTCCTAGCTCAATGGGGAGCGTAGGTGTAGGGGGAGCCTTGGGATAGATTCAAATGCATATTACATTGTATTGATTCGGCTGTGTAAGTCCAAGTGTGTAGTTTTGGCCACATAAGTCCATTCGGCGGTATAAGTCCAAGTGTGTAGCCTTGGCATCGTAAGTCCATTGTTTTTAGCATATTGTTTTACTATTATATTTTCCCTAACTTAAACGTATTACCAAACATCAAAAAGGGGGAGATTGTTGGAGCAATCCCAATGGTTCGTGCGACCATGTGCTTTGGTGTTTGGCCAAAGGGTTTAAGTTAGGTTCACCCTTGTATTTGATATGTATACTTGAGTTGTGCAAGACTGCAGGATACACATGTGACTCAGGTTGACGGCTTCGGGTCCAGTGAAGGATGGAGCATCCGAGGGACCGTGGACAAGGTAGCAAGGACAAGGGATGAGGGAAGCGACTTCGAGGCATACGCGAAGGATGACATTGGGGACGAGCCGCGGGCTTGAATGCATCCGAGGGACGAGAGCCAAAGGAAGTAGGCTTGACGGCAAGAGGTCGAGGCTGCGAAGGAAGCGTCAAATGAGTCGTAAGGGTGAGGGTCCGAGTGCTGAGAGATTATATTCGAGTACCAGTCGACTGCTAGTTTCACCAGTCAACTGGTGTAGCCGACTGGGAGCGAACAGAATGCTTCTGTTCGCTCGACCAATGTGGAGCAGTTGACTGCTAGTTTTAGCAGTCAACTGGTATCGAACCGTTGGGATGTAACAGTTGAATTTCCACAGAGAGCAGTCGTTGCTAGTTTTAGCAATCGACTAGTAGGCAGTGTTTTCAACTCGCGGCCTATATAACCAAAGCTTGGGAGCTTGGTTATAGTTGACGAAATTAGTGATGGTAACCCTAATTAGTAGTCTACTAGTCTCAAGAGTCTTGGTTAGTGTTGTGGTGAGGTTTCTCCACCCATAGGGAGTGACTTGAGATAGCCGGAGTTTGTCGGGGGCTAATCCACCGGCGGATCGAGATCGTCCACCTCAATGGCATGCCGTAGAGTAGGAGCAAGCAATCTACGAACCACGTTAAACGAACGTGTTAGCGGTTTTCATTTTCTTTCTTAATTTTAGTCTTTAGCTTATTTGTTTTGTTTGTATTCCGCTGCGCAAGCTAACAAGTGTAGGAAGCGAGTATTTGGGGGTGCCGCCTATCCAACCCTCCTTTAAGCCGGCCACCGATCACCTCTACAGGCTATTTATTAACTGTGTGGTTGTATTTACTTTCAGTCGTGTGGGTTGTTTATAAACTGCGTGGTTGTGTTTACATCCAGCTATGTTGGCTGTAGTTTGCTTGTGAGTAGCCTTGTGGTAATGTATATTCATTTCATTTGTTACTACTATAGGGGAGGTGTTGTCCGATTTTCATCGGACCACCTTATCCTCGGGCGTGACATGGGGAGCTTGGTTGAGCTGTGACGATAGGGTGAAGTGGTGATCTCGGAGAGGAATAGTGAGTGTGTGTGGGGTTCGGCTTAAAGCTTTGGCTTTATACCTAGCGTTATTGAGTCTAGCCTTAGACTTAATCAAGTCAATTACTCCTAACCTAATTGGTTGGTTAATAGGTCTTCCATCAAATTGTTATTTCTATCGCCTTAAAATAGGTCTCGAGAATTCGTTATTAATCTAGTAAACTCCTAAAAAAAATTACTAATAATTCCTTTATAGGTCATTTCCCGAATTAATTCTCGTGAGACCTTACACCAACCTTTCCGTTGGACTTCCGATCACCAAGTGTCTTGTCAACCTTTGATCGACATGGATTTTTCTCTTGCCAACCTTCTCATTGGACTTTCGATCACCAAGTACCCGATTAATCTTTGGTCCACTTGGATTTTCCTTTTGTCAACCTTCCCGTGGACTTTCAGTCACCAAGCGTCTGGTCAACCTTTGATCCACTTGGACTTTTCTCTCACATTTTGATTAAATATTGAAACTCAAGCTCGAGTCAATTTGAGTTTAGTGAACCTGATCAACCTTGACTCGAGATTGATTGCACCAACATAAGGGAGGCCCTTAGTAGGTCAAGGGGTGATCGGATGCTTAAGGGAAGGCCTGAACCATGAGAATAATGATGATCCTTTATTTGCGGAGAGTATTGTTAAGAATACAATCAAAGTTCTACATTGAAAATACATAGAAAAGATCATGAATTTATAAAATGAAAGATATCTCTATTAGTATAGAGTCTTTTGGATACAATCCAAAAAAATCATGAGGATTTATACCCAAAATGGATAATATTATGTCATTGTGGAGATATATAAATTGTTTTGATCCACACAGTTTTTTGTGTAGACCTCTAAATAAATTTTAATTTGATATATATTGTGTATCGTGTAGTTCAATCAAAACTCGTTCAAATATCTATAACTAATTATTAGGTGGAACCCACAATGACCTTGTTTCAAGTCCAAAAAATATCATTTAAGATATTTTCGGAGCTCCGAATAATTTATCTTAAAAAAAATTTCATATTGTAATAACTATAAAATTGTAGCTGCTACAACTATATAATAGCTATAGTTTCATAGCTATTGCAACATATCCAATTTAGACTGGAGATATAGTAGTTAATTACTAAAATATAGCCAATTTAAGCCAGATATGATAATAATAAAAATAATATTGAAAAATAATTATATTATTTTACCAGAGGTGGAATGCTCTTTTAATTTTAAAAAAAAAATCAACAGAGAGGGCATATGTTTGATGATTTGGTAGAAAAAGGAGCTTCATTCTAATTTTTGCCCAAATAAGAATTATAGAGCTATCTTATTGATTGAAATTGTATTCAAATTATATATTTTATTTTATTGAGATACCCTTAATATTTGATAATTATTTAATTTGTTTATTCGTATATGTTTCTTATTTAAAGGCGCATATCAAGTGTCAACCTTGATGTGATTCTTTATTTTTATAAGAATTTATTAAATATTCAAACATTTTTATTTGCAACACTACACGTATTGTTTATTGAAACATCGTCACCAACAATCTTTTTAAACATACTTCTAAATAATTCATTTTAGTAAATAAACTTACTCTAAAATTATCCTTTTTAGACAAACTTTTATATTATAATTGATTTCAGAATAAACTTATTTTATTCAAAATGTGACTTAACTAACTCATCACTTATTGTGAAGTATATTTGTTATATTGTTTGAATAATTATTTATTTGACTTTTAATATTTTTGGTATGTGTGTGTATAACTGTATATACCTTAGTATTATTAATTTTAAAAAATCATTAAAATGTTTTAAAAAATATTGTTAAATAAAAATAGATTGTGAAACGTGCATGTTTTAATTGTGAATAAAATTTTAATGCAATATTCTTTTATTTAAAACATGAATACAATTTTAATGCAATTTTCTTATATATATATATATATATATATATATCAATTTTAAGTTTTAAAGAATTATTTTTTAATCAAGAATTGGTGCAATACTTGGTGACGAAACGAATATGCTTTGCGAATCTTTTTTAATCAGGAGGAAATGATTAGGTGTTTCCCTGTCCGGAGTAGTGCAGGAAGCCGGAAAGGATCGGGGACCATAGTCACGCAGTCCAAGCACACTTTCACACGTTATAACCCTTTGCCACCCGGCGGACTATGCGTCACACACGTGTCGGAGGCATTTACGTACTTTCGTCTGATTCCTCGGCCCGGATCCGGTTTGTGGGTGTGCTGCGCCGTCGGCGTGTCATAACTAAACCTGCCGCGGATGCGGATCATCAATCTAGCACGGAGACGGAATCCGTACATCGTATCGGATCCGGTTAGCGGATTTGCGCTGGCTGATCAAGATACTTGCGACACGACAGAGGAATTGACAACGGCTTGACCTCACTCCACTTGTAAAGTGCGGCGTTGTATCTTACAATGGGATCGGGTTACTGCCACCTTCGAAGAGTAGGGGATGGACTGGCGGAAGTTTTGATGAGCTGGCCTCGTGGCGAGCGCTGAGACGAATAGTATGGTGGACTATGTGCTGCCTCGAGCACGGAAGCTTGTGGTAGTAGGACACAGCGTTGCCGGAGGAGTGTCCGTGTAGGGTCTCGCAGCAGCAGCAGCAGCAGCAATGCACATGAGGAAGTAATTAAAAACAAACCCTATCTTTCTTCCTTAAAGCTGCCCATGTCAACCACTTATTCCTCGTTTTCCTTCTCTGGTTTCGGTTTAGGGATCAAATCGATTTCGCTCTCGTCTTTACGGGCTCCAAGATCGGACTTCTGCTGCTGCAGGGAGGGAGATCGGATCGGGGGTTAATTTGGCTGGAGATCAAGGATTTGTTTCTGAATTCTGAGGGTCGTTTTAGAAGAGCTTAAGCGTCTTCCACGCGTGTCGTGGAAGTCGTACTTGTTCGAGTATTTTGACAGTTGAGGTAGAATTCATCGACTTCTTTTTCTGCTGATCTTCAGAATTTTCCGTGCTTTGGCTGTTGAATTTGTTTCTGTTTTAATCGTTTCGTCTTTTGCTCTTTTTTAAAGGGTTTTGGGTGAAACTTGAAGCCTGAATCTCGGTTGAGAATCGTGGATTTGGTGTTGGTAGAATTCCAGACTTGTTGATCAAAGACGCTTCAGATCTATAATATTCAGGAGGTACTTGCACCACAAGGCGTTGCTTTTCTGGTCCAAAGCGTTCGGGATGTACGGAAGTGGAGAAGACGCCCTTTGAAAACCGTCCGAAGGAAAAAATAACAAAAACGGTTTCTATTAGTTTCTCAAGGCGTAAGAGGGAAGCCGATTCACAAAGGAACGTTTTACCGTTCCCTTTACTGGAGTAAATGATTCAAAGCCAGTGCCCGAGATAGGCTTCAAATCTCGAAGTAGGTGTTGCACCTCCCCCGAAGTGATCCTGGTTGAGGCTGCTTTTCTTGGGATTTTTAGGTAGGCTATACCCCGAGCTGGAATTAATATTCTGATGAATGAGCTGTTATGGGTATTTATGCGGTTTTGAAGGGTGAAGCCTTGACAGAAAAATAGATCCTGGTTTCCTTGGTTTCTCTTCGATTAAAATCCTTTACTTGATGGGGAAAGCTGATGGGGCAGTAAAACCGGGAACAGTCGTTTTTTGAGCATTTATTTAAAGTTCAACTCTTTTTCTGGTAGTGCTGTTGGGGAGAGGGTTCGGCGTATTCTCATGGCAGTGGTGGATGCAAATAGATCATCAGGCTTCGGTTAGTTTATCTTTCTACTGTGTTTTTTTTTTTTCTTTCTCTTTACCGGCTTCCTTCTTTCTAAGAAACACGGCCAAGAGATTTTAGAAAATTATGAAATATTTTACTCGGTCGTTCTTTTGGATGGAAAAAAAAATTAAAAACTTCATTTGTCACAATAATTTTTTTCTGGAAATTTCAGATTTAAGCTCAATTCTATCTGAAATTGAGTTTTCTGTTTAAATTCAAAAAATTGAGAAAAAAATTTCCATTAAAGGAAATGGATAAACATGGTAATTGAAAATTTTGTCTGTTGTAAACATAAATACGCTATTAAAGTGCAACAATTATTCTCCAAAAACTAAAACTATGATCTACTGAGCTAGTTTTTTAGTTCTTATACTTCCGCTAACCTGTTACATTTTCCCCTTCTTTTCCCTCCAATTTTTGGTTGAAGAAACCACCTGCTAAGATTTTTTTTTTTTAGAAAATGTTACTGGTTTCTTGGGTTTGATTTGATGTTGATACTTGAGCTTGATCTGATAGTCATTTAAATTTACATTTTGTTCTAGCTTATTTTCCCTTCTTAGGATAGGGTGTTTGCTTGTTCCCATGTGGCAAAAGGTAAAATCGCTCGCCCCCGGCGTCCCCGCCGCATCCGACCCCAGGCCATCACGAGGGAGGTAAATCACGGCAGCCGAGAGGGCAAGTGGTGGTGGGGTGAGTTGCACAGGTCCAGGGATTTACGCCCCCGACAACCCTACGATTCGATCCTGCGACCTCATGTGGCAAGCATGCCACCACTTACAATCTCGGATGACCCGTGAAGTTGTGTTTGCTTGTTCCCAGTTTCATCTCTTCGATAACATGTTACCATGGTTCCACAATTCATGCAGTTCTCTATAGATATTGATCAAACTTGTTTTTTTTTCATGTACTTTAGCATGTTGTTTGCAGATGATATTATTTTGGTAGATGAAACACGTGAAGAAGTAAATGCTAAAGTAGAATTTTGGAGGGAAACACTAGAAGGGAAAGGTTTTAAGTTTAGTAGATAAAGACAGAATATATGGAATTTAAGTTTAGCAATATTAGAAGTAATGAAACAATTGTTAAGATAGGAGAGGACGAGTTGCCCGGAACCGAGAGATTTAAATATTTAGGATCATTTTTGCAAAATGATGGAGGGATTGAGAAAGATGTCTTACATAGAATGCAAGCAGGATGGGTGAAATGGAGAGGAGCATCGAGTGTTTTATGTGGCCGTAAAGTACCTCTTAAACTTAAAGGTAAGTTCTATAAAGTCGCAGTTAAACGTGTTATGTTATATGGAGCTGAATGTTGGGGCTATGACTCTTGCGCATGATTAGAAGATGAGAATTGCAGAGATGAGGATGTTAAGGTGGATGTGTGGACATACGAGGATGGATAAAATAAGAAATGAGAGCATTAGAAAGAAAGTCGGAGTTGCATCTATTGAGGAAAAACTCTGAGAGACACGTTTAAGATGGTATGGACATGTACTTAGACGACCAATAAATGCTCCAGGTAGGCGATGTGAAATTATGATAAACATGCATATCAAACGAGGAAGAGGAAGACCAAAAAAGACTTGGTTATCAACAATAAAATAAAATAAAATTTATTTAAATATAGATGATGATATAATAGGAGATAGAGCTCAATGGCGTAAAAGGATTCATACAGCCGACCCCACCTAGTGGGAAAAGGCTTGGTTGTTATTGTTGTATACGTTGTGTTCTTTATAAGAAAACATCTATGATTAGTTCTATTTGAATCATGCAGTCATTTTACAAATATTATGATTTATGGACTGTGGCAATGATGTTCATTATTTCTTTGGTTCTTCAGGGATTTCTGGTGATATGTTATACAAGGAATTATGGCATGCATGTGCTGGCCCCTTGGTTACCTTACCTCGTCAAGGGGAGCGTGTTTATTACTTTCCTCAAGGTCATATGGAACAGGTTCGTGCAATGATTTTAATTCTTCTGTTGTAGTTGGCTTTTGAATTTTAAATTTCTTGCGGCTAGTTATATGATACTTAGTAAAATGGTTGTTGATCACCATTTCAGCCTTAAGTGATTGTTTCCTTTGTTATAGCTGGAGGCATCAACAAACCAAGGGCTAGAGCAGCATGTGCCTGTGTTCAATCTACCCTCAAAGATCCTGTGTAAGGTGGTCAATGTTGTTCTTCAAGTAAGTTTTCACTTGTGTAATATCTACTTGTCCATGCTAGATCATGTTGATGCTTTTAGTAAAAGTTACTGATTCTAATTTCATTGCACAATTTCACAATATAGGCTGAAAAAGATACAGATGAAGTCTTTGCACAGATTACCCTGTTGCCTGAGTCAAATGTGAGTCTTTCTCACTATGCTCTTTTGTATACAGAGTAAGAGGTTTTGAAGCTATAACTAAAGCTTTAGTTGCTTTGTGGTGAATTCATGAGCATTGCACAATCTAGTGCAAGATTTTGATAGTTCTAGATTTTTTTTTCCCTATTCTCATGTTTCTACATCGAGCAAGAGCAGAACATATGTCCTGAAAACTTTTCTTCTGGCAATTTGTTTCTTCTTTGTTATAATATCAATATTCCTTATGGTATTTATTTTGTTAATATCCTACTCCTGTTTATTGTTCAGGCTGGTGAGGTCACTTCCCCAGATCCTCCTCTACCTGAGCCTGAAAGCTGCAAAGTTCACTCCTTCTGTAAGACATTAACTGCCTCTGACACAAGCACCCATGGAGGTTTCTCAGTTCTTAGAAAGCATGCAGATGAATGCCTTCCTCCACTGGTTGGTCACTGTTACACCTTGCTCATATGACATTCGTCAAGTCAAATAGGATAAAAATTTAGCTTTCATGCAGATCACTTGACTAGCAATCTTATCGTCATATAATTTTATCTTTTTTGCTAAATCATTCTTCCCTTGCATAGGATATGTCTCTGGAACCACCTTGGCAAGAGCTAGTTGCCAAAGATCTTCATGGAAATGAGTGGCGATTTCGTCACATCTTTCGAGGTCTACTTTTTTCCTTTTAATTCTACTCTCATAAGACCACTTGCTTTTTCTCGCTTGTTCAATGCTAAACCTAAAATCTTTCTTTTTCTTAGAAAAGCACTCATATATTGTGATTTTCATGTTTTTGGGTCAATTTTTAATAAATCGAACCACTTTCCCTATGAAGAAAAATCAGATAATTGAACTAATATCACTTAATGAAATTCCACAATATGAATAGTTGGTCATAAGTCATTTGTCACTTATAATATTGCAGTTATGTGAAATCAAACTCATGCATAAACATTTTGCAATGAGGTTCTTGATTTACTAATTTGTGCGCTGAAGCTAGTAGCATGTATTTCCTTCTTTTCCAGGTCAGCCTAGACGGCACTTGCTTACAACAGGTTGGAGTGTATTTGTCAGCTCAAAGCGTTTGGTAGCTGGTGATGCTTTTATATTTTTAAGGTTGATAAATTATGAGTTCAATTGTTTATGTTCATATGTTTTTCATAAAATTTAGTATTTTGATATTCATAGATGAATTATCATTTTCCACATTCATGGCAGAGGGGAAAATAAGGAACTGTGTGTAGGTGTCAGAAGGCTCATGCGACATCTAAACAACATGCCATCATCTGTCATTTCCAGTCATAGCATGCATCTTGGAGTTCTTGCTACTGCATCCCATGCTATTACTACTGGAACTCTTTTTTCTGTATTTTACAAGCCAAGGTAAACTAGTTTTTTTTTTCGAAATGGTTTTGCTAGTTTGATGTTGTTGTCATGCCATATGGCCCATATCTCTCTACCTTTGAGTGAACGCTCAATTGCAATATGCTAGTGTAATGTCTGCAATTAACAATTGATCATTCTTGTTAATTTTGAACTTATAGTGTGAAGTCTTTTTCTTTTATATTCCTCAGTCTTTTATATTCCTCAGTTTCTGCTAATTGCCAATGTCTCTGTTAACCATTTTATCATAGATGTCCATTTTTATTTTCTTACTCAAAATGGCTAATAAAGATGAGTACAATGCTCCAGAGCAAGCCGTTCTGAATTTATTATAAGCCTGAACAAGTATCTTGAGGCTAAGAATCACAAGTTGACTGTTGGGATGAGATTCAAGATGAGATTTGAAGGTGATGAGGCTCCAGAAAGAAGGTATTTTAGGAGGATTTGTAACTGAAATAACAGTTTAGTTTTTCCTTAAAACTAATTGCAGCTAGATGTTGATGCAGAGTTAGTGGAACTATTGTTGGTGTAACTGAGAAAGCATCTTCTCAATGGGAAGATTCAGAATGGAGATCATTAAAGGTAAACTTTCCTGCTGAGTCTGAATGGTAGAATCACGATGCTAATTGAAATTTTTTTCTCTGTGCAAAACTTATCCTCTGAACAAAATTCAGGAACCTAATATGATGTTTGATTTCTCTGACTAGGTCCAATGGGATGAACCTTCATCTGCTATACTTCCAGATAAAGTTTCTCCTTGGGAATTGGAGCCACTTGTAGTGCCTACTCCCCCAACATCCCAACCAATCCAAAGAATAAAGCGAGCACGACCACCATCTTCACCTGTTATCTCCCCTGACCTTTCTTCAGTGTCTGGTATTGATTATCTATATCCTGGCTCCTTTGTTTAACTGAGTCAAATCTATTCTTTGTTGCTTTATATCAATTATCAGTAATAGATTTGTCATATCTCTCAATGCATCATTACTTAATATTCTTTCTTGTTGAGAAAACATTTATATTATTTATTCTTAGATGTACGCATTCTGTTGTCTTGAGAAAGATTTTATATTATCCATTTTGACCTCTACTGAATTGAGTCATCTATTTGTTCTGAGTGCTTTGATATTCAACTAGGCTATAACTGTTCTGTAATCTTGAGAATGATATCATATTATTTATTCTGACATTTTCTTTGGTCTCGGGTCCACTTTTGGATTTCTTCTCAGTGCTTTGAAGTTCAATTATGCTAGATGGTGTCTTGCTTTGGTGATGACACTTGATATGCATTTGTTTTGATTAAAGGGATTGAGTCTTTATGGATTAAGGACTGCGAGTGACTAGAAGATTTTTTAAATTTTATAGTTGATAATGTGACAGTAAAAATAGGATTATCCTCTTTTGCATTTACCAACACTACTGAATGATACAAATTCCTGCATTCAGTAGGTTAACACAATCTGGACAATGTCATATTTGTTTGATTCCCTGTTAAATTCATGATGTAGTTGTTTTCCTTTCAGATCTTTTACTTTTTTTTTTTTTTCTGTCATGCCCATGCATGCAGGTGCTTGGCAATCCCCATCTAAAATGTTCTCTTTCTCTGCATCGCAAAGGGTTCCTGAGCTCTATACACCATCTAAACCACTTTCTGTGCTCTCATCAGCATCCAATGCTTGTTCTATTGGATTTGCAACAAAATATTCTCCTTTGCCTGTTGCTGACAGCCAAATGGGCTGGCCAACCACTCCAGAAACCCCAAAAGAAGCCTTATCAGCAAGCGTCAACAAAGAATCATGCGATAAAAAACATGAAACAAGCAAAGGCTGCAGGTTATTTGGTATTCAGCTAATTGAAGGTTGTCGTGGAATAGAGGAAACACCATCCATTCCTACGATTAGAGGAATTGAGGTGGACCAACCAGTGAAATCTTTGGAAGTGGATTCAGAGTCACAATCACAGCCATCAAATGTCAACAGATCAGATACTGCCGGTGAGGCAGAAAAATCCAGTTTGAGGTCATCTTGGGAGACACAAAACCAGCAACTGAGGAGCTGCACCAAGGTTTTATGGAATGCTGTTCCTTCTTTCCGATCAATATCTTTTGATCAATCACATTTTTATGTTTGATTTAATACTTTTCTGGTGTTGACAAGCTCATTTATTAACTGACTCGAAAACTTTAACTTGTACAGTGGTGGAAGTTGAGGGCTTGAAAATGGACAGCTAAATCGTTCCCTTTTCATTGTGCAGGTTCACATGCACGGAAAGGCAGTTGGGAGGGCAGTGGACTTGACCAGATTATGTGGGTACGATGAGCTTCTGCAGAAGCTGGAAGATTTGTTTAATATCAAAGGAGAGCTTACTAATGTACCCAAAAAGTGGGTGGTCTTCTACACAGATGATGAGGATGACATGATGATGGTCGGCGATGACCCTTGGCTGTAATGCTCTGCAAATTTCTCTCCCTGACAATATTTTAACAACCATCTGGAAATTTGTTACCTAAATTCATTATGCAAATTTCAACATCTTGTGCCATTGTAATTTGGATCAACAACTTCTATTTGCAGTGAGTTCCGCAGGATGGTGAAGAAGATATACATCTACACGAATGAAGAGGCCAAGCGACTCTCTCCTAAGAGGAAACTCCCAGTGCTTGTAGCTGCAAAGCCTGGTTCCTTGCGTGACATTGACATGGATGCCAATGGTAACAACCTTGAAGGTGATGACAATGGCGACGTTGCTTAGGATCTTTGACTTCTACTCACCAAGTAGTGATATAGTATTCTCTCAAGCAGTTTATTTTTTGTTTTGTTTTGGGTTGAAGTCTGGCCTAGTTGGGTGCTATGAGTATGGTCTGTTCTCTTGCATTGTTGAGCTGATTCGGCAATGGCTTCTATTTTGTGGCTTTCTTCTTTCTGTTAGGAGACGTAATGTGAAGTAGGTCAAATGCCTGAGCCATACTTTGTATGAGCTAGAATAGAGGGTGAAAAGCACGTCACTTTTGTGTCTTCTCAACTTGATAAATGAATGCCTGTCTTGACCTCGAATTACTCGGTTGAAATTTAGGGTCTTTCGTCTTCCAGTAGATATTTGGAACAGACCGAATTTAATAAGCTGTTGCTTTTTTTATTGAATTCACGGGTTTAATCAGCTTCTAGTAAATGAATGGGGTAAATTATGATGATCGAGAGTCGCTCTATGTGGGAGATATTTTATTCATCAATGGTTTTTCTAAGACTTAATCTCTTAACCTATTATTAATAGTAAGTCTGAAAACTAATTGAATTTATTGTAACAAAAATACAGGATTCAAGTCGAAGCGGTCATCCCTAGCGTCCCATCAGTCCGTTTTAGTATCTATACTAATAAATCATAATGATAAGTGAATAAGGGAGGATATCTATCCATGTGGTAAAAGACGATTTGTTCGCTCTCAGCATCTCCGTCAACTCGTCTTTAAGTCAACACAAAGGAGGTAAATCACAGATGATTATTAGTCATTAGTGCAAATGGTCAAGACATGGAGAACCTGATGTGACAACATCCTATGTCTTAATCATCGCACCGCCCCGAAGAAACGGGAGAATATCTATCCATGCATCAAACTTTTGAATTCATTGTAGCAAGAAGAGGATGATATTCAGTTTATCTGATTCGGCGACATTCAATCCATGTAACTAATTGAATTTCGTTTTTTTTTTCTTGAAACCGTCAAGAAACACATTGGAACCCTTCGCACGCCACCAGCCAGAAGGTGAACATCGTCAAGCATGGCAGCAAATCGACGGTGGCCACGATCTTTGGCGCCACAACTTGCAAGCGTGCTGCTGCGCCACGAGCTCGGGCTCTTGCTCAAGGAGATCACACCGCCCGTCGGTGCTGACAACTGCAACGCCTCGACCTTCGGCAAGTCCTTTGGCCTATAAGCTGCCTTGGGCTTAGTGCCATCGGTTCTAACCCAGACAACTACGGATAATTTATATTTGAATGAATGTCAATACGACGGATGTTATAGAAGAAAAATCTATTAAGATTTTTCATACTAAAATTCTGTTACGATTTTATATAACAAATTCTATTACAATTTTTCATAATAAAATTCTGTTACAAATTTTCATAATAAAATTCTGTTATGATTTTACCGAGTCTGACGTTTATGCATTATTTATAGGAATCATTATAAATCTATTGTATAACAACAATCACAAGAATCATGTAATATAGAGAGAATTCGGTCTTTTTTGTGGAGTAGGCACACCGCCAAATCATGGTAACTCTTCTTCTTTCTCTTCTTCTTCTTTCTCTTCTTCTTCTTCTCTTTCCTCATGTTTGCTCTCCTTTTGTGCGTTTTTGTCTTGTTGATCCATGCGATCTCTTTGTTAGGATGTATACTAAAAGTCTAGCTTTTGGTATAAACATTTATCTAAAAATAAGAATCACATTGGTCAAATGTCTACATTTATGATAAATGTAGTTGTTCAATTAATTTATATTGTAGATAACATGGTGTGTGGTGTCACACACAGAGGATCATGTTATCAGTACCTTATAAATTATAAACAGTAGCTCACGATCATGATGGAAAGGAACAAACCATTGGAAGGTTGTAGTGTAATTAGATATTAGTTTATCTTAACTATATAATTACACTAGTACACTTAGAGTGTATTGAGTAGGACCATTAGAGGTCGTTTCTTTTATACTGACTTTATAAAGGAACAAACACCTCAGTTATTATGGAAGTGTGTGCTCTTAATCCTAATATAATAACAAGCACATATATTTGATATTTATTTCTTTAATTTATCAATGAGTGAGATTTAGTTCGATAAATCAATAAGCTCGATAAGTTGGGAAATGATACCACTTATAGTGTGTGTTGTTGATTATAGAAGGAACCTGTATCCTAGTGATCTAGGTTGATAATGTCTCCAAGAAGAGCTCATAAGGATTGTCATGTTAAACCCTGCAGGTGGACTTAGTCCGACATAACGATAAGATTGAGTGATACTACTCTTGGACTAAGATATTAATTAAATGAGTTGTCAGTAACTCACTTAATTAGTGGGCATTCGACATCTTAAACACAGGGAGACTAACACACTCATAATAAGAAGGAGCCCAAAATATAATTTAGGATTGGTGCGGTAGTTCAATAATAGTTCTTTAGTGGAATGAATTATTATTGATGAAATTAAGTTGTGTGTT
The DNA here is from genome assembly GCF_018446385.1 of Zingiber officinale. Lineage (NCBI taxonomy): Eukaryota > Viridiplantae > Streptophyta > Magnoliopsida > Zingiberales > Zingiberaceae > Zingiber > Zingiber officinale. The sequence continues at coordinate 20,321,344 of NC_055994.1, forward strand.
CGGGGCGAACACGGGATGCTTAATTTCATCAGGAGACTAAAATTAATTCCTCCTCTCGGTTCCTATCGTAGCCTCTTGTATATAGAGATTTATACTCACCACATACCCACCTTCTTACCCATCCAATGGGGTCGGCCAAGCTAGCTTGGAACCCAAGCTAGGGCCGGCCAAGACCAAGTGGATGAGCCAAGTTGGTGGTCGGCCAAAGCTTGGGTCCCAAGCTTAGGTGACTGGCCACTAGAATATTAAAAAGGATTTTTATTAAAATTATTTCTTATGTGGATATCAAGGTTTTAAAAAGAGAGTTTAAAAATTAAAAATTTCCTTTTATAGTTTTCTACAAAAGATTAAGAGAAGAGATTAATCTCTTTCCTTATTTGTAGATTAAAAGGATGATTTTAATTTTTGATAAAAATTTTCTTTATTTGTAAATCATCTACATGTTTAAAAGAAAGTTTAAATTTTGAAATCTTTCCTTATTTGTTGATTAAAAGGTAGATTTTAAATTTTAAGAAAACTTTCCTTATTAACCATGTTCATGATTTAAAAGAGAGTTTAAAAAATTAAATATCCTCTTTTATAAGTTTCTACAAAAGATTAAGAAAAGATTTGATATATTTCCTTATTTGTAGATTAAAAGAGATTTTAATTTTTACAGATAACTTTCTTTTTATCCACATGTTAAAAGAAAGATTTTAATTTATAAAATTTCCTTTTTATTAACCAATCATGAAGGGATAAAAATTATTGGAGAATTTTTTGGAGACAAATTAGGAAGTTTTAATTAATTAAAACTTTCCTTATTTTGGGGAGAAGAGTGGTCGGCCAAAATAAATTGGAGAAGAGAAAATTATTTTTAATTAAATAAATTTTCCTTTTTATGACAAAAGAATTAAGGAAATTTTTTATTTAAATTTCCTTATTTGCCAAGACCAAGGATTATAAAAGAGGGGGTAGAGGTGTCTTCATAACGAACGACTCTATTTTATTTTCTCCCTCTTTTCTTCCTTGGTGTGGCTGGACCTTCTCCTTTTCTCTCTTCCTCTTGTGTGGCCGAAATCCTTTATCTCTTGGAGCTTGGAGGAGGTGGTCGGATCTAGCTTGAGGAAGAAGGAGAGAAAGCTTGTGTCCCTTGGAGCTTGGTTGGTGAGAAAAGTTCTTCATCCTTTAGAAGATATGCTTGGCCGAAACTTGAAGGAAGGAAGAAGAAGGTGCCTTGGTGGTCCTCATCTCGGAAGATCGTTGCTCACACAACTTCCGAAATTAGAAGAAGGAATACGGTAGAAGATCAAGAGGTCATTATCTACTAAGTAAGGTATAACTAATATTGTTTTCCGCATCATGTTAGTTTTATCTCCATGTAAAAATACCAAATACAAGAGGCATGCGATTCTAGTATTTCGAATTAGTTTTCGATGTTGTGTTCTTTTATTTTTCTTTTCCTTGTGATTTGATTGTTCCTTTTGGTTGACCTAAAGTTATTTAAGGAAATTAAATATTAGCTTTCCTTAAAAGGCTTTGTCTAGGCGGTGGTGGTTGTTCCCATATCCAAGAAGGTCATGTGCCTCGCCATGCAGTCCTGGAAGCTAATTTTGGAAATTAATATTTAATGGAATTAATAACCTAGGTGATTTGGATCGAACGTGTTAAGTTCCGCAGGAGATCCAAGTCTAAACATAAAAAAACAAATAAATTAAATTTAGGATCAAACGTGTTAAGTTCCGCAGACGATCTGAGTTTAATTTAAAAGAACACATGGTAGCTAGGAAAAGGTTCAGACCTTTGTACAAAATTTTTTGTACAGTGGAACCATTAGGTTTTCCGAGTAGCAACCAACAATTGGTATCAGAGCTAGGGTTTTGCCTCTGTGTATTTAGTATTAGTTTAATTACGCACATGTCATACTTAATTTAGGTAAGATAATAGTAGGATGTGCTAACTTTGTGGATGCAGGATCCAACTATTATGGCTTATAGATATTGTGTGTGTGATTGGACCCTTGGACATGTCAAGGGCATTTTATTGTGTGTGCATGATTGTATTATAAAATATAGCAGGAGCTGTATTTAGTTTTATTAGGATTTTAATTTTTGATCTAGATACATGTACATTCCTTCGAGGAATATAGGATCGAAAAATGTAAAATTCTATTTATGTCGCGGATCAAATCTTGCAAGGCGTGGAACTTTTTGAGGATCAGAGGCGCAGCGGAACAAGGAGCAAGATGGATGCGACAACTAGACCCGGTGGTGGTGGCCAAAGATGGCAGCAGCTAGGGTTGGCGACACACGGAGGACAATAATAGATAAAAGTCATAATAGTTGAAAATTAGTTTTTCTATTTATTGCTTTTTATGATGTGCTGTGTGTGCTTGTTAGTATGCATGTTAAGTAGGCTAGCATAGTCAAAATTCCTCACTTTAAATAACTAAGTGGGAGAGGGATTTATTTTTAAATAAATTCCACGGTCTCCATTACTGGTTTATAAGTGATGCAACAAGCTTGCGCGTTGGCTCTGAGTGCCTTCCTCCATATCGGATGAGCTTGTTTGCGGATCACTAGATTAAACTTCCATTTTAGATGACTATAGGAAGTTAATTAAGAGCGTGTGATCTTCCCCATCGGAAGGGGCACAATCTTATTAATGGACTTAGTGTCAAGTAATGGTATACACTTAGGCACGTCTAATAGTATCCTCTCCATCGGAGTCACTGCTATTATTTGTGTTACCGAAGAAAACCAACTATTAATTTGTCAAATAAATAGGTTGACAAGATAATAAAATTAAAAACCCCTCTTACAAATGTTTGATTTTGTATACGTCCACACTATCGTGGCATACAAAATTCACGGTGTTTGAGGTAATTTTATTTGTCATAAAAATTTATTGACAAGATAATTAATAGGTAAACCCCTCCTCTTACAAATGTTTAATTTTGTATACGTCCACACTATCGTGGCATGCAAAATTCACGGTGTTTGAAGTGTTGGTGAATTTAAATAATATTGTTTGAGGAATCAATGTTATTTTAAATTCAAAAGTTTTGACCAAATATTTGATCAAAGAAAAATCAACTATTAATTTTATTCGTCATAAAGTAAAGTTGACGAGATAATAAAATTAATGGATAAAATCTCTTCTTTGTATACGTCCACACTATCGTGGCATACAAAATTCATGGGGATTTTAAGGAATTGATTTTGACCAAATATTTTTGTGATTCTTAGAATTTAAAATGTTTGTCAATTCCCTAGTTGTTATACTATAGAAAAGACTTAGTAGTCCCAATTGTAATGATTGGAAATAGGACTTGGACATTAAGGTAGTCTGTCTTCTTAGAACTAAGAACAATATAGGTGTATTTAATTCATTAGTTGAAACATGTTTAGTGGTGTTATCTACCAGAACCTGGAGTGTAGATACAGATGCCATTAATCATGCCCGCAATTCATTGCAGGGTTCCAGGAAACCCGACAACTAAATGAAAATAAAAACACCGTCCACATGGGCACTGCTATAAAAATGGCAGCTGTTGCAGTGAGAGATGTTTATCCTTTGATAAGAATAAAATATGAATTTTAAGTAATTGTCTTTACGTACCAAGTTTAGAAAGAACTAGTTTTCAGTTTCTAAACTATTCAAAGAACTTGATATTCTGCCTCTTTTAATAACAAAGTTGTTATTAAGAAAAAGAGAGAAGTTATCTATTCTGGTACGTTGGTTGGCAATTTATAAATCCAATAACTCCCACGATGCAACAAATGAAAATTAGTAACACATCTTCTAACTTTAAGAGAAAGCAACCTTCGGAAATGAACCAATTACATCTTTGGCATTTAAGGCTAGGTTTATATTAACTTGAGTAGGATTCATTGGTAGCTGATGAACTTTTTGGGTTCATTGGTAGTGAAAATCTTTCCAACCTGCGAGTCTTACTTGGAAGGAAAAATAACCAAGAAGCTTTTAAGTATAAGAGGTATGGAGCCAAAGATACATTGGAATAGGTTCATTCTGATTTGTGTGATCCTGTGACAAGAGTTAGTATCGAATATTTCGTCTATTTTAGACAACTATTTAAGTTACAAATACATTTACTTGATGTGCCGCAAGACTAAGTGCTTTGATTAGTTCAAAGAGTACAAGGCTGATGCGGAGAAATGTTAAAGTAAAAGTATCAAGTCACTATGGTAAGATCGTAGTGGCAAGTACCTCTCGGGACAATTTAGAAGTCACTTATCAGAAGTCGGGACTCAATCCCAACTAACTGCACCTAGTACACCCCAACAGAATGATGTAGTAGAAAGAAGGTATAGGACTCTTATGGAAATAAGTAGATTGATGATGAATTAATTACCAAATTCGTTTTAAGGATATACACTAGAAACAGAAGTGAACATAATACCTTCTAAAGTCAGAAGTCTCTACTCCCATAGAATTGCAGAATGGGCGTAAGCCTAGTCTGAAGCATATTCGGATTTGGGTGGTCTAGCACATGAGAGACACTGATAAGTTAGGCAGGAGTTTACTTGTTTGTGAGTTATCCTAAAGAAACGAAAGTAGGTTTATAGTCTTAAAAAATCAGAAGGTCATTGTTAGAATCAATGACTGATTTTTAGAAAAGGACTATGTATAAACCACAAGCCCATAAGTAAATTTGTTCTTAAAGAAATTATAAAGGACATGTCTAATCTAGTACCAACTGTACAAGATGAAATATCACAAGAAACTGCAACACGTATCATAAAAGATACACAGACAGTGGTTCATCGTAGTGGGAGGGTTGTCATGCAAACCTAAAAGATTCATGTTTTGGGAGAGTTTTTGAACTTAATCCCAAATGAACATGAGTCTGGTTCCGGACATATGATGAAGCACTCCAAGATAAAGATGCAACATCTTGGCAAAGAGCAATGAATACAGAATTAGAATATATGTATTTTAATAAAATCTGGAAGCTTGTAGAACCACCAGATGGTGTAAAAGCCATTGGGTAAAAATAGGTCTACAATAGGAAAAGATGGATAGACAGGAAGGTGGAAACTTTCAAAGCAAGGCTTGATGAAAAAGGAAACTTTTTCACTAGTAGTCATGCTTAAGTCTATATGGATTCTTTTATCTATTTGGCAAGTGGATGTCAAGACAGCATTCCTTAATGGAAGTCTTGAAGAAAGCATCCATATAAAGTAACCAGAAGAGTTCATTGCAAAGGGCAAAGAGCATCTTGTGTGCAAGCTCAATTAGTCTATGGACTGAGGCAAAGCTTCAAGGTCTTGGAACATCCAGTTTATCAAAATAATCCAGACCTATGGATTTATTTAGTAACCGAATAAGTCTTGTGTATACAAAAAGTGTGATGGAAACGTGGTAGTATTTCTTGTACTATACGTAGATAACATTTTTGGTAGTTGGAAACAATATCAAAATATTATCAGAAGTAAGGGTATGGTTGTCTAAACAATTCGATATGAAAGACTTGGGAGAATGTATATATTCTTGGGATCAAAGTAATAAGGGATCGCAAGAAAAGAATATTTTACTTATCCCAAGCTTCATATATCGAAAAAATCCTTGCTCATTTTAAGCATGCAAAACTCCAAGAAAGGTTTCTTACCTTTTTAGCATGGAGTAACTTTATCTAAAGAAATGTCTCCGTAGACATCAAAGGAGATAGAGGAAATGAATGCAGTTCTTTATACTTCGACTGTTGGAAGCCTAATGTATGCTATGCATGAGATCAGAAATCTGTTTTGCCAAGGGCATAGTTAGCAGATATCAAAGTAACTCTGGACAAGGACATTGGACTGCAGTAAAGCATATATTGAAGTACCTTAGAGGCACTAGAGATTATATGCTAGCTTACAAGGCAGTTAATTTGGTCCCTATGGGTTGCACGGATTTTGACTTCCAGTCGGATAGGGACAATAGTAAGTCAACCTCGGGGTTTTGTGTTTACTTTAGAAGGTAAAGTCATAACTATGGAAGAGTGATAAGCATAGGTGTTTTTTTTGGACTCCACCATAGAAGCTGAGTATATGGCAAACCTCTGAGGTAGTCATAAAAGCTGAATGACTCAATAACCTCAAGATAGACTTAGATATGATTTCTGGTTTATCCAAAGATTATTACAATTTATTGTAATAATAGTGGTGCAGTAGCAAACTCGAAGAAACCATGAGTCTATAAGGCAAGTAAACACAATAGAGCTCAAGTACCACCTAATATGAGAAATCGTATAAACAATGAGAAGTTGTTGCTGCCTAGATTGCATTAGATGATGACCTATAGATCTTTTCACTAAGGCCCTTAAGGCAAGAGCTTTTGATGGGCATGTTGAAGGGTTGGGAATCAGATGTATGGCAGCAGATATAACAGCTTAGTCTTTTAGTATAAGTGGGAGATTGTTAGGATGTATAATAAAAGCCTAGCTTTTGGTATAAACATTTATCTAGAAATAAGAATCACATTGGTCAAATGTCTACATTTATGATAAATGTAGTTGTTCAATTAATTTATATTATAGATAACATGGTGTGTGGTGTCACACACAGAGGATCATGTTATCAGTACCTTATAAATTATAAACAGTAGCTCACGATCATGATGGAAAGGAACAAACCATTGGAAGGTTGTAGTGTAATTAGATATTAGTTTATCTTAACTATATAATTACACTAGTACACTTAGAGTGTATTGAGTAGGAACATTAGAGGTCATTTCTTTTATACTGACTTTATAAAGGAACAAAGACCTCAGTTATTATGGAAGTGTGTGCTCTTAATCCTAATATAATAACAAGCAAATATATTTGATATTTATTTCTTTAATTTATTAATGGGTGAGATTTAATTTGATAAATCAATAAGCCTGATAAGTTGGGAAATGATATCACTTATAGTGTGTGTTGTTGATTATAGAAGGAAACTGTGTCCTAGTGATCTAGGTTGATAATGTCCCCAAGAGGAGCTCATAAGGATTGTCATGTTAAACCCTGCAGGTGGACTTAGTCCGACATGACGATAAGGTTGAGTGGTACTACTCTTGGACTAAGATATTAATTAAATGAGTTGTCAGTAACTCATTTAATTAGTGGACATTCGACATCTTAAACACAGAGAGACTAACACACTCATAATAAGAAGGAGTCCAAAATATAATTTAGGATTGGTGCGGTAGTTCAATAATAGTTCTTTAGTGGAATGAATTATTATTGATGAAATTAAGTTATATGTTCGGGGCAAACACGGGATGCTTAATTTCATCAGGAGACCAAAATCAATTCCTCCTCTCGGTTCCTATCGTAGTCTCTTGTATATAGAGATTTATACCCACCACATACCCACCTTCTTACCCATCCAATGGGGTCGGCCAAGCTACCTTGGAACCCAAGCTAGGGCCGGCCAAGACCAAGTGGATGAGCCAAGTTGGTAGCCGGCCAAAGCTTGGGTCCCAAGCTTAGGTGGTCGGCCACTAGAATATTAAAAAGGATTTTTATTAAAATTATTTCTTATGTGGATATTAAGGTTTTAAAAAGAGAGTTTAAAAATTAAAAATTTCCTTTTATAGTTTTCTATAAAAGATTAAGAGAAGAGATTAATCTCTTTCCTTATTTGTAGATTAAAAGGATGGTTTTAATTTTTGGTAAAAACTTTCTTTATTTGTAAATCATCTACATGTTTAAAAGAGAGTTTAAAATTTGAAATCTTTCCTTATTTGTTGATTAAAAGGTGGATTTTAAATTTTAAGAAAACTTTCCTTTTTAACCATGTTCATGATTTAAAAGAGAGTTTAAAAAATTAAATATTCTCTTTTATAAGTTTCTACAAAAGATTAAGAAAAGATTTGATATCTTTCCTTATTTGTAAATTAAAAGAGATTTTAATTTTTACAGATAACTTTCTTTTTATCCACATGTTAAAAGAAAGATTTTAATTTATAAAATTTCCTTTTTATTAACCAATCATAAAGGGATAAAAATTTTTGGAGACAAATTAGGAAGTTTTAATTAATTAAAACTTTCCTTGTTTTGGGGAGAAGAGTGGCCGGCCAAAATAAATTGGAGAAGAGAAAATTATTTTTAATTAAATAAATTTTCCTTTTCATGGCAAAAGAATTATGGAAATTTTTTATTTAAATTTCCTTATTTGTCAAGACCAAGGATTATAAAAGAGGGGGTAGAGGTGTCTTCATAACGGACTCTATTTTATTTTCTCCCTCTTTTCTTCCTTGGTGTGGCCGGACCTTCTCCTTTTCTGTCTTCCTCTTGTGTGGCCGAAATCCTTTATCTCTTAGAGCTTGGAGGAGGTGGCCGGATCTAGCTTGAGGAAGAAGGAGAGAAAGTTTGCGTCCCTTGGAGCTTGGTTAGTGAAAAAAGTTCTTCATCCTTTAGAAGATATGCTTGGCCGAAACTTGAAGGAAGGAAGAAGAAGGTGCCTTGGTGGTCCTCGTCTCGGAAGATCGTTGCCCACACAACTTCTGAAATTAGAAGAGGAATACGGTAGAAGATCAAGAGGTCATTATCTACTAAGTAAGGTATAACTAATATTGTTTTCTGCATCATGTTAGTTTTATCTCCATGTAAAAATACCAAATACAAGAGGCATGCGATTCTAGTATTTCGAATTAGTTTTCGATGTTGTGTTCTTTTATTTTTCTTTTCCTTGTGACTTGATTGTTCCTTTTGGTTGACCTAAAGTTATTTAAGGAAATTAAATATTAGCTTTCCTTAAAAGACTTTGTCTAGGTGGTGGTGGTTGTTCCCATATCCAAGAAGGCCATGTGCCTCGCCATGCAGTCCTGGAAGCCAATTTTGGAAATTAATATTTAATGGAATTAATAACCTAGGTGATTTGGATCGAACGTGTTAAGTTCCGCAGGAGATCCAAGTCTAAACCTAAAAGAACAAATAAATTAAATTTAGGATCAAACGTGTTAAGTTCCGCAGGCGATCCGAGTTTAATTTAAAAGAACACATGGTAGCTAGGAAAAAGTTCAGACCTTTGTACAAAATTTTTTGTACAGTGGAACCATTAGGTTTTCCGAGTAGCAACCAACACTCTTTTCTCTCTTCCTCTTCTTCCATATGTTAGACATTGAAAGGTGTTGCCCCCCCCCCCATCTTTGCGCAATAATTGGTATCAGAGCTACAGATTTTAGCGGATTTCTTCAACATGTCAGGGACGACTTCTGCAAAGTTTGATATGATGAAGTTTGATAGAACCGAAAACTTCGTATTATGGCAGAGAAGAGTCAAGGACTTATTGGTGCAACAAGACATGGTGAAGGCGTTAGGAGAAAGGAAACCGGAAAGCATGGAGAGATCAGATTGGGAAAAACTTTAGGTGAAGGCAGTAGCAACAATCATGCTTTACCTTACAGATGATGTGATGTACCATGTCATGGACGAGAAGTCACCAGTCACAGTTTGGCAAAAGATGGAAAGTCGGTACATGTCAAAGTCATTAACAAATAAGTTGTATCTCAAACAAAAATTATTCTGGCTAAAAATGACAGAAGGAATCGATCTAAATCAGCACATCAATGTATTCAATCAGATTGTGAGCGATCTGAAACGGGTTGATGTGAAGATCGAAGACGAGGACAAGGCGTTGATGTTGTCGAATTCTCTACCTTCATTTCCTGTAACACCCGCCCTCCCTGCTACTAAAAGGGACGGGGCTACTTACTTACTTAACTATCCCAGGATACATGCATAATTAAAATTTCTTTCTAGTAACATAAAGCAACGGAAATGTCATGAAGTTATACTGGAATATAACATAAATACAAATGGTTCATGTCAAACATAACAAAATATCATAGCAGGTCTTATTTGTCTTAGCCGAGCCACTGCCACACACACCTCCTTGCCTCTCCTGTAGCTCCCTTAAGTCATCCATCCCTTGCCTTTATCTGTGGTACAAGGAAGTAAGCTATGAGCACACAGGCTCAGTAAGATCCTTTCCTACTCACAAAAATCGTATCTCAAAGCATAACCATATAAGCATATCATCAATGAAGACATAATCATCTAACAATATGTAATGTGAGCATAGTTCTTTATCATAACATATCATTATAAACCATGATTCTAACATATCATAAATAAAGGGATCATGTGAGGTGAATCATAAGAAACATAACATATCATTAGGTCATATGAATCATAAAAGAAACATGTCATATGTGAATGGGTGCATTATGCAAAATGTCCTTTTTAAAACATATGTCATGTCGAGTGCAAGATGTCTTTAAACATATCTTTTAATACTTAAACATAATATCATCATCATGAGGGCCCGGCTTGTACCACATACATACATAAATGCGCGCAATCCCTAGGACAGGGTAGCTAGCCCCGAACCTACTAGGGATCTAGACCCATTCATAGTCCGTCGGCCTAGGGGCGTACTAAGGAGCCCATCCCTTTTTACTAGACTCGTTCATAGTCCGTCGGTCTAGGGTCGCTTATGGAGCCCACCCTTGGTACAAGCCATACAAAGTAAAGTACATGTCATGCATATCATATCATCATACTGTCATATCATATCATCATAGATGTCATACTCTTGTCTTAACATGAAGAGTGCTCTTAATCCCAATCTTAAGGGAAGCAACTCTTTGCCATTTTCTTATCATATCATAAGGCATACATTCTGGGGCATATAGCCATCATATAAAACCATTATCATGCTTGGTTCATGAGCTTACATAAATGAACATGCCACATATTTGAAATCATACATGCTTGGGTACATTGTCATCATAAGAATCATTTCATGCATAATTCTTAAACATACATAAATAGACATGTTACTTGTCTTGTCATAAAGCATGCATACTTAAGCATAAAACATATCATAAGAGTCATCATCATGCATAATTCATGACCATCCTTAATTAAGTATATAAATCATCGTAGGCAACCATAATCATACATGGAAAACATTTACTAGCATCTCCTAGTTCGTATTCTAGTATGTGAGACACCTAGCAAAGTCATAATTGGGTCTCTAACCCTAGTTTCATATGGTGGCCGAGAGTCACCATGCTTGGTTTTAGGTTACAATGACATATCAGCATATGAACCTTAAATCAAATTCATGTCATAAACTATAAAGAATATCATGAGCATAAGTAGTAGGTTCTAAGCTTCCTAGGCCTTTTAACTTAATTGTGGCCGAACCTTTAAAAGCATGAAACTAAGTTCTACATAAGCATAAAAATACCAAGCTACCTTCATATCATATCATAAGGGAATCCATAAGCTTGCTAAGTTAAGTTTAAACTTTCTTGAACCCTAGATTATAGTTATGGCCGAAAGTTCATAAGAAGGGAAATAACTTCTAAGCAACATACCACATGAATACCTAGCCAATTTCATAACATATCATAAAGAAGTCTATGAGCATACTAATTTAGGTTTTGAGCTTCATGAACCCTAAAACCTCATCATGGCCGAAACTTCATCAAGCAAGAAATAAACTTCTAAGCAACATATAAACATGAATACCTAGCTAATTTCATAACATATCATAAAGGAGTCTATGAGCATATTAAATTAGGTTTTGAGCTTCATGAACCCTAAAACCTCATCATGGTCGAAACTTCATCAAGCAAGAAATAAACTTCTAAGCAACATGTAAACATGAATACCTAGCTAATTTCATAACATATCATAAGGAAGTCTATGAGCATGCTAAATTAGGTTTTGAGCTTCATGAAACCCTAAAACTCCATCATGGCCGAAACATCATACAACAAGAAGTAAACTTCTAAGCAACATATGAACATGAATACCTAGCTAATTTCATAACATATCATAAAGAAGTCTATGAGCATGCTAGATTAGGTTTTGAACTTTATGAAACCCTAAAACTCTATCATGGCCGAAACTTCATAAACCAAGAAATAAACTTCTAAGCAACATATGAACATGAATACCTAGCTAATTTCATAACATATCATAAAGAAGTCTATAAACATGCTAATTTAGGTTTTGAGCTTTATGAGACCCTAAAACTCTATCATGGCCGAAACATCATAAAACAAGAAATAAACTTCTAAGCAACATATGAATATGAATACCTAGCTAATTTCATAACATATCATAAGGAAGTCTATGAGCATACTAACTTAGGTTTGGAGCTTCATGAACCCTAAAAATTCATCATGGCCGAACCTTATTAAGAAGAAGGTCAATAAACATATTAAGAAGAAGATCAAGCTTAAACAACATCCAACATAAATCTTTAACTAAATTCATATCCTAACATAATAAGATCCATGAGCATGGTTTCTTCTCTTTTTATTTTTATTTTCAAGTGTTCTAATCTTTCGAAAATATCGTAAGCGACTTGTACCACAGGTGAGGAAATACTTACATCCTTGTTTGATTTACTTAGGGAGAAAATCTTGCTTGTGGAGCCTTCCTAGAGAGGAGTCCTCCTTTGTTTTTGGATTTCGGCAAGGAGAGGTGAGGAGAGGCTCTTGGTCACGGTGAGGAGGAGGGGGAAGGAGGAAGAGGAGAAAATGAATTTTCTTCTTTAATTTCCCCTTTTATTCATCATGAGAGGAGGAAGGGAAAATGTACTTTTCCTTCTCCTTTCTTTTACTTCTCCTTAATGAAAAGAGGAAGCAAGAATCCTCTTTTCTTTTGAGAGGGAGAGGGCAACTCTAACTTCTCCTTCTCAATGAAAAAGCTCTTTTCTTACTCTTAACTATATTGTCACCTCTCGCTTTAACAATAACTTCTCTTGGTCTATTGGTTAACACATACATATATCTAGTAAGAGATCTAAGGTTCAAACCTTGGTCATCCCTTTTTGGTTCTATTTTATTTTATTATTTTTGCAAATTTACACATAAGGCCTATTTTTATTCATGATAAAAAAAATAATATCTAAAATCTTGCTAAGTACTCTATAGATGTTACATTTCCTACATATGAGAATTTGGTTACTACTTTGATGTGGGGTAAGGAAACTCTTAAATTGAAGGAGATCACAGGTGCGTTGCTAAGTTTTCATCAAAGGAAGAAAACAAGTGATGAAGTTTCTCAAGGAGAAGGACTTTTGGTAAATAGCAACTAAGAGCGTGGTAAGAGAAAACAACAAGGCTCGTCCTAAATTGAGAAGGAAGAAGGTGATCACATGCTACAAGTGTGGAGACAAAGGTCATATCAAGAGAGATTGTTCAGAGATAAAGAAACATGTTGCAGAGAACAAAAGTAGTTCGGCAAAGTCTGCAAACATAGTTGAAGAAGAAAATTCAGAAAGCGGTGATGGAGGTATGCTATCAGATATGTTGAGTTTGAAGCAGTTGATAGATGCATGGATTCTAGACTTTCTATGTTTATATCATATGACTCCAAACAAGGATTGGTTTGACACCTATAGGGAAGTGGATTCTGGTTCAATGTTGATGGGAAACAATACGTCATGCAAAGTTATCGTCATAGGAAATGTCAAAATCAAAATGTTTGATGGTGTGATCAAAACTTTATGTGATGTCAGATATATACCAGAGCTAAGGAAGAACTTGATCTCACTAGGCACACTGGATGGTATTTGTTGTAATTACAAATCAATGAGCGGGGTGATAAAGGTCAGCAAGGGAGCTCTAATGGTAATGAAAGGACAGAAGGTAGCAGGAAACATCTAAAAGTTGATAGAGACTACAGTTATAGGTGAAGTCGCCTCGGTGGAGTCTGAATCAGACAGTACAGTCTTGTGGCATATGTGGCTAGGGCATATAGGTTAAGGTGGGATGCTAGAAATTCACAAGAGAGATTTGTTGAAGGGTATCAAGACATGTAAGCTTGAATTTTGCAAATTCTATGTTCTTGGGAAACAGAGCAAAGTGCAATTCAAGATAGCAACAAACAAGACGGAGGGGATTCTAGACTACATATATACGAATCTCTGGGGACTAGCCAGTATAGCACCATGTGGAGGTACTTGTATTTTGTGAGTTTTACTAATGATTTCTCACGAAAGGTCTGGTATACTTTATGCGTCACAATTCGAAAACTTTGACAAAATTTAAATTGTGGAAAATTGAAGTGGAGAACCAGACCGAAAGAAAGATTAAATACCTTATGTCAAACAATGGGACAGAGTACACAGATTCAAAGTTTCAGGAATTTTGTGAGCGACATGGGATAATGAGACATTTCTCGATTCGCAAGACACCTCAGCAGAACAGGGTAGCGGAAAGGTTGAATAGGAAAATCATTGAGAAGGCAAGATGTCTCAGGCTGAATGTAGGGCTTGCAAAGAATTTTTGGACGGAAGCGGTTAACATGGCATATTATCTCATTAATAGATCACCAAGGGCAACACTAGAAGGCAAAGTATTAGAGGAAATATGGATAGGAAATCAAGTAGATTACTCTCATCTTCAAGTTTTTAGATACCCAGCCTATATGCACATATCTAGTGAGGAAATATCAAAGTTGGATACGAACTCAAAGTAGTCTATTTTCTGGGGTATCAAAAAGGAGTTAAATGCTTCAAGGTTTGGGATCCTAAGGCAAACAAGGTGGTGATCAGCAGAGATGTAGTGTTTGACGAGAAAACTATACTACAACATACTCAGGAAGAAGGAAAGGAAACACCACAAAGCAACATGGAGAAATATGTTATGCAGGTGAAACTAGAGACTCATGACTCCAATAATTCTAGCTTAGAGCACATGGAGCATCGCACTATAGCTGCTGGCAGAATGAGATGAATCCTAAAACCACCCACCAGATACAGATTCAAAAACTTGATATCTTATGCGCTTATCACTAGTAGTGGAGACCCTACATCTTTTCAAGAGGTGATATACAGATCTGAGAAGGACAGGTGGACGAGTGTTATGACAGAGAAGATGGAGTCGTTGCATAAGAACCAAATGTGGGATATAGTGGAACTTCCTGAAGGAGATAAAGCTATAGGGTGCAAGTGGATATTCAAGAAGAAAGAAGCAATGTCAGAGGGAGAATAAGTGAAGTTCAAGGCTCGGTTGGTAGCAAAGGGATATTCACAGAAAAAGATGATTGACTATGAAGAAATTTTCTCTCCAGTGGTAAGACATACGTTAATTAGAGCAGTGTTGGCTTTAGTGGCACATCACAATTTACAGCTGGAGTAAATGGATGTGAAGACGACATTTCTTCATGGAAATTTGAAGGAGCAGATTTTAATATCACAACCTGAGAGATTTAGTCAGCTCGGACAAGAGCGGTTGGTTTGCAAGTTGAAGAAATCGCTCTATGAATTGAAACAATCTCCTAGGCAATGGTACAAATATTTTGATTCATACATGATTCAAAATGAATATAGTGTTGGGACCGAAATATAGCTAGAGGGGGGTGAATAGCTCGTCGCGTGCTCATGGTCGACGTTGCTTGTTTCTTCAAAGATGTGCATCGGAAATATACAAGAAACAACGCACACAACGCTAACAAGTAGATTTACTTGGTATCCACCTCCAAAGGAGGTGACTAGTCCAAGGATCCACACACTCACACACACCTCCACTAATGAACACTCCTTTTCGGTAACTACCGAAGGCAGAGAAGCCCTACAAGTTCACACTACAAGAAGAAAGGGAAAGGATACACAAATACAAGCAAAAGCTTACAATGAGTATAGAAAACTCTAACCCTAGCTTTCTTCTTCAGCTATAGATCTGACTCTTGACTTGGAAAACCTCTAAGAACCTTCAAGAACTGGCGATCTGAACTTTGTGGAGAATCTCTGGGAGCACAGTGAAGATCTGAGATGAATCGGTGAAGTTCTACTGAAGGAAACGCTCGCCTGTAGCTAAATACGATGCCAACGGTCGGATCCCGATCGATTGGATTGCTCCCAATCGATCGGGGAGGCTTTGGATCGATCAGCTGATCGATCCAGAGCGCCTCTGTGCTCTGCGGGAAATGCCTGGATCAATCGATTGATCGATCCAGCCTTTATCACGCAAAAACATACCACCCCAATCGATCCACTGATCGATTGGGGTCTCTGGATCGATCGGCTGATCGATCCAGAGACTTTCTGTGCGCTCTGTAACTTGCCCACTCGAGGCTTGTCGCGGGGACCTTCCCAATAGATCGGTCGATCGATTGGTCATCAGCCAATCGATCGGTTGATCGATCCAGACATTGGTTTTTGCCCAAAACCAAGTCCCAAGCCCCCTAAACCAACATCCGGTCAATCCATGACCTGTTGGTACATCATGCCTAGCATCCAGTCAACCTTGACCTGCCAGGACTCCCTCACCAAGTGTCCAGTCAATCCCTTTGACTCACTTGGACTTTTTCTCTTCGTGCCAAGTATCCGGTCACTCCCTTGACCTACTTGGACTTCCACCAGATGTCTGGTCAACCTTGACCCATCTGGATTTCCTCGTGCCAAGTATCCAGTCAATCCTTTGACCTAATTGGACTTCCCAATACCAGATGTCTGATCAGTCTTGATCCATCTGGATTTTCCCTTGCCTGGCTTCACTCACTGGGACTTTCACCTAACTTCACTCACTAGGATTTCTTATCTGCCTGGCTTCACTCGCTAGGACTTCCAAACTGCCTAGCTTCACTCACTAGGACTTCTCATCTGCTTGGCTTCACTCACTAGGACTTCCAAATGCCTAGCTTCACTCACTAGGACTTTCACCTACCTAATCAGACCCTGATCAGAGGGGAATTGCAACAAACAATCTCCCCAAATGAACAACTGCACCTGCATTGTCCATATCATCGAAGTCTTGTATTGTCAAATATTGAAACTCAAACCAAGACTCAAGCTTGGTCAAACTAGGTCAACCTTGACCTAGGGGATATTGCACCAACATATAGGAGATATGAGTATGATTGCTATATATATGTGAAGATCCTTGAAGATGAATCACTGATTTTTTTACTACTATACGTAGATGACATGCTTATTATTGCAAAGAAAATGAAAGAGATTGATAAATTTAAGAGGCTATTGAGCAAGAAATTTGATATGAAAGATTTGGGAGAGGCCAAGAAGATTCTTGGGATTGAGATTCACAGGGATAGAGTTGCAGGGAGATTATGATTGTCTCAACATAGATATGTGGATAAAGTGTTAGATAGGTTTAACATAAAGAATGCAAAGTCGGTGAGCACACCCCTGACGCATCACTTCAAGTTATCTAGTACACAGTGTAAAATACGACAATAAAATAATAATTAAAAATAAGATTATTTGAGAAATAATCTTAACGGAATTTTTAGAAATTTTTGAAAATTTTTATGGATTTAATCGGAGTCCATATGATGAGTTTAAGAGGGGTGGATCGGTTAAGTTAGTTAAAGCATGTTTAGAATACCCGGAGGCGGGAGTTGATTGAAAAACTAATATAGGGTTTAATTGGAAAGCCCCTAAGTTATAAATTGGAATTGCCCCTGCCCTAGCATCTCCACCCGACGTCGCACCACCTCCACCTGACGCCACAGAACAATAGCTACTGCTGTTGTCGGCACCGCTGCCAATTGTTTACACCCGCGACACAGTAGCTTCGCAGATTTGCCTT
The DNA here is from genome assembly GCF_018446385.1 of Zingiber officinale. NCBI lineage: Eukaryota > Viridiplantae > Streptophyta > Magnoliopsida > Zingiberales > Zingiberaceae > Zingiber > Zingiber officinale. The sequence goes on from NC_055994.1 coordinate 20,338,888, forward strand.
GAGCCACCATTGGAGCAGTGAACAGCCACCCGGGGATGAAGTCGTAAGTAATGAGGTTTATACCTAAGTTCACTCATTCAATTTAGTTAATTAGATCCTATTAGCAATCAAGGTTAATTTGACTATAGGAATTGAAATCTACTTGTTGATTTGGGATGTGAATAATTGTTTGCTCTTGTTAACGGAGAGGATAATGAGCTTTCTTTTCATTCAGTAAGTTCTCACTAGCTAACAATAGAGATAAGGGTAGAACCCTGTTATTAATTGGCTAAAAAGCTTGTGACTTAATTGAGTTAAGTATATGATGGATATATTTATAGAATAATAAGTGGGTAGATAGATTAATGAAACCATGGATCTAATAACTTATACCATACTCATTCTGTTCGGTTACTGGTTTTCCATCTATTTTAGTATTCAGCGTGACTAATTACTAGGTTTGTGGTTTGATGGATTTGGGTGAATTGAGGTTCATAGTTGGATTAGGATTTTATTTCCCTAAATAAGTTGGGTTTAGATTTAGCTAGTTGCTGCGTATGAAATTAGCTAAATTGTATATCACGCGATTTGCAGGACGTTGATTTGAGACGAGCAGCACGACGTGAGTTTTAGTCTCATACGATCGACAGATGAAGGCGAGTACTTCTTACTTTGATTCTCTAGTTCTTCGAACTTAGTGCATGAGCTATTTTGGATAAGAATTGCTTTACCTTGACTCCACTCGTTTAATATGCTTGATACTTCCACTCAAAACCTTTGAGTTACTCGTTTTTATATCCATACAGTCTCTTGTTGTTGTCCATGATCAGTAGCAGATACTAGATACCATGTTTGTATGCTTTGACTGTTGTTTATTTATATATTATGTTGAGCATGATGGCTTCATGTAGCATACCTGTTTCTGCTTATATATATATGATGACTGTTGCATTGTTTGCATCATGTCATTGCATGCATGTCGCATCCTCGGCCACTCGAGAGAGTGGTAGCTGGAGTTGATGTCGCTTGTCCTGTCGTGTCACACTCGGCCATTTGTGTGAGTGGTAGCTGGAGTTACGAGCAGCAGGGACCCCGTCGCAGATGTAGCTAGTTAGCTACTATGCAACTGTCCCCTCGGCCACTCGTGTGAGTGGTAGCTGGAGTGGTGTACAGTCTATCACTGACCCGGCCTCTCGACCATACAGGGGTCATGGTACGGAGAGGTGGGCGGGAGTGGCCATCCGTGCATACGCTGTTTGTTATTATACTTGATTTGGCTATTGTTTATATATGCTGTTATTGCTTACTTATTGCTGTTGTTTACATACACTGTTATTGCTTGTATATACCTTGCTTATTACCTCTGTAGTATGAGCTGTAGCAAATTAGTACCAGTCTGACCTACTATACCTAGCTTAGGATATGGTTTCAGGTATGAGCATTTATTTTGATTCTATTGTAGTATCTGCTATTTCCTCTTATGAGACTGTATTCTCTTGGCTCACTCTTTACTTATATGTTATGTTCATGCACTATCTCTTTCCTTACCCGCTGAGTTTCAATACTCACCACCTCGCAAATTGGTTTTCTTTCGCCAGGTAGCAGTAGATTATTCATGGATGCTTGGAGAGATGTCGGTTGCCAGTCCTGGGTCCCGCGTCATATTCGAAAATTGATTTTGGTTCTGTTTCCCTTTACTTGCATTTCGTATTCGTTGGATTTGGTGTTGTGAGAACTATGTTTTGATACTTGTTGTGTGGACTTGGTATTTGTGATGTTTTGATAACTTTGCAATTTGTGGATTTTCTCTTCGTTTTCTTTCCGCTGTGCTTATTTTATTTTTATTCAGTCGTGTAGGCTTATTAAACTGCGTGGTTGTGATAGTTATATTCTATATATATTCCAACCGAGTGTGGCTGATGTATATTTTGTATGTAGTAATGTTTCAGATTGTCACCCGTACAGGGGAGATGCTGCCGAAATTTCTTCTGGTAGGGACTCCTTTGAGGGCGTGACACACAGTGTTCAAAGATGGATGACGAGATCCAAGAGATGTCAAAGGTTCCTTATGCCAGTGCAGTTAGTTGTCTGATGTATGCCATGGTTCGAACGAGACTAGATTTAGCGCAAGCAGTTAGTATGATAAGCAAGTTTCTCTCAAATCCTGGTTGACCACATTGGGATGCAGTGAAGTAAATTTTCAGATACTTGAGAAATACAACTGATTATGGGATCATGTTCAATAGACAATCGAAAAATCCTTCAGTTGCTGGGTACGTAGATGTGGACTATGCAAGAGATTTAGATAACATGAGGTCTACTACTGGATACGTGTTCACTGTGATAGAAGGACCTATTTGTTGAAAATCTATGATATAATCTATTACTACATTGTCTACTACGGAGTCGGAGTACATGGCAGTAGTTGAAGCAGCGAAGGAAGCTTTATGGCTTACAGGGTTGGTCAGAGAACTTGGTGTTCAGTAAGGTGGAGTCAAGTTGTTATGCAATAGTCAGAGTGTTAACTATTTGGTGAAGAATCAGGTGTATCATGCAAGAACCAAGCATATTGATGTGACGTTTCACAAGATCAGAGAGTTGATTGCTTTCGGGGAAATTCAAATTGAGAAGATTCACACTACAGACAATGATGCAGAGATGCTGACAAAACCAGTGACCACAGAGAAGTTCAAGCATTGCTTGAACTTAATCCATATCTCTAAATGCTAGAGGAAGGAAGTCCAGACCTAGAGATCCGGGTGGATCTTTATTCAGATACTCGTGTTCTTCGAAGGGATGAATATTCGCCAAGGTGGAGATTGTTGACGGGTGACTCATATTTGAATGAAGGTCAATACGATGGACGCTATGGAAGAAAAATTTGTTAAGATTTTTCATAATAAAATTTTGTTATGATTTTATATAACAGAATTCTGTTACAATTTTTCACAACATAATTCATTTACGATTTTTCATAATAAAATTTTGTTATGATCTTACCGGGTCTGGGGTTTATGCATTATTTATAGGGATCATTGTAACTCTAATATATAACAATAATCACAAGAATCATGTAATGTGATTCTCTTGTGTAGAGAGAATTCTAATAAAGCTTCGGCCTTTTTTGTAGTGTAGGCACGCCGCCGAACCATGGTAACTCTTCTTCTCCTTCCTTGTGTTTGCTCTCATTTTGTGCGCCTTTGTTTTATTGCTCTGCACGATCTCTTTTATCTCTTTCTCTTCTTCTGCACGTTAGAGGTTGAGAGAGTAAGAAGAAGAATAGGGAGAGAGCAATAAAATAATATGAGAGCAATAAAATTTATTGTTTATTGATGTTTGTTCTAAGGAAAATATAATATATAATGTTCAAAAAGTACTTGGTCAATTGACTAATTAATAAACAATAGAATTATTCTAAGAATAATTCTGAGAATTATTCTAATAATTATAACAGAATTATTAAAATAATCCAAATACTAATTTGATTTGATTTGGTGATTTGATTCGGTTAATTCTGGTAATATTTTTTTATCTCTTTTATCCCCCGACAAGCTTAACAGGAGATCTTTGATGTTGAGTTTGCTTGCTAACTTGTTGAAACGTTATTTGGATAATGACTTAGTAAAGTTATCATCAATTTGATCTTCAATAGAAATATAAAAGACGGATAACTACTGAGCTGTCACACGTGCACGAATAAAATGAAAATCAATTTCCACATGTTTTGTATGAGCATGAAAGATTGGATTTGCTGTGAGATATGTTACTCTAATATTGTCACACCAAATTTTTAGTGCAATATTTGATGCAAGATGAAGTTCAGAGAAAAATGATTGAAGCCAAATAATTTCTAACGTTGTATTTTCTATAACTTTATATTCTTCCTCAGTGCTCAAACGAGATACCGTAGGTTGCTTTTTCGAATTTCATGAGATAAGATTTCGTCCAAGAAATATTGCATATTCACTAGTAGAGCGTCTATTTTCAGGAGAACTTGCCCAATCCACATCACTATATGCATGTAAATCTCAAGACAATTAGGTATATAAAAGAAGACCATGTAGAATAGTACCTTTGAGATAGTGAAATATTCTTTTTACATTATCCCAATTTTGTTCAGTTGGAGCATGCATTAATTGACAAGCATGATTTACCATAAAAGTTATATCAGGGCGTGTGATAGTGACATATTGTAAGACTACAACAATACTTCAATAAATCTGTGGATCAGACCGAGTAGGAGAGGATGAAGTTGGAGAGTTGTTTATAGCAATTGGTGTAGAGACCGGGTGTGCTCCATCCATTTTGGCTCTTTGAAGAAGTCCAGTAATGTATTTTCTATGAGAGAGAAGATAGCCATCCTCGTGTGGAATAAGCTCAATTCCAAGAAAAAAATAAGCAATATCTAAATCTCGAGTAAGAAATTCTTGATTGAGAAAACTTAATAAAGTTGTGATACCCTTGTGATCATTGCTGGTTATTAGAATGCCACCCACCTAAATAAGAAAAAAATATCATAGATTTATCATTATATTTGTGAAATAGAGACGAGTCAATCTTTGATCCAGAAAATCCTTGAGCTTGTAACTAATTAGATAATCATTAAAACCATGCACGCAGAGCTTATCGAAGACCATATAAGGATTTCTTAAGTTGGCAAACATGAGATGGAAATTGTGGATGAATGGACCCAGATAGTTGCTCCATAAATACGGTTTCCTCAAGATGATCATGGAGAAACGTATTTGAAATGTCCAATTGTCATACAGGTCAATTAGAACTAATAGCTATCGATAATAATAGTCTGACAGATGTAATTTTAATGACTGAGCTAATAGTGTCATTAAAGTCAATACCTGGTTGTTGACTAAATCCTTTAGCTACAAGTCGAGCTTTGTGTCATTCAAGCGAACCATCAGCTCGATGCTTAAGATGGAATACCCATTTAGAGCCCACAACATTGATTGAGGGAGTGCGCAGAACTAGAATCCATGTTCCATTACAAAGAAGTACAACAAATTCTGTAGTCATTACACTATGCCAGTTTGGATCCTTACTTGCTTGTGTAAAATAAATTGGTTCAATAGATTTTAAAGAGACCTCGTGGAAGGGGATATCGAGTTGCATTTGGTAGGCAACATTCATAAATGTCACTAATGGAAAGTATGCGACGAGGAGCATTATCATCTGAATCACTTGTTGATGGAGATGAGGAAGTAGGCTGACATGGTGATGTAGATGACAGACTTGCATTATCTGAGAATTCAGAACTAGAGAGCATATTATCTTCGACTGGCGAGACTTCCAAGATTAGAGCAGCAACCTAAGGTGATTCTGATGGTATAGGGGAGTTATTAGAGAGCTCCGGAGTAGGACATAGAATACCATCACTTCTGACAATATTAGGTGGCATTAAGAATGTGCCACTTGTATCTGGAGGAGAGATCGAAGAAGCTACCAAAAAAGGAAATATAGACTCATCAAAAGTAATATGTCGTGAAATATAAATTCGTCCTGTTGGTATATGCAAACAACGATAACCATGGTGCAAATTACTATAACCAAGGGAAACATATTTTAGTGAATGAGAGTCTAAGTTTGTGTTTAGAATAGGGGCATAACCATGGATCCATAGATAACATGCGCAACCAAAAATTCAAAGGAAAGTGTAATCAAGGGTTTGATTATAAAGTTTTTCAAAAGAACACTTATGCTTGAGTAATGGAGTAGGAAGTTGATTTATGAGATATATTGCAGTGTTAACAGCTTTATCCCAAAATTTACCTGGAGCTGATGCATGATGAAGAAGAGCTAAGTTAGTTTCAACTATATGTCTATGTTTTCTCTCAGCAGAGCTATTTTGTTCTGCAGTGCGAAGATAAGAAACTCGATGAACAATTCTATAAGAGACAAGATGGCGATAGAGAGCTTGATATTCGTCTCCCCAATCAGAATAAAAAGAGAGTATTTTACGATTAAAATATCGTTCAACTTGAATTTGAAAATTACAGAATATATCAAATAAATCAGATTTCCTTCTCATAGGATAGAGCCAAGTATATTTACTAAGATGATCAATGAAGTTAACATAATATTGGAAACCTTGATTAGACAAAATAGGTGCAGGACCCCAAACATCATAATGGATTATTTCAAGTGAAAAATTAGAAACATGATCAGATGAAGAGAAATGTAGCCTATAACTTTTATATTCCATGTAGGCCCTATATGAACGAGATGGAGAGGAGGTAATAGAAGTAGGTAAACCATACCTATTGATGATTGACTAAACAATACAAAGGGAAGGACGACCAAGTCGAGCATGCCAAGCTAGTTTATTTATGCGTTTACCAACAAAAGCTTTGATTGAAGAATTTTGAAGATAGTAGAGGCCATTTTTGATTCTCCCATAAAACACAATTGCATTTGTTCCTCTATCCTTTATAAGATAATGATTATGATGAAACTAAAAAATGACATTGTCATTGGTGTCAACCATATTACATGTCACGTGGTGCATCAAATTAATTAATATTGGAACATTTCAAAACTAAAAATAAGAGATGTAGTATGGAGTCCCAAGTCATATTTTTCCAAGGTTAACTAGTAAATGTGTGTGTATCCTAGAATTGGTTCCAATCAAATTATTACATCAACAAGTTCTATTAAGCTCTTCCATTCTATCACGATAGCTCAAACAACAAATCTCCATTTAATTCACATTGCACATTGAATTCTTTAATAATTAAGAATAAAACCAAAGAAGGTTCCTTCTCAACTAAACATGATTAAACTCATTTCAACATCTAGAATCAATGAAGTTCAAACAATTTCCACATCCTTAATCATAATATCAGTAAAAGAAATACTCTTATCCCCACATTCACTTGTAGAAACCAGACATTGTTCCAATTCATAACTACAATTAGCTTCAATAATCAACCCATTTATCAACACTGTTCAATAAAGGTAAACAATATTAAAGCTCAAGTGATTCATTTACATTCAAGCATGAACATGTTCACAACAAATTCAATAATCCGAACAAGGGGTTTCCTAAATCCATAAACTAAAAGTTAGTAACTACTTGTAATAAACTAATGCAAACTAAACTTATGAATGTAATGTTTAATATTGCAGATCTTATTCCGATTTAACAAAACTCAAAAATAGATTGCCACTACACTACAAAGCTGAATTTGATTTGGATTGCTGAAACTCAACATGGACAGGATTAAAAGTAGAGGATCAGAAATGAAATTGCAAAAAGGTAGATTCAAACGAAACGAAATAATAAGAATTGAATCAGATCTGTTGATCTGAGCATTTTCAGAAACAATTCAAAGACAAAAACAAAAGGAAACAAAAACCTAAACATTCCACAAACCCAAGACCTTGCCGCAATAGCTTCTTCACCCTGCTGTCAATACAGAACCACCGCAGAGAACACCCATATGGTGATCAACTTTGAATCTTGAGCTTCCAACTAATCCACCGGATGATCACAGCCTCAGAGAACGCCCATATAGCTCACACCCGAATGGAATTCACATCGCACAATGAAACAGCGCCGATTTCTGGAATTTGCGACACCAATCGATTGATCAGATCGATTCTGGAGTTGCGGATGGAATGGAGAACGCGAGTATGATCGAAGCCTCAGAGAACGCCCTTGTAGCTCCGATGATGATGTAAATCGCAGATCGGAGAACGCCCCTGCATCCGGATTGCGGAAATAGACAGAACATCAGCTGCACGGACTGGAGAACGCCCCTGCCGCTTCTGTGACCTCGGACGATGATCGCCGGAGCTCAGGAATCTTCGCCGATGAAGAACACTGCTCTCAGATCTGGTTTTGGTGAACGGGAGCTGCGGATCGCGCGAAGAAGATGACACTGTAGATGAAAATCGTGACCGAGCCCATCTTCTGCACTGTAGCTTCTCAGATTTAAATCAGATCTGGATCTGATCGGACGGCTGAGATGATTCCGGGCTAAATCAAAGGTGAAAAGTCATTCAAAATATGATCTGAAGGTACTGATGTTGATCTAGGGTCTGGATCTACTCTCCTGTAGGTCGGATCGATCAGATCATCACTGGATGGTCCAGATCCGCCCAGTCTTCAATGAACGGTCCAGATTAATCTGGCTGGATCAATGGCTGGATGAACTCAGATCTGGATCAAAACTTCTGGATCTTCATAAATAGCTAAGATCTGCTCTCCATTAAGTTGGATCGGCCATATCTTCAACGGATGGCTCAGATCTGCTCAATCTTGGATGAACGGCCTATAATGCTCTGAGGCTTTATCGACTTGATTAGCCCTTGATTTGAGCCCAAATGCAGCCTGATCTGATCGGGTCCATGACCCTTTTGATGCCTACAAAATAAGGATCAAATATTAGCATCAAATTAAGCCATAATAACATAATTTGCAATTTAGTCCAAAATTGATACAATGTATAAAAATGTAATGTAAATATGGGTTCTATATATGAAAACTACATCAAACCATGATTATATGAATGAGAATAGTATAGTAAAATCATGGTTATCAGTCATCAAGACAAAACTGATGTGTAGAAAGTGAATTTTTAGTGATAGATGGAACATGAAAGACATTGCGCATGTGAAAAGTTTAATTAGATAAATGAACATATGAGTTTCCAATATTAGCAATTTGCAAACCTGAACTATCACCTACTTGAACCGTATCTGAGCCATAATATGACATTATGTCTGTAAGGATATTATAATCTGATGTGACATGATGAGTTGTTTCAGTGTCAATATACCAATCAGTAGATGAAAACTCTGGGATTTTACCACAAGTAGGCACAGACGAGAGGACTTTAGGATATACTTCTGAAATAGATGATTGCCTTGAGGCTATAGGACCACCAATGAAATTTGAGTCAAATTGACTAAGACATTGAATGCCAAAATGCCCATTTTTGAGATAAATTTGACATTTTACCCGAGACCAATCAAGTCTTTTAGGGCATAGATTTCCAGTATAACCAATGATATGACAAATCTGACATCGGTATGAACTTTGCTTTTGGCCTCCTTGATGTCATTGAATATTTGACATCTAAAGTAAAAATAACTTGTCCGACGGTAGCTGTTGGACGGCGTCATAAGAAAGAGCATCTCCCTTATTATTGGTGGTCGTGGATTGAAGAGCGAACAGGGGAGGACCAACAACGAACGGTAGCTAGGCGCCGACGCTGATGATCATAGGCTGACAGATACGACAGCGTATGATAGTGATTGTCGCATCGAGGAGGGCTACTTGCGACCGACAATGAGAGAGGATGGTAAGAACGGCTAGCTGATATCTGGCAACGAAGCACGCGGCTAGTTTGGCAATGTAGCAACACCGACGTGTCAGGTGCGGGAGGAAGAAACGACCACGGCTATCTCCGCTATGCTCCGACGGCGAGGAAGGCGGCTATGGATGTGTTGTCAGCATGGCGATGACGACATGAAAGGATTCGCCGTATCCCTGCCTCGGCGACAAAACTTGCTACTGTCGAAGGGTCTCTCAGAGGCAACAGAAGAAGGGTGGAGAATGGCCGACACAAGGATGAGCGTGGGTTGCGATAGTAGTGGGAGAAAAACCACAGAGACAAAATTGTTAAGGAAATTTTTTTTTGAAAGAGAAAAAAAACACAGAGATTAAGGAAGAGGAAAGAGAAATAAAGGGCTTGGCGGCGGAAGAAAACAAGTATTTTTCATTTGTTCTGGAAAACAGAGAATAACAATAAAATTAAAACATGTAGGAGAAAAGAAGAGATCTGAGGGAAAAAATTAAAAAAAGGGTTCATCGTTTATTGGATCTCCGCCTCAAGAAGTTGAGAGAAAATAAAAAGAGAAGATTTTGATACCAAGTAAGAAGAAGAATAGAGAGAGAACAAAAAAAATAATATGAGAACAATAAAATCTATTGTTCATTGATGTTTGTCCTAAGTATAATATAATATATAATGTTCAAAAAGTACTTAATTAATTGACCAATTAATAAATAACAAAATTGTTTTAAGAATAATTTTAAAAATTATTTTAATAATTATAACATAATTATTAAAATAATTTAAATATTAATTTAATTTAATTTGATGATTTAATTTGATAATTCTATTAATTTTCTTTTATCCTTTTTTTAGAGAGGGGTTACCCCTCTTTCCACAATCCAATTGGTCTCCTCCTCGACCAACCCACTGTGCTTCGGCAGCGTGTTCCGATAAGCATCTCGAAGGCGCTCGAGGAAGGCGAACATCTCGGCGTTGCTGGCGCCGTTGTCGATGGCGAACAAGGAGTAGCCGTCGCGTATGAGGAAGCCGGCCGTCCTGTTGGCCTCGGTGTGGGATTGCCACACGTGGTGGCATTTGACCTTGGTGACCAATCGAGGTCCAGGGCATGGACGTCCTGCCCTCCGTCTTTGTAGGAGTGGAGGAGGTCGCTGTCCTTGGCGATGCTGAAGAAAACGATATTGCCCGGCGAAGGGAATTTGAGATTCACGTGAAGCGTCATCAGAGCGCCTGTCTGCGAGCGGAAGGGAGGCATTCCGATCGCCGGCGGATCGACGATCCTTCGGAGGGAGGAACGGAGAGGGGAGAGGGAATTGGAGAGGGATTAGGGATTTGAGAAGAAGGGAAGAGGAGTGTGATGGAAGCACAGGTTGGAGAATTGATCGTTGAAAGCAACGGAACGGTGGCATATTTGGTGAGCTTAACTCATGAACAGCTTAGCTTAGGTAGTTAGCGCATGTATTATAAAGCCAGATCAGTTGCATTTAACTGCATGCGCTTCTTTAATTTGTTTATAGGAAAATCTAGGTCGGGAGCATATCTTTGGTCCACAAACAAATATATTAGAGGATGGTTCATTCTTAATTACGGTTAGATCATAATTATGATCTGGTCATAATTGATTGTAATCTCTTTAGGGGTTCATTGTCCCTACCAAGTTATAGTTTAGGTCAGAGCGGGCGGCCGGAGGCCGCTGGAAGTAGGCAGTTGTCCAGGTTATCGGGCGCTGAGCAGGGGGCGACCTCCGGATAGCCTCCGGCCACCCACTCCGATCTAAACTATAATCTGGTGGGAATGATGAATCCCTAAAAAGATCATAATTAATTACAATTAGATCACAATTACGATCCTACCGTAATTAAAAATAAATTATCTCTTGATCTATTTTGTTTTGGACCAGAAGATCTGATCTCATCTAGACCTCTTTGATCAGGGACCATGATTTTGGACCCGTTACGACTCACTATTATATAGATATTAGTATTTACAAAAATTATAAAATTTGAAGGAAAAAGCAAAGGAGAGAGAGAACCTTATTAAAGACCTCTTCTCTATAAACTAACTCATTTTCATCCTTGTTAATATTTAGCTAAATTTTCTTTCTTCTCTATGTTTTGTGTGATTGTTTCATTGCATGTAATTCCAACATTAAACGTGCTCAAGAGGAGCCATATTTGACTTGTTCATAAAGAAAACGACTTAATTATGATATGATTTTTTTCATCTAATGGACAATTGGTGCACTACGAATTACTAAACACAATAATGTTTTAAAAAGTTATTCACTTAGCATGTCTCAGCATCTCGTTAATTCTTCATTCCTAAGCTAATAAAGAAGAAGTAAATTAACCTCTGATAATTTATTTTTAGGTTCATATGGAAAAGGTAAATCACAAATGACTACAAACTATTAGTATAATAGTCAAGGTATAAAGAAAAACATGCTCAGACACATCAAATTTTAATCCAATAACCTATAACATCCCATACTTCAATTACCATCTCATCCCAATAAACACTCTGTTCAAGTGGTGTGGTTCGTAAGATAAATATTTGTGACGTGATGACTAAGGTCTTATGCTCTGCTTTGTTAGATCATTTGTTTCGTTCTATTTTGTTGGATGACATTAGATGAAGACTATTATAAAATGGAACAAAGAACATTGAATGAGAAACAATGGTGAAGGGAATTATTAGCTTACTTGCACGGGCGGAGGCTGGTAACCAGCAACCAGGGAATTATTCTTTTTTTTTTAATGCTTCGTTAATTTTTTTTCTCGCTATTAATATTGCCTGGGGCCCATTTTTTGAATAGGCAGCCCGGGGACATTAAAAAACGACGGCATAAGAGAAAGGAAAAAAAAAAAATCCTACCCTTCTGTTTTTCTGATCCGATGATTTTTTCTTCATCGTGCTTTCTCATTGATTTTTTTTCTCCATCTTCATCCACCTGATTTCTCTTCCTCTTCGTCCACTCAGTTTCTTCGAATCTTCTTTGGTTCTTGTTCTTCACTCACGAGTCTGCGACTCCCGCTATTAATACTTGGAGCAACCGACGTCCCAATCCGACAATCCCTCTTTTTCTCTTCTGTAGTTGTTGCACTCCTCTCTCGGTCTGGGTAGAAGTTTTTTGGAAGAAAATTTCGAATTTGATTATCATTTTGGAGCATTTTCTATGCTTTGTATTGACTACTTTCTTATTTATTTTGGAATATCTTTTATTTTTCCTCCATGAATTGATATATGATTTGGTAGTTGAGATAGACAAAACTTAATCATCTAGGTATATCTTCAAATTTTTTAAACATGTAGGCTACAGTTAAGAAAAATAGACAACTATTTGATCATCAAATTTGTGAAGTCATACCTTGAGAGTTCAAGCTTGACCAATGAGAAATCACCCATTGCTTCTTTGATCATCAAGATTATTTATCTGTACGCATCAAATCGCAACATCATCCATCTAGATTTGATTTTTTTTTTTAATAATAAGAGTGGGGGGATATTTTATCTTAAATTTCTAATTATTTGTTTTTACTAATATTGTTGTTATGTATAATTTAAACTAGCCAATTTCTTAATTGTTTTCTACCTCTTTAAAATTTTGTTAATTTAAATTGTTCTAATATTTATTGAAGAACACAATTATAAATACTTTTACTACTTTTTTTAATTTAATAAATAATGTTAAATTTTTAGCTACTACTGTTGTTGTTAAATTTATGTAGGCAAAGGTGAAATTTATACTAGAAATTGTATTAGAAAATATTTTTTAAGATTTATAAGATTCTAAGTTGATCATGTCAAAATTTATTTGTGTTAAGTTATTTTAATGTCAAATAAAGAAAAAAAAAAGGGAAACAATATTCTATCATTCTTTAATTTAAGAATTGATAATCATTCATCATCCAAGAGAATCAAGACTAATATATCCATTCCTAATGAGGAGTTCAAACTTTCTTCTAAATCTTAAAGAGTTGAGTTTGATGAAATTTCACTTGAATGAGATTTTGGGTTGCATATTTCAATATGGTGACATCCTGTTAAGTATTGTGATGAAATTAGATGATCTTATATCAAAATGGGATCATATCAACCTAAATTGCAGGAGTATCCATGATCTAAATCAAGAAAGCAACATAGTCGATTTCAGTATATAAAATTTTCATGGTTAGAGTACTCTCCTTCAAAGGATGCAGTATTTTATTTTCCATATTATCTTTTTGAATTAAATGAAGTACAACAATTTACATTTACAGTTGAAGGGTTTAAAAGTTGAAAACACATTAATGATGGAGCCAAGTGTGTCTTTTTGTCTCACATGGGAAGTTCTAACTTGGTGTATAATAAATTTGCATAATCTATTGTTGACGTGATGAATATAACTTGACATATAGATAAAGTTATGAATCGAGTATTTTCTAAACAAATTCAAAAGAATCGATTGAGGCTTACAACAATAATTGAGAGCGTCCGCTGGCTAAGTTTGCAAGCATGTGGATTGAGAGATCATGGTGAATCTTCATATTCCTAAAATAGTGTTAATTTCATTGAGATGTTAAAACTTTTGGAAAAATTGAATGCTAGTATTGACAATGTTATCCTAGAGAAAGCTTAAGGAAATGCAAAGTATACCTCACCAGAAGTTTAAAAATTTTTTTTGCATATTATTTGTAAGTCAGTAATAAAATCCATGATGGAATTGGTGATTCTAAGTTTTATATTTTGGTGGAAGAAGTGAAGGATGTATCTAACAAAGAACTGATGAATATAATTTTGAGATTTGTTGATGTCCATAGTTTTTTATGGGAGTTTTTTTTCAAATTGTGCATGTTCATGACACCACAACTGCAACACTTAAGAAAGAAATATGTGATGTCCTCACTACATATAATCTATAAATGCATAATATGCAAGGTCAAGGATAGGATGATGCTAGCAACATATGTGGTGCTTTTAATGGATTGCAAGCTTTATTTCTTAAAGATGTTGGGTCACTTCGGAGCTAGAGGGGGGGATGGATAGCTCCTTGAGTTTTGTCGATGATGATGTTGCAGCGGATATAACTCAACACAAAAGCTCCCTAATGCTAACAAAAGGATTTACTTGGTATCCACATCAAGAAAAAGTGACTAATCCAAGGATCTGACCCTTACTCACACATCCACTATGAATACACTCTTTCTCCAAAACACTCCGGAGGTGGAAAAATCTTGTACAAGACTCTTAATATAACAAGAGAAATAAAGAAGCAAATACAAGGAAAATCGTACAAGAATACACAAATGAAAACCTAGCTAGTTTCTTCTTCTTGTTTGAGAACGCCTCTTGATCATAGAAGTGCAGCAACACTTGTCTCCAAGAAGCTTCAAAAACTGGCGAGCTTGGTGAAGAGAGTGGAGAAGAAAACCTGTGAGCAATACCTTGGAACAGTGCACGCGAAATCCTTTTATCGGGTGCACAATGGCTAGTTTTCCAATCGTAATTGATCGCTCCAATCGATTACACATTCCTAACTGACTAGCCTAATCGATTAGGCATGCTTCTGTTCACGCGAGAACAACTCGTAGGCGATTAAGCTTCCCTACTTAATCACTTACCATACTCTCTATGCATTCACGAAATTCAACTTAATCGATTATTTTAATCGATTCAGCTTTGGTAATCGACTAACCTAGTCGATTACCAATCCCTAACTTCCAAACTGAAGTCTAAGGTTCTTTTATCCAGCATCCGGTCAATCGTGACATGTTGAGACTCCTCATTGTCTATTATATGGTCAACCTTGGCCTTCTGGGACTTCTTCACCAAGTATCTGGTCAATTCTTTGATCCACTTAGACTTTTCAATGTCAGATGTCCAGTCAATCTTGACCCACCTGGACCTCCACATATTTGGCTTTACTCACCAGGACTTTCCTTCTGCCTATCTTTACTCACTAGGGCTTTCACCTGGCTTCACTCACCAAGATTTTCCATTTGCCTAGTTTCGGTCACTAGGTCTTTTACCTGACTTTACTTATCAGGATTTTCTATCTACCTAGCTTCACTCACTAGGTCTTTCAAATTACCTGCCTTCACTCACTAGGACTTTCCTATTACCTAGCTTCACTTACTATGATTTTCCTTCTGCCTCGCTTCACTCACCAGAACTTTTCCACCAAGTATCCAGTCAAACACTGGCCCACTTACATTTTCATCTTTTGTCAACCTTCCTGTTGGACTCCCCTTGTCTAACCTCCAATTAGGACTTCCCAGTTAAGTATCTGGTCAACCTTGACCTACTTGACTCTTCTTCACATTAAACTGGTCAACCTAGATCAATCTCCCCAAACGGACGATTGCTCTTGCAATCTCCATACATTTTCAAAACAATCTTCATATATTGTCAAACATCGAAACTCACACATTACGACTCAATCTTCAGCCAATTTAAGCTTAGTCACCCTAATCAACCTTGACCTAGGGGAATTGCACTAACAATCTCTCTCTTGTTGATATTTGACAATATATTTAAGTTAGGCTAATCTCATAGCCTCAACTTCTTCTTCATGCCAAAGCATGAATGTGAGTTTTCCTTCATTCTCTCCCTTTCCTAGAGGGCAAACTCTCTCTTTGGGTAATGAAGGTCTAATTTAAACCCTACATTCTCCTCCTTTGGCACACATCAAAAACTCTCCCCTTGAAGAGTTATCTATACATTGTTCATAACCTCATAACGTAGACCCCATACCCTTCATTGTCTCTAATGCTCATCCTTGAGCATTAACTCACTTCATAATGCTCATTCTAGAGCATTCACTCTTAGACAATGAAGATATCCAATCTTCCATTATTTTCCAATACTCTTCCCTAAGCATTTACTATAATAAAAGTTTTACAACCTTCCATGGTTTCAAAAATTACTTTCATGTCTTTCATTGCACTGACAATGACTTGGAATTTCTAAAACTTTAGAAGACCCAAAATTTAAAGTTTTGAGATCTAAAATCTAATAATGAAACTAAACATCATCTCAAACTTCAACTTAGTCTTTTTTAATCAAATCAATTTTGTCTTCGTAAAGAAAACTATCCTTAAATGTCCAAAACTAAATTTTATAGGGTTTAGGATGATTAATATGACTAAACATGACTTAGTCAATTTAAATAAACTTATTTAGGCTAAAATCAGGATCTTAAGTGCTTACACAAATCCCTTAATCACTTATACTAATTATAATCGACTAAAGTTGGGATTTAATCAATTCCCAGGTGTTAATCGATTGCTGTAATCGATTAACACTCTTAATTGATCACAGTGATCGATTCTGTGAGCTTCTGTGCTTACTGAAAGTCTCCTAATCGACTGCCTTAGTTGATCAGGATGTGGTAATCGACTAGCCTAGTCGATTACCATATCTGATTTTTGAAATCGATTTCAGTCAAATTTCAGAAATGTCCAAAAAATTTAATAAAATTCAAAAAATCATGAAAATTCTTGTAGACATTATTTAAGGTATATGCTATCATGGAAAAATAGTTTTCTATAAAAATACATCTTATTTTTAAAGATTGACATAAAATTAGAAACTCTTGAAAACTTCAATATTTCTTCCAACTTTGTGTTTAATTTTCCAATGGTGATTACTATCAACAAATAGTCTTCACCAAGGTTTTCCAAAAGCATTTTGAAATCATTTTCAAAACCAATTTCCAACCATGTTCCTTGGGCTAAGTGCAAATGATTTGTACATTAACTTTCCCAATGATTGGATAACACATAACTATATGTTTTGATGAAGCTAAGACTCAAATAGATGCACTAAATCAACATCTTGAGTTTTGTTCATCATCCTAACACATCACCTTATGATCTTTGTGAGATGTAAATTTTAGTTTTTTCCTAATCTAAGGGATCATGTATATCTATCTAGGTATTGTTAAGTTGATTATCCATCTAGGATGTTACTTGTTGATAAATGTCATTGTCCTTAATTACTAGAAATTTAAAATAATGCATGATGATTTATGACATACATCACAATAAATATAGTTTCCAAAAGAAAAACTATTTTAGTTATATGATGTATGTATGACATGACATGATATTTTTATATTTTTCATATCAAGAATGAATACAAAATATGATATCATGGCATAGGATGGGAAAATAATCATGACAATTTAGTATAAATAAATATACATAGATGATCTATCTAAGTATCTGAAAAAAATTTGCTCACTTAAAATTAATCCTAGATTGCTCCCTGTCCTTTTAAGAAAATGTCAAAACCCAACTTAGCATTTCTTTTGGCTTTTTCTTATTTGTGTCAATTTAAATTAAGTCCAATTCCTTAAAATTTTGGCATACTTACTCTTCCAAAGAGTAAACAATTAAACATTCTCATTTTCAAGGAGCACAATTACCTTGAAAATGTCCTCCAAGTATCAACTTCTTAAAAATTGGGTTAACTACCTTCTAATTAAGGTTGACACTCTCTAAACCCATCTAGGATGTAGAAAATAGACTCCTAGAAACTCAAAACCGATTGGAGCTCTTTGGATGTTCTAAGTATTCACTAGGGATAACTTCCCTTGATACCTTCCTGATGACCTTCCTAGGCTTCTTTGAAGCTTTGGTCACACTTGACTCACTTAGGTCAACTCTAAGGATAGCTTCCCTTGTGACATTCTTGGCGACTTTCTTAGGCTTCTTAGAAGCCTTAATCATGTTGGTCTTTGCAAAAATACTTCTAGGGATAACTTTCCTTATATCTTTGGGTTGACCCCTAGATCTAGAATTGGTTCCATAACTATATAGAACCTTATGGTATGATGTCACATCCTTCTTGGCTTTAGGTTTGTATCTCAAACCTCTATGGCCATTGGACGACTCTTGTCTTCCTAAACCTAGGTTATGTTCATTTTGCCCCTTAAAGATATTTTCCATTCTTTTTAGGATCTTTTCCACTTTATCAAGTCTTGACCTCAAGGCTTGGTTTTCCATCCTTAAATCCTTAGGTTTTGATTTTTCATTTGGTCCTTGAGCATTTCTATTTCTAGGCTTATATCTAAAATCCATAGAATTTTTGCCTAGATTGTTATCTGTCTTCCTAACCTTAGGTGAGGTAGTCTTAGCATGATATGCTATATATTTTTCTTTAACCCTATCATGCTTCCTATTTTGATGATAAATGACATTAAAATTATATAAACTAGACCTAGCATGATTTTTATCATGAGTCAAAGGAGTTGGTTCAATAAATGATATCTTGAGTTTCCCCCTAGAACCTTCCCCTTGACTTGAGTTTCCTCCTTTGACTTTGGCCGGATTCTTCCCCTTTGAACATTGGCTCCAATAATATCCATTTTGTTTGCACAAGAAGCATACAATGTGCTCGTTGCCCTTGCGTACCATGGGGTTGGCGTTCTTGAGCTTCTCCTTGCTCTTTAGTGTCACTTGGCCCTTTTTCTTGGTCAATTTGGGACACTTACTCTGTAGTGCTCTTTTTCCCCTCAAAACAAATGATATGATCTTTATTATTTACAATTAAAATTTCTATACCTTTACTTGTAGGGGTGACACTTTCTCCATTTGATTTGGATGAAGAGACTTTTTCTTGATCCGACATTGATGTTCTATGCTCCCCCTCAATCCGTGAGGTGGAGGCTTCTCCATCTTCATCCTCTTGTACATGAAACAAATAGTATGCTCCCTCTTTGCCTTTTTTATTGAACTCCTTTGAGGATGAAATTTCTTGGACTTCTTCTTCTTCTTTCGATGTTGAGCACCTCTCAATCTCGGAGTCCTCTTCTTGTTGATCTAATGAGTTGCCCTCTTTGGATTTTTCTTGACTTGGTGTAGTGGAGGGTTCTTCATAGATCTTCGCCAACTTGCTCCAAAGCTCCTTGGCATCTTGATATTCCCCAATTTTGTGCATAATAGCGCTAGAAATAAGCTAACTAATAATTTAGTTATCTTATCATTTGCCTCACACCTTTTGACTTGTTCTCACTCCATTTGCTCCTTTTTATGATTTTTCCTTTGCTATCCTTTGGAGCTTTGAAACCTTCCATTAGAGCAAATCATTGCTCTATCTCTATCATGAAGAAGTTTTCAATTCTTGATTTCCAAGAATCAAAACTTGTCATTGTGAATGATGGAGGCAATCCAAGTCCATCTCAAAATTCCATCTTGAAGTTGAGCCTTTGATGAGGACTTTGACTTAATGAAATTTAGGTTTCAACTTCTTCTTCCTCTAGCTTGTTGTCTTTTCGACGATGAGTCCGATGAATAGCGACCTTACTCTGATACCACTTGTTGGGTTACTTTGGAGCTAGGGGGGGGTGAATAACTCCTCGTGTTTCATCGATGATGATGTTATAGTGGATATAACTCCACGCAAAAGCTCCCTAATGTTAACAAGAGGATTTACTTGGCATCCACCTCAAGAATAGGTGACTAATCCAAGGATCTGACTCTCACTCACACATCCACTATGAATATACTCTTTCTCGAAAATATTCCGGAGGTGAAGAAACCTCGTACAAGACTCTCAATACAACAAGAGGAAGAAAGAAGCAAATACAAGGAAAATTTACAAGATTTACACAAATGAAACCCTAGTTAACTTCTTCTTCTTATTTGGGAATGCCTCTTGACCTTGAAAGTGCAACAACACTTGTCTCCAAAAAGCTTCAAGAACTGGCGAGCTCGGTGAAGAGAGTGGAGAAGAAAATCTGTGAGCGATACCTTGGAACAATGCATATGAAATCCTTTTATCGGGTGCACAATGACTATTTTTTCAATCGTAATCGATTGTTCCAATCGATTGCACATTCCTAATCGACTAACCTAATCGATTAGGCATGCTTCTGCTCATGCAAGAATAGCTCGTAAGCGATTAAGCCTCCCTGCTTAATCATTTACCAAAACTCTCTGTGCATTCACGAAATTTAGCTTAATCGATTACCTTAATCAGTTCATCTTTAGTAATCGACTAACCTAGTATATTACAAAGCTTCTAGGGTTCTTTTACCCAACATCCGGACAACCGTGACCTGTTAAGACTTCTCATTCCTAACATTAGGTCAATCTTAACCTGCTGTTACTTCTTCACCAAGTATCCGATCAATCTTTTGACCCACTTGGACTTTCTAATGCAAGATGTTCGGTCAACCTTGACCCGCCTGAAGCTCCACATGTTTGGCTTCACTCACTAAGACTTTCCTTCTGCCTAGTTTCACTCACTAGGGTTTTCACTTGGTTTCACTTACTAGGATTTTTCATCTGCCTAGCTTCACTCTCTAGGTCTTTCATCTGGCTTCACTCAACAGGATTTTCCATCTGCCTAGCTTCACTCACTAAGACTTTCAAATTGTCTGGCTTCACTCAACAAGACTTTCCCATGACCTAGCTTCACTCACTAGGATTTTCCTTCTGCCTAGCTTCACTCACCAAGACTTTCCCACCAAGTGTCCGGTCAAACATTGATCCACTTAGATTTTCATCTTATGTCAACCTTCCTATTGGACTCCCTTTGCCTAACCTCCAATTAGAACTTCTCAATCAAGTATCTGGTCAACCTTGACCTACTTAACTCGTCTTCACATTAAACTGATCAACCTTGAACAATTTCCCCAAACGGACGATTGCTCCTGCAATCTCTATACATTGTCAAAATAATCTTCATATATTGTCAAACATCGAAACTACACATTACGACTCAAGCTTGAGTCAATTCAAGTTTTGTCAACCTGGTCAACCTTGACCTAGGGGAATTGCACCAATAAAAGATTGTCCCTATGCATATTATTTACATTGCTTTGCCCACCGACTTCGGTTAGCGTTAGTTGCAGCTGTTGAAAATGAGATCTCTATATGACTTTTCTTTTCGAATATGATGACTATTATTAATCTTGCTACATCATCCAAACACAATTCTAAGTTACAATATGCTCAAGTTAATGAAATTGCTTGTTTTCTTATTACTGGTGAATGCGAGACTAGTTGGAGCTCTTATTTTGATTCTATTTGTGACTTAAAGAAAAAAAACTTTAACTTTTCAAAGAATTTTTTTTTATGAATTTGAATTGATCTTAGTAGGAGATATGTAACTTTAAACATTTTAAAGTTAAACTCTTTTCTTTGAAAAGTTAAAGTTTTTTTTAAAGTTAAACTCTTTTCTTTAAATTTTTTTTTAAAAAAAAAGGTTAAACTCTTTTCTTTGAAAAGTTAAAGTCTTTTAATTTCAAAATTGCTTCTCTTCTCTTTGAAAAGTAGAAGTTTTTTAACTTTCAAAGTTAAACCTCCTTGAAAAGTTAAATTTTTTTATTTTCAAAATAGTTTCTCTCTTCTTTGAAAACTTCAAACTAAGCTTTTATCAAAAATTTTTTAAGAAAAAACTAAGTTAAGCTAATTAAACTCTCTCGAAAGTATTTTTGATATATGCCAAAGGGGGAGAGGAGCTAAAGTTAAGAAAAAAGGGGGAGAGAGAAGCTAAAGTTAAGAAAAAAGAAGAAACTTAAGGAGCTAACAAACAAACCTAACTTGTTCTAGATACTGCACGTCTTTAGACTCTGCATTTTCGTTCATACTTATTGTTATATATTTTACTTAACTTTGAATTGTATTGCCATAATCAAAAAGGGGGAGATTGTTGGTGCGGGTAGCATCAAATGATCGAACCTGTATTTTGATAATGATAAAGGGTTCAAAGTTAAGTTGTTTTATGATATAACAAGTGTTGAACCAAGTGTGCAGGAAATTCCTAAGTGTACTTAGGCAAAAGTCCTAGTGATTTTAGGCAGGTGGAAAACCCTAGGGGTGGTAACCCTAGGTTCTAAGGGTGATAATCTTAGGTGAAAAGTCTTGGCAGGTCGAGCACTTTGGGAGAAACCCTAGAGTCGGGGACTCTCAGTGAAAATCCTAGTGGTCGCGAACTAGGTGGAAAACTGGATGGGTCGGGGATCGGACATCCAGCGAAAAAGTCCTGAAGATTCGGACGCTAAGCAAAAGTCCAGTTGGTCTGGAGGACCAATCTGACAAAAGGTAAACTCTCCTGAGAAGAGTAGGTGAAGACGCGTTCCCCGACAAGGGAATAGTATGCGTCAGTTCGACCTAGAGTTTCAGCGAAACTCGAAGTCAGAACTGGATAGTCCGGAGTTTGTCAAAATAATTTATTATTTCATATTTTATTGTGCTAACTCTATTTTACAGGATATATTTTGTATTTGTACTAATATGCCTTGCAGGAAATGGAAAGCACAAAAAAGCCTCGGGTGAACAGTGTTCAAGGTGCCTTCCATGGAGCTTAAAGGTTCCTCCGGTGAACAATGTTCAAGGCACCTTCCATGGAGCTTGAAGGCGCCTTCAGAGACATAAAATTTACAGAACACAGATGTTATCAATGACTGAAATTGTGGGGATAAGAATCAAGTTGGAGGCACCTTCCATGGAGGCTGAGGCGCCTTCAACAACCTATTTAAGGCAGGTCCAAGTAGAGCCTTGATATAACTCATCTTTGCGAACACTCTACCGTGCACTACTCTGAAAGACGATCCTGTGAATCCATGACATGACTCCGACGGTCGACCAACTCTTCGAATTCCAAAGTTGTCTATATAATTTTTATAGCATTTAAAGTATATGTTATTGTAATCATCATTGTAATTGTGATTTACAAATTGATAGTGAATTGCCCAAAGTAAACACTCATTGAGTATCGGCCTTGGAGTAGGAGTCGTGACATACTTCGAACCAAGTAAAAACAAATGGTGTTAGCAATTGTTTTTTTTCTTTATTCAGCTGCGTTACTCTAAATTTTTCGTAAAACGTGAAAAAGCCACGAGCGCTATTCACCTCCATTTAGTTCTTTTCGATCCTACATAGAATTGGCTGCTAAAGTCTCTGATTTACACTCTAAGGATACCAAGATAGCCTCTCTACGTTCATCCTTAACCAAAGCTTAAGAAGACATTTCCTTTAAGGAGGCTAAACTGAAAGCTTCTCAAAATACTCTAGCAAACTATCAAGCGGGTGAAGACGATCCATTTGTAGAGAGAAAAAGGCTACTTCTTGAATCACCCAACTTCAATACTCCTATTGCAAAATCTATTGTCAAAACTTTCAATCATGGGGCTAAGAGGGTCGTAGAACAATTAAAAGAAAAATGATATTTAGCTTCCGACCCTCCAACCAATTTCCTTGACCGTAGGAGATTACTCAGGACTAGGCCTCCTGATTTATTTCCTAAGCTGATATAATCTTCAACTTATCTTTGTATTGAAGAATCTTTTTAACAATTTTAAGTATCAACCTTTTCCTATAATGTTTCAAATATTTGCACAATTTATCCTTAACTTTAACTATTAAGTACATGAAAGTATATATAATCAAATGAGGTTATGTTGATTTTTTTCTAAAGTTGATTTGATTCTCTTATTGATTGATTAAGCTAATATTTATTTTTAATCAGAATTACTTTTCATTTGGCTTTTAATATTCAATCAGATTTGTTCCATTCTCTTTAGGTTTATTGTTCATTAGTCTTCTAAAGGAGGATCGCTCTTATTTTAATCCATACCTATTATTGTTTCAAATCTCTCTAAATTTGACATTTCCTAACAATTTAGGATTTTTTTTTTAAAAAATAGAATATTTTAATAAATCTAAAAATTCTAAAAAGACAATTTCTATAATTTAATTCAAAATATCTCAAATATGAATTTTAAAGAATTTTAGAAAATTTTCAAATTTGGTATTGCCTAACAAATTAGGAAATTTTTTTAAAATAGAATATTTCTTAAAACTTCAGAAAATTTTTGAAATGATAATTTCTAAATTAACAGAATATTTCTAAATTTAATTTTCTAAAATTATTTCAGAACCTTTCCAAAAGTGAAATTTCCTAATAATTTAGGAAACTTTCAAAAATAAAAAAATTCTTAATAATTCCAGAAAATCCCAAAAATTAATCACAACAATAATTATGAACCAAAAAATAATTTTATGATTATGTCGAAACATGATCGGACCCTGATACAACTGTTGGGATATGCCTAATGTGGTGTGTACTAAAAACACATTTCGTAAACATGTATAACGGAAGACTTAAAGATAAATAAACTAATTTATTACGTCACACACACCAGACGCATGCAAGATACAATCACACAGATATGATCATAAAATAAAATAAAATCAAATAATAATTATTTTAGGTATACCTTACGAATGACCTATAACGAGAAGGGCATCAACCTTTTGTGACGTTATCGAACCTCGCTTCTATTCGTATCCATGCCAAACTCTTCAAGAAAACTCTAAGAGAACAAGGTTCACCTTTGGAAGGTATAGCCATGAGAGAAGGAGAAGGATTAAGAAGAGGAAGAAGAAAAAAAGGAAGATCTTCTTCCTTTAGGTGGCTTATGGCAACAAGAGGAGAACCTCTTGTTGTGGTCAGTAGCAAAAGAGAGGGAGAGGGAGAGGGAGAGGGAGAGAGAGAGAGGTATTGGGTTTAAGTTTCTAAAACTAATCAAGCCAATAATGAATTGTGTATTAATTCTCTCTCAACCATATCAATATATAATCCTCTTTAATAAGTTGGATTAGAAAACCTAAATCCAATCAATTATGCCTTAACCAAAATTATTAACCCCTTGGTTTGGTTCACAACTAAATCAAGTTGGTTCATGACTAAACTAAATTGGTTCATAACTAAACCAAATAGGGTCTTACTCTTTCATAAGAGATGTGACCCATTTGCACTCCCATTCCGATAAATATTTCTATATTTATGTTATGCATGGTGTAACTAAATATTTATCTTTTGATTTGAGAATCTTATTCTCTAACTTATTTAACATCTTTTAGAGACTCGTAATGCGTGTGACTCAATAAATTTTCAGTTTATCATGGTCATCCATAATTAACTACTCATTTATAGAATGATTATGAGTGACACCTAGTAGTACATCATAATCCCCAATTAATCAAAAAATCACAGTTGAGCTCAAAACTAATTTTGAAGTCTTCATCAGCGATAGTGAGTCATGTCTCATTCCTTTCACTTATCTTATATTCACTTGACTCAAGATATGGTCTATATGTCTGCCCTCACTAGGCTGATTATGTCACACATAACCCAAGTAATATTTACTCATTTTGTGGATTTAAATTACTCGTACATGTGTATAAGAGTCTCATACTCTTAACATATGATGCTTTGGCCAAAGACTTTGAGTAATAATCCAAACAAGTGGCCATAGGTATACGTTTCCTCACAAGGAGCGGTGAATCTTCTGTGGGATATCCAAACACCTTTAGGTACTTCAACTTATACCTAATCATCTCGGGTCCACACCTCCAAGAGATGTTTGTTTAAGATGTCAAAGTATAAGTTTTCATGACCAACATAACTTGAATACCTCAAGTCAAAGGAAGCTTGCACTCGATCTGCAGTAAGAACTTCACAGACATATCATATGTAGAGAATCATATGAATGCTTACAGCAAGTCACTTTAATGAACTAGTTACCATAACTAGCATCCACGTTTAACTCTCGACATCCCAATGTCTCTTGCTAGTGAGAAATAGCTGCTTGGTTGAACTAAGAAGTATAACTCATGCTAGTCTTACAGAATTAATGATGTCTAAATGCATAATTTGACGACTAGGGAATTCTAATATGTTCATAATTGCACATATAGAGATAATCACAAGTTATGGATCTAATCATAAATTTTCTCATGCTATGAATTGTATTATGGACATTCAGTAAATGTATTTGAGACTATTGAAACATATAATATGTATTCAAATAGTGAATATATATTTATCAAATAAATAGTAAAATCATAAGGCAAACAATTGGAACTTAGAATGAAATCGACGATAAAGAGTAAGTCAAATTCTGGGGATGATGAATTTGCTCCAATTTCTACCGAGAATACTAGAATTCTACTGCAATATGAGATTTTCAAATTTAAGTGGATGTAATTTAATTAGTTTGAATAGTATAAACAATTTACTGTTTATTTTGGAATGAAAAAACTGGTTTGTTTTGAAATTACTATACTACCGAGGCGGGTTGTTTTCAAATATTTTATTTGAAAGTAATGCCCATGTCTGTCGTCAGTCACGAGGCATGATATTTTAGTGGTATTAGAGCTAAGTTATATAGTAATTGCTAAACCAACAACTAGGTTTGAATGTCGAAGTTGGAATGGAGCAACAACTATAATTTCCAAACGTTAGCAACTTGATGACATTTCCAAACGTTAGCAACTTCTCCTACTTTTATGTTAATTTTATAAATTTATCAATGTATCCTAATTGCATGTGACTTTATGAATTTTCTAATAAAGTTACCGTCACCTCTGGTAGGTTCACGTTACCCATTTGGATGATTATCCACATCTCGACTTACGTCTTGAGGTGGT
Organism: Zingiber officinale; assembly: GCF_018446385.1. NCBI lineage: Eukaryota > Viridiplantae > Streptophyta > Magnoliopsida > Zingiberales > Zingiberaceae > Zingiber > Zingiber officinale. The sequence goes on from NC_055994.1 coordinate 20,365,604, forward strand.
ACTCTATTCGACTCTTCCAATAGCCAAAATCCTTGTCAGAGAAGAGGGAAGGGCATGTAGTGCTATACCCTTCTTGGTGGGTCATTTAAGAAGAAATCTCGCACACAATAAAAAGACAACAAAGATTCCAAGACTTGGTCTTGGATTAGTAGTGCGGGAACAAGAAAATATAATAAAAACTCGAGTGGTGTTTGCACCGACTTTGAGAAATGAAAGAACTCAATCGATAAAATAGATCGGAATGCGGCAATTTTACTGATTTTGATTGACCCCGAAAATTAAAAATTTACCACGAAAAGAAAAAAAAATACTTGAATGGTGGTTTCACCAATTCGAAGCGACCCCGCTCTGATACCAATTGTAGGATCGAAATGCGCTAGAGCAGGGGGTGAATAGTGCTCGTGGCTAATTTGTTAGTTCTGTAAATACACAGCGAAATATAGAAGTAAACTAAAAGTAATCGCTAACACTTTTGGTTACTTGGTTCGGAGCCTGTGTCGACTCCTAATTCAAGGTCCGCGATCATTGATCGCTTTCATTGGGCAATCACTATAAGTTCGAGAATCTTTACAAGATTAATTACAAGTATTGAACTTAGAAAGATTATACTAACAATAAATGATTATGGTAGTAGTCGTCGATTGTCGAAACAGCAGCTAAGCATTGTTGAGTCATTTCGGCGTAGAGCGCATCTTTGAAGATTTCTTGTAGAATTTTTGTTTTGCCTCTTGCTTGAACCAGACTTATATAAGTTGTTGAGGGCACCTCCAACCTCCATAGGAGGCGCCTCCAGCCCCGAGTCAGCCGTGTTGAAAAGCTTCGCGGCGTTCGTTGCTTATCCACCCGAAGGCACCTCTAAGCTCCATAGAGGGTGCCTCCCATCCGCACCGAAGGCGCCTTCAATAGTCTTGGAGGGCGCTCTCTGCCCAGCGTTCAAAGTGCCTTCCATCTCCTTGGAAGGTGTCTTCGCTCCTTGTTGTGCGAGGCTTTCATCGGCGCCTCCAAGCTCTATGGAAGGTGCCTTGGGTACTGTTCATCCAAGACTTCTCTTGAATAACTTCATTCCTACAAGGCATATTAGTCCATAAACGAAGTATACCCTGCAAAACTAAGTTAGCACAATAAAATACAAATAATATAAGTATTTGACAGTCATCAGACTGCTCGATTATGACTTCGAGTTTCTTTGAAACCTTAGGTCGAACTGACGCCTACTGTTTCCTCTTCGGGGAGCGCATCATCACCTACTCCACTCAGAAGAGTTTATCTGTTGCTAGATTGATCCTCTAGACCAACTGAACTTTTGCTCAGCGTCCGAAGCTTCCAGTCTTCATGCTGGACGTCTGCTCCATGACCCGTCCAGGCTTCCCACCCGGTTCACGACATCAAGATTTTAACCTAAAGTCCCCGACTCTAGGATTTTGCCTGAAGCCCTCAACCCACCAAGACTTTCCGCCTAGGATTGCCACCCTGTAGGACCTAGGGTTACCGCCACCTAGGGTTTTCCATCTGCTTAACCGCAGCTAGGACTTTTGTCTAAGTACATTAGGACTTCCTACAATCTCATTTAAACTCGTTAAAGTACAAATAACTTTAACTTTGAATCATTTGTCATTATCAAAACTCAGGTTCGATCGTCTGATGCTTCCCGCACCAACAGCTGCTACACGTTGTAGAAACTAACTGTCCAAGTAGCTGCTATAAAGTGTAGCAACTAACTGTCCAAGTAGCTGCTACACGTTGAAACAGTTAGGATTTTTATGTTGTAGCATAAATTCTAATAATATATTAGGATTAGAGGAAATTATAACTTAAATTAAAATGATTTACCATTGAATCAATTATGAAAAATGATGTTTGATAAGTTTTCTGTAAATTATATAACTAAAAAATTTAAATTTATTAAAATAGATTATTAACATTGTAAGATTGTACACTAGACTTCAAAAGCTCTTTTTGCCTCCTATTTACTCTCGAAGGACTTGTATATAACACCCTTAAAACGATTAACTTATATAGATGTTTCTATCCAGGCTTCATAAACACACGACTGATGCCAATAAAGATAACATATGTTTTCTCATATATTAAATACATCATTTAGAATCACGTATAAACAATATATTATGATTAAAGGTAATTACAACTTAAAATAAAATGATTTACCATTGGTTATGAAATGTAGGAAATGATATTTGAAAATTTTCCTGTAAATTTTATAACTAAAAAATTTAAAATTTATCAAAAAGATTATACTTCATTATAAGAAAAATTTTTTTGGACTGTCCAAGTAGCTGCTACATGTTGTAGCAGTTAGGGCTCGTACGTTGTAACTGCTATACGTTGTAGCAGCTAACCGTCTACGTTATAGTAGCTAGAGCTTACATGTTGTAGCATAAATCTTAATAAAAAAAATATTGTACAGAGTTGAAAAATAGAAAGTGGAGTAGAAAGACTTACGATTAAGAATGGAGAGATGTGTCAAGCAGAGCAGTGTCGATTTTGTTTGTGGTAGCAATTTGGGGAGCTTCCAACCAGCCTGAGAACAAGCATGCAGTTGTAAGTTGAGACCAGATCTCCTAGTCCATAAAAAAGTGGACCAGGGGATGGACCACTTGCAATTGCGACTGAATCGTGGTTGCGATCCAGTCGCAATTGATTGCGATCCCTCCCTGTGTTCACCGTCCCCCTCAGATTATAATTTGGGTTGGGGTAGGCGGCCGAAGGCCGCTAGAAGTGGGCAAGTTGGCAGGTTGCTGAGCGCTGAGCAGGGGGCACCCTCCAGTCACTTACTCCGACCCAAACTATAATCTAGTAGGAACGGTGAACTTAGAGAGGGATCACAACCAATTATAGTCGGATCGCGGCCACGATCCGATCGTAATTGTGAGTGGTTTATCCCCTGATCCACTTTTTTATGAACCAAGAGATCTGTACCTTTGTAAGTTATACTTAACTTATAATGTCTTTGCTTTATTTGCAAGCAAGAGCGGAAGACGGCGGTAAAGAAAAGAACGAGAGCGAGAAAAATTTAGATTTGGAAAATCAAGAGATTAAAATTTAAGGCACAGATTTTGAATAGAGGGTAGAAAGGGAGAGAAAGAGAATAAAAGAAATTTAATAATATAAAGAAATCGGGCTAAACACGTCGCTACGTAAATTTTAAAAATAGTTTTAATATTTTTTTTCTTTCAAAAACTCAAAATAAAAAGAGGCACTAGCATTAATCTCCCCGTCTCCCCTTCGCCGACGACGATACTGGGGAAAGAATATAAAGGTATATACAGAGTAAAAGGGCGAACCAAATCATTTGAATCCCCCAATTTGAATTCCGGCCGCTTTGCTTCCGACGATCCAAACGTCGATTCTTTTGTTTCGTTAATTTTGAGATTTTACCGCGCATTTATCCAACTCCTCGATCGGTTTCGTGCTGAATCCCAATCCGTTCTTCCGAAATTTCGGGTTCTGGGTTTTGCTTTGGTCTGACTTGATCTGGGACGGCTTAGGATTTTGAACCTTTCGCCCAGTTGGAATCGCTGCTAGGGTTTGGAATCCCATGGTGGATCGACGATGGTGCGGTTTCTGGGATTGAGGAGTTTTAGCCTCGATCAGTCTCCGCGGGAGATCACTCGCACGGGACCCGTCTCCGGCCGAGGTAACGGCGGTGCCGGCGGGGAGAACGGGTGGCTGATTCGGTTCTTCGACTCGGCTTTCTTCTGCGAGTGGATTGCGGTGAGCTATCTTTACAAGCATGACCATGACGGTGTCCGAGACTATCTTTGTAACAGGATGTATACTCTTCCGCTTACGGGAATCGAGAGTTACCTCTTCCAGATCTGTTACATGCTCGTCCACAAGCCGAGCCCTTCTCTTGACAGGTTCGTCATTGATACGTGTTCCAAGTCCCTCTGGATCGCCCTTAAGGTGCACTGGTTTCTCATGGCGGAGCTGGAGGACTCTGAAGACAACGAGGGGATCGGCCTTGTCCAGGAGAAATGCCAGATTGCTGCTACTGTGATGGGCGAGTGGCCACTCTTGGTTAAGCTTCAACCGGTCCCTCCTAGCACTCCAGCCAGCCCCAAGAGCAACCCAGTATTGAATAGGATATTTTCATCTAAGCAGAAACTGTTGTCGTTGGCATCATCATCATCATCACCAACATCGGGTTCCAGTCCCTTGTTTGAGGGGAGCAATCTGGTTGATAGCAGCAGTGATGCAACTCCAGAGGAAAATAAGCTGTTGAAAAAGCTTATCATGGGGTCAAAAATGCGGGATGCATTTTTCTCTAGAAAGTCCTCCGAGAAGGATGAGGAGGAACCTGGAAAAGGTTTTTTTAAAAGGCTTCTTAGGGATAGTAAAGACAAGGAAGAAGACACTGATAAAGATGGATTTTTTCGCAGGTTTCTTAGAGATAGCAAGGATGATGATGGGGAGCTGACTTCAAGTTCAGAGGGTTTTCTGAAAAGATTATTTCGTGATAAAGAAGAGAGGATGGTGGAGGATTATGAAAAGGAAGGCTTTTTCCGTAGGATGTTTAAAGACAAGAATGAGGAGAAGAAACATTCTGGAATTAATAAGAACCAAGAGGAAGAAAAGGCCAGTGAAAATATTGAGGTTGACGAGAAGGAAAACTTCTTTCGTCGACTTTTCAAAGAAAAGCATGAAGAGAGGAAAGATGCAAATCGAGAGAGGAATGTGGAGAAAGAAAAATCTGATGTAATTGCTCAAGAAGAGGAGAAGGAGAGCTTTTTCCGTAAGATTTTTACAGATAAGAATGACGAGAAGAAGGATATTAGGTATGATGTCAATGAAGAGAAGGAAAAAGTCCAAAGGAATTTGGAGGTAGATGATAAAGATGGTTTCTTCCACAGGATTTTTAAGGAAAAGAGTGAAGAAAAGAAAGATGGTTCATTTAATAGGAATGAGGAGGAAGAGAGGAAAAGCATTGAGGATGACAATATCTTTCGAAGACTTTTCAAGGACAAGAATGAAGGGAAAAAGGTTGTTGGGAATGATAATAATGAGGATGATAAAGTAAATGGAAGCATCAAGGAAAGAGAAAGGGAAGGTTTCTTCCATAGGCTTTTCAAGGAGAAGCATGATGACAAGAAAATTGAAAGCCATGATAGAAATGAGGAAGATGGCAAGAGTAATGAAATTTTGGAAGAAGAGGGTACATCTGAAATTTTGTCATTTCGTAGGTTATTCCGCATCCATCCTGAAGAATCAAAGGTTTCAAGTATTAGTGAAAATGGGACTTTTGAGAACAGTCCAGGAACAGAAAACTTTTTCAGATGGTTGTTTAAGGATCGAGATCGTTCTATAGAAGATTCTGAATTACTCAGTGCAAAGATCCGAAAGGAGGTAATGGTTGGGTTCATATTGTTATTGGTTATTACTTTGGCAATTGCTGCACAAGTTATTGCTTGTTGTGACATTGAACTATTTGATTTCATTAAAAATGCTTGGCTGTTCATTTTGACTATCTAGCCAAACTTTACTACCGTTGAGTGACCTTTTTGTCATCTCATTGTTCTCAGCAAATATAATTTTGATATCTAAGATTGTTCAGCTTTTTCTCCAAAGATTGATTCTTTTAACAACTGCAATAAGTTTCACTTTGATTACCTTAAGATACCACTTGTATCATCTTCTTTTATATGCATTCATTTATTTTTTTCCTAGAATGAACATGATATAGGCTTCATTCCATTTGGATTTTGATTAAACAAATAATACTTGCAGGCTAATGTATTGGTAATATTCAATGAAAAATTATCTAGCTTTGGTGGAACTTATTTTCTTTGTCTATATTTTTCTTGATTTACACCGAGAGCCTTAGTATCTAACTTATGAATCTCCACAGGATCATACATGCAATATGAGGTTTTTTGGTGTCTGGATTTGGAACATCTTGGATTTATACTTTTAGTATGTTACTAAGGATTTAATTTTCAATATCTTTATCTATATGGTGTGATATGACTAAATAACTACGTTGAATGAGTCCATGTGAACTGATGCCATTACCTTGTCATATGTGCATGGCTTCGGACTGAATCCAAAATGTTATGCTTCAGTAAGCGACTCATAATCTTCTAGTCATCTGGATTATTACTTTTTATGTTCATATTTCATAATTGAAGTCGAGTTTCTTATCTTTTGGAACTTCACATGGAGACCACTTCTGCTTTCTGCTGTTTGCTGAAATGAACTTGGGAAGTGAAAAAGTTATGTTGAGTTTGTCAAGCAAATTACCATAATACTACATCTATTATAAAAAGAAAGAAAAAAAGGGTCTTTCCTGTTCTGAATCATTTTAATTTTAGTTCATAGTTGTTTTAAATATTAAATGTTTCTTTGAGACAAACATCAGTTCTTCCTCAAAATATATATTACTATTTGTAGATCAGAAGAAGCAATAGCTGGATTTCTTTTTAAGGATATGATAATTGACTAACACTTATTTGGTTGATTGCTCTCTTCCTTTTTTTTTTTTTTTTCCTAATTTTCTTCCAGTGAACAAATTTTCTTTTGCATTTTCACCACCCAATTATCAGTATATTGTTTTGGTAAATGGAAAATGAGTATTGGTGAATAATACTTTACTTCATTTTTGTGATATGCACCGATACAAATTGTTGTGATTGTATTTATCAGTATCTTTTCATAGTTTTTCTCTTCATCAATGTGTTAGGTGATTTTTAGGAACCCAATATCTTGTTGACTTGTGGAGTTAGTGGAAGCTTGCTTACTGCTTAACTTTGTGTTGCAGAAGCACCCTGGTTCTCAGTATAATGAAAGAGGGCATGACAAACCACCTTTACCTAATAATACAATAGCAGAAAGTCGAAAGAGTTCTTACTATGCTTCTTTGGAGTTTGTTCAGTTGTTATCTGACACATCTTATGGACTAGTGGACATATACCCTATTGATGATCGCAAAATTGCTCTCCGAGAGGTTAAGTTATTTTATGACAATCTTTCACTTATCTGTTCCACAGCTGAGCATTTTCTAAAATGTTAGTTTCCTGAATCATTGACATTTTTGGTTCTTTTGTTGACAGTCTCTTACTGAGGTCAATTCACATGTTGCCGGGGCCCAAAAATGTGGAGGTTAATGAATTAAATCTATTTTTCTTCCTCTGAAAATCCATCATCTATAGCTATGCATACCATATAATTCTATCAAGTGTACATGAAAATATATTATGATATATGATGACTGCTGTATGATGACATTTGGTTTTATTTGTAAAATATCTAATCCAAGGGCTCTTTTTATCTTTCATTCAGTGCTCATATATATTTCCAAGAGTATTCTTGAATTGTACTAATGTTATAGTTTGCTGCTTGCTAGATTTTATTTTATAAATTATAGACTAATATAAACGAAGCTATTAACTGTGGATGTAGTTTATCAATTGATCTCTTCAACTATTTTCTCAGGTGTGTGTTTTCCCATGGGAAAGGGAATGTTCCGGGTAGTTAATATACCTTTGGATGAAGCTGTTCTCCTTAATTCTAGGGAGAAGGCACCTTACCTAATATGTGTTGAAGTCTTGAAATGTGAAACACTCAGGTAATGTGACTTACAACAAATTAGAAGTTTCCTCTAATTGTCAGAAGGTGATTGTTAAAACCATGTTTCAGTGTATTTGACCCTTTGCTTTTGGCAGTTATACTTTTCACTTGATGTTACTGTATAAACTTTTTCAACCTAGATTTTTAACATTATTCTATATATCAAAGCTCAATTTGTAATTAATATATCTTGTAGGAGAATATGATTCATGTTCTTGTGTTCATCTTAGTTTTGACTAGTGCTGTTGTCATTTTTTTTCCTAGTCGTGCAAAGACAACTGATGCTCAGAAGTTCTCAAGAGGAGGAATTCCCTTAGCCAATGGCGATGCACAATTACGAATGCCTCCTCCATGGGCATACCCTTTGTGGAGTCAAAATAATACTTGTAATTATGATTCTGATGGAATCTTAAAGTCAACTTCCAGAGCTATTGACCAAGCAATGGCTCGGTTATGGGAAGCAAAAGTGAAATATGTCCATGTTAGTTTGTCTCTTGAGAGTAAGATTGTTCAGGAGATTGACTCAGTATGGAAGATTCAACCAGATACTCTTGATGGGGATGATAGACGTGACAAGTCAATTACAATCGGTGAAAAAACCCCAGAGTGGATTACTGTCAATCTGTCTGCAATCCCTGGGGTTAACATGGAAGATGTAGAGGATCAGGAGCCTTCAGCTTCAAAAGATCATCGTCGTGTTCCTAGCACAACTGCTATTGAGGAAGTAAAGGTGAGTCTGTAAGTGTAATGAATTGCTATAGTGATACTTTTGTGTAATTGATTGTCAATAAGACGATAAAATTTTTTAAGTCAACTACTTTTTCTGGGTTGGACATTTAATTTTAGTGGAATGATTATTCTTCATGATACTTAATGTTTCATGTCTCATTAAACAATAAAATATCATGATTTGTGATGTATGTATTTGATGTTGTAAGAAAGAAAACTTAAGAAATGAGTGATTACTCAGAAATAGCTGATAAATGCCTGGATGTTCTGTCCTGTTGTATAAGCTATGCTGTCTAATTCAATGAATGTCTGAATGTTATGTCTTGTATTAGCTATGCTATTTAGTTTTTCATATAGTGCCTATTTATCTCATTAGCAAGGATTTTTTATTCAACAGTATGTCTTAACTATCTTAATGAACTTATGGTTTTATCATGCTACTATAGTCAAACTTTTAAAAGGAATATGAAGTTTGAGCACTTAATTACATCAGCATATCCTATCCTTGGTAGGCTGCAGCAGCTAAGGGACAAACTGCTCCTGGGCTTCCTGTTAATGTTGCTGGTCAGAATTCCCAGGATACAAAACCAAAGGCAATTACTTTTTCCTTCTGGTGCTTCATTCTTGCATGTGTCTCTTGAATGAAATATCTATCTATTTAACAGTTGATGGATGGTGTCATTCGAAAACCTGGTGATGCATTGTCCGGTGAACTTTGGGAGAAGAAGAAAGAGCAAATTCGGAGGTCATCAGCATTTGGAAAGTTACCTGGTTGGGATTTACGTTCTGTGAGTTAGTACTATCTTTCTTCCCTTTCTAGTGGAGAATTAAGAGTGAAACTCAAGCAAAATTTTCCACTGCAGAAGTTTTACTGATCTTCAGTTATACAATCAATCTATAGAATTGATTGCATGGTTTAAAATTTCGTACCGTGCTAGGTAAAACGGGCGAAATTTGCTGTTTCACTCACTATAGGCGCCGCGATCCCACGACAACCTCCCACAGGGTCGTGGGTGCGAGATTAAACTTAGGGTTTAATAATTGAACTTATATTATTAATTTCAATCAACTCCTTGCTATAAATAGGGATAATCTAAATAGGCTTAATAAAATCCTAATAAAATTATCCCATTAACTATACATATATATTCGAAAATATATAATTAATTTTTATTTATTTATTTACCATATGGGAGAGTGGATCCCATATTTTTTCCTTTTTTTAAAGCATTTATGTATTTATTTATTTTAATATTTAGGTTACTTTTTTTATTTTTAATTAATATATTTTATATTTAAAAATTGAAATTATATTGGCACGACACGATACAACATCGAAACTATATTGTTTCGATCATAAATCAAAACTTTGATACCATTTGAAATTTTAAACCATGATTGACTATATTGATAAGAAGCACCAGAAATATTACTTCATCATCTTACATTGGGACTCAATAGATAGCTAAATTGTTTCAGAGAACTTGATATTGGTTTATCAGAGATAAATGGAAGGGTTGAGATAAGGAATGAATGTAATATTACTTCCCCTTTGTTCAACATTGTAAAGTGTTCCTAGTGCATGCACATATTAGTGCCACCATAAAATTTCCTTGAGAATTCAGAAAATTCAAGAATGACAGACTCTCAATAATCTCTCCAAGGGATCTTCGATTCTTGAATTTTTACAAATGAACCTATACTCTTCAAGGGTAGGAAAGAAGCAAAAATATGTATAAAAAAAGGAAGAGGCAGAAAATTAATCTGCACTAGACTACTACTTTGAAAGGTGTTGTAGTGTGGCAGATGAAAGAACTTTCCTTAATTGAGTTTGAGACATATATCGAGACTAAATAAATTTAATAATCTTTTGGAGGGCATAAGTTTTCTCCTGAAGACCCTAAATCAGTTAGAAGATATTGTAAGCTTGAAGTAAAATTGATTGCAATGTGATTTGCATTAACAGGTCATTTGGAAATTCATAAATAATAATGGAGTGAACCTTGAATCTATGGCCTGATCACTTAGACAAAATTCATAAGGATCTGATTTTTAGATTTATTACATTAGCGGAAGTGTCCAACAAACTACATTGTCTTTTTGACTGATTGCTATATTATATTATATATTTTTTTCTTAAAATCCACTAGGTTATGCATTGTCCATAATAAACATTGCAACTCAAGTATTTGTTGATGCATTGAAAATGATTATATTTAATTTGTTTTTCATTGCTATGCTTTTTTTAGAATAATTGATGCATTACATTTCTACTTGGCCATGCCTAATTCTTTTTTCTCAAGTAAATAGATAATTGTGAAGAGTGGAGATGACTGCCGACAGGAGCACCTAGCTGTACAACTAGTTTCACATTTCTATGGTAATTACAAATGCTGAAGATTTTGTTTGAAACTTTGAATTGTGACCAATGGTTAGGCTTTGCTTAATTTCAAAGGAAGATGCTGACAACTTTGCTTAATTTCCTTCATTGGATTCTTGCTAATTTCTTGAGGATGTGGGCTATCCTTAAGATATACAAACTTCAAAGGAATCATGATGTTGTTATCCTTTTGCACAAGTGATGTTGTGAGCATGTTATCCTTCAAGTTGATTGTATAGATTACATGTTTTACTATTAGAAATGATTGTTTGCACAAACAGTTCTATAACAAAGTCGAGGTAGCTTTTTTGCTTCCTTATGGACACTTGATGTGTGTGTGTGTGTGTATATAAATGTCAGTGATTTGTGTCTTTGTGATGTATCTTCTACTTTTAATAAACTGGAAGGCAATTTAATAAGCATTAAGGTGGTTTTTGATATGAGATAATCTTGTAACGTTCTCATTGATTTTTCAGTTGGGAATGCTAATCATCTACCTTGGTTGAGTTCTATTTAGTTATTTAAAATTTTAAGTAACCTAATTTATTTTGTATGGGAATCTAAATCGTTTGTGAGGGTGGTGGTAACCAAGATAAAGTTACTTGTGGTCCTGTCAGTTGTAACTATTTGGGGTCTTGTCTTTGAGTTCTTTGTAAGACTGCCAATTGTTATTTGACTATGTGAGAATCACTTGTTCTGGACCACGTGACACCATCTTTCACTTATTGAGAAATTTAAGTGTTGAAGGCAATTTTCTCTGCTTCAACATTCAACACAGGGAATCTTGTGCTTAATAAACCTACAAACCATCTTATGATTATCACTATTAACTTCCAACTTCTTATCCTTTATCTACCTCTTCCCTCTTTTCACCTCTTTATACTGATCTTATAATAAATTATAAGACAAAACATCATTCTCACATAAAAGCCTATATCATGTGATTATGATTGGGCCTAAGTTGTACGCCAAAGAACTCTTGTAACATTTAAAAGTGATTTAAAAAATGGAATACATGGTTAAAGTAGATCTCTGAAAATTTTCATCTTATTCTTTCTTGATAATAAGATTTGACTCTTTACTAGAATGTTGTGTTTTTAATATCAGATATATACCAAGAGGCTGGTCTCCCACTGTGGTTAAGACCTTATGAGGTTCTTGTTACATCTTCTTATACAGCACTAATTGAGACTATCCCTGATACGGTGATTCTTCTCTCCATTAAGAACTTATTGCTATCTCCTTCCTGGTATAGATAAATTTGTCTATTCTCAATATTTTATGGTTTTTTTGCAGGCCTCAATTCATTCAATAAAGAGTAGATTCCCTAATATCTCAAGTTTGCGTGACTTTTTCATAGCTAAATATGAAGAAAATTCATCAAATTTCAGGCTTGCACAGGTATTCAAGTTTCTCAATTGTTAATTTTTTTGTTTGGTTGACCATCAAAATTGATCAATTATGACTTTCTTTGTGACAAATCACTTTTTATGTGAACATGCTCTCAGTTACATCTTTAGATAAGATACTTGCAGCAATTCTTTTATTGTCCCTTAGAATTTTTTTGTTTGTTACAACTCTAGATGCTTTAAAGTCACTTTAGTATGCGACTAATATGATAGTGCTTTCTCACTTGTGTTGTGCAATTGCTACGCAAATGTCAGGTTGCTTTACATCTTCACCTTTATTCTCAAAGTTTCAATTTTGTTTGATTATAAGTGCTTAATTGAGAAGTTGATTTGTGACATGAATCTGTCCCCTAGTATGATATTTCTTGCATGTGCTATCAACATTTTCTATGGGATTCATTTTTGGTATTTCTGTAGGACATATAGATTCAGTTACTTGTAAACTCTTATATGCTATTTGTTACTGGATTTTCTTATTGGAGAATAGAACTTATTATCCTGCTCTTATTTGGTTGCTTGACAGAGAAATTTTGTTGAAAGCATGGCAGGATATTCAATACTATGTTACCTGCTTCAGGTACTCCTGGGTACAACTTCCTTCAAGTTTTTCCTGAATTTAGCTTGTCATGTTTGCTCAAACATTTGAATACTGTAGTTACATAAATTCTATTCACTTTGATTGTTTAGGTGAAAGATAGGCACAATGGTAACATCTTATTGGATGAAGAAGGGCACATTATTCACATTGATTTTGGTTTTATGCTATCTAACTCTCCTGGCAGTGTAAATTTTGAGAGTGCACCATTTAAATTAACTCGCGAGCTTCTCGAGGTGAGATAATTGGAGTTATGTTCAGAATCTACTTACATCATTTTTTTTTATAGTGTTTCACAATGTCCCTTTGATGCCAGGTGATGGACTCTGATGCTGAAGGAAATCCTAGTGAGTTCTTCGACTATTTTAAGGTGATAAACATTGTTCTTTGTTGATAGTAGCCTCCACTGCAACTGTAGTCGTCATTTACTCATCCATGCTTTCTGCAGGTTCTGTGTATCCAAGGTTTTCTCACTTGCCGTAAGCATGCTGAGCATATAATTCTTCTTGTGGAGATGTTGCAGGTAACATGGACAGGCTTTTTTCTTTTGTATCCTACTTTGGTTTGAGATATTTCTTTCACATAAGCTTTCTTTAGTTTAAGGATCTTTTTTTTTGTGCTCCTTCTCTTTTCTTTTTTTTTTTCATATGATGCTTTCTCATGTAAGAAGATTCCATATTTTTGTTGTTTTATGTTCATGAAAGGAGAGCATTTCTTATTGATTGAAAGGGTTTCTTTGGCATTTACAGTATGTTGGGATTTGATTAGTTCTAATATTTTAACTTGTCCTTCTATCTGTCCAGATTATTTTGCTAATATGAGCTATGAAATTTTCTTATAGAATCTAGAGGGCTGTTAACCAATTTCTTCATGAACTGCCATAGTTCCATTGATGTGGATTTATAGTAACTGAATGAGTACAAGGATTAGCATTGGATAGATTTAAAATAACTGAGCTAGTACCAGGATTAGCGTTAGATATACTTGTTCAGTTGTTCCCAACAAACTGGCCATTTCACGTAACTTCTGTTCTCCTTGTATGGGAAAAGAAAGCTTAAACTTACATTTTTTGTATTTCCAAAGATTAAAATGCAAGCAGATTTTCTTGTTTTTTGACTGCTTCATTTGGTTGTTGCCCAGCATCTGGACCCTTCTTATTTCACAACATACAAGTAGGATTGGTATTTGGTAAGACTAAAAATATGGCCTTAGATTTCAATGATAAATCATGTATATCACAATGACAAATTCCATATTGCTAAATCCAAGTGGTTGCAAATTGCAATATAACTGTTTTGACAACAGTGTCCCTCAAATAGCTGGGTAACTCTATTTGTCAGATCAATATATCCTTTAGGTAGCTAGGTTACATTTTTTTTCTATGTTGGCTGTCTTTTAATTGAAATGAAAATATATGCTAGAATTGAGATAATTAAAACAAGGAGTTTTCTGCATAAAATATGATTTATTTTCCTAGTAGAATCAAATTTCTCTTTGTTTGTCTATAATCATCATCATTGTCAAGCTATTTAAGCCCAATTTTTTTGGTTGGCTGCATATATCTTATTCGTCAATTGAACAAGATGCAAGGCAATCACCAAAGATAATAAAATTAAGTCATTCTTTAGTGGGGATTGCTAGTGTTTGTATTGGTCTGAAAATTTACTCTGAATGCTAATTTCTAACTGTGTCAGGCATAAAATTTTGATTCATGATTTGAGTTTTCTACATATCCAGAAATGTCTATTGGTTTAGAATAAATTATCCAAGTTTTATGTTTCAATCAGACAAAAATATTCCTTTGTTATGGAAACAGATATCCTGTACTGTCCAAATCAAGTTCACCAACCAACAAGTACACATGGAATGGAAATTTTAGTGGGGGTGAGGTAACATGATGTTTATTTAGTGATGTTTGGTTAAACAAAGATCTTATTTCTTATGAGCAGAAGAAAGAGATTCATTGACTGAAAAACTAAGAGGATATACCATGGGAAACTCCCTAATGAACATTTATTTCTTGTTTGGAAACCTAAAGTACAAACATATTTTGGCTTTAAGAGTCCAAATTACCACAACTTTTGCTCATTTTATTTAGTTTGATAATCTCTTTTCCTCGGTGATTCTTGAATTTATGCAGCAAGAAAATTGTTAGGTAAATTCATTGCTAAATCTATGGTTCTGCCTGTAGGACTCTGGATTCCCTTGCTTTAGGGGAGGAACTCGAACAATTCAAAATTTGAGGAAGAGATTTAATTTAAGCCTTACAGAAGAGGTCTAATTGTTTATTCAAATTTATGGTAGTTTTATAGCAAATATTGCTGGATTTTAACTGTTTAATTGTTGTTCAAATAGCAATGCGTCTCCTTGGTGCTTTCTTTGATCAGTAGCAGCTTAGATGCATGGAGAACACGGCAATATGATTATTACCAGAGGGTACTTAATGGAATCTTATGAGGTGCCGTGTCAAAGTATTACAATTTACAATTTTTCCTCTCCCCATCTACTTTTCATAGAAGACTCACGAAACATGCCAAACAAAGCAGTTTGTTTCTGTTTGTTAGTAGGGATGATCTTCACCTGGTGGGCTAACTACTATCTGGGACTCTATTGAAATTTGTGAATACCCTAGAAGAAAACTTCAAGCCTTTGTTGTAAAGAAAATCTGATGCTCGGCATAATCTAGTTTTAGATGGAAATCCAAGATGGCTCTGGTGCCGGTTTTGTTTTAGTCGGTATGAGACATATCTCCATTTTGTCGTTGATATTATAGTAGGGCAGTCAAGTTAGAGATTGTAGATCGGAGTGGATTGTACAGAACCCCCTAATCTGGCTAAGAGTAGTGGCATTAGCATCGCAGGTGATTGGAGTGGTACATCAGCTTGAGATTCAAGAAATGACAGTTTTTTGTTCGTTGAAATGGTTATATAGTAGCCGCCATTGCTTCATATTTTGTCATATTTTTGTATTATTAGATCACAGTTTGTCATTGCAAATCCGTTAGCATCACATTTTGATGCATGCAACATAGTTTTTGTGATATTGTTTACCTTGTACAACAGGTCATCTTGTTATTTTCTAGTTGTATTAGCAAGTTTTCTGATTGATGCTTAAAGTTGCCAAGCTGCTTCTTTTCATTAAAATATCATAATCCTTCAGTAAATCTTCAGCTAAATCTTTTACTGCTAATTTTTCACACAACACTTGGCAGATCATTTTATTTTAATCCTTTCGTGATGTCTTCCTTACATTCGTGACGTTTATCTTTGCATTGTCGGAAGGAGATGTAATATTTCGGTAGAATATTTATATTTTCAATAATCATATTAAAATATTCTATATTTTTAATTATTAATCCGAGGATTTTGTTTTTTATGCTGCCAGTGCAGTATGAAGACATATTCCTCACTTTAATATCATAGATATCATAAATAAATAGAGTTACCGTATTTTCTAGATTTATTTCACCACGGAATGTGTGGCCAGACTGTCTGGCTAGGCTTAACCATTTATTCAAATGATTTATAATGGTGGTCTTGATTGGGCAACCTCTCTCTATCCTATAATTCACCATTTGGTATAATTTACAATTTAAAAATTCATTTAGCAACCTCCCTCTGTAAAATTATAATTATCCTACTCTATAGTTTAATGATTAATGATAAGAAAGGATACCCACTAGAAATAATATTATTTTTCATAAAGTATAGAATAAAAAAATTAATTCACTAATATCATCAATATCTATTAGAGGGACAACATCATCAAGATGTCGAACCATACTTAGACTTGTACTTTTTTATATTTAAGCTTCATATATCATTATTTGAAATGCAATCGCCTACCAGGTTTTTTTTTTCAAAAAAAAAAAAACCTTATTCAACCCCTTTTCATTAATCGCCCCTCTAAACCACTCGTTTCTAAATATCCTTACCTCCTTCCATAATAATAATAATAATAATAATAATAATTATAATTCGTCAGTCATATGACTAGCTAAATATCTGTATTATATTTTCAACAACACAGATATAAATTCTCCTTTTATTATTGTAAATATCTTTTCTTTAGTGATCATTCAATTATTGTTACGATTTCATTATCATTTAATACTTAAATCAAAGGAGGCCCCTTGTTTTTTAAAAGCAGAATGTTTTTTTTTTTAAATCTTATCTGAAAATTTTATGTTGTGAAGTACCTATCAAACTATTTCAATTGTTGACGGCTTGGTGATGAGACGTTTGTATTTCTATATTTATTTAAATAGTAGGTGACGTTTGCATTTCTATATTTATTTAAATAGTAGTGAAAAGTTTTTATGGAAAAAATTGGACAAATAGATTAGCAGGAAAAAAAGTTGAGTAGGTATGTTAATGCCATAGTTTTAATTAAAATGGTTAAAAAAATTATTAAAAATATATTTTAAAATAATAATAATAATAATAATAATAATAATAATAATAATAATGAGCTTAGGAAATTTTATGGATAATAATTAAAAGAGCATTTTTTTTATTAGAATAATTAAAGGAGCATTTTTTTTTTTTATCAAAAGACATCTCATCCAACCAGTTCCTATAACTGCTCTCAAATATAATATTCGATATTATTATCTTCTATCATACACATTAAATCTTGAATTGATCAAGTATGTTATAGTAATTATAAAATCGTAATTATTATAATATATGATATGTTAAAAAATATTCATGTTGTAATTACTATGATTTCGTTACTTGTTCATTTAACATTCATATTTTAATAATTATGAAAATGTAATTACTACCGTTTAGATTTATTATGTTTAATAATATTCATGTAGAAATAGTTAGAAAATTATAATTGCTATAATATTTATATCAATTTAACTTATTTATAATTTAATTCATATTATAAAAGATAATAATATTAAATAGTATACTTAGAACAATTGTCATTTTATAAAAGTTGATGAAGGTGGAGTGATTTTTGAAAAAAAAGAACGTTTAAAAAAAAAATACGGAGCCCCCTTAATTTTTACCCAAATTTTAATATAGAAAATAAAAAAAGATGTTTGGAAAAAAAAATGGACTCAATTTCTTTTTACATAATTTTAATTTAAATATATAAATATATATAAATTACAATTTGAATAATTTAAATCGAATTCAAATTTAAATGTTTGAATCCAAAATCATTTATGTTTTAGCCCTAATATCAATATTTTACTACCCTTAAGCGCTACCCACGCAACTGCAATCATTCATCCCCTCCATGACTCTCAATCCCTCACCCACCTCCCTCGCTGCCATTTCTTCAAACACCTCCTTTGCGTGAGCGCCACCACACTCGCTCGCTCTCACCTTCCACCCTAAAAGAAGGCCATTAAACAATTCCATTGGCAGAGGCAGAGCTCCACCAACAAAGGCAAGATTAATGCCCTCTCATTGGCCATCGCCCCTTTCTATAATCCATCCATGCCTGCAGAACTGGAAAGGCGGCCATGTGTCGTCGCTTCTTCTCCCCCACTTCTGTTCGCCTCCATTTCCAGATCATAGTCGTTTTGCTGAGAGAGCGACAGTGCCGGAAGCAAAAGAAGGGATTTTTACCAGGCAGGGATGGCGAAGGAGACCGAGTACTATGACGTTCTTGGCATCAGTCCGTCGGCTTCGGAGGAGGAGATTCGCAAAGCTTACTATCTGAAGGTGGTTCCTTTTTTTTACCCTTTGTATTATGTATCACCATTCATGGAGTGAAATCTATCGGCTTTATGGGTTTAATTTATTGTTTTTCAATTATTTGTTGAACGATTCAGGCAAGACAAGTTCATCCGGACAAGAATCCAAATGATCCGAAAGCTGCAGAAAATTTTCAGGCAAGTCCAGGTCATTTTGATTTGATGGCATCAAGGAGCCATGGGTTTAGATGACTTTTCAACTTTAATAGTGGTATTGCTTGAAGCTTGCTGAGTTGTTGTTTCTGTATGTATGTTTGGACAGACACTTGGGGAAGCATATCAGGTGTTGAGTGATCCAGTGCAGAGAAAAGCTTATGATGGTTTTGGTAAAGAAAGTGTGTCGAGGTGGGCAAAATAATTCCAGTCTTCATATATCCATGGCCTTTTTCGTCTCCTAAGTTTAGCTCACAGTTCCCACCCATATAGTAGTTGATATATGTTTCTTTCAACAAGGAAGATACCATGAGAATGCAATTGCTAAAAATTTGCAATCACGCTTTTGAATTAACCAGTTCATGGCGTGAAGCCAATTTGATGTACTTCTGTCCTTCTAAAACCTGAAACATAGCAAGTTAAGGCTGGAGAAAGTTAAGATATTTTGCTCAAGCAGAAAACATAGAAAAACATTATGTTTCTAAAATTTTCATCAAAATCCATGCCTAGAAGATTGGTCAACGCTCCCCATATTATATTGCAAAGGGCTTGCTACGCATTAGAATATCTCAAGAACTGTTCTCATGCAACAATCAATAAAATGTGGAGAGTACATAATAAGTTCAAAATTGTGTAATTAATTAGCCTAAAAGTTTATGCCTTAATAGTTGATTGTTTTCATTCGCCTCATAAATGCGCCATTAGACAAAAAATTTGACTAAAAATCTAGTCCATTACTTTGAATACCCGCAGTCAACTCTCTGTTACATACTATTTCCTATAAAATTCCTTTTCCATTTTTTATAATATGTAAGGATTATGTATGTATTTATTTTCTAACTAAATGTCCTTGTCAGTGCATAAAATTATATTGCCAGATTTATGGCAGGTGCCTGCATTTTCTTCTGCTCTATGCTCTTTCAATTTTACCAGAAAGAATGAGATTCAATTACCTAGAGATTAATGGTCTATCTGTGCCCCAAATAGTTTGGGTGCCTGCTTGTGGTGGTTGGCTAATTGTTTTTCTGTGTTCTTAATATTACTTTTGTTAGTTCAAACATCCAAATCATTATTTTATGTAAAATCAGACTTGAGGAAATGATGGCTTAAACTGAATGTTATTTGACTTTCTAGGTTTATTTTATTGATATTTTTTTCCTTCAAATTTTCAGGGAAAATATGTTAGATGCCACTGCCATATTTACCCTTCTTTTTGGAAGTGAACTTTTTGAAAATTACATAGGGTACCTTGCCGTGGCCTCAATGGCATCATCTGAATTGATGAGCGAAAATGAAAGTCCAGAGAAACTTCAAGATAGATTGAAGGTGTGTGCGAAAGAAGAATTTGTTCTCTTTCTAGCTATGATTACTATTTTCTGATTCTGAGATTATTCCAATTCAATTTTGATAGAATTTGATCTCTTTCTAGTTATGCCGGAAGTTGAAAAAGGATTGTCTCAATTGTAGAAACTGAGTTTTTTCCCTCAGATAGATAAAGGGAGACCTCAGTATGAACTCTTTATGCTGAGGCACTATTTACATTTGCTGTTGGCTTTTTGTTGATAAAATGTTTGAGATTGGATCCCTTTTATAAGGATGGTTTATGCAAAAACTGCCCATTAATTTTTTTTCCCAATTTATTTTCATGTATTTGTAAAGAACTGTTTTTAATGATTATAAGGCACTTCGTGCTTGCTCATGAGTCATGACCGACTGTTTTTCATGTCTTTGTCATATTCACAACTGTGTTGTCCTCTTTATTATCATGTAGGCTGTGCAGAGAGAAAGAGAAGAGAAACTTGCCAGGTTCTTGAAAGACTTTCTCAATCAATATGTCTGTGGTGATAAAGAAGGATTCTTTCATTGTGCAGAGTCTGAAGCAAAGAGGCTTACCAACACAGGTTGGTTTCTGACTGACTTCTGTTTTGTCAAATCAATAATTGGATTTGATAAACTTGGCAAATTGCATCTCATACTCAATTGAGATGTTTCATTTACAATATACCTTGCTTAATCAGATCCTCTACCGAAGTACATTTTCTCTACTTTTCTAAATTAATTCAAAGCACATGCTCTTGATATTAAACTTCTTGGATTATGGGAGGGTGGTTATTATCTGCCTTTCAAGAGCTACAATTCCCTTTCCTCTCCGTATAGTCTTGAATTCATTAAATTAGATATCTTAAGATGCTGTGTCTTTCAATCTTCCTCCATTTTTCACGGATCAATCTCCAACTGCAGCCTTTGGAGTGGAGATACTACAGACAATTGGTTATGTATATGCAAGACAGGCTGCAAAGGAATTAGGTAAGAAGGTCATGTATCTTGGTGTGCCATTTTTTGCTGAATGGGTGAGAAACAAGGGACATTTCTGGAAATCACAAATATCCGCAGCTAAAGGTCTCAAATTGTTCTTTCATTTTTTGTTGATTTTTAAGATACTTTATTCATACAACTAACTCGACCATTAAACATTAAACCCTGAATAGGTGCTTTCCAGCTACTGCAGATTCAAGAAGATATATGCAGGCAACTCAATAAAGATGGCACAATTACAGAAAAGGATGTCGAATATCATATGAGGATAAACAAGGACTTGATGGTTGATTCATTGTGGAAACTGAATGTTGTTGATATTGAAATGACACTTCTACATGTCTGCCAAATGGTATGATATAGATAGTTAATACAGAAATGTATTCTAAGCTCCAAGCTACATTTAAAACCACTCTAGTTTTGGCAGCAGTGGGCAAAATCCATGGCCTCCATTGCAGCATAAAAAGCATTCTTGATTCTGTTTACTATAATGTCAAAATTTATTCATTTGATTTTAAACTACCATTATTTGAGTACAGAAGCAAAACTTCTCCTTGAATTCTGGATTGTCCATCATAATATCTTACATTAACTGAAACAATTGTAGGTTTTGCAAGAAAACAATGTCAAGAAGGAGGAACTAAAGTCCCGTATGATAGCTTTAAAAATTCTTGGAAAGATTTTCCAGGTGAATAACTACTCTACCTTTTCTATTCATTTGTGATTTAAAATTATAAATTCTAGCATACCTGGCAACTGCCCTTGTTGAAATATAATTGATATTTGCATGTAGCATTGAGTTATGCTACATTTTGTTGCTTATCCCATGCTTAGCTTTGATGCAGTTATTGTTCAAAATCTGTCTTCTCTTGACCCTAGTGTATGAACACAACTGCCAGGAGACGCTCTTCATTATAAAACTCAAAATCCTTAAAATTTAAGAAAAAACTAATGCACATCAAAAAGTAATACTGTAAACATCACAAAAATAACCTAGAATTAGAACTCTGGTTGATGTGCCAATAAACCAACTCTTTTTAGAGTCTCCCATAATGTACAGGATGTGGCATGCCTGTCCCTAGATTTAACAACTAATACATATCTCATAAACGCACTCAAGATGCAGATGAAGGCAGATTGAATCCAATCACAAGAGAACCGACTTGGAAGGAGAAAGAAATTAGGTTTTTTCTTAAGGTTGGGTTTCTGAAACAAAATTTTCAATCTAAACTGAAACAAAATTTTCAATCTGTAAACCTTAAAAAGTTGTAGATTGGTTTGCAACAGTACAATAAACTGATTCAACAAAAATCTCAATGCATGAAAAAAATTATTTTACAAAGACAACCATTTTAATTAAAATAAACTATTTTGTAAATCTTTGTCACACATATAAAAGCATGTGTCAACTATGTGCACCACACTAGGCATCTCACCCTTCACTAACTCATGCTCATGCATATATTTGGGGCTTGAGCTCACAGATTAATTCAATTCATACTCATACAGACCTATATCTCTATAGTTGTCAAAATGATACTATTATGATTCAGATACATTACCATTTACATGCAAAATGATACAGATTTTATATATGAATTGAGAATAAAAAGAGTTATAATTCTTCAGTTATATTAAATACACTAATCTATTTTATCAATTCTAAAATGAGAAAGAAAATTTATAGAAGTTTAATTTAATTAATTTATATCATTATATCATAAATAATGATACAAATCATTATAAAAGAAAAAGTATTATAAATTTTATTTATGTTATACAAAAAATAATATAAAGGTTGAAGAGAGTAGAATTTCAAATTCAGTGATTACATAGAAATAATCAAGGAACCTGGATTTTCTTGTGGATGAGACAACCTTACCTACATTATGCACCATGCACAGTAGTACACATAGAGGTTTCTTTACAAACCCCCTTTTGTTCTCTTTTCTTCTTGACGTGGATCCAAACAAAATGCAACAATCCGTGAAAATCATGATGTTAGTTGAAATCTCTTTCACAAATCCAACATGTAAAACTTTTCTAATCATAGTTTGTTAGAAATCTATCCGAATTCATAAGTTTGAAGACCCAAGGCTATATTTTAAAGTTACATATAATTTTAGATGTCATGATTCATATAGTCTACTGTATGTGAATAGAAATGATTTAGACTTTTACTCCGTTTGGTAATTGCTGATTACCCGTATATGGTGCTAGGATTATGCACATAAGTCTCTAATCAGGATTGTTAAAAAATGAAAGGTTAATTTCATAACTATTTGCTCGTCCAAAAGAATAACACTAGAAATAAACCTGTTTGAACTTTGACGTTCAACATGAAGAAATTCATCTCTTTGAATCTCAAAAAGTAATACGCACTTAGTAAATTGTACCGGTTTTGCCACATTTCTAATATTCCTTTAGTAGCTTAACTCCACTTGTGAATGGTTTCCTTTTTGTTGGCTTCAGGGTTGCCCTTTGAAGAAGGAAAAGTA
This sequence comes from Zingiber officinale, assembly GCF_018446385.1. Lineage (NCBI taxonomy): Eukaryota > Viridiplantae > Streptophyta > Magnoliopsida > Zingiberales > Zingiberaceae > Zingiber > Zingiber officinale. The sequence goes on from NC_055994.1 coordinate 20,388,984, forward strand.
TGCCTTGCCTGCTCCGAATGCAAAAGAAAAAATAGTTCAAGATGATGATGACACTGATTCTGATTCTAGTTCAGTTGAGGAATATCCAAGGAGATTTCCTTATCGAACTCCATTTCTTACTCAGGTAAATCTATTCTGAATCCTGTTTTAGCATCAACTTCTTGATTATTGTGCAGCAAAACAAATAAAAAAGTTGGTTAATGTATGGACTTGACCGATCTCAAACTGCTATTAGTGTTTGACTTTGTCCTTATCAGAAATAAACACATCCAAAGCAGTTCTTGGCACAAACAAAAGCTTACCCTTCTTTTTTTTGTTTGTTTCAGGGCATTGGAAGATTCTTTAGATGCATTTGTAACCCAGCATATGATGTGGACGATGATCCTGAGCCACCCATCAAATGATGCTGAGGGGAGTTCCATGTTGATTCCAATGACTTCAGTGCTCGGGAAAAACAAAATCAAAAGTAGACACAGCGAAGTGCAGTCGTGTATAGATTTAATTGGCTCAATCTCCTGACACCTAAATACAATCTTGATGGTTTGATTTAAATTCCAACGTGTAAATCAAAAGAGCTATGTAACACGGTTTCTTTCTTTTTGATTGATTGGTTTAAATTATTAAAAGTCAATGTGTACTATTTCACGTAATCGTTGCTTCTAAAAGAGCAAATGAACAATGTACAGTCGAGAGAAGGTAAAATCCTGAAGCATGGGGCTCAATGCCTGAGGTAATGATCAGAATGGATTTCCATAGAGAGTGGTGCAGGTCTGTTTAATATCAACAAGATTCTAATTTGGCATCGAGTTTGATTTCTTATGATCTTCCTTTGTCAGGATTCACAAACCATCGAGTTGATAGATGTGCGGAGAGCAAGGGCTATTGGAGCTGCAAACTCATTTAGATTAGTTTGTCGACAAACTTGAAGCTTGAATTAGAGATCTTCAATTGGATGGCAAATCGATCAATGATGCATAGGGACATGAACAGGGGTGGCAAAAAATCCTGGTATGTTGCGTCAAAAATTCCTTCGACCCCGAGTCACCTATCCTGTCCAGTATTAACCGTGATTTACTCCCTCTGAAATCTTGTGGGGCCGGGGCCAGGGGGCCGCTAGGGTGGCGGTTCCACCTTTTTTGCCAATGAACAGGGGTGGCAAAGCTTGGTCTAGTCCAGCACATTTCAAGTTTTAACTAGCATGGCTCAATCTTGATCAGGATGGTCGGGTTGACGGTTAACTCAATTCATGTTGTGTCAATCCTAAATGCTCAGGTACCATTTTGTTTCATGATGATTGTTTCAGCCAAATACTATGAATGACCAAACTATCAGTCAACGAACTTACTGATGCACGCTTTCTCTAAAGACCGTTGATGACTGGGATGAACAAGCTTAAAACACACTCCAGAAGAGAGTTAGATTGGTCGTGGGACGAATCCCGAGGCTACTCCAACATTCAAGTTAGGGTCTACTTGAGAAGATATGCAACATGGAGAAGAATAGTAGAACCTCATTTAGAGTTTTGAGAAAATTGGAATCCCTTTCTCATTATCTTCATCAGTGTCTATATAGTTATCAGGAGAGCAACTCCCGCTACATATTCCGCTTCCATTGTTCTCGTATGAGCCAACGAGGGAACCAGATCTGACATTTGTTAATCACCCTTCCTTTCCCAAAGTGACTCATGTCTCTAGGAGAGCATCTAGGAGATCAATTTTGATAACCTAGTAACTGTCTTTCCATTCAACTGATGCCACGCCCCTTAAAAGATTTGTAGAGGAATGATCCTAAAGATGAGGGGGTTGCACTGCTCTTCACATGCTCTAAGCAAACCACGTGCAAATGTACGATGTAGACTAGATCTAGAGATGATGAGACGAGGAAATGAAGCTATTTCAAAGTGGCCTTGAAAGTAGACGTAGTTGGGACCCACGATAAAGCCAACTAGATGATGTCGAGATCTGAGACTGAGATAGATTCATGGAGGATATTGACAGTTGAGTTTGAGACAGGATGCAAGGATTTGAGACTGGGATAAAGTTATGGAGGATGTCGACAGTTGAGGCCAAGCTAAGATGTTGGGATCTGAGACTGAAACATAATCATGGAGGATGTCGGGAGTTGAGGTCGAGCCAGGATACTGAGATCTATGACTGAGATAGAGTCTTGGAGGATATCGGCAGCTGAGGTCAAGCCCAGATGCTGGGATCTGAGACTGAGATAGAATAATAGAGGATGTTGGCAGTTGAGGCCAAGCCAGGATGCTGGGATCTGAGATTGAGATAGAGTCATGGAGGATATTGGTAGCTGAGACCAAACTAGGATACTAGGATCTGAGATTGAGACAGAATCATGAAGGAGATCAACTGTTGAAGCTAAGCCAGGATGCTGGAATATGAGACTAAGATAGAGTCATGGAGGATTTTGGTAGTTGAGGCTAAGCTAGGATGCTAGGTTCTGAGACTGAGATGTTTAAACTGGTATTTAATCAAGATTGAGTTTTTTTAGGGATGAGCACATAAGACTAGGTGGATTAGATTCGAGTTTCCCCTAGGATGAACCTAACTCCCCATGTGTTTTCATCTCATCTTAACTTTGATTGACAACTCAGCATGACTCTTGACCCATAAGACATGTGAGAGCTGTAGAAAATCATCATATCACAAACCTCCCTTTCGAATCTAGACGAAGGAGGCATAATTCGACTGACTAGATTGTAATGAGCTGTCACCCTCCTATGAGATTATCTTCTCAAAATGTTGTGCTAAGGTGGCTGAATTTTACTGGGACAACTGGCTAAATGTCAGTTATTGGGAAGAGAAAATTCTGCATGCAAGGGATATAATATGTGAGATCATGTATCTTGCCAATGATTGGTTCCCTAGATAGTTGTATTTAATGGGAGGCGTGTGGTGTCCTCCTCAGGCCACGGGAACGTCTTACTACATTAAATGCAATGACATAGGATGATGTCACTATTGATGCAACCTTGGATCCGATGGTAGGGGTACATTAGTGCCTTTTTAACATGTACATTCGATAATAGCATTTCAACCATCTTGGAGATTGATGCATCACCAAGTGACTCACCACTGCTATGTTTTAATGGCGGAAATTGCGTCCTTATTGTAATTATCTGACCAAGCAATCCAAAGACTCCGAAGAGATCTCACCCTTCCATCAACGGTTCAACAAGCTAACATGACAATTCTATTATGTCGCTACTAAGGTATATTAGGTCATCCGAAATTGACACCGCATTCATTTGCTTCCCTTTGTCTTCAGTGTCTCCGTCTTCATCTTCACCTTCTTTGAGTTTAGTAATATAGTAAGTTCGTTGTTCTTTTTTCCTTCTACTTTTTGATCCTTTCTCTATCATCCATGTCTTTCCTTGCAATATGATGGCTGTTGTCAAGCCCTTGAGCCGATGATATGAGATCCACTAGACCATGTATAGTAAAGGCGCCAAAGTGCATCTCTGTCAATCCTATGGTATCCCGATTGATCATAGGATCCAGATTCTAACGTCAGTACACTGACCACATGAATCACCCCCTAGTTATATCACCTATTTTCAAGACCAACTATTTAGCGACCTGCGGATTTCCTATCCACCCCTTCCTTCAGGACCTCACCACCTACTTCCAGATCCCTTTGCCCCAATTTTCCTTTAACTCCTACCGTTTGATTTGTGGTGCAATTATCATCTTCGAATTGTATTAAGTCCCACTAGATCCTACTATCTTTCACTATCTCTTCTATCCTAGGTAAGCAAAACTAGGAGTCTTTTATTCTACTTCTAGACCAGGGTGTAGTTTCCTTGGAAAGTGTCTATCCTCACACAAGGGATGGAAGAGTTGTTTTATCTTTATTAAGCCACCACAACCATATACCAGACCCACTGTCTAGCGAGACACACTACCTCAACCCCTATTGGGCCAGTATAAACTAGAGTGGGCTTACTTAGACACGATTGAGATACTAGAGGGCTTGAAGTTTAATGTCACTTAGTTGATAGATAATGAAGCCTTACTCTATAGGGCTGGGCTTAACCCAAATGTGATGAAGCTGGACAACCGCATGAGTACTTGTTTAACTTCTTCCTTTTTAACTAACTAAATCTTTTGTCTTTATAGGTCAAATCATGTATAACACTTTGGAAAGTGAGAAGTTAAATTGAGACCTGACTTCCACGGATGACGTGTAGGCTTCAAAAGAGGTAGCTGAAGGATCCTTTCAATTTTCAATCACCTCGTTCATCCATGGCAACCGAAACTTTTGTGGTTATGGTTGAACCTTTTGAAGTTGCAATTGAAACTGAAGCTTTCACCCTTGCTCCATTGATTGATGTTGTAGTTTAGCAACTGGTCCTTATCGTCAAGTTGGCGAAGTGTCCCAAGGTGGCCGATTCAGTGACCTATGTTGGTGCGGGAAGCATCCGATGATCGAACCTTAGTTTTGATAATGACAAAGGATTCAAAGTTAAGTTAGTCTGTGATCTAACAGGTTTGAATGAGTGTTTCAGGAAAGTCCTAGCTGCGGTTAGGCAGGTAAAAAACCTAAGGGGTGGTAACCTTAGGTCCTAGAGGGCGGTAACCCTAGGTGGAGGAAAATCCTAAGGGGCGGTAACCTTAGGTTCTAGGGGGTGGTAACCCTAGGTGGAGAAAAACCCTAGGGGGCGGTAACCCTAGGTCCTAGGGGGTGGTAACCCTAGGCGGAAAGTCCAGTCGGTCTGGAGGACCAGACTGGCATCAGGTAATCTCTCCTGAGGGGAGTAGGTGAGGACGCGTTCCCCGTAGAGGGAACAGTAGGCGTCGGGTCGACCTAGGGTTTCCGGTTGGGAATCCGAAGTCAGATTCGGACAGTCTGAAGACTGTCGTTTATTTCTTACTGTGTTTTATCAGATTCTAACATTATCTTGCAGGGTATTTTGCTCGGACTAACCTTTGTTTGTAGGTGAGGAACCTGCTGGAAAAAGGTGGTCCGGGCGCCCGGGATGGATCCGGGCGCCCGGAGGTCCGGGCGCCCGAGACCAAACTTTATCCCCTGCGCGACTTCACCATGTGGAGCAACCTAGTTGGCTGGCCACGTCACACTCCAGTGTGACCTATCAAAAGAAGAACTCAACCGCGTTGGCCCCTTCAACAGTGCCAAAGAATTGTGGGAGAAACTAATTGAACTTCACGAAGGGACATCCGACACCAAGGTAAGTAAAAGAGACCTAATTTTTAATAAATTATTTAACATCAAATTGCAGGAAGGTGAAACAGCTGCCCAACTCCATGCCCAGATTCAAGACCTGCTCAATGGGCTTCATGCAATTGGACAAAAGGTAGACAACCGGGACATAATAAGGTATTCTCTAAACACATTTCCAAGGAACACCTTGTGGGCATCCATGGTAGATGCCTACAAGGTCTCTAAGGACTTATCTATCATTAAATTAGATGAACTATTTGCAGAACTCGAACTTCATGAACAGACTAATGCACGCTCGACCGAGAAAGGGTTGGCTTTGGTTGCAGGAACAGGGAGATCGCGTGAGTCAAAAATCAAGTGAAGAACCGAACCTGAATCAGAAGAAGAACCAGATTCAGAAGACGACGATGAACTTACCACCGAGTTCGTCAACTTAGTAAAGAAGCTCTGCAAAAAGAAGGGCTTCAACAAAAAGGATCTCAGAAAGGCCATCCAGTCTAAAGAAGCCCAACCAAGCTCGAAGGCTAAATTCAAAGTGACCTGCTACGGATGCAATCAGAAGGGTCACATCAAGGCAAATTGCCCGAACCAGAAGGATCCAAAAAAACCCAAAAGAAAGAAGGCATTGAAGGCAACATGGGACGAGTCTTCTTCCGAGGAATCCGACGACGAAGAACTAGAACAGACGAACTTTCTCGCCTTGACAGCCCGGGACTACACCAACGGATCCGGAAGTGAGGACGAATCAGAAACCGAGTCCGAAAGAAGCCACGGATCCGCATTCGTTTCAGAAGGACCGAACCTCTCTGTAAGTAAAAATCGTTTATATAGCTTAATTAATTATTTAATGCATAAAGTAGCTAAGTCCAAGATTCGAATCAAAATGCTTCTAAAGGAGGTAACACTCCTTAAAGAAATGCCAAACAACGAATCCTTAACTGATCAAGTCCAGACTGGAACCTCAACTCAAGTTCAAAAACTTGAGGAAGAGAATTCTAATCTGAAAAGTTAGGTAAAGGATTTGGAAACTACCCTAGAACGATTTTCCTTGGGGTCCAAGAATCTTGACTTGATTCTTGGAACACAAAGGGCAATCTACAATCGAACTGGACTAGGATATAAAAAGAAATATAAATCTTACCTATCCTTAATAAACAAACCAAATAGAAAAATGGTCCAAGCATGGGTACCCAAGTCCAACCTGATCAATCAAGTTGGACTTGGACACTATTGGGTTCCTAAGGATCAAATACATTATCTCAATAAACCTTATCGAGGCTATGATCCAGGGGGAGCCAAATCAATAAAAATTCGAAATTAATCTAAAAACTAAATTTAAAAAAAAAAATTCGAAATTAAGCTAAAACTCAAATTTAAAAATTCAAAATTAAGCTAAAACTCAAATTTAAAAAATTCAAAATTAATCCAAAAAAAAAAAAATTCGAAATTAAGCTAAAACTCAAATTTAAAAATTTGAAATTAAGCTAAAACTCAAATTTAAAAAATTCAAAATTAATCTAAAAACTCAAATTTAAAAAATTCGAAATTAAGCTAAAAACTCAAATTTAAAAATTTGAAATTAAGCTAAAAACTCAAATTTAAAAATTCGAAATTAATCTAAAAACTCAAATTTAAAAATTCGAAATTAATCTAAAACTCAAAATTCAAATCTAAAATTCAAAATCGAAAATTTAAATCTAAAATTCAAAATTCAAAATTCAAAATTCAAAATTCAAAATTCAAATCTAAAATTCAAAATTCAAAATTCAAATCTAAAATTCAAAATTCAAATAGAAGGAGGGTCCAGAATAACTGGCAACTCCGAAATCTATTTTACCCGACAGGGTAACCAAACTTAATCTACCCGAAATGGGTAAAACAAGAGTAGATTACCCGGATGGGTAAATAAGGATAGATTAAAAAGGGTTAAATTTTAACTTGAAGCACAGTACTGGTGAAATTTTTGGATGATAGTACATTGGGAAAACTTGGGCATCGCATGTCTAGGAAGATATGGCTTCGACCTGGTGCATTTGGCCAAGTGGAACTAACCGAAGCTACCCTTAAATGGATCCTAACTAGTTAGACCAAGGTTTAGTATTAAGCTCAATGGGTAGGACTATTTGGGAAACCTCGAAGGCATGGTTACTTTAATGAGCTCCTCGTGACTCACCATAGCCCAGAAGTTTATCCAAAGAACGCCTACTTGTTGAACCCAAAGCTAAACCCGAATCTAACATAAAGTTAAACAAAACCCTATAAATTGAACTAATTCATCTCACAAAATATAGGATCCCCTGATTGAAATATACATCGGGTGAGATGACTAAGCAAATTAAAATTTAAAATAATTCTCAATTAAACATCAAACCACCAAACAAACTCAGATTAGGTAAGATGCTAAATTAGGGACTTAACTCAATCAAACTGTCTCTTGATCCATCAACTACTTTATGTGTAGGAACTGGATCAATGGATGTTGAACAGTGGATGCTCCAGACATATGACTGGAGATAGGTTGAAGTTCACTAAGCTAAAACTAAAGAACCTAGGATCAGTTGCATTCGGCAACAATGGAAAATTGAAAGTAATCGGAAAAGGTAATATCGAACTTAATTCTGATTTTATTATTCGAAAAGTACTGTTAGTTGAAAATTTTAATTTTAATTTGTTAAGTATAAGTCAACTATGCGATACTGGTTATTCAGTCAATTTCACCAAGTCTGAATGTATAGTCAAACATGTCTATAATCCAAAAATCATACTTAAGGGCACTAGGAAAGATAATGTCTACACTATTTATCTACCATCATCCTCAATAAAGTGCTTTCTAACACAACAAGAGGAAACTGAGTTATGGCACAGAAGACTCGGTCACGCGCACACAAGACTCATTTCAAAAATGAGTCAAAATGGACTGGTTAGAGGGTTGCCCAAATTAAAAGTTATTGAAAACTCAATCTGTAATGCATGTCAACAAGGAAAACAAACCAAGTCCACCCACAAGTCAACCAATACGGTTAGAACTACCCATCTACTTGAGCTCCTTCACTTAGATCTATTTGATTCACATGGAGCCAAATCACTAAGCAAGAACCAGTATTGCTTAGTTATAATTGATGACTACTCCAGGTTCACCTGGGTAAAATTTCTAAAAACAAAAGATGAAACCTTTGAAATCTTTAGTAATTTTTGCAAACTAACAGAAAATGAAAAAGATACTAAAATTAAAAGGATAAGGAGTGATCATGGAGGAGAATTTGAAAATCACAACTTTACTGAATTTTGTGAGATAAATGGATACAAACATGAATACTCCTGCCCCAGAACCCCCCAACAAAATGGTTTAGTAGAACATAAAAATAGAACCTTACAAGAAGCTGCTAGAACCATGTTAAACGAATATAATCTATCTAATCAATTCTGGGCTGAAGCAATTAGTACAGCATGCTACATTCAAAATAGGATCTTAATTAACAAATTTCAAAATAAAACCCCCTATGAAATCTATTATAATAAAATTCCTAACTTAAACTACTTAAAAGTATTTGGGTGTAAAGCTTTTATTTTAAACACTAGAGATTACTTAGGAAAATTTACATCAAAAACAACCCCAGGAATATTCTTAGGGTACTCAACCACTAGTAGGGCATATAGAGTATATAACAAGAATACCCTAAAAGTAGAAGAAACAACAAATATAAAGGTTGATGAAGACACTATAGATGAAACTGAAAATACAGGAAATGCTAATCCAATAAACAGAGAAGATGACGAAATTCAATCTGAACCTATTGAATATGAAGAACAAGTCACTAATTCAAATGACATACGACCAACCAGAACAAGCACAAATCACCCATCGGATCAAATCTTGGGTGATCCAACAGTAGGAGTAAGAACTAGGTCATCATATAGAAACCAGAGTCAAATAGCCCTAATTTCAAAAATTAAACCCAAAACCATAGAAGAAGCCCTACCAGACCCAGATTGGACTTGGCCCAATTTGAAAGAAATCAGGTATGGGAATTAGTGCCTAAACCCATTAACAAAACCATAATTGACACTAAATGGGTTTTTAGAAACAAATTAAATGATCAAGGTGAAATAGTCAGAAATAAAGCCAGGTTAGTAGCCAAAGGGTTCAATCAAATAGAAGGACTAGACTATGATGAGACCTATGCTCCGGTAGCAAGACTTGAATCCATTAGGATGCTGTTGGCCTATGCAGCACACAAAGGATTCAAGCTATTTCAAATGGATGTAAAATCTGCATTCTTAAACGGATTTATTAAAGAAGAAGTATACGTAGGTCAACCCCCAGGATTTGAGGACATAGAACATCCAAATTATGTCTTCAAATTAAAAAAGGCCCTGTACGAACTAAAACAAGCACCTAGGGCTTGGTATGAACGACTGTCCAACTATCTAATATCAAAAGAATTCAACCAAGGTCAAATAGATCCAACCCTTTTTGTAAAAACCCTTGAAAACGACATCTTTATAGCATAAATTTACGTCAACGATATTATTTTTGGATCAACCAACTCAAAATTTTTAAAAGAGTTTACCAAACTAATGGAAAATGAATTTGAAATGAGTCTAGTAGGTGAACTCAATTTCTTTTTAGGTTTACAAATTAAGCAAACCAAGGATGGAATTTATATTTATCAAACTAAATATGCTAAGGAATTAATTAGTAAATTTGGAATGGAAAATTCAAAAATCATTAATACACCAATGACTACTAATGTTAAAATTGACTCAGACTTAGAAGGAAAACCAGTAGACTTGAAATACTATCGAAGTGCGATAGGAAGTCTACTGTACCTAACTGCAAGTCGACCAGACATCATCTTTGCAGTAGGTATGTGTGCAAGATACCAATCTTGTGCAAGAGAGTCTCACTTAACATTAGTAAAAAGAATCCTTAGGTATGTTAAGGGAACCCTAAACGTAGGACTTTGGTACCCTAGATCGTGCACCCTTGATCTAACCGGCTACTCTGACTCTGACTATGCCGGGTGCAATCTAGATAGAAAAAGCACAAGTGGTAGTTGTCAATTTTTAGGCCACTGCCTAGTAAGTTGGTCAAGTAGAAAACAACACTGTGTTGCCTTATCTACCACTGAAGCTGAATATATAGCACTAGGTGAATGCACATCTCAGCTACTATGGATGATGCATACCCTTAAAGACTATCAACTTGAATATCAAAAAACAAAAATCTCAATTGATAACATAAGTTCAATAAACCTAACAAAAAACCCAATTCATCACTCAAGGACTAAACATATAGAAGTAAAACACCACTTTGTAAGGGATCATGTAGCTAAGGGTGATATTGTACTCAACTATGTTGAGTCAAAATCAAACCTAGCTGACATATTTACTAAACCCTTACCTGAACTTGAGTTCAGTACACTTAGAAGACAAATAGGAATGTGTTGGGTAGAATAGATACTTTCAATTCAGTCCGTTTAATGCTTTTTGGTTTGTTTTTAAAATTCTAGGCAAAACTTGATTTTTCAAAATCCCTACTTTACTAGACGTTCAAAAGTTGGATTTAGCCTAGGATTTCCCCTAGAAATCATGTTCCCCCAGGACTCAGCCAGAGCATCTCACAAACACCTAGGTATACCTTGATTGTGTATGTAAAACATAGAACGGTGTGAGATGCATAGGGTATAGCCTGGACTCGAGAATGCTTATTTCTGTGCATCAATATGAGTCTGGGCGTTAAATACGTTAAACAAGTAATCAAATCAAGTCTTCTAGCCTTAGTCAAGTCTAACTGGATCTATTGACTTGACTTGACTAACTAAGTGAACACTGTTGCCCTCTAGGCAATCAACAAGTAGCTAAACGGTTAGACAGTTGGTGAAGGAAATAATAAGTTTAAGCATGTCTGTACTTAAAAGATCTGATACCTGATCAAAACAAATCTTGACTCATGCTTGGACTTTAGGGCTCTGATACCTTACTAAAACAAATGGCAAGCTATTTAAAAATAAGGTCATCGCTTCTCCTTTGCCTTAAGTATTCTTGAAACATGCCTTAAGCAGCTTTCTCAAAAACTTTCTCCAAATTTAAAACTTTCAAGTGTTCTCTACTTTAAAACTTTAAATTTTTTTAAGTATTACTTTCTTTAAAACTTTTAAGTTAAAAATTTTTAAAGCAGTATTATTTAAAACTTTGAAAATTTTTAAAATCTTTCCTTGGAAAATTTCTTTAAACACCTGAATATTTTTTTTTGAAAATTTTTGAAGTTGAAAATTTTTGTTTGAAAATTTCTGAAGGTGAAGATTTTGGTTGAAAATTTTTGAAGTTAAAATTTTTATTTAAAAACTTTTCTGTGCAAATTTTGAATGCTCCTCAAAATACACTAAGTTAAAAAGAACTCCTGGTTGCTAATCTCTTCAAACAAAATCAATTGATAAAATTTTGAAAAATATTGCTATTTTAAGGTGTTGGCTTTCACTTGCTCTTTGCCTAAGTTAAAATGGTTTATGCTAAATTTTGTCTTGAAAAATTAAGTTTTTCAAAACTAGCTCATTTTTGATATATGGCAAAGGGGGAGAGTAGAGAAATTCAAAGAAAGATTCAAAGAAAGAAATAGAAATTCAAATAGAAATTCAAAATAGTTTAAAGGGAGCTTGTATTAAGGGGGAGCTATGTTTATCTTGCTATCACGCTGATCTTGTTTCTTGTGCTTATACATAACTGCATATTTTTACTTAACATTGAATTTCGGTTGCCATTATCAAAAAGGGGGAGATTGTTGGTGTGGGAAACATCCGACGATCGAACCTTAGTTTTGATAATGACAAAGGATTCAAAGTTAAGTTAGTCTGTGATCTAACAGGTTTGAATGAGTGTTTCAGGAAAGTCCTAGCTGCGGTTAGGCAGGTAAAAAACCTAAGGGGTGGTAACCTTAGGTCCTAGGGGGCGGTAACCCTAGGTGGAGGAAAATCCTAAGGGGCGGTAACCTTAGGTCCTAGGGGGTGGTAACCCTAGGTGGAGAAAAACCCTAGGGGGCGGTAACCCTAGGTCCTAGGGGGTGGTAACCCTAGGCGGAAAGTCCAATCGGTCTGGAGGACCGGACTGACATCAGGTAATCTCTCCTGAGGGGAGTATGTGAGGATGCGTTCCCCGTAGAGGGAACAGTAGGCGTCGGGTCGACCTAGGATTTCCGGTTGGGAATCTGAAGTCAGACTCGGACAGTCCGAAGACTGTTGTTTATTTCTTACTGTGTTTTATCAGATTCTAACACTATCTTGCAGGGTATTTTGCTCGGACTAACTTTTGTTTGCAGGTGAGGAACTTGTTGGAAAAAGGTGGTCCGGGCGCCCGGAGGTCCGGGAGCCTGGAACAGGTCCGGGCGCCCGGGACCAAACTTTATCCCCTACGCGACTTCACCACATGGAGCAACCTAGTTGGCTGGCCACGTCACACTCCAGGCACCCGGAAAGGTCCCAGGCGCCCGGAACCTCATATTAAAAGAGGGTCGAGGGTGCAGCCAAAGAACAACGATTTGACAAGCTTTCCTTCTGCTGTGTGCTGCTCAAGAAACGACTCTAAAGTGCTGTTACAGTTGCCGACGACCCAAAGCTTCAGTTATTATTTTGTTGTTGGTATTATTTCAATTCCAGTTGTACTTATTTCCTTGTACTTATTCACGATATTATAGTTGTTGCCCACCGGAAGCGATCAAGGATCGCGGACCTTCGAGTAGGATTCGCCTTAGGCTCCGAACGAAGTAATTCCCCGTGTCTCTGTGTTTGACTGTCTTTATTCCGCTGCTTATTACTCTATTAGTCTCACGTACGATTTACGTATTTCGAAAAACGAAATAGCCACGAGCGCTATTCACCCCCCCTCTAGCGCTTTCGATCCAACAATTGGTATCAGAGCCCGGACTGCCAGAAGGTTTAACCGCCGACTGTGCACAAGAGCTATGGTCTGATTGAGCCATGTGGATACAATATTGACCTCGAACAAAGAAAATGGGGGCTCCTATGTTCGGATCAATAGGACCAGACACCAGGCAGAAAGTCCTAGTTGCGACTAGGCAAGGAAGTCCTAGTAGGTCGGGTGGACCGAGGGGCAGGAAGACCTGGTGGGTCGAGGATCGGACGTGGGGAGCCTATGGTCCTTTGTTTGAGGGGGGGATTGTTGGGGTTGTAAGGTTGCAAATATAGTCCCATATTAGAAACACATGGGAAAGATCATGTGTTTATAAGAGAAAAAGATATCTCCATTGGTATGAGGCCTTTTGGGTAAAGCCCAAGAGCAAAACTATGAGGGCTTATGGCCCAAAGTGGACAATATCATGTCATTGTGGAGATATCTAAATTCTTTTCGATCCTACAATTGGTATCAGAGCAGGGTCATTTTGAATCGGTGCAACCACCATTCAAAATATTTTTTCGTGGTATTTATTTTTTTTTGGAGTCGATTAGAATTTAGCCTTATAGCTATATTCTAATTCTTTTTTCGCTCGAATCGGTTTTTCTCGGAATTGGTGCAACACCACCCGAGTTTGTGATCCATTTTTTTTCCTACCACACTACTAAGCCAGGACCAAGTCCTGGGACATTTTTTTTTGGTTGCTTTTTCGCTTTTAGGTAAAACTGAAATGGCCCTTCAAGAAGGCTATAGTACTGCCCGCCCTCCGCTATTCACCGGAGACGACTTCGGGTACTGGAAGGGTCGAATGGAGGCATATCTCCAGACCCACTTTGAAGTCTGGATGATTGTCAAAACCGGATTCAAACTACCATCTGACAGTACCGGCAAACCACTACCGTACGAGGACTGGGATGCACCTTTAATCAAGAAAGTGGAAGCTAATGCCAAGGCAACCTGCACCCTCCAATGAGGCCTTTTGGGGAGAGCCCAAGAGCAAAGCCATGAGGGTTTAGGCCCAAAGTGGACAATATCATGCTATTGTGGAGATATCTAAATTCTTTTCGATCCAACAACATATACCTCCACAAAGATTTGATCCCAAGAGAAGGATCATGCTCATAAGCAACTGTCGTCTTTGAAGTATGCTAAAGCAACTCAAGGCGAGGCTTAGAGGTAATTTCCTAGTACCAAATCGTCTAAAAAGCATAAATTAGTGCCCAAGACCGATTTCTCAAAGAAGTCGACGACCGAAATAGGGGGATCATTGGGTGGCATCCCATCACCTCAAATACTAAGGATTTGCCCACCACAGGCAAGCACCAAAGGAAAAGCTATGGTGACTCCCGTTGTCGATCACCAAGATACTTCCCCCACATCCTAGCAAATGTAGTTAACCTCCAGCGACGCTACCAAATGCCTGACTTCTCCAGCTTTTGCATCGCGAAGATCGAGTTCCAGCTCTACCACCCAGAGGTCCTAGGGAACCCAACCCATCTTTGACTAAACAACTTTGCACTTATGAGACAGGGGTCTTTCCACACATGAGCATGCTGAATTTGGATGAAAACTTGATCTGGTCTATTAGGAAGGTGTGTTGTGCTTCTTAATTTAAAACTCTGAACATTTGTAAATTATAGTTTCGGCTGTACAGTTCGACATGTACTCTTGTCTCCACAATTTGGTTGGAAAATATCAAATAATGGAGGAAAGGATAGCTGAGTTGGAGAGTCAACAAGCTAGACTAGGGCAAGAGACCATAGAGGCTTTGGTAGCTGTGGATCATTAGGCAAAGGAGAAAGCCGAGGCCAAGGTGGAGATATGATTCTAAAGGGTTGAGACCTATTCGGACAAGACTTAATGGCCGGAGGGTGAGGTTACTCAAGCACAGACTTACGTGCAGGCTTTAGAATAATTGACTACATAGACTCAGGAAGAGATGCTTTGAACCCAAAAAGAACTGGTTGTGCAAGAGATAAAATTGGCTGCTTCCAAAACCCAATTACTATAAGCCCACTCAGACCTTCACGACGATACTTTGGCTAAAGACAGACTATGGCTATAATTATCCGAGGGTAGGGAGAAGGAGGTGAAAATGACCTTTGAGTTAGATGCCACTCAGATCAAATTGGAGACCACCAAGGTTGACTTGGAAACTTCTAAAGCTACACTAGCCGACTATCATGTGGGTGAAGAGGGTCATCGAGAGGATCAGAAGAAGGCCTTTTGAACCTCTGAGGAGTTTTACAAATTGTTATCAAACAGATCTAGTAGCATGTTAAGGCGTGGATTCGAGAGTGCCATCCGACAGTTTATTCAAACTAAAGAGATAAAAAGGCAAACCAATTTGTCATCTTTGAACTTGCAAAAGGTCTAGGATGAGTTGCTCGCCCCTGAGAAGGTTGATCGATGATGCTTCCCTTCTCTTGCACTGCCTCCAACTTTAGTTTTCTCATTTCTATGGTTATCTTGGTATTTTTCTATCTTTGTTATGTATTGTCATTGGGAGAACCCTCCGCTTATGAATAGATTCTACCTCATTTTCAAACTTGTATTGTTCGTATGTGTTGGGTGTGTGTTTCAGTAGTGTAACCAAGTGAGGAATGATCAAAATAGCAGCTAAGTATTGAAAGATGAGATGTCTGAGATCGAACTCGTCATAAGGCTGGGAATGCTAGGAGCTTCGAGCATGTTGTAAGGTTGAATGGCTAGCGTAAAGCCAAGAGAACCTTCATCAGAAATAGAGGAAACATATTGCATTGAAATTATATAAAATTGACTGTTGACTTATCTTTTTATATAACTTGAGCAGATAATCTCAAGTGGCTCTTGAATAGGAAAGAATGAGATATCTGAGATATGTAATAAGACTGACCCATCCGTGAATGGGGCCAAGAGGCCGGATAAACCAAGAAGTTTTGATTCTACCAAAATGTTGAGCCATTAGCGAGCTATAAAGTTTTAGAGTCTGCCAGGAATATCGAGACTGTTAAAGTGTTGAAATTATGAACCTGCTGAGATAATGAGACTGTCTAAATGTTAAGTCGTTAGCGCGTTGGGCTAATAGGACTATTAGCCTCCGTGTATGCCAGAAATACTGAGACGATCAAAATGCTAAGTCATTAGTGAATGAGGTTAAGAGAGCTATTCAATCTTTGAGCTTATAAGAATGCCGAGTTGTTAGCAAGTGAAGCTAAGAGGGATATTTGCTTTTGAGCTATTACCGTGTGGAGCTGAAAGAGCTATTCAGTCTCTGAGTTTACCAGAATGTCAAGCCATTAGGGAGTGGGGTTAAGAGGGTTATTTGCTTCTGGGCCATTAGTGAGTGGGATTAAGAGGGTTATTTTCTTCCGAGCCGTTAGCAAGTGGGGCTAAGAGGGTTATTTAGTATCTAAGTTTGCTAGAATGCAGAGTCATTAGTAAGTGAGGCTAAGAGAACTATTTACTTCCAAGCCGTTAGTGAGTGGGACTAAGAGTGATATTTATATTAGAGCTATTAGTGAATAGGGCTAAGAGAACTATTTGCTTCCAAACCATTAACTAGTGGAGCTAAGAGGGCTATTTGCTTCCAAGCTTGTCGTAAGGCTGCTATGCAAGAAGAGATAGACAAGAAAGAGGTCGGGATTAGACCCGATAAGGCCTTAAATATGTGGCATATCAATGTCACTGCAAGTTATTTTCATTGGGGATCGTTCAAGTAGTAGGACCTGTAATCGAGTCAGTGAGTGACTCAATAAGGTACATCCCAACGTGTCTTTGGCTTACTAGCATCCCCTATAAGCTTTATTTTCTTCCAAATGAAGTCTCCAACATAGAAAGTGTTAGATTTTGAGGGATGTCCTAAGACAATCGCCTTATAGTTTTTTACTAAATATAGATTTACTATTTGAGTGTATATTATATGTTTAATTATTTTAAACTCATTTACTGAATGTTTGCAATATAATGCATTGCATGAGAGACATTGTGATTAGATCACAACTAGTGATTATCTCTATATTTGCAATTATGAACGTATTGAAATTTCCTTAATTGTCGAATTAATGCATTCAGACATCATCAATTCTGTAAGACTAGCACGGGTTATACTCCTTCATTCGCCAAGCAACATTTTCTCACTGGCTGGAGACATTGGGATGTTGAGAGTTAAAAGTAGATGCTAGTTATGGTACTAGTTCATTAGAGTGAATCATTGTTAGACTTCATATGGTTATCTATATATGGATATTTTTATGAAGCTCTTACTGTAGCTTAAGTGCAAGTTTCCTTCGACTTGAGATATACAAGTCATCTGGTCATGAAGACTTATACTTTTGCATCTTAAGCAAGTACCTCATTGAGGTGTGGAACTGAGATGATTGAGTATAAGTTGAAATGCTCGAAGATATTTGGATAGCCCAAAGAGGATTCACAGCTCCTTGCGAGGAGATGTATATCCTATGGTCACTCGTTAGGATTATTACTCAAAGTCTTTAGCCAAAGAATCACATGTTAAAAGTACGAGACTTTTATACACATGTACGAGTAATTTGAATTCGGAGAATGAGGAAGTATTACTTGAGCTAGGTGTGACATAGTCAGTCTAGTAGGGATAGATACATAGACCATGTCCTGAACCAAGTGGGTATAAGACAAGTGAAAGGAACAAGGCATGACTCACTGTAGCTATAGAAGGGTTTAGAATTAGTTCTAAAATCAACTATGGTTTTTCGGCTAATTAGAGATCATGATGTACTACTAGGTGTCACTCATAGTCATTCTATAATTAAATAGTTAATTATGGAGGGAGAAGATAAATCGGAAACCTATTGGGTCACACGCACTAACGAGTCTCTAAAAGACGTAAACAAGTTAAAAAAATAGAATTCTTAGATCAATATATAAATGTTAGGTTGGACTATACATAAGACAAATATGAAAATATTTATCATGATGGAAGAGTGGATGGACTACATCTCTTATGGTAGAGTTGAACCATATTTAATTGAATCATGAGTTAGTCATAAACCAACTTGGTTTAGTTGTGAACCAAACCAAGGGATTAGTGGGCTAATTTTTGATTAAGGGATAATGGATTAGATTTTGGGCTTTCTAATCCAACTCATTAAAGAGGATTATATATAAACATAATTAGGACAAAATTAGAGATTAACAAGTTTCATTATTTTAGTTGATTGGATTTTTGGAAACCCAATCCTCCTCTTCCTCTCCTCTCTCTCCTGCCACCAACAAGAGGGTGTTCCCTCTTGTTGTTGTGACCACCATAAGGGAAAAAACTCTCGCTTGTGTGCTTCTCTTCTTCTTCCTCTTGATCCCTCTTCTTCACTTGTGGCTAGTAACTTTCGAAGGAGAGGCTTATACTCACGGAGTTGTCTTGAGGAGCTTGACATGGATATGAATAGAGGCAAGGTTTGACAACGTCCCTACGATTGATGCCCTTCTCGATACAAGTCATCCGTAAGGTATACTTAGATTAAATTTACTTTCCGTAAAAATTTTAATTATGCGATCATATTTGATATGTTGTATCCTTATATGCGTGTGGTGTTTGCGATGTAATAATTAGGAATTATTATTATTTTATTTTCTGTTGTGCATGTTTACGAAACGTGTTCTAGCACGCACTCACATCGGGTATATCCCAATAGTGGTATCAGAGCCTGATCATGCTTCAACATGATCATAAAATTGTTTTACGATTCGTAATTAATATTGTGAGATCTCGGAAAAAATAAAATAAATAGGGTTATTTCGTAAATAGCCTTATAAAATTTTTCGGAATTTTTAGGAATTTTCTGGGGATTTTTCGGAGCTCGTACGGAGGGTTTTGAGGGGATTAATCGGTGGGTACGGATAAAGCCTATTAGGGATACCCATTTAAGTGAGGAAAGGTGTTTAATATAAATTCTTTTCATTTATTAATCCGTTCCCCAACCCATCGCCGATCCCAATCCTTTTTCCCTTCTTCCTCTCGTTCTCTCTCGCGGATGAACCGAAGCTGGCGAACCTTCGGCAATCGTGGTCGTTGCCTGAGGAGTACATCGCCGGAGATCGAACCAGGAGGCTTGGATCATCTGGATCTCTTCTAAACCCTTCCCGAGCCCTTCTCCCTGCGTGTGCCGACCCTTTTATTCTCCGATCGACGCCGCTGGATCAAGCCAGATCCACCGATTTGCCGACAGGAAGAGGCGTTTAGGGCTCCGAGGGTAAGTGATCGATTCTTTCTCTATTCTGTTCTTCGGTTTGTGCCTAGCTTCGAGACTTCTTCCTTGATTCTTACCTTTCTCTTTGACTGTCGGCAATCTCAGGTAAGGTTAGGTGGTTGATTCAATCGGTGTTTGGATTGGTGATCTTTTTGCTTGATTCATTGATTGAGCCGATTGATCCAGTGAGATAGGTTTTGGAAAGGTGATCTTGGGTCTCCTCTTCCTTGTTGCTAATTGAGATTCCGGTTGAAGGTGAGTTCTAGTTGGAATTATGTGTTGCTTGATCAGAGATCACCATTTCATATTGGATATGTGATCTTTGCTTGATTCCTTTTTGATCCGGGTGATTCAGCAGGTTGAGTACTGTGGGGGTTTTTGGTTGGTGGTCAGTAATTGCATCCGGGCAGAGAGGTAGATTCCAACAATTTCTTGGTCTCGGCAGCAACAATCCTCTTGTCCCAATAGCCACAGTAGCTGTGGAATTGAGGTATGGTTTTGATCTTGCTGTAGGTTAGTTAATTTAGGTTTATGATATGATTAGATTTATTTACATAGATTTAATCTAATGGAATAATTAGGGTTAAGCAATTAACCCTAGTTAACTATTGGATCTAATCTAAGTTGGATTTCTAATCAAATTGGTGATTAGGGGTTAGGTAACTAACCCTAGTCGACCATTAGGTTTAGTTAGGTAAGTTGTGGTTATGATGATTAGGGTTTTGCCCTAATTTGATTTTAGGGATTTTATTTGGCTATTCTTGGGATTTAGCTAAATAAAATATATATATGTTGTTTGACGCAGGACTTTGATTCGAGACAGGCGTCTCGACGTTGACTTCGGATTTGGGATTTTACCTTCTATTTGAGGCGGGTACCCTTTGACTTATCTTTTGATAATGTTTTATGATATGTGTAGCTTATATATATTTACTAGTGGTAGATAGTAGATCATTTCTTCCCTGGTTTTAGCTAGTTGATACCTATCACATGCTTCATCTGCTAGTTGCTTTACTTCAGGATTGGATATTATATCTCTTGCCATGTGTATATATGATCATAGAGATGCATATCTATAGTGCTCTACTCTACTGGATTAGTTGCTTTACATGTGTGATACATGCTCTTGGATTCATGATACTTACATCATTGTTATATGTGATGTCTTTGGATTTATGCTGTTTATTATCATCGTTATATATGTGTTTGTCTGTTTGGCATCTACACATATGGAGGATATGTTCAGGTATGATATATTGTAGCCGCATGCACCATATCGCATGATTGCATGCTGGGCGATTGACGACTCCATTATTGTTGAGCTCGTCGGCCGGCTACATTGACCTGCGCACCACGTGACCACTGTATGGGTAGTGGCACAGCACACAGGGTGTGTAGGTTGCCCGGTGGTGCTCCGCTGGAGGCTCCACTCATGGGTAGTGTGATAGGCAGCGTGGTAGCACACCGGGGTCCCTCCCTGTCATTGTGTACCGGGAGATGAGAGCATGACGCTCCCTCCTATAGTGAGGTTGGAGGATAGATGTACTCTGGTGCATCCCGTCCACTCGGTCACTCTTCAGGGGTAGTGACGGCAGAGTGCACGGTGTCACAGCCCTACCCACGCGGTCTCACCATTGTGTGTGAGATTTTGACTAGCGTCAGGGGTGACCATGTCATTTGCATCATATGCACAAATTGCATTAATTATGATTGATGCATTTTGGTGATTGCATATGATTGACATGCATACAGGTTATATGCTTTTGCTCTGACTATCTTTATCTGTGTATGTTTACAGTCAGTTGCACAAGCCTCGCAGGTGAGTACAGTTTATTTCAGTTATGCATTTTCTTATTATTCTTGCTATAGACTATACCTTATGCCTATTGCTGGTTACTACGGTTTATTTCGGCTATGCATATCTGTTATTCTGTTAGGAGACTATACCGTAGGTTGTATGGTTAGAGAACTGTACTCTTGATCCCATGGTTTAGGAGACTGTACCTTAGGCTATTACTGGTGGATATATATTGTTGTACATGTCTATTGGTCCACCTGCTGAGTTCTTTGAACTCACCCCGTTGTTACTATTTTTTTTCAGGTTGAGGCCGTCAGGAGAGATTCCAGTCGCTAGGCCCTTGTGTCGCGAAGATTTCTAGATATCGTTTTCTGTATTCGCTTTTATTCATATACTTGTGATGTGGGTTGTATTGTGGACTTTATATCGAACATTCAGGTTTGCTACTTTGTTTTCCGCTGCGAATATTTCATTACTTCGTGGATTTCATTTCTTCATTGTAGTGGAGTAGGATGTGTACGTATATCTTCGTTGATTTCTATATCATCTTTTCGTTAAATATAACTGCGTGGATTGTTTACTATTTGTGTGTATTGTTCCGGCCGAGTGTGGCCGAGGTATGGATATATGTATACTGAGATTCATATTGTCCGCCGTACAGGGGAGATGCTGCCGAAATTTCTTCGGACAGGGACTACCTGGGGCGTGACAATTTATTTGGTATCAGAGCTAGGCTTACGATACTTGCTCTTCGTTTTGGATTTTCGAGGTTTATCTGATACCAATTTATTTGGTATCAGAGCCTATCTGATCCTAGTTCGTACGAGTTTTGTGATACCTACTTGTCGGGTTTCAGATTTACGAGGCTTACTTTCGTGAGCATTTCTCGGTATTTTGGATTTGTATGGATTTTCGTCGACTTACTCGTTTCGGAATTCCGAGGTATTTTGACGAGGTTTTATTGGTTCTATTTGGGGCTAAGCAGCGACAGGATATCTCCAGACGGCAATAGGTAAATCAGGTAATTTTATACTTTTCATACCTGTAGTGATATCTGGATAACATTTTTTTTACATATATGATACGTGTTCTAGTACTTAGACGTGGTCGCACATGTATTGAGGGCGATCGATTCTCTAGAGACAGAGTCTCCATAGAGTTTTGTTAGTGTTGAGCCTGTCCGTCAGGGATAGACTCCTCAGGGTATTGTGACCACGTTAGACTGTCAGATCCTGACGGTTCCGACTTCAGAGGTACCTACCTCGCCTGTACCGCCAGTAGTACCTACAGGGTACTCGGCACCTTCTCTAGCCGTGCCTACGGCATACTCGGTACTACCACAGACATCTGTGCTGGTTACTACATACTCGGTACCTGCACCAGCAGTACCGGTTACGTCTTACCCGGTACCGCCCATCGTACCTTTAGTCGTCCCTACTTGTGCCTACTCTGTAGTTCCACTAGTGGTTCCTACCCTGTTTATGTGGTAGCACCAGTGGTACCTCTTCCAACCTATCCATCAGTACCACCCATAGGAGCAGCTCCAGTGGCTCTACCTAGTTCCGCAACGATCCCTACTGGTATAGTTGCGGCACGAGCATGGATCCCATCCTTGGCGGAGTTGGTGAAAAGTCAATTCACGCTATGTCGCGGGGAGACTGATCCGAGCGTGACTCAATCTTGGATAGAGTCTATGGAGCGGATATTCTTTTACATGGCCTGCTCCGAGTGGGAGAAGGCTGAGCTGGCTGCTTACCACTTACGAGACGGGGCAGAGATCTGGTGGGACACATAGCGCTCGATTATAGGCGAGCAGCATGCTATATATACGAGATTTAGAGAGGCATTCGAGAGTCAGTGTTTTCCCCGGGCGTATCAGATGACACGTCGGTGGGATTTTCTGAGTCTTCGACAGAATAACCGCTCAGTGATGGAGTATAATGCTGAATTTAATTGGTTGACTAGATTCTGTCCTGAGTTTGTTGTCGAGGGCAGATCTCATATGCTCTAGTTTGTCCAGGGACTGGACGGGCATCTTCAGGTGAAGATTGTCGATTTTAGTACTTCATCATACACCGAGACACTGGATAGAGCTCTCATGATTGAGTCTACTCATCGGAGAGTGAATGCAGATAAGAAGAGGAAGCAGACTGATCAGACTTCCGGATAGACCCAGCAGCCACAGACTACTGGACAGCAGCAGAATAGTCACACTCAGACAGGTTAGGGTACTTCTGAGTCATCGGGACGACCCTAGAGGTCAGGACAATCTTCATCTGGATGTTCCCGGTCTTCTAAGAAGAACCGGAAATAGTCCACCGGTGACACTGCACCCGATGCGGATCACGAGATCACATCACCTCTGTATGCACCCTGGGACAGTTAGTTTGCTATTATCGCAAACTGCCTGGACACTTGAGCCGAGACTGTTCGCTGAAGGCTCAGCATGTAGCCTCCGGAGTTTCTGTTCCGGGAGGACAGTTTGGTCAGCACGGGATTCAGCAAGGCGGGTCGAAAGCCCAATCTTCAGATCGTTAGCAGCAGACAGCTCCCCCTGCAGCAGCTGCATATGGCATGCATGGGCAGGAGCATTCCGATGTCCTTGTGGAGAACCCCACGGTATTCCGCCCTAGTGTTCTCCTGTACTATTTGTCAAGAAGAAGGATGATACTCTGAGGTTGTGCATCGATTATAGGCAGCTGAATGCAGTGACTATCAGAAATAAGTACCCCTTGCCACGGATTGAGGATTTATTTGATCAGCTCAGAGATACATCAGTGTATTCTAAGATTGATCTACGGTCTAGATATCATCAGCTGAGAGTTAGAGATTCTGATATTCAGAAGACAGCATTTCGCACCAGATACGGACATTACGAGTTTTTGGTAATGCCATTTGGGCTTACCAATGCTTCAGCAGTATTTATGGATTTGATGAACCGTATCTTTTTGGAGTATCTGGATCAGTTTGTGATTGTATTTATCGATGACATATTGATCTATTCACGTTCCGAGGAGGAACATGCGCAGCACCTTCGCATAGTCTTGGAGACTCTTAGACGACATCATCTGTATGCGAAGTTCAGCAAGTGTACATTTTGGCTTTCCTCAGTTGGTTTTCTAGGACATGTGGTTTCTAGCCGAGGTATTTCAGTAGATCCTCAGAAGGTCGAGGCTATTACCAGCTGGGAGCAGCCGAAGTCAGTCCAGGAGATTCGCAGTTTCTTGGGCTTGGCTGGATATTACCGACGATTTGTTGAGGGTTTCTCTAGCATTGTTATGCCGTTGACACGTCTGACCCGGAAAGACGTGAAGTTCACGTGGTCAGAGGCTTGTGAGACCAGCTTCCAGGAGCTGAAGCGGAGATTAGTATCAGCACCAGTTTTGGTTTTACCTTCTGGTGATGACGGATTCGTACTTTATACAAACGCATCTCTTCAGGGCTTGGGCGCTGTTTTGATGCAGCACGGTAGGGTAGTCTCCTATGCTTTTCGTCAGTTGAAGGAGCATGAGAAGAACTACCCAGTACATGATTTAGAGTTAGCCGCTATTATCTTTGCTTTGAAGATTTGGCGACATCATCTTTATGATATTACTTTTGAGATTCTTACTGATCATAAGAGTCTCAAATATATTTTCACCCAGAAGGAACTCAATCTCCGACAGAGGAGATGGATGGAGTTCCTGAAGGATTATGATTGTACTATTAGCTACCATCCGGGTAAAGCTAATGTGGTTGCTGATGCACTGAGCAGGAAGTCCAGAGGGACTTTAGCTTGTCATCGAGTTACAGTCACGGACTTGATTCAGGGATTCGCCGAGTTGGGCTGAGGGACGGACAGAGCAGGGTATTCTTGTTACCATGGTTGCTCAGTCGTCGATCAGGATGAGGATTCGAGAGGCCCAGGCCGGAGATCAGCATTTACAGTTCATTAGCAGCTAGATAGCTCCCGGACAGCAGACTGAGTTTACACGAGATGATGAGGGGATTGTTTATTTCCGAGGTAGATTATGTGTACCTCAGTCTCACCCGGTCATGGAGGAGTTACTCCAGGAGGCTCATCGCTCTAGATTTGCTATCCACCCAGGTGGGACTCGTATGTATCGCGATTTGAGACGTTCTTATTGGTGGAACGACATGAAGAAAGACATCGCAGATTTTGTAGCTAGATGTCTTGTTTGTCAGCAGGTGAAGGCTGAGCACCAGAGACCTGCTGGTTTACTTCAGAGGATCCCTATTCCAGAGTGGAAGTGGGAGCATATTACTATGGATTTTGTGGTAGGACTGCCTAGGACTCGACGAGGCCATGATGCGATTTGGGTAATCGTTGATCGATTAACCAAATCGACACACTTTTTAGCGATCCGGAAGACTGATTCTCTGGATCGATTAGCTGAGTTATACTGTCGAGAGATTATCAGATTGCATGGAGTTCCGTTGAGCATTATATCTGATAGAGACCCACGGTTCACGTCCCGATTCTGGCAGAGTCTGCAGCAGGCCTTGGGCACACAGCTTCGTTTCAGTACGGCATTCCATCCGCAGACAGATGGGCAGTCAGAGCGGACTATTCAGACATTGGAGGACTTGCTGAGGTCTTGTGTCATGGACTTCGGAGGCAGTTGGGAGGACCACCTGCCATTAGTGGAGTTTGCCTACAACAACAGCTATCATTCGGCTATCCAGATGGCACCGTTTGAGGCGTTGTATGGTAGGCCTTGTCGGACACCCACCCTCTGGGAAGAGGTTGGGGAGGCCCAGTTGATAGGACCTCAGAGAGCTCCGCAGGATGCAGAGTTAGTTCGCACTATTAGGCGGAGGATGTCAGAGGCTCAGGACCGTCAGAAGAGTTATGCTGATCAGAGACGGAGACCCCTGGAGTTCTCTATTGGTGATCATGTATTCTTGAGAGTTTCACCCACGAAAGGGGTGAAGAGATTTGGTCTCCGAGGTAAGTTAGCTCCACGATATATTGGGCCATTCCAGATCCTGGAGAGGATTGGAGCAGTAGCTTACCGTCTGGCGCTACCACCATCTCTAGCTGGCATTCACGATGTATTCCATGTATCTATGCTGAGGAGATACGTATCCGATCCGGCACATGTTCTGTCAGATATATCTGTTCCTATTCAGCCTGATGTCACTTATGAGGAGGTTCCGGTACGGATTCTGGACCATAGAGAGCGTCAGCTACGGAACAAGACTGTCCGGCTGGTTAAAGTCGGATGGCAGCATCATTCTGACGAGGAGGCTACTTGGGAGCTGGAGGATACGATCCGAGCTCGATATCCTCATCTTTTTGCTTGAGGTATGTGGGTTAGAGTTCCTTTCAGCATTTATACTGCATGGTTATATTTCAGTGGTTGCTGTTGGTTATAGCGAAATTTGGGGACCAAATTTTTATTAGTAGGGGAGGATGTGAGATCTCGGAAAAAATAAAATAAATAGGGTTATTTCGTAAATAGCCTTATAAAATTTTTCGGAATTTTTAGGAATTTTCTGGGAATTTTTCGGAGCTCGTACGGAGGGTTTTGAGGGGATTAATCGGTGGGTACGGATAAAGCCTATTAGGGATACCCATTTAAGTGAGGAAATGTGTTTAATATAAATTCTTTTCATTTATTAATCCGTTCCCCAACCCATCGCCGATCCCGATCCTTTTTCCCTTCTTCCTCTCGTTCTCTCTCGCGGACGAACCGAAGCCGGCGAACCTTCGGCAATTGTGGTTGTCGCCTGAGGAGTGCATCGCCGGAGATCGAACCAGGAGGCTTGGATCATCTGGATCTCTTCTAAACCCTTCCCGAGCCCTTCTCCCTGTGCGTGCTGACCCTTTTATTCTCCGATCGACGCCGCTGGATCAAGCCAGATCCACCGATTTGCCGGCAGGAAGAGGCGTTTAGGGCTCCGAGGGTAAGTGATCGATTCTTTCTCTATTCTGTTCTTCGGTTTGTGCCTAGCTTCGAGACTTCTTCCTTGATTCTTACCTTTCTCTTTGACTGTCAGCAATCTCAGGTAAGGTTAGGTGGTTGATTCAATCGGTGTTTGGATTGGTGATCTTTTTGCTTGATTCATTGATTGAGCCGATTGATCCAGTGAGATAGGTTTTGGAAAGGTGATCTTGGGTCTCCTCTTCCTTGTTGCTAATTGAGATTCCGGTTGAAGGTGAGTTCTAGTTGGAATTATGTGTTGCTTGATCAGAGATCACCATTTCATATTGGATATGTGATCTTTGCTTGATTCCTTTTTGATCCGGGTGATTCAGCAGGTTGAGTACTGTGGGGTTGTGGGTTGGGGGTCAGTAATTGCAGCGGGGCAGAGAGGTAGATTCCAACAATTTCTTGGTCTCGGCAGCAACAATCCTCTTGTCCCAATAGCCACAGTAGCTGTGGAATTGAGGTATGGTTTTGATCTTGCTGTAGGTTAGTTAATTTAGGTTTATGATATGATTAAATTTATTTACATAGATTTAATCTAATGGAATAATTAGGGTTAAGCAATTAACCCTAGTTAACTATTGGATCTAATCTAAGTTGGATTTCTAATCAAATTGGTGATTAGGGGTTAGGTAACTAACCCTAGTCTACCATTAGGTTTAGTTAGGTAAGTTGTGGTTATGATGATTAGGGTTTTGCCCTAATTTGATTTTAGGGATTTTATTTGGCTATTCTTGGGATTTAGCTAAATAAAATATATATATGTTGTTTGACGCAGGACTTTGATTCGAGACAGGCGTCTCGACGTTGACTTCGGATTTGGGATTTTACCTTCTATTTGAGGCGGGTACCCTTTGACTTATCTTTTGATAATGTCTTATGATATGTGTAGCTTATATATATTTACTAGTGGTAGATAGTAGATCATTTCTTCCCTGGTTTTAGCTAGTTGATACCTATCACATGCTTCATCTGCTAGTTGCTTTACTTCAGGATTGGATATTATATCTCTTGCCATGTGTATATATGATCATAGAGATGCATATCTATAGTGCTCTACTCTACTGGATTAGTTGCTTTACATGTGTGATACATGCTCTTGGATTCATGATACTTACATCATTGTTATATGTGATGTCTTTGGATTTATGCTGTTTATTATCATCGTTATATATGTGTTTGTCTGTTTGGCATCTACACATATGGAGGATATGTTCAGGTATGATATATTGTAGCCGCATGCACCATATCGCATGATTGCATGCTGGGCGATTGACGACTCCATTATTGTTGAGCTCGTCGGCCGGCTACATTGACCTGCGCACCACGTGACCACTGCATGGGTAGAGGCACAGCACACAGGGTGTGTAGGTTTCCCGGTGGTGCTCCGCTGGAGGCTCCACTCATGGGTAGTGTGATAGGCAGCGTGGTAGCACACCGGGGTCCCTCCCCGTCATTGTGTATCGGGAGATGAGAGCATGGCGCTCCCTCCTATAGTGAGGTTGGACGATAGGTGTACTCCGGTGCATCCCGTCCACTCGGTCACTCTTCAGGGGTAGTGACGGCAGAGTGCACTGTGTCACAGCCCTACCCACGCGGTCTCACCATTGTGTGTGAGATTCTGACTGGCGTTAGGGGTGACCATGTCATTTGCATCATATGCACAGATTGCATTAATTATGATTGATGCATTTTGGTGATTGCATATGATTGACATGCATACAGGTTATATGCTTTTGCTCTGACTATCTTTATCTGTGTATGTTTATAGTCAGTTGCACAAGCCTCGCAGGTGAGTACAGTTTATTTCAGTTATGCATTTTCTTATTATTCTTGCTATAGACTGTACCTTATGCCTATTGCTGGTTACTACGGTTTATTTCGGCTATGCATATCTGTTATTCTGTTAGGAGACTATACCGTAGGTTGTATGGTTAGAGAACTGTACTCTTGATCCCATGGTTTAGGAGACTGTACCTTAGGCTATTACTGGTGGATATATATTGTTGTACATGTCTATTGGTCCACCTGCTGAGTTCTTTGAACTCACCCCGTTGTTACTATTTTTTTTCAGGTTGAGGCCGTCAGGAGAGATTCCAGTCGCTAGGCCCCTGTGTCGCGAAGATTTCTAGATATCGTTTTCTGTATTCGCTTTTATTCGTATACTTGTGATGTGGGTTGTATTGTGGACTTTATATCGAACATTCGGGTTTGCTACTTTGTTTTCCGCTGTGAATATTTCATTACTTCGTGGATTTCATTTCTTCGTTGTAGTGGAGTAGGATGTGTACGTATATCTTCGTTGATTTCTATATCATCTTTTCGTTAAATATAACTGCGTGGATTGTTTACTATTTGTGTGTATTGTTCCGGCCGAGTGTGGCCGAGGTATGGATATATGTATACTGAGATTCATATTGTCCGCCGTACAGGGGAGATGCTGTCGAAATTTCTTCGGACAGGGACTACCTGGGGCGTGACAAATATTGTAATTAATTTTAGAAGAAATGATTAAGACTTTTTCTATTTTTGGAAGTTTCCTAAATTGTTAGGAAAATCTTTTTTTGGAAAGTTTCTGATATAATTTTAGAAAATTAAATTTATAAATATTCTGTTAATTTAAAAATTATCATTTCTGGAATTTTTTGAAATTTTTAGAAATATTCTATTTTTTTTTTAAAAAAATCTTAATTTGCTAGGTAATACCAAATATGGAAAGATTCTGAAATTTAAAAAAATCCAAGATCTGAGATATTCTAAATTAAATTATAGAATTAATATTTTATGGAATTTTCAGATTTATTAAAATATTCTATTTTTTGAAAGTTTTATAAATTGTTAAGAATTATAAAGTTTGAAAAGATTTGAAAAATCATTAAAAATACAGATTTAAGATATTCTAAATTAAATTATAGAATTAATCTTTTCTTGAATTTTTATATTTATTAAAATATTCTATTTTTTGAAAGTTTCCTAAATTATTAGGAAATACTAAATTGGGAAAGATTTAAAAAATTATAAAAAAAATCTAAATTTGAATGATTCTATAATAAATTATGAAATATTAATTATTTATTTCTTAAATTTTTAGGAAATTAATTTAGAAATTTATTTCTAAAATAATTAAAGATTCTTGATTGATAGAATGATTCTAGATGAAATATGTTAATTAAATTTGAAAATTGGTTTCCTAATTTGATTAGATAAATCTTGATTTAGTAAAATCAGATTTATAATATATTTTTATTTCCAAAATAGAATTATAACATATATAAATTTATGCCATATTCGTATCGTATTATTGTATGCCATGTAGATGCATTAATTATGACATGATTATATTTTGTCATGTGTGTGATGTGATTATATCTTACCATATGTGTGATGTGTCATGCTATGTCATGTGTGCGATGTGTTATATCATCATTGATGCCATGTGTATGACGTGTCATATCATTATTTATGTCATGCGTGTAATGTCATGTAGATAGAATATTTGCATGATGTATATGAGACCAAATCCCTTACACAATATTAAAACCTACACCTTCCGTTAATATGGTAAGAACCAGAGTTTAAATTCTTATTTGAGTTGTTGGCCAAAGTTAAGCTCAAACTTGGAATTAAATATGTTCAAACCATAGAGATGCAATCTCATGATTAACGAGTCGATTTTAAAGTTAAAGCGTTGACTTGTTGTGCCAAAATCATGATAAATGTGGATAGAGGTGAAGTTGGGCGATATGCATTTGATGTATATTTGTTAATGTGTTAACAACTCGATGTTTATATGAAGATCAATCAGTTGTAAGCATAATGTGATAGTTGCATATAAGTGATATGTAATTGGTAAATTTGTTACCTACCGCTATAGCTAAGAATGGTTTGTTGGCCAAAGTCAAGGTTATTCTTATCTGTATTGGATATCAACCCACTTAGAAAAAATCTACCATCTCCTGAATTCAAAAATAAGGGTATTTGAATTTGATAAATAAGTGAGCTTTTATGTAAATTGTTTACATAAATAATATCCTGTCTCTCATACATTCTCATTTTTATATTTCTAGGTTAATCATTTAATTATGACTTCTGTTAATCTGCATTTAATTTTGGATTCAAATAAACTAACTGGGCCGAACTTCTTGGACTGGTTTCAAAATTTGAGAATTGTTCTCAAAGCTGAGAATAGCTTATGTTCTTGATCAGCCTCTTCCCATAAGTCTTGATGTCGATGTTGTTGGGCCCTTGGGCGACTAGCTAGAGGAGGGTGAATAGCGTTGCAAAATTTAAACGAACCTTTCTTGATCTTTATAGCTTAAAAACAATCAACACTTGCATAAACAAAATAAATGACTAAAAAAAACAAGAGGCACGAAAGAGTTACTTGGTTACAACCAGGAAGGTTATTAATCCAAGGAAGTTGGAAGCACACTAAACTCTCCTTCAGGCGGAGAAGCCTCTTTACATCACAATTAACACACTCAATTACAGAATAGAACTCAAGAGAATTCAGTTACAAGTGTTGTGTTCTGTTTCCTAAGTCCAGGGGTCTTTTTATAACCCTTGGAAAATCTTATCCTGGGTTGGAAGGTGCCTCCAACAGGATGGAAGGCGCCTCCTGTTGGTACTCCAAGGTTGTTTTGATATGATCAAACAAGTTACGTTAAGTTCTGTTGTATTTAATCTTGTGTCTAAGTGTGCAGGAACTTAGGAGTACAGGATGTCGACCAAAAGCCGCAACTAGCAAGAAGGACCGCACGGGAGAGAGCTGACGGGCTTGGTGCATCTGAGGGATGAGGTGCTGCGGAAGAGTACACGGGCGGAGGAGAAGGAGGCGCGTGACATTTCCGAGGGACGAGAAGACAGGAGTGGAAGCTTACTCGAGAAGGTCGAAAGTTAGGTACGGGTTAGCCCTATTCCGGATGACCGGGATCACCCAAGCAAGAGAAACTGGTGCGGAAGGCCCGGAACTAGGCGAGCGAAACCAGAGCGGAAGGCCCGGACTAGAAAAGTCAACATGGTTGACTTTCTTGATCCGGGCGCTCGGAATAGGACTTTATCCGGATTGTGTTTGACCTTGATCAGTTACAAAGGGAATAAAGTTTTATCCCCCTCCAGGCACCTGGAACCCTTCCAGGCACCCCGAGCAGGGCTATATAAGCAACCCTGCTCCCAAAGCTAAAGAACAATAAGAAATTGTGAAATAACACTTGTACGCATCCACTGCTCTATTTTAGCTTTCTATTTCTGCGCTTTCATTGCTATAAAGAGGCTTCTCCGCCTGAAGGAGAATTTTAGTGCGCTTTAACTTCGTTGGATTATCAACCTCTCCGGTTGTAACCAAGTAAATATGTGAGTCTCGTCTTTTTAGTTTATCTCTTATTTTATTTATGCAAGTGTTTAGTTTAATTAAGTTATAAGTCTAAGGAAGGTTTGTTTTTCTTGATTTGTGCTGGGGCTATTCATCCTCCTCTAGCTGGCCTCCGAGGGTCCTAACAAGTGATATCAGGGCAAGGACACTTCAGGATAACTAACCGCCAAACGAAGCACACGAGATGGCAGGACCGAGCATCTATCCACCGAAGTCCAAGGGGGAATTCACGAGCTGGAAAAATAAAATAGAGGTATTCTTTAAAACTAATTTTTAAATTGCTTTTAATAATGAAATTTGGTTTTGTAGAACCCGAAGGTAAGGAAGAATACTAGTGGACGAAGAAGGAGTAGACCAACTTCATGGTAAATGGTAAAGCAGAGTTCCATCTACTCAGCATCCTACCGCCACAAGAAGTCAACCAGATCGGTGCCTACGACTCAACAAAGGAGCTTTGGGAAAAGTTTCTTGAGCTACACAAAGGGGAGTCCGAAGCCAAGCTCGTGAGACGGGATCTGCTAAGGAATTAGTTAGCAACATAAAACTGGAAGCAGAAGAAACTGTTACACATCTTCACTCGAGAATAAATGAACTAATCACCGAACTCACAAATCTCGGAGAAAAGGTAAACAATCGGGATTCGCTAAGGTACGCACTTAATGCATTTCCTAGAACTACCGAGTGGACATCATTAGTAGATGCTTACTATATATCTAAAGATTTAGAATTTGTTACCTTTGAAGAAATGTTTTCAACATTTGAAGTCCATGAAATGAGATGTGCAGATACAAAGAAGGAGCTGAAGCACAACATTACCCTTAAGGCAAAGATGGATGAATAGGATTCAAAATCTTCTCTCTCGATGATGAAACAGTAATGATGGTAAGACAATTTAAAAAATTATTTAAATCTAGAAAAACTAACTATCTGCAAGGTAGAAAGAAAAGAACAATCAGATACTATCACTGCAATGACGAAGGGTATGTTAAAGACAACTGCCATAAATTGAAGAACAAGGACAAGGGTAAGAACAAGAAGCCTGTCCAAATGAACAAGCACAAAAACCTGAAGGCGATGTTGGACGAAACGTCATCCAAATCAGAGATTGGGGCTTTCTCTGGACTTGCGTTAATTTCAAGTCATCAAGATGATGAAAATGAAGCAAGCGCATCCGAAATGAGCATCGAGAGCATCAATGAAGGGGGAGTGACATAGGAAGAAAGCAACAGTTCTGGGGGAGTTACGGATAACGAGATCGACAAGGTAAGTCAGGTACGATCTCTTCCTCCCAATAAGTTATTTAAATTTATTAAGTTATTATCTAAAGACTGTTGCAAATTAGAAAAAGAAAATAAAGAATTAAAATTAATTCTATCCAAATCCTTCTTATTAGAAGATTTTGAAAATTAAAATTGGAAAATGATAAATTGAAGACACAAGTAGAAAATTTGAAAAACTATACATGTTTAACTGTTCAAACTCAAAATTTTTAAAGACTAAGCTGGTATCTTAGATTTCATAGGGGTCAAATTAGAAAAATTCCCAAAATTACGTGCCCCCAAAATTTCTGATTAATCATGTAGGAAGGGACCTATATTGGGTTCCAAAAAAAACTTGTATAAATTAAAATGTTTAATTGGACTTAGGGCTTTCAAAGAGTAGATTAAATGTTTGATTTCCTTAAGAGGCTTATTCTAGAAAGTGGTTGTTGCTCTAATAACCAAGAAGGCCTAGTGCCTCGTCTTAGCCTGGAAGTCAATTAATGAAATAAAATATTTAATTGACTAACTGACAAAGCATTTAATTATAATTAATGGTTTAAAATAGTTACTCAGATATTTTTTTTTCTTAGATTTTTTTTTGCAAAAATTAAAATTTTCTAAAATTATTGTAAATTTTTTTAAGTGCTATCAGAATTATTTTCAAAGTTTTCAAAAAACTTGATAAGATGTTGGAAAATCAAAGTTTTTTTTTAAAAATTATTCTTAGATTTCTTTTGGTACCCCATTTTTTATGTCATCAAAGGGGGAGAAGGGAAGATTAAGTCTAGGGGAAGGTAGTTTAAACTGTTTTAAATTTTTTCACTTTAAAATTGCAAATTTATTTCTTTTACTTTTTGTTAGTTTATCCTAACTTAGCTTGGGTTGCTCACATCAAAAAGGGGGAGATTGTTGATACCCCAAGGTTGTTTTGATATGATCAAACAAGTTAGGTTAGGTTCTGTTGTGTTTAATCCTGTGTCTAAGTGTGTAGGAATTTAAGAGCATAGGATGTCGAGCAAAAGACGTAGCTAGTGAGAAGGACCGCATGGGAGAGAGCTGACGGGCTCGGTGTGTCTAAGGGACGAGGTGCTGCGGAAGAGTACATGGGCGGACGAGAAGGAGACGCGCAGCATTTCCGAGGGACGAGAAGCCAGGAGCGGAAGCTTGCTCGAGAAGGCCAAAAGTTGGGTTCGGGTTAGCCCTATTCCAGATGGTCGAGATCACCCAAGTAAAAGGAATCGGAGCGGAAGACCCAGACTGAGGCGAGTGAAATCGGAGTGGAAGACCCAGATTGGAAAAAGTCAACTTAGTTGACTTTCTTGGCCTGGGCGCCCGAAATCCTTCCGGGTGTCTGGAACAGGATTTTATTTGGATCACGTTTGACCATGATCTGTTGTGAATGAGATAAAGTTTTATCCCCCTCCAGGTGCCTGGAACCCTTCCAGGTGCCCCGAACAGGGTTATATGAGCAGTCCTACTTCCAAAGCTAAAGAACAACAAGAAATTATGAAACAACACTTGTACACATTCACCGCTCTATTTTAGTTTTTTATTTTTGTGCTTCCATTGCTGTAAAGAGGCTTCTCCGTCTGAAGGAGAATTTTAGTGCACTTTAACTTCCTTGGATTAACAACCTCCCCAGTTGTAACCAAGTAAATCTGTGAGCCTCATCTTTTTATTTTATCTCTTATTTTGTTTATGCAAGTGTTTAGTTTAATTAAGTTATAAGTCCGAGGAAGGTCTGTTTTGCTTGATTTATGCAGGGGCTATTCACCCTCCCCCCTAGCCGACCTCCGAGAGTCCTAACACCACCAGTAAGGCATCAAAGGATAAGGCTTTATTCTTTACTAACGGTAAAATTTTCCTAGTCAAAGGCACCTTCAAATAATTGAAGGCACCTTCCATGAAGGGTTGAAGGTGTCTTCCACTAGAAGGTTGCGAGGGTACCTTCAATCCATTGAAGGCACCCTAGCAACTACTACCAAGCTCCAAACTTTTCCTTTGGCTCTTCCGTTGCTCTGCTCGCTTGAGTGATTTTAGCCAACCAGAATAAGTCTCACCCGAATCCAATTTTCGGCCTTCTCCTCGAACAGTCTTCCTCCAGGCTTCTCATCCCTCAGACCACCATGTGGGTCCTTCTCGTCCGCCGGTGTACTCTTCCGTAGCACCTCGTCCCTCGGACGCATCGAGCCCGTCAGCTCTCTCCCGTGGCGTCCTCGCTAGCTACGTCTCTCGCTCAACTTCCTATGCTCTTAAGCTTCTACACACTTAGACACAGGGGTTAAATACCAACAGGACCTAACCTAATTTGGTTGATCACATCAAAACTATCATGGGGAACAAGCAATCTCCCCCTTTTTGATGTGATCAAACTCAAGTTAAGTTAGGGTAAATCACAAATAAAAATAGTTTTAATTTTTACAAGTAAAAAAAAATTGCAAGTAAAAACAAATTTGATCTTCACTACTCCCCTTTTTGATCACATTAAAAATGGGATATCTAAAAGTCTAAGGAAAAAAATTCAAAAAAATATTAAAGTGTAAGCTAAAAAATTTGAGTCAAAAGAAAACACTTTGAAAAAATTTCTAACTGTTAAAAAAATATAAGCGATAAAGTTAAAAAAATAATTTCTGATAGAATTTTTAACAAACTTTGAAAGCATTAGTTAATTTAAATGCTTAACAATTATTTAATTAAACATTCATTTCATTAATTGGCTTCTAGGCTGTGGCGAGGTACTAGGCCTTCTTAGTTATTGAAACAACAACAACTTTTTAGACAAAGCCTCTTAAAGAAATTAAATATTTATTTTTTTTCTCTGAAAGTCCTGATCTTAAAATTTAATCCAAATATGATTTTGGAACCCAATATAGGTTCCTTCCTACTGGGTTAATTAAAAATTACTTAGGAATATACTTCTTTGATAATTTTCTAATTTGGCTCTTGTGATATCTAAAGTGCTAATTTAAACTATTATATCTTGTAATATGTCAGCATGCATGATTTTCAAATTTTCTATTTCCATTTTTAATTTATCATTTTCCAACTTCATTTTATCAAAATCTTCTAATCGACAAGATTTAGCTAAGTTTGATTTTAGTTTCTTATTTTCTTTTTCTAACTTACAACAACTTTTTTATAATAGTTTTACGAACTAAAATAACTTGTTAGGAGGAAGAGACTATGTTGGAATTCCAAGGTTGTTTTTGGTATGATCAACCAAGTTAGATTAGGTCCTGTTATGTTCTGATCCCTATGTCTAAATGTGTAGGAGCTTAGGAGCACAGAAAATCGAGTGAAAGACGCGGCTAGCGAGAAGGACAACACGGGAGAGAGTCGACGGGTTATGTGAGTCTAAGGGATGAGGTGCCGCAGAAGAGTACACCGGTGGACGAGAAGAACGTACGTGATGTTCGAGGGACGAGAAGCTGGGGAGGAAGCTGCTCGAGGAGAAGGTCAAAAATTGGGTTCGGGTGAGCACTATTCCGGTGGCCGAAATCACCTAGGAGATCGTGACAGCAAAGGAGAGACATGGAGCTGCAAGTGCTACTGGAGGCGCCTCTGCACCTTTTGTGGAAGGTGCCTTCCATGGCTGGAAGGCGCCTTTGATGAAAAGTGCGAAGGCGCCTTCCAAGGCTTTGGAAGGCGCCTTCAACTAGGCTGAAATGAGTCGTTGGCCATGGATAAAGTGTTATCCACGAGCGCCTCACTGAAGGCGCCTTCTTGCCCTATGGAAGGCGCCTTCAGCCTGCAGATAAGATTTTTCAGCGGCTATAAAATGACCCATAGACCTAAGAAAGAAACAACAACTTTTGTATTCATTTCCTAGCAATAGTCTGAGCTATTAACGAGCGTAAGAGGCTTCTTTACCTGCATCGAAGGAGACATTTTAAGAGCTTTCATTTGTCTTGGATTAACAACCACCTAGGTTGTCTTGGATTAACAACCACCTAGGTTGTAACCAAGTAAATTTTGATGCCTCTTTCTTTAGTTTCTTATTGTTTAATTTTATTTTCTAGTGCTGCTAACCTGAGTTGAAAGATCGAGAAGGTATTGTTTTAAGTGTTTCAAGCAACTCAACCCTCTCTAGTCAGCCTACCTGGTCAAACAAGTGGTATCAAAGCTAGGTTCACTTCAGGAGGACTAAAGCACACGAGATGGCTGAACCAAGCATCTACCCACCAAAGTTCGAGGGGGAGTTCGCGAGCTGGAAAAAGAGAATGGAGGTATTTTTCAAAACAGACTTTGATTTATTATTAATAATGGAATTTGGTTTTGAATCACCTAAGGGCAAGGAAAAGTTTCAATGGAAGAAGAAGGATCAAGCTGACTTCGTGGCAAACGGCAAAGCAGAGTTTCATCAGCTAAGCATTTTAACATCACAAGAAGTCAACTGGATCGGAGCCTACAAGTCCGCAAAAGAACTCTGGGAGAAATTCCTGGAACTGCATGAAGGAACCTCGGAGGCGAAACTTGCGAAATGGGACCTACTTCGCAACCAACTCACCATCCTTCAATTTGAAGAAGTCGAGACCATTGCACACCATCACTCGAGGATTAAGGAGCTCATCACCGGACTTTCGAATCTTGGAGAAAAGATAAGCAACTGAGATTCACTAAGGTATGCTCTTAATGCATTCCCTAGAAATACGAAATGAGCATCATTAGTAGATGTTTACTATATCTCTAAGGATTTAGAATCTGTTATCTTAGAAGAGTTATTTTCAACTTTTGATGTCCATGAATCAAGATGTGCAGATATAAAGAAGGAGTCAAAGCATGACATTGCCCTTAAGGAAAAAATGGGTGAACAAGATTTAGAGTCCTCTCTCGACGATGACGAAATGGTAATGATGGTAAGACGTTTTAAAAAGTTACTTAAATCTAGAAAATCTAACCATCTGTAGGGTAGAAAGAGAAGAAAAATCAGATGCTACCACTACAATGAAGAAGGCCACGTTAAAGACAACTGCCCTAAGTTAAAGATCAATGAGAAGGACAATGGCAAGAACAAGAAGCTCTTCTAAAAGAACAAACACAAGACCCTTAAAGTGACTTGGGATGAAACATCGTCCGAATCGGAGGTCGAAGCCTTTTTCGGACTTGCGTTGATGGAAAATCATCAAGAAGACGAACACAAAGAAAGCTCGTCCGAAATGAGCATAGAGAGTATCGATGAAGGGGGAGCTACATCAGAAGAAAGCAGCAGTTCAGGGGGAGCTACAGATGATGAGGTCGACAAGGTAAGTCAGGTACGATCTCTCCTACCTGACAAGTTGTTTAAATTTGTGAAATTATTAACTAAAGATTGTTGCAAACTTGAAAAAGAAAATAAAGAGCTGAAATTAATTCTAACCAAATCTTGTCCATTAGAAGAATTTTACAAAATAAAATTGGAAAATGATATTTTGTAAAAAGTAATAAAGAACTTGAAAAAATCATGCATGCTCATATAATACAAGTAGTAGAAAATTTAATGGTCTAAATTGGTATTTTTATTACCACAAAGGACAAGTTAGAAAAATTTCTCAGAAATATATATTAAAGAAATTTCAAATTAACCTTATTGGAAGGAACCTATATTGGGTTCCAAAGACTTGTCTAAATTAAAAATAAAATTGGACTTAGAGCTTTCAGATAGAAGATTAAATATTTAAATTCTTTAAGAGACTTTATCTAGAAGTTGTTGATAATCCAATAACCAAGAAGGCATAGTATCTTGCCACAGCTCGGAAGCCAATTACTGAGTTGAATATTTAATTGATAAACTGATAAGTATGAAATAGTTAATTAAATTAATGCTTTCAATCATTGTTAATTTCATAACTTAGAATTTTTTTAAAAAAACTTAGAGTTTCTAAAAATATTGACGTTGATTTTTTTCTATGGAAAAGTTACCCTTAGATTTTTTTGGTACCCCAATTTTTATGTGATCAAAGGGGGAGAAGGGAAGATTAAGTGTAAGGGGAGGTAGTTTCAATTCAAATTTTAAAAAATTCTTAAAATTGAAAATCTTTTTGCATTTTATTGCATACTTGTAATTTTATTGCTTTAACCTTATATTTGTTAACCTAACTTAACTTAGGTTGCTCACATCAAAAAGGGGGGAGATTGTTGGAACCCCAAAGTTATTTTTAGTGCGATCAACCAAGTTAGGTTAGGTCTTGTTATGTTCTGATCCCTGTGTCTAAGTGTGCAGGAGCTTAGGAGCACAGGAAGTCGAGCGGAAGACGCGACTAGTGAGAAGGACGACATGGAAGAGAGCCGACGGGCTCGGTGCATCTGAGGGACGAGGTGCTGTGGAAGAGTACACCAGTGGATAAGAAGAACGTACGTGATGTTTGAGGGATGAGAAGCCAGGGAGGAAGGCTTCTCGAGGAGAAGGCCGAAAATTGGGTTCGGGTGAGTCCTATTCCAGTGGCCAAAATCACCCAGGAGATCGCTGTAGCAAAAGAGTGATATGGAGCTTCAAGTGCTGCTGGAGGCACCTTTAAAGGCTGTTGAAGGCGCCTCCGCGCCTTCTGTGGAAGGCGTGAACAGTGCGAAGGGGCCTTCCAAGGCTATGGAAGGCGTCTTCGACCAGGCTGAAATGAGCTGTTGGTCCTGGATAAAGTTTTATCCACAAGCGCCTCGCTGGAGGTGCCTTCCAGTCCTATGGAAGGCACCTTCAGCCCGCGGATAAGATTTTTCAGGGGCTATAAAATGACCCC
This sequence comes from Zingiber officinale, assembly GCF_018446385.1. NCBI lineage: Eukaryota > Viridiplantae > Streptophyta > Magnoliopsida > Zingiberales > Zingiberaceae > Zingiber > Zingiber officinale. The sequence goes on from NC_055994.1 coordinate 20,429,368, forward strand.
TGGACCTAGGAAAGAAACAACAAATTCTGTCTTCATTTCCTAGCAATAGTCTAAGCTCTTAACGAGTGTAAGAGGCTTCTCCGCCTGCACCGAAGGAGACGTTTTAAGAGCTTTCATTTGTCTTGGATTAACAACCATCTAGGTTGTAACCAAGTAAATTCTGGTGCCTCTTTCTTTAGTTTCTTATTATTTAATTTTATTTGTTATTGCTGCTAACTTGAGTTGAAAGATCGAGAATGTATTGTTTTAAGTGTTTCAGGTAACTCAACCCTCTCCAGCCGGCCTATCCAGTCAAACAGACCATACCTAACTTACTTTGTCGATCCTATGATCCGAAGCTCCCCCTGAGGTACTGCTTTCTTCCGATGTCGCTCCCCCTTCATCGATGCTCATTTCGTACTAGCTTGTTTCTTCTCCGTCTTCTTGGTGGCTTGCCACTAGCACAAGTCTGGCAAGGGCTTCTATCTCCAATGTTGGATGACATTTCATCCCACGTCGCATTTAGGTTTCGATGCTTCATTTGAATTGGTCTTTTGTCCTTGCTCTTCAATTTAGGGCAATTGTCTTTCACGTGCCCCTCTTCATTGCAATGATAACATCTTATTTTTTTTTCTTCTTCTTCTTTTATCCTGCACTTGATTAGATCCATTAGATTTAAATAATTTTTTAATTTTTCTTACCATGAGCACCGTTTCATCATCGTCGAGAGAAGATTCAGTGTCTTGTTTGTCCATTTTTTGCCTTTAAGGCAATGTTGTGGTTTGGCTCCTTCTTCAGATCTACACATCTCATTTCATAGAATTCAAAAGTTGAAAATAATTCTTCTAAAGTAGTTAATTCTAGATCCTTAGACATATAATAAGCATCTACTAATGATGCTCATTCAGTATTTCTAGGGAATGTGTTAAGTGCGTACCTTAGCGAATCTCGATTGCTTACCTTTTTTCTGAGATTTGTGAGTCCGGTGATGAGCTCCTTGATTTTTGAGTGAAGGTGTGCAATGGTTTCACCTTCTTCTAGTTTGATATTGCTGATCTGGTTTCTGAGCAAATCCCATCTCAGGAGTTTTACTTCTGAGGTTCCTTCGTATAGTTCTAGGAATTTCTCCCAGAGCTCCTTGGTAGACTCATAGGCTCTGATCCGGTTGACTTCTTGTGGTAGTAAGATGCTCAGCAGATGGAACTCTGCTTTGCCATTTGCCACAAAGTCGGCCCGCTCCTTCTTCATCCATTGGCATTCTTCTTTGCCCTCAGGTGCTACAAAACTGAATTTCATTATTAAAAACAAATAGAAATTAGTTTTAAAGAATACCTCCATCTTTTTCTTCTAGCTTGCGAACTCCCCCTCAAACTTCGGTGGATAGATGTTCAGTCCAACCATCTCTTGTACTTTGTTCGACGATTAGTCCTCCTGAAGTGAATCTTGCTCTAATACCAATTGTTGGGCCCTTGGTCGGATGGCTAGAGGGGATGAATAGCCCTGTAAAATTTAAACAAACCTTTCTCGATCTTTATAGCTTAAAAACAATCAACACTTACATAAACAAAATAAACGACCAAAAAAAATAAGAGGCACAAAAGGGTTATTTGGTTACAATCGGGAAGGTTGTTAATCCATGGAAGTTGGAAGTGCACTAAACTCTCCTTCAGGCGGAGAAGCATCTTTAAAGTAGTTAACACACTCAATTACAGAACAGAACTCAAGAGGATTCAGTTACAAGTGGCGTGTTCTATTTTCTAGGTCTAGGGGTCTTTTTATAGCCTCTGAAAAATCTTATCCTAAGCTGGAAGGTGTCTCCAGCGAGGCACCAAAGGATAAGGCTTTATCCTTTACCAACGGAAAAATTTGCATAGTTGAAGGCGCTTTCAAGTAATTAAAGGCACCTTCCACCAGAAGGTTGCGAGGGTGCCTTCAATCCATTGAAGGCGCACCCAGTAGCTACTACCGAGCTCCAAACTTCTCCTTTGGCTCTTCCACTGCTTCGCTCGCTTATCTGATGTTGTCTCTCTGCAAGTGTATGCAAATATCGCAAGTAATATAAAAGATTATTGTATCCACAGAGACTGGAATAAGCACTAAGAATATCTCAAAACAAATTAGTTAGACAACAAATCAATGGATTAACAAAGTCTAGGTGTAACTATGAAAAGTAAACAAAAGAATGAAAGAATAGGCAACAAGAATAAAGGCAATGATAAGAGTTATTCTAGGAGTTTTGGTTTCTTTGTAAGGTTCTTCAATGTAAACGATCTACCAAATCCTTTTTCTCAATTATCCATCATTTGTAGAAGGTTGTCGGTTCTCTCTTGAAATAGAGAACCGACCTAGGATTGAAATCTATACCTAGATTGATCAATTAGGAATGAATCTATGTTGTCCTTACACATGCTTACCTATCACGAGCGTCCCTCGGAAAATCAACATAAGAATCCATCACTCATCAACCCATCAAGATATAAAGATTAATGCATAAATCTATCCTACCCTCTTGAAATACCTAATTTCCCCTTCAAGATAATCCCTCAAACGTTCTTACACAGGCATGTTCCTGTCACGAAGATCCCTCGAAAAATCGAATGAAGAATTACCTCTACAAGATCCACAAGATATCCAAACATTCAATCAAGCATGATAATTAAGCACAATCACAACATTCCACACAAGATCAAATATATACAAAACAGGACAAAATCATAGAAATGGAAAATTGGCATATCCACAAGAGTTTTACATCAAGATTTCCTTATAAATACTCCCTCCATCCTAGAACAAGATATCTACTCCATAAATCGAAGAAAGAATCCGAAAGAAACAAAGATTACAAGCATTTCTAAACCCTCAAATCCAAGAAAGGAGAGAAAGAAAACTTATCTACGGAGAAGAATGGTCTTCGGATCCAATCCTTCGATCTTGGAGTTGAATCAGTGAAGATCTTCCCTTAGATCGCCCAGAAATCCATCCAAGAATGGAAGGAATCACCCAAATCTTCCTTTCTCCCAAAGGGGAGAAGATCCCCTTTCAAATCAAGGAGGAAAGCTTATATAGAGGTGAGGTTTGGGCGCCACACGACCCTGAGGCATAGCCGTGTGAGGTTCACACGACCTGCCTCACTTTCCTCTCTGCACAACTCACATGGCCGTGTGTGAGACACGACCGTGGTACACCCAGCATCTGCTATCTTCGTATGGCCGTGTAGATCTACACGGCCATGTTATTCTTCTCTTCTGGAAATCTTACACGGCCGTATGGTTCACACGGCCATGTCATTTTTCTCCTATGGAAACCTATGTGATTTCGGCCAACCAGAATAGGGCTCACCCGAACCTAATTTCTGACCTTCTCCTCGAGTAGTTTTCCTCCAGGCTTCTCGTCCCTTAGACCGTCGTGCCGTCCTTCTCGTCCGCCGGTGTACTCTTCCGTAGCACCTCGTCCCTTGGATGCACCGAGCTCATCAGCTCTTGTTAGGGTCAATTTGTAGCTAGAGGGGGGGGGGGTGAATAGCTTGTCGTGCTTTGGTTCCTTGCTTCGTGATGATGAAATGCAGCGGAAATGCACACAAAGCATACTCACAACACTAACGCTAGGATTTGCTTGGTATCCACCTCAAGAAGAGGTGACTAATCCAAGGATTCGACCATCACACATACATCCACTAAGAAAACTCTCCTTTTTGATAACTACTAGAGGTAGAGAAACCTTGTGCAATATCCTCACAACAAGATACACTCAAACAAGAAGAAAATACACAAGTGTATAAATAAAACCCTTTTCTTGCTTGCTCTTGTTGATGTAGATCACCTCTTGAATCTTGGAAGTACACCAGCACTTATCCCCAAGAAGCTTCAAGAACTGGCGGAAAGATCGTCGGAGAGAATCGTGTGTGTCAGGGAAAAGCACTGTGGAGAAGAAGCTCACCAATGACTATATACTTCACGCTTCTAGGGCTCCCATTCGATTTCCACGTCAGATCCGTGCCATCCTAGCCATCCATTGCTCGCTACTCGTACAACGGTTACATCCCAATCAATCGGCTGATTGATTGGGGAGGCTTGAATCGATCAATCGATCGAGTCAGCCTCGCTCACATCCACGCGTGAGAAACAACCCCTAATCGATCGACCAATCGATTGGCGGTGCCTAATGTATTCGTTATTTGATTAGGAAGCATTCTGTTTGCGCGATATAAGCTCCTAATCGATCGGCTGATCGATTGGGCCAGCCTTCATTCTTGCACACAGCCAATCGATCGATCGATTGCCCTTTGACTTGCTTAAATCAAGCTTAGTATCCCTAATTCCAACATCCGGTCAATCATGATCTGTTGGAACTTCTCGTTCCTAGCATCCGGTCAACCTTGACATGCTGGGATTTCTTCACCAAGTGTCCGGTCAATGCTTTGACCCAGTTGGACTTTTCTCTTCGTGCCAAGTGTCCGGTCAACCTTGACCCACTTGGACTTACCATCCTGTGCCAAGTGTCCTATCCTCCTGACCCACTTGAACTTCCACCAGATGTTCGGTCACCCTTGACCCTTCTGGATTTCCTCGTGCCAAGTATCCGGTCAATTCTTTGATCTACTTGGGCTTCCCAACACCAGGTGTCCGATTAACTTTGACCCACCTGGATCTCCACGTGACTGGCTTCACTCACAGGTCTTTTCATCTGCCTAGCTTCACTCACTAGAACTTTTCATCTGCCTGGCTTCACTCACCAGGACATTCACCTAGCTTCACTCACTAGGTTTGCCTCTAGGAAAGGAAGAGAATGAAGAAAACCCTCATGCAAGCATTGACATGAAGAAGAAGTTGAGGCTAATGGGATTAGCCTCACCAGAATTTTCCCACTTCTCATCTTCACTTACTGGGACTTTCACCTGCCTAGCTTCACTCACTAGGTCTTTCACCTGACTTCACTCACTAAGATTTCCCAACTGCTTAGCTTCACTCACTAGATCTTTCACCTGACTTCACTCACCAAGATTTCCCAACTGCTTGGCTTTACTCACCAGGACTTTCACCTGCCTAACCTCTAGTTAGGATTTTCCCAGTCAAGTATCCGATCAACCCTTTGACCTACTTGACTCTTCTTCATATCTAACTGGCCAGTCCTTGACCAGAGGGGAATTGTATTAACAATCTCCCCAATCGAACGATTGCATCTGCAATCTCCATGTATTGTCAAATATCGAAATCCAAATATCAAGACTCAAGCTTGAGCTAACTCAAGCTTAGTCAACCAGGTCAACTTTGACCTAGGGATATTACACCAACAATCTCCCTCTTTTTGATATTTGACAATACGTTTTAGTTAGGCTAATCTCATAGCCTTAAGTTCTTCTTCATGCCAATGCTTGCATGAGGGTTTTCTTCATTCTCTTCCTTTCCACGTCAGATCCGTGCCATCCTAGCTGTCCATCGCTCGCTACTCATACAATGGTTACATCCCAATCAATCGGCTGATCGATTGGGGAGGCTTGAATCGATCGAGTCAGCCTCGCTCACATCCACGCGTGAGAAACAATCCCCAATCGATCGACCAATCGATTAGCGGTGCCTAATGTATTCGTTAATTGATTAAGAAGCATTCTGTTTACGCGATATAAGCTCCCAATCGATCGGCTAATCGATTGGGCCAACCTTCATTCATGCACACAGCCAATCGATTGATTGATTGGACTACGGTCCAATCAATTGGTTGATCGATTGGCCTTCCTTTGACTTGTTTAAATCAAGTTTAGTATCCCCAATTCCAACATCCGGTCAATCGTGACCTGTTGGAACTTCTAGTTCCTAGAATCCGGTCAACCTTGACCTGCTGGGATTTCTTCACCAAGTGTTCGGTCAATCCTTTGACCCACTTGGACTTTTCCCTTCGTGCCAAGTGTCCGGTCAACCTTGACCCACTTGGACTTACCGTCCTGTGCCAAGTGTCCGATCCTCCTGACCCACTTGAACTTCCACTAGATGTTCGGTCACCCTTGACCCTTCTGGATTTCCTCATGCCAAGTATCCGGTCAATCATTTAATCTGCTTGGGCTTCCCAACACCAGGTGTCCGGTCAACTTTGACCCACCTGGATCTCCACGTGCCTGGCTTCACTCACAGGTCTTTTCATCTGCCTAGCTTCACTCACTAGGACTTTTCATCTACCTGGCTTCACTCACCAGGACTTTCACCTAGCTTCACTCACTAGGTTTTCCACCTCACTTTACTCACCAGAATTTTCCCACTTCTCATCTTCACTCACTGGGACTTTCACCTGCCTAACTTCACTCACTAGGTCTTTCACCTGATTTCACTCACCAGGATTTCTCAACAGCCTAGCTTCACTCACTAGATCTTTCACCTGACTTCACTCACCAAGATTTCCCAACTGTTGGGTTTTTCGGGCCGCGAAAACCGCGTTTTCGCGTCGCAAAAACCCTGAAAGCCCTAGCCACCGGATCCGTGCAAAGAAAAATCTTTCGAAAAATATGAGTACGAGTTTCAAAACTTCGATCTACAGTAGATCTACAAAGGGGAAACATTTTATACCTTCGATGCATGCCCTTTTCATATCCCGCTCGTCCAATGGCTTGCCGGATCTCAAGATTGTCAACATAGACAATCCTCTACATGTATCCACACGAACACACTAGATGGAGAAGGACCAAACAAGGTGTGCTAGCACCTAGGGTGTTCGGCCAAGGTAGGAGAGGGAGAGAAGAAAAATGGAGCAAGGAAGTGTTGGGTTTTTCGGGCCGCGAAAACCGCTTTTCGCGTCGCGGAAACCCCGAATCACCCAAAGCCGTAGAATCCGTGCAAGGAAAAATTTCAAAAACACAAGTACGAGTTATAAAAAACGATCTACAGTAGATCTACAAAGGAAAATAGTTTATACCTTTGATGCGAGCCCTTTCGCGTTCCCGCTTGTCCAAGGAGTTGCCGGATCTCGAGAGTGTCAACGTAGACACTCCTCTAATGATATCCACACGAACAAGGAGTGTCTCTCACACTCAAATGATGGAGAAGAGAGCCCCAAGTGTGCTAGCACTTTCTAGAGCTCTCGGATGGGATTGGAAAGGAAGAAAAAGAGAGAGTACAAAAGAAACTCATACACTCAAGTAGTAGTATCCCTCCTTTGTGACCTTCACTCTTCCTTTGCTCTTGGAATTCACTCAACCACCTTCTCCTCTCTTGGAAGTTCACGGCAACAGCAGCAAGGAGGAGGAAGAAAGCTAGGAAGAAGATGAGACAATTACCACACATCAATTACCACAAAACCAAAAACTCCTTTGCATTAGTGTGGCCGGCCACACACATAACTCCCTCATTTAATGTGGCCGGCCACATTAAATGGAATGGGAAGTGTTGTAACCTCCATGAGGTGGCATGTGATGTGGCAAGGATGAGTCATCCTTATGATGTGGCAACACATCAAGTCAAACTTGATGTTTCAACTTCTACTTGGTCAAGTCAAACTTGACCAATTGTCTTCCTTGTTGAGTTAAATCCAACCTTTGATTCAAGTCAATTTCAATTTAATGAATCTCAATTCATTAATATAAATTAACTCAATGAATCAAATTTAAATTAGACTCATTCAACAATTGAAACTAATTGAGTCTAACTCAATAAGTCTAATTTGAATCCAATCTTTGGTGCATCATATGAACCTAATCCAATTGGTTCATCATATGAACCTAATCTCCATCCACTTGTTCTTTGTGTGTGACCCAATAGGTTCTTGTAACGTTGGCAATGTTTCTAAACTCCTTTAGAAACATAAGCAATGAGCGGCATCTAGCAATACATCATTGCTACCCAAGTTACAAGAAATGTCGAGATCCAACATCACCTTGTGACTACTAATTGTGACTCCTCACAATATATGACAAGTGTCCTTCTATCCTAGACATCTAGATTGATCAATATGAGGCATAGACCGTGTCATCCTCTGATCAATCTAAATCTTGAACTCCAAGTAGACTCACTCAATCAAATGAGCACAACATCTAATGTTGACTCATTTGGGCATGGCCATGCACTTAGTGGTCTCACTCTATCAAGAATAGCGATGTCGCTCCCGTCATATGGGAGGGATAGATCCCATCTACATCACTCACATCCCTCTGCATAATTCGTTATATACCCAGTAATCGCCTTTATAGTCCACCCAGTTACGGGTGACGTTTGACGAAACCAAAGTACATAACTCCTTATGTAGGGATCCATGGTAACTTCAGGTCTAAGGACTAATAGTCATACTAATAGCCATATGAGAAAGTATATGACACTCATATAACGATCCATGATACTTTCTCATGGTGGGTCATTCAGTATACATTCTCCAATGTATACCCATGTGTCAGCTTGATATCTCTATATCCATGACTTGTGAGATCAAGTCATCGAACTGACCTACATGCTAGTCTTATTGCATTAACATTGTCCCTGAATGTTAATACTCGACTAGGAATGATTTAGAGTAGTGTTCCCTATATCATCTCACTATCGATTCAACTAATCGATTGATATAGGTATGAACCTTCTACTCAAGGACGCTATTATACTTAGTCTATTTGGCACTAATACAAATAAGTATAATAACCAAACAAATGCCTTTATTAATATACAAGAATATGATATACATGAGTCCATACAATCATCAAATGATTGGCTCTAGGGCTCTAACTAATAATCTCCCACTAGCACTAGTGCCAATCAGTATAGGCTCTAAGGCCTAATGACCTAGTGTGACCATCATGCTTCCTCTGTGCCAAAGCCTTGGTCAAGGGATCTGCGATGTTAGCCTCTGTAGGTACTCTGCAAATCTTCACATCTCCTCTATCGATAATCTCTTGAATGAGATGGAAGCGCCGTAGTATGTGCTTGGTGTGAGCGAGGTTCCTTCGTCATATAGCTCCATTGTTGTCACAATATAGCTCAACTGGGTCGTGATGTTAGAACCACCCCAAGTTCGATGAACTATGGATCCAAAGCGCCTCCTTTCGCCTCGATGCAGAATATACTCGCCTCTGTTGTAGAATCATCATCGTATCCTTGAACTCTTCCACTCACGGCACCACCATTTAAGCAAAACACGAACCACGATCGCGATCGGTAATCATCCTGATCGGGGAAGCTGGCATCACTGTAACCCTTTACAGTTAGCTCATCATTGCCTCCATATATCAAGAAATATTCTTTAGTCCTTCTTAAGTACTTAAGAATATTCTTGACCGCTATCCAGTGACTTTCACCTGGATCTGACTGGTATCTGCTCGTCATGCTCAAAGCATACGAGACATCAGGTCGAGTACATAGCATGGCGTACATGATCGATCCTATGGCTGAGGCATAAGGGATCTGATCCATGCGGTCTCTCTCCTCTCTAGAAGAGGGACCTTGAGTCTTTGAAAGACTCACGCCATGTGACATCGGCAGAAATCCCTTCTTGGAGTTCTGCATGGCAAACCGAAGGAGTACCTTGTCAATGTATGTACTCTGACTTAGGCCAAGCAATCTCTTAGATCTATCTCTATAGATCTATATCCCTAGAATGCGGGATGTCTCACCTAAGTCCTTCATTGAGAAGCAACTACCTAGCCAGGTCTTGACAGACTGAAGCATAGGGATGTCCTTCCCAATGAGTAGTATGTCATCCACATACAATATGAGGAAGACAACTATATCCCCTACAACCTTCTTGTAGACACAAGGTTCATCTTCGTTCTTGATGAAACCAAACTGTTTGATTGCATCATCGAATCGAAGATTCCAGAGAAGCTTGCTTTAGTCCATAAATGGACCTATGCAGCTTGCATACTCTGCTAGTATGCTGTGGATCTACAAAACCCTCAGGTTGTGTCATGTACACATCCTCGAGTAGGTTTCCATTCAGAAACGCGGTTTTGACATCCATCTGCCATATCTCATAGTCATGGTAGGCTACAATAGCAAGCATGATCCGAATGGACTTAAACATCGCTACTGGAGAAAAGGTTTCATCATAGTCAATACCATGAATCTGCTTGAAACCTTTAGCTATCAAGCGACCCTTATAAATAAGTCCATCCATGTCAGTCTTTCTCTTAAAGACCCACTTACACCCAATGGGTTTTACCCCTTCAGGTGGATCAACCAAAGTCCATACTTGGTTGGTGTACATGGATTCCATTTCGGATCTCATGGCCTCTAGCCATTTCTCGGAATCTGGTCTCATCACAGCTTCCTGATAGGTGGTAGGCTCATCCTCTATGAGCATAACGTCATCATGGTCAGACAAGAGAAATGAGTATCTCTCAGGCTGACGACGTACCCTATCAGACCTGCGAAGAGGTATGTCTACTTAAACTAGTTGTTGTTCCTCAACTCCTTGTGGAACATCATCCACAACACTTTGTGGCTCCAGTTCAACTTCCATCGAGGCTTCAGTGCTAGTATTCGCATCTTGAACTTCTTCAAGATCGAACATGCTCCCACTAGTCTTTCTAGAAACAAAGTCCCTTTCTAGAAAGACCCCAGTCTTTGCCACAACTACCTTGTGCTGACTGGGAATGTAGAAGTAATATCCCTTAGTTTCCTTGGGATATCCAATGAAAAAGCACTTGTCGGATTTGGGTCCTAATTTGTCTGAGACTTGACGTCTAACGTAAGTCTCACAATCCCAAATCCTCATGAAAGACACCTGGGCATCTCTCACAGTCGATATCCTATATGGTGTCTTTATCACGGCCTTTGATGGAACTCGGTTGAGTATAAAAGCTGCCGTGTCTAGAGCATATCCCCATAGATATGTCGGAAGCTCTGTGTGACTCATCATAGATCGTACCATATCTAATAAGGTACGATTCCTCCGTTCGGATACACCATTCCACTGTGGTATTCCAGGAGGAGTGAGTTGGGATAGAATCCCACACTCAGCTAGATAGTCACGGAACTCAGGGCTAAGGTATTCTCCACCTCGATCGGATCGAAGTATCTTAATACTCTTGCCAAGCTGGTTCTGTACTTCATTCTTGAATTCTTTGAACTTTTCAAAGGATTCGGATTTATGTGTCATTAAGTACACATAACCGTATCTACTGAAGTCATCAGTAAATGTGATGAAGTACCTATAACCGCCTCTAGCAGCGACATTGAAAGGGCCACATACATCACTATGTATGAGTCCTAACAAATCAGTCGCTCTCTCGCTGTGCCCACTAAAGGGAGTCTTGGTCATCTTGCCTCGTAGGCATGACTCGCATACCTCATATGATTCAAAATCAAATGAGTCCAGCATACCATCCTTATGGAGCTGGGATAAGCGCTTGTCATTTATATGACCTAAGCGACAGTGCCAGAGGTAGGTTTGGTTCATGTCATTTGACTTGAACCTCTTGGTATTTATGTTATAGATAGGGCTCTCAAGGTCTAGAATATAGAGTCCGTTTATTAGAGGTGCACTACAATAGAACATATCGTTTAAATAGACAGAACAACATTTGTTCTTTATTATAAACGAGAATCCTTTCTTGTCCAAACAAGAAAATGAAATTATGTTCTTAGTCAAGGCAGGCACATAACAACAATCATCTAATTCTAGTACAAGCCCAGAGGGAAGAGATAGATGATAAGTTCCTACAGCAATAGCAGCAACTCATGCTCCATTGCCTACTCGTAGGTCTATCTCACCCTTCGTCAATGCCCTGCTATTCCTCAGCGCTTGTACATTAGTACAAATGTGCGAAGCACATCCGGTATCTAATACCCACGATGAAGAAATAGAGAGGTTGACTTCTATAACATGTATACCTGAAGTAGAAATCTTATTTCTCTTCTTCTTAAGATCTTCCAGGTATTCTTTGGAGTTCCTCTTCCAGTGCCTTGCTTGTCCTTGATATAGGTGACAAAGATGCTCAACCATATCATAAGCACCCATCAACTCATGTTGCTTCTGAAGCTCAGAGTTCATGGTCGCGAGCATAAGACAGGACACATCTAATGCGTCATCTTGATGCTTCTTGTAAGCATCTCGCCCGCTGGCGTGGCAAGGTGAGGAGCCTCCTGAATGGGCGCCCAACGCATTTACGTTCCCGAGTGAGAACAATTCTCGGTTCTGCATCCGGAAATTTGTTCGTTGAGCTTGTCCTTCTTAAGGACAGAACGCAGGGAGAAAGAGTTCGTATTCGACGTCATGGTTATCTACAACAGAAAATTTGCAGAAATAAATATCATATTCTTTTAAAATAATTTAATTAGGCCTTTAATTAAATGATGCTCCCACTGAATTCTATAATTCTTGTGGGACAAGATCCACATCATACTAACCCTTGAGTTAGTTTGGCTAATACGCCCAAGGCTTAGTATGATCGGTAGGTAACGATTACCAATTACATCTCTATGCAACTCTTGTTTATAAAATCAATATCCGTATTTATATTAAAACTCGAGTTAGCTTTGGCTAATACGCCCGAGATTTAGTATAGATGTGATTTTGACCTATCATTCCAACTATTGGAAGAATGCCTATAGTTAACTCGATCCAACCGAGTAACTACGAATACTCAATCTAATTGAGTTTGTATTCACCCATGCGTTGATAGGCGGGACCAAGATTGTCCCTCCGTACCCTACCAAGATAATATGTATTGCTCTGCTTTGGCAGATTCAACAATACATGTGATCGAGGTAGTGATAGGTATCACGGCACGGTTAGGCATTTAGAGTTGGTTCGATCAAGATCTAATCTAATCGAAAAGGATGCATCTTGTGCACGACTTAGATCTAATCTAATCGCAAGGGTGCATCATGTGCACGACTTAGATCTAATCTAATCGTAAGGCACTAATTAATTAATTACTTATTAAACATGCATCATATACATAAGCAATTAACTAATTAATATATATTTGTGATTTAGTCATGGCCCTACTACGATCTTCTCAAGCCAATGAGAAGATCGAATGGTCAACCTAGGGTCAACAGCTTCTCCAAGCTCCTTCCTTTGACCACCTTGTGTTGCTCGTGCCTACCTCGGAACTCTGTCTCGTGTGGACCCTCCACCGCTCCAATTTGTACATTACAATTCGAAACTCGAGTTACATTCGAGTCTAAATCTAATTTACAACAAGAATATAAGAGAAAGGCACGACGCGCAGGTCGCGGAAAAATAAAACATACAATACGCGCAAACACATAACGGCACGCAAGCCGTATTATGAATTACAACACAATCCAATCATATTGGGTTTTTGGGCCATGACTATCACAAAATTAATATATAATTCAAAATTATATATTTTCATAATTTTATATACTTTTAAAAATAATTTTTACAATTTTTACGAGTAAAATTTCCCGACGGTCCCGTTTGGCGGTTTCGGGCGCAATCGCGGAACGGATCCCCTTGCGGGGCCTAGGGGCAGCGCCCCTACCCGCGATCTAACCATCGCGAGGGTTCCTTTGTGATCCAACAGTGCCTAAACCCGCTGTCCCAAAACGATTTGGGCCGAGACATTGCCGTTTCGGAAAAATCTTCCCGGCGGGTTCGTTTTTAGCGATTTCAGGTGCAATCGCGAAGCAAATCCCCTTGCGGGGTTAGGGGCAGTACCCCTACCCACGATCTAACCATCGTGAGTTGCTCCTTTGCGATCTAATGGCACCCAAGCCCGCTGTCCCAAACGGATTTGGGGCAAAACGAAGCCGTTTGGGAAAATCTTTCCGGTAGCCGAAGCCTACAAGTGCCGAGACACTTGTGCTTCGCTTCTACGGAAAAATTACCCATAAAAACTATAAAATCATAATTTTACAGAAAATTACAGAAACTTTAGTTTTCATAAAACCAAAAATCAAACTCGTACAAGCCTTGCACGTGGCTCTGATACCACTGTTGGGTTTTTCGGGCAGCGAAAACAGCTTTTCGCGTCGCGGAAACCCCGAATCACCCAAAGCCGTAGAATCCGTGCAAGGAAAAATTTCAAAAACACAAGTACGAGTTATAAACAACGATCTACAGTAGATCTACAAAGGAAAATACTTTATACCTTTGATGCGAGCCCTTTCGCGTTCCCGCTCGTCCAAGGAGTTGCCGGATCTCAAGAGTGTCAACGTAGACACTCCTCTAATGATATCCACACGAACAAGGAGTGTCTCTCACACTCAAATGATGGAGAAGAGAGCCCCAAGTGTGCTAGCACTTTCTAGAGCTCTCGGATGGGATTGGAAAGGAAGAAAAAGAGAGAGTACAAAAGAAACTCATACACTTAAGTAGTAGTATCCCTCCTTTGTGACCTTCACTCTTCCTTTGCTCTTGGAATTCACTCAACCACCTTCTCCTCTCTTGGAAGTTCATGGCAACAGCAGCAAGGAGGAGGAAGAAAGCTAGGAAGAAGATGAGACAATTACCACACATCAATTGCCACAAAACAAAAACCTCCTTTGCATTAGTGTGGCCGGCCACACACATAACTCCCTCATTTAATGTGGCCGGCCACATTAAATGGAATGGGAAGTGTTGTAACCTCCATGAGGTGGCATGTGATGTGGCAAGGATGAGTCATCCTTATGATGTGGCAACACATCAAGTCAAACTTGATGTTTCAACTTCTACTTGGTCAAGTCAAACTTGACCAATTGTCTTCCTTGTTGAGTTAAATCCAACCTTTGATTCAAGTCAATTTCAATTTAATGAATCTCAATTCATTAATATAAATTAACTCAATGAATCAAATTTAAATTAGACTCATTCAACAATTGAAACTAATTGAGTCTAACTCAATAAGTCTAATTTGAATCCAATCTTTGGTGCATCATATGAACCTAATCCAATTGGTTCATCATATGAACCTAATCTCCATCCACTTGTTCTTTGTGTGTGACCCAATAGGTTCTTGTAACGTTGGCAATGTTTCTAAACTCCTTTAGAAACATAAGCAATGAGCGGCATCTAGCAATACATCATTGCTACCCAAGTTACAAGAAATGTCGAGATCCAACATCACCTTGTGACTACTAATTGTGACTCCTCACAATATATGACAAGTGTCCTTCTATCCTAGACATCTAGATTGATCAATATGAGGCATAGACCGTGTCATCCTCTGATCAACCTAAATCTTGAACTCCAAGTAGACTCACTCAATCAAATGAGCTCAACATCTAATGTTGACTCATTTGGGCATGGCCATGCACTTAGTGGTCTCACTCTATCAAGAATAGCGATGTCGCTCCCGTCATATAGGAGGGATAGATCTCATCTACATCACTCACATCCCTCTGCATTCGTTATATACCCAGTAATCGCCTTTATAGTCCACCCGTTACGGGTGACGTTTGACGAAACCAAAGTACATAACTCATGTAGGGATCCATGGTGACTTCAGGTCTAAGGACTAATAGTCATACTAATAGCCACATGAGAAAGTATATGACACTTATATAACGATCCATGATACTTTCTCATGGCGGGTCATTCAGTATACATTCTCCAATGTATACCCATGTGTCAGCTTGATATCTCTATATCCATGACTTGTGAGATCAAGTCATCGAACTGACCTACATGCTAGTCTTATTGCATTAACATTGTCCCTGAATGTTAATACTCGACTAGGAATGATTTAGAGTAGTGTTCCCTATATCATCTCACTATCGATTCAACTAATCGATTGATATAGGTATGAACCTTCTACTCAAGGACGCTATTATACTTAGTCTATTTGGCACTAATACAAATAAGTATAATAACCAAATAAATGCCTTTATTAATATACAAGAATATGATATACATGAGTCCATACAATCATCAAATGATTGGCTCTAGGGCTCTAACTAACAGGAAGAAGAAGATGGAATGAATGAGAATAATTCCCAAAATGAAACTTATTCAACCCATTCATGTGGCTGGCCACATTAAGAGCATGAGTAACTCCCATGGAATGCCAAGAGTCGCAACTCTTGGTAACTACCATGAGGTGGCATCCCACTTAAGCAACCATGATGATGTGGAGCATCATCATTGGCCCACTCAATGCCAACTCACCAATGAGGTGGCATAAAGTCAAGTCAAACTTGACTCTTCATCTTCCTCCCAAGTCAAGTCAAACTTGACTTAATCTCTCTCATGGTTGATCTAATCCAACCATTTAATTCAAGCCAATTTAATATAATGAATCTAATTCATTTAATTAAATTGATTCAATGAGTCATAATCTAAATTAGACTCATTGAACACATGAATCAACTTGAGTCCAACTCAATTAGCCTAATTAGGATTACTCTTAATCCAATTTGATTCATCAAATGAATCTAATCCTCTTGGTTCATCATATGAACCTAATCTCCATCTAATTGTCCTTAGTGTGTGACCCTATAGGTTCTTGTAACGTTGGCAATGCCCCTAAACCCATTTAGGAGCATAAGTAATGAGCGGTATCTAGCAACACATCATTACTACCCAATGTTACAAGAATGTTGAGATCCAACATCACCTTGTGACTACTAATTGTGACTCCTCACAAAATATGACACGTGTCCTTCTATCCTAGACATTTAGATTGATCAATGTGAGGCATAGACCATGTCATCCTCTAATCAATCTAAATCTTGAACTCCAAGTAGACTCACTAAATCAAATGAGCTCAATATCTCATATTGACTCATTTGGGCATGACTATGCACTTCGTGGTCTCACTCTTCAAATAATTAATTTTTAAAAGATTTTAAAAATAATTTTTCAAAGATTTTTCTAATAATTTTTAAATGATTTCTTAAAAGATTTTTCAAATAATTTTGAAATGAATTTTTAAAACTTTTGAAATGATTTTGAAAATATTTTTCAAATAATTTTGAAATGAAGTTTTAAAGATTTTGAAAAGATTTTTCAAATAAATTTAAAAGAATTTTTAAAAGATTTTGAAAAGATTTTTCAAATAAATTTAAAATTAATTTTTAAAAGATTTTTAAAATAATTTGAAATTGATTTCATTAAAAAAGATGATATTAATTATGAATTTAATTTTGAATTTGAATTTTTTATAGTTACGAGTTTAATTTTGAATTTGAATTTTCAATTCCTTAGTCATCTCACTCGATCTAAATTTTCAATCAAGTACTCCTATAATTGTTGTGAGATGAATTGAGGTTCAACTTAAGGGTTTGGTTTAATTTTGTGTTAGATTTAGGTTTAGCTTTGTGTTCAACAAGTAAGCATTCTTTGGATAAACTTCTGGGCTATGGTGAGTCACAAGGAACTCATTAAAGTAACCATGCCTTCGAGGTTTTCCAAATAGTCCTACCCATTGAACTTAATACTAAACCTTGGTTTAACTAGTTAGGATCCATTTAAGGGTAGCTTCGGTCAGTTCCACTTGGCCAAATGCACCAGGTCGAAGCCATATCTTCCTAGACATGCGATGCCCAAGCTTCCCTAACGTACTATCATCAAAAAACTTCACCAGTACCATGGGTTAAGTTAAACCTAGCCCATTTTATCTAACCTTAATTACCCTGTCGGGTAGTCTACTCTTGTTTACCCATTTCGGGTAGATTAAGTTCGGTTACCCAGTCGGGTAGTTTAGTTTGGGGGTGCCAGCTATTCTGGATCCTCCTTCTATTTGATTATATTCCTTTAATTTTATTTGTTAAGATAATTATTTATTTATTTATGAATTAGATTTGGGTTATATTTAGATTAAGTTTAGTAAATAAAAGGTACTTGATTATAGCTTGGTATGTAGTGTTTAAGTTTTACTTTAGACTTATAACCCAAGTCTAGATTTCGAGATTTGACTAAATTATTAACAATCTTCTCTAATTTATCAATTTTATCTTTTAAAATATTATTTTGTATCTTTAATTTTCTAAGAGTTAATTTCTTATTTTTATTTGCATTAATTTTATTCATTACATTATTAGCATGCATATCTAATTTTGAAGAGAAATCTATACTAGTGCAAGCAGGATTAGTTAAATTAGTGCAATCATGTGTTGCATAAATTGGATTTTCATATAATGTAAATGTACTAACCTTGATTTCTTCCTCTGGATTCTTGGGTCTTCTTTCTGGGCATTGTCTTTTGTAGTGACCCATTTGTTTGCATTTGGAGCATTTAATTTGTTCCTTCCCCTTTTTGATCATTTTCTCCTTCTTCTTCGATTGTACCGGCCGAGTCTTATGAGTATGCCACTCGTTTTTATAGTGTCCTCTCTCCCTACACTTAAAACAAGTTATGTGACATTTGCATTTTGAATTTACAATCTTACCTCTCAAATTCATGACAGGATCCTCCCCCTTGACTATTGCCACCTCGAGTTCAGACTCAGATTCAACAATTTCCTCTCTGGCCATTAGTGCTATGAAATCGGTCTGATCTGATTCTTCTGAGTCTGGTTCGGAGGTTGACTCTGGAGATTCGTATTTGGGTTCGCAGTCTTGTTCAATTTTTGACTCTGAAGGAATCTCATGAAGTTTGAGTAGTTTCTCCTAAAGCTCTTTAGCAGTGTCGAACCTTCTGACTCGATCAAGATCTGAATTTGATAGTCCGCCTAGGAGAATACATGTTGCCTTTGCATTTGTCTCGAAGTTTCTTATCGTTTGTGCATCCCACTTGTCATAGGTGATGGATACACCTTCTTCATTTGGGAGGATGAGTCCAATCTGGACTATGGTCCATGTCTCTACTTGGGTTTTCAGTTGGTGCTCCATCTGGTCTTTCCAGTAACCAAAATTATCGTTGGACAAGAGTGGTAGGCTTGCGGTGTTGTATCCATCTTCATAGGCCATTTAAAAACCTAGCACGCAATATAAACAAAAAAAAACTTGTTCCAAGACTTGGTCTTGGATTAGTAGTGCAGAATAAAGATAGAAATAGCAATTTACAAATTTTGAAAAAAAAATAATAAAATAATATTATTAAAATAATATAAAAAATATTATTTCAAAATTTTCTAAATGCGATATTTCGTTAATCCCAATCAATTGTGAAAAGATGAAACTGAATTTTTTGAAAACAGTTTTGGAGGGAAAAAAAGATGAAACCTCAGTTTTTTTAGCCTAAATAGACGAAAAAGCCACAAAAGAAATGCTCGAATGGTGGTTTCACCTATTCGAAGCGACCCCGCTCTGATACCAATTGTTGGATCGAGATGTGCTAGAGGGGGGGGGTGAATAGCGCTCGTGGCTATTTCGTTCGTTTATCGGAATCGTAAAACGTTCGTCGAGTAATTAAAGTAGCGGAATAAAAAAACAAACACACAAGAACACAGTCGTTTACTTCGTTCGGAGCCTAGATTGCCTCCTACTCGAAGGCTCGCAATCCTTGATCGCTTTCTGTGGGCAACAACTATAAACTCATATAATTATTACAAACTAATTACAAATGTAACTGTAATTAAAGTTATACCGACAACAGTGGTAGAAAAATCTGAGCTCCGGGTCGTCGGAATGTTGCAGCAGCACTTCGGAAGCAATACTTGAGCAGAACACAGCACGAGGAAGCTTTTTCTTTCGTTGTCTTTTGCTGCTGCTCGAACCCCTCTTATAAAGGGTGTTCAAGGCACCTTAAACCCCTCAAAGGCGCCTCCAGGCTGGCCGCGTCACCCGTGTGGATCAGAACTGACCTGGTCGAACTTTATCTTGTTCAAGGCACCTTCAACCTCTCCAAGGTGCCTTCATCAACTTGTTCAAGGCGCCTTCAACCTCTCCAAGGCGCCTTGAAGCTTGCTTCGCAGCCAGCTCAGGTTTTGCACCCGAGCACCTCCAAGCTCCATGGAGGCGCCTCGGACATTGTTCATCCGAGGTTAATCTTTGCACTTTGGTCCCTGCAAGATACATTAATCCCAAATATACCCTGCAGCACAAAGTTAGCACATAAAGCATAATAGAAATGATAATGACAGTCTTCGGACTATCCGAGTCTGACTTCGGGTTTCCAACCGGAAACCCTAGGTCGACCCGACGCCTACTGTTCCCTCTGCGGGGAACGCGTCCTCACCTACTCCACTTAGGAGATTTACCTGATGTCAGTCCGGTCCTCCAGACCGACTGGACTTTCTGCCTAGGGTTACCGCCCCCTAGGACCTAAGGTTGCCGCCTCTTAGGGTTTTCCTCCACCTAGGGTTACCGCCCCCTAGGACCTACGGTTGCGTCCCCTTAGGGTTTTCCTCCACCTAGGGTTACCACCCCCTATGAA
The DNA here is from genome assembly GCF_018446385.1 of Zingiber officinale. Classification (NCBI taxonomy): domain Eukaryota; kingdom Viridiplantae; phylum Streptophyta; class Magnoliopsida; order Zingiberales; family Zingiberaceae; genus Zingiber; species Zingiber officinale. The sequence goes on from NC_055994.1 coordinate 20,449,523, forward strand.
CTAAGGTTGCCCCTCCTTAGGATTTTCCTTCACCTAGGGTTACCGCCCTCTAGGACCTAAGGTTACCCCCCTTAGGATTTTCATTCACCTAGGGTTACCACCCCCTAGGACCTAAGGTTACCCCCCTTAGGATTTTCCCCTGCCTAACCACAGTTAGGACTTTCCTAAAACCTTATTTAACCACGTTAGATAACAAGGAATCTTAACTTTGAATCCCTTTGCCATTATCAAAACTGAGGTTCGATCGTCGGATGCTTACTGCACCAACATCTTGGAGTTCTGCATGGCAAACCGAAGGAGTATCTTGTCAATATATGTGCTCTGACTTAGGCCAAGCAATCTCTTAGATCTATCTCTATAGATCTGTATCCCTAGAATGTGGGATGCCTCACCTAAGTCCTTCATTGTGAAGCAACTCCCTAGCCAGGTCTTGACAGAATGAAGCATAGGGATGTCCTTCCCAATGAGTAGTATGTCATCCACATACAAAATGAGGAAGACAACTATATCCCCTACAACCTTCTTGTAGACACAAGGCTCATCTTCGTTCTTGAAGAAACCAAACTGTTTGATTGCATCATCAAATCGAAGATTCCAGCTCCGAGAAGCTTGCTTTAGTCCATAAATGGACCTATGCAGCTTGCATACTCTGCTAGTATGCTGTGGATCTACAAAACCCTCAGGTTGTATCATGTACACATCCTCGAGCAGGTTTCCATTCAAAAACGTGATTTTGACATCCATCTGCCATATCTCATAGTCATGGTATGCTGCAATGGCAAGCATGATCCGAATGGACTTAAACATCGCTACTGGAGAAAAGGTTTCATCATAGTCAATACCATGAATCTGCTTGAAACCTTTAGCTACCAAGCGACCCTTATAGATAAGTCTATCCATGTCAGTCTTTCTCTTAAAGACCCACTTACACCCAATGGGTTTTACCCCTTCAGGTGGATCAACCAAAGTCCATACTTGGTTGGTGTACATGGATTCCATTTCGGATCTCATGGCCTCTAGCCATTTCTCGGAATCTGGTCTCATCACAGCTTCTTGATAGGTAGTAGGCTCATCATCTATGAGCACAACGTCATCATGGTCAGACAAGAGAAATGAGTATCTCTCAGGCTGATGACGTATCCTATCAGACCTGGGAAGAGGTATGTCTACTTGAACTGGTTGTTGTTCCTCAACTCCTTGTGGAACAACATCATCCACAACACTTTGTGGTTCCAGTTCAACTTCCATCGAGGCTTCAGTGCTATTGTTCGCATCTTGAACTTCTTCAAGATCGAACGTGCTCCCACTAGTCTTTCTAGAAACAAAGTCCCTTTCTAGAAAGACCCCAGTCTTTGCCACAACTACCTTATGCTGACTGGGAATGTAGAAGTAATATCCCTTAGTTTCCTTGGGATATCCAATAAAATAGCACTTGTCAGATTTGAGTCCTAACTTGTCTGAGACTTGACGTCGAACGTAAGCCTCACAACCCCAAATCCTCATGAAAGACACCTGGGCATCTCTCACAGTCGATATCCTATATGGTGTCTTTATCACGGCCTTGGATGAAACTCGGTTGAGTATAAAAGCTACCGTGTCTAGAGCATAGCCCCAAAGGTATGTCGGAAGATCTGTGTGACTCATCATAGATCGTACCATATCTAATAGAGTACGATTCCTCCTTTCGGATACACCATTCCACTGTGGTGTTCCAGGAGGAGTGAGTTGGGATAGAATCCCACACTCAGCTAGGTAGTCACGAAACTCATGGCTAAGGTATTCTCTACCTCGATCTGATCGAAGTATCTTAATACTCTTGCCAAGCTGGTTATGTACTTCATTCTTGAATTCTTTGAACTTTTCAAAGGATTCTGACTTATGTGTCATCAAGTACACATAACCATATCTACTGAAGTCATCAGTAAATGTGATGAAGTACCTATAACCGCCTCTAGCAGCGACATTGAAAGGGCCACATACATCACTATGTATGAGTCCTAACAAATCAGTCGCTCTTTCGCTGTGCCCACTAAAGGGAGTCTTGGTCATCTTGCCTAGTAGGCATGACTCGCACGTCTCATAAGATTCAAAATCAAATGAGTCCAGCAAACCATCCTTATGGAGCTGGGATAAGCGCTTGTCATTTATATGACCTAAGCGACAGTGCCAGAGATAGGTTTGGTTCAGGTCATTTGACTTGAACCTCTTGGTATTTATGTTATAGATAGGGCTTTCAAGATCTAGAATGTAGAGTCCGTTCATCAGAGGTGCACTACAATAGAACATATCTTTTAAATAAACAGAACAACATTTGTCCTTTATAATAAAAGAGAAACCTTTCTTGTCCAAACAAGAAACTGAAATTATGTTCTTAGTTAATGCAGGCACATAACAACATTCATCTAATTCTAATACAAGCCCAGAGGGCAGAGATAGATGATAAGTCCCTACAGCAACAGCAGCAACCCGTACTCCATTGCCTACGCGTAGGTCCACCTCGCCCTTCGTCAATGCCTTGCTATTTCTCAGCGCCTGCACATTAGTACAAATGTGAGATGCACATCCGGTAACTAATACCCATGATGAAGAAATAGATAGATTGACTTCTATAACATATATACCTGAAGTGGAAGTCTCACTTCGCTTCTTCTTAAGATCTTCCAGGTACACCTTGCAGTTCCTCTTCCAGTGCCCGGTCTGACCGCAGTGGAAGCAGGTAGCATCCTTGGCGACCCCTCCTTTAGGCTTCAGTGCCTTGCCTTTGCCCTTGGCTTGGGACTTTCCTTTGCCTTTGGGCTTGCCCTTGCCCTTGTGTTTCTGAACCATCAGAACAGAGTGGGGCTTTGCCTTCTTAAGGTTCAGCTCAGCAGTTCTTAACATGCTAAGCAGCTCGGGCAGTGACTTGTCAATTTCGTTTATATTGTAGTTGAACGAACTAACTATAGCTATCCGGCAAGGATTGCAAGATCAGGTCAGTGGCCAGCTCTTGGCCATGTGGGAATCCCAACCTCTGTAGGTTTTCTATGTACCCAATCATTTTGAGTACATATAGGCCTACGGGAGCCCCATCTGACATCTTGCACTGAAACAGTGCCCTTGAGATCTCAAATCTCTCATGCCTCGCTTGTCCTTGATACAGTTGATGAAGATGTTCAACCATATCGTAAGCGCCTATTAACTCGTGTTGCTTCTGAAGCTCAGAGTTCATGGTCGCGAGCATTAGACAGGACACATCTAATGCGTCATCTTGATACTTCTTGTAAGCATCTTTGTCAACTCGCGGGGCATTGGCAGGAGGAGCCTCCGGAATGGGCTGCTCCAGAACGTACAGTTTACGTTCCTGAGTGAGAACTATTCTCAAGTTCCTGTACCAGTCCAGGAAATTTGCTCCGTTGAGATTGTCCTTCTCAAGGACAGAACGCAGAGAGAAGGTGTTCGTATTCGACGTCATGGTTTATCTACAACAGAAAAATACAGAAAATAAATATCATTTTCTTTAAATCATTTAATTAGGTCTTTAACTAAATGATGCTCCCACTGAATTCTATAATTCATGTGGGACAAGATCCACATCATACTAACCCTTGAGTTAGCTTTGGCTAATACGCCCAAGACTTAGTATGATCGGTAGGTAACGATTTATCAATTACATCTCTATGCAACTCTTGTTTATAGGATCATTATCCGCAGTTATATTAAAACTTGAGTTAGCTTTCGCTAATACACCCAAGAATTAATATAAATGTGATTTATGTCCTATCTTTCCAACCATTGGAAGATTGCCTATAGTTGTACTCGATCCAACCGAGTTAACTAGGAATACTCAATCTAATTGAGTTTGTATTCGCCCATGCGTTGATAAGCGGGACCAAGATTGTCCCTCCGTACCCTACCAAGATAATATGTGTTGCTCTGTTTTGGCAGATTCAACAACACATGTGATCGAGGTAGTGATAGGTATCACGACACGGTAGACATTAGAGTTGACATGATTTAGATCTAATCTAAACGATGATGCGTATCATATACTCGATATAGATCTAATCTAATCGTGGGGTGCATCATGTGCACGACTTAGATCTAATCTAATCGTTAGACACTAATTAATTACTTAATCATGCATCACATATACACAAGCAATTAATTAAATTAATTTGTGATTTAGTCATGGCCCTACTACAATCTTCTCAAGCCAATGAGAAGATCGGATGGTCAACCTAAGGTCAACAGCTTCTCAAGCTTCTCCCTTTGACCACCTTGTGTGCTCACGCCCTCCTCGTAACTCTGTCTCGTGTGGACCTTCCACAGCTCCAATTTTGTACATTACAATTTTGAAACTCGAGTTACATTCGAGTCGAAACTAATTTACAACAAGAATAAAAATAAAGGCATGACGCGCAGGTCGCGAAAAATAAAAATACAACACGCACATCACATCACGGCACGCAGGCCGTATTATGAATTACAACACATTTATTCCAATCCAATTGGGTCTTTTGGGCCATGACTATCACAAATTATACATAATTCTAAATTATGTATTTTCTATAATTTTCTGAAATTTTAATACCAATTTTTACGAGTAAAAATTTCCGGCGGTCCCGTTTAGCGATTTTCGGGCGCAATCGCGGAATGAATCCCCTTGCGGGGCCAGGGGCAGCGCCCCTACCCGCGATCTAACCATCGCAAGGGTTCCTTAGCGATCCTACAGCGCCTCAGCCCATTGTCCCAAAAGGATTTGGGGCAAAACCAAGCCGTTTTGGAAAAATCTTCCCGGTAGCGCAAGCCTACAAGTGCCGAAACACTTGTGCTTCGCTTCTACGAGAAAATTACCCATAAAAACTATAAAAAACCTAATTTACAGAAAATCACAGAATCTATATTTTTCATAAAAATAAAAAATAAACTCGTACAAGTCTTTGCACGTGGCTCTGATACCACTGTTGGGTTTTTCGGGCCGCGAAAACTCCGAAAGCCCCAGCCACCGGATCCGTGCAAAGAAAAATCTTTCAAAAAATATGAGTATGAGTTTCAAAACTTCGATCTACAGTAGATCTACAAAGGGGAAACCTTTTATACCTTCAATGCGTGCCCTTTTCGTATCCCGCTTGTCCAACGGCTTGCCGGATCTCAAGATTGTCAACGTAGACAATCCTCTACACGTATCCACACGAACACACTAGATGGAGAAGGACCAAACAAGGTGTGCTAGCACCTATGGTGTTCGGCCAAGGTAGGAGAGGGAGAGAAGAAAAATGGAGCAAGGAAGAAGAAGATGGAATGAATGAGAATAATTCCCAAAATGAAACTTATTCAACCCATTCATGTGGCCGGCCACATTAAGAGCATAAGTAACTCCCATGGAATGCCAAGAGTCACAACTCTTGGTAACTCCCATGAGGTGGCATCCCACTTAAGCAACCATGATGATGTGGAACATCATTATTGGCCCACTCAATGCCAACTCACCAATGAGGTGGCATAAAGTCAAGTCAAACTTGACTCTTCATCTTCCTCCCAGGCCAAGTCAAACTTGACTTAATCTCTCTCATGGTTGATCTAATCCAACCATTTAATTCAAGCCATTTTAATATAATGAATCTAATTCATTTAATTAAATTGATTCAATGAGTCATAATCTAAATTAAACTCATTGAACACATGAATCAACTTGAGTCCAACTCAATTAGCCCAATTAGAATTACTCTTAATCCAATTTGATTCATCAAATGAATCTAATCCTCTTGGTTCATCATATGAACCTAATCTCCATCTAATTATCCTTAGTGTGTGACCCTATAGGTTCTTGTAACGTTGGCAATGCCCCTAAACCCATGTAGGAGCATAAGTAATGAGCGGTATCTAGCAACACATCATTACTACCCAATGTTACAAGAATGTTGAGATCCAACATCACCTTGTGACTACTAATTGTGACTTCTCACAAAATATGACAAGTGTCCTTCTATCCTAGACATCTAGATTGATCAATGTGAGGCATAGACCGTGTCATCCTCTAATCAATCTAAATCTTGAACTCCAAGTAGACTCACTAAATCAAATGAGCTCAATATCTCATATTGACTCATTTGGGCATGGCCATGCACTTCGTGGTCTCACTCTATCAAGAATATCGATGTCGCTCCCATCATATAGGAGGGATAGATCCCATCTACATCACTCACATCCCTCTGCATAATTTGTTACATACCCAGTAATCGCCTTTATAGTCCACCCAGTTACGGGTGACGTTTGACGAAACCAAAGTACATAACTCCTTATGTAGGGATCCATGGTGACTTCAGGTCTAAGGACTAGTAGTCATACTAATAGCCACATGAGAAAGTATATGACACTCATATAACGATCCATGATACTTTCTCATGGCGGGTCATTCAGTATACATTCTCCAATGCATACCCATGTGTCAACTTGATATCTCCATATCCATGACTTGTGAGATCAAGTCATCGAGTTGACCTACATGCTAGTCTTATTGCATTAACATTGTCCCTGAATGTTAATACTCGACTAGGAATGATTAAGAGTAGTGTTCCCTATATCATCTCACTATCGGTTCAACTAACCGATTGATATAGGTGAGAACCGTCTACTCAAGGACGCTATTATACTTAGTTTATTTGGCACCAATACAAGTAAGTATAATAACCAAAACACATGCCTTTATTTATATAAATATGATACGATAAGTCCATAATACAATCATCGAATGATTGGCTCTAGGGATTTAACTAACACCAACTGCCTGGCTTTACTCACCAGGACTTTCACCTGCCTAACCTCTAGTTAGGATTTTCCCAGTCAAGTATCTAGTCAACCCTTTGACCTACTTGACTCTTCATATCTAACTAGTCAGTCCTTGACCAGAGGGGAATTGTATCAACAATCTCCCCAATCGAACGATTGCATCTGCAATCTTCATGTATTGTCAAATATCGAAATCCAAATATCAAGACTCAAGCTTGAGCCAACTCAAGTTTAGTCAACCAGGTCAACTTTGACTTAGGGATATTGCACCAACAATCTCCCTCTTTTTGATATTTGACAATACGTTTTAGTTAGGCTAATCCCATAGCCTCAACTTCTTCTTCATGCCAATGCTTGCATGAGGGTTTTCTTCATTCTCTTTCTTTTCTAGAGGGAAAACTCTCCCTTTGGATAATGAATGCCTAACTTAAACTCTATATTCTTCTTCTATTGGCACACATAAAAAACTCCCCCCCTGAAGAGTTACTCAACGTTGTTCACAACCTCACATATTGTTCACAACACTACAATGAAGGTCTCATACCCTTCATTATCTTCAATGCTCACACTTGAGCATTAACAATTTCAACAATGAAGGTCTCATACCCTTTATTGTATCCAATGCTCACCCTTGAGCATTATGCTTTCCAATAATGAAGTGTTGGTGCGGGAAACATCCGACGATTGAACCTGGGTTTTGATTATATCAAAGGGTCCAAAGTTAAGTTGTCTTGTTATCTAACAAGGTTGATTGAGCTTGTAGGAAAGTTCTAAGTTATCTTAGGCAAAAGTCCTAGCTGTGGTTAAGCAGATGGAAAACCCTAGGGGGCGGTAACCCTAGGTCCTAGGGGTGGTAACCCTAGGCGAGGAAAAGTCCTAGCTACGGTTAGTCAGGTGAAAAACCCTAGGAGGTGGTAACCCTAGGTCCTAGGGGGTGGTAACTCTCGGTGGAAAGTTTTGGCGGGTCGAGTGCTTCAGGCAAAATCCTAGAGTCGACGACTCTATATTGAAATCCTAGTGGTCGCGGGCTGACTGAAAGTCTGGGCGGGTCATGGAGCGGGCGTCTAGCATGAAGACCGGAAGCATCGAGCGCTGAGCAAAAGGTAACTTCTCCTGAAAGGAGTAGGTGAGAACACGTTCTCCTGTGAGGGAATAGTAGGCGTCGGTTCAACCTAGGGTTTCTGGAGGAAATCTAAAGTTAGAACCGGATAGTCCGAAGGCCGTCAAGTCATTAATTCAATTCATATATTTATCTAACTCTATTTTGCAAGAAGACTAATGATTCTGAAGGTTGATGTTCAGCCTGGATTGGTTGACCGAACCAATCGGTCGACCGAACCTCCAAGCAAACATAGCAGAGTTTCAGCGAGTGGACTGGGTTCGATCGAGGGATCGGTCAACCGAACCTCTGGATCGGTCGACCGAACTAGGGATAAGCGATGGTGTGGCTGAGCCGAGTTGATCATACCAGATGTGTTGGGGATCGGTCAATCGAACGGAGGGATCAGTCGACCGAACAAAGAAAGTATATCCGAGCAGAAGAACCTGAAGGTGGACTGATTTAGGCGGGATCGGTCGACCGATTAGGAGGATCGGTCGACCGATCGACGGTGGGTCAAACCTGATCCCGAGATCAGGGGATTTGGATCAGATCAAGATCGGCTATAAAAGAAGGGCTCGACCAGGTGCTTTGACAACAATTTTTGAATAACAACTTGAGCTCTTGCGCGCACTCTGAAAACGTCTAAATGCTGCTCCGACGACGATCAAGCTAGAAGTTCTATTTCTCCAAGTTGTTGGGAACAAGTTTAATTTTGAGCAATACTTTTAAGCTACATATTTGTACTTGTACTCAATTTCCAAATCTATAATGATTGCCCAACGAAAGTGATCAACGATTGCGGGCCTTGGAGTAGGAGTCGCCACAGGCTCTGAACCAAGTAAAAGAAAGCTTGTTAGCATTGCTTGTCTTTTCAATATTTACTCCGCTACGTATTCTGTATGTTTTCTGAAACGAGTGAAAAAGCAACGCGTGCTATTCACTCCCCCCCCCTCCTCTAGCACGTCTACGATCCTACATGAAGGTCCCATACCCTTCATTGTAGCCAATGCTCCTCCTAGAGCATTCTTCTTTCCAATAATGAAGATATCCGATCTACCATTGTTTCCCCATGCTTAACCTTGAGCATTTTACAAAACGAAGGTTTTACCACCATCTATGGTTTCAGAAAAATATTTCCATGTTTTTAAAGAGTAGCTCCCCCTAAAAATATGCTTCAAACTTCTATCATTGAACCAACAATGACTTGGAATCCCTAAACCTTTAGGAAACCCAAAATTAGAAGTTTTGAGGTTCAAAAATCAAATATTGAAATTAAATCTCAACCTAAACTTCAATCTAGTGGTCCTTAACCATTTCTCCTTGTTTTCATCATGAAAACTACCCTTAAATGTATATAAATATATTCGAAGGAGTTAGGAGTGGTTAAAGAGGTTAAAAATGGCTTAAAGTGCTGAAATCAGACTTTCCCAGCCAAAATCAGCCTTTCAATCGATTGGGTTGGGACTCAATGGATTGAACTTGTTTCAATCGATCTCCCGATCGATTCCGCAAGCTTCTGTTCGTGGAGGAAGTGCTTGAATCGATCCACTGATTGATCCAGACTCGAGTGAATCAATCGGCTGATCAATTCAGCAAGCTTGTACTCACGAGAACACTCTTCACAATTGATCGACTGATCGATTGAGCTTGACCAATCGATCGCCTGATTGATTGGGTTTATGAATTTCTAAAATCGAATTTCAATCAAAATTTAGAAATACCCTAAAAATTCTATAAAATTCTAAAAATCATGAAAATTATTGTAGACATTATTTAGGGTATATACTATCAAGGAAAAATAGTTTTCTAAGAAAATACTTCCTATTTTCAAAGATTGACACAAAATTAGAAACTTGTAAATACTTCAATGTTTCTTCCAAGTTTGTGTCTAACTTTTCAATGATAATTACTATCAAAAGATAGCCTTCACCAAGGTTTTTTAAAGTATATTTAAAATGATTTTCAAAACCAATTTCCAACCATGTTCTTTGGGTTCAATGCACATGGCTTGTACATTAACTTTCCCAATGATTGGAGTACACATAACTATGTGCTTTGATGAAGTCAAAATTCAACTAGATGCACTAAATCAACATCTTGAGTCTTGTTAACCATTCTAGCATCTCACTTGTATCTAATGTTCACTAAAATACATACAAGTCACCTTATAGTCTTTATGAGATGTAGATTTTGGTTTTGCCCTAAACTAGGGATCATGCATATCCATCTAACCATTTTAGAAATATGAGCATCCACCTAAGATGTCACTTGTTAGTAAATATCATTGTCCTTAATTATAAGAAAATTAAAATAATGCATGATGAGTTATGACATACATCAAAAAGAAACAATTTTTAAAAGAAAATATACTAATGCTACTTGATGTATGTATGACATGACACGATATTTTTATATTTTTTATAATAAATATGAATGCAAAATATGATGTCATGGCATATGATAGGAAAACAAAGCATGGCAATTTAGTATAAATAAAATATACCTAGATATTCTACCTAAGTATCCTTAATCCTTAGCTAAATTAAAATCTAATCCTAGATTGCCCATATTTTCACAAGAAAATGTCAAAACCCAACTTCGCATTTCTTTTACTCTTGGTTAGTTGTGCCAATTTAAATTAAGTGTAATTCCTCAAATTTTTAGCATATTTTACTCTTCCAAAGAGTAAACAATTTATCTTCTTCATTTTCAAAGGTTAACAAAAACCTTGAAAATGCCTCCAAGTGTCAACTTTATCAAGGTTGAGTTAACCACCCTACCTATTTAGAGTTGACACTCTCTAAACCCATCTAGGGTGTAGAGAATATGCTCCTCAGAACCCAAAATCTATTGGTGCTTCTTGGATGCTCTAGGTACTCACTAGGGATAACTTTCCTAGTTACCTTCCTAATGACCTTTTAGGCTTCTTAGGAGCCTTGGTCACTTACTCTAGGTCAACTCTAGGGATTGCTTCCCTTGTGACCTTCTTAGTGACTTTCTTGAACTTCTTAGAAGTCTTAGTCACGTTGGTCTTGGTAAAAATACTCCTAGGGATAACTTCTCTTGTATTTTTGACTTGACCGATAGACTTAGGGTTGGTTCCATAACTATATAGAACCCTATGGTATGAAGGAAAATCCTTCTTGGCTATGGGTTTGTATTCCAAACCTCTATAACCATTGGATGGCTCTTGTCTAACTCTCCCTAGGTTATGCTCATTTTGACCCTTAATAATATTTTCCATTTTCTTTAAGGTCTTTTCAATTTTGTCAAGCCTTGACCTCAATACTTGATTTTCTTTCTATAAATCCCTAGATTTTGGTTTATCATTAAATCCTTGAGCATTTCTATTTCTAGGCTTATAACTAAGGTCCTTAGTATTCTTGCCTAGTTTATCTACCTTCCTAACCTTAAGTGAGGTAGTCTTGGCATGAAAAGCTACATATTTTCCTTTAACACTATCATGCCTCCTATTTTTATGGTAAATAGCATTAAAACGATATAAATTAGAACTAGCATGCTTTTTACCATGATTTAAAGGAATTGGCTCAATAAATGATACCTTGGGTTTTACCTTGAAAGCTACCCCTTGACTTGTGCTTCCTCCTTTAGGCTTGACCGATTCCTTCCCCTTTGGACATTGGCTCCGGTAATCTCTTTTTGGTTGCAAGAAAATCACACAATGTGCTCCTTGCTCTTCTTTGTTGTGGGGGTGGTCTCCTTGGGCGTTGGTGCCACTTGTCCCTTCTTCTTGGCCAATTTAGGGTACTTACTCTTGTAGTGACCATGTTCCCTACACTCAAAATATATAATATGATTTTTATTTTTAATTGAACTAATTATACCTTCACGTGTAGGGATGGCACTCGATCCTCCAATTGATTTCGCTTGACTTGTGGAGGTTGCCTCATCCTCTTCTTCTTCACTTGACCCGGAAGTAGAAGCCTCTTCTTGCTTCGGTGTCAATGATCTGTTGGTGCAGCGGAGGCCGGTAAGAGGAGGGGTGAATTGCTTCTGAAAAATAAAAACTATACCCTCCTCGGAATTTTCAACTCAAAAGTGCAATAGCAATAATTAAATCTCAGAAGTAAAGAAACAGAACTGAAAAGGAACTCAGAAGTTAACCTAGTTACAACCAAGAGGGTTGTTAATCTAGGGCGATGAAAAATGCACTCGAAAACGTCTCCTTCTCTGAAGGCGGAGAAACCTTTTACACTTTGGAAGCTTAGAAATATTGGTAGGAAAGACTACACAGTTGATTGCTTGAGTTGTTTTTCATTTCCTAGCTCCAGGGGCCTTTATATAGCTCCTGGAAAGTCTATCCCGAGGGTCTAAGGCACCTCCAACAAGGTTCAAGGCGTCTCCAGCTCGGTCACCGGATAAAACTTTATCCGCAACGCAAATGGTCACTTTTGACCAGTTGAAGGTGCCTTCATCAAGTCTGAAGGCACCTTCAAGCTTGAGGCGCCTCCAAGGCAGATTGAGGTGCCTCCAAGTTGGAGGCGCCTCCAGTCTGGCTTGAGGCGCCTTAAGCTCTATTTCCAACATCCTTTCGCCTTGATTTGACTTCCGTAGCTCCATGCGATTGGGTGATTTCGGCCAACCGAAATAGGGCTCACCCGAACCCAATTTTCGGCCTTCTCCTCGAGCAGGCTTCCGTCCGGCTTCTCATCCCTCGAACGCCGCGCACGTTCTTCTCGTCTACCGGAGTACTCTTCTGCAGCTCTCTCGTCCTTCGGACGCACCGAGCCCGTCGGCTCCCTTCCCGTGCTGTCCTTCTCGCTAGCTGCATCTTCCGCTCGACTTCCTGCGCTCCTAAGCTCCTACACACTCAGCCACAGGGATCAAACACAAAGCAGGACCTAACCAACTTAATTGATCACATCAAAACACCCACGGGGACCAACAATCTCCTCCTTTTTGATGTGCATCAACCCAAGTTCAAGTTAGGGTTAAAATAGATAGAAAAGTAATTTTAAAAGAAAATTACTAAACTAACATATTAAGCATCAGTTTGAAATAAATAAAATTGTAACTACTAAATTAAGAGTTAACAAGAAAAAATATTTTTAATTTAAAAAAAAAAATTCTCCCCTTAACATGTACTTTTCTAAACTTGTATCTTTCTCTCCCCCTTTGATCACAGTAAAAACGGGGTAACAGAAAAAAAATTTTAGCAAAAATTTTTAAGTTAGAAAAATTTCTAATTTAAGATGAAAAAATGTCTAAGTAAGCTGAATTTATAGAATTTTCAAAAATAGAAAAATAAAAAATTTCTAAGTAAAATTTCTAAGTGACAAAAGAATTCTAACTAAAATGATTTATTTGAATTTTTCAAAATAATTTCTAAGTCAAAAAAATTGTTTTTTAGAGTTTTTTTAAAAAATTCTAAGTAAAACTTTCAAGAGACATTTTTCTAGATATTAAAAAAAATGAATTTCTAAGGAAATGTTTAAAAACTTTTCAAAGCATTATTTAATTCTAATTTTAATGTTTTTTTATCAGAAAGTTAATTAAACATTTTTATTTCGATATTTCGGCTTCCAGGTCGTGGCGAGGCACTAGGCCTTCTTGGTTATTGGAGCAACAACCACTTCCGTAGACAAAGCTTCCATAAAGAAACTCAAAGTTTAATTTTCTTACTGTAAGCTTTTAATTAATTAAATTAATTTAGCACAGATTTCAGAACCCAATAGAGGTTCCTTCCTACAGGGTTGGTCAAAAACTTAGGGGGTACATATCCTTTAAGTATTCTTCTAAGTTGGCCCTGATGTTTTCTTATATACCAGTTTAATTTTCCATATAACTTTATTTTTGATTTTGGAAATCTATTTAAGCATGCATCAGTTTTTAAATTTTAAATTTCTAATTTTAGATTATCATTTTCTGATTTTAGATTATCGTACATCTCAAGTGGACATGCTTTTACTAATTTCAATTTCAATTCAACATTTTCTTTTTCTAATTTGAATAGGTCTTTAGAAAGAGACTTAATAAAGAGAAAAGACTGAGTCGGGGTTAGATTGCGTACCTGACTTACCTGACTCGGTGACGCTCCCCCTTCATCGTCACTTTCTGCTGATGATGTTCCTCCCCCTTCATCTATGCTCATCTCTGATCTAGACTCTTCTTCTATCTAATGGTTAGCCATTAGCGCTAACCCCGAGAAGGCTTCGATGTTTGGTTCGGAAGACGACGAATCTGACCACGTGGCCTTCAGGTTCTTGTGCTTGGAGGATTCTGGCTTCTTGTACTTGACCTTTTCTTTCTGCTTGCTCTTTAATTTCGGACAATCATCCTTGATGAACCCTTCTTTGTTGCAGTTGCAGTAACGAACCGTTCTCCTTTTTCACTCATGCTTCTGCGATCTAATTTGTTAGATTTAAAAAACTTATTAAATCGTCTTACCATTAATGCAACCTCATTTTCGTCAATCGAGACTTCGGAGTCAGAACCGTTTGCTCTTGCCTTCAAAGCAATGTTCTGACTTGTCTTTTCTACTCTAATGGGCTTTGTAATTTGAGATTCGTGAAGTTCAAAAGTTGAAAATAGATTTTCTAGAGTACTTACACTACAAGAAAAACGTCATTCAACAACACTCAAACGACAACGGTTTTATACCAAACCGTTGTCTTTTTGCCTTTTAACAACGGTTTTAACAAAAACTGTTGTCTTTTAGTAATTTTTTTGGCCTATGACAACGGTTTTTAAAAACTGTTGTCTATTTATGTTTTTTTGGGGATACGACAACGGTTTTTAAAGGGTACGACAACAGTTTTTTTAAAACTGTTGTCTATGTGCGCTTTTTTGAGATTACGACAACGGTTTTTAAAAACCGTTGTCTATTAAATGTTGTTGAATGCGATTATTTTTTCTTTCGCCACTTTTTCTCCTTCGTCATTTTTCTGTCAGTGTTGTTTACGCCTTATTTTTTTCTGTCTCTTTCCCAAAACCCTACTCTTCGCCGCCTCCTCCTCACCGCCCTCTTCGCCGCCTCCCTCCTCACCACCCTCTTCACCGCCTTCTTCGCCGCCTCCCTCCTCACCGCCCTCTTCGCCGCCTCCCTCCTCACCACCCTCTTCGCTGCCTCCTTCCTCGCCGCCCTCTTCGTCGCCTCAACTTTCGGCCTCGCCACCTCCTCCTCGTGGCCTCTACTTTCAGCCATCTTCACCGCCTCCTCCTCGTCGCCTTGACTTTCAGCCATCTTTGTTGCCTCCTTCTCACCAGCGCCTCCTCCTCGCCACCTCGACTTTCATCCATCTTCGCTGCCTCCTCACTAGTGCCTCCTCACTTCTGCCACTGGAATCATCGACACAAAATGACATGATGGATAAAGGTACGACAAACTATTTCCTTTATTTGCAACAACGACATAGACAAAAGTGTTGTTTTTGTTGCTCAAGCAAGGAACAAGCTGATACAAACAGAACTACGAGCAACAAAAATAATCTCCGTGTCTGCTCACCAACTCGGAAACTTCTCCTCCTTCTTGAGACTCTCTTGGTTCTGTGATAATTAAGTTGGTTGCAGAGGCGAACAAGTTCTCTTTGACACCCGAGAAGAGCAGTGAGAAGCTTTCTTTTTGTTAAATTTTTAGTTCTATTGGCTTTCTTAGAATCCCCTCTGATGTTTTTCTGATCCTTCTTAGAATTGTAGTTCAAGTGTTGTGTCGTCTCGTTTAGTTTCAAAGGAAAACAATCATATACCTTCTTAGGCTTCTCTTTGTTTTCTTCCTCTTTCATGTTTGTTTTCTTGTAATTTTAATTTCTTGATCCTACTTCAGCTGTCGAGTTCTTCAGTAATTTCTCATCTTACCAATAAAGGTTTTATTCTTTCAAATTTGATCTGGGGAATCCTTTCTTTCACAAGAGAAAGGTTTATTTTACAGAATCGATTGTATGTTTTCTCATTTCAGAATCTTGTTTGTGCATGTTTCTTTACAGTTTGTCGATATTGAAAAGTTCTTTTTCTCCACCACAATCAGGTTACAATGCCAGATATTCAGTTAGGAGGTCAATCATTGAGATCCCATGGGGCTAAACTTGCAAGGTTCCACATGCATGACTGGGTCATCCTCATCCTCCTCGCGATAGTAGATGGATGTCTAAATCTCATCGAACCTTTCCATCGGTTTGTGGCACAAGACATGATGACAGATTTTATGTACCCATTGAAGACATGAACACAGTGTCGTTTTGGGTTGTTCCTGTGCGACGCGTCTAGTTTCTTTCAACTGGTTAAAAGTGTCTGTCGGCTTTGTTCATTGCGTAACACTATCTTCTTCTTCTTCTTCTTCTTCTTCTTCCTGGCAGATACTCGCAGTTCTATTACCTTTCTCAATTATGAAGCTGCACACCAAGGATCAGGCGAAGGAAGGCGAGAAGGAGTCTAAATCGCCGCCCGTCGCTAAGTGGGAACCGTCCATCGAGGGCTACCTCCGTTTTCTAGTCGACAGCAAGATCGTTTATGATACCCTCGAAACGATCATCCAGAAGGCCGCCTATCCCTGGTGTAAGTTTTGGTTTCCATCTTTGATGAAGTCCTTAGTTATCTCTACTTGTTAAGCTTTGGTACGTTTAATCGAGGACAGAAAGCACAAACTCTGATAAGCGATTTATTCAATTGGGAAATCAGACAAATTTAGCTTTTGAGATATAATAATTGAACATCATCAGCTAAAGTTTTCGTTGACCGTTCAAAGCTGTTATATTTACTGCTGCGTAGATTTTGCTTCAAGTATACAAGCCATCATTTTTATAAATCCTTTGGCTCAACAAGAAAGGTTCAGCTACACTTCTACATAGGATAAAGTTTGTATGTATCAGTTGAATTTTCTTTTATTAATTCAGCCGTATGGACTGTCAAAAAAATCCATCCCAATCCAAACCAAATGAAGGCAGTGGGTGACCTCTTGTGGTTGCGTCGCCTGCAAATTATATTATGTTAAAATTTAGTAGTTGATGGATGCTAAAGTAGTTGCAAAATAAGGATAGGAAATTGGAATAAAACAGGGCATTTGTTGCTTTCTAACTGATAGTTTGGTTTTGTTAGTTTCTATCAGTAACACGCTTGTGCTTGCATGGTAGCTGCTTTTTGGATCTAATGATGAAATAATAAGATAAACTACTATCTATGATATTTTAAAGAAAATTTGATTTTATTTATAGGAACAGGCAAATTGTGGCAATTTACTAGTATTATGTATTTGGAACATAGTTCAGTATATACATAACCATTGTATTGTAGATGCTGAGTTTAGGAGTACTAGCTTGGAAAGGTCTGAAAAATTAGCTAAAGATCTAAAATGGTTCAAGGACCAAGGGCATACCATTCCCGAGCCTTCTTCTCCTGGTGTTTCTTATTCCCAGTATCTCGAGGAGCTATCTCAAAAGGATCCTCAAGCTTTCATCTGCCACTTTTACAATATATACTTTGCTCATAGTGCTGGTGGGCGAATGATTGGCAAAAAGGTACTTAATTTTTCTCTAAATGTCATTTTCCAGATTGTGACCTCCTGAAAAATTGCATCTCTTATGCAAAAGTTGACTTGCCTTGGTCACTCGATGTCACTAATGCTTGTGACCATTACTTTTATATCTAGCTTTCCTTCATACGTTCTTACATATGGTAGTAAGATGTTTGCTCCCTTCGCCACTTCCATTATCACTTGATACTGTGATTTTTTCATATGACTTTTAAGGCACTGAATCTGTCTACTTAGTCTATCCAGAAAAGGTAATATCATAGAATCAGTTTAGCTCTTACAAGAAGCATAATTGTTTCCCTTGGTAAGCATTTTATTCACATTATTACAGTTTTGTCCAGTTTGGAACCAAAATCTCGCAATGAAGAGCATCATGAGAGGAGCATAAAAACTACTTAGAGTTTTAAAATATGTTATTATTGAGGATGTTCAATATTTAAGAAATAGATAGATTCACAGCATGAGCGTTCAAATAGACAGGTTCACAGCAATAAACAACAAAACTTGTTCTTCTCAGGTCAATCTGTTATTTTATCTCCTAGAATCTGTAGAAGGGTAGTATGTCTTGGCTAACAGCATTCATAATTTGCCATGCCTTGTGTATTTGCTGCAAATCATAGTACGTAACACAATCTCATTTAAATAACCCCTTGACTATGGTTGCAGACAGCTTATTTGTAGTTGTGTCTGTACTTCACCATCATGCCATCTATGAAATTCATCTACTCTTTTAGATTCATGGCTAGTTACCTAATTGTATAACATTTAGCGTTTTAGACTGAGTAAGTCTCGATTTTCATGAATAGGTTGGGTGGAGCTAATTAGAGTTTTCTAATTAGATTAAGATTAGGTTTTGTTAGGTCTCTAAATCATTTTATGCATTTTTTAACTTACTTTTGGACAGCGAGTTAGTTCTTTTGATGGAATTATACATCTATGATGCTTAAATTGGGATTGTAGCATACTTTTTGACCAAAGAAGTCTAGATCAATGATAGATTGTTCTTCAATCTACTACTCTTTTTAGCATCTTTATCCTGCTATAATGTTATTCTTTAAGATTATGTTGCATTGATTTTTGTTACTCTTTCTGGATTCATTTTTATTTAAGGCATTCTTTCCTTTAATGGTCCCTTTTAGAATTTAATGTATGACTTACTCCTTAGCATCATATGGAGTGTGTGGGAATGTTTGCATTAGATTGTACCTTTTAGAATTAATGCTGCTTGATCACTGGGAAAAATAATGTTTGCATGATTTATAATAGAAGCTTTGTATGCAGTGACATAGAATGAAAATTCTGCTTAATAAGAAATTTAAGAGCCACCATATTGTTTCAAGAGGTTACCATTTATGTTACGTAGATAACGCTTTTTGCACTTCTATTAGATGACTATATCAAATGATTTTTATGGTTATGTAACATTTATGCAGTGCAATTAGAATCACACGTACAGTTTAGTTGCTAATTTGTAATATATATCTTTATTCGAATAGGTGTCTTCAAGAGTATTGGGAAGAATGCCGACAAGCTAAAAAAATGAAGAGACTTTAACAAATTAAGGAGTACTAGGAGCTGCAATCCCTCCTCTTCACCGACATCTAAGTAGAAAATCTTGTGTTATATTGTTCTACCTTTGTTTTAATAGTGTTATCATTTTGTTGATTGCTTATGAAATTTTGTTGGTTGCTTATGAAATTTCTTCATAATGTTTAGATATTATTTTTGAATGTTAGAAAATTGTATATTAAATTTTATTTTGAAATTTAGTATTTTGAATGATTTATAATATTGGAAAATTGTGTATTAATTTTTTTTATTTTTTTTCTAAAAAAGACAACGGTTTTTCACCGTTGTTGTAGATAGTTTAAAACTGTTGTTGAAGACCCTGTTATTAAAGATAAACGCTCAAAGACAACAGTGAAAAACTGTTGTCTTTGAAGGAAAAGACAATAGTTTTTCACTGTTGTAAAAAATGTTGTCTTTGCTTTCAAAGACAACGGTTAAAAACTGTTGTCTTTGGGGACCCCTTTTAACAACACGGCCTTTAACAACAGTTCAAAATGGGCTACGACAACAGTTAAAAACCGTTGTTGTTAGGCTTTTTTCTTGTAGTGTTACCTCGAAGTCCTTAGAGATGTAGTACGCATCTACTAAGGACGCCCATTCTTGAGTTCTGGGGAAGGCGTTGAGCGCATACCGGATTGAGCCCGGTTCGTTACTTCTTCTCCAAGATTGGTTAGTTGCATGATCAGCTCTTTGATCCTTGCTTGGAATTGCACTACTTTCTCACCTTGGTTCATCCAAAGGTTCGTTAACTGGGTCCAGAGGATGTTGCGCCTCGCTAGCTTAGCTTCCGAGGTACCTTCGTGAAGCTCCAGGAATTTTTCCCAGAGGTCTTTCGCAGAGGAGTAGCTTCCGATTCGACTTACCTCTTGTGGTGGCAGCACGCTCAGCAGGTGGAATTCTGTCTTTCCGTTGGCAAAAAACTCGACCTGCTCCTTCTTGCTCCACTAATGCTCTTCTTTGTCTTTCGGAACTTCAAAATCATATTTCATAATTAGTAAAATATCGAAGTCGATTTTAAAGAATACCTCCATCCGACGTTTCCACGTCGCAAAGTCTCTGTCGAACTTCGGGGGATGAATATTCGCTTCGGCCATCATCTTGATCGTTGTGCTTCAGTCAACGGTTAGTCCTTCTGAGGCGGTCTGGCTCTGATACCAATTGTTGGTGCAGCGGAGGCCGGCAAGAGGGGGTGAATTGCTTCTGAAAAATAAAAACTATACTCTCCTCGGAATTTTCAACTCAAAAGTGCAATAGCAATAATTAAATCTCATAAGTAAAGAAATAGAACTAAAAAGGAACTCAGAAGCTAACCTGGTTACAACCAAGAGAGTTGTTAATCCAGGGCGATGAAAGGTGCACTCGAAAACGTCTCCTTCTCTGAAGGCGGAGAAACCTTTTACACTTTGGAAGCTTAGAATTATTGCTAGGAAAGACTACATAGTTGATTTCTTGAGTTGTTTTTCATTTCCTAGCTCCAGGGGCCTTTATATAGCTCCTGGAAAGTCTATCCCGAGGGTTTAAGGCGCCTGCAACAAGGTTCAAGGCGCCTCCAGCTCGGTCACCGGATAAAACTTTATCCGTAGCGCAAACGGTCACTTTTGACCAGTTGAAGGCGCCTTCATCAAGTCTGAAGGCGCCTTCAAGCTTGAGGCACCTCCAAGGCAGATTGAGGCACCTCCAAGTTAGAGGCGCCTCCAGTCTGGCTTGAGGCGCCTTAAGCTCTATTTCCAACATCCTTTCGCGTTGCTTTGACTTTCGTAGCTCCATGCGATTAGGTGATTTCGGCCAACTGAAATAGGGCTCACCCGAACCCAATTTCCAGCCTTCTCCTCGAGCAGGCTTCCGTCCGGCTTCTCGTCCCTCGAACGCTGCGCACATTCTTCTCGTCCACCGGAGTACTCTTCCGCAGCTCTCTCATCATTCGGATGCACCGAGCCCGTCGGCTCCCTTCCCGTGCCATCCTTCTCGCTAGCTGCATCTTCCACTCGACTTCTTGTGCTTCTAAGCTCCTGCACACTCAGACACAGGGATCAAACACAAAGAAGGACCTAACCAACTTGGTTGATCACATCGAAACACCCACAGGGACCAACATGATCTACACCCCTCCTCAATCCTAGAGGTTGAGGCTTCATCATCATCATTCTCTTGTACAAGAAACAAGGAGTATGCCCCCTCCTTGTCTTTTTCTTTTCACTTTGTGGAGGATGAAGCTTGTTGTTCTTCTTCTTTTGATGTTGAGCATCTCTAACCTCGGAGTCCTCTTTTTCTTGATCCAATGAGTCCCCCTCTTTGGATTCTTCTTGGTTTGGTACAGTGGAGGAGACCTCATGGAGTTTAGCCAATTTGCTCCATATCTCCTTGACATCTTCAAATTCTCCAATTTGCTTTAAAATATTGCTCGACAATATGTTGACCAACAATTTGGTCACTTTGTCGTTGGCCTCGCTTCTTTGAATTTGCTCCTTGCTCAATTTGCTCTTCTTGAGAGTTTTTCCTTTTGAATTCTTTGAAGCTTCAAAGCCTTCCATTAGAGAAAACCATTGCTCTATCTCCATCATGAATAAATTTTTGATTCTTGATTTTCAAGAATTGAAGCTTGTCATTGTGAATGGTGGAGGCACCCTTGTGTTGTATCCATGTCCATTTTGGAACTCCATTTGAAGTTAAGCTCTTTTGATGAAGTCTTCGACTTGTTGACTTTTGTGCTTCAACTTCTTCTCCCTCTAGCTTGTTGTCCTTTCCAGCCATGATTCCGGTGAAGAGTAACCTTGCTTTGATACCACTTATTAGGATCGATTTGTAGCTAGAAGGGGGGTGGGGTGAATAGCTCGTTGCACGTTGGTTGCTTGCTTCGTGATGATGAAATGCAGTGGAAATGCACACAAAACACACTCAAAACACTAACACTAGGATTTACTTGGTATCTACCTCAAGAAGAGGTGACTAATCCAAGGATCTGACCCTCACACACATATCAACTAAGAAAACTCTCCTTTTCGGTAACTACCAGAGGTGGAGAAACCTCGTACAATCTCCTCACAACAATATACACTCAAACAAGAAGAAAATACACAAGTGTATACATAAAACCCTTTTCTTGCTTGCTCTTGTTGATGTAGATCACCTCTTGGCTCTTGGAAGTGTACCAGCACTTATCCCCAAGAATCTTCAAGAATTGGCAGAAAGATCGTCGGAGAGAATCGTGTGTGTCGGGGAAAAGCACTACGGAGAAGAAGCTCACCAACGACTATATACTTCACACTTCTAGGGCTCTCAATCGATTGGGCATGCTCCCAATCGATTGTCATGTCAGATCCACAACATCCCAGCTATCCATCGCTCACTACCTACAATCATATCCCAATCCATCGATTGATCGATTGGGGAGGCTTGAATCGATCAGCCGATCGATTCAGCCTCCTTGCCGTTCATGTATGAGAAACAACCCCCAATCAATCGGCGATCAATTGGCAGTGACCAATCGATCTGTCGATCGATTGAGAAGCATTATGTTTACGTGATATAAGATCTCAATTGATCGGCTGATCGATTGGGCCAGCCTTCATTTACGCACGCAGCCAATCGATCGACTAATCGATTGGATTATGGTCCAATCGATTGGTTGATCGATTGGCCTCCCTTTGACTTGCTTAAATCAAGTCTAGGATCCCCAATTCCAACATCCGATCAATCGTGACTTGTTGGAACTTCTCATGCCTTGCATCTGGTTAACCTTGACCTGTCGGGACTTCTTCACCAAGTGTACGGTCAATCCTTTGACACACTTGGACTTTTCCCTTCGTGCCAAGTGTCCGGTCAACCTTGACCCACTCGGACTTACCGTTTCATGCCAAGTGTCCGATCCTCCATGACCCACTTGGACTTCCACCGGATGTCCGGTAACCCTTAACCCATCTGGATTTCCTCATGCCAAGTATCTAGTTAATCCTTTGACCTACTTGGGCTTCCCAACACCAGGTGTCCGGTCAACTTTGACCCACCTGGATCTCCACGTGCTTGGCTTCACTCACAGATCTTTTCATCTGCTTAGCTTCACTCACTAGGACTTTTTATCTGCCTGGCTTCACTCACCAGGACTTTCACCTAGCTTCACTCACTAGGTTTTTCACCTGACTTCACTCACCAGAATTTTCCCACTGCTCAGCTTCACTCACCGAGACTTTCACCTGCCTAGCTTCACTCACCGAGACTTTCACCTGGATCTCCACGTGCTTGGCTTCACTCACAGATCTTTTCATCTGCTTAGCTTCACTCACTAGGACTTTTCATCTGCCTGGCTTCACTCACCAGGACTTTCACCTAGCTTCACTCACTAGGTTTTTCACCTGACTTCACTCACTAAAATTTTCCCACTGCTCAGCTTCACTCACCGAGACTTTCACCTGCCTAGCTTCACTCACTAGGTCTTTCACCTGACTTCACTCACCAGGATTTCCCAACTTCCTAGCTTTACTCACTAGATCTTTTACCTGGCTTCACTCACCAGGATTTCTCAATTGCCTGGCTTTACTCACCAGGACCTTCACCTGCCTAACCTCTAGTTAGGACTTTCTCAGTCAAATATCCGGTTAACCCTTTGACCTACTTGACTCTTTTTCATATCTAACTGGTCAGTCCTTGACCAGAGGGGAATTATATCAACAATCTCCCCAATCGAACGATTGCATCTGTAATCTCCATGTATTGTCAAACATTGAAACCCAAACATCAAGACTCAAGTTTGAGCCAACTCAAGCTTAGTCAACCAGGTCAACCTTGACATAGGGATATTGCACTAATAACACTCTCCCGTGTCGTCCTTCTTGCAAGCTGCGTCTCTCGCTCAACTTCCTATGCTCATAAGCTCCTGCACACTTAGACATAGGGGTTAAATACCAAAAGGACCTAACCTGACTTGGTTTATCACATCAAAACTATCATGAGGTATCAATAGATGCAACTGTAGATCAATTGTTGGCCCTTCAGAAATGTAAGGATGATTCTATATTTATAAGTTGTATCATGCTAGCTGCTATGACTCTTGAACTACAGAAACAACATGAACATTTGGATGCTTATGATATTTTCTATCATCTTCGTGAGCTATTTGATGAGCAAGTTAGATCTGAAAGGTTTGAAGTCTCTAAGCTTCTCTTTTGCTCAAAGATGAAGGAGGATTCACCCACATTACAATATGTACTAAAGATGAACGACTACATAGAGCATTTGACATCACTCGATTTTACAATAAATCATGAGTTAGGTATTAACTTAATTCTTCATAGTTTACCAAAAAGTCATTCACAATTTGTGATAAACTATCATATGAACAATTTAGAATTGGTCATTCCCGAGATGATTAATATGCTCAAGATCGTAGAGCCTTCTATTAAAGGTGAACAAAAAACTATGATGTTAGTAGACTCCTCCAAGAAAGGTTCTAAGAGGAAACCAAAACATTAAGCTAAAGAGAAAAGTAAAAAGGATAAGATAGTAGAACATACACAAAAGGGTCCATGCCATCATTGTGGCAAGATAGGACACTGGCGAAGAAAATATAAGATCTATCTTGAGTCTGTAAAGAAGAATAAAGCATCCGATGCCCCATCCTCTTTAGGTATTTTCATTATTGATTGTCATATTATTTTCTTAGACACTGGATATTGGATACTAAGTGTAGCTCACATATATGTAATGACATACCAGGGCTAAGGAATAGCAGAAGGCTCGTCAAGGGAGAAACAAATCTGCGAGTTGGGAATGGAGCAAAGGTTACTGCAGTTGCCATCGGAACATACTTGTTACAACTTCCTAGTGGACTTGTCTTAAAACTAAATAATTATTATTTTGTTCCCGTATTAATAAAGAACATTGTTTCTATTTCTTGCTTAAATAAAAAAGGTTTCTATTTGACTTTTAGTAACAATTGTTATTATATAATGTTGAATGGTATTCTTAATGGCACTGGAACTTTATACAATGACATCTACGCATTAGATACATCTAGTCACACATTCAATATTGATATAAGTAATAAATGCACCCGATTAGATAATCAATTAATCTCTTACTTGTGCCATTGTTGCCTTAGCCATATAAGAAAGAAACGCACATCTGAATTGTAAAAGATTGCAGTTTTCGAATCATTTGAATTAGATATATTTGATACATGCAATTCATATTTAAAAGACAAGATGACAAAGTTACCTTTTTCTGAAAAGGGTGAACGAGTTGATGAGTTACTTGAGCTCGTACATACTGATGTATGTAAACGAATGTCAACTCATGCACTAGGAGGTTATAGCTACTTCATTACTTTCATTGATGATCACTCTTGTTATGGGTATGTATATTTAATGAAACACAAATCTGAAACCTTCGAAAAGTTTAGAGAATTCAGAAATAAAGTAGAGAAATAACTTGGTAAAAATATCAAGATACTTCGATTCGATTGAGGTGGTGAGTATTTGAGCCAAGAGTTTTAAGATTATTTAAGGGACAATGGTATATTGTCTCAATAGACTCCGCCATATACACCACAATATAATGATGTATAAGAAAGGCGTAACTGAACCTTGTTGGACATGATTAGGCCAATGATGGATCATGCAAATCTTCCCAAAACCTTTTGGGGTTATACACTCATGATAGCTGTTTACTTTCTAAATTGAGTCCCGATGAAGGCAATCTCAACTACTCCATATGAGGTATGGACTAGTAAAAAACACTTCATATCTTATTTTAAGATATGGGGATGTTCTGCTTATGTGAAGAGAATTATATCAGACAAGTTCACCGCTAAGTCTGATAAGTGTTTATTTATTGGATAACCTAAGGAAATTAAAGGTTACCAATTCTATCACCCCTTGAAACAAAAGGTGTTTATTTCAAAGCATGTTACCTTCCTAGAGAAAGAATTTCTCTTGCAAGAATCAAGTGGGAGTATGGTTGAACTTGATGAAGTTCAAGAGACTCCAATAAACAATAACGAGATGCCTAGTCAAGAACCACAATCAATTATGATACAACCTCCTTGTAGATCAGGTAAGACACGTAATATTTGAGAGATATGGATCTCTTGTAAAAGAATCGAATGACGTGTTACTCGTTGAGGATGAGGAACCTGCTGATTACAAAGAGGCTCTAAATAGTTCAGAAAAGGACAAGTGGTTTACAACCATGAAGTCGGAAATGGATTCCATGTATGAAAATCAAGTTTAGAATTTGATGGACCCACCTGAGGGCATTATGCCTAAAGGGTGCAAGTGGATTTTCAAGAAGAAAACTGACATGGATGGTAATGTAATTACCTACAAGGCAAGGTTGGAAACGAAAGACTATCATCAAAGGTAAGGCATTGACTATGACGAAACTTTCTCACCTGTAGCTATGCTTAAATCTATTCGATACTCCTGGCCATATCAGCTTATCATAATTATGAGATATGACAAATGGATGTGAAAATAACTTTCCTTAATAGAAATCTCCTCGAGGGCGTGTATATGATACATCCCAAAGGTTTCACATCTATTGACAAAAACAAAGTATGCAAGCTTCAATGGTCTATTTATAGACTAAAGCAAGCATCCAGGAGTTGGAATATTCGTTTTGATGAGGCAATTAAAGAATTTAATTTCTCATAAAATCTAAACGATCCTTGTGTGTATCAAAAGATTAGTGGGAGTGTGATCGTATTCTTGATATTATATGTTGATGATATATTATTTATAGGAAATGATGTGCGAGTTCTACAGTCAATTAAAGTTTGGTTGTCCAAAACATTTTCCATGAAAGACATGGGAGAAGCAACTCACATCCTCTGGATGAAAATCTATAGAGATAGATCGAAAAGGTTGCTTGGTCTTTTACAGTCGACATATATAGATAGAGTACTAAAATAATTTAACACGTCTGAATCCAAGAAAGGTTTCATACCTATGAGGCATGGAATTTACCTTTTGAACTTTATGTGCCCATACACAGAAAATGAGAGGATTTGCATGGATAAGATACCTTATACGTTCACAATAGGATCCATCATGTATGCTATGTTATGTACGAGGCTTGATGTATCGTATGCTCTAAGTGTTACGAGAAGATACCAATATGATCTAGGAATGGATCACTGGACGACTGTGAAGATGATCCTTAAGTACTTGAGAAGAACTAAGGATATGTTCTTGGTATATGGAAATGGTGATATGATCATACGCGGATATACAGATGTAAGTTTTCAGACGGACAAGGATGACTCCAAGTCCCAGTCTGGATTCATATTCATATTAAATGGAGGCACAGTTAGTTGGAAAAGTTCCAAGAAAGATACTTTTATAGATTCTATCTGTGAGGCAGAATACATTGCAGCTTCAGAAGCAGCAAAGGAAGCAGTTTGGATCAAGAAGTTCATTATCGAACTTGGAGTAGTTCCATTCGCTGTTGAAGCATTATCTGTTTACTGCAACAACACCAGAGCTATTGCACAAGCAAAGGAACCTAGGTCTCATCAGCAATCAAAACATGTACTTTGTCGCTATCATCTGATCAAGGAAATCATTAGTAGGAAAGAAATATAGCTCAAGAAATTGAAAGGAACCTAACGGATCCTTTAACAAAGACTCTACCATAAAGTAAGTTTGAGATTCACATCCATGCTTACGGTTTAGGACACTGTGGTGATTGGCATTAGGCTAAGTGGGAGTGTTAGATTTTCAGGGATGTCCTAAGGCAATTGCCTTACAATTTTTACTAAATATAGATGTTGGTGCAATCGACCTCCAAGGTTTTAATATCCGAAAAATATGTTTAAATAATCTTGATCAAGGAAAGTCCTACTCGCGACTAGATAAGGGTGAGAAGTCAACTGAGTGACTAATCCTAACTGCGGTTAGGTAAGGGAAGTCTTAGTTGTTGGTTAGTCTTAGGAAAACGTACCGGTTCCACTGTACAAAAATTTTTGTACAAGTGTCGAACCTTTCCTTAAATAACCTATTGTGTTCTTTAGAAGTTAAATTAGGAATCACAGATGAAACTTAACATCATTGATTCCAAATTTAACTTATCTGTTCTTAATGGTTTGGATTTGAATCGCAAGTGGAACTTAACACTATTGATTCAAATCCACCTATGTTATTAATTCCATTAAATATTAATTTCCAAAATTGGCTTCCAACACTGCATGGCGAAACACAAGGCCTTCTTGGATATGGGAGCAACCACCACCGCCTAATCAAAGCCTTTAAGGAAAGCTAATATTTAATTTCCTTAAATAATTCTAGGTTAACCAAAAAGAACCATCAAATCACAAATTCGAAAAAGAAGAGAACACAAACTCAAAAAATAAATTCGATAAACTAGATCTAATTGTCTCTTGTATGTAGAATTCTTACAAAGAAAATAACTAGTTGATGCGGAAGAAAATTACTAGTTATACCTTCTCTTTGTAAGCTAATGACCTCGAGATCTTCTGCCGTATTGCTCGCCTCTCCTTGGACGTCGTGTGGGCGACGATCCTCCAAGATGAACACCACCCAAAAGCTTCTTCCTCTTCTTCTAAAATCCGGCCACCAACACCACCAAGGAGAAGAGAGCAAAAGGGAAAAGAGAAGGGAGAGAGGGGCCGGCCACCAAGAGATCACCAAGCAAAAGAATAAGAGTTGTATCTCATGAAGTCCCCTCATCCCTTCTTTTATATTACTTGCCCAAGGCAAATAAGGAAAAACTTTTTACAAAAAATAAAATCATCCTCTAGTTTTTCCTTTTCCCTTTTTATTTTTCCTTTTCTTTCCTCTTGATTAAATCAATCACCAACATTAATTTTTGTGATGATTTTTTATTTTTAATTATGGCCGGCCCCTTGCTTGGGCACTAAGCAAGGTGGCCGGCCACCTCATCAAGGGAAAAAGGAAATATAATTTTTAAAAATTTTATAAGAAGAAATCCTCTTATAAAATTTACAAGCTCTCTTTCCTAAAGTAGGAGTTAAAAAATGAAAGTTCTAAAAATTAAAACCATGTTTTAAAATTTAAAACTACTCTTATAAAATTTCCTTTTTTAACATGATGATAGAAAATTTTAATTTTAAAACTTATCTTCCTTTTTTTCTTAAACCATGAGGATGGTTAAAAAGGGAAAGTTTTAAAACTTTTAAAACTCTCTATTAAAACATGTGGTCTAATTCAAATAAGGAAAGTTTTGAAAACTAAAATCTCTATTTTAAAACTTATAGTTTTCTACAAAGAGAAGATTTTAAAAATTCAAAACAACCCTCCCTTTTTTATTTATTGTGGTCAGCCCCTTCATGCTTGGTCACCAAGCAAAGGGCCGACCCCTATAGAAGAGGATGTGGCCAGCCCTTGCTTGGTCACCAAGCATTAGACCGGCCCACTTCTTGGACACCAAGAAGAGCCTTACATTTGGATGGACTTGAGGCTATAATGAGTCTATGACAGGGACCTAGAGGAGAAATTAGTTTTGGCCTTCCGATGAGCTTGAGTATCCCTTGCTCGCCCCGGACACACAACTCAAGTTCATCGATAATAACTCATTCCACTAGAGAGTTATTATCGCACTACCGCACCAATCCCAAATTACATTATGGGCTTCTTCTTATCATGAGTGTATTAGTCTCCCTATGTTTAAGATTACGAATGCCCACTAATTAAGTAAGTTACTGACAACTCACTTAATTAATATCTAGCTCCAAGAGTAGTACCACTCAACTTCATTGTCATGTTGGACTAAGTCCACCTGCAGGGTTTAACATGGCAATCCTTATGAGCTCCTCTTGGGGACATTCTCAACCTAGATAACTAAGACACAGATTCCTTCTATAATCAACAACACACACACTATAAGGAATATTATTTCCCAACTTATCGGGCATAATGATTTATCGAGCTAAACCTCACCCTTTGATAAGTCAAAGAAATAAATATTAAATATATGTGCTTGTTATTATATTAGGATTAAGAGCACACACTTCCATAATAACTAAGGTCTAGTTCTTTTATAAAGTCAGTACAAAAAGAACTTACCTAAATGGTCCTACTCAATACACTTAGAATGTACCAGTGTAATTTATTAATCAAGATAAACTAATACTTAATTACACTACGACTATTTCGATGGTTTGTTCCTTTCCATCTTAGTCATGAGCAACTGTTTATAATTTATAAAGAACCGATAACATGATCTTCTGAGTGTGACACCACACTCCATGTTATCTACTATATAAATTAATTGAACAATTACATTTAACAAATAAATGCAGACATTTGACCAATGTGATTCTTTTATTTCAAAAATAAATGTTTACAAAAGCTAGACTTTTAGTATACACTCTAACAATCTCCCACTTATACTAAAAGACTAAGCTATCATATCTGCTATCATTCATCTGATTCCCATCCCCTCCACATGCCGATCAAAAGCTTTTGCCAGAAGGGCCTTAGTGAAAGGATCTGCCGGGTTATCTGCTGATGCAATCTTGGCGACGACAACTTCTCCTCGCTTGACGATGTCTCGTATCAGGTGGTACTTGCGCTCTATATGTTTACTTGCCTTATGAGCTCGTGGTTCCTTCGAGTTTGCAACTGCACCGCTATTATCACAATAAATTGTGATGATTTTCGGCAAAGCAGGAATCACATCTAAGTCCATTAGAAAGTTCCTGAGCCATACTGCTTCTTTGGCTGCCTCAGAGGCTGCCACATACTCAACTTCCATGGTTGAGTCCGAGACGCATTTCTGCTTAACACTCCTCCATGCAATGGCTCCACCTCCTAGAGTAAACACATAGCCTGACGTAGAGTTACTATTGTCCCTATCTGATTGGAAGTCCGAATCCGTGTAACCCACAGGGAGCAAATCGTCTGCTTGGTAGACTAGCATATAATCTTTAGTCCTTCTCAGGTACTTTAATATATGCTTCACAGCAGTCTAATGTCCTTGTCCAGGGTTACTCTGATATCTGCTAACCATGCCCACGGTAAAACAGATATCAGGTCTCGTACACAGCATTGCATACATAAGGCTTCCTATAGCCGAGCATAAGGAACTGCCTTCATGTCCTCTATCTCCTTTGATGTCTTCAGAGACATCTCTTTAAATAAGGATACTCCATGCCTAAAAGGTAAGAAACCTTTCTTAGAGTTCTACATGCTAAAACGAGCAAGGATTGTATCTATATAGAAAGCTTGGGATAGGCACAATATTCTTTTCTTGTGATCCCTTATAACTTTGATCCCAAAAATGTGTGCACATTCTCCTAAGTCCTTCATATCAAACTGTTTGGACAACCATACCCTTATGTCCGATAATACCTTGACATTGTTGCCAATTAACAAAATATCATCTACGTATAGTACAAAAAATACCACCACGTTTCCGTTACACTTCTTGTATACACAAGACTCATCCGGACACTGAATAAATCCATATGACTGGATTACTTCATTAAATCGGATGTTCCAAGATCTTGAAGCTTGCTTCAGTCTATAAATGGATTGATTGAGCTTGCACACTAGATGCTCTTTACCTTTTTCAATGAATCCCTCTGGTTGCTTCATATGGATGTTTTCTTCAAGACTTCCGTTAAGGAATGCTGTCTTGACATCCATTTGCCAAATCTCATAATCCATATGAGCGGCAATGGATAAGAGTATCCGGATAGACTTAAGCATGGCTACCGGTGAAAAAGTCTCCTCATAATTGATTCCCTCTTTCTGAGTATACCCTTTCGCAACAAGCCTTGCTTTGAAGGTTTCTACCTTTCCGTCTGTCCCTCTTTTCCTTTTGTAGATCTACTTGCATCCAACGGCTTTTACACCATCAGGTGGTTCTACAAGCTCCCAGACCTTATTAGAATACATAGATTCTATTTCTGAATTTATTGCCTTTTGCCAAGATACTGCATCTATACCTTGGAGTGCTTCATCATATATCCGGGGATCAGGTTCATGTTTACCCGAGATCAAGTCCGAAGACTCTCCCAAAAACATGAATCTCTCAGGCTGTCTTACAACCATCCCACTACGACGAGGACCGTCTGTGGTTGTGTATCATGTGTGACACGTGTTGCAGTTTCTTGTGGTACTTCATCTTGTACTGTTGGTATTAAAGTAGACGTGTCCTCTCTTATTTCTTCTAGAACTATTTCACTCATGGGCTTATGGTTCATTACATAATCTTCTTCTAAAAATCGAGCATTGGTGCTAACAATGAGCTTTTGATTTTTAGGATTATAAAATAAACCACCTTTCGTTCCTTTAGAATATTCCACAAACAGACAAACTTCTGTACGTGATTCCAACTTGTTAGTATCTCCCTTCAGCACATGTGCTGGACTACCCCATATCCGGATATGATTCAGACTAGGCTTACACCCATTCCATAATTCCATGGGAGTAGAAGGAACTATTTTAGAAGGAACCATATTCAGAATGTACACTGCTGTTTCCAGAGCATATCCCCAAAAACGAATTTGGTAATTCTGAATAACTCATCATCGATCTAACCATTTCCATAAGAGTCCTATTCCTTCGTTCTGCCACACCATTCTGTTGGGATGTACCAAGTGCAGACAATTGGGATTGAATCCCGACTTCTGATAAGTAATTCCTAAACTCTCCAAAGAGGTATTCGCCACCACGGTCAGACCGTAGTGTCTTGATACTTTTACCAAGACGTTTCTCCACATCAGCCCTATATTCTTTGAACTTGTCAAAGCATTCAGACTTGCGATGCATTAGGTAAATGTGTCCGTATCTTGAATAATCATCTATAAAGGAGATGAAGTATTCATAACTACCTCTTGCCTGGATAGACATAGGACCATACAAATCAGAATGAACCAGTTCTAATGCATCTTTGGCTCTATACCCCTTGGCCTTAAAAGGTCTCTTGGTCATTTTACCTTCCAAGCAGGATTCACATGTTGGAAAATTTTCCAACTCTAATGAACCCAAGAATCCATCGGCTACAAGCCTTAGATGCCAAAGATAATATGACCAAGCCTTAAATGCCAAAGATAGGCTTGGTTCATTTCCAAAGGTTCTTTTCTCTTATTAGAGTTAGAAGATGTGTTATTAATTTCCATATTTTACTTTGTGGGAGAAATTGGATTTAAAGTATATAAATTACCAACCAATGCACCAAACAGATAATCACTTTATTTCTCTTTATAACCACATTGTTACTAAAGGAAATTGAATATCCATCCAAATACAGTTTAGAAACTGAAATTAAATTCTTTCTAAAACTGGGTACATAAAGAAAATTTCTTAAAACCAAATTTCTATTCCTATCAAAAGATAAGTAGACATCTCCCACTGCAACAGCCGTCACCTTAGTAGCATTGCCCATGTAGACGATTATCTCTCCTTCAAATAGTTGTCGGGTTTCCTGGAACCCCTGCAAAGAATTACAGACATGATCAGTGGCTCCCGTATCTACACACCAGGTACTGGTAGATAACACCGCTAAACATGTTTCAACTACTAGAGCATGAGATATACCTTTATTGTTCTGATTCTTACGAGGACAGTCCGCCTTCCAATGTCCTGACTGCTTGCAGATGAAGCACTTGCCCTTCGGCTTCTTCATTCCAGCCTTTTGTCCCTGAGGTTTATTCACTTTCTTTGCTGACAAGACCTGTTTCTTCTTCTTCTTGCCTTTAGACTTAGAAGTAGAACCATTTTCAGCATAGTGAATCTGAGAACTGTGACGAAATATTCCTTCTACTGCCTGTAGTTCTGTCAGAAGTTCCGCCAACGTATACTCTCTTTTGTTCATGTTATAGTTTAGGCGGAACTTCTCAAAACTTCTGGGTAACTTTTGGAGAATTATATTGAGCTGGGTTTCCCCATCGATTTCTCCTCCAAAGACTTGTATTTCATTCAGATAAGCCATCATTTTGAGGATATGGTCCCTTACGGGTGTCCCCTCAGACATGGTGGCTGCCATTAGCTTTCTCATTGCCTCTTGCCTAGCAGTCCAACTCTGGTGCCCAAAGAGTTCTTTAAGATTGTTCATTATATCATAAGCTGTTGGTAAATCTTGATGCTGATGTTGCAACACATTTGACATTGATGCCAAAATGTAACACCGCGCCATCTCATCAGCTTTTACCCATTTCTAATGATACTCAATCTCCTCTGGGGTAGAGTCACCGTCAGGTGCATCAGGGCAAGCCTCAGTCAGTACAAATTTATAGCTTTCAGTAGTAAGAACAATGTCCAGGTTTCTTTTCCAATCAATATAGTTGGAACCAGTAAGTTTGTTCTCTTTTAATATAATGGCTAGTGGGTTGAAAGTCATCCTAAGAATCACAAAAGTAAACTTTGGTCAAGACTTTAAATTTAGAATAATATTGATTCCTCAAACAATATTATTTTAAATTAACCAACACCTCAAATCACCGTGAATATTGCATGTCACGTTAGTGTGGACGTATACAAATTCAACATTTGTAAGAGGAGGGTGTGATCCATTAATTTTATTATCTTGTCATCCTAACTTTATGACAAATAAGATTAATAGTTGGTTTCACTTTGGTCACACAATACAATAGTAGTGACTCCGTTGGGGAGGATACTATTGAATGCGTCTAAGTGTATACCATTACTTGATACTAAATCCATTAAATAGGATTGTGCCCCTTCAGTTGGAGAAGATCACACGCTCCTAAATAATTTCCTATAACCATCCATTAAGGAAATTTGATTTAGTGATCTGCAACAAACCCATCCGTTGTGGAGGGAGGCACTCAGAGCCAACACGCAAGCTTGTTGCATCACTTATAAACCAGTAATGGAGACCATGGGATTTATTAAAATCCCTCTCCCACTTAGTTATTTGAATTGAGGAATTTTAAACTATCCTAGCATACATCACATGCATACACACACATCACAGTAAATAAAAACAATAAATATGGAAATTATTTTCCAACTATTATGACATTTTCTATCACTGTCCTCCGTGTGCTCCAACCCTAGCTGCTGCCATCTTTAGCCACCGCTATCGGGTCGAGTCGTCGCATCCATCTTGCTTCTTATTCTGCTGTGCCTCTGGTGCTCTAAAAGTACCACGCCTCGCAAGAATCCGATCCGCGACAAAAATAGAATTTTACATATATCGATCCTATATTCCACGAGGGAATGTACATGTATTCTAGATCGAACAAAAAATAAAATTCTAAAAATAATACAGCTCCTGCTGTATTTGATACATACAATCATGCACATAAAATAATGCCCTTGACATGTCCAAGGGTCCAATCACACACAATATCTAAAAGTCATAATAGTTGGAGCTTGCAACCAAAGAGTTAGCACATCCTACTATTATCCTGCCTAAATTATGTATGACATGTGCATAACCTATTCGAATTCTAAATACACAGAAGAAAACCCTAGCTCTAATACTAATTGTTGGTTAGTCCTAGGAAAACGTATCGATTCCACTGTACAAAAATTTTTGTATAAGTGTCGAACCTTTCCTTAAATAACCTATTGTATTCTTTAGAAGTTAAATTAGGAATCGTAGGCGGAACTTAACATCATTGATTCCAAATTTAACTTATCTGTTCTTAATGGTTTGGATTTGAATCGCAAGCGGAACTTAACACTATTGATTCAAATCCACCTATGTTATTAATTCCATTAAATATTAATTTCCAAAATTGGCTTCTAGGACTGCATGGTGAGGCACAAGGCCTTCTTGGATATGTGAGCAACCACCACCGCCTAGTCAAAGCCTTTAAGGAAAGCTAATATTTAATTTCCTTAAATAACTCTAGGTTAACCAAAAAGAACAATCGAATCACAATTTCGAAAAAGAAGAGAACACAAACTCGAAAAATAAATTCGATAAACTAGATCTAATTGCCTCTTGTATTTAGAATTCTTACAAAGAAAATAACTAGTATGATGCGGAAGAAAATTACTAGTTATACCTTCTCTTTGTAAGCTAATGGCTTCGATATCTTCTACCGTATTCCTCACCTCGCCTTAGACATCGTGTGGGCGACGATCCTCCAAGATGAACACCACCCAAAAGCTTCTTCCTCTTCTTCTAAAATCCGGCCACCAACACCACTAAGGAGAAGAGAGCAAAAGGGAAAAGAGAAGGGAGAGAGGGGCCGACCACCAAGAGATTATCAAGCAAAAGAATAAGAGTTGTATCTCATGAAGCCCCCTCACCCCTTCTTTTATATTACTTGCCCAAGGTAAATAAGGAAAAACTTTTTACAAAAAATAAAATCATCCTCTAGTTTTTCCTTTTCCTTTTCTTTCCTCTTGATTGAATCAATCACTAACATTAATTTTTTTGATAATTTTTTATTTTTAATTATGGCCGGGCCCCTTGCTTGGGCACCAAGCAAGGTGGCCAGCCACCTCATCAAGGGAAAAAGGAAATATAATTTTTTAAATTTTTACAAGAAGAAATCCTCTTATAAAATTTACAAGCTCTCTTTTCTAAAGTAGGAGTTAAAAATGAAAGTTCTAAAAATTAAAATCATGTTTTAAAATTTAAAACTGCTCTTATAAAATTTCCTTTTTTAATATGATGATAGAAAATTTTAATTTTAAAACTTATATTCCTTTTTTTCTTAAACCATGAGGATGGTTAAAAAAAGGAAAGTTTTAAAACTTTTAAAACTTTCTATTAAAACACGTAGCCTAATTCAAATAAGGAAAGTTTTGAAAATTAAAATCTCTATTTTAAAACTTATAGTTTTCTACAAAGAGAAGATTTTAAAAATTCAAAACAACCCTCCCTTTTTTATTTATTATGGTCGGCCCCTTCATGCTTGGTCACCAAGCAAAGGGCCGACCCCTATAGAAGAGGATGTGGCCAGCCCTTGCTTGGTCACCAAGCATTAGACCGGCCCACTTCTTGGACACCAAGAAGAGCCTTACATTTCGATGGACTTGAGGCTATAATGAGTCTATGACAGGGACCAAGAGGAGAAATTGGTTTTGGTCTTCCGATGAGCTTGAGTATCCCTTGCTCGCCCCGGATACACAACTCAAGTTCATCGATAATAACTCATTCCACTAGAGAGTTATTATCGCACTACTGCACCAATCCCAAATTACATTATGGGCTTCTTCTTATCATGAGTGTATTAGTCTCCCTATGTTTAAGATTACGAATGTCCACTAATTAAGTAAGTTACTGACAACTCACTTAATTAATATCTACCTCCAAGAGTAGTACCACTCAACTTCATTGTCATGTTGGACTAAGTCCACCTGCAGGGTTTAACATGGCAATCCTTATGAGCTCCTCTTGGGGATATTCTCAACCTAGATAACTAGGACACAGATTCCTTCTATAATCAACAACACACACACTATAAGTAATATTATTTCCCAACTTATAGGGCATATTGATTTATTGAGTTAAACCTCACCCTTTGATAAGTCAAAGAAATAAATATTAAATATATGTGCTTGTTATTATATTAGGATTAAGAGCACACACTTCCATAATAACTAAGGTCTAGTTCTTTTATAAAGTCAGTACAAAAAGAACTTACCTAAATAGTCCTACTCAATACACTTAGAGTGTACCAGTGTAATTTATTAATTAAGATAAACTAATACTTAATTACACTATGACTATTCCGATGGTTTGTTCCTTTCCATCTTAGTCATGAGCAACTGTTTATAATTTATAAAGAACCGATAACATGATCTTCTAAGTGTGACACCACACTCCATGTTATCTACTATATAAATTAATTGAACAATTATATTTAGCAAATAAATGCAGATATTGACCAATGTGATTCTTTTATTTCAAAAATAAATGTTTACAAAAGTTAGGCTTTTAGTATACACTCCAACATTAGTTTCGACTAGGCAAGGGAAATCTCAATAGATCGTAGAAGTCAGGTGGATTCGATAGGTCTGGAGGACCCAATATTGAATCCCTGGTGGGCTGATCCAATATTGAGTCTTGGTAAGTGAAGCCAGGTGGAGAAAACCCTAGGGGGAGGTAACCTTAGGTCCTAGTGAGTGAAGCCAGGTAGAGAAAATCCTAGAGGGAGGTAACTCTAGGTTCTGGTGAGTGAAGCCAGATGGAGAAAATCCGATGGGGAGGTAACCTTAGGCAACAAGAAGTCTTGGAGGAGTGAACTCCAAGCAAGGTTGATAGGATGGTGCGGTCGATCGAACCAGCGAATTTTAGTAATTCTAAGTTTAATTTTACCATATTATTCTGTATTACTATTATTGTTATTGGCTAATGTAGTATTGCAGGAAAAACCTGATCAGAGATTAGACACTGAGCAGAGAAAGTCCAAACAGGTCTGGAGGACCATGTTTGGCAGGTAGGTTGAGGTAAGCAATTGGAGAAGAGAGACGGTGAGGATGTGTTCCGAGAAGGAACAAACTCTAGGTCGCTGATTCAACTGAAGAAATCAGGAAGGTTTCCAAGTTAAGATCAAGGCAGTCTTACTGTCTATTACTACTCATGCATCTTACTATTATTCATATATTACTGTGCTAAATCTATTTTACAAGAGGTTTCATTCTAACTCTATTTTGCAGGAATTGAAGTTTATTGATCGATCGAACACTAGGTTCGGTCGACCAAACCAAGTTGACTCACACTAGAAATCAGACTAGAGCAGAAAAAAGCAAGTTAGGTCAAATCCTGATGGATCGACCAAACCTAAGGATCGGTTGACTGAACCATGATGACATGCCAGAGAGCAGACTTGAGCCAAAGGAAAGAAGGAAGCTAGGATGATAGATCGACCGAACCCAAGGATCGATCGATCGAACAATCACCACATTAATGAAGACTTAATGGCTTATCTCGACGAGCAGGGAAACTACACTGTTTGGTCGACTGAACAATAAATGCTATTAATGAGGCGAAGATTGGATCTCAGCAAAGAAGGAAAGCACAGTGTGCAGTCGACCGATAGAGGGTCGAACGACCGAATAGATCAGTCGACCGATCAGTGCCTATAAAATCAAGCCTTGAGAACCGAGCTAATACAACTCTCTGAACATCACTCTATCCCATTCTGCTCGTGACTCAATTGTTCTACATCACAACTCCACATGCAAGCTGCTACACTAAGAAGTCGTGACACGCTTAATCATGTACTCCTTATCGGAATAATTTTATATAGCTTACATTGTACTTAATTTCAATAAGATAGTAGGATGTTACTATCTTATATTATTCATTATATGAATTGCTTCTTTTCGGAGGTTTCAGAAAGAAGGATTATAGTGAATTGCCCAATGGTGCGATCAAATATCGTGGGTCTTGGAGTAGGAGTCGACGTAGGCTCCGAACCAAATAACTACTTGAGTCTTTTGTATTGTTTTCTGCTGCCGTTTTGATATTTGTTCTACAAGTGGTTACGAGAAGAAAAGGGTTTTAAAGGAGCGATATTCACCCCCCCCCCCTTCTACCACTCCCTCTCGATCCTTCAATTGGTATTAGAGCCTGATAGCTCTGAAATTACTTAACCATTTTTCGAGCAAAGTTTAAAACTTTTTCTTTTCCTTTAAAGAGATTTCTTTTAAACTTATTTATTTATCTCGCACTTCTAATCCCAAGACGTGAGTCTTGGAAATTCCTTTTGTTAATTTCGTTGTGCAAGAATATCATTATCATGTCAAGAAGAGCGAAGCATCTACGATCCTCCATCGTACGATCAAGTCCACTTCAACTGTTAGAGGCGAGGAATGGAATCT
Organism: Zingiber officinale; assembly: GCF_018446385.1. NCBI lineage: Eukaryota > Viridiplantae > Streptophyta > Magnoliopsida > Zingiberales > Zingiberaceae > Zingiber > Zingiber officinale. The sequence continues at coordinate 20,489,175 of NC_055994.1, forward strand.
TTCATAGGAAGTGAGAGTTTTAACAACTGGATTGCCTTGAAATAACCCTCTCAAAACTCAAAAACAAACACAAAGGTAACAAATATTTTAATTAGTGTTTTGCCTAACAAAAATATGTGTCAGATAGAAAATTACAAGAATGCATTTGAGTTGTGGATCCAATTGATCGAGCTTCACGAGACTCCGTTGAGGGTAGAAGATCATGGAAAAAGTGAGTTCGAATCAGAGTTCAAATCTGGAGAGCTATCCTCAGAGTCAGACCTAGAAGATCAAGACCAAATCAACTTCATTGAGTTAATGGTCGAGGAGGAAGCTGATGGATTCGACCTCGATTCAAAACAAGTGCCCAAGCGTAAATCCGAGATGGCAACAATCAAGGGGGAGAATCCTACCGAGGATTCAAAAGATAAAATTGTCAATTCAAAATTTAAGGATCATATAACATGTTTCAAGTGCAGTGAAAAAGGGCATTATAAAAGTAAATGTCTAAAGAATCGATTTACACAACCAGAGGCAAAGGAGGAACTGATGCCTAGAGTCCAGAAAAGGAAGGACCAGATCAAATGCTTCAAATGCAAAAGAATGGGTCATTACAAATTTTAATGCCCGGAAAGAAGATCTAAGGATCTAGGAAGAGCAATTAAGCCGAATAAATTTATTTTATATGAAATTTGCATGCTTTAGATCTTTTCTGTTTAGATTGTACTGTGGATTTAAAAAAGCATGAAAATGATTTAATTAATAAAATTTTAAATAATTCAAATATCACTAAAATTGATCATGCCAATCCAAACCTTAATCAAGGCCTATATCTAGTTAATCAAAATTTATTTACTCAAAATAATTTAAATTTAAATCAAAATAATAATTATCTAAAGTTAATTAACAATAAACAAAATTTAACGAAAAGTTTAAAAAATAAAAATAAGATACTAAACTGTAAAAATTTAAAATTAAATACAAATTTAAATTTTAGAAAACTAGAAAAATAAAATAATCTTTTGAAAAATAAAATTGATAAACTAGAAAATATTATTAATAATTTTATGAACTCACAAAATCTAGGTATAGTTTACAAATCAAAATTAAATTTAAAACAAAATTTCCACAAACCTAATTATAATCATGTATCCTTTAATTATGAAACTACTTAATAATAATAATAATAATAATAATAATAATAATAAAACAACAACAATACCATTAAAACAATAATATAACAACAATGATATAATAATAATAATAATAATAATAATAAAACTTCAATAATAATACATCAACAATAATAATAATAATTATAAAACAACAATAATAAGACTAACAATAATAATACAACAACAACAATAAAATATCAATAATAATAATAATAATAATAATAATAATAATGTTGGATCCCGTAATTGTTTTGATGTGATCAACCAAGTTAGGTTAGGTCCTGTTTGTTATTTGATCCATGTGTCTAAGTGTGCAGGAACTTAGGAACGCAAGAAGTCGAACGGAAGATGCAACTACGAGAAGGACGACACGGGAAGGGAGCCGACGGGTTTGGTGCGTCTGAAGGACGAAAGAGCTGCGGAAGAGTACACTAGTGGACGAGAAGAACGTGCGCAGCGTTTGAGGGACGAGAAGCCGGGTCGGAAGCTTGCTCGAGGAGAAGGCCAGAAATTGGGTTCAGGTGAGCCCTATTTTGGTTGGCCGAAATCACCCAAGCGATCGGAGCTTCGGAAGAAGAGGAAAAAGAGAAGCTGGAAACTATTTATACCATGCAGTTCGAGGTGCCTCAGACCAGTCCGAGGCACCTCCATCACCTTGAAGGCGCCTCAGACCAGTCCGAGGCGCCTTCAAGAGCATTGGAGGCGCCTCAGGCCCAATCTTCGTGACCGTTTGCAACCGGATAGAGCTTTATCCGGTCAAACTGCTTGGAGACGCCCTCAACCCTCTTGGAGGCGCCTTCAACACTTGGGATAAGATTTCCAGGAGCTATATAAAGGCCCCTGGAGCTAGGAAATTAATCAATCAACTCTGTAACAACTTCCTAGCAACTTCTGTGCTCTCTTATTGTGTAAAAGACTTCTCCGCCTTTATAGAAGGAGACTTTTCTAGTGCACTTTCCCACCGCCTTGGATTAACAACCCCTTGGGTTGTAACCAAGTTAATTTCTAGTCTCCCTTTTATTTCTTGTTATTTCTTTTATTATTGTTGCTATCTTTTTGAGTTGAAAGTCTTGAGGAGGGTATACCTTATTTTGCAAGCAATTCACCCCCCCTCTTGTCGGCTCCGCTACACCAACAAGTGGTATCAGAGCCCGACAACCTCAAATGGACTAACCGCCGACTGAAGCACAAAGATCAAGACGATGGACGGAGTGAACATTCATCCCCCGAAGTTTGACGGAGACTTCGCTACATGAAAGCAAAAAATGGAGGTATTTTTAAGGTCGAATTCGATATCCTTTTAATAATGAAATATGGATATACAGCGCCAAAAGACAAATAAGAATACAACTGGACGAAGAAGGAGCAGGCCAATTTCATGGCCAACGGAAAGGTGGAATTTCACTTGCTCAGTGTTCTACTTGTAAGATATCGGAAAATATAAATAATAGGGTTATTTGGGAAATAGCCTTATAGAATTTTTCCGGAATTTTTAGAAATTTTCTAAGAATTTTTCGGAGCTCGTACGGAGGGTTTTGAGGGGATCTATTGGCGGGTTCGGATAAAGCCTGTTTGGGATACCCGTTTAGGTGAGGAAATGTTTTTAATTATAAATCCTTTTCTTTCTCTTATTTCCCTTCCCAAACGTTGATCCACTCGAAACCATTTCCTTCTTCCCCTCTGCCCCGACGCGAACTCCCTTCCATCTTTGTTCTCTCTCACGGACAAGCGACGCCGAAGGGATTAGGGCTTCCAGCTCCGGCGATCTTCCTCTACCGACATCGGTGGCCATTGAGCTCAGATCCGGGCGACAATATTCCTCTTCAGATCACAGACACGGCGTCGCGTCTCCTCTAGCTGACTGTCGACCTTTCTTCTCCGATCGACGCCACTAGATCGAGCCAATCCACCGATCACCGGCGTGAAGAGACAATTAGGGCTCGAGGGTAAGAGACTAATCCTTCCTCTTTTTTGTTCTTTGATTTGTGCCCTAGCTTCGAGTTTCTTCCCCGATTCTTGCTCTCTTCCTCTCTAATTGTCGGTGATCCTAGGTCAGGTCTTGGATCCCTTCTTCATTCTTGTTGATTTGAGGGTCAGAGGACTCCCTGGTATGCTGCTTCACGGATCGGATAGGGTGACCCTTCTAGACCCTTCTGGAAATGATCCATTGAGGTAACCTTAGGAATTATGTGGATTCAGGGACTTCAATGAAGTCTTCATCCTTGGGATGATCTTCTTGCTTGATTCATTGTTTGATCCGATTGATTCCAGTGAGGATCTATTCTGTGGATTTCAATTTGTGTGTTGTGGACTGCTCTTTGATCTGACATCTCACCTTGGTTTCGGCAGAACCTCCATCCAGCAACATCTTGTTTCAACAACAACTCGATTAGAGCAGGGAGGTTATGTTGCTGTGGTGTTGGAAGTGTGACCGTGAGGTGATTTCTAGCAGCATCCCTTAATCCAGCAATCAATAGGGGTTGTGAATCGAAGTATGTGTAGGGATTTTGATACATGATGTAAATGCATTGAATTAGGTTATGTGTAGTTTGATTGGAGGTTGTAGTTAGATGTTGATTGTGATTAGATATATTTCCTTAGATTTAATCTAATAGAATGATTAGGGTTAAGGCAATTGACCCTAGTCAACTATTAGATTTAATTTAAGTTTAGATTTCTAATCTAATTGGTGATTAGGGATTAGGTAACTAACCCTAATTGACCGTTAGATTTATTAAGTAGGTTGAGATTGATGTGATTAGGGTTTTACCCTAATTTAGTTTTAGAGATTTTATTTAGCTATTCTTCTGGATTTAGCTAAATACAATATATATATATATATATACTCTGATTCGAGACGGGCGTCTCGACCTTGGATTGTTTGATTGTACCTTCTATTTGAGGCGGGTACCCTTTGACTTATCTTGTTGATATTATCTTATGATACGTGCAGTTTATATATAATTACTAGTAATTGGTAGATTTATCACTTCCTTGGTTATAGTTTATTCGATACCTGTAGGCGGTTACTAGTGATTGATAGTTTTAGTACTTCCCTTGGTTTTAGTTTAGTTGATACCTAATACATATTTCTACTGTTAGCTGCTATACCTTAGTATGCTTTTCTTCCTCGCTATGCTTATCTGTGTTCATAGAGATAAAGCTATTTATTGTGTTTCTCTTGATACTGGATTAGTAGATAGACATGTTGGATAAGTGATGTTGGATTCCTATAGTTTATTATCCTTGTTATATATGTGTTTATCTTTTCGGCATCTACGTATATGGAGGAGGATATGTTTAGGTATGACATACTGTATCCGCATGCACCATATCGCATGATTGCATGTTGGGCGATTGAGGACTCCATTATTGTTGAGCTCGTCGGTCGGCTACATGGACCTGCACACCACGTGACCACTGCATGGGTAGTGGCACAGCACACAGGGTGTGTAGGTTACTCGGTGGTGCTCCGCTGGAGGCTCCACTCATGGGTAGTGTGATAGGCAGCGTGGTAGCACGCCGGGGTCCCTCCCCGTCATCGTGTACTGGGAGATAAGAGCATTGCGCTCCCTCACTATGGTTGAGGTAGGAGGACAGGTGTACTTCGGTGCATCCCGTGCACTCGGGTACTCATCAGGAGTAGTGATGGCAGAGTGCACGGTGTTACAACCCTACCCACTCGGTCTCACCATCGTGTGTGAGATGGATGATTGACGTCAGGGGTGACCATGTCATATTACATCATGTGCACAGATTCCATTTATTGTGATGTTGCATATTGGATGATGCACTTTGGCGACTGCATATGATTGACATGCATATAGGATACATGCATATTTGCTCTGACTATCTTTATCTGTGTATGCCCACAGTCATTTGCTCAAGCCTCGCAGGTGAGTACAATTTATTTCAGTATTGCATTTCTTATTATTCTTGCAGTAGACTGTATTACATGTCTATTGTTGGTTACTGTAGTTTATTCAGTTATGTATACCTATTATACTATTAGGAAACTGTACTATATGTTGTACTATTAAGATACTGTACCGTAGGATTGTTGCTGGTAGTTATATATTGTTGTACATATCTATTGGAATACCTGCTGAGGTCATTGGACTCACACCGATATATATTACTATTTTTCAGGTTGAGGTCGTCGGGAGATTCCAGTCGCTAGTCCCCTTTATTGCGAGGATTTCCTGTTGTCGGGATATGTTTTGCTTTTACATCTTATATACTTGTGATGTGGGTTTTGTATTGTGGACTTTATGTTGAACATTCGGGTTTGCTACTTTTGTTTTCAGCTGCGGATAAATTTTCATTACTTCGTGGATTTCGTTTTTCTTTGTTGTAGTGGAGTAGGATGATTTGCATATATCGTCGATGATTTCTATATCATCTTTCCTTATTTAACTGCATGGAATGATTATATAAACTGTGTGGTTTGTTTAGTATTTGTATTGTATTGATTCCGGTTGTGTGGGCCGAGGTATGATATATGTATTCTGGATTCATATTGTCACCCGTACAGGGGAGATGTTGCTGAAATTTCTTCAGGCAGGGACTACCTGGGGCGTGACACTACCGCCCCAGGAGGTAAGTCGGATTGAAAACTACGACTCCACCAAAGACCTCTGGGATAAATTCTTGGAACTCCACGAAGGCACCTCAGAAGCGAAGCTAGCGAGGCGTGACATCCTCCAGACTCAGCTGACGAATCTCCGGATGAACACCGACGAGAAGGTAGCGCAACTCCAAGCGAGAATCAAGGAGCTGATAACACAACTGACAAATCTCGGCGAATCAGTAACGAACTGAGATTCCATCCGGTATGTGCTCAACGCCTTCCCTATAACTCCAGAATGGGCGTCCTTAGTAGATGCTTATTACATCTCTAAGGACTTTAAGGTAAGTAGTTTAGAAAGTTTATATTTTACTTTCGAACTTCACAAGTGTTGACTTGCAGAGCCTAAATAAGTAGAGAAGTCAAACCTCAACATTGCCCTACAAGTCGAAAAGGACGATCCCAACTCTAAAGCGTCGATCGACGAAACCGAAGTGGCGCTACTAGTAAGACGTTTCAATAAATTTCTCAAAACTAATAAATTTTGATCGCAGCTAGGAAAGCATCAAAACACTTACAAAAGATATAGCAAAGTTAGAAAAAGAAAATGTTGAATTGAAATTAAAATTAGCAAAAGCATGCCCACTATAAATATATGATATTTTAAAATTAGAAAATGAGAAATTAAAATTTTAAATTTAAAAATTAAAAAATAATCAAGCATGCTTAATTAAATTTCCAAAATCAAAACTTAGAGTTTATGAAAAATTAAATTGGTATATTAAAAAGGCATCAGGGACAACTTAGAAAAGTTCCTAGAAACTATGTATCCCCTAAGTTCTTAATTAATCCAGTTGGATGGAACCTTTACTGGGTTCCAAAATCATTTCTAGACTAAATATTTTTTTAAGTTAGAGCTTATAGCGAGAAAATTAAACAATGAGTTTCTTTATGAGACTTTATCTAAGGAAGTGATTGTTGTTCCAATAACGAAGAAGGCCTAGTGCCTCGCCACGACCTGGAAATCAAAATATTGAAATAAAATTTTTAATTAACTTTCTAGAAAAGTATTAAAGTTGGAATTAAATAATGCTTTAGAAAGTTTTTCTTTAACATTTTTTTTAATTCAACAAAAATATTTTTAAACATAGAAAAATATTTCTTGCATAAAATTTTTATTTAGGAAAATTCTCAAATAATATTTTTTGCCTAAGTTAAAATTTCTTCTAAAATTAGAACTAAATTAGAATTTTTTTTTTCTCTTGCCTAAGTTTTAACTTAGAAAATTCTTAAATTGTTTTTAACTTAGAAATTCTTTCAAAAGTCTCAGAAATTTGTTTTAAAAGACTTAGAATTTAGTTTGAACCCGTGCTCCATTGCCTACTCGTAGGTCCACCTCGCCCTTTGTCAATGGCCTGCTATTTCTCAGCGCCTGCACATCAGTACAAATGTGAGAAGCACATCCAGTATCTAATACCCATGATGTAGAAATAGATAGATTGACTTCTTTAACATATATACCTGAAGTGGAAGTCTCACTTCGCTTCTTCTTAAGATCCTCCAAGTATACCTTGCAGTTCCTCTTCCAGTGCCCGGTCTAACCGCAGTGGAAGCAGGTAGCATCCTTGGTGACCCCTCCTTTAGGCTTCAGTGCCTTGCCTTTGCCCTTGGCTTGGGACTTTCCCTTGCCTTTGGGCTTGCCCTTGCCCTTATGTTTCTGAACCATCAGAACAGTGTTGGGCTTAGCCTTCTTAAGGTTTAGCTCAGCAGTTCTTAACATGCTAAGCAGCTCGGGCAGTGGCTTGTCAATCTCGTTCATATTGTAGTTTAGAATGAATTGCTATCTGGCAAGGATTGCAAGATCAGGTCAGTGGCCAGCTCTTGGCCAAGTGGGAACCCCAACCTTTGTAGGTTCTCTATGTACCCAATCATTTTGAGTACATATGGGCCTACAGGAGCCCCGTCTGACATCTTGCACTGAAACAGTGCCCGTGAGATCTCAAATCTCTCATGCCTCGCTTGACCTTGATATAGTTGATGAAGATGTTCAACCATATCGTAAGCGCCCATTAACTCGTGTTGCTTCTGAAGCTCAGAGTTCATGGTCACGAGCATTAGACAAGACACATCTAATGCGTCATCTTGATGCTTCTTGAAAGCATCTCGGTCAGCTCGCGGGGCAGTGGCAGGAGGAGCCTCCGGAATGGGCTGCTCCAGAACGTACAGTTTACGTTCTTGGGTGAGAACTATTCTCAGGTTCCTGTACCAGTCCAGGAAGTTTACTTCGTTGAGCTTGTCCTTTTCGAGGACAGATCGCAGGGAGAAGGTGTTCATGTTCGACGTCATGGTAATCTACGACAGAAATAAAAGCAGAAATAAGTATCATATTCTTAATCATTTAATTAGGTCTTTAAGTAAATGATGCTCCCACTGAATTCTATAATTCAAGTGGGACAAGATCCACATCATACTAACCCTTGAGTTAGCTTTGGCTAATACGCCCAAGACTTAGTATGATCGGTAGGTAACGATTACCAATTACATCTCTATGCAACTCTTGTTTATAGGATCAAGATCCGCATTGATATTAAAACTCGAGTTAGCTTTGGCTAATACACCCGAGAGTTAATATAAACGTGATTTTGTCCTACCTTTCCAACCGTTGGAAGAATGCCTATAGTTGTACTCGATCCAACCGAGTTAACTAGTTACTCAATCTAATTGAGTCGAACTCACCCATGCGTTGATAGGCGGGACCAAGATTGTCCCTCCGTACCCTACCAAGATAATATGTGTTGCTCTGCTTTGGCAGATTCAACAACACATGTGATCGAGGTAGTAGCAGGTATCACGGCACGGTAGGCATTAGAGTTGACGTGATTTAGATCTAATCTAAATGATGATGCATATCAAATACTTGATTTAGATCTAATCTAATCGTGGGGTGCATCATGTGCACGATTTAGATCTTATCTAATCGCTAGGCACTAATTAACTACTTAATTAAACATGCATCACATACATATAAGCAATTAATTAAATTATTTTGTGATTGTGTCATGGCCCTACTACGATCTTCTCAAGCCAATGAGAAGATCGGATGGTCAACCTAAGGTCAACAGCTTCTCAAGCTTCTTCCTTTGACCACCTTGTGTTGCTCGCGCCCTCCTCGTAACTCCGTCTCGTGTGGACCTTCCACCGCTTCAAAATTACATTACAATTTTGAAACTCGAGTTACATTCGAGTCTAAATCTAATTTACAACCAGAATGTAAGAGAAAGGCACGACGTGCAGGTCGCGAAAATAAAATAAAATAAAATAAATACAGCACGCACATAACATAACGACACGCAGGCCGTATTATGAATTACAACACAATTGTCCAATCGAATTGGATCTTTGGACCATGACTATCACAAAAATAATATATAATTCAAAATTATATATATTTTTATAATTTTCTGTAATTTTTTCATAATTTTACAGATTTTATGAGTAAATTTTTCCTGGCGGTCCCGATTAGCGATTTCGGGCGCAATCGCGGAGCAAATCCCCTTGCGGGGTTAGGGGCAGTACCCCTACCCGCGATCTAACCATCGCGAGTTGCTCCTAAGCGATCCAAGAGCGCCTTAGCCCGCTGTCCCAAAAGATTTTGGGTCGAAACATTACCATTTTTGGAAAAACTTCTCGGTAGTCGAAGCCTACAAGTGTTGAAACACTTGTGCTTCGCTTCTACGAGAAAAATACCCATAAAATCATAAAAATTAGGAAATTCACAGAATGTTACAGTATGCATATTTTTCATAAAAATACTAATTAAAACTCGTACTCGCTTCGCACGTGGCTCTGATACTACTGTTGGGTTTTTCGGGCCGCGAAAACCACGTTTTCACGTCGCGGAAACCCCGAATCACCCATGCCACTGGATCTCGTGTGAAGAAAACTTACGAAAAATACGAGTACGAGTTTAAACGTCGATCTACAGTAGATCTACAAAGGGAAAGCCTTATACCTTTGAAGCGTGCCCTCGCAAATCCCGCTCGTCTAACGGTACGCCGGATCTCGAAGTTGTCAACGTAGACAACTCTCTATATGTATCCACACAAGCAAGAGATGGAGAATAATCTCTAAGGATGTGCTAGCAACCTTAGAGATCAGTAGGGAGGAGAGGGAGAGCAAGAAAAAAAACTCAAGAGGAAGAAGAAGATGGAGTTACAATCACTTGAATGAAAAAAAAAAAATCAATTTTCATCCACACTAAAAGTGGCCGGCCACTTCAAGTCATGTAACCCCCATGGAATATCGAGAGTCAAGTCTCTTGATCTCCTCCATGAGGTGGCATTTGGTCAAGTCAAACTTGACCAAATGAATAAGCCTTGATGATGTGGCATTGGTCAAGTCAAAGTCAAGTCAAAACTTGACTCTTCATCTTCCTACTTAAGTCAAGTCAAACTTGACCATTTCTTTCCCTTGGTTGATCTAATCTAACCATTGGTTCAAGTCAAATTTAATTTAATGAATCTCCATTCATTGAATTAAATTAATTAAATGAGTCTAAGTCCAAATTAGACTCACTTAACACATGAACCAAATTGAGTCCAACTCAATTAGCCTACTTTGGATTACTCTTAATCCAATTTGGTTCATCATATGAACCTAATCATTTAGGTTCATCAAATGAATCTAATCTCCATCTAATTACCCTTAGTGTGTGACCCTATAGGTTCTTGTAACGTTGGCAATGCCCCTAAACCCATTTAGGAGCATAAGTGATGAGCGGTATCTAGCAATACATCATTACTACCCAAGTTACAAGAATGTTGAGATCCAACATCACCTTGTGACTACTAGTTGTGACTCCTCACAATATATGACAAGTGTCCTTCTATCCTAGACATCTAGATTGATCAATGTGAGGCAGAGACCGTGTCATCCTCTGATCAATCTAAATCTTGAACTCCAAGTAGACTCACTAAATCAAATGAGCTCAGTATCTTATATTGACTCATTTGGGCATGGCCATACACTTCGTGGTCTCACTCTATCAAGAATACCGATGTCTCTCCCGTCATATAGGAGGGATAGATCTCATCTACTTCACTCACATCCCTCTGCATAATTCATTACATACCCAGTAATCGTCTTTATAGTTCACCCTGTTACGGGTGACGTTTGACGAAACTAAAGTACATAACTCCTTATGTAGGGAACCATGGTGACTTCAGGTCTAAGGACTAGTAGTCATACTAATAGTCACATGAGAAAGTATATGACACTCATATAACGATCCATGATACTTTTTCATGGTGGGTCATTCAGTATACATTCTCCAATGCATACCCATGTGTCAACTTGATATCTCTATATCCATGACTTGTGAGATCAAGTCATCGAGTTGACCTACATGCTAGTCTTATTGCATTAACATTGTCCCTGAATGTTAATACTCGACTAGGAATGTTTAAGAGTAGTGTTCCCTATATCATCTCACTATCGGTTCAACTAACCGATTGATATAGGTGAGAACCGTTTACTCAAGGACGTTATTATACTTAGTTTATTTGGCACCAATACAAATAAGTATAATAACCAAAAACCAAATGCCTTTATTTATATATAATATGATACAATAAGTCCAAAATACAATCATCAAATGATTGGCTCTAAGGCTCTAGCTAACACTAAGTTCTTAATTAATCCAGTAGGATGGAACCTTTACTGGGTTCCAAAATCATTTCTAGACTAAATATATTTTTAAGTTAGAGCTTACAGCGTAAAATTAAACAATGAGTTTCTTTATGAGACTTTGTCTAAGGAAGTGGTTGTTGTTCCAATAACCAAGAAGGCCTAGTGCCTCGCCACGACCTGGAAATCAAAATATTGAAATAAAATTTTTAATTAACTTTCTGGAAAAGTATTAAAGTTGGAATTAAATAATGCTTTAGAAAGTTTTTCTTTAACATTTTTTTTAATTCAACAAAAATATTTTTAAACTTAGAAAAATATTTCTTGCATAAAATTTTTATTTAAGAAAATTCTCAAATAATATTTTTTGCCTAAGTTAAAATTTCTTCTGAAATTAGAACTAAATTAGAATTTTTTTTCTCTTGCCTAAGTTTTAACTTAGAAAATTCTTAAATTGTTTTTAACTTAGAAATTCTTTCAAAAGTCTCATAAATTTGTTTTAAAAGACTTAGAATTTAGTTTGAACATGTTTTATATCCCGTTTTTGCTGTGATCAAAGGGGGAGAGATAGACACAAGTTAAGGGAGAGTTAGAAATATTTTCACATTCCGTTTAAATTTTTGTAAAATGATATTCTTTTCAAAAATTAATGTTACAATTTATTTTAATTACAAATTTATGCTTAAACTGGTAGTTTAATCATTTCTGTAAATTATTACTTATGTGTTTTACTCTAACTTGAACTTGGGTTGATGCATATCAAAAAGGGGGAGATTGTTGGACCCCATGATAATTTTGATGTGATCAACCAAGTTAGGTTAGGTCCTGTTTGTTATTTGATCACTGTGTCTAAGTGTGCAGGAACTTAGGAATGCAAGAAGTCGATCGGAAGACGCAGCTAGCGAGAAGGATGGCACGGGAAGGGAGCCGATGAGCTCGGTGCATCCGAAGGACGAAAGAGCTGCGGAAGAGTACACCGGTGGACGAGAAGAACGTGTGTGGCGTTCGAGGGATGAGAAGTCGGGTCGGAAGCTTACTCGAGGAGAAGGCCTGAAATTGGATTCGGGTGAGCCCTATTTCGGTTGCCCGAAATCACCCAAGCGATCGGAGCTTCGGAAGAAGTGGAAAAAGAGAAGCTGGAAACTATTTAAACCATGCAGTATTTATACTATGCAGTCCGAGGCGCCTTTGACCAGTCCGAGGCGCCTCCATCACCTTAAAGGTGCCTCAGACCAGTCTGAGGCGCCTTCAAGAGCATTAGAGGCGCCTCAGACCCAATCTTTATGACCGTTTGCAACCGGATAGAGCTTTATCCGGTCAAACTGCTTGGATGCGCCCTCAACCCTCTTGGAGGCGCCTTCAACACTCGAGATAATATTTCCAGGAGCTATATAAAGGCCCCTGGAGCTAGAAAATTAATCAATCAACTCTGTAACAACTTCCTAGCAACTTCTGTGCTCTCTTATTGTGTAAAATGCTTCTCCGCCTTCAGAGAAGGAGACTTTTCTAGTGCGCTTTCTCACCGCCTTGGATTAACAATCCCCTGGGTTATAACCAAGTTAATTTCTAGTCTCCCTTTTATTTCTTATTATTTCTTTTATTATTGTTGCTATCTTTTTGAGTTGAAAGTCTTGAGAAGGGTATATCTTGTTTTGCAGGCAATTCACCCCCTCTTGCCGATCCCGCTGCACCAACAAATAATAATAATAATAATAACTTGTTTGAATTGATTGACTTGCCATGTTCATGCATACTTGCCTGTTATATACCATGTCATGCATTTTCTCCTTATGTTGTTAATTTAGAATAGTTAGTTATAAAAGGTTTACCAAACCCTAACAACATAGCATCAGAATGGATTGGGATGATAATATGTCAAGGAAGCTTTGTCGAAGGCATGTCTAGGCTAAATCTTGTGTATTTTGCCTAGTGCACTAGACTTAGTAGATCTGACCAAAGCTACCCCAGTCAAACATGGGCTAGTTAGACCAAAATTTAGTATTAAGTTTTTTGGGCAGGACTATTTTAGAAAGTATTCACAAAGTGGTCTACCGTTGATACACAAAAAGACCATATGCCTCACCACTGACTGAAAACTTATCCTTAAAAAACTTACTTCATTGACCCAAAGCTAAGTTTGAATCTAACATAGGTTAAACAACCTTTTCAAAATCCTTAATAATTTAAACCTAATTAGCTTAATTTAAACTTAGTTGAAGTAACTAAACAAGTTAAAACTTTAAATCAAAATTTATTAAATTAATTAAAATTTAATTAAAACTAAAATAAATTAAAACATAAAATGTAATTCAAAATCAAAATCACTTAAACTTAAATTAATTAAACATTAACTTAATTAGAAATTAAATAAAGGCAAACTAAATCAACTTTAAATTAAAACTAAATTAATTATAAATTATTAATCAATTGATAAATAATCTAAACTTAAATCTTTTGAATAGACCTAACTTAAACATATTTGTTAAATGTCAAACAAGGAAAGATTGTTGGTACAATTGACCTCCAAGATTTTAATGTCTGACGAATATGTTTAAATGAGCTTGATCAAGGAAAGTCCTAGTCGCGTCTAGGAAAGGGTGATAAGTCAACCGAATGACTATTCCTAACTATGGTTAGACAAAAGAAGTCTTAGTTGCAGCTGGGCAAGGGAAATCTTAGTAGATCGTGGAAGTCAGTTGGATTCGATAGGTCTGGAGGACCCAATATCGAATCCCTAGTGGGTCGATCCAATACTGAGTCTTGGTGAGTGAAGCCAGGTGGAGAAAACCCTAGGGGGAGGTAACCTTAGATCCTGGTGAGTGAAGTCAGGTAGAGAAAACCCTAGAGGGAGGTAACTTTAGGTTCTATGGAGTGAAGCCAGACGGAGAAAATCTTAGGGGGAGGTAACCTTAGGTAACGGGAAGTCTTGGAGGAGTGAACTCCAAGCAAGATTGATAGGATGGTGCGGTCGATCAGACCAGCAAATTTTGGTAATTCTAAGTTTAGTTTTAGTATATTGTTCTGTATTACTATTATTGATATTGGCTAATGTAGTATTGCAGGAAAAACCTTAGTGGATCAGAGATTAGACAATGAGCAGAGAAAGTCCAAACAGGTCTGGAAGACCAAGTTTGGCAGGTAGGTTGAGGTAAGGACCTGGAGAAGAGAGACAGTGAGGACGTGTTCTGGGAAGGAACAAAGTCTAGGTCGCTGATCCAACTAAAGAAATCGGGAAGGTTTCCAAGTTGAAATCAAGGTAGTCGTACTGTCTATTACTACTCATGCATCTTACTATTATTCATATATTATTGTGCTAACTGTATTTTGCAGGAGCTTTCATTCTAACTCTGTTTTGGAGGAACCAAAGTTTATCGGTCGACCGAACACCAGGTCAGGTCGACCGAACCAGGTTGACTTACACCAGAAATTAGACTAGAGCATAACAAAGCAAGTCTGATCAAAGCATGATTGATCGACTGAACCTAGGAATCAGTCAACCAAACCATGATGGCATGGCAGAGAGCAGACTCGAGCCAAAGGAAAGAAGGAAGCCAGGCTGATCGGTCAACTGAACAATCTCTGCATTAATGAAGATTTAATGGCGTATCTTAGTGAATAGGGAAACTACACTGTTCGATCGACCGAACAAGGTGATCGATCAACCAAACAATAAATGCTATTAATGAGGTGAAGATCGAATCTCAGCTAAGAAGGAAAGCATAGTGTTCAGTCGACCGATAGATGGTTCGGTCGAACAAATGGATCAGCCAACTGAATGATTTTTCAGTCGACCATCAATGCCTATAAAAGTAAGCCTCGAGCACCAAGCTGATACACCTCTCTAAACATCACTTTGTCCCATTCTGCTCATGACTCAACTGTTCTGTGTCGCAACTCCATGTGCAAGCTGCCACACTAAGAAGTGTCCACACTCTTAATCATCTACTACTCCTTATCGGTATAATTTTATATAGCTTGCATTGTACTTAATTTCAATAAGATAGTAGGTTGTTACTATCTTATATTATTCATTGTACGAATTACTTCTTTCTAGAGTATTCAGAAAGAAGGATTATACTGAATTACCTAACGGTGCGATCAAGGATGGCGAGTCTTGGAGTAGGAGTTGACATAGGCTCCGAATCAAGTAACCACTTGAGTCTTTTGTTTGTTTTTCACTTCCACTTTGATATTTATTCTACGAGTCGTTACGAAAAGAAAAGAGTTTTAAAGGAGCGATATTCACCTCCCCTCTATCGCTCTCTGTTGATTCTCCAATATATTCACTATTTGAGTGTATATTATATGTTTAATTGTCTTAAACTCATTTATTAAATGTCTATAATATAATTCATAGCATGAGAGAAATTGTGATTGAATCACAACTAGTAGTTATCTTTATATGTACAATTATAAATGTATTAGAATTTCCCTAGTCATCGAATTGATGCATTCGGACATCATAAATTCTATAAGACTAGCACGAGCTATACTCCTTGATTCACCAAGCAGTTATTTTTCTTAATGGCTGGAGACATTGGGATATCGAGAGTTAAATATGGATGCTAGTTATGGTAACTAGTTCATTAGAGTGACTAGCTGTAAGACTTCATATAGTTATCTATATATGGATATACCTGTGAAGCCCTTACTACAACTCAAATGCAAGTTTCCTTTGAGTTGAGGTATAAAAGTCATCTTGGTCATGGAGATTTATACTTGATATCTTAAGCAAGCACCTCATTGAGGTGTGGACTTGGGATGATTGGGTATAAGTCAAAATTCTTGAAGATTTTTGAATAGCCCACAGAGGATTCATCGCTCCTTGCGAGTAGACGTATACCCTATGACCACTCATTAGGATTATTACTCAAAGTGTTTGGCCAAAGCATCACATATTAAGAGTACGAGACTCTTGTACATATGTATGAGTAATTTGAATCTGTAGAATGAGGAAATATTACTTGGGCTAGGTGTGAAGTAGTCAGTCTAGTAGGGACAGACACATATGTTAGAGTGTGTACTGAAAGCCTAAGCTTTTGTAGACATTTATTTTGAATAAAGAATCACATTTGGTCAAATTATCTACATTTATTTGTAGTTGTTCAATTAATTTATATTGAAAAAAAAAGGTAGATCCGCTACCTTAGCGGCCCCCCTAGTGTCGGCCCCACGGATATGGAGGGAGGTTCATGCAGGTACACAGGCCATAGGCGCATGGCGGAATTAATTTATATTGAAGATAACATAGTATGTGGTGTCACATATAGAAGATAATATTATCAGTACCTTATAAATTATAAACAGTAGCTCACGACCAAGATGGAAAGGAACAAACCATTGGAAGGCTGTAGTGTAATTAGGTATTAGTTTATCTTAACTATATAATTACACTAGTACACTTAAAGTGTATTGAGTAGGACCATTAGAGGTCGTTTCTTTTATACTGACTTTATAAAGGAACAAAGACCTCGGTTATTATGGAAGTGTGTGCTCTTAATCCTAATATAATAACAAGCACATATATTTGATATTTATTTCTTTAATTAATCAATGGGTGAGATTTAGTTTGATAAATCAATAAGCCCGATAAGTTGGGAGATGATATCACTTATAGTGTGTGTTGTTGATTATAAAAGGAAACTGTGTCTTAGAAATCTAGGTTGAGAATGTCCCTAAGAGGAGCTCATAAGGATTGTCATGTTAAACCCTGCAGGTGGACTTAGTCCGACATGATAATAAGGTTGAGTGGTACTACTCTTGGACTAAGATATTAATTAAATGAGTTGTCAGTAATTCATTTAATTAGTAGACATTCATTATCTTAAACACAGGGAAACTAACACACTCATAATAAGAAGGAGCCCAAAAATGTAATTTGGCATTGGTGCGGTAGTTCAATAATAGTTCTCTAGTGGAATGAATTATTATTGATAAAATTAAGTTGTGTGTTCGGGGCAAACACGGGATGCTTAATTTTATCGGAAGACCAAAACCAATTCCTCCTCTCGGTCCCTATCATAGCCTCTTAGTTATAGAGTACTATACCCACCTATACCCACCTTTATACCCATGTTATATGGGTCGGCCAAGTTAGCTTGGGGATCAAGCTAGCGCCGACCAAGCCTTGGTCCATGGGTGGTCAGCTTGAACCTAAGCCTAGGTGGCCGGCCATTAAAAATACAAAAGGAATTTTAATTTTTAAATTTTTTCTTATGTGGAATACATGATTTAAAAGAGAGTTTAAAAATTAAAATATTTCCTTTTATAAGATTCTACAAAAGATTAAGAGAAGAGTTAAATCTCTTTCCTTATTTATAGATTAAAAGGTTGATTTTAATAACTTTCCTTGTTTATAAATCATCCACATGTTGAAAAGATAAATTTTAAAATTAAAGAAATTTCCTTTTATAGCATCAATCATGAAGGGATTATTAAAGAGAAATTTTATTTTAAAATTTTTCCGGAAGTAAATTAGGAAGCTTTAATTTTTCTAGCGAAAAATTTCCTTGTTTGCTTGTTTGATGTGGCCGGCCATAAGCATGTAGAAAAGGATTTTAATTTTAATTAATTAAAATTTTATTTTTCAATGGCAAAAGAATTAAGGAAGGTTTTATTAAATTTTCCTTATTTGCCAAGGCTAAGGAATATAAAAGAGGGGGTTTGGGTGCCTTCATGGACACAACCTCTATTCTATTTCTCCCTCTTTTCTTCCTTGGTGTGGCCGGCCCCTTCAAGTTCTCTCCTCTCCTTGGTGTGGCCGAAACTCTCTTCTTTCTTGGAGATCAAGTGGTGGCCGGATCCTAGCTTGGAGAAGAAGGAGAGAAAGCTTGCATCCCTTGGAGCTTGGTTGGTGGAAA
Source organism: Zingiber officinale (assembly GCF_018446385.1). Taxonomy (NCBI): domain Eukaryota; kingdom Viridiplantae; phylum Streptophyta; class Magnoliopsida; order Zingiberales; family Zingiberaceae; genus Zingiber; species Zingiber officinale. The sequence continues at coordinate 20,507,441 of NC_055994.1, forward strand.
AAGTTCTTCATCCTTTGGAAGTTTTGTGCTTGGCCGAAACTTGAAGGAAGGAGAAGAAGGTGCTAGGTGGTTCTTGTCTCGGAAGATCGTTGCCCACACAACGTCCGAGATTAGAAGAGGAATATGGTAGAAGATCAAGAGGTCATTATTCTCAAAGAAAGGTATAACTAATAATTGTTTTCCGCATCATGTTAGTTTTGTTTCTTTGTAAAAATACCAAATACAAGAGGCATGCGATTCTAGTTTTCCGAATTATTTTTCGAAGTTGTGTTCTTTTATTTTTTCTTTTCCTTGTGATTTGATTGTTCTTAGCAGTTAACCTAGGGTTACTATAGGAAGGTTAAATATTTAATTTCCTTAAAAGGCTTTGTCTAGTCGGTGGTGGTTGCTCCCATATCCAAGAAGGTCAAGTGCCTCGCCATGCAGTACTGGAAGCCGATTTTGGAAATAGATATTTAATTATTTTCATGACCTAGGTGATTTGGATCGAACGTGTTAAGTTCCGCAGGAGATCCAAATCTAAACATAAAAGAACAAATAAATTAAACTTAGGATCAAACGTGTTAAGTTCCGCAGGCGATCCAAGTTTAATTTAAAAGAACACATGGTAGCTAGGAAAAGGTTCAGACCTTTGTACAAAATTTTTGTACAGTGGAATCATTAGGTTTTTCGAGTAGCAACCAACAACATAAACCATGTCCTGAACCAAGTGGGTATAAGACGAGTGAAAGGAACAAGACAAGACTCACTATAGTTGCTGAAGGGTTTAGAATTACTTCTTAGATCAACTATGATTTTTCAACTAATTGGAGATTATGATGTACTACTAGGTGCTACTCATGATCATTCTATAATTAAATAGTTAACTATGGACGACCAAGATAAATCGGGAACCTATTGGGTCACACGCACTAATGAGTTCCTAAAAGACATAAAACAAGTTAAAGAATAGAATTCTTAGATCAATATATAAATATTTGGTTCGACCATACATAAGACAAATATGGAAATATTTATCATGATGGATGCGCGGATGGGCTACATCTCTGATGGTAAAGCTGAACCATATTTAGTTTAATCATGAATTAATCATGAACCAACTTGGTTTAGTTGTGAACTAAACCAAGGGGTTAATGGGCTAATTTTTAGTTAAGGGATAATGGGTTGGATTTAGATTTTTTTAATCCAACTCATTAAAAGGGATTATATATAGATGTAATTAGGAGAGAATTAGAAATAAGTTTCATTATTTTGGTTGATTGGATTTTTAGAAACCCAATCCTCCTCTCCCTCTCCTCTCTCTCCCGCCGCCAATAAAAGGGTGTTCCCTCTTTTTACCGTGACCACCACAAGGGAGAAAAACTCTCCCTTGTGTGCTTTTCTTCTTCTTCCTCTTGATCTCTCTTCTTCGCTCGTAGCTAGTAACTTTCGAAGGAGAGACTTATACTCATAGAGTTGTCTTAAAGAGCTCAACGTGAATACGAATAGAGGTAAGGTTCGACAATGTCACTACGATTGATGTCCTTCTCGTTACAGGTCATCCATAAGATATACCTAGCGTAAATTTACTTTCCGTAAAAATTTTAATTATGTGATCATGTTTGTCATGTTGTATCCTTGTATGCGTATGGTGTATGTGATGTAATAATTAGGAATTATTATTCTTTCATTTTCTGCTGCATATGTTTATGAAACATGTTCAAGCACGCACTCGCATCAAGTATATCCCACAGAAAGAGAGAGGGATAACATGTGTGTTGTATGCTTGACACATGCGTTGTCCGTAGGCTACGAGGCATATTTCCTCTCTCCCAAGTCTCTGTAACAAGGTCCAGTTCGAGAAGTCTCTTGACTGAGTTCTCCTCAACATCTCCATATGTGTTGATCCAGGCTGATTTGAGACCAATCTCGACTGGAATCACTACTTCTCTACCATAAACTAAGTGGAAAGGAGTCATCCTGGTGTTGTTGCACAGGGTTGTTTGATTAACCCAGAGGGCATTGGGAAGTTCTTCTATCTACCCAATTTTACTATGGTAGATTGGTCTTCAATTCTCAGATGAGTTCTCGAATGACTACTTCTGTTTAACCATTGCTTGAGGATAATAGACCGAGATAAAACTGTGATGGATACCAAAGTCCTGACATCACTAGCCTTTATGCTCACAGACTTGGAATTATCGTCCATTATCCGATACTAGTTTGTGAGAGATACAGAACTGGCACACTATATTTTGCCACAAAAATTTGGGAATGACCTTTTCTATAATTTGAGCTAAGGATCGACTTGTACCCAATTAGAAAAATAGTCAACCATAACTAAGAAAAAAATTCTAATAAGGTTATGTTGAGAAGGGACCCACGATGTTCATTCCCCATTAGTCAAAAGGGAAAGATATTGTAGAGATCTTCAACAAATCAATGGGCTGGTGAGGCAGAGGTTAATGCTTCTAGCAATTAAGGCATGTGTCAACTAGTCACGTTGCATCAGCTTGCAACATAGGTCAAAAGCAATCGGCTAGTAGGAGCTTTCGGACCATAGTCTAACCCCTAGTGTGATTTTCACCGCAACCTCGATGGATCTCTCCCATGATATAATCAACGTCTTTAGAGCTTAAACACCTAAGAACAGGGTAAGAAAATCCAAGCTTGTATAAGACATCTCCTACTAAAATGAATCATGCAACATGCCTTTTGAGAGTCCTAGCCTATTAAGAGTTATCAGGAGAGTCCTATGTCTCAGGAAGGAAATGAGACAAGTTCTCCAATTAGTCTGGTTTCTTCAGTGAGTCTCGTGATCAATTCGAGTGACTAGTTGATCCTGTATTATGGGCTCTTCTACCTCCCAAGTTGTCAAGGCAATGGACATTTTAGTCAACTCATTCACCTTCTGGTTTTTGCTTAGGGCACCTTTTGGAGGATGACTTCCTAAAAATCCTTCTTCGACTTCTCAAAGGCTTCAATATAACATCGGAGTAGGTCATTATGAATCTCAAAAATGTCTTTGAGTTGTTATGCTGCTAACTGCAAGTCAGAGTGAATGAGGACTTTGATAGCTCTCACATGTTTGGCGGCTTATAGGTCGGTAAGCAAGGCCTCATACTAGTCTTATTATTTGAGGCCTTGAAATGAAGCTTTCTGGCTAGTTATAGGGTGTCTCTCAAGGGTGAGAATAGTAAAACTCTGACTATGTTTCCCTTCTTGGTGGTCGATCCATCCACAAAGGTCTTTCAGGTCTTTAGCAATTACTAGTTGGATGACTCAGTTAGGAAGTGTTGGTGCTATTGACTTCCAGGATTTTAATATTTGTTTGATAATATATTTAATGGAGTCTAGTTAGGTCAAGATTGAATAAATAACTAGCAAGTGTGAGAAGTCTACCGAGTGATTAGTCTTAACAGGAGGTTAAGTAAAAGAAAGTCTTAACTGAAGGTTAAGTAGGTGAAAAGTCTTGGAGGAGTAAACACCAAACAAACAAAAAAACACTATAGGAGTGAACCCTAGGTAAGTGAAAAGTCTTGGAGGAGTGAACTCCATGCAAAGGAAAACCCCATGGGAGTGAACCCTAGCTAGTGACAAGTCTTGGAAGAGTGAACTCCAAACAAAGAGAAACCCCTAGGGGAGTGAACTCAAGATAAGTGAAAAGTCTTGGAAAAGTGAACTCTAAGTAAAGAAAAACCCTAGGAGAGTAAACTTTAGGTAATAAGAAGTCTTGGAGGAGTGAACTCCAAGCAAATAAGACTGAAAGGTTTCTAGTCAACAGCGTGCAATCAACTGGAATAGTGAATCTTGAATACTACTAACACTGCTTTATATTTATAATGCTAACTCAATATTGTAGGAAAGTCTTAATTGATTTAGTTGATCAGACACTAAGAAAGATATAAGAAAGTCCAAATAGATTTGAATTACTAGATAGTTGGCAGATAAGTTGAGGTAATCTCCTGAAGTAGAGTTGTGAGGTCGTGTCTCAATTAGGATAAACCTTAGGCGCTGATCCAACTGAAGAAACCAACGGTTATGTCTAAGTTAAAATCAAGACAATCCTAACTGTCATACTCATACATCTATTTCATCTATTGTCTAACTCTGTTTTTCAAGGCTACTATTATTATTGTGCTTTACTAACTTTGTTTTGTAGATAAACAAAGTTTTTATTTAACCAAAGGTTTAGTCGACCAATAACTGGGTTTTATCGACTGATCCTACTAGCGTGGCATAGATTAGATTGAAGATCAACAAATATGGTATGTAGCTTTTTCTGTCAATGAATCAATGGGATCAGTTGACCGATCCATAAAAGATAACGATAATCGATCAGATCAAATCGCACTAAAAAGGTATACATAGGGTTTCATCAATGGAAACACATGATTAGTTGATCGAACAGTGCAAATCATGGGATCAAACAAATCGGATCAGAACAAATAAGAAAAGGCATAGAGTTCAGTCGACAGATAAGAGGTTCTATCGACCGAAAGGTTTAGTTGATAGAACAGTTTTTCAATTAACTGAATGATACCTATAAAAGAAGCACTAAGGGTCCGAGTTGAACAACAATCTTACTCATTGCTTCATCTTATCTTTATTATTGTTGCACGTGCAAATTCTGCTACTACTATGTCGAGAGGCTATCTAACAACTTACACCAAAAATACATTCTTCGTTGTCGGTATATTCGTTATTGTACTTGTATATTATTGTAACTGCTCATCTTATACTTGTATGAAATTGCTTCTTCTCTGAAAGTTTTTAGAGAGAATAACTATATTAGTTTGTCCATTGGAAGTGATTAAAGATTGTGGGCCTTAAAGTAGTTGTCATTGGACTACAATCTAAGTAAAATCAAACTATCCTTTACTTTATTTTCACTACTATAAAGGTTTCAAATAATCAAGATTCACACCCCCCCCCCCTCTCCTTCTATGATTCTACAAGAAGTTGGTTAAAGCTTGGGCCTTAATAGTTGTTATTGGTCCATATTAGATATCATACTTGCTAAGTTCAATGGTTCACTTAATCAGGAGTCTAAAAGTTTTTGGATTAGTCAGCATCTGACCTAAGGTTCTATTGGTGAGCACCGTGATGGGATGCGAAAGAAAGTAGAGTCAGAATCGGAGGGCCATCAGTATCAGAGATAGATCTAGCTTTTCCAGTGTTGTGTATTAGGCCTCGACATCTTTTTGTAAATGATTTGAGAAGTAGACAAGTTGTTGAGTGTTAACTTCCTGTCGTATTAGGACTAAGTTAAGAGTCCTTTCCGAAGCTAATAAGTATAGCCATAGGAGCTCTCCCACCACAAACTTGGACATAACAGGTAGATTAGTCAAATAGTCTTCAGTTCTGTGAAGGCTTGTTCACATTTCTTATCCCATAAGAATCGAGTGGCCTTGCACAACACTCTGAAGAATGGAAGATTCTTCGTGGTTGATTGGGAAATAAACCATGATAATGCGGTGATTTGCCAGACCAATCTTTGTCCTTCCTTGGTGTTCCTTGGGGAGGTCATGTTCTGCAAGGCTTGAACCTTTTCTGGGTTGACCTCTATCCCTCGCTTGGTGACTATGCAGCCCAGTAATGTCAGTTCTTGATGCCGAATAAACATTTGGAAGGGTCAACTTGAGATCATACCTTTGTAAGGTGTTGTATGTCTCCTCCACGTTGTTGATTAAGTTCTCCGCTTGGGTTGACTTGATCAAGATGTTGTCAACATGGACTTCAATGTTATGGTCGATTTGGTGCTTGAAGACTTGATTCATAAGTCATTGATAAGTGGCTCTTGCATTCTTTAATCCAAATGGTATAAAAGAATAACAGAGGTTTTGTCAGAGGTGATAAAACTAATCTTTTCTTAATCTTCCATAGGCAAAGGGATCTTATATATCCTTGACACGCATCCAACATGTATATAAGCTTACAACCCAAAGTTGAGTCTACTAGTTGGTCAATCTGGGGGAGGGGATAGCAATCAATAGGGCATACCTTGTTGAGGTTGTGAAAATCGATATAGACTCGTCATTACCTCCGGATTTGGATACTAGGACCATGTTAACCAAGAGTGGAACTGGACCTCTCATATGTGTTTTCCTTCTAGAAGTTTGGTGATCTCGGTGCATATCACTTTGTCTTATTCTGGTACGAAATGTCGCTTCTTTCGTCGAACTAGCCTAGACTCATGAAGGATGTTGAATCGATATTCCATCACATTGGGTGCTACTCCTGTAACTTCATGGGAAGACTAGGAGAAGATGTTCTTATTTCGAACAAGATAGTGATTAGTTTCTCTTTAAGTTTAGGTGTCAAATCAATTGCCACCTGAGTAACACGGTCAAGTTGGATAGGCAGAATTTGAACTTCCTCTTTTTCATAGATTGGTTGAGGAATGGATGCGCCCTATAAGGAGCAGACCTCTCATCCTTTAGCCTTTTGTGACTTCTTTTAGCTTCTCTTCTCGATGAAGTCATAGTTGTCAGTAGTTCTTCTAGTGTTAATCATTGCAACGTCTTAGTTCAGATTTCTCTCAAACAACGTCAATTTGTTTCGGCCAAATACTGTGGATGGTCAAGTCACTAGTCAACGAACTTGCTGACGGATGCTTTCTCCGAAGACCACTGATGACTCGTATGAACAAGCCTAAAACACACTCCAAAAGAGAGTTTGACTAGCCGTAGGATAGATCCCCGGGTCACTTTGACACTCATGTTAAGGTTTCCTTTAGGTGATATGTGAGAAGATGGAGAAGAATGGTAGAACCTGGTCTAGGATTTCAAGAAAATTAGAATCCCTTTCTCATTACCTTTGTTAGTGTCTCTATAGTTGTCAAAAGAATACCTCTCCGCTATATATTCCCTGTCATTGTCCTCATATGAGCTGATGAGGGAATCAAATTTGCTAGTTTTTAACTACTCATCCTTTCTCAAAGCAACACATGTCCATAGGAGAGCATCTAGGAGACTTATTCTAATAACCTACTAACTATCTATTCATTCAACTGGTGCCACGTGCCTTGGAAAATTCATGGAGGAATGGTCCTACTAATGAGGGGGTTGCATTTCTCTTCATATGCTCTAGCAAAATGCGTGTGAATGTACGATGTAGACTAGATCTGGGGCTGAGGAGACTAGAAGATGAAGTTATTTCAGACTGACCTTGAAAGGAAATGAAGTTGGGACTTAAGATTAAGCCAACTATATGATGTAAGGATTTGAGACTGAAATAGATTCATAGAGGATGTTAGAGCTGAGGTTGAGCCAGGATATCGAGATTTGAGATCTGAGATTGAGATAGAGTCATGAAGGATGTCAGCAGTTATGATAGAGCTAGGATGTTGGGATCTGAGATTGAGATAGAGCCATGGAGGCAATCAGCAGCTGAAGCCAAATTAGGATGCTGGGATCTAAGACTGAGACATAATTATAGAGGATGCCGATAGCTGAGGCTGAGCCAAGATGCTAGGATCTGAGACTAAGGTAGAGTCTTGGAGGATGTCGACAGTTGAAGGCAAGTCAAAATGTTGGGATACGAGACTGAAACAGAATCATGGAGAATGTCGGTAGGTAAGGTCGAGCTAGGATGTTGGGATATGGGAGTAAGACAGAGTCATGGAGGATGTCGGTAGCTGAGGCCGAGCTAGGATGCTAGGATCTGAGACTAAGACTGAATCTTGGAGGATATCATCAGCTGAGGTCTAGACAGGATGCTGGGATTTGAGACTGAGATAAAGTCATGTAAGATGTCAATAGCTGAGGTCGAGTCAAGATGCTGAGATCTGAGACTAAGATATTTAAATTGGTATTTAATCAAGCTTAAGTTTTTTGAGGATGCGTACATAGGGCCAAGTGGGTTAGATCCGAGTTCCCCCTAGGATGAGTGTGACTCTCTTTATGTTTCCACCTCATCTTGACTTTGATCGATAACTCAACATGACTCTTAACCCACAAGACATGTGGGGGGCTAGAAAACCACCAAATAAGTGATATTTAACTCTAAGATGATAAGCTTTCCAAAATATCATCCATTTTGCAAGTGCTTTACTTCCAAAGAACTAGTAAAATGTCTTGTTCTTCCAATTAAACACTTAATTCAATTAAGGACTTTCACGTCACACAATCATACTTTTGTACACTTTAATGCCTATGTTCTTCTCATTTGCATCTTAGAAGCTCGGAATTGAAGGAGTTAGATCTTAGTTGAGCTCACAACTTTGGTGATCAAGGGCTTCTTCAAAACCTAATTTATCTAACTTTTACTAAGACTCAAATTACGCACTACATTTTCATATTTATCAAATCATACATCTCTTTCATAAAATACTTTTCCCTCTCTACATTGCTTATCTGACCCACTAAAGTATATTTAAAATCTTTAAAAAAATAACATTCTAATGGATTCTAAAAATCATTGTTTCTCTCTCTAAAAGAGTTTTTGAAAAAATTAAAACCTCACAGCTGATTAAATATGGGGTGGAATCAAAATTAAAATATATGATTGCAATTAGAGAAGTCTAAAAAAATAGAACGATTATGACTGAGATCGAATCTGGAGTTTTGATAAAAATTCATAATGACCTAAGACATATTCAAATTAACTTAAACTAGAACTAATAAATTTTTAGGAGTCTCCTGTGTTTTATTATACCTTCAAATTTTGATTCCACCGTCTATATAATATACTATGATTTTTTAAAATTTAGACAAGTTAATATAATTTTGACATAACTCACTATTAGACTTAGGTCTATCATTTTCATTCAATAGTAATACTAATGTATTCTTAAAACACTCTTCACTCTGATCATATCAAAAATTTTAAAATTTGGACGATGTACAACCATCAATAAGTTTTAGTCAAAATTCACTAAAGATTCTAGCCAAACCAAAATCAAGACCAATACACTTCTAGGAGCCTCTTGAGACTCATTATGCCCTCAAACCTTAATTCTACAACTTAGATAACATACAGTATTTTCTTAAAAAAATAGATAATTTTATATAATTTGACATAAATTCACTGTTGGACTTAAATATATCATATTCACTTGATAATAATATCAATGTATTCTTGAAACACTTCTGACTTTAACCATGCTCAAAATTTTAAAATTTGGACATTGTATAACCATTAACCATTAGTGAGTTTTGGCTAAAACTCATTGATGACCTTAGGAATATCCGAATCAACTCAAATTAGAATCAATGCACTCTTAGGAGCTTTTTGAGTCTCATTATGCTCTCAAACTTTAATTCCACACCTTAGATAGTATGTGTGGGTTCTAAAATTTAGACAATTTTATATAATTTTAACACAAACTCACTATTAGACTTAGATATATCATATGCACTCAACACCAATATCAATGTATTCCTAGTACTCTCTGTAAAATACCGGAAAAATGACGATTATTAATAAGGAATTTTTTTTCGGAATTTTTGGACATTTTTCGGGAATTTTTCGGAGCTCGTACGGATGAGTTAACGGGGATAAAAATGGGGTCCGGAAAAGCCTGTTTAGGTTACCCCGTTTAAATGAGGAAAAGTTTATTTTTCCTTTTCCTTTTAAATTCTTTTTCTCTTTTTCTTATTTCTCATTCTGTTTTCTTTCTCGCCGAAACATCTCCGCGCGCCTCTCCTCTCCCTCACTCCCGAACCCGACGCCAAGAGCCCTAACCGCCGGCTACTCGGCGGTTCTCTCTTCTTCTTCCTCATCCCCTGCCCCTCACGACGACAGAATCCTCTGCCCTAGCCACCCGACGTCGACCACAGAAGCCGACGCCGACCCCAATCGCTGGTGCCCTAGAGCCGATCACCGTGCATCACCCTTTCTTCCTCTGCCCTGGTGTGAGTTCACTGCCGATTTTCTGTGCCGACACCCGAGCCTAGCACCGACGCCGCCACCCGGTTCCTCTTCTTCCTGTGCCCGAACCCTAGCACTGACATTTGCCGACCAGCTACCCACAAGAACTCGCCGGCAGGAAGAACCAGCACCCCCATTTCTGTCTCTGCCCTAGATCGCCGGAGTTCAGAGGATTAGCCGACCACAGTGCCCTAATTGATCAAAGGAGGTATGCTAGTTCGAATTTCTCTTTGCTACCAATTTAGGTCACGGTATTGGAGAGGAAGTGGGGCTGTGGTGTTTGTTGATCAGCAACAGTAGACTTAGTACACAGAAATGAGGGTGGTGAGTTGAAGGAAGAATTACCGTGAGTTTCTGTGTGCTGTGAATCAACAAACAATTGCTTGTTCAATGTTTTAGCAGCAAGCAACCTTCACCGTAATCTTGTGGATTGTGAATTAGGGTGAGGATTAGGTGTATTTGAGTTCTGTTGTAGATCTTGTTCTGAATTTGGAGGGTTTAGTTAGACTATCATGTGTATATTGACTTTGTTTATGTGTTTTTGGTTTAGGGTTTTGCCCTAAATAGTTTTAGGAATTTTGTTTAGCTATTTATGTAAATTGTAGCTAAATAAAATAATATTTATTTATATGTGACACAGGACTTTGACGCGAGACGAGTATCTCGGAGTCAGATCGGATCTTTCTATTTTCGGAGGCGGGTACTTTGACTTATGTCTTTTGATATGCATGATAATATGTTTAACATATAACAGTAATTGTGTTACCTGTTTATTTCGGTTGGTCACTACGTGATTAGTACATGTTGTTTGTTTATTTATTCTGCACTGCATATTATCTACCTGATCACATATGCCTTAGGTAGTGACCTAACCACATGCTCTGTTATATTCTGGATCTAGGGTTTATTTGATACCCTCTTCGATTTGTGTACCTTCTATTTGATACGTCTTCTTGTGGTACACACTTTGTATCTATTTATATGGATCATGCCATGTTATTCATGAGATTGCCATGTTCAGTATCATGCATCATGATTGCATGCTGTGCGATTGTCGGCTCTACTTTGGTTGAGCTCATCGCCAGTTACATGTACTGCACACATCACCCATGGATTTGTATATCTGGCTGGTGTGTGGCGGTTCTGCTGTTTGGCTCCGTTGGTCAGGCGACTCAGCGTGGCAGCCGGCAGTCAGTTCCGCTCTGTTTGGCTCCGTTGGCATTTAGGGTAGCAGCGTGGTAGCCGGCAGATGGTGGACTTTGTTTGGCTCCGTTGGTCAGGAGACTCAGCGTGGTAGCCGGCAGAGATATCCTCCCCGTCATCGTGTACCGGGAGATGAGAGCATTGAGCTCCCCCATTTATGATTTGGGGTCACAGGACAGGAGTACTCCGACAGCATCCCGTTTACTCTGTCATTGCACAGGAGCATTGATTTCAGAGTATGGGGTTGACATATGCATTTATTGCATTTTTATTTGCTTGTGATTGCTGCACTTATATGCTGCATTTGTTTGGATGCATTGATTGACATGCATACAGGATTATGACTCACTCGGTCTGACGACCTGTTACCTTTATACTTTGATCCGGTCAGTACAGTTATCTTCTGATTTCATTTCAGTTGCATTTATCCTCCTCATATTCAGGAGACTGTACGCATGATTAGTGTTGTCTGTTATTTGTTTTATTATGCATATCAGTTGTACCTGCTGATTGTTGATATTTTCAGGTTGAGGCTGTCCGGAGCAGTTCCAGTCGCTGGCCCCCCATCTGCACGTAGAGCTAGCTCTCTACTAGGTTGTTATTTGCTTTATTTTGGTTTTTCTTCCATCAGACTATGTTTTAGTTTTGTTTTGGATTTTATTTATGGATATTGTACGGATTGTTACCGTTTGATGGTCTTTTGGATGGTTTGGTTTTTATTCTACTGCCTGGACGGCAGAAGAGGTGAGTTCGTTGGATTTGAGCTTTACGAGTGTAGTGGAGTAGGGTGGATTTCGAGTCAGAGTCCTATTGTTATTGATTATCTTTATTAACTGCGTGGTTGTGACAGTCAAAGGCTGAATATCTCTATACACTGCGTGGTGTTTGTTTTTATTTTTGTTATCATTCCAGCCGCTTGTGGCTGAAGTATATGTGATATGTAGAAAGTTTCATATTGTCCGCCGTACAGGGGAGATGCTGCCGAAATTTCTTCGGACAGAGACTCCTCTGGGGCGTGACAATTTAGTGGTATCAGAGCCAAGTTTACGATACTTGCTGTGTGTTCTGGATTTATACGATCTTTGTTTTCGTATTATGGATACTTTGAATAATCTGATATCAGTTTATTGGGTATCAGCGCGCCAAAGTTTGGCGATAATTATTTGATTTTTCGTGTGTTGGATTTTCGGGATTTATCTGATACCAATTCATTGGTATCAGAGCAGGGTGTGATACCTGCGTTTGGTATTTTGGACATTTTTATACTAGCCCTAGTTGCGAGACAGATTAGTCTGGGCTGTTATTTTGGGTTGCACGGATTTTCCGTTTCGATTTTGTTATGGATTTCCGTTATTGATTTATATGGATTTCCGGTGTTGTTTTCTCGGACGGAATTCCGAGGTCAATTTGGGGGCTGGACAGCGACGGAACATCTCCAGACAGCAATTAGGTATGGTGTCATTTTGGTAGTTGTTTATACTTGTAGTAATATCTGTAATATAATTTAACAGATATGAGGCGATCTACGCGTATTGCGGCGAGACGTGGTGCTGGACGAGCACGTACGAGGACCGCAGGATCTCTGGATGCACCAGAGATGCCTTCTGTTGATGAGCCTGTCAGCCAGGGACAGACTCAGCATACTGTGGTTGCGTCGGGCCTTCAGACTCCGATGGCTCCCTTAGAGGTGCCTACCTCAGCTGCACCGACAGTATCCACTGCGCCTGTATTTCCGGTACAGTCTATTGCGTACTCGGCACCACCGCCACCTGGGCCTACAGTGTACCCGGCATCAGCGGCGCCTGTGCCCCCAGTACCTATCGTGTACCCAGCAGCTCCTGCATTAGGGATACCGGTTGCTTCACATCCGGTACCAGTGCCTACTGTACCTCCAGCTGCGGCTACCTACCCTCACCCTACCGTGCCACAGACTGCTTATGCTCCCGTTTATCCAGCAGCACCGGGAGTACCTCCTCCAGTTTATACAGCGGTGCCACCTGTAGTATCAGCTCCAGGGTTTCCGCCAGTTCCGACAGCCGTTCCGACACACTTCATAGATCCTGTTGCGGCACGAGCCAGGATTCCGTTCTTGGCAGAGTCGATGAAGAGTCGATTCACACTCTTCCGAGGTGACCGAGATCCGAGTGTGGCTTTATCTTGGATTGAGACGATGGAGCGTACCTTTTTCTATATGGCTTGCTCCGAGTGGGAGAAAGCAGAGCTGGCTGCTTTCCACTTACGAGACGCTGCTGACACCTGGTGGCTCACCCAGCGTACTATCATCGGGGAGCAGAATATCACATGGGCCAGATTCAGACAGGCTTTTGAGAGCCGTTTCTTTCCACGGGCTTATCAGATTGCTCGTCGACAGGAGTTCCTGAGTTTGAGGCAGAATAATCGTACAGTGTCTGAGTATAATGCAGAGTTTGACAGATTGTCCAGATTTTGTCCAGAGCTCGTTGCTGAGGATAGTTCACGCATGCAGCAGTTTATACAGGGGCTGGATGGACATCTGCAAGTAAAACTTGCCGGTCTTGCTATTTCTTCCTATCTAGAGACGTTAGACAAAGCTCTATTGATTGAGGCAGCACAGCAGAGAGCGTTTCCAGACAGAAAGAGGAAACAGCAAGGTCAGACATCTGGGCAGATCCAGCAGCCTCAGACTACACCACCGCAGGTCAGACGTAGTCGGACAGATCAGGGTACATCTGGGGGATCACGTAAATCCCAGAAATCAGGGCAGTCATCTTCAGGACGTTCCCGGTTTTCCCAGCAGAACCGGAAACAACCCACTAGCGACATTCGTTGTTTCAGATGTGGGTCTAGAGATCATATCACATCAGCTTGCTCTCTGGGACAGTCAGTTTGCTTTCATTGCAAACTGCCTGGGCACCAGAGCCGAGAATGTCCGCAGAGGACCCAGCATATGACTTCCGGAGGGTCTGATCTTGGAGGACAGTCCAGTCAGTCAGGTACTTATCGAGGAGGGCGACGACTCCAACCTTCGCATGGCCAGCCGCAGAGTGCTTCACTTGCAGCAGCGGCATTTGGTATGCTTGGACAGGAGTATTCCAGTGCTTCCATAGCACCTCAGAGTTCGGTTCCGGGACTTTATTATCCGATGCAGGGGCAGTATCAGATGCAGCCTCAGCCTTTAGGCGGCTCCACCGCCGTCCTCGCCTTCTCCCTCTCGACCCTGTTGCGCACCAGCGCCAGCGTCATCTCCTCCTCCTCCGCCAGAGACCGGACGTGCTCATGCGATGACCAGAGAGGATGCGCAGCGAGCCGACGGATCCGTTTTCCGCGGTATGATTTCTATTTATGCCTTATCTGCAGATATACTGATAGATACTGGTAGCTCGCATTCATTTATATCTCGCACTTTTATGCGGGAGGTTGGTAGATTACCCACTCTCAGACCCCAGCGATTGACCGTCTCCCTACCGTCCGGTGATTCATTGGATGTCACCAGAGGTCCGAGGTTGCCCGTTAGATTTTGGCAACCTAATACTTACAGTGGATCTTTTAGTACTAGAAATGGTCGATTTCGATATTATTCTTGGCATGGACTGTTTGTCAGTATATCATGCCACAGTTGATTGCCAGACGAGGGTGGTCACATTCCGGCCTCCGAACCAACCCTCGTGGGATTTCACTGGCATTAGAGACGACGGATTATCGATCATTTCGGCGCTTCAGGCTCAGAAGTTATTGTCACATGGCTGTCAGGGTTTTCTGTTATCTTTGATCAGTACTGAGGACAGCAGCAGTTCGCAGCTCTCCGACGTTCTTGTAGTCCGGGAGTACCCAGATGTATTTCCAGAGGAGCTGCCAGGTTTGCCTCCCAGAAGGCCAGTGGAGTTCGCTATTGAGTTGATTCCGGGAACCGCACCGGCATCGAAAGCTCCTTATCGTATGGCACCAAAGGAGTTGAACGAGCTGAAGGTTCAACTCCAGGAGCTTTTGGATAGGGGATTCATTCGCCCTAGTGTTTCTCCATGGGGTTCTCCTGTGTTATTTGTTAAGAAAAAGGACGGCACCATGAGGTTATGTATTGACTACAGACAGCTGAATGCAGTGACCGTTAGAAATAAATATCCTTTACCACGGATCGAGGATTTGTTTGATCAGCTCAGAGGTACATCAGTGTATTCTAAGATTGATCTGCGATCCGGATATCATCAGCTGAGAGTCAGAGACTCAGATATTCAGAAGACAGCTTTCCGTACTCGATATGGTCATTATGAGTTTTTGGTAATGCCATTTGGGCTTACCAATGCTCCAGCGGTGTTTATGGACTTGATGAACCGCATATTTCTGGAGTATTTGGATCAGTTTGTTATCGTTTTCATTGATGACATATTGGTCTACTCGCATTCCGAGGAGGAGCATGCACAGCATCTTCGCACAGTTTTGGAGATTCTTAGACGACATCAGCTGTACGCGAAGTTCAGCAAGTGTGCATTCTGGTTATCCTCAGTCGGTTTTCTGGGACACGTGGTTTCTAGCAGAGGTATTTCAGTTGATCCTCAGAAGATCGAGGCTGTCACCAGTTGGGAGCAGCCGAAGTCAGTGCAGGAGATCCGCAGTTTTCTGGGATTGGCCGGATATTACCGACGTTTTGTCGAGGGTTTCTCGCGTATTGCTATGCCGCTGACACGCCTTACCAGGAAAGGCGTGAAGTTTACGTGGACCGAGGATTGCGAGACCAGCTTTCAGGAGCTGAAGCGGAGATTAGTGTCGGCTCCAGTTTTGGTTTTACCTTCTGGAGAGGATGGGTTTGTACTTTACACCGACGCATCTCTTCAGGGTTTGGGCGCTGTTCTGATGCAGCACGGCAGAGTAGTCTCTTATGCTTCTCGTCAGTTGAAGGAGCATGAGAAGAACTATCCAGTTCATGACCTAGAGTTAGCCGCCATCATTTTTGCTCTGAAGCTATGGCGACATCATTTATACGGTATCACATTTGAGATTCTCACTGATCATAAGAGTCTCAAATATATTTTCACTCAGAAGGAGCTTAATCTCCGACAGAGGAGATGGATGGAGTTTCTGAAGGACTACGATTGTACCATTAGCTACCACCCAGGAAAAGCTAATGTGGTTGCCGATGCACTCAGCAGGAAGTCCAGAGGGACTTTGGCTTGCCACCGGACTTCAGTTACAGACTTGATTCAGAGTTTTTCCGAGTTAGACCTTGAGGAGCAGGGATCTACAGAGCAGGGTATTCTTGTTTCTATGATTGCTCAGTCGTCGATCAGGACGAAGATCCGAGAGGCTCAGGCTGGTGATCAGCATTGTCAGTTCATTAGTAGTCAGATAGCTTCCGGGCAGCAGACCGAGTTTACACGAGACGAGGAGGGTGTTATATATTTCCGAGGTAGATTATGCGTACCTCAGTCTCATCCGGTCTTACAGGAGCTACTTCAGGAGGCTCACCGATCTCGATTTGCGATCCATCCAGGCGGAACCCGTATGTATCGGGACTTGAGACGTTCCTACTGGTGGAACGGTATGAAGAAAGACGTCGCGGATTTCGTAGCTAGATGTCTTGTCTGTCAGCAGGTGAAGGCTGAGCATCAGAGACCTGCAGGATTACTTCAGCGGATTCCTATTCCTGAGTGGAAGTGGGATCACATTACCATGGATTTTGTGGTAGGATTGCCGAGGACACGACGAGGCCATGACGCGATTTGGGTAATCGTTGATCGATTAACCAAATCCGCGCATTTCTTAGCGATCCGGAGGACTGATCCCCTGGATCGATTGGCAGATCTGTATTGCCGGGAGATCATCAGACTACATGGTGTTCCGTTGAGTATCATTTCAGATAGAGATCCACGGTTTACGTCTCGTTTCTGGCAGAGTCTGCAGCAGGCCTTGGGCACACAGCTCCGACTTAGTACAGCTTTCCATCCACAGACAGATGGACAGTCAGAGCGGACTATTCAGACTCTTGAGGACTTGCTGAGGTCATGTGTTATGGATTTTGGAGGCAGTTGGGAGGACCATCTGCCGTTGGTAGAGTTTGCCTACAACAATAGCTTTCATTCGGCTATCCAGATGGCACCGTTTGAGGCGTTGTATGGTAGACCTTGTCGGACACCTGTTCTCTGGGATGAGGTTGGAGAGGCTCAGTTGTTGGGACCTCAGAGAGTTCAGCAGGATGCAGAGTTGGTCCGTACTATCAGACGGAGGATGTCAGAGGCGCAGGATCGCCAGAAGAGTTACGCTGATCGGAGACGCAGACCATTAGAGTTTTCTGTTGGCGACCATGTATTTCTGCGAGTTTCACCCACGAAAGGGGTGAAGAGATTTGGCCTCAGAGGTAAGCTAGCTCCGCGGTACATTGGCCCTTTCGAGATCTTGGAGAGGATCGGAGCAGTAGCTTACCGACTGGCACTACCACCGTCCCTGTCAGGCGTCCACGATGTATTTCACGTATCTATGCTGAGGAGATACGTACCTGACCCGACGCATGTGCTGACAGATATTCCAGTTCCAGTTCAGCCTGACATTACATATGAGGAGGTTCCGGTACGGATTCTCGACCGGAAGGAGCGTCAGTTGCGGAACAAGACTATCCGGCTGGTTAAAGTCGGATGGCAGCATCATTCGGATGAGGAGGCTACTTGGGAGCTTGAGGATACGATCCGAGCTCGATATCCCCATCTTTTCACTTGAGGTATGTGAGTTTATTTACCGTTCAGCATTTATTATTATTATCTGTTATTAGTACTTGCTGATGGTAGATACTGAAATTTGGGGACCAAATTTTTAATTAGTGGGGGAGAATGTAAAATACCGGAAAAATGACGATTATTAATAAGGAATTTTTTTTCGGAATTTTTGGACATTTTTCGGGAATTTTTCGGAGCTCGTACGGATGAGTTAACGGGGATAAAAATGGGGTCCGGAAAAGCCTGTTTAGGTTACCCCGTTTAAATGAGGAAAAGTTTATTTTTCCTTTTCCTTTTAAATTCTTTTTCTCTTTTTCTTATTTCTCATTCTGTTTTCTTTCTCGCCGAAACATCTCCGCGCGCCTCTCCTCTCCCTCACTCCCGAACCCGACGCCAAGAGCCCTAACCGCCGGCTACTCGGCGGTTCTCTCTTCTTCTTCCTCATCCCCTGCTCCTCACGACGACAGAATCCTCTGCCCTAGCCACCCGACGTCGACCACAGAAGCCGACGCCGACCCCAATCGCTGGTGCCCTAGAGCCGATCACCGTGCATCACCCTTTCTTCCTCTGCCCTGGTGTGAGTTCACTGCCGATTTTCTGTGCTGAGCCTAGCGCCGACGCCGCCACCCGGTTCCCCTTCTTCCTGTGCCCGAACCCTAGCACTGACCACAAGAACTCGCCGGCAGGAAGAACCAGCACCCCCATTTCTGTCTCTGCCCTAGATCGCCGGAGTTCAGAGGATTAGCCGACCACAGTGCCCTAATTGATCAAAGGAGGTATGCTAGTTCGAATTTCTCTTTGCTACCAATTTAGGTCACGGTATTGGAGAGGAAGTGGGGCTGTGGTGTTTGTTGATCAGCAACAGTAGACTTATTACACAGAAATGAGGGTGGTGAGTTGAAGGAAGAATTACCGTGAGTTTCTGTGTGCTGTGAATCAACAAACAATTGCTTGTTCAATGTTTTAGCAGCAAGCAACCTTCACCGTAATCTTGTGGATTGTGAATTAGGGTGAGGATTAGGTGTATTTGAGTTCTGTTGTAGATCTTGTTCTGAATTTGGAGGGTTTAGTTAGACTATCATGTGTATATTGACTTTGTTTATGTGTTTTTGGTTTAGGGTTTTGCCCTAAATAGTTTTAGGAATTTTGTTTAGCTATTTATGTAAATTGTAGCTAAATAAAATAATATTTATTTATATGTGACACAGGACTTTGACGCGAGACGAGTATCTCGGAGTCAGATCGGATCTTTCTATTTTCGGAGGCGGGTACTTTGACTTATGTCTTTTGATATGCATGATAATATGTTTAACATATAACAGTAATTGTGTTACCTGTTTATTTCGGTTGGTCACTACGTGATTAGTACATGTTGTTTGTTTATTTATTCTGCACTGCATATTATCTACCTGATCACATATGCCTTAGGTAGTGACCTAACCACATGCTCTGTTATATTCTGGACCTAGGGTTTATTTGATACCCTCTTCGATTTGTGTACCTTCTATTTGATACGTCTTCTTGTGGTACACACTTTGTATCTATTTATATGGATCATGCCATGTTATTCATGAGATTGCCATGTTCAGTATCATGCATCATGATTGCATGCTGTGCGATTGTCGGCTCTACTTTGGTTGAGCTCATCGCCAGTTACATGTACTGCACACATCACCCATGGATTTGTATATCTGGCTGGTGTGTGGCGGTTCTGCTGTTTGGCTCTGTTGGTCAGGTGACTCAGCGTGGTAGCCGGCAGTCAGTTCCGCTGGCAGCGTAGTAGCAGATGGTGGACTTTGTTTGGCTCCGTTGGTCGAGACTCGTGGTAGCCGGCAGAGATATCCTCCCGTCATCGTGTACCGGGAGATGAGAGCATTGAGCTCCCCATTTATGATTTGGGGTCACAGGACAGGAGTACTCCGACAGCATCCCGTTTACTCTGTCATTGCACAGGAGCATTGATTTCAGAGTATGGGGTTGACATATGCATTTATTGCATTTTTATTTGCTTGTGATTGCTGCACTTATATGCTGCATTTGTTTGGATGCATTGATTGACATGCATACAGGATTATGACTCACTCGGTCTGACGACCTGTTACCTTTATACTTTGATCCGGTCAGTACAGTTATCTTCTGATTTCATTTCAGTTGCATTTATCCTCCTCATATTCAGGAGACTGTACGCATGATTAGTGTTGTCTGTTATTTGTTTTATTATGCATATCAGTTGTACCTGCTGAGTGTTGGACTCACCCCGCCTCCATTGTTGATATTTTCAGGTTGAGGCTGTCCGGAGCAGTTCCAGTCGCTGGCCCCCCATCTGCACGTAGAGCTAGCTCTCTACTAGGTTGTTATTTGCTTTATTTTGGTTTTTCTTCCATCAGACTATGTTTTAGTTTTGTTTTGGATTTTATTTATGGATATTGTACGGATTGTTACCGTTTGATGGTCTTTTGGATGGTTTGGTTTTTATTCTATTATATGCCTGCCTGGACGGCAGAAGAGGTGAGTTCGTTGGATTTGAGCTTTACGAGTGTAGTGGAGTAGGGTGGATTTCGAGTCAGAGTCCTATTGTTATTGATTATCTTTATTAACTGCGTGGTTGTGACAGTCAAAGGCTGAATATCTCTATACACTGCGTGGTGTTTGTTTTTATTTTTGTTATCATTCCAGCCGCTTGTGGCTGAAGTATATGTGATATGTAGAAAGTTTCATATTGTCCGCCGTACAGGGGAGATGCTGCCGAAATTTCTTCGGACAGAGACTCCTCTGGGGCGTGACACTCTCTTAACTCTGACCTTGTCTAAAAGTTTAAATTTTAGACATTGCACGGTTATCGATGAGTTTTAATCAAAATTTACTGATGATCATATAGACTTGAAATCTAGAATTTTAGATATGGTAAGATTTAGAAAGTTCCTAAGAGTGCATTGGTCATAATTTAAACTAGTTAAGATGTGACAAACTATTAGTGATTTTTTATCAAACTTATTGATCGTCGTATAATATATAATTTTTTAAATTTTGGACATGGTTAGTATCTCAAGAACACATTGAGATTATCGTTGAATGAATATAATAGACTCAAGTCTAATAGTGAGTTGTGTCAAAATTAAACTAATTTATTTAAATTTTAGAAACTACATTGTGCTATTTAGGATGTGAAATTGAAGTTTGAAAGTATAGTGAGACTCAAGAGGTTCTGAGTATATTGGTTCTGATTTAAATTCATTCATATGTGTCTAAAGTCATTACTTAGTTTTAGCAGAATACTGATGAAACTCAATGAAGACCTTAAACGTATCAGAATAGATCTGAATAAGACCATTGTATTCATGGGAATTTCTTAGTAGAATCACGCCCTTCAATTTTGATCTCGGCTTTCGTTGTGTGGTTTTTAAAAAGTTTAACGAGAGAAATAATGTTTTTAAATTTTAAATGCACTTCAGTGCGCAGGTGCATTCGTCAAAGAAGCACGTGTACAAAGGACGGTGCAAAGGAAAGGGAGATATTTTAAGAAAGAGGTATAGGATTTAAT
Source organism: Zingiber officinale (assembly GCF_018446385.1). Lineage (NCBI taxonomy): Eukaryota > Viridiplantae > Streptophyta > Magnoliopsida > Zingiberales > Zingiberaceae > Zingiber > Zingiber officinale. The sequence goes on from NC_055994.1 coordinate 20,528,717, forward strand.
AAATATAAAAATATTATGAGTAATTTAGTTATTAGTAAAAGTGAGATATTTGATTCAGTAAAAGGTCATCAAAATCTTTTTACTCCCAATATCATTCTCAAATTTGTTAAAATAAGATAAAAAATGGTTGAGGATATATATATATATATATATAATATCCAACCACCGTATACCAGATTAGGGATTACAATTTATTTCAAGATTATATATCTGATCTATATATTTATTTTTTAAAAAAATTATTAACTATTTTTGTTAAACTTATGAATAGACTATATAGATATTCAATTTATTTATTAATTATATATATTTAATATAATATTAATTCTAATATATATTTTTAATGATAATAATATGATAAAAAATAAGAAAAATTATTAGTATAAAAGATATTCGATATTTAATAGTATAGATATGAGAATGAATATTGGATAGGTATAAGGATGAGAATATGGAATCCAATACGAACTCAAATCATTATTATCCATATACTAGCCGGGTGGCTCCCCTTTAATATTTTGATATGAAATACTAGAGTTACAGTCCTATAATAGAGTTATAGTAATAATACCTTTATGTTTTAAATAAATTTTACTAATCTATTATTTATAATTATTACTATAGTCCCATAATGTTTTAAAAATTTTACATATAAATTATAATTAATAAAAATATCCTCCAAAAATCCTTCCATTAATTTATAGTAGAATGTCTAAATCAAAAGAATTATTTTTCTTTATAGATGTTATTTGTTAGTGGTCTTCATCAATTAATTTTTATTATCTGATGATTTTTTTATATATATATTTATGATGTCTAACTCTTTACCCTTTTATAAAATTTTTGGATCTACCCCTGCCTATACCAGACCTACCTCCAGGCTATGGATCTTCTCTCGTCACACACATAATTAAAAGAATGATACCCTGCATAACTTATCCTACATAATGATGGGAGACAGCAGATATGGATCATCTGATGCTACCAAAACTTTTTTTTTTGTGCTCTCTCATCTGCATGCAACTCGTTTCTCTCTCTTGCATGGAAGCCTCTCTTCTGCATGCAAGATGATGTTTGTCCTTAAAGACTAGCACCAACGTTGGTGCTAGTGTTTAAAAATCAACACCAAAACTAATTTAAAATCAACACCAGTTAATATCATATTAGTGTTGGTCTTTTAAGACCAGCACTAGCACTAGTTTAAAATCAGCACCAGCTGGTGCTAGTCTTAAAAGACCAGCACCAAGGTGTTGGTCTTTCAAGACCAGCACCAACCAGAACTAACATGGTGTTGTCTGGTGTTGATTTCAAATCAATGTTGATTTTGTTAAGACCAGCACCACGTTGGTGTTGATCTTGAAAGACCAACGCCGATATTGGTACTAGTCTTGAAAGACCAGAACCAACATGGTGGTGGCTGGTGTTGGTTTCAAACCTAAAGACCATCACCAACGTTAAAGACCAGTGGTGCTGGTCTTTAAAGACTATCATCAATGCTGGTCTTTAAAAATCAACACCAATGTTAATTTGAAACTATCACCAACCAACAACACGTTAGTGTTTGTCTTTCAAGACCAACACCAACTGGTGCTGGTTTCAAACTAGTGTTGGTGCTGGTCTTTAAAGATCAGCACCAATGTGATATTAGCTGATGTTGATTTGAAACCAACATTGGTGCTGGTCTTTAAAGGCCAACACCAACATGATGCTGGTCTTTAAAGACCAACACCAACATGGTACTGGTTTTAAATCAGCATTGGTGATGGTCTTTAAAAAATAGCACCAACATGATGTTGGTCATTAATGTTGTTGCTAGTCTTTAATGTTGGTGCTGGTCTTTAAAGACTAGCACCAATGCTGATTTGAAATTAGCACCAGCCAGCAACAAGGTGATAGACACCTAGTGCTAGTCTTGAAAGACCAGCACCAGTTGGCGCTGATTTCAAACCAGCACTAGTGCTGATATTGAAAGACCACCATCAACATGGTACTGACTGGTGTTGATTTAAAACCAACATTGGTGCTAATCTTTAAAAACCAACACCACCTTATATATAGGAGAGAGAGCAATGTATACAGATGAGAGAGGAAAAATAAATAAATTTGGCCGTGTTAGATGATCCACGTTTGTTGTCGCATATATATATATATATGAAAATATGAAAATTCACACTATTTGATAGAAAAGCTTCTTAAGATTGCTCAAACAAAATATAAACTTTTGTAAATTTATAAATTATGGTTATGATTTTCTGTCGATAATTTTTTATCAACGACATGTTTCACTACTCTCTAGTGAATAAACTATAAAGCATATTGCAATCTCGAAGCTAATCGTAGATGCTGATCCTATAGCAAGCAAACTCCTGCCGGAGGATCGCTCTTCAATTTGAGAATCACGAGCAGCTTCTTCATCACGGCCTTGAGGATCAACACCAGCCTTGTTCTTTCCCCGCGGTCCACACCGACGACCATGCAACACTCACTCCCCTGTGCCGTCGTCTTGCTGGTCCGCTGATCACATGGCAAGTAGTGTAGCCCTTCGTTGAAGTCCTCCCACAGAACGTCCATCCTCTCTGTGTAAGCCCGTACCTAAGGTGAGGCCCAGGAGGCACTCGCCTCAGGCCTAATTCTAAGAGGGGCCCAAATATTATTAATGTGTTATGAATTTTAATGAAACTTGCATCCTTGATTCCTCTCCTTAATTTTGTCATCGCAACTTGCGAAGTGCCCCTCTGCCAATAGCCTGATCTTAACCCTAAATTCGTCGTCGCGAAGTGTCGTTAACGTTGTGCAGATTGCCCTATCCTCACCCTAATTTTGCCGTCGCGAAGTGCCCCTGTGCCGATCCTCACCCTAATTTCGCCTTCACGAAGTGCCGATCCTCACCCTAATTTCGCCATGAGCTCTCCTCTTCAAGGATGGTCATTTCTAGTTTTCTACACCGCCGATGATAATAGCTTGCCAGCCTCTTCGATTAATCTTTCATATTGGTAAGTTTCTGTTTGATATGTGCAGTTTTTATTTCCGATCAACTTCATTGTTCTTACTTGCGACATTAGTTCTCTTGCTTTTGAATTGTTGTGTGTTTTGTACGGTTACAAAAGCAAGGAAAAAGGTGAGAGGGTGGCAAAGCAAAGCTGATTTTTCTTGTTCTCTTCTGTCGCTCTGCTCCTGCTCCTTAATTTCTATTAACTCCATCCAATTTGATTCAATTAGTTTGTATCATTAAATTAGTTAGCTTTTTACATCCGAAATCAAGCTGAAAAAAGGATTCTGCACCTCCTTCATAGGAAGACCATGAGAGATCTAACAATTAAATCTACATCTAACAATTCAATTGGGTCTTGCATGACTAATCACTAATGCTCATTGCATTAAATACTAAATCTATCAAAAATAAAGATAAATTGATAAATTTTCTAGCAATAATTGATCAATTTCTTGTGCCCAAAACAATTCCTTTGGACTGGTTTGGCCCCAACTACGAGAATGTTTACTCATAAAATTTGATTGTCAACTCGTTGAAGCAGGAGATATGTTAAGATGACTTTTTTATATGTAAATAGTTGTTTTCTTCTTATTCATCTATTTGAGCTTAGCTCTTTGGCTCCTCTTTGACTCCAACCTACCATTTTGATATCATTTTATACTCATTTGTCATTGTAAAAGAGGACCTAATTGAATTAACTTCTCCGGCAAAAAACAAGCAATGAACAGGATCCCTTGTGCTACACTTGAATTGTAGCAACATAAAATTTTCATGACTAGTTATGAGTGAAACTAGAGTCGTTTGCTATGTCTTTGAATTCATGGCTAGTTTCAAGAGCAACAAGAGTTGGCCACTGTAGTGAGTGTTTCTTTATTTCTAATTAGGGCTTCCTTTTGTTCCCTCTTTGATGGATTGAATGGATGTTAATGAGCATTTATTTACTTCTAATTAGATATACTTTTGATAGATATCCCTCATAAAGTTGTGTCTACCTCACACTACGAATTGAGCTTTTTCGATTTGGATACGTTCTTTTCCAAATGCTTATTGTCCTTATATTGTCCAAAACCTGCAGGGAAAGTGAAGTGGACCAATCTGGCATAGCCAAAGATGCAGAGTTATTTCCAAACGACACACGATGGTGAAAACCCTCAACTAAGATTCCCTTCTTTTCTACCTTGAATGTGTATTTTTTTCTTTGGCTCTCTTTTCTTTTTCTATTTATCCTTTAAACTTTTTCTCCTTTCCCTTCTTATTATTTATTTATTTTCTTACACATTGATTTTTAATATTATTTAGGTATAATATATAATCATGCCTCCAAATTACTTATCTAGATCTCAAAAAAGAAAAAAAAACAAAGAGAAGAGACATTTATTCAAAGTCAGGCAGGAGATATTAATAAATACTTTAATATCAATAACAAAATGACTATGGAACTAAAGATTGAAAACCCGATGGATGTTGAACAAGAAATTGTGAATGACTTGGATGAAGAAAATAATGATAATATTTTTTATATTCAGCCTAAAACTATAGATCAAGATATTATTTCACATTTGAATATTGATGATCCTAGAAAATGAGGAAAAATTGATCAAAATTTAAAAGATTTCTTAGTGGGAATGGGTCCAACTATAATTGATGTCATCTTATTTCCTAAAGATAAAGCTGGTAGACATTTTGATACATTGCATTATGAACGAATACTGTAAAATGGAGAAAAAATGGAGAAAAAATGGCTAGTTTATTCATCTTCCTTGGATAGAATATTTTGCTTTTGTTGTAAGTTGTTTACAAATCACAACAATAAGAATACAATTAGTTAATTAGCTACTAAAGGCTACAAGGATTGGCATAATTTGACTTGATGTCTTACAATGCATGAAGGAAGTAAGAAACATATTGGTTGTATGACAACATGGAATGAATTGGAGAAAAGATTGAAAAAAAAACAAGACAATTGATGAAAACATTCAGATAGAAATTAATAAAGAAAAAGAACATTGGAGATTAGTATTAAAGAGGTTAATTGTTGTTGCCTATAGACTTGCAAAAAATAATCTAGCATATCGAGGAAATTGTGAAAAGCTTTATGTTGAGAATAATGATAATTTTTTGCAAATGATTGAAATGATTGCTAAGTTCAATCCATTAATGCAAGAGCACATACGGCGTATTCAAGCACATGAGACACATTATACATATCTTGGTCCAAAAATTCAAAATGAATTGATTCAGATGTTGGCAAATGAAGTAAAAACTATAATTTTTAGAAAAATCAAAAAAGCAAAATATTATTTAGTTATACTAGATTGCACTCCAGATATAAGTCACGAGGAACAAATGTCTCTTGTAATACGTTGTGTGGATAAGTCAACAAATTCTGTTATGGTTGAAGAATACTGGGTAGCTTTTTTGAAAGTGGATGACACTTCTGGATTTGGACTTTTTACTAAACTAAAAAATGTGTTGAATGATCTTGAGCTTTATGTTGATGACATAAGAGGACAGGTGTATGACAATGGATTCAATATGAAAGGAAAGTATAATGGGGTGCAAAAAAGATTGTTGGAACCGATGTACCCGCTAGAAGGGGGGTGAATAGCGTTTCGTCGCACATTTGTGCTTGCTTCATCTTGATATGCAGCGGAAAATAAAATACAAACACACTACAACGCTAACACACGGATTTACTTGGTATCCACCTCAAGATGAGGTGACTAATCCAAGGATCTATTGGATCGTAGACGTTCGATAGAGGGGGGTGAATATCGATTATAAAAGTTCGCTCGAAAAGAGTTACGCGCAGTGGAAATAAAAAGACAATGCTAACACAAACCAGTTTTACTTGGTTCGGAGCCTGTGTCGACTCCTATTCCAAGGCCCACACACAAGGGTGCTTTCGGTGGGAAATCACTAGCAGTTCGAAAAACTATTACAAACTAAGTGCTGAGATGCTAATGAAAATTAAAGCGATACCGACAAGAAAGTTAACCAAAGAAGAAAGAGCGCGTTGTTGGAGCTTTGTTAGCGTCATAGAAGCGCAGAGTAGCAGAGCAAGCAGTAGAAGATCTCTCTTTTTCAGTTGTTGTCTTGAAGCTCCCCTCTGACCCTCCTTTAATATGAGGCTCGGGGCGCCCCGGATCCCTTCCGGGCGCCCTGGTGAGACGTGGCAGGTCCAACCAGCAAGCTCCACGTGGCGACGCGCGAGTTTGGATAAAATTCACCTCCCGGGCGCCCGGACCCCTTCCGGGCGCTCGAATTCCTTCCGGGCGCCCGGACCTTGTTTTCCCGCAGAATCCATCCTGCAAGACAAACGTTAGTCCGGAGGAAAATAATAAGTATGCCCTGCAAAATAGTTTGTTAGCACAGTTATATAGATAAGCAAAAAGAGTATGACTTAGATTCCGTCTTTCCGAGACCGGAATCTAGTCATGATCTCGACTTAGATATCCGAAATGGATCTAAGCCGGATCGACGCCTAATGTTCCCTTCCCGGGAACGCGTCCTCACAGTCACACCCCTCCAGTGACTTACCTTACTTACCTGCCAAACGTCCGGTCAGCCCTTCGAACCGTCTGGACTTCTCGCCAAGCGTCCGGTCAGCCCGTCGACCCGCTTGGACTTCTCGCCAGCTATCCGGTCAGCCCGTCGACCTAGCTGGACTTCTCACCAAGTGTACGGTCAGCCCGTCGACCTGCTTGGACTTCGCGCCAGACATCCGGTTAGCCCGTCGACCTGTCTGGACTTCGTCTGCACACTCGGTCAGAGTGTTAGATCACAACAAACCTAACTTAACCTGATTTGTCATTCATCAAAACCTGAGTTAGACCATTAATGCTAACCACACCAACAATCTCCCCCTTTTTTATGGAATGACAACCTGGTTAAGTTAGTAAAAATATGCGAGTAAAAGAGTTTAAACATTTTGTCTAGTATGAGGTTTAAGTTAGTTTTTAATTTTATTTTATTTTTCTAACTATTTTGTTTTTCTAACTTAACCACCTATCCCTCCCCCTTTGACATTCATCAAATAATTAAGTCAAATTTGTTAGACCCCGTGATAGTTTTGATGTGATCAACCAAGTTGGTTAGGTCCTGCTGTGTTTGATCTCTGTGTCTGAGTGTGCAGGAGCTTAGGAGCACAGGAAGTCGAGCGGAAGACGCAGCTAGCGAGAAGGACGGCACGGGAAGGGAGCCGACAGGCTCGGTACGTCCGAAGGACGAGAGAGCTGCGGAAGAGTACTCCGGTGGGCGTGAAGAGCGTGCACGGCGTTCGAGGGACGTTAAGCCGGGACGGAAGGCTGCTCGAGGAGAAGGCCAGGAATTGGGTTCGGGTGAGCCCTATTCCGGTTGGCCGCAATCACCCAAAAGAACGGAGCTTCGGAAGCCAAAGCGAAGAAGAAAAGGAGTCAAAAGAGGTTGGGAATTACTGTAGCAGGAACCTTGAAGGCGCCTTAAACACATTGAAGGCGCCTTGAATGGATTGTTTAAGGCGCCTTGAATGGATTGTTTAAGGCGCCTTGAGCAGGCCAGTTTGACCGTTTGTGCTGCGGATAAAGTTTTATCCGCAGATCGAGTTGGAGGCGCCTTGAACCCTGTTGGAGGCGCCTTGGACTCTCGGGATAAGATTTCCAGGGCCTATATAAAGGCCCCTGGAGCTAGGAATTCAATAACAACTCAAGCAATCAACTGTGTAGTGTTTCCTAGCAATAGTTCTGAGCTTCCAAAGTGTAAAAGGCTTCTCCGCCTTCCGAGAAGGAGAATTTTTCTACTGCGTTTTTTCTACTGTCCTGGATTAACAACCTTCTTGGTTGTAACCAGGTTAAAATCCTGATCTTCTCTGTATTTCTTTATTTAGTTTTTATTGCTTTATTAATTTATCACTATTGCACTAATTGAGTTGAAAGTACGAGGAGGGTATAGTTTTATTTTTTTTTACAGCAATTCACCCCCCCCCCCTCTTACCGGCCTCCGCTGCACCAACAAGTGGTATCAGAGCCTGATCGCCTCAGAAGGACTAACCGCCAACTGAAGCACTACGATTAAGAAGATAGCCGGAGCGAACATCCATCCCCCGAAGTTCGACGGAGATTTCGCCACATAGAAGCGCAAAATGGAGGTATTTTTCAAAACGGATTTTGATATTCTTATTACAATGAAATATGGTTTTGCAGCGCCGAAAGACAAAGAAGAAAACACATGGAGCAAGAAGGAGCAAGCCTATTTCGTCGCCAACGGAAAGGCAGAGTTCCACCTGCTTAGTGTGCTGCCACCACAAGAAGTAAATCGGATCGGAAGCTAAGACTCAGCGAAAGATCTCTGGGAAAAATTCCTGAAGCTACACGAAGGTACTTCCGAAGCGAAGCTAGCGAAGCGTGACATCCTCCGGAACCAGTTAACGAACCTCCGAATGAACCAAGGCGAGAAGGTAGCGCAACTCCAAGCGAGAATCAAGGAGCTGATAACGCAACTAACGAACCTTGGAGAAGAGGTAACCAACCGAGACTCTATCCGGTACGCGCTCAATGCCTTCCCTAGAACTCCAGAGTGGGCTTCCTTAGTAGATGTGTATTACATCTCTAAGGACCTCGAGGTAAGTACTTTAGAACAATTATTTTTCACTTTCGAACTTCACGAATCTCGAGTTTCAGAACCCAATGGAGCAGAGAAGACCAGTCAGACCATAGCTCTAAAGGCAAAAGTAAACAGTTCTGACTCCGAAGCCTCAGTCGACGAATCCGAAGCGGCACTACTGGTAAGACGCTTCAATAAGTTTTTCAGTTCTAATAAATTTAAATCACATAGGCATCATTGAAAGAAGAGGACGGTTCGCTGCTACAATTGCAACGAAGAGGGGTACATCAAAGATGACTGCCCAAAACTAAAGAGAAAGGAGAAAGAAAGAGAAAAGTCAAAATACAAGAAGCCAGCTCAACCCAAACACAACCTAAAGGCCACGTGGGATGACTCATCGTCCTCTGAATCCGAAGTCGAAGAATTCTCAGGATTAGCACTGATGGCCGACCATCAGCTAGAAGAAACGTCTAGCTCAGAAATGAGCATAGATAAAGGGGGAGCAACCTCAGAAGAAGAAAGTACTAATGAAGGGGGAGCGTCACCGGATCAGGTAAGTAAGGTACGCAACCTAACCCCAAATCAATCCTTTAAATTTATTAAAGCTCTTTCTAGAGAATTAGATAACTTAGAAAAAGAAAATTAAAATTTGAAATTAGAAAATGAAAATTTGAAATTAGAAAATGAAAATTTAAAATTAGAAATTGAAAAATTGAAAAATTGAAAAATGATGCGTGCTTAAAGAAATTTCCAAAGTCAAAAATTAGAATTTATGGTAAATTAAATTAGTATATAAGAAAGCATCAAGGACAACTTAGGAAAATACCAAGAAACTATGTACCCCCTAGATTTTTGAATAATCCTGTAGGAAGGAACCTCTATTGGGTTCCAAAATCTGTGCTTAATTAATCTTTCTAAAATTAAAAGCTTACAGTGAGAAAATTAAATATTGAAATTCTTTATGGAAGCTTTGTCTAAGGAAGTGGTTGTTGCTCCAATAACCAAGAAGGCCTAGTGCCTCGCCACGACCTGGAAGCTAAAATATTGAAGGAAAATGTTTAATTAACTTTCTGAAAAAACATTAAACAAGAATTAAATAATGCTTTGAAAGTTTATCAAATATTTGTTAAAATAAAAAAAATATATTCCTTAGAAATTTTCTCTTGAAAAATTCTAACTTTTTTTTTTGTTAAATTTTTTTTTTCTTTTTTTTTAAAGATTTAATCTTACTTGAAAATATTTTACTTAAGACCCCATTTTTGCTGTGATCAAAGGGGGAGAGAAAAGTACAAGTTTAGAGGGAGTTAGAAAAATTTAAAATTTCTGTTATTATTTTTAGTTGCAATTTTACTAATTGCAAAAATTATGCTTAACTTGTTAGTTTAGTAATTTTTCTTTAAAATTACTTTTTATGTCAAATTTTAACCCTAACTTGAACTTGGGTTGATGCACATCAAAAAGGGGGAGATTGTTGGACCCCGTGATAGTTTTGATGTGATCAACCAAGTTGGTTAGGTCCTGCTGTGTTTGATCCCTGTGTCTGAGTGTGCAGGAGCTTAGAAGCACAGGAAGTCGAGCGGAAGACACAGCTAGCAAGAAGGACGGCACGGGAAGGGAGCCGACGGGCTCGGTGCGTCCGAAGGACGAGAGAGCTGGGGAAGAGTACTCCGGTGGGCGTGAAGAGCGTGCGCGGCGTTCGAGGGATGTTAAGCAGGGACAGAAGGCTGCTCGAGGAAGGCCGGAAATTGGGTTCGGGTGAGCCCTATTTCGGTTGGCCGAAATCACCCAAACAAACGGAGCTTCGGAAGACAAAGTGAAAAAGAAAATAAGTCAAAAGAGGCCGGAAGTTACTGTAGCAGAAATTACTGTAGCAGAAATTACTGTAGCAGGAACCTTGAAGGCACCTTAAACACATTGAAGGCGCCTTAAACACATTAAAGGCGCCTTGAATGGATTGTTTAAGGCGCCTTGAGCAGGCCAGTTTGACCGTTTGCGCTGCGGATAAAGTTTTATCCGCAGATCGAGTTGGAGGCGCCTTGAACCCTGTTGGAGGCGCCTTGGACTCTCGGGATAAGATTTCCAGGGCCTATATAAAGGCCCCTGGAGCTAGGAATTCAATAACAACTCAAGTAATCAACTGTGTAGTGTTTCCTAGCAATAGTTCTGAGCTTCCAAAGTGTAAAAGGTTTCTCCGCCTTCAGAGAAGGAGAATTTTTCTACTGCACTTTTTCTACTGCCCTGGATTAACAACCTTCTTGGTTGTAACCAGGTTAAAATCCTGATCTTCTCTGTATTTCTTTATTTAGTTTTTATTGCTTTATTAATTTATCACTATTGCACTAATTGAGTTGAAAGTACGAGGAGGGTAGTTTTATTTTTGTTTACAGCAATTCACCCCCCTCTTGCCGGCCTCCGCTGCACCAACAAAATTAAATCATTCAATAATACAGAATGCATAAAAATGTAGGAAATGATGTCAAGTTAACTTGGGGGAGTTTTAAATTTCACCACAACATAACTAATTTTTGAAAAATAACTAATTTAGCAACATAACTTAGTATATTTTAAGGGTAATTTTTGCAAAATTAAATGAATTAGCAAAAAAAAAAAATTTAAAAGCTAATTTTTAAGTATAAGTCTAATTTTCAAACATAAATATCCAAGTTTCAAGAAATTGAATTTTCAAAAAAGTTTCAACTTGGAATTCTTTACAAACATGAGTTTTTAAGACCAAAATTTCAAGGTTTAAAATTTTAAAATCAGTTTTCAAAATTAGTTTAAAAAAAACTTATTTTATAGAGGCAAGTATTGAAAAGTAAAAGAACTTAAGCATAAGTTTCCAGAAAAGAAATCTAACTCGATTTTTCAAAACTGAGTTAAAACTAAATCTAAATTTAGTTTTCAAAAACTAATTAAAATTTATTTTTCGAGTTTAAGTTTGCAAAGTCCAGATTTTCAAAATGAGGTGAAGTTTAATTTTCAAATTAAACTTTAAAGCTGGATCCAATTCTTGAAATATAAACACCTTTTATGTTTAAGACACCTTTTTAAATATAAGTTTTATAAAGATAATTTTGTAAAAGTAATATATTCAACACCAAGTTTATTAGATTTTATAAAGATAAGTCAGATTAGTTAAATAGATTTAAAGTATACATTAAGAAAGTATATAATTTTTTTTAAAAAAAATTTATAGTAAAGGAGAAATAAATGTGAGACTAATTAATCCTCCCCCTAAACCTGACATCTAAAATAGCTGTCTAACCAATTAGTTACTTACTGACTATCAGAAGATGGCAGCTTTCACTTGGTTAGTCAAGTTAAGTTCATTGTGATCAGTTAGTGGTTGACTAAGCTGAATAACTTAACTTGATTAATGTAGGTTTTGTATTTAACGCCCAGACTTATATCGATGCACTGATATAAACATCTTAAGTCCAGGCAATTGGCATATACATCTCACCCCTTTCTAAGTTTGTCAATCACAAGCAAGGTAATCCTAGGGTATTGGTGAGATGCTCAAATACTAGTCCTGGGGGAACATGATTTCTAAGGGGATTTTTTCTAATCTAAGGCTAAAGTTGTTTTGAAATTCTAAAAGTTGGAAGGTTTTTAAAATAAATAAAAACAAGTTTAACCTAGAATTTAAAATAGTCAATTTGAAAGAAATTTTGAATTTTGAAAATCCTAGTCTATTAAACATATTCCTAACTGTCTACGCAGATTGCTAAACTCATTTTCAGGGAGTGGTTTTGTGAATATGTCAGCTAAATTGGATTTTGACTCAATGTATTTGAGTTCAATGTCCCCTTTAGTAACATGATCCCTGATAAAGTGATGTCTAATTTCAATATGTTTAGTTCTGGAATGATGCACTGAATTTTTTGTTAGGTTAATTGAGCTAATTTTGTCAATTAAGACTTTGACATTTGTGAATTTCAAGTTGAAGTCTTTTAGGGTGTGCATCATCCATAATAATTGTGCAACACACTCTCCTATTGCTATATATTCTGACTCAGTTGTAGAAACGGCAACATAATGTTGTTTTCTACTAAACCAGCTGACAAGTGATGGACCTAATAATTGACATCCGCCACTTGTGCTTTTGCGGTCTAACTTGCATCCAGCATAATCTGAGTCAGAGTACCCTATAAATTAAAAGTTATTAGTCATAGGATACCAAATGCCTACATTTGTTGTTCTTTTAAGATATCTAAAAATTCTTTTGACTTGAGTCAAATGGGATTCTTTAGCACAGGTTTGGTATCTTGCACACATACTAACTGCAAATAAAATATCTGGTCGACTTGCAGTTAAGTATAGTAGGCTACCTATGACACTCCTATAATGCTTTAGATCAACTGGTTTTCCATTGGGATCATCGTCTAGGATTGTGTTTACTGCCATAGGTGTTTTCATCTCTTTGGTGTTTTCCATTTCAAATTTCTTAAGTAATTCCTTAGTATATTTTTGTTGATAAATATAGTTACCTTCATTTGTTTGTTTGATTTGTAATCCTAAAAAGTGGGTTAATTTGCCTACCAGACTCATTTCAAACTCGTGCTCCATTAAACTTGTAAATTCTTCTAGGAAATCTGAATTTGTTGAACCAAAGATTATGTCATCTACGTAAACTTGTGCTATAAAGATATCTTCTTTTATTAATTTGACAAATAAGGTTGGGTCAATTTGTCCTTGGTTAAATCCTTTAGAAATTAGGTAAGATGTTAATCTTTCATACCATGCCCTAGGTGCTTGTTTTAGTCCATATAAGGCTTTCTTCAATTTATAGACATAATCAGGGTGTTCTAGACACTCAAACCCAGGTGGTTGTCCTACGTAGACTTCTTCCTTTATTAGTCCATTTAGGAATGTCGACTTAACATCCATTTGGTATAGTCTAAACCCTTTGTGTGCTGCATAACTTAGTAGCATTCTAATGGATTCCAGTCTAGCTACTGGGGCATAAGTTTCATCATAGTCAAGTCCTTCTACTTGACTGAACCCCTTAGCGACTAGCCTGACTTTATTTCGTGTAATTTCTCCAGTTTAACTTAATTTGTTTCTAAATACCCATTTTGTTTCTATTATTTTCTTATTTTTGGGTGGTGGTACCAAGTCCCAAACTTCATTTCTGTAACGACTCGCCTCCTACTGACTAGGCTGTGAGGCCGATCGCTACATTATGCTGTGCTAAATTACTATTGCGGAAATCTGGATTTATTAAAATTTTACTAAACTGATTACTGTAAAATCTGAACTTAATATTCTAGGTGTACCTAGGAGTTGTACACATGCTAGGAAAGATAATCTATGCCTCTCGGATGTCCTGCTAGCTGTAATCAGGCATTTCAATCGATCCATGAATCGATTGGGCAGTCGGATCGATCTAGTGATCGATCCAGCTTGATACTGGCACGGGGAAAAACTCTGGATCGGTCGGCTGACCGATCCATAAGCTATATGGCTTCTGTATGCAGCTGGATCGGTCTACCGACCGATCCAGGAGTACACTGATCGGTCGGTAGACCGATCCAGTGGCTGACCGATCGGGACGCTAACTCTCTGTTCGCGACTGGATCGGTCAGCTGACCGATCCAGTGGCACAACCCAATTCTGATCGATCTGTAGATCGATCTGGTTTCTGATTTCGAATCAGAACCCCTGATTTCAGCACTAGTTCGTGCCAAAATCTCATATAAGAGTTCTAAAATCAATTGAACTAAGTTCTAACATCTATTAACTAGCATTCCAACATAATTACTAACAACTTAAATAAATCTTCCATGGTTTAAACATTCTAAGGTCTAAAAGTGCATAAAGGTACTTGAGAAAAGAAACTAAGTTCTTAATTTGCTAAACTCCCTAAGGATCTTCATTCCAAGTTCCTGCCACACACACCATCACTGCACTGACCTTCAGCTTCCTCTGCTAATCCATTTTCCCTTTACCTTTATCTGCAGTATAAGGAAAAAGTATCTGTAAGCTTTAAGCTTAGTAAGAAACCATCTACCTCACAAAAACATGCAACAATGCAATCATGTTTTTAAAGAATGTTATTTACAAACATGCACTGAATTTGTTAAAACATGGTATATTGAAGTTACATGGCATAAATACTGAAACATGGCATGCATAATAAAATCTAAGCATGGAGCTATCTCATGGTATCAACTAGGAGAAAATAAGCTGAAACTGTAACTGAAACTGAGCTAAAACTGAGCTAGTACTGATCTTAAACTATAATCACATAACTAGATTATGAGTTTGAAAGCTATTATCATAATAAGTGAAAATAGTAATCATGCTGCTGTTTGGGCCCGACAACTGTACTTGCTGTGCGATCATCCCTAACTAGACCCGGGTTTGCAAGTCCCGCATTTAGTAGGGTTTACTAGGTTATCTGAACCTAGGGACGACTGTGGGAGCCCAACCCAAATGGACATCTGGTCCAGTACAGTGCCACTGAAAATAAAATACTGAATATAGCTACTAATTGCTTATTTTGCTGTTTCTAGGTTATCTGAACCTAGAGCTAAGTTATCTAAACCTAGAGGCGACTGTGGGAGCCCACCCATTGGACCGTAGTCCCATGTAAGCTGCAACTAGACTAATATCCTGATTTAAATGCTACTAATGCATTTAACTGAGCTGTTAAAAATATCTGAGGTGGTATTTAGCTACACTAATCATTTTGTCGAACACCTGGTGTGCTCCAACTCTCCCCTCTAATAGGGAGACCACCTCTAGGCACCCGACAACGTCTAGAGCCTCCAACTGAAGGAGAACAACGTGTCTGGCCCATCTAGAGGTGCTCATCTAGATCCCTAATCTGTGAGGAGGGTTTAAACGCACCCTGGGTACCGAAAAATCTGCATATAGCTAAACTAAAGGCATGCAATCAAACGAAAGCTACTTATACTGCAGGTGAGGGGTTTCTTACCTCTTACGCTAATTTCCTTACAATATTCGCTAGAATTCCGGTGGAGACGTTCCTTTCGACGATCTTCTCACGTCTATGCGTTCCCCTCGCGAAGAAGAGCGTCCTCGTGCCGGAGTTGTCACCGGAAGATGACCTTGGGGCCCTAGGGAGGGAACCCTAGGATTGGCCGAGAGGGAGAAGAAGAGGGAGAGGTGCGGCGTGAGGTTAGGGTGAGGAGGAGGAATTACCGAACCAATTAAAAATAAACCAAACCCCACTTAAATCTTCTATTTATATTAAGTGGGTAACTCGGCCCAACTTAAATATAAATATAATTGACTCCCCTTTCTTTCAGCACGACCCTGTTGGGTTCAACTGGTTACTTAAGCAGTCTAAAGGCTTAGCGGACCCGAGAGGTCCCGGGTTCAATTCCCGCTTAAGTTATTTTGCGTTTCTAATTATTTTTGCTACTTCCGCTACTCTAAAAATTCGGGGAAAACATCCAAAAATTCCAGAATAATTATAGAATATTTCTAATATAGTTTTGAGAATTTTCGGGCGTTACAATCCCCCATACCTTATAAAAAGTTTGTCCTCGAACTTAGAATAATTCTGGGTACTTCTGTCTCATGCTGGCTTCTGTCTCCCAAGTTGCCTCTTCTGCTGTGTGACTATGCCAAATAACCTTGACTAATGGTACTTCCTTGTTCCGTAATTTCTTAACTGCTCGGTCTATTATCTGAATAGGTCGACTGTCATAGCTGAGCTGACTGGGGCTCTATCACCTGGGTGGCATCTGGGGTATGCTTCTTGATAGAGATATGAAATACATTGTGGACGGTGACATTTCTGGGGTAGCTCTAGCTCATATGCTACCTTGCCCACTCTTCTGTGATAAGGTATGGTCCCACATATATGGGACTTAGCTTGCCCTTCTTCCCAAACGCATTACTCCCTTCATGGGAGCTACTCGAGGAACAGAATCCCATGAGAACTCTAAAGGTGCGTGTATCGGCATAGCTTTTGGCGGCTCTGCTGTTGTCTCTATCCTCTGGCGGATCTGCTGTATAGGCTGCTGTGATATCTGCTACTAGATCTATCTAGTTCTTCTGTTCACCACTCTCATACCACCAGATTGGAGATCTACACCTCCGCCCATAGAGAGCCTCATAAGGTGTCATACCGATAGTGGCACGATAGCTGTTGTTGTATCAAATTCTGCTAGACTCGGATATTTGCACCAACTTCCTTTGAAATCTAGGGCACGTGCTGGAGCATATCTTGAGTACGATTTACTCGCTCAAATCGACCATCCATCCGAGGATGGAAGGGCATCTAAATTTTAATTTTGTGCCCAAAGCTGACTGTACACACTCCCAGAAGTGTGATGTGAACCTACTGTCTCTATCTGAAATAATGGTTCGTGGGACTCCATGTAGTCTAACGATCTCCTTGAGATACAACTGAGCTAACTGTTCCATGGAGTAGGATATCCTGATAGCTAAGAAGTGGGCTGATTTAGTCAACCTGTCGACTATTACCCAGATGGTATCAAAACCATTTGTGGTTCTGGGTAATCCCACTATGAAATCCATAGAAATGTCTTCCCACTTCCATTCTGGTATCTGTATGGGCTGCAAAACTCCTCCTAGTCTCTGATGTTCTGCCTTAACCCTCTGACAGGTTAGGCAGGTGCTGACATATCGGGCGACGACTCTCTTCATCCCAGGCCACCAAAAACGTTTCTTCAAGTCCTGATGATAACCTGATCTGAGGTCTATTTTAGAGAACACTGCTGCTCCCTTTAGCTGATCAAACAGGTCATCTATTCTGGGAAGAGGATACCTGTTCTTGATTGTGACTTGGTTCAGTGCCCGGTAGTCTATACACAGGCGCATGCTCCCGTCTTTCTTCTTCACGAACAATACAGGTGCTCCCCATGGTGAGTGACTAGGACGTATGAAGCCTTTGTCAAGCAGCTCCTGTAATTGCTCATGAAGTTCCTTCAGTTCTGCTGGAGCCATGCGGTAAGGTGCTTTGGAGATAGGATTTGTACCGGGAATGAGCTCTATCTCAAATTCGATCTCCCTGTCTGGTGCTAGGCCTGGTAACTCTTCAGGAAAGACTGCTGGGTAATCACACACGACTCGGACCTCTGCTAGCTGTTGGTCCTTGTCCTGGCCGGTATTGACTATGTGCTAAGAACCCGTACATCCTGAATCCATCAACCTCTGTGCCTTCATGGTGAGAGAAACTTTTGACCTTTCTCCGGGTTCTCCGACGAACTCAAGCTGCGTTTACGCTGGGTTGGAATATGACTTTCTGTTTACGGCACTCGATGGAGGCACCGTATTTGATCAAGAAGTCCATCCCAAGATGACGTCGTAATCGGTCATATTAATCACTATCGGATCGCAAAAGAGCTCTCTGCGCTATAGTGACCGACACTGCTCGAGCCGGTGCGTGGATGCCATAACTTCTCCTGAAGGTAGGGTCGTAGAACTGGCCACTGAGTACCTCTAAATCTGCTAACTTCTCAGCAAATGCCCTGGATATGTATGAATGGGTTGCCCCAGTATCGAATAAGACAGTTGTACTTTGTTGTAAAATACTAATCTGACCTGTAACAACTATCGAGGCATTTGCTGCATCCTCTCTGGTGAGTGAGTAGATCCTCGCATTTGTCGTAGCTGGAGGGGCTTCTAATCTGCCCTGGCTGATATGTGGACCATCTAAAGCGGCCTGCATCTGATGTAACTGAGCTGGCTGGCCTCCATACTGAATCGGCTGTGGCTGAGGAAGACTGATCTTGTTTGGACACTACTTGGCCATATGCCCTTCCTGTCCGCATTCAAAGCATCCTCGTGTGCCCTTACGACAAATTCCAGGGTGGAATTTCCCACAAGTAGCACACTTTGGATAACTGGGCTGCTTGCTGGCTGGCCCTCCTTTTGGGTAACTCCCTGGTTTGCGCTTGTTGCTGGAGTTCCCTTTCCAGTTAGAGTCATGGGAGCTGTGGCCCTGCTGTTTCTGAGTGCCTGAGCCTCCTTGGCCTTTAGCTTCTGAGAGGACTTGCTTCTGCTGTTTGATGCTATTCTGGTAATGCTCAGTGATTAGAGCACTGCTCACTAATTCTTCTGTGGTTTGTGGCCTATGAACGCCACCAACCACATTCATTGCTATTTCCGGCCTCAGCATCTTGAGCATCAATCGGATTCGTTCCCTTTCTGTGCTGACTAGTTCAGGGCATAGACGAACCAATCTATTGAATTTCTTCACGGCTTCCTCAACTGATAGGTTGCCCTAACAAAACTCAGTGAACTCGTCGTAGTGGCGGTTGGTGACCCGCATGTGAAAGAACTCCTCAAAGAATTCCTTCTCGAAGTCAGCCCATGTCATCTGGTTCACTGGGCGCTTCGCTCTGATTCTCTCCCACCACATACGTGCATCTCATGTCAGACAGAAGGAGGCGCACTTCACCTTCTCATGTTCTGGCCAGTCCAGAAGCTCGATCGTACTCTCCAGTGTTTTGAACCATGCCTGAGCATCCCATGGTTCACTGCTGCCTGAGAAGTTCTCTGATTTGACTCTTTTCCACTGGATCAGATAGGCTTCTCTCTGGATTCCTGCTGCTGGGCCCACTGGTGCTGCAGGTTGGACTGGTGGAACCTCTAAGACCACTGGTGTCGCTAAATTAGGCTCCGGGGGTGAAAGTGGGAGTGTTCTGCTGACTAGCCTTTAAGGTGGCTATTTCCTGTTGCTGTTCAGCTAGCTGCTGCTGTAACTGAGCCACTAGTGCTGTAAGGTCTGGGGGAGGCACTGAACTGCCTGCCTCATGCTGGGGCTCAGTGGCTGCTGCCCTTCTAGCTGGGCGTCCTCGTGCCATTTCTAAAGACATGAAGGACATACATGACTAACACAAGCATAATTGAGTAACTATTGTTATCATGTTAACTACTATCATAAACAAGCATACTTCAATTATATCTAAACATGCAAACAAGAAACCTAAAGAAAGTGAGAGATGTTCTTACTTGAAAGCTGCAGGTACAATGCTGATGTGTGTGTAGGAAGTATAGAATTCTGCTCTGATACCACTCTGTAACGACCCGCCTCCTGCTGACTAGGCTGTGAGGCCGATCGCTACATTATGCTGTGCTAAAGTACTATTGCGGAAATCTGGATTTATTAAAATTTTACTAAACTGATTACTGTGAAATCTGAACTTAATATTCTAGGTGTACCTAGGAGTTGTACACATGCTAGGGAAGATAATCTATGCCTCTCGGATGTCCTGCTAGCTGTAATCAGGCATTTCAATCGATCCATGAATCGATTGGGCTGTCGGATCGATCCAGTGATCAATCCAGCTTGATACTGGCACGGAGAAAAACTCTGGATCGGTCGGCTGACCGATCTATAAGCTATATGGCTTCTGTATGCAGCTGGATCGGTCTACCGACCGATCCAGGAGTACACTGATCGATCGACCTCATGATCAGCTCGGTTGTCGTCGTTGTTACACAGATAGTTATGGTTAACTCTGTATGCCATGCATCGGTCGGTGGCACAACCCAATTCTGATCGGTCTGTAGACCGATCTGGGTTCTGATTTCGAATCAGAACCCTGATTTCAGCACTAGTTCGTGCCAAAATCTCATATAAGAGTTCTAAAATCAATGGAAATAAGTTCTAGCATCTATTAACTAGCATTCCAACATAATTACTAACAACTAAAACAAATCTTCCATGGTTTAAACATTCTAAGGTCAAAAAGTGCGTAAAAGTACTTGAGAAAAGAAACTAAGTTCTTAATTTGCTAAACTCCCTAAGGATCTTCATTCCAGGTTCCTGCCACACACACCATCTTTGCATTAACCTTCAGCTTCCTCTACTAATCCATTTTCCCTTTACCTTTATCTGCAGTATAAGGAAAAAGTATCTATAAGCTTAAAGCTTAGTAAGAAACCAGCTACCACACTAAAACATTAGACGATGCAAACATGTTTTTAAAGAATGCTATTTTAAAACATGCACTGAATTTGTTAAAGCATGGCATACTGAAGTTACATGGCATAAACACTGAAACATGGCATGCATAATAAAATCTAGGCATGGAGCTATCTCATGGTATCAACTAAGAGAAACTAAACTGAAACTGAAACTAAAACTGAGTTAAAACTGAACTAGTGCTGATCTTAAACTATAATCACATAACTAGATTATGAGTTTGAAAGCTATTATCATAATAAGTGAAAATACATAATCATGCTGCTGTTTGGGCCCGACAACTGTACTTGCTGTGCACGCATCCCTAACTAGACCCGGGTTTGCAAGTCCTGTATTTAGTAGGGTTTACTAGGTTATCTAAACCTAGGGACGACTGTGGGAGCCCAACCCAATGGACATCTGGTCCAGTACAGTGCCACTGAAAATAAAATACTGAATATAGCTACTAATTGCTTATTTTGCTGTTTCTAGATTATCTGAACCTAGAGCTAGGTTATCTAAACCTAGAGGCGACTGTGGGAGCCCACCCATTGGACCGTAGTCCCATGTAAGCTGAAACTAGACTAATATACTGATTTAAATGCTACTAATGTATTTAACTGAGCTATTAAAAATATCTGAGGTGGTATTTAGCTACACTAATCATTTTGTCGAACACTTGGTGTGCTCCAACTCTCCCCTCTAATAGGGAGACCACCTCTAGGCACCCGACAACGTCTAGAGCCTCCAACTGAAGGAGAACAATGTGTCTGGCCCATCTAGAGGTGCTCATCTAGATCCCTAATCTGTGAGGAGGGTTTAAACGCACCCTGGGTACCGAAAAATCTGCATATAGCTAAACTAAAGGCATGCAATCAAACGAAAGCTACTTATACTGCAGGTGAGGGGTTTCTTACCTCTTACGCTAATTTCCTTACAATTCTATTTGCTAGAATTCCTGTGGAGACGATCCTTTCGACGATCTTCTCGCGTCTATGCGTTCCCCTCGCGAAGAAGAGTGTCCTCGTGCCGGAGTTGTCACCGGAAGATGACCTTGGGGCCCTAGGGAGGGAACCCTAGGATTGGCGCCGAGAGGGAGAAGAAGAGGGAGAGGTGCGGCGTGAGGTTAGGGTGAGGAGGAGAAATTGCCGAACCAATTAAAAATAAACCAAACCCCACTTAAATCTTCTATTTATATTAAGTGGGTAACTCGGCCCAACTTAAATATAAATATAATTGACTCCCCTTTCTTTCAGCACGGTCCTGCTGGGTTCAACTGGTTACTTAAGCAGTCTAAAGGCTTAGCGGACCCGAGAGGTCCCGCGTTCAATTCCCGCTTAAGCTATTTTATGTTTCTAATTATTTTTGCTACTTCCGATACTCTAAAAATTCCGGAAAAACATCTAAAAGTTTCAGAATAATTATAGAATATTTCTAATATAGTTTTGAGAATTTTCGGGCATTACAATTTCGCTCAAATTAAGCTAATTCTTCTTGTATAGCTATGACCCAGTCTGGGTCAAGTAGTGATTTTGCTATGGTTTTGGGTTCAATTTTTGAAATTAAAGATATTTGACTTAGATTTCTGAAGGATGATCTAGTTTGAACTCTAAGAGCTGGATTACCAATTATTTGATCAGTTGAGTGATTTGGGTTGACTCTTATAGTTCTAGGGGGTTGACTTTCCTGAGGTTGTTCTTCTTCTTCAGGACTTAGGGTTTGGTTAGTTCCTTCAGAATTATTATTTTGTTGAACAAATTCAATTGGTTGAAGTTGTATTTATTCTGGATTTTGTTTGGATTCTTCAAATTTCACATTAGTAGTTTCTTCAATTCTTAAGGTAACCTTATTGTAAACCCTGTATCCTCTACTATTTAGGGAGTAGCCTATAAAGATTCCATTTTCAACTTTAGAGGTGAATTTTCCTAAGTATTCTCTTGTGTTTAGGATAAAAACGGGACACCCGAATACTCTAAAGTATTTTATATTAAATTGTTTATTATGATAAACTTCAAAAGATGATTTGTTATGGATTTTATTTAGGGTTGTTCTGTTTTGTACGTAGCAAGTTGTACTGACAGCTTCTGCCCAAAAGTATTTAGGTAGGTTGTATTCATTTAACATCGTTCTAGATGCTTCAAGTAAGGTTCTATTTTTTCTTTCTACAATCCCATTTTGTTGGGGGGTTTTAGGACACGAAAATTCGTGATGGTAGCCATTTTCAAGACAGAACTTGTTGAAATTATGATTTTTGAATTCTCCCCCATTATCACTTCTAATCCTTTTAATTTTAAGGTCCTTTTCATTTTCAACTTGTTTGCAAAAGTTTGAAAAAAATTTCAAAAGTTTCATCCTTATTTTTTAAGAATTTTACCCAGGTGAACCTAGAGTAGTCATCTATTATCACTAGACAGTATAGACTTCCATTTATTGATTTGACCCCATGGGAGTCAAATAGGTCTAAGTGTAATAGTTCTAGTATTGAGTTGGTTTGTGATTGATTAGTTGGTTTGTGGGTGGATTTTGTCTGTTTACCTTGTTGACAAGCATTACATATGGTTGAGTCTAAGTTAGGTAATTTTGGTAGACCTCTAACTAATCCATTTAGTTTACTTATATTTCTAAAATTTGTGTGTGACATCCTTCTATGTCATAACCAGGTTTCTTCTTTTGTGTTAAGTGACACTCAATTGATGAAGTGGTTAAGTTGATTGCATAGATGTCTTTTCTAAACCCTTTTAGGCTTATGTTAGGATTGTGTAGGTGTTTGATTAAGCATTTTGTAGATAAAAACCTAACCTTATACCTAATATCACACAGTTGACTGATACTCAAGAGATTATATTTGAAATTTTCAACAAGTAAAACATTTGTAATAATAAATTCAATTTTTAGTTCTATGTTACCTATACCAATTACCTTGAGTTTGTCATTGTTCCCAAAGGTAACTATTCCTAGGCTTTTGTAGGTGAGTTGAGTGAATTTTGTGTGATCTCCAGTCATATGTTTGGAGCAACCACTATCCAAAATCCACTTAGTTTCCTACAATAGGTAGGAATTGGGGTTAGTCTAACTATTAAAAAAATTTAAGTTTTAATAAATTGTTAAGTTAAAAAAAATTAAGTTTTAATTTTTAACATAAATTTTTAAGTTAAAAAAATTTAAGTTTTAATTTTTAAGATAAATTTTTTAAAAAAAATTAAGTTTTAATTTTTAAAATAAATTTTTAAGTAAAAAAATTTTAAGTTTAATTTTTAAAATAAAAATTTTTAAGTTAAAAAAAATTTAAGTTTAATTTTTAAAATAAATTTTTAAGTTAAAAAAAAAATTAAGTTTAATTTATTTTAATTTAATTTAATTTCTTAGTCATCTCACCCGATCTATGTTGTCGATCAGGGAATCCTATAATTTTGTGAGATAAATTAGGTTCAACTTTAGGGTTTGTTTTTAACTTGTGTTAAATTCAGGTTTAGCTTTGAGTTCAACAAATAGGCGTTCTCTGGATAAACTTCTGGGCTATGGTGAGTCACTCGGATATCATTAAAGTAACCATGCCTTCGAGGTTTTCCAAATAGTCCTATCCACTGGACTTAGTACAAAACCTTGGTCTAACTGGTTAGGATTCATTAAAGGTAGCTTCGGTCAGTTCCACTTAGCCAGATGCACCAGGTCGAAGTCATATCTTCCTAGACATGCATAGACTAAGGTTCCCTAACGTACTATCATCCAAAACTTCACCAGTACCATTTTTCAAATTAAACTTGAACCCTCTTTAACTAGTCCCAATTACCCTATCGGGTAGGTTGGTTGGGGTTACCCTGTCGGGTAGGTTAGTTTTGGAGGTGCCAGCTATTCTGGAGCCTCCCCCTGAATTAATGACCTATTAATTTTTGTTCTTTGGTTTATGTCTATTTCTTTTATAATTATAATTAACTTGGTGATAGTCTAATTTTTGGTGGGTTTTAGATTTTGAGTTGTTTGATTTAGGTTTATATTTTGGTTTTGGTTTATTTGAATTTATATAATATATTGTTTCTTTAGGTATGTAGAATTGGTTAAGTCCTACTTGCGTGGTGAGACACGCTTTCGGAACCCAAGCTTTACGTGTTGGTTTGTGTTGGGTTATTAATGATTTAAATGTTTTAGTTGAACTTGATTTGTAACCAAGTCCAGTTTTATTGTAACTTGCTTTTTGATTGTTTAAAATTAAATCTAAGTTTTTGGACCTCGTTGTGAATTTTTCTAGTATTTCCTTTAGATTATTAATTTTTATTTTTAGTGTTAGATTCTCCTCCTCAAGTGTTAGATCTTGAGTTGGACTTAAGTTTTTGATTTGTTCCTTGAGGTCTTGATTTTCCTCAAGGAGTGATTTATTTTTATTTTCTATTTTTACTAATTTATTGTTTAAGAAGGAAATAATTTTAAAAAAATTTCTGTTTAGATTTCGGCATACCTCTTCGGAACCTTCAGAAACGAGTACAGACTCGTGGCTCGATTCGGGTTCGGACCCGTCTTCTGATTCATCCTCCGATTCTTCTTCGCGGGCCATCAGTGCGAGGTAACTCTGGTTCTTTTGTTCTTCGGCTTCCGATTCATCCGAGGAAGTGTCGTCCCACGTCGCTTTGAGCGCCTTCTTTTTTATCAGCTTTGATTTGTCGTTCTTCAGTTTCGGGCACTCGTTCTTGTAGTGGCCCTTTTTGTTGCATCCGAAGCACGTCACGCTCCTTGATTCGGGGGAGTTGATTTTCTGAAGGTCTTTCTTGCTGAAGCCCCTCTTTCTCCTGGTGAACATTTTCCTTACCAGGTTCACCAGGTGCTCTTCATCTTCAGAATCCTGGTCAGAATCTGCTTCAGGCTCAGGCTTGTTCTTCATTTCTTTGGAGGGACCTGAAAACAAAGCAATTCCTTTCTCGGCCCCGATGTTAGTTTGTTCGTGTAGTTCTAATTCACAAAACAACTCGTCTAATTTAAGTTTCGATAAATTCTTAGAAATTTTATAGGCATCTACGATAGATGCCCACAAGCTATTACATGGAAATGCGTTTAATGCATACCTTATCAAGTCCCGGTTCTCCATTTGGTGGCCGATGGCGTGGATCTCATTGAGGATGTCCTTGATCCTCGCGTGAAGTTGACTTGCAGTTTCTCCTTCCTGCATTTTTATATTAAATATTTTATTTAATAATAAGTCTCGTTTTGTTACCTTAGTGTCGCTCGTTCCTTCGTGCAGCTCGATCAGTTTGTCCCACAGTTCTTTGGCGTTCTTATGTGGTCCGACCCGGTTTAGTTCTTCTCTGGTTAATCCGCACTATAGGATGTTGATTGCCTTGTTGTCTGTTGACGCCTTCTTCTTTAGATTTGGTGTCCAATCTTCTGGATCTAGTTAATTCCCAGAACTATCTACTGGTATCTTGTAGGGTCTGGTGACGCTCATCCACTGGTCAAAATCCGTCTTGAGATATACTTCCATTCTCTTTTTCCAGTACGGAAAGTCGTCCCCGTTGAAAAGGGGAGGTCGTACTGTGCTGAAGCCTTCAAGCTGACACATTTTAATTCCTGCACATAATTAAACAAACAGACAGGCAAATTTCCAAGACTTGGTCTTGGATTAGTAATGCGGGAAAAATTAACAGATAATAAAGGAACTAAATTGGTGTTGAACCAACTTAGATTAAATTGCAACGAGAAAACTTTCCAAAAAGATAATAGTATCAGTTTGGAATTAAACGTAAAACTGAAAGCAAAAGAAAAAAAAAATTCTCCCCCTTGTCTGATTGGTGGTTGCACCAAATCAGAGCGGTACCTGCTCTGATACCACTTGTTGGATCGTAGACGTTCGATAGATGGAGGGTGAATATCGATTATAAAAGTTCGCTCGAAAAAAGTTACGCGCAGCGGAAATAAAAAGACAATGCTAACATAAACCAGTTTTACTTGGTTCGGAGCCTGTGTCGACTCCTACTCCAAGGCCCGCACACAAGGGTGCTTTCGGTGGGCAATCACTAGCAGTTTGAAAAACTATTACAAACTAAGTGCTGAGATGCTAATGAAAATTAAAGCGATACCGACAAGAAAATTAACCAAAGAAGAAAGAGCGTGTTGTCGGAGCTTTGTTAGCGTTGCAGAAGCCTAGAGTAGCAGAGCAAGCAGTAGAAGATCTCTCTTTTTCAGTTGTTGTCTTGAAGCTCCCCTGTGACCCTCCTTTAATATGAGGCTCGGGGCACCCCGGATCCCTTTCGGGCGCCCTGGTGAGACGTGGCAGGTCCAACCAGAGAGCTCCACGTGGCGACGTGCGAGTTTGGATAAAATTCACCTCCCGGGCGCCCGGACCTCCGGGCGCCTGGATTCCTTCCGGGCGCCCGGACCTCCGGGCGCCTGGATTCCTTCCGGGCGCCCGGATTCCTTCCGGGCGCCTGGACCTTGTTTTCCCGCAAAATCCATCCTGCAAGACAAACGTTAGTCCGGAGGCAAATAATAAGTATGCCCTGCAAAATAGTTTATTAGTACAGTTATATAGATAAGCAAAAAGAGTATGACTTAGATTCCGTCTTTTCGAGACCGGAATCTAGTCACGATCTCGACTTAGATATTCGAAATGGATCTAAGTCAGATCGACGCCTAATATTCCCTTCCTGGGAACGCGTCCTCACAGTCACTCCCCTCCAGTGACTTACCTTACTTACCTGCCAGACGTCCGGTCAGCCCTTCGACTCATCTGGACTTCTCGCCAAGCGTCCGGTCAGCCCGTCGACCCGCTTGGACTTCTCGCCAGCTATTCGGTCAGCCCGTTGACCTAGCTAGACTTCTCGCCAAGCGTACGGTCAGCCCGTCGACCTGCTTGGATTTCGTGCAAGACATCCGATCAGCCCGTCGACCTGTCTGGACTTCGTCTGCACACTCGGTCAGAATGTTAAATCACAACAAACCTAACTTAACCTGATTTGTCATTCATCAAAACCTGAGTTAGACCGTTAATGCTAACTGCACCAACAGGATCCACACACGACGCTATCTCCACTAATGAAACACTCCTTCTCGGTCGCAGCCGAAGGCGGAGAAGCCTCATACACACTCACACAACAACACAAACAAAAATACAAGAAGAGAGTACAATATACAAATGAAAACACTACTTCTTCTTGCTTACTTGTTGCTTGTTGTTGCCTCTTGAACCTTGAGAGAACACTCTCAAGAGCCTTTCAAGAACTGGCAGTGAAGATCGGAGAAAGTCACTGAAGATCACCAAAAAATCGCAAGAAGAAGATTGCAAAAATCTAGCGAAAAAAACGCTCCGCCCAGGCTATATACAGTGCCTCCAATCGATTGAAATCTACCCCAATCGATTGTCACGTTGACACCACTCCATCGCAGCCGTCCATCACCTGCATCCCGCGCAACGGTCGAATCCCAATTGATCGGCAAATCGATTGGGACAGTCTGAATCGATCCACCGATCGATTCAGATTCTTTCTGTGTTCTCGCGATCGCGCGTATCAGCTCTAATCGATTGGAGATTCTCAATCGATTGCCCGATCGATTGGGAAGGCCTCTGTGCTCGTGACTCATGCTCCCAATCGATCGACCAATCGATTGGGTCATTTCTTCCTTCGCAACACACTCCAATCGATCGACTGATCGATTGGACCCTAGTTCAATCGACTGCTCAATCGATTGACCATCCTGGACTTGACTCAATCTCAAGTCCAAAGTCTCCAACCCAACTCCTGGTCAACCGTGACCTGTTGGGTCTCCATGCCTAGCATTTGGCCACACCCGACCAACCTCGAACTAGCCTTCTAGCCTCCTCCATCAGCCTTGCGTCCTTCGGATATCTCCCCATCCTTCACGCCTTGCCTTCAGGAGCTTTCTTAGGCCTTATCCTAGTTGTCGGGTCTTCCTTGCCAAGTCATATCAGGACTTACCTTGCCAAGACCACATGCTTGGACTTTCCAATTGTCTGGCTCCTCACAAGGCTTTCTACTTTGACAAGATCATACTTGGACTTTCCAACTGCCTAGCTCCTCACCAGGACTTTCTCCTGCCTAGTTCCTCACTAGGATTTTCCCATTGCCTGGCTCCTCACCAGGACTTTCCAAATGTCTAACATCCAGTTAGGACTTTCCCAATTAAGTCTCCTGTCAACCTTGACCTACTTGACTTGTCTTCTCATCAACCTGGTCAACCCTTTGACCATCTCCATAACCGGACGATTGCTCCAGCAATCTCCTTATATTGTCAAACATCAAAACTCAAATCATAACTCAAGCTTGACTCAACTCAAGCTTAGTCAAACTGGTCAACCTTGACATAGGGAAATTGCCCCAACAATCTCCCCCTTTTTGATGTTTGACATTACCTCTAAGTTAGGCTAAATCCCATAGCCTTAACATCTTCTTTATCACAAGGTTAAATCTCATAGCCTTAATTGCTTCTTTATACCAAGGCTAAATCTCATAGCTTTAACCTCTTCTTTATCACAAGGCTAAATCTCATAGCCTTAACCCTTTCATGACAAGGCATGAATGAAGGTTTCCTTCATTCTCTCCCTTTCCTAGAGGGCAAACTCCCCCAGCTTGGGATGAAGGCCTAACTTAACCTTCCATTCTCCCCCTTTGTCACACATCAAAAACTAAAAACAAACTCTTCTCCATAAAAGTTAACTCTACGTTGTTTACAACCTCATATGTTGTTAACAACCCCACAATGAATATCTCAGATTCTTCATTGCCACCTAAGCTCCCCCTTGAGCTCTACTTCACTTCACAATGCTCATCCTAGAGCATGCATCAATTTCCCAATGAAACTCCCATTCATTGTATTCAATGCTCCCCCTTGAGCAGTAATCTTCATCTCAATGCTCATCCAAGAGCATTTTTCACTTTACCAATTGTAAAATACCGAAAATAGGCGAATATTAATAAGGAAATTTTCTAGAATTTTTAGATATTTTTCAAGAATTTTTCAGAGCTTGTACAGACGAGTTAACGGGGACAAAAATGGGGCCCGGAAAAGCCTGTTTGGGCTACCCCATTTAAATGAGGAAAAGTTGAATTTCTTAATTCCTTTTCTTTATTTATTTTCCCTTTTTCTTCATTTTTTTTAGTTCGCCGATCGTTCTCTTCTCTCCCGCGCGCCTCCTCTCGTGCCCTAACCGCACGAGCGGTTCCCTCCTCTTCCGAGCTTTTTCCCTCACCCTCTCACAGCGTGGAACGCCTCTCTCCGCTTTCTCTTCTCTTGTTTCTGTGCCTTAGACGCCGGCCACCCGAGCCGCACACCGTCGACTGCCTCCTCTGTCATCGACTTCGCTGTGGAGACTGCCACAACCGACGCTCCTCTTCCTCTGCGCCCCATTGCCGAACGCCATCTGTTTTTTTTTTTCCTCTGTTCACGGTGTCTCGACACATCGCCTCCTCTTGGCCTTGACCACGCCGGCGCCGAGACTCTTCATCGCCGGCGCAGAGCCACAGTAGGCTCCACTTCACCTGAGCCCTATCACTGACGTCGCCGACCAAATCGCTACAAGAACTCGCCGGAAGGAAGGATCATCACCACCATTTCATCTCTGCCCTAGCGAAGGTAGCCGACTCTTTCCTTTGCCCTAGGTTCCCTCTTGTTGCCGGATCCGAACCCTAACTCTTCTGGGTTGGGTTGTGGTCAACCTACCCGACAGGTAATTCTTCCTGCTTCGCCACCAGCTGCCGGCAGAGAGAAAAACAAGGGCTATCGAGTTGGGTAAGGCAAATAAAGAGGTGTTTGGATTTTGGATGTTGGAGTTGGATCATGTGCTAATTGTTTCTGGTTTTCGGCAGCGAGGTTTTCAGCTGTGTCAATTGGAAATTCTTCGACCTTGGATTAAAAAGTGATGCATCCATATTTGGGTGAGTTTAGAGGTGATTCCATTCTACATTGAATTTCATTAATAGTAATGGATAGTACCAGTTGATTAGTTGATATTAGGTTGATAAATGAGTTTGTTGTATTCCATTTGGATAAGTTAATTGATGATCCAATTGGGGTTCATAAATTGGGTTTGTATTTAAATTAGATTTCAGGGATTCGATTTAGCTAATTAATTTGTATATCATTAGCTAAACCTGTATGTCGTATTGATACAAGACTTTGACGCGAGACGAGTATCTCGATGTCGGATTTGGACATTCCTATTGGAGGCGGGTACTTTTGACTTTTTGTCTTTGATATGCATAGTAGTGAATTTAACAAGTAGCAATAATTATGTTCTCTTATTTGTTTTGGTTAATCACTACCCGATACCCGTTACATGATTGATTGATTGCTTATTTTGCATCTCATGTATTCCTTACCTGCTTATACATGCTTATAGGGGTAGTGATATACCATGATTCACCATGTTCAGGACCTAGGTTTTATACCTTCTGTATACCTTTGATTTGATTCGTTGACCTATTGTGCACTTTTATATATATATGGATTAGTTCAGGATATTTTGTGGTTAGTGTCATGCACCATTTGCATGATTGCATGTTGTGCGATAGTCCGCTCCATTATTGTTGAGCACATCGCCAGTTATATGGATCTGCACACACCACCACTCATGGGTTAGTGGTCGATTTAGGCAGAGTGTGTTGCAGTAGGGACTTTGTTTGGCTTCGTTGGTCCGCTCATGGGTAGTGTGACACAACGTGGTAGCCGGCAGAGATTCCTCCCCGTCATCGTGTACCGGGAGTTGAGAGCATTGCGCTCCCCCATTTATGATTTGGGGTAGGAGGATAGGTGTACTCCAACAGCATCCCGTTCACTCGGTCAGTTATCAGGAGCAGTGACGACAGAGTGCACGGTTGTCACAGCCCTACCCACTCGACCTCACTACTGTGTGTGAGATGATTGATTAGCGTTAGGGGTGACCAGGATGCATTATTAGCATCATATGCATGATGCATTTATTGCTTGTGTTTGTGTTTGCTACATTTATATGCTGCATATTGTTTGGATACCTATGTTTGACATGTATACAGGATTTTTATACCACTCGGATTGTTTGTCATTATACTCATGTCCTGGTTAGTACAGTTTCTCTCCTGTTTACTTCAGTTACATTTGTATCTTTCTTATATCAGGAGACTGTACGCATGATTAATGCTAGGTGTTATTTCCCTACTTTGTATATCAGTTGTACCTGCTAAGTGTTGGACTCACCCCGCCTCCATTGTTGTTATTTTCAGGTTGATGCTATCAGGAGAGAGTTCCAGTTGCTGGTCTCCTGCAGACCACGAGGACTTGTTGACTTTTTGTTTTTAGTTTTTCTTCTTATTTGACTATGTTTAGACTTGGTTTGTTTGATACTTAGATATTGTATAGATTCTTATGATTGATGAATTTTCGTATGGTTTGGATTTGTTCTACTACATGCCTGCCTGGACGGCAGAAGAGGTGAGTTTGTCGGATTTGTGTTTTATGGGTGTAGTGGAGTAGGGTTGTTTTCGAGTCATGGTATTACTGTTTTGTTTACTTATTATATAAACTGCGTGGATGTTTGTGTGGTTGTATTTTATTATTGTTTTTATTCCAGCCGCATGTGGCTGAGATATATGAAGATGTAGAAAAGTTTCAGATTGTCTGCCGTACAGGGGAGATGCTGCCGAAATTTCTTCGGACAGGGACTCCTCCGGGGCGGGACAATTTATTTGGTATCAGAGCCAAGTTTGCGAGTCAAACTGGGCATTTTCGGATTTTCATTATGCTTATGTGTCGGATTTCCGTTTCGGATTTTATATGGATTTCTGGCGATGTTTCTCGTTCGGAATTTTTGAGGTCAATTTGGGGACTGAACAGCGACGGAACATCTTCAGACAGAAAATAGGTATGATGTTTATTTTATGATTGTTATATTGGTAGTAATATCTGTAATATAACTTAACAGATATGAGAAGATCTACGCGTATTGCGACGAGACGTGGTGCTGGACGACAATGTACGAGGACCACGGGATCTCTGGATATGCCAGAGATGCCTACTGTTGATGAGCCTGTCAGTTAGGGATAAACTCAGCATACTGCGGGTGCGTCGGGCATTCGGACCCCGACGTCTCCTATAGAGGTACCTACCTCGGTTATGCCGAGTGTACCCACCCCTACCGTATTTACGGTACCACCAGGGGTACTATCGGCATACCCCGCATCTGCTCCGGTCTAGCCTACGGCGTACTCGGCACCACCGCCACCTAGACCTATAGTGTACCCGACACCAGTGGCATATGTGCCCCCAATACCTACAATATACCTAGCAGCACCTGCACCAGCGATACCGGCTGCTCCACATCAGGTACCATTACCTACCGTACCTCCAGCTGCGGCCACCTATGTTCATCCTACAGTGCCACCGATGGCTTATGCTCCAGTTTATATAGCAGCACCGGGAGTACCTCCTCCGGTTTATTCAGCGGTACCACCTGTAGCACCAGCTCCAGTAGTTCCGCCAGTTCCTGCAGCCGTCCCGACACACCTCACTGACATTGTCGCGGCACGAGCTAGGATTCCAGTATTAGCAGAGTCGATGAAGACTCGATTCACACTCTTCTGAGGAGACCTTGACCCGAGTATGGCTCTATCATAGATAGAGACTATGGAGCAGACCTTCTTCTATATGCCTTGCTCCGAGTGGGAGAAAGCAGAGCTGGCTGCTTTCCATTTACGGGATGAGGCTAACGCCTGGTGGATTACCTAGCGTTCCATCATCGGCGAGCGGAACGTTACTTAGGCCAGGTTCAGAGAGGCTTTTGAGAGCCGTTTCTTTCCACTAGCATATCAGATAGCTCGCCGGCAGGATTTCATGAGTCTGCGTCAGAACAATCGCACGGTGACAGAGTATAATACTGAATTCAACCGGTTGGCTAAGTTTTGTCCAGAGTTAGTTGCGGAGGACAGATCTTGTATGATGCAGTTTATACAGGGATTGGATGGTTATCTGCAAGTACGGCTTGCCGGTTTAGGGATCGTATCTTACTCAGATGCACTGGATCGAGCTTTGATGATAGAGTTAGCTCGTGAGCATTCGGACAGGAAGAGGAAGCATCTGGTCGAGCATCGAGGCGGATCCGAGGCAGGCCAGGACAACGATAGAGTAGTCGCGATCGGTCGGTCGAGTACTTGGGGTATCTCGTAGGCCTCGGAAGTCGAGGCGGTCTTCTTGGGGCGTTCCCGATTTTCTCGTGAACCACCTCCCAGTGATACTCATTGTTTCAGATGTGGATCCAGAGATCACCTCACCCCAGCTTGCTCTCTGGGATAGCCAGTTTGCTTTTATTGCAAACTGGCTGGGCACCAGAGCCGAGATTGTCAATTGAAGGCTCAGCACACGGCTTTCGGAGGGTCAGGTCAGAGGGGACAGTCTAGTCAGTCAGGGGCATATCGAGGAGGGCAGAAAGCCCAGTCTTCACATCGTCAGCAGGGGACAGCTTCACCTACAGCAGCGGCATTTGGCATGCTTGGACAGGAGTACTCCAGTGCTTCCATAGTACCCCAGAGTTCTGTTCCAGGACCTTATTATCCGACGCAGGAGCAGTATTAGATGCAGCTTCGCCTTTAGGCCAGTACCAGACTCAGTTCCAGCCATCTACACAGTATCAGTCACCACCCTCTCAGTCTTCTCTGGCACATTATCCAGCACCGCCTCAGTGGCAGGCTTCTGCCCAGCCGCAGCAGCCGCTGGCAGCGTTACCACCTCCTCCTCCGCTAGAGACTGGACGTATTCATGCGATTACCAGAGAGGATGCACAGCGAGCCGACGGATCCATTTTCCGCGATATAATTTCCATTTATGCATTTTCCGCTGATATATTGATTGATACTAGTAGCTCGCATTCTTTTATATCCCATACCTTTATGCGGGAGATTGGTAGATTACCTACTGTTAGACTGCAGCGATTAATTATCTCCCTACCGTCCGGTGATACTTTAGACGTCACCCAGGAGATCAGAGGTTGTCCGTTAGACTTTGGCAACATGATACTTATGGTAGATCTTCTAGTATTGGAGATGGTCGAGTTTGATATCATACTTGGCATGGATTGGGTGTCAGTGTATCATGCTACTATTGATTGTCAGACGAGGGTGGTCACCTTCTGGCCTCCGAACCAACCCTCGTGGAGTTTCACTGGCATCAGAGACAACGACATCTCGATTATTTCGGCGATCCAGGCGCAGAAGTTGTTGTCTCACGGCTGTCACGGTTTCCTATTATCTCTGATTAGTACTGAAGACAGCAGTAGTTCGCAGCTCTCCGACGTTCCTGTGGTCTGTGAGTACCCGGATGTGTTTCCAGAGGAGCTACCTGGTTTGCCTCCCAGAAGGCCAGTGGAGTTCGCTATTGAGCTGATTCCGGGAACCGTGCCGACATCGAAAGCTCTTTATCGTATGACACCAAAAGAGTTGAACGAGCTGAAAGTTCAACTCCAGGAGCTTTTAGACAGGGGATTTATTCGCCCTAGTGTTTCTCCATGGGGTTCTCCAATATTATTTGTCAATAAAAAGGACGGCACTATGAGGTTATGTATTGACTACAGGCAGCTGAATGCAGTGACCGTCAGAAATAAATATCCTTTACCACGGATCGATGATTTGTTTAATCAGCTCAGAGGTACATCAGTGTATTCTAAGATTGATCTACGATCCGGATATCATCAGTTGAGAGTCAGAGATTCTGATATCCAGAAGACAGCATTCCATACCAGATACGGACATTATGAGTTTTTGGTAATGCCATTTGGGCTTACCAATGCTCCAGCAGTGTTTTTGGACTTGATGAACCGCATCTTTCTGGAGTATCTGGATCAGTTTGTTATCGTTTTCATTGATGACATATTGGTCTACTCGCATTCCGAGGAGGAGCATGCACAGCATCTTCATATAGTCTTGGAGACTCTTAGACGACATCAGCTGTACGCGAAGTTCAGCAAGTGTGCATTCTGGTTATCATCAGTCGGTTTTCTGGGACATGTGGTCTCGAGCAGAGGTATTTCAGTAGATCCTTAGAAGATCGAGGCTGTCACCAGTTGGGAGCAGCCTAAATCAGTACAGGAGATCCGCAGTTTTCTGGGACTAGCAAGATATTACAGACGGTTCGTCGAGGGTTTCTCGCGTATTGCTATGCCGCTGACACGTCTTACCAGGAAAGGCGTGAAGTTCACGTGGTCTGAGGATTGCGGGATCAGCTTTCAGGAGCTGAAGCGGAGATTAGTGTTGGCTCCAATTTTAGTTTTACCTTCTGGAGAGGACGGATTTGTACTCTACACCGACGCTTCTCTACATGGTTTGGGTGTTGTTCTGATGCAGCACGGCAGAGTAGTCTCTTATGCTTCTCGTCAGCTGAAGGAGCAAGAGAAGAACTACCCAGTTCATGACCTGGAGTTAGCCGCCATCATATATGCTTTGAAGCTTTGGCGTCATCATCTGTACGACATTACATTTGAGATTCTCACTGATCATAAGAGTCTCAAATATATTTTTACTCAGAAGGAGCTTAATCTCCAACAGAGGAGATGGATGGAGTTCCTGAATGATTACGATTGTACCATTAGCTACCACCCGGGGAAAGCTAATGTGGTTGCCGATGCACTCAGCAGAAAGTCCAGAGGGACTTTGGCTTGCCACCGGACTTCAATCACGGACTTGATTCAGGGTTTCTCTGAGTTAGACCTTGAGGATCAGGGACAGACAAAGCAGGGTATTCTTGTTACTATGGTTGCTCAGTCATCGATCAGGACGAGGATCCGAGAGGCTCAGGCCGGTGATCAGCATTTTCAGTTCATTGGTAGTCAGATAGCTTTCGGGCAGCAGACCGAGTTCACACGAGACGATGAGGGTGTTATATATTTATGAGGAAGATTATGCGTACCTCAGTCTCATCCGGTCTTATAGGAGCTACTTCAGGAGGCTCACCGCTCTCAATTTGCGAACCACCCAGGCGGGACCCGTATGTATCGAGACTTGAGGCGTTCTTACTGGTGGAATGGCATGAAGAAAGACATCGCGGATTTCGTAGCTAGATGTCTTGTCTATCAGCAAGTGAAGGCTGAGCACCAGAGACCTGCAGGATTACTTCAGCGGATTCCTATTCATTAGTGGAAGTGGGATCACATTACCATGGACTTTGTGGTGGGTGTGCCGAGGACACGACGAGTTCATGACGCGATTTGGGTAATCGTTGATCGATTAACCAAATCCGCGCACTTCTTAGCGATTCGGAGGACTGATTCCCTGGATCAATTGGCAGATCTGTATTACCGAGAGATCATCAGACTACATGGTGTTCCTTTGAGTATCATTTCGGATAGAGATCCATGGTTTACGTCGAGTTTCTGGCAGAGTCTGCAGCAGGCCTTGGGCACACAGCTCCGTTTCAGTACAATCTTCCATCCACAGACAAATGGACAGTCAGAGCGGGCCATTCAGACTTTAGAGGACCTGCTGAGGTCATGTGTTATAGATTTCGGAGGCAGTTGGGAGGACCATCTGCCATTAGTAGGGTTTGCTTACAACAACAGCTTTCATTCGGCTATCCAGATGGCACCGTTTGAGGCGTTGTATGGTAGACCTTGTCGGACACCCGTCCTCTGGGATGAGGTTGGAGAGGCCCAGTTGTTGGGACCTCATAGAGTTCAGCAGGATGCAGAGTTGGTCTGTACTATCAGACGGAGGATGTCAGAGGCGCAGGACCGCCAGAAGAGTTATGCTGATCGGAGACGCAGAGCACTAGAGTTCTCTGTTGGCGACCATGTATTTCTGCGAGTTTCACCCACGAAAGGGGTGAAGAGATTTGGCCTCAAAGGTAAGTTAGCTCCGCGGAACATTGGCCCTTTCGAGATCTTGGAGAGGATCGGAGCGGTAGCTTACCAACTGGCACTACCACCGTCCTTGTCAGGCGTGCACGATGTATTCCACGTATCTATGCTGAGGAGATACGTATCTGACCCGACACATGTGCTGGCAGATATCCCAGTTCCAGTTCAGCCTGACATTACTTATGAGGAGGTTCCGGTACAGATTCTCGACCGGAAAGAGCGTCAGTTACGGAACAAGACTATCCGGCTGGTTAAAATCGGATGGCAGCATCATTCGAACGAGGAGACTACTTGGGAGCTCGAGGATACTATCCGAGCTCGATAACCCCATCTTTTTACGTGAGGTATGTGATTCAGTTTACCGTTCAGCATTTATACTTTCTGTCTGTTATTAGTACTTGCTGATGGTAGATAACGAAATTTGGGGACAAAATTTTTATTAGTGGGGGAGAATGTAAAATACCGAAAATAGGTGAATATTAATAAGGAAATTTTCCAGAATTTTTGGAAATGTTTCGGGAATTTTTCGGAGCTTGTACAGACGAGTTAACGGGATAAAAATAGGGCCCGGAAAAGTCTGTTTGGGCTACCCCATTTAAATGAGGAAAAGTTGAATTTCTTAATTCCTTTTCTTTATTTATTTTCCCTTTTTCTTCATTTTTTTTATTTCGCCGATCGTTCTCTTCTCTCCCGTGCGCCTCCTCTCGTGCCCTAACTGCACGAGCGGTTCCCTCCTCTTCCGAGCTTTTTCCCTCTCCCACTCACGGCGTGGAACGCCTCTCTCCGCTTTCTCTTCTCTTGTTTCTGTGCCTTAGAGGCCGGCCACCCGAGCCGCACACCGCCGACTGCCTCCTCTGCCATCGACTTCACTGTGGAGACTGCCACAACCGACGCTCCTCTTCCTCAGCGCCCCATTGTCGAACGCCATCTGGTTTTTTTTTTCCTCTGTTCACGGTGTCTCGACACATCGCCTCCTCTTGGCCTTGACCACGCCGGCGCCAAGACTCTTCATCGCCGGCGCAGAGCCACAGTAGGCTCCACTTCACCTGAGCCCTAGCACTGACGTCGCCGACCAAATCGCTACAAGAACTCGCCGGAAGGAGGGATCATCACCACCATTTCATCTCTGCCCTAGCGAAGGTAGCCAACTCTTTCCTTTGCCCTAGGTTCTCCCTTGTTGTCGGATCCAAACCATAGCTCCTCTAGGTTGGGTTGTGGTCAGCCTACCCGACAGGTAATTCTTCCTGCTTCGCCACCAACTGCCGGCAGAGAGAAAAACAAGGGCTATCGAGTTGGGTAAGGCAAATAAAGAGGTGTTTGGATTTTGGATGTTGGAGTTGGATCATGTGCTAATTGTTTTTGGTTTCCGGCAGCGAGGTTTTCAGCTGTGTCAATTGGAAATTCTTCGACCTTGGATTAAAAAGTGATGCATCCAGATTTGGGTGAGTTTAGAGGTGATTCCATTCTACATTGAATTTCATTAATAGTAATGGATAGTACCAGTTGATTAGTTGATATTAGATTGATAAATGAGTTTGTTGTATTCCATTTGGATAAGTTAATTGATGATCCAATTGGGGTTTATAAATTAGGTTTGTATTTAAGTTAGATTTCAGGGATTCGATTTAGCTAATTAATTTGT
The DNA here is from genome assembly GCF_018446385.1 of Zingiber officinale. Classification (NCBI taxonomy): domain Eukaryota; kingdom Viridiplantae; phylum Streptophyta; class Magnoliopsida; order Zingiberales; family Zingiberaceae; genus Zingiber; species Zingiber officinale. Next base: position 20,567,658 of record NC_055994.1, read on the forward strand.
ATATCATTAGATAAACATGTATGTCGTATTGATACAGGACTTTGACGCGAGATGAGTATCTCGATGTCGGATTTGGACATTCCTATTGGAGACGGGTACTTTTGACTTTATGTCTTTGATATGCATAGTAGTGAATTTAACAAGTAGCAATAATTATATTCTCTTATTTGTTTCGGTTAATCACTACTCGATACCTGTTACATGATTGATTGATTGCTTGTTTTGCATCTCATGTATTCCTTACCTGCTTATACATGCTTATAGGGGTAGTGATATATCATGCTTCACCATGTTCAGGACCTAGGTTTTATACCTTCTATGTACTTTTGATTTGATTCATTGACCTATGGTGCACTTTTATATATATATGGATTAGTTAGGATATTTTGTGGTTAGTGTCATGCACCATTTGCATGATTGCATGCTGTGCGATAGTCCGCTCCATTATTGTTGAGCACATCGCCAATTACATGGATTTGCACACACCACCACTCATGGGTTAGTGGTCGATTCAGGCAGAGTGTTGTAGCAGGGACTTTGTTTAGCTCCGTTGGTCCGCTCATGGGTAGTGTGACACAACGTGGTAGCCGGCAGGGATTCCTCCCCGTCATCGTGTACCGGGAATTGAGAGCATTGCGCTCCCCCATTTATGATTTGGGTTGGAGGATAGGTGTACTCCGACAGCATCCCGGCCACTCAGTCACTCATCAGGAGCAGTGACGACAGAGTGCACGGTTGTCACAGCCCTACCCACTCGACCTCACTACTGTGTGTAAGATGATTGACTAGCGTCAGGGGTGACCAGGATGCATCATTGGCATCATATGCATGATGCATTTATTGCTTGTGTTTGTGTTTGCTGCATTTATATGCTGCATATTGTTTGGATACCTATGTTTGACATGCATACAGGATTTCTATACCACTCGGACTGTTTGTCCTTATACCCAGGTCCTGGTTAGAACAGTTTCTCTCCTGTTTACTTCAGTTGCATTTGTATCTTTCTTATATTAGGAGACTGTGTGCATGATTAGTGCTAGGTGTTATTTCTCTACTTTGTATATCAATTGTACCTGCTGAGTGTTGGACTCACCCCGCCTCCATTGTTGTTATTTTTCAGGTTGATGCTGTCAGGAGAGAGTTCTAGTTGCTGGTCCCCTGCAGACCATGCGGACTTGTTGACTTTTTGTTTTTAGTTTTTCTTCTTATTTGACTATGTTTAGACTTGGTTTGTTTGATACTTGGATATTGTATGGATTCTTATGATTGATGAATTTTCGTATGGTTTGGATTTGTTCTACTACATGCCTGCCTGGACGGCAGAAGAGGTGAGTTTGTCGGATTTGTGTTTTATGGGTGTAGTGGAGTAGGGTTGTTTTCGAGTCATGGTATTACTGTTTTGTTTACTTATTATATAAATTGCGTGGATGTTTGTGTGGTTGTATTTTATTATTGTTTTTATTCCAGCCGCATGTGGCTGAAGTATATGAAGATGTAGAAAAGTTTCAGATTGTCTGCCGTACATGGGAGATGCTGCCGAAATTTCTTCGGACAGGGACTCCTCCGGGGCGTGACATCAATGAAGGTCTGATCCCCTTCATTAATCCAATGCTCCCCCTTGGGTAGTAACCTACTCCACAATGCTCATCCGAGAGCATTTATCATCCTAGCAACGAAGATAACCAATCTTCCATTGTTTTCCAATACTCGACCCTGAGTATTATCCATCACGAAGGTTTAACCCCCTTCCAAGGTCCTTGAAGATAAACTTTCATGCATTCAAGGAGTAGCTCCCCCTAAAAACATTGTCAAACTTCTGTCATTGCACCAACAATGATTTGAAGTTCCTAAATAGTTAGGAAAACCAAAACTTGAAGTTTTGAGGTTCAAAATCCAATAATGAAACTAAACCCCAACATAAACTTCACCTAAGTCTACCTTAACCAATCCATACTTGCTTTCATCATGAAAACTCCTCCTAAATGTATACAAGTGTATTCCAAAGGGTTAGGAATGGTTAATGACCCTTGAAAACCAAAACTTGAAGTTTTGAGATTCCAAAATTCGAAATTGAAACTAAACCTCATCCTAAACTTCACTTTTATTTATCTTAATCAATCCATACCTGTTTTCGTCAAGGAAACTCCCCTAAATGTATACAAATGTATTCCAAGGGATTTGGAATGGTTATTGGAACTTGAAGTGGCTTAATGTGCTGAAATCAGGATTTTTCCAGCCATAATCAGACTTCTTAATCAATTGAAGTTGGGACTCAATCGATTGAAGCTACTTCAATCGATCCATTGATCGATTTCACAAGCTACTGCTCGTAGAAATTCCCTCTGAATCAATCGGCAGATCGATCCAACCTGGGTCAATCGATCGGCTGATCGATCCACTGACCCTCTGTTCATGGGAATTAGCTTCCCAATCGATCGACTGATTGATTAAAATCATCCCAATCGATCGGCTGATCGATTGGGTTTCTGATTTTTCTGAAATTTAGTTTCAGTGAAATTCAAAAACTCCCCAAAAATTATACAAAATTACAAAAATCTTGAAAATTCATGTAGATACTCTTTAGGGTATACTCTATCAAGGAAAAATAGTTTTCTATGAAAATACTTTCTATTTTCAAAGAGTGACACAAATTTGAAAATTTCAATGTTTTCTCCTAGTTTGTGTCTAACTTTTCAATGATGAATACTATCAAAAGATAGTCTTCACCAAGGTTTTCAAAAGTATTTTAAAAATATTTTAAAAACCAATATCTAACTATGTTCTTTGGGCTCAATGCCCATGACTTGTACATTAGCTTTCCCAATGATTGGAAAACACATAACTATGTGTTTTGATGAACCTAAAACTCAACAAGATGCACTAAATCAACATCTTGAGTTTTGTTCACCATCCTAACATCTCAATTGTATCTAATGTATACTAAAACACATACAAATCACCTTATGGTTCTTTGTGAGATGTATATTTGATTTTGGCCTAAACTAATGGATCATGCATATCTATCTAGGCATTATGAAATTTATGATCATCCACCTACGATGTCACTTGGTATACTCCCACTTGTTGGAATATTTACCATTCATAATAAATGTCATTTGTCCTTAATTACAAGGAAATTAACATAATGCATGATGTTATATGGCATACATCAAAATAAGCAATTTTCAAAAGAAAAAAAATGTTATAGCTACATGATGTATGTATGACATGACATGGTATTTTTGTATTTTTCATACTAAAAATGAATGCAACACATGATGTCATGACATATGATAGGCAAACAAAGCATGACAAATTAGCATAAATAAAATACCTAGATTACCTATCTAAGTGTCCTTAAACCTCAGCTAATCTTAAAATTAAATCCTAAATTGCCAAATTTTATCAAGAAATTGTCAAACCCCAACTTGGCATTTCTTTACTCTCTTGATTTATTTATGTCAATTAAAATTAAGCACGTTCCTCAAATTTTGGCATATTTATCCTTCCAAAGGAGTAATCAATCCGATTAAGGCTTAGATTTTCCTTAACCCATTAAGAGAACACCAAAATCTCAACTTAGTATCTCTTATGATTTTCCTTTAAATGTGCCAATTTAACCTAATTTCAAATCCTCAAAACTTGGCACCTTTTTGCTCTTCAAGGCTTAATCACATTTGATTAAAGCACGGGTTTTCTCTTAATTCCTTAAGTATCAAAATTCTAACTTGATTTTTCTTATACTTTTCTTAAGTGTGCCAATTTATATTAAGTTCAACTCTTCAAATTTTGGCATATATATTACTCTTTCAAAGAATAACCCTAATAATCCTTCTCATTTTCAAAGGTTAACAATAACCTTGAAAATGCTCTCAAGTGTCAACTTTACCAAGGTTGGGTTAATTACCTTTCCAATTGAAGTTGACACTCTCTAAACTCATCTAGGGTGTAGAGAATATGCTCCTAGGAACCCAAAATCTATTGGTGTTCCTTGGCTGCTTTAGGTACTCACTAGGGATAACTTCCCTAGATACCTTCTTAAGGACCTTTCTAGGCTTCTTAGAAGCCTTGGTCACTTCTACTAGGTTACTCCTAGGTATAGCTTCCCTTGTAACCTTCTCTGTGACTTTGTTAGACTTCTTGGAAGTCTTAGTCACATTGGTCTTGTCAAAAGAACCTTTAGGGATTCCTTCCCTAGTATCCTTGACTTGACCTCTATACCTAGGGTTGGTCCCATAGCTATATGGAACCCTATGGTATTGAGTCTCACTCTTCTTGGCTTTGGGTTTGTATCTCAAACCTGTATGACTATTGAATGACTCTTGCCTAGTTCTCCCTAGAGTTTGCTCATTTTGACCCTTAAGAATATTTTCCATTCTTGCTAGGGTCCTCTCTAAATTTTCAAGTCTTGACCTCAAGACTTGGTTCCCCATCATTAAATCCATAGATTTGGATTTTTCTTGACCCCTATGAACATTTCTATATTTTGGCATATATCTATAATCCTTAGAGTTATTGCCTAAGATACTATCTACCTTCCTAAACTTAGGTATTGTAGATCTAGCATGAGGAGGAATGCATTTTCCCTTAACGTTATCTTGCTTCCTACTTTCATGATAATTTGCATTAAAATGATAAGGATTATTTCTAACATGCATTTTATCATGACTAAGAGGAATTGCACTATTAAAGTTTACCTTGGGTTTGCTCTTAAAAGCTCCCCCTTGACATGTGATTCCTCCTTTGACTTTGGTTGTTTTCTTCTCCTTTGGACATTGGATTCGATAATGTCCATTTTGGTTACACAATAAACACACAATGTGTTCCTTGCTCTTCTTTGTTGTGGGGATTGTCTCCTTGGGCTTCTCCTTGCCCTTGGGCACTACTTGGCTCTTCTTCTTGGCCAATTTGGGACACTTTCTCTTGTAGTGTCCATGCTCCCTACACTCAAAGCAAATGATATGGTTTTTGTTATTTACAATTGAAGTTTCTATACATTTTCTTGTAGGGATGATGCTTGATTTTCCATTTGATTTATCTTGTATTGTGGAGGTTGCATCATCTTTTTCTTCTTCTCCTCTTGAGGATGTGGGTACTTCCACCTTTTCCTCTCTTGAAGATGTTGGTCCCTTTGGAGGCCGGCAAGAGGGGAGGGGTGAATTGCCCTACAAAAAATAAACTACAAACCTTTCTTGGATATTCAACTAATTTAAAAGAACTTGTAATAATAAATAAACGAGACTAATTAGAAACAAATTCAGAAACAGAGGGTTTACTTGATTTGCAATCAGATGATTACTAATCCAAGGCAAAGATGACACACTATCTGATTCTCCTCTAGACGGAGTAGCCTCTTACAGCGTTGACAGTACAAAAGAATAGAAAGCACAGAGAAAATGGATTACAAGTTGGTTGAATAATCTGTGCAGATCAGTGCTATATTTATAGCACTGTTCGGAGTGCCCCGAAGGATTCTGGGCGCCCTGGGGGGATAAAACTTTATCCCCCAACGTTCAGTCAACGTCCACATCATCATGGATGAATTTTGGGTTCCGGGCGCCCGGAAGGGTTCCGGGAGCTCGGACCCTCAAAAGCTGCCCAAGGCGCCCGGACCACTTAAGTCAACCTTGTTGACTTTTGTGGTCCGGTTCCACTGCTCCGGTTTAACTCGTCTCGGTCCGGGTCTTCTGTTCCGGCTCCGATAGCTTGGGTGATCTCGGCCATCCGGAATAAGGCTCACCCGAACCCAAGTTCCGACCTTCTCCTCGAGCAGCCTTCCTTCCCGGTTTCTCATCCCTCGAACGCCGCGCACGTTCTTCTCGTCCACCGGTGTACTCTTCCACGGTCACCTCGTCCCTCGGACGCACCGAGCCCGTCGGCTCTCTCCCCACGTCGTCCTTCTCGTTAGCCACGTCTTCCGCTCGATTTCCTGTATTCCTAAGCTCCTGCACACTTAGACACAAGGGTTAGACAAAACAGAACCTAACTTAACTTATTTGATCACATCAAAACACCTTGGGGTTCCAACAATCTCCCCCTTTTTGATGTGAGCAACTTAAGTTAAGATAGGGTAAACAAATGCAATAAAAACAGTTAATTTGTAATTAATTTGTAAATAAGTCTAAAGATTTTTCAATTAAAAAATTATATTACAATATATTACCTCCCCCTAGACTTAACATACTTCTCCCCCTTTGATCACATAAAAATTGGGGTTATAAACAAGTCTAAGGTAAATTCTCACTTAAAAAAAATCTTAAATGTTAAAAAACATTTCTTAAAATTTAAGTTTGAAACTTATTTCAACATTTCCTTAAAAAAAAATTCTAAGGCAATTTTTTTAAAAAAAAAATTCTAAGGCAATATTTAGAAAATTTCTAAGGCAAATTTTTTTTAAAAATTTGTAATGTAAGAATTTTCTAACTTAAAAAAAAATTCTAAGTTAAAAACATGGGAAAAAGAATTTTAATTTCTAAAAATATATATATATATATATATATATATATATATATATATATATATATATATATATATATATATATATATTTTAACTGAATATTTTTGAAAATATTTTTTAAAACAAATTGAATAACCCTTTAAAGCATATTTGCAACAAAAACATTTTCTAAGTTAAAACTTTTCAAAACAAATGTTTAACAACTTTTAAACATTATTTAATTCTAACTTTAATACTTTTTCCAGAAAGTTAATTAAACATTTGATTTCAGTATTTTGGCTTCCAGGTCGTGGTGAGGCACTAGGCCTTCTTGGTTATTGGAGCAACAACCACTTCCTTAGACAAAGCCTCATAAAGAAACTATCTGTTTAACTTTCTTGCTAAAAAATGCTAAGTTTAATTTAAAATTCAAGTTAAACATGTTTTCGAAACCCAATAGAGGTTCCTTCCTACAGGGTTAATTAAATATTTTCTAGGTACATAGGCCTTTGATATTTTTCTAATTTGATTTTGGTGAAACCTATAATACCAGTTTAGTCCTCTATAATTTCTAAAAGTAGAAATATTTGAACCATTAGACTTTTTCAATCTTTCTATTTCTTCTTTTAGTTTTTCATTTTCAATTTTTAATTTATCTAAATCCTTTATAAGACATGATTTTGCCAAAATTATTTTTGTTTCTAAAATTTCATTTTCTAATTTGGTATTTTTACTTTCTAATTTATACATGGATTTAGCCATTGTCTTAATACCAAAGTAAAGTTGATCAGGGGGTAAGAGGCATACCTCACTTACCATATCAGACTTGAAGCCTGAATCTCCCCCTACTTCGCTGCTTTCATCTGAGGTCGCTTCCCCTTCATCGATGCTGGGTTCTGATGTGCTTTGTCCTTTGTAGCTTGCCATCAGTGCTAGCCCGACATATTCTTGAATCTCGGACTCAGATGAAGAAGTGTCGTCCCAAGTAGCTTTTAGGTTCTTGTGCTTCTTGGGAATCTTGCCTTTGTCCTTCTTTAGTTCTAGGCAATCTTCTTTTAGGTGTCCTTTCTTTTGACACTGGTAGCAACGCATCCTTCTTCTATTCCTTGGATTCTTTTTATTCTGCATTTCTTTAAATTTATTAGATCTAAAAAACTTTTTAAAGTTTCTTACCATGTATGCTTCCTGATCATCTTCTGAGTCTGACTCGGGTTTATCTCTTTTGGTTGTGTTTAGTGCGATCATCTGGCTTGATTCCTTTGTTCCTGCACACCTGGTTTCATGCAATTCAAGAGTGGAGAACAGTTCTTCTAAAGTACTTACCTCCAAGTCTTTCGAAATGTAGTAGGCGTCGACAATTGATGTCCATTCTGAAGTTCTGGGAAATGCGTTGAGTGCGTAGCGTATAGTGTCCCGATTTGTTACCGTTTCTCTGAGGTTCTCGAGACCAGTAATCAGTTCTTTAACCTTCACGTGTAGATTGGCTACCTTCTCACCTTTTTTCAGATGGATGTTCATCAGCTTGTTCCGGAGGATGTCTCTTCTAGTGAGCTTCGCTTCGGACGTGCCTTCGTGGAGTTCTAGGAACTTCTCCCAGAGTTCTTTAGCAGATGAATAGCTTCCGATGCGGTCGACCTCTTGAGGCGGCAACACGCTCAGCAAGTGATATTCTGCACGGCTGTTTGCTACAGACTCATTCTACTCCTTCTTTGTCCAATGACTCTCTTCTTTTTCTTCTCCATCTTGATTCATCGGAGCTACAAAATTATACTTCATAATAAACCGAATTTTGAAATCAATTTTTAGAAATACCTCCATACGACGCTTCCAGTCTGCGAAGTCTCCCTCGAATTTTGGTGGAACGATGCTTGGTCCGGCCATCTCGTTGCTTCGATCAATGGTTAGTCCTCCTAAAGCGCCTTGCTCTGATACCACTTGTTGGTCCCTTTGGAGGCCGACAAGAGGGGAAGGGTGAATTGCCCTTCAAAAAATAAACCACAAACCTTTCTCGGATATTCAACTAATTTAAAAGAACTTGTAATAATAAATAAACGAGACTAATTAGAAACAAATTCAGACACAGAGAGTTTACTTGGTTTGTAATCAGAGGATTGCTAATCCAAGGCAAAGATGACGCACTATCTGATTCTCCTCTGGGCGGAGTAGCCTCTTACAGCGTTGACAGTACAAAAGAATAAAAAGCACAGAGAAAATGGATTACAAGTTAGTTGAATAATCTGTGCAGATCAGTGCTATATTTATAGTACTATTCGAGGGTGGCCCGAAGGGTTCCGGACGCCCTAGGGGGATAAAACTTTATCCCCCAACGTTCAGTCAATGTACACATCATCGTGGATGAATTTTGGGTTCCGGGCGCCCGGACCCTCAAAAGCTGCCCAGGGCGCCCGGACCACTTAAGTCAACCTTGTTGACTTTTTATGGTCCGATTCCACTGCTCCGGTTTAGCTCGTCTTGGTCCGGGTCTTCTGTTCCGGCTCCGCTAGCTTGGATGATCTCGGCCATACGGAATAGGGCTCACCCGAACCCAAGTTCCGGCCTTCTCCTCGAGCAGCCTTCCTTCCCGGTTTCTCGTCCCTCGAACGTCGCGCATGTTCTTCTCATCCACCGGTGTACTCTTCCACGATCACCTTGTCCCTCGGACACACCGAGCCCGCCGGTTCTCTCCCCGTGTCGTCCTTCTCGCTAGCTGCATCTTCCGCTCGACTTCCTGTGTTCCTAAGCTCCTGCACACTTAGACACAAGGGTTAGACAAAACAGGACCTAAGTTAACTTGTTTGATCACATCAAAACACCTTGGGGTTCCAACAGAAGATGTAGAAGATCTCTTATCTTCTTCCTTCTCCTCCTCTTCCTTCTTCTCCTCGAATGTTGACCTTATGTCAACATCAGATTGGTCCTTCTCTTCTTGGACCAATGAGCCCTTCTCCTTAGGCTCCTCTACTCCTTGGAATTGTGGTGAGTTTTCATGATAGGCAATGATCTTTTTCCAAAGATCGCATGCACTTGTGCATTCACCTACACTCACAATGATATTAGAAGGTAATAAATTTAACAAGATTTTTGTTACCTCCTTATCCGCCTCTGCTTGCTCCCGTTGTTCCTCGGTCCAATATCGAGGTCGGAGGCGCTTCCCCTTTTTATCCTTAGGAGCTTCAAATGGGTCTTCCAATGCAACCCATTGGTTCCAATCCATTTGAAACTAAGTTTTCAACCTCGTCCTCCAATAGTTAAAATCTTCTTTGTCATACGGAGGTGGAATTCGGATATCCCATCCGAGCGGTCATTCAGACTCCATCTTCTTCTTCCTCTAGCTTCTTGCTCTCTTGGCGGTTAGTTCATAGAAGAGCGACCTTGCTCTGATACCAATTGTTGAGACCGATGTGCCCGCTAGAGGGGGGTGAATAGCGTTTCATCGCGCACTTGTGCTTGCTTCGTCTTGATATGCAGCGGAAAATAAAATACAAACACACTACAACGCTAACACACGGATTTACTTGGTATCCACCTCAAGATGAGGTGACTAATCCAAGGATCCACACACAACGCTATCTCCACTAATGAAACAATCCTTCTCGATCGCAGCCGGAGGCGGAGAAGCCTCGTACACACTCACACAACAACACAAACAAGAATACAAGAAGAGAGTACAAGATACAAATGAAAATACTACTTCTTCTTAATTACTTGTTGCTTGTTGTTGCCTCTTGAATCTTGAGAGAACACTCCCAAGAGCCTTTCAAGAACTGGTAGTGAAGATCGGAGAAAGTCACTGAAGATCGCCAAAAAATCGCAGGAAGAAGATTGCAAAAATCTAGCGAAGAAAACGCTCCGCCCAGGCTATATACAGTGCCTCCAATCGATTGAAATCAACCCCAATCAATTGTCACGTCAGCACCGCTCCATCGCAGTCGTCCATCACCTGCATCCTGCGCGACGGTCGAATCCCAATCGATCGGTCAATCGATTGGGACAATTTGAATCGATCCACCGATCGATTCAGATTCTTTCTGTGTTCTCGGGATCGCGCGAGAACTCCCAGCTCCAATCAATCGACCAATCGATTGGGAAGGCCTCTGTGCTCGTGACTCATGCTCTCAATCGATTGGGCCATTTATTCTTTCGCAACACACTCCAATCGATCGGCTGATCGATTAGACCCTGGTTCAATCGATTGCCCAATCGATTGACCATCCTAGACTTGACTCAATCTCAAGTCCAAAGTCTCCAACCCAACTCTTGGTCAACCGTGACCTGTTGGGTCTCCATGCCTAGCATTTGGCCACACCCGACCAACCTCGAACTAGTCTTTTAGCCTCCTCCATCAGCCTTGCGTCCCTCAGATATCTCCCCATCCTTCACGCCTTGTATTCAGGAGCTTCCTTCAGCCTCATCCTAGTTGTCGGGTCTTCCTTGCCAAGTCATACCAGGACTTACCTTGCCAAGACCACATGCTTGGACTTTCCAATTGTCTGGCTCCTCACCAGGACTTTCTCCTTTGCCAAGATCACACTTGGACTTTTCAACTGTCTGGCTCCTCACCAGAACTTTCTCCTGCCTAGCTCCTCACTAAGACTTTCCCGTTGCCTGGCTCCTCACCAGGACTTTCCAAATACCTAACATCCAATTAGGACTTTCACAATCAAGTCTCCTGTCAATCTTGACCTACTTGACTTGTCTTCTCATCAACCTGGTCAACCCTTTGACCATCTCCATAATCGGACGATTGCTCCAGCAATCTCCTTATATTGTCAAACATCAAAACTCAAATCCTGACTCAAGCTTGACTCAACTCAAGCTTAGTCAAACTGGTCAACCTTGACCTAGGGAAATTGCTCCAACAAAGATTACTTGAAATAAATCATAGAGCTTTTTATACACCTTGTGGATATGTCATAGTCTGAATTTGGCATTATGTGATATGACTAATTGTTGTTCTAAAGCTATGTCTATGTTTGGAGTGATACAACGTATTTATACATTATTTTCCTCTTCTACAAAGCGTTGGAAAGTTTTTAAACATCACGTAGAAGGTCTGACAATTAAGTCATTATCACAAACTCATTGGGAAAGTCATGTTGAAAATGTGAAAGCTATAAAAGAACAAACATCAAAAATTAGAGATGCTTTACTTGATTTAGCACAAACGAGTAAAGATCTAAAAACAAAAAGTGAAGTTGAATCATTGGCAACATATGACCTTAAAAATTTTGAATTCTTGCTTGGCTTGGTAATTTGGTACAAGTTGTTGCATACGATTAATATTGTGAATAAATTTTTTCAAGGTGAAAATATGGATATTGATATTGCAATTAAACAATTAAAAGGGCTTATTCTTATTTTTAAGGAGTATCGAGAGTTTGGATTTGATAAGGCCATGATAGAAGCGAAGCAAATGGCAGAAGAAATGGAGATTGAAGCTACATTCAAAGAAAAATGTATTATCCGAAGAAACAAACAATTTGATGAAAGTTGTAGTGAAGATGTGATGCAATTCAGCTGAAGAATCTTTTAGAGTTAATTATTTTATTTTCTTAATCGATCAAACTATTTCTTCACTAAAAACTCGATTCAAACAATTTCAAAAGTACGAAGAAATATTTGAGGTTTTGTTCAATCCAGAGAGATTAAAGTTTGCTAATGATGATAATCTAATAAAATTTTGAAAAAATCTTGAAGAAACATTGAGATATAATGGCAAGTCAGATATTAATGAAGATGATATGCATATAGAGTTATCAATCTTGAAACAGTCTTTACCGGTGGAAGCAAAAAGAGCAATAGATGTTTTGAATTATTTGAAAAATATGGATTATTGTTATCCAAATACTCATGTTGCATACAGAATTTTATTGACTACACCAATTTACAGTGACATCTGCAAAAAGAAATTTTCCAAGTTGAAGTTAATTAAAACATATCTTCGATCAACCATGTCACAAGAAAGATTAAATGGATTAGCAATGTTGTCTATTGAAAAAAAATTAATTGAACATCTTGATTATACAAGCTTATTTGTTATTTTTGCAGCTAAAATAACAAGACGTATTGTATTCAAATAATTATTGGTAATATTTATATTTTTATTTCATTATATATTTGTAATATTAAATATTTTTTAACTTCATATATTACTTTACATGTTGCAGGCTCACTAAAACACGATAGCAATATACATTTTACTTTTATAGATAAAACGGAAGCAAGACGTATTATATTAAATGATTACTAGTAATATTTATTTTTTATTCTATTTTGAAATATTTATGTTATTCAATTCTTTATTTTATTGTATATTTTGTAGTCTGGCTAAAAAATTTTGATTATATATTTAAAGGAGGATTATATGTGGAAGTGTAGATGATTTTTTAAATTAATATAATAGTAAAATGGCGTAAGGGGCTGAAGTTCGACTCAGCTCGTCAAAATCTCAGGTGCGGCACTGTCTCTGCGTAGCCACCGGCAATGGTGACGACAACGACGCCTACTTTTCCTTCGTCCTCGGTCCTTGCCAAGCCTCTCCGGCGGCCGTCGGGTGGCAGCTGGAACCAGAGAGGGGTGGCGGATCCGCCTCGGGCTACGGCAATGGCGGAACTACTGAAGAGGTTAGTTTACAACAGGCCCTGATTGCGATTAAATTTAAGGTAATCGCTTTCGTGTGAGGTGCAGTTGATTTGCTAAAATAATTATAAGGCCTTTTATTAAAACATAATTGGCAAAGTAATTTCTTGGCATTATAAATTAATATTATAATTGCTCAAATTAATATGTTGATTACATTTATGTAATCAATCTATATGAAGGTTATTTTTCAGCAGTTTGATAAATTATTTATTAAATCAAAGTAACTTATAATATAATTAGAATGTATCTATGGTGGTATAGTGAATTGCTAAACCGTTTCATATAGCACATCTAAGTCAATACATAATATTTTTCAAGGCTTACATGGAAGATGAATTATAATTGATATATTTATGATGCAAAATTGGTTTTTTTTTAAAACAATTATAATTGTACGTGCAGTTGTTGCGGTAAGTTCAATTTTGTTGGGGCTGCTATCAATCCAACATTTAAAGCTCTTGTTGCCTTTGTCTGATTTCAGTGGTTTCAGTTATAGCTTAAGTTAGCAACCCAGTCCTTTAGTCTGATTTCAGGGATTTTTAAAACTTGTGACTAACCAAATGTTTCAGAAATTTTCATAACGAAAATGCGAGTTATAAGAAATTGACATTCATGACTAGCATACCATAACTTAAACAATTATTCAACTGTACAATGTAATCAGATCAGAGCACTGATATAAAACCTCCATTTTATATAATGATGATTTATCACTACTGATTAAGAACACTAATGCTAATTTTTCTAAGTATAAACTGTATTACTAGTGTTAATTTCAAAATATAATTACATACCTTACATGCCTCCAGTTACTCCAACTAGAACAGTCGAAGAAGGTACACTGCATGCCTGCTTCAGCTTCATCTCCTTCACCGCATTCACCCAAAAGCTAAAGCTCGATCTTGGAGCCAACACGTCGATCGACACCTCCTTTCTCTCGATCAATCCATTTGCATAGCTTTCGAAGCCATTGATGTTCTCCCAAAGCTTCACCAACTTGGTGGGGTTTTTCTCGCCCTGAGCATTCTCGATCCATTCTCTTGCTTCTTCCACCTTGGCCCAGAAACATGAGTCCTGCGTCAGCCCAGCAAACTTGCTCCTCTTCCGGTTGGCAGCCTTCTCCTCATTCCACCATTTGTCAAACACCTCATACCTCCTCTCCCTGCCATGGTTCAGGTAGTGGCCCCTGGTCTTGTAGAGCTGGCACCGGTAGTATTCGGCAATGTCCAGGGGCTCAACTAGGAGCTTGTAGAATTGAGCAGCATTGACCCACTTGTCGCGCTTCAAGAAGTTGTGTGGCAGCTTGTTGTCCTGCAGCATAGAGAGCAAACTGTCCCAGAAATGCCCAAGCTTGATGCGGTTTATATTAACCTTGCTATCACGCTTGGGCGCCTTCCGGAGCTTGAAACAATCATAGTAGCCCATGTCATCATCACACAAGTCCTTGTACCACTCAATCTGAGCACGGCATGGTGTCACCTTGGCTAGCTTTATAGCTAGACTGGCACTGTTTAGATTTGGGCGCCGACACATGCTCAATTCAAGCCATTCTCGTGCCTCCATGGCCCCCATGTCCTGTTATATTGAACGACTGGTAAGTCATTGGTTTAAGGTTTCAGAATCTCAAATGCAACAATGTCAGAGCAAACTTAGACTCAACCTTTACATTCATCTCAGTTAAGTAGACTGCTTTTAAACATATAAATAGTATATTTCAAAAAGCATACCTTGATTTTTTTTTTCTCCTAATACTGTGAAAGGAAGACAATTGAAGGCCAACTACTATTGGCTTAAGTGCTTAACTTTTTTTAAAGAGAATAAAAGATTAATAGTATAAAAAATACCAATCTACCTGCACTCCAAGGCCTGATGCCTCCAGTGCCAGTGAGACCCCCACGCTATAGTTAGACTTGGTTTCATATTCTTCAGAGTGGAGTCTCTTTTTGAATTGTAGGTTTTCTGATAACTTTGACACGAGATCCCCATAGGAAATGTGCTGCTCCTCAATGCTGCTACTTGCATCACCTGTCATGAACGTTAGTTGGAGCATCTTCAAAACAGTCAGTGGATCACTGATGCACACTGCTCCTTCTGTGGAGCATAAAGCATAGTTTCCGAATGGTCGATAAATATCCATTTGATGCTTCTGCTCTGCTGCCGCTTCACTGATATGCATAGATATATAATGATGCAGCTCTGCTTTCTGGTTGTCAGACATGCCCAATGTGGATCTTGAGGACTGAGGATTACACATTGAAACTTGCCATGATTGCATGAGATTGTGAATTAAGGTAGCAAACTGGTTAGGCATGGAGTTGAGAGGGCAAAAGAGCAGCCTCGGCATGATGTCATGCTGTGAGACAACATGACAGAACCTTCCACCCCATCGTTCTCTAAGAATTGCTCGAGAGAGTGTCTCATTCCCTATCATTGGGCTCCCAAATGTGATACAGAGGAGTGAAGCAGGCGTTGGAGCATTTGCCCGAGCAGATGATGCGCATAGGAAATAGAGGCCCAAAAGGGAGGCCATGCAACCTCCCACAGAGTGACCAGTCAATACCACGGACTTGTTTTTGGTCTCTGATATCAGCACCTAAACATTTGAAGCAAAGAAATAACCACAACTCTACATACACAAAATAACATGTAATTTTGATAAGACAAATATCAAGTTATGTCAACAAAGCATCATGGTATATCCTTGAAAAATAAAATCCGATTAGCATAGTATTGCATCTTACCGGATCAATTTTAGTTATTAAAACTCAGGAAGGATGGTAAATGGTATACATGACATGTGGAATGAATTGCAGTAACAACTTTTAATAGTGACGAAAATGAAAAACAAAAGGAGTATATAACAGATCACAAGATAATTTGATGGTGGAGAGCGGGTCAAACTTGCAATAAACTGCCATCATAATCTTCCTAATGTAAGACTGGACTTCGCTGGGAAGACTTTGTTGGTATACTTGATGGAAGCATCTCCAAGAATGGACAATCAGCCTATTTTGACTGAAACTTGCAAGACCAGATGTCCTGGTCCACAAAAAAGTGGACCAGGGGATGGTCCACTCTCAATTGCGGCCGGATCGTAATTGCGATCCGACTGTAATTGGTTGCGATCCCTTTATGGGTTCATCGTCCCCACCAAATTATAGTTTGGGTCGGAGCGGGCCGCCAAAGGCCGCCCCCGCTCAACGCCCGGCAACTTGGACACTTGCCTCACCCGCTTTGACCCAAATTATAACTTGGTGGGAACGGTGAACCCATGAAGGAATCACAATCAATTACGGCCGGATCGCAATTACAATCTAGCCATAATTGGAAGTAACTTTTTTGTGGACCAGAAGATCTTCTCTCGAAACTTGCTGACTCTCGTTGTTAGGAATGGACCGTCTTTCTATGCATATAATGCAGCACTATATATCTCAGCCTCTACTGTAGATCTTATAGACATACACAGAAATAACATTAAACAAGGATGTCATGGCAAAAACCTTCTTTTGTATCAGGAAAAAAGAAACGAAAATATTGATGAATTTGCAGTCTACAAGGCTTAAAAACATAGAATGCATCTTGAATTCTCTCTGGACCCGTCATTTTTCACAAATCCCATGCCCAGATTGGCATACTTTACCATAAGAAGGTGCAGTGCTACACCTAAAGGTTGTGCTGATATTTAATTTTCAAAACTTTCCAGCAATTGACACCAAGGAAGACGGCGCATGCATCTCAAAGTCCAAAGATCAATTTTTTCTTCCACTCAAAAAAAAGGAAAAAAGGATCATCATATTCAAGTAATGATGCAATTTAGGAGATTTGGTGAAATAAAAAAACTACCCTAATTTGATTAAATTAGGAGCATAGGAAACCCTAATCCAAGGGGGAAAAAAAATCGAGGACAGACCTGGAACTCGGAGCTATGGTACAAGCTCATAAACAGGCGGAGGGCACCGGCCTGGAGGAGGACCGGCGGCGGCTGCCCGCCGTCGTCCCCTTCGCCTCCGCCCAGCGGCTCAAAGAGCTCATGCGCGCCACTGTAAAGGGGAACAAGCTCGAAGAACCCACCGCCGAGGCCAGACGAGGCCGCGGACGGCGAAGCGTCTGTATGCGCCCCGGAGAAGGCGACGAAGACCGCGTCGTCGCTCCTGTCGAGAACGAATCTCGCGTTGCCAGCATTGACACGCATGGAGCGGTTCCACGCTTGAGTCAGCAAAGGGGAGGAGGCGAGGAGAGCGCCGAGGACGTGGCTTGTCTCGAACCTTTAAGAGAAGCCCCAAATCAAGACAGAGCGAGAAGGGAAGAGGCGATGGGATTGAGCTGTAGAAACTTACATGGAGCGCTCCGCCTCCGCCCTGGAATCCATCGCCGTAGCTTGAGGTCGAATTTAGCGGCGAGGAGGAAGAGGGGAACTTGATGTTTGGGGAAAGAGAAAGAACGATGGTTTGGGTTTCATGGTGCACACTTTCAACACACTGATTGAGAGAGATCTTGTTTCGTGTTTTTAGCTTAAAATGTGAAAGCATGGCACGCACCATTATTGAACAAATTTACTTTGCACCCCCTCCCCTAGTTGTTCTCTTTCTTTTAAAAATATACTTCGTAGTTTTAAAACTGTAACAATACCCTCACTGACATAAAAAAATTAAAAAATAAAAAATAAAAATCAGATAAGCACGTTTTTAAATAGGGTGGGATAGGGTTAGGACCCGTCCCGTAACCCCCTTACCCAATACCCATCCTGATAAGAATCGGGAATTTTTTTTTCTCCCGATCCCGTACCCAAAAAGTGTCGGGACCCGAATATTCGGGATCCCGAATATTCGAGATCGGGTAGGGACACGTAAAAATATCCCGAAAATTATTTTTTTTAAAAAAAAAATCTATAGAGACTCAAATAATTTTTTAGTACAATACAAATAAATTAAAACGATTTCGTGGTACATAACAATTAAAAGCTAAAATATCTTCCTAGGACATCATAAATATATTAAAAAAACTAAAACTACTACTTAGTTTATACTTTATACCTAATACAAGAAAATCTAAAAAAAAAAGTTGTCATGTCAACCATTATATCAATAATGAATTGATGATATGGTGACCTTAGTCCTTAGAAATGCTTGGATTCAACTTACAGAAAAAAAATCATAAAAATTATTCTTTATATCATTTTATCAATTTTCATATGCTAAAATAAACTAATTGATTATCTTCTTCACACATTGTCAATAAATTATTTAGAAATAAAATTATGATGAAGTATTAGAAAAAAATAAACATAATAGTTAGATGCTTAAAATATATATAAAAAATAATATTTTTAATATAAAAAATAATATTTTTAATATAAAAAATAATATTTTTAATATAAAAAATAATATTATAATATAATCGGGTCGGGACGAGATTTCCGTCGGGAGAAAAAAAACTCCCGATCCCTTTCCCGATAGTGATCGGGACGGGAAAATCTCGAACCTTCGGGTCGGGAAAATGTCGGGTCGGGATATTTTCGGGTCAGAAATGGGATAAGATTCGGGAAGGATCGGGGTTTTCGGGATTTTTTCCAACCTTATTTTTAAATGGAATCCCATTTTTCTTTTTTTTTTAAATCAAAAAGTGTCCCACCTAAATATATTATTCGATATTGTTATTTCTTATCGCACACTAAATTATAAATCACTCTATTAATTATATGAATACGACAAATTCCTATTGAACAATTATAAAATTATAATTATTATAATATTATAGATAGTATAATTTTATAGTTGTTATTATAATTATAGTCGTTATAATTTCATAATTATTATAATATATAATTTTATCTTATGTAATAATATTTAAGTTGTAATAACTAAAAACTATAATCAGGGATGGATGCACATATGTACTAGCCTAGCCTTTTTTTATTATTATTTATATAAATTTTATTAGATATGAACCAAACAGAAGTGTAGGTGCTGAATTAAAATCAAATTAGAATTAATTTGAACAATTAATTTGACTAAGTTATGGTCAAACTAAATTTAATTAGATTAAATAGATTTAAAATGAGTTAGTAATTTTTGAAAAAAAACTATTCTATCTTTGATTATTATTATTATTTTCTTCCATATACGTTGCCTCGCTCCCACCGTCTCACATGCAAGCCTTCACTCGTGGCCATAGCCAGAGATGGATGTAAGTTAGGGCATTACTAGATTGTAGCCCAACCCTTTATTTTAATTAATCTATATAAATTTAGTTAAGTATTAAATTTTTTAATAAAATAAATAAATAAATCAGATATGAAGTAAAGGTGCTGAATTAAAATTAGATTGGGATCAAACAAAATCCATCGAGTAGACACGAAGATAAGAATATTAGTGCAATCATCCTCAAGTCAAAGTTGGCCAGTTTGATTAAGCTCGATTTTACTCGAACTTGAATTTTAATGTTTGACAATATGTAAAAGAGAAGCCAAATAGGTCAAGAGATGATAGGATACTTGTTTGAAAAAATTTTAATAGAAAGTTAGGCAATGGAAAGTCATAACTGGAGATTAGGCAACAGAAAGTCCTAACAAGAGGCTAGGCAATGGGAAATCTTAACTGGAGGATAGACAATGAGAAGTCCTAGCAGAGCTAGATAGTGAAGACCTAGTTAGAAACTAGGCAATTGAAGTCCAGCGGGACTAGGCTGTAAAAACCTAGTTAGAAACTAGGTAATGGAAGCCCTAGTGTGACTAGGCAATAAGGGCCTAGTTGGGAACTAGGCAGTGGAAGTCCTAATAGGTCTAGATAAGGGAAAATTACAAATGGGTCAAAAGTTGACTAGACACTTAATTGTTGGGACAATTTCCCTAGATCAAGGTTGACCAGTTTGATTAAGCTTGAGTTGAGTCAAGCTTGAGTCAGGATTTGAGTTTTGATGTTTGACAATATAAGGAGATTACTGGAGCAATCGTCCGGTTGTGGAGACGGTCAAAGGATTGACTAAGTTGATGAGAATACAAGTCAAGTAGGTCAAGATTGACAGGAGACTTGACTGGAAAAGTCCTAACTGGAGGTTAGGCATTTGGAAAGTCCTGGTGAGGAGCCAAGCAACGGGAAAGTCCTAGTGAGGAGCTAGGCAGGAGAAAGTCCTAGTGAGGAGCCAGGCAAAGGAAAAGTCCTAGTGTGGAGCTAGGCAGGAGAAAATCTTGGTGAGGAGCCAGGCAATGGGAAAGTCCTAGTGTGGAGCTAGACAGGAGAAAGTTCAAGTGTGATCTTGGCAAAGGAAAAGTCCTGGTGAGGAGTCAAGCAATTGAAAAGTCCAAGTGTGATCTTGGCAAAGGAGAAAGTCCTGGTGAGGAGCCAGGCAATTGGAAAGTCCAAGTGTGATCTTCGCAAAGGGTGTAAGTCCAAGCATGTGGTCTTGGCAAGGTAAGTCTTGGTATGACTTGGCAAGGAAGACCCAACAACTAGGATGAGGCCGAAGGAAGCTCCTGAAGGCAAGGCGTGAAGGATGGGGAGATATCCAAGGGACGCAAGGCTAATGGAGGAGGCTAGAAGGCTAGTTCGAGGTTGGTCGGGTGTGGTCAAATGCTAGGCATGGAGACCCAATAGGTTACGGTTGACCGAAAGTTGGATTTGGGACTTTGGACTTGAGTTTGAGTCAAGTTCAGAGTGTTCAATCGATCGGGCGATCGATTAAACAGGGTCCAAATCGATCGATCGATCGATTTGGACTGTGCTGTGATTGTGGGAAGGCCCAATCTATCGGGCAATCGATTGGGATATGGAATCATGAGCACAGAGGTTTTCCCAATCGATCGGGCGATTGATTGGGAGTTGTCAATCGATCGGTCGATCAATTGGGCAGCAGAAGCTCTCACACGGATGCGAGAGCATAGAAAGGTTCTGAATTGATCGGGCGATCGATTCAAGAAGTCCCAATCGATTGGTCGATCGATTGGGAAGTGATCGTTGCGCAGGATACAGGTGATGGACGGCTGTGATGGAGTGGTGCTGACGTGGCAATCAATTGGGGATGAATTCGATCGATTGGGAGCACTGTTTAAAGCCTGGGCGAAGCGTTTTCTTCACGAGTTCTTTGCGAACTTCTCCTACGATTTTCAGTGACTTTCTCCGATCTTCACCACCAGTTCTTGAAGGATCTTGAGAGTGTTCTCTCAAGGTTCAAGAGGCAACAACAAGCAACAAGTAAGCAAGAAGAAGTAATATTTTTATTTGTATCTTGTACTCTCTTCTTGTATTTTTGTTTGTGTTGTTGTGTGAGTTTGTACGAGGCTTCTCCGCCTCCGGCTGCGACCGAGAAGGAGTGTTTCATTAGTGGAGATAGCGTCGTGTGTGGATCCTTGGATTAGTATTATGCTTCCGTAAGTGCACGGATTCGTCGTTAGTAATAAAAATATCGATCCCACAGGAACTGGCTATAAGCACTAGCAATCGCTCACTTATGGTTAGCTAGACTACCAATGGTCTTGATCAGGCTAAGGGAAAAGAAAGGTCGAGGGAGAGAGTCGAGAGTCGCAAGGTCGAAATATTCACTTGGTGATGAGGAGTTCTAGGGGGTCGGTTTCGTCGTGGTAGTATTGATATGTCTCGGTTTGTCTTACTCTCGTTGTCCTTATTCCTGCTATTGCCGAAAGCTAAGCGAGTATTCTCAAGCGCCAGAATAGGAATGCCCTAAGAACTCCTGTCACGGTTTACCCCTGTCACTAGGGCACCTGGCAAATTTTGAGGACATAACTCTAACTGGTAAATTAAAAATAATGAGTAGAACTAAGCCTGGTCTCTCGCTCCTTTGGGGAGAATCTGCCTTCCTCCTCTCAAGGAGCTATCATAGATGTCCGTGAATGGGTTACCCCTGTCACTAGGGCCCCTCGGGTATACGATCTAGAGGTAATCCTCTACGAGGTTGATAAGTTCTTCACAATCAAAAGTAAGCAATTAGCAATTGAAACAAAGCATGAAAGTTCATCCAACAAGTATAAACACAATACGAGTTTTACATCAATCCATACCACGACTACTCCCTAATTCCAGAACAAGGGATCTACTCCATGAATGCTAGAGAGATATCCGAAAACATAGTATAGACAAACATATAATTTCCCTGTTCAGCAGTAAATGTTGATTCGATCTTCAGCATTTACTGTCATTAAAGTGTTCGGTCGACTGATCATCTTTTTTGGCCGACTGAACATATAATTTCCATGTTCACCGAGATTTGCACTTAATGCGACATTGATGAGGTATCGTTCAGCCGACCAATCTATTAGTTCGGTCGACCGATTAGCTTAGCTTCCTTCTCTGCTTTTGACCGAGCTGATCTATGCCACATCATCAGGGTTCGGTCGACCGATCCTTTGGTTCGGTCGACCGATCAAGCTCTGATCAAATTCGCTCTGGTTTGGTCTGAACTTATGTCTGTTCTGAGTTAGTCTGCTTTGGTAGACAGATCTGCCTGTTCGGTCGACCGGTCAGGCCGAACCTGCAAAACAACGTTAAACAGTATTTTCCTGCAAAACGGAGATTAGGACAATAATATATAAAATGCATGAGTAATGATAATTGATAGTTCTACTATCTTGATCTCAACTTGAAAATCTTTCCGGTTTCTTCAGTTGGATCAATGACCTTAGGTTGTTCTCTTCAGGAACACGATCTCACTGTCGCTCCTCTATTTGTTTACCTCAACCTACCTACCAAACTTTGATCCTCCAGATCTATTTGGACTTTTCACTTAGCCTTGATAGGCTCGCCACGACTTTTCTCTCGATCTTCGATCCTCCAGACCTCTCACTCTCACTACCAAGTGTCGGATCCTCTCGACCCACTTGGTCTTTCCACCTGGGTTCCACGATCTGCTAAGACTTTTCCTGCCTAACCTTCAACTAGGTATTTCTCGGTTGAGTAAACAGCCTGCACACTTAATCAATTTGTTAAATCACAACAAGACTTAACTTGAATTTTTGATAACATCAAAACTTAGGTTTAATCCTGGTGCAACTTGCACCAATCAAATGAAGTTTCTAATCACAAATAAGATAAGAGGTGAAGATATTCTTACTAAATCCAAGGAGACACCAAGTTTGCCATTAGTATGGGAAGTTATGCGGATCAAAGGAAGAAGGAAGATGGGGCAAAAGACAAAAAGTTTTGTCGGTACTTCTTACACTATTATGCATCTACTTTAATAGGGTTGTTGAGATTCATCATGAATCGGATGTGAGGTTTAGGGTTGTTGAGATTCATCATTAATTAGATGTGAGGTTTAAAGACAGTCAAACTAGGGTATTGATGAATATTGATATTGTACTGACACAACGATCCATAAAAATGATAATTTATGGTCAAAAAAGATATGCCCGGGAGGTTATTCAGTTAGACCAACTCCATGGGTTAAGGATTTCTTGGTGAATAAAATTAATTGTTACCTGAAAGAGAAAAAATCATTAAAAGTCATTATGAAACTCATGATTTTATTCTTTCATGGTGCAAGTGGTGCTTGTTAAACTTTATGGGTTCTTCTTATGGTTGAGCTAGATATATTTTAATAGTCTTTGAACGCCCATAATAATTTCAATAGTAGATATTTTTTATTCACATCAAGGCTAATATATAACAAGAGAAAGAAATATCAATTTATACGATATAATATCTTCTAATCACCTCCAGAATCTATTAATGGCATACAAGTCAAGTATACCTATAAAGTCCTATGATCCAGGAAAGCTATTGTTGCCTTCGAGATAATTATAACTATTAGGACCCATGTAGTTGACATGAGGGGGTGAATTGTCTAAAAAAAATAAGATCAAACCTTTCTCAATCTTATAGCTTGATTAAGACAAATACTTGTATAAAAAAAATCAATAAGCTAATTAATTAAGAAAAGAGGCATAGCAATTTATTTGGTTTGTAATTAGAAGATTGTTAATCCAAAACTATGAAAAGCTCACTTATGAAGATCTCCTTCGGGCGGAGTAGCCTCTTACAATGTTAACAACTCATAATTAGAGTAATAGAACACTAAAGAAATTCATGTACAAGTGATGATGTCAACTACTAAGACTAAGATTCTATTTATAGTCTTTAGTCAAATATATCCATTTACTGACATGGTAGCTCCGAGCACCTAGAATGGGTCTAAGCACCTGGCGTGGATAAAGTTTTATCCACGTCGTAACAGTTCACAACGGTTCATCAAAGAAGAATTTTGTGGTCCGGGCACATGGACCAGCTCCGGGTGCCTAGACCATGCTGACGTCACCCTGAATAGGGGCCTGTAAAGGAGGCGCCCTGGGCTGCCCAACACGATCCAGGCACCCGGACCCAATCCAGTGCCCGAAGAATTCAGGAGCTTGGACTTGGTCTAAGCACCTGGACAGTCAACAACTTGTTGACTATTCAGTTCTTCTCTGATCTTGCTCCATTCGCTTGGGTGATTTCAGCTATCCGGAATATGACTCACCCGAACCCATTTCGGGTCTTCTTCTCAAGCAAGCTTCAGCTCTGCTTCTCGTCCCTCAAAAACACCATGTACTTTCTTTTCGATTGTCAACGTACTCTTTCACTGCACCTTGTCCCTCAAATGCATCGAGCCTGTTGACTTTCTCTCATGCTGTCCTTCTCGCTAGTTGCGTCTTTCACTTGACTTCCTGTGCTCCTAAGTTCCTACACACTTAGACACAAGGTATCAAATAACCATTGGACCTAACTTAACTCAGTTGACCACATCAAAATTACCTTAGGGTACTAATAATCTCCCCATTTTTGGTGTGTATCAACTCGAGTTTGAGTTAGGGGGAAAACATGATAAAAATATAGAATAAAATAACAACTAAAACTGGAATTTTGCAAACTACAAAATTAAGTTCTCATTCTCCCCCTTTCGTCACAGTAAAAATAAAATTAGGGACAAATAAAGTTAAAAAGAATTTAAAACTTTTTCTAAGGCTTAAGGAAACAAAAGTCAAGGTAAAAACTTTTTACAAAATATTTTTCTAAAAAGTCTAAATTTTTCAAGATTTAAGAATCATATTTGCAAATTTAATGTTAAAAATAATTTAACATTTTGATAAAACAAATTCTTAGAGTGCAATAGAAGTATTTAAATATGTAGAAAAATTTTCATAAAAAATTTCTAAGTATTTTAGCATAGATAAATTATTTTGTGTAGGACCATAGTTTTTGCAAGTTAAATTTTAAAATTAGATTTGTATACAAATAAACTTTCAAAATATTTCTAGGTATTGAGAGAATTCTCAACAAATGAAAAATTAAATTTTTCAAAAATAAGTTTTCAAGATTTTTTAATTTTAAAAATAAGGTTTTCGGTAATTAATCTATAGAAAATTCATTGTTTATTAAAAATTTACAAAAAAAAATTCAAATAGAGTTTTAAGGGATCTATCACTATAAAAAATTTGGATAAGAATTTTGAAAATATGGATTGTAAGAAAAATATTTAAAATAGACATGATTCTTTTTAAAAACAAATATTTTTAAAATAGTTTTATTAATCTAAAAATAATGCTAATTTTTCTCGTTATTCAAAATTTAACAGTAATTCTCCAAAAAATCAGGTTTGTCTAAATATATATCCAAAATATTTTAAATTTTAGATTATGACTTTTAAACAAAAAGTTTATAAAATAATTTTTAAATGAAAAAAAAATTGAAAATTTTAATACTAAGAGATTTTTCATTTTAATAATCGAAGAAAAAATTCTACAATAAATATTAAGAGTAAGCATGGAAATGAAATTAATATTGCTAAACATAAAAACATGTATAATCTTATTTAGACTATGTAAGATTTTGGGACCCAAAATAAATTTTTACCTACTGGATTATAAAGAAATTTCTTGGGTACATATTTTTATGATACTTTTTTAATTTGACTCTTATGGTATTTAAGATACCAATTTAAGTTTCTAAAATTTTTTTAGGTATTTTGATTAACACATGCAGAGTTTCTTAATTTTTTAATTTGATCCTTCAGTTTTTCATTTTCATCTTTTAATTTATCATACATTTTTCAGGGACATGTATTTGATAAAATTATTTTCAACTCTAATATTTCCTTTTTCAAAATATTATTTTTATATTTAAGTTTATATAAGAATCTACTCATTGACTTAATAGCTGAATATAATTGATCAGGAGATAGTAAACATACCTCATTTATCATATCTGCTCTGAAGCTTGTTTCTTCCTCCTCGCTGTAGCTTTCTTCTGAGGAGCTTCCCCCTTCATCTATGCTCTCCTCCTAGTTGTTGGAGTGTATACTGAAAGCCTAAGCTTTGTAAACATTCATTATGAATAAAGAATCACATTTGGTCAATTGTTTACATTTGTTTGTAGTTGTTCAATTAATTTATATTGTAGATAACATAGCATGTGGTGTCATATGCAGAAGATAATGTAATCAGTACCTTATAAATTATAAACAGTAGCTCACGACCAAAATGGAAAGGAAAAAACCATTAGAAGGTCGTAGTGTAATTAGGTATCAATTTATCTTGACTGTATAATTACACTAGTACACTTAGAGTGTATTGAGTAGGACCATTTGAGGTCGTTTCTTTTATACTGATTTTATAAAGAAACAAAGACCTCGGTTATTATGGAAGTGTGTGCTCTTAATCCTAATATAATAACAAGTACATATATTTGATATTTATTTCTTTAATTTATCAATGGGTGAGATTTAGTTCGATGAATCAATAAGCCCGATAAGTTGGGAAATGGTATCACTTATAGTGTGTGTTGTTGATTATAGAAGGAAACTGTGTCCTAGAGATACTAGGTTGAGAATGTCCCCAAGAGGAGCTCATAAGGATTGTCATGTTAAACCCTGCAGGTGGACTTAGTCCGACATAACGATAAGGTTGAGTGGTACTACTCTTGGACTAAGATATTAATTAAATGAGTTGTCAGTAACTCACTTAATTAGTGGACATTCGATATCTTAAACACAGGGAGACTAACACACTCATAATAAGAAGGAGCCCAAAAATGTAATTTGGGATTGGTGCGGTAGTTCAATAATAGTTCTCTAGTGGAATGAATTATTATTGATAAAATTAACTTGTGTGTTTGGGGCGAACACGGGATGCTTAATTTTATCGAGAGACCAAAACAAATTCCTCCTCTCGGTCCCTATCGTAGCCTCTTATTTATAGAGTCCTATACCCACCTATACCCACCTTCTATACCCACCTAAAGGGGGCCGGCCAAGCTATCTTGGAATCAAGCTAGGGCCGGCCTAAAGGTGGCCGACCCTAACTTGAACCCAAGCTAGTAGGGCCGGCCAAATTAAATTAAAAGAAATTTAATTTTAATTTTTATTATTATGTGGAAGATATAATTTAAAGAGAATTAAAATTAAAATATCTCTCTTGTAAAAGATCTACAAAAGATTAAAGAAAGAGATTAGATCTCTTTCCTTATTTGTAGATTGGAGAGATGTTTTATTTTCTCTTTAAAAATTATTCACATGTTGATAAAATTAAAATTATAGAAATTTCCTTTTATCAACCATGAAGAGATTTTAAAGAGAAATTTTATTTTTTAAAATTTCCGGAAACAAATTAGGAAGTTTTAATTGTTGATTAAAACTTGTCTAATTTTTTCCTTCATTGATGTGGCCGGCCATTGGTTTTAATTTGGGAAATTTTATTTTATTTTTCTCAATAAAATCATGTCAAGGAAATTGAGGAAATTTTATTGTAATTAAATTTCCTAATTTGCCTAGGCCAAGGAATATAAAAGAAGGGGTGAGGGTGCCTTCATGAGAGACAACATCTATTATTCCTCTCCCTCTTTTGTTCCTTGGTGTGGCCGGCCATCCTCTCCCTCTCTTCCTCTTGTGGTGGCCGAACCCTTCTCTTCCATTGGAGCTCTTGTGGTGGCCGGATACTACTCGGAGAAGAAGAAGAAGAAGGAGAGAAAGCTAGCATCTCTTGGAGCTTGGTTAGTATTTTGGTTTTCCTCCTTGGTGAAGTTTTTCCTTTGTGGCCGAACCTTGCTTGGAGGAGAAGAAGGTGGTTGGTGGTTTCTCATCTCGGAAGATCGTTGCCCACACAATGTTCGAGGTTAGAAGAGGAATACGGTAGAAGATCAAGAGGTTTTTCTACAAGGTATAACTAGTAATTTTTCTTTCTGCATCATGCTAGTTATTTATAGAAATAATACCAAATACAAGAGGCTTACGTTCTAGAATTTCGAATATGTTTTTCGATATTGTGTTCTTTTGTTTTTTCTTTTCCTTGTGATTTGATTGTTCTCTTTGGTTAACCTAAAGTTATTTTAGGAAATTAAATATTAGCTTTCTATAAAAGGTTTTGTCTAGTCGGTGGTGGTTGCTCCCATATCCAAGAAGGCCATGTGCCTCGCCACGTCAGTACTGGGAACCGATTATGGAAATTAATATTTAATGGAATTAATAACTTAAGGTGACTTGGGTCGAACGTGTTAAGTTCCGCAGGAGATCCAAGTCAAAACCTAAAAGAACAAATAGATTAAGTTTTGGATTAAACGTGTTAAGTTCCGCAGGCGATCCAAAATTTAATTTAAAAGAACACATGGTAGCTAGGAAAAAGGTTCAGACCTTTGTACAAAATTTTTTGTACAATGGAACCTATAGGTTTTCCGAGTAGCAACCAACAATTGGTATCAGAGCTAGGGTTTTGCCTCTGTGTATTTGGTATTTAGTTTAATTATGCACATGTCATACATAATTTAGGCAGGTTAATAGTAGGATGTGCTAACTTTGTGGATGCAGGATCCAACTATTATGGCTTTTAGTTATTATGTGTGTGATTGGACCCTTGGACATGTCAAGGGCATTTATCTGTGTGTGCATGATTGTATTAAAATACAGCAGGAGCTGTATTTAGTTTTATTAGGATTTTATTTTTGATCTAGATACATGTACATTCCTTTTATGGAATATAGGATCAAAATGTAAAATTCTATTTATGTCGCGGATCGAATCTTGCAAAGCGTGGAACCTTCTAAGGACCAGAGGCGCAGCGGAACTAGGAGCAAGATGGATGCGACAGCTAGACCCGGTGGCGGTGGCCAAATATGGCAGCAGCTTGGGATGACAACACACGGAGAACAATAAGAGATAAAAACCATAATAGTTGAAAATTAAATTTTCTATTTATTGCTTTTATATAATGTTGTGTGTGCATGTTAGTTTACAAGTTTTAGTAGGCTAGCATAGTTAAAATTCCTCATTTATAAATAACTAAGTGGGAGAGGGATTTTTAAATAAATCCCATGGTCTCCATTACTGGTTTGTAAGTGATGCAAACAAGCTTGCGCGTTGGCTCTGAGTGCCTTCCTCCATAACGGATGAGCTTGTTTGCGGATCACTAGAACAGACTTCCATTTTTGGATGACTATAGGAAGTTAATTAAGAGCGTGTGATCTTCCCCAACGGAAGAGGCATAATCTTATTAATGGACTTAGTGTCAAGTAATGGTATACACTTAGACACATCTAATAGTATCCTCCCCATCGGAGTCACTGCTATTATTTGTGTGACCAAAAGATACCAACTATTAATTTTATTTGTCAAAAAGTTAGGTTGACAAGATAATAAAATTAATGGAATAAAACCCTCATTTTACAAATGTTGAATTTGTATATGTCCACACTAACGTGGCATACAAAATTCACGGTGTTTTAAGGTGTTGGTTAATTTAAAATAGTATTGTTTGAGGAATCAATATTATTCTAAATTTAGAGTTCTGACCAAAAGTTATTTGTGATTCTTAGGATGTCTTTCAACCCACTGTCCATCATACTTCAACAGAATAGACTTACTAGACCAAACTACATAGATTGGAAAAGAAACCTGGACATTGTTCTTACTGCTGAAAGCTATAAATTTGTACTGATGCACCTACTGGTGAATCTACCCAAGAGGAGATTGAATATCATAGGAAATGGGTAAAAGCAGATGAGATGGCGCGGTGTTACATTTTGGCTTCAATGTCAAATGTATTGCAACATCAGAATCAAGATTTACCAACAGCCTATGATATTATGAACAATCTCAAGGAACTCTTTGGTCATCAGGATAGGGATTCTAGGCAAGAAGCCATGAGAAAGATAATGACAGCCACCATGCAAGAGGGTACTCCTATAAGGGATCATATCCTAAAGATGATGGCTTATCTGAACGAGATACAGATCCTTGGAGGAGAAATTGATGGGGAAACCCAGATCGATATGATCCTCCAAACGCTACCTAGAAGTTTTGAGCAGTTTCCGAACTATAATATGAATAAGAGGGTTTATTCATTAGCGGAACTACTTATCAAGAAGCAGAAGGATTATTTCGTCACAATGCTCAAATTCACTATCTAAAATGACTCTACTTCTAAACCGAAAGGAAAGAAGAAGAAGAAATAAGCGGTTCAACAAAGAAAGTGAATAAATCTAGTACAGGATTTAAAGTTGGAATGAAGAAAGGGCAAGTGCTTCATCTAAGCAGTTGGGACATTGGAAGGCGGACTATCCTCGTAGGAACCAAAACAAAGGTATATCTCATACTCTAGTTGTTGAAACATGTTTAGCGGTGTTATCTACCAGCACCTGGTGTGTAGATACGGGAGCCACTGATCATGTCTGCAATTCCTTGCAGGGGTTCCAGGAAACCCGACGACTAACTGAAGGAGAAATTACCGTCTACATGGGCAATGCTACTAAGGTGGCAGCTGTTGCAGTGGGAGACGTCTACTTATATTTTAGTAGAAATAGAAATTTGATTTTAAGAAATTTTCTTTATGTACCCAGTTTTAGAAAGAATTTAATTTCAGTTTCTAAACTGTTTTTAGATGGATATTCAGTTTCTTTCAGTAACGATGTAGTTATTAAAAGAAATAAAGTGATTATCTGTTCTGGTGCATTAGTTGGCAATTTGTATACTTTAAATCCAATTTCTTCCACAAAGCAAAACATGGAAATTTATAACTCATCTTCTAACTCTAATAAGAGAAAAGAACCTTCGGAAATGAACCAAGCATATCTTTGGCATCTAAGGCTTGGTCATATTAACTTAAGTAGGATTCAGAGGCTTATAGCCGATGGACTTTTGAGTTCATTTGAGTTGGAAAATTTTCCAACTTGTGAATCTTGCTTGGAAGGTAAAATGACCAAGAGGCCGTTCAAGGCCAAGGGCTATAGAGCTAAAGAAGTGTTAGAATTGGTTCACTCTGATTTGTGTGGTCCTATGTCTATCCAGGCAATAGGAGGTTTTGAATATTTTGTCTCTTTCATAGACGATTATTCAAGATATGGATACATTTACCTAATGCGCCGCAAGTCCGAGTGCTTTGATAAGTTCAAATAATATAAGGTTGATGTGGAGAAACGACTAGGTAAAAGTATCAAGACACTACGGTCAGATCGTGGTGGCGAATACCTCTTAGGAGAGTTTAGGAATTACTTATCAGAGGCCGGGATTCAATCCCAATTGTCTGCACCTGGAACACCACAATAGAATGGTGTAGCAGAACGAAGGAATAGGACTCTTATGGAGATGGTTAGATCAATGATGAGTTATTCAGAATTACCAAATTCATTTTGGGGATATGCTCTGGAAACAGCAGTATACGTTCTGAACTTAGTACCTTCTAAATCAGTTTCTTCTACTCCCATAGAATTGTGGAATGGGCGAAAGCCCAGTCTAAGACATATTCGGATTTGGGGTAGTCCAGAACATGTGCTGAAACCAGATGCTGATAAGTTAGAATCCCGTACAGAAGTTCGCGTGTTTGTAGGATATCCCAAAGGAACGAAAGGTGGTTTATTTTATAGTCCTAAAGACCAGAAGGTCATTGTTAGCACCAATGCCCAGTTTTTAGAAGAAGACTATATAATGGATCACAAGCCCAGTAGCAAAGTTGTTTTAGAAGAACTAAGAGAGGACACGTCTACTTCAGTACCAACAGTACAAGATGAAGTACCACAAGAGACTGCAACACGTGTCACACATGATACACAACCACAGACAGTGCCTCGTCGTAGTGGGAGGGTTGTAAGGCAGCCTGAAAGATTCATGTTTTTAGGAGAGTCTTCGGACTTGATCCCGGGTAAACATGAACCTGATCCACGAACATACGACGAAGCACTCCAAGATATAGATGCAACATCTTGGCAAAAGGCAATGAATTCTGAAATAGAGTCTATGTACTCTAATAAAGTCTGGGAGCTTGTAGAACCACCTGATGGTGTAAAAGCCGTTGGATGCAAGTGGATCTACAAAAGGAAAAGAGGGACAGACGGGAAGGTAGAGACCTTCAAAGCTAGGCTTGTTGCGAAAGGGTACACTCAGAAAGAGGGAATCGATTATGAGGAGACTTTTTCACCGGTAGTCATGCTTAAGTCTATCCGGATACTCTTATCCATTGCTGCTCATATGGATTATGAGATTTGGCAAATGGATGTCAAGACAGCTTTCCTTAATGGAAGTCTTGAAGAGAACATTCATATGAAGCAACCAGAAGGGTTCATTGAAAAAGGCAAAGAGCATCTAGTGTGCAAGCTCAATCGGTCCATTTATGGACTGAAGCAAGCTTCAAGGTCTTTGAACATCCGGTTTAATGAAGTAATCCAGTCGTATGGATTTATTCAGTGTCCGGATGAGTCTTGTGTATACAAGAAGTGTAATGGAAACGTGGTGGTATTTCTTGTACTATACGTAGATGATATTTTGTTAATTGGCAACAATGTCAAGGTATTATCAGACGTAAGGGTATGGTTGTCCAAACAATTTGATATGAAGGACTTAGGAGATTGTGCACACATTCTTGGGATCAAAGTTATAAGGGATCGTAAGAAAAGAATGTTGTGTCTGTCCCAAGTTTCATATATAGATACAATCCCTGCTCATTTTAGCATGCAGGATTCCAAGAAAGGTTTCTTACCTTTTAGACATGGAGTAGCTCTATCTAAAGAGATGTCTCCAAAGACGTCGAAAGAGATAGAGGACATGAAAGCAGTTCCTTATGTTTCGGCTGTAGGAAGCCTAATGTATGCAATGCTATGTACGAGACCTGATATCTGATTTGCCGTGGGCATGGTCAGCAGATATCAGAGTAACCCTGGACAAGGACATTGTGTAGGACCATTGGGAAGGACTAGAGATTATATGTTAGTTTACCAAGCAGACGATCTGCTCCCTGTGGGTTACACGGATTCAGATTTCCAATCAGATAGGGATAACAGTAAGTCTACATCAGGCTATGTGTTTACTTTAGGAGGTGGAGCCATTTCATGGAGGAGTGTTAAGCAGAAATGCGTTTCGGACTCAACCATGGAAGCTGAGTATGTAGCAGCCTCTGAGGCAGCTAAAGAAGCAGTATGGCTCAGGAACTTTCTAATGGACTTAGATGTGATTCCTGGTTTGCCCAAAATCATCACAATTTATTGTGATAATAGTGGTGCAGTTGCAAACTCGAAGGAACCACGAGCTCATAAGGCAAGTAAACATATAGAGCGCAAGTACCACCTGATACGAGATATCGTGAAGCGAGGAGAAGTTGTCATCGCCAAGATTGCATCAGCAGATAACCTGGCCCTTCCGGCTCAAGCTTTCGATCGGCATGTGGAGGGAATGGGAATCAGATGTATGGTAGAAGATATGGCAGCTTAGTCATTAGTATAAGTGGGAGATTGTTGGAGTGTATACTGAAAGCCTAAGCTTTGTAAACATTCATTATGAATAAAGAATCACATTTGGTCAAATTGTCTACATTTGTTTGTAGTTGTTCAATTAATTTATATTGTAGATAACATAGCATGTGGTGTCATATGCAGAAGATAATGTTATCAGTACCTTATAAATTATAAACAGTAGCTCACGACCAAAATGGAAAGGAACAAACCATTAGAAGGTCGTAGTGTAATTAGGTATCAGTTTATCTTGACTGTATAATTACACTAGTACACTTAGAGTGTATT
The DNA here is from genome assembly GCF_018446385.1 of Zingiber officinale. Classification (NCBI taxonomy): domain Eukaryota; kingdom Viridiplantae; phylum Streptophyta; class Magnoliopsida; order Zingiberales; family Zingiberaceae; genus Zingiber; species Zingiber officinale. Next base: position 20,601,714 of record NC_055994.1, read on the forward strand.
GAGTAGGACCATTTGAGGTCGTTTCTTTTATACTGATTTTATAAAGAAACAAAGACCTCGGTTATTATGGAAGTGTGTGCTCTTAATCCTAATATAATAACAAGCACATATATTTGATATTTATTTCTTTAATTTATCAATGGGTGAGATTTAGTTCGATGAATCAATAAGCCCGATAAGTTGGGAAATGGTATCACTTATAGTGTGTGTTGTTGATTATAGAAGGAAACTGTGTTCTAGAGATACTAGGTTGAGAATGTCCCCAAGAGGAGCTCATAAGGATTGTCATGTTAAACCCTGCAGGTGGACTTAGTCCGACATGACGATAAGGTTGAGTGGTACTACTCTTGGACTAAGATATTAATTAAATGAGTTGTCAGTAACTCACTTAATTAGTGGACATTCGATATCTTAAACACAGAGAGACTAACACACTCATAATAAGAAGGAGCCCAAAAATGTAATTTGGGATTGGTGCGGTAGTTCAATAATAGTTCTCTAGTGGAATGAATTATTATTGATAAAATTAAGTTGTGTGTTCGGGGCGAACACGGGATGCTTAATTTTATCAGGAGACCAAAACCAATTCCTCCTCTCAGTCCCTATCGTAGCCTCTTATTTATAGAGTTCTATACCCACCTATACCCACCTTATATACCCACCCAATAGGGGCCGGCCAAGCTAGCTTGGGAACAAGCTAGGGCCGGCCTAAGGCCGGCCCTAGCTTGAACCCAAGCTAGTAGGGCCGGCCAAATTAAAATAAAAAAAGAAATTTAATTTTAGTTTTTATTATTATGTGGAAGATATAATTTAAAGAGAATTAAAATTAAAATATCTCTCTTGTAAAAGATCTACAAAAGATTAAAGAAAGAGATTAGATCTCTTTCCTTATTTGTAGATTGGAGAGATGTTTTATTTTTTCTTTAAAAATTATTCACATGTTGATAAAATTAAAATTATAGAAATTTCCTTTTATCAACCATGAAGAGATTTTAAAGAGAAATTTTATTTTTTAAAATTTCCGGAAACAAATTAGGAAGTTTTAATTGTTGATTAAAACTTGTCTAATTTTTTCCTTCATTGATGTGGTCGGCCATTGGTTTTAATTTGGGAAATTTTATTTTATTTTTCTCAATAAAATCATGTCAAGGAAATTGAGGAAATTTTATTGTAATTAAATTTCCTAATTTGCCTAGGCCAAGGAATATAAAAGAAGGGGTGAGGGTGCCTTCATGAGAGACAACATCTATTATTCCTCTCCCTCTTTTGTTCCTTGGTGTGGCCGGCCATCCTCTCCCTCTCTTCCTCTTGTGGTGGCCGAACCCTTCTCTTCCATTGGAGCTCTTGTGGTGGCCGGATACTACTCGGAGAAGAAGAAGAAGAAGGAGAGAAAGCTAGCATCTCTTGGAGCTTGGTTAGTATTTTGGTTTTCCTCCTTGGTGAAGTTTTTCCTTTGTGGCCGAACCTTGCTTTGAGGAGAAGAAGGTGGTTGGTGGTTTCTCATCTCGGAAGATCGTTGCCCACACAACGTTCGAGGTTAGAAGAGAAATACGGTAGAAGATCAAGAGGTTTTTCTACAAGGTATAACTAGTAATTTTTCTTTCCGCATCATGCTAGTTATTTATGGAAATAATACCAAATACAAGAGGCTTACGTTCTAGAATTTCGAATATATTTTTCGATATTGTGTTCTTTTGTTTTTTCTTTTCCTTGTGATTTGATTGTTCTCTTTGGTTAACCTAAAGTTATTTTAGGAAATTAAATATTAGCTTTCTATAAAAGGTTTTGTCTAGTCGGTGGTGGTTGCTCCCATATCCAAGAAGGTCATGTGCCTCGCCACGTCAGTACTGGGAACCGATTATGGAAATTAATATTTAATGGAATTAATAACTTAAGGTGACTTGGGTCGAATGTGTTAAGTTCCGCAGGAGATCCAAGTCAAAACCTAAAAGAACAAATAGATTAGGTTTTGGATCAAACGTGTTAAGTTCCGCAGGCGATCCAAAATTTAATTTAAAAGAACACATGGTAGCTAGGAAAAAGGTTCAGACCTTTGTACAAAATTTTTTGTACAATGGAACCTATAGGTTTTCCGAGTAGCAACCAACACTAGTGACTTGCCATCAGTGCAAGTCCAACGTACTCCTCCAAGTCAGATTCTAATAATGACTCGTCCCAAGTCACCTTCAGGGGTTTGTGCCTTGTTATTGTACTTGGTCCTTTTTTGTTGTCCTTCTTCTTCATCATTGGGCAGTCCTCCTTGATGTGTCTCTCTTCATTACAGTTATATCATCTTATCTTCCTTGCTCTTCTTTTCTTTGCCTGTACTTGATTAAACTTATTAGTTCTAAAAAATTTCTTAAATTTCCTTACCATATACATTGTTTCATCATCTTCGAGGGAAGTGTCGACGTCTGATTCATCCTTCTTGGCTTTTAGAGCAATATTATTTGACTTTTCTAATTCCTGAGAATCTACACATTGAGACTCATGAAATTCAAAAGTTGAAAATAAGTTTTCAAGAGTACTTGTCTCGAGGTCCTTAGAGATGTAGTAAGCATCTACTAAGGATGACCACTCTTGAGTTCTCAGAAAAGTAATAAGTGTGTACCTTAAGGAGTTACCATTGTTACCTTTTCTCCAAGGTTGTTGAGTTAGGTGATCAAATCTTTGATTCTTGCATGGAGTTGGGCTACATTCTCTCCCTTGTTCATCTGAAGGTTCATTAGTTGACTTCGGAAGATGCCCCACTTTGCTAGTTTAGCTTCTGAAGTACCTTCATGAAGCTCTAGAAATTTCTCCCACAGATCTTTGGCGGAGTCGTAGCTTCCAATCTGACTGACATCATGGGGTGGAAGAACACTAAACAGATGAAACTCTACTTTTTCATTAGCCATGAAGTCAGCCTACTCCTTCTTCGTTTATGTGTACTCTTCTTTCTCATCTCTATGCTAATCTGTGGGGTGCTACAAAACTATATTTTATAATTAGTAATATTTTAAAATCAATCTTGAAGAATATCTCCATGCGTTTTTTCCACGTCATGAAATCTCCCTTAAATTTCGGCGGGTAGATGTTGGATCCGGCCATTTCTTTTGCTTTGGATGGTGGTTAGTCCTTCTGAAGTGAGTTTGACTCTAATACCATTTGTTAAGACCCGTGCTGCTAGCAAGAGGGGGTGAATTGCCCTAAAAAAATAAGACCAAACCTTTCTCGATCTTATAGCTTGATTAAGACAAATACTTGTATAAAAGAAACCAATAATTTAATTAATTAAGAAAAGAGGCTCGGAAATTTACTTGGTTTACAATTAGAAGATTACTAATCTAAGACTATGAAAAGCTTACTTATGAAGATCTCCTTCAGGCAGAGTAGTCTCTTACAATGTTGACAGCTCACAATTAGAGTACTAGAACAGTAAAGAAATTCGTGTACAGGTGATGATGTCAACTACTAAGACTAGGGCTCTATTTATAGTCTTCTGGTCGAATATATCCGTTTGTTGACATGGCATCTCCGGGTTCTTGGGCATGGATAAAGTTTTATCCATATTGCAACAGTTCACAACGGCTCGTCGAAGATAGAATTTTTTAGTCCGGACACCTGGACTAGCTCCGAGCGCTCGGACCGTGCTGATGTGGCCCTGAACAAGGGCACGTCAAGGAGGCACCCTAGGCTGCCCAGGGCGGTCTCCTGGACTTGGTCCAGCGCCCAGACAGTCAACAACTTGTTGACTGTTCAGTTCTCCTTCGATCCGGCTTGGTTTGCTTGGATGATTTCGGTCATCCAGAATAGGGCTTAACCGAACCCATTTTTTGGCCTTCTCCTCGAGCAAGCTTCTGCTCTGGTTTCTCATCCCTTAGAAATGTTGCGCGTTTCCTTCTCATCCACCAACGTATTCTTCCGCAGCACCTCGTCCCTCAGACGCATCGAGCCCGTCGACTTTCTCTCGTGTCGTCATTCTTCCTAGCTACGTCTTTCGTTCGACTTCCTATGCTCCTAAGTTCCTACACACTTAGACACAAAGCATCAAACAACCACAGGACCTAACTTAACTCAGTTGACCACATCAAAACTATCTTAGGATACCAACAATAACAACCAATGTGTTAGGTATATGCTGCTCGCCTCCAAAAAAAATTATAACACTCAATGTGTTAAGTATAGGTCTTTTCACCTCCTAATCAATTATAACAGCCTATGTGCTAAATAAACTATTACTCTCTCCGGACCAATTATAATAATTAATATACTAAGTATTGGACTTTCTCTCTCTTAGAAACTATAACAATCCCTTCCTCATATTAATTAATTTCTCAATTATAACATTATAACACAACCCTAAGCTACTCCCAATTAGGGTCAATGGTCTAAGTTTTTCAAATTAATTATCCCTGTATGCCACTTTGTATTCTTACTGTGCTGAAATCTCATAGCAATACACTTGAATAATAGGCTCCTTTTTTGGTCTGGGTGTATCTTATTAATAATATCTACAAGCAAAAATTATTTTTCTTAGGTCTTTTCATATCTCCATGATTATATCCCCAGATAGGAATGAGTCTCCTCAGATTATTAGTATTATCCCGAGGTAAGGATCACTCCTTTGGTTTTCACACGAAAATCCCTAGAGATGATGAGACATCCTTATTATTACTAACCCCTTATAGGGGTTGGATTTCCCCATTTATCATACTATTCAAAAACATTCTTAATGAATAAACAATATACCTTACTAGGAGTTTCCAATGATATCTGATACGGTGTGTGGTAAGTGACACCAAAGGTAATGGTAAGGTCGATAGTCAAGACGATGTGGAAGTTAAAATCAGGGTGTACGTGTTTGAACGAATCACTTTCAATGAGACTTGGCTCCCCACTGTTTGTGGACAAGGCTCCCAATCTATACCCGATCGGCCTCAGCATTAGTCGAACTTAATGGACTTATCTCCCTACTTACTTGAGCCATCAACAGGGTCATAGACTATTTCAAGTTAGCATTACATTCCACTTGTATCTCCACTAGTTCGTTCAAGCAAGCGGTTGCTTGTTCAGAAAGCATCTCCAGTTCTTAGTTAATAATTTTTAGGTCCGCAAAAGCCTATTGATAGGCTGCTAATGTTAGAGAAAATTAGGAGGATAAGAGGACAAAGATGGACAAGTGAAACACAATAATCTCTCACACTTTAATTAAATCATAAAACATGTAGCCTATCTATAAACTACCTACATAATTCATTACAACCCACTAACTCCATAATTCACCTCACTAACTCAACTACTCTATCCCACTACTACCACTACTACCACTCATTGCCACAACTAACTCAATTGTTAGTTTTGAGTCATTTATCAACAGCTAAGGGAGGGGTTTCAAAATTTATCGATGTTCTTGTTTAGAATAACAAGATTTAGATGGAAACCAGTTGACAATGAAGTTTCTGATCACAAATAAAATAAGAGGTGAAGATATTCTTACTAAATTTGAAGAAGAGGAGATGCCGAGTTTGTCATTAGTATAGGATGTTATGCAGATCAAAGGAAGAGGGAAGACGGGACAAAAGATAAAAATTTTCCTCAATACTTCTTAAACTATTATGCATCTGCTTTAATAGGGTTGTTGAGAATCATCATTAATCGAATGTGAGATTTACGGTTGTTGAGATTCATCATTAATCGGATGTGAGGTTTAAAGACAATCAAACTAGGGTATTGATGAATATTAGTACTGTACTGACACAACGATCTATAAAAATGATAATTTATGGTCAAAAAAGATATGCCCAGGAGGTTATTTAGTTTGGCCAACTCCATGGGTTAAGGATTTCTTGGTGAATAAAATTAATTGTTACCTGAAGGAGAAAAAATCATTAAAGATCATTAAGAAACTCATAATTTTATTCTTTCATGCTGTATATGGTACTCATTAAACTTTATGGGTTCTTCTTATTGTTGAGATAGATATATTTTAATAGTTTTTGAATGCCCATAACAATTTCAATACCAGATATTTTTTATTCACATCAAGGCTAATATACAACAGCCTATACAATATAATATGTTGTAATAGCCTCCGAAATCTATAACGGCCTACATGCCAAGTATATGTTACTCACCTCTAGACACCTATAAGGGTTATGTTCCAGGTAAATTATTGTGTTTTTGAGACAATTATAACAATCAATGTGCTAAGTATTAGATTTTGAGGATTGTCCTAAGACAATTCGTCTTATAATTTTACTATTTATTTGATAAATATAGATTCATAATTTAAGTGTATATTATTTGTTTGAATAGTTTTAAATTCATTTATTAAATTCCTATAATACAATTCATAGCATGAGAGAATTTATAATTATCTCTACATGTGTAATTATGAACGTATTAGAATTTTTCTAGTCGTCGAATTAGTGCATTCGAACATCATCAATTATGTAAAACTAGCACGAATTATACTCCTTGGGTCGGTCAAGCAGTTGTTTCTTACTAGTTGGAGATATTGGGATGTCGAGAGTTAAACGTGGATGTTAGTTATGGTAACTAGTGTTGGGACACTTCGGAGCTAGGAGGAGGAGGTGGGGGTGAATAGCTCGTTTCGCTTGTTCGTTTGCTTCGTAGATGTTGATTTATAGTGGATATAATTGAAGCCAAGCTCTCCAATGCTAACAAGTAGATTTACTTAGTATTCATTTCAAGAAGAGGTGACTAATTAAAGGATCCACACGTGACGCACTCTCCACTATAAAAACAACTCCTTCTTGGAATAACTGGAGGTGGAGAAGGCTCGTACAACACAAGAACAAGAATACAACTCTAAACAAGAAGTAAATGTAAAAATATAACTCAAAACCTCTTTTTGCTTGATCTCTTGTTGCTTGTGGATGCCTCTAGACCAATTTAAAAAATCTACAACACTTTTCTTCCAAAGCTCAAGATCTGGCGAAATGTGTAGAGAAGAATCATGTAAGCGCTACTGAGAACAATGCTCGAAAAACTCTTTTCTAGGGTTACCGTTGGCGCCTTAATTGATTAAGAATCCCCTTAATATATTACCACGTCAGCAACCTGCATAAATGACTATATTTTTAACTTTAATCAACTACCTTAGTCGATTAGGCATTAATGAATTGATTTTCCAAATCAATTCAGCAACCCTCTGTTCAATCACGAGAAAGCCCATAAGCGATTAAGCCTTCCTGCTTAATCGCTTACCCAACTCTCTGTGCCTTTTGTGAAATCCAGCTTAAGTGATCACTTTGATCGCTAAAGCTTCGAACAGAACCAACTGCTTGATGCAAAAAGGCACCGTAAGTGATTACCCTAATCGCTTACGGTGTCCTAATCAATTGCACCAATTCATTAGAGAGCTTCTCTCACGATTCCAAGCTTAAGTGATTACCTTAATCGATTAAGCTATTGTAATCAACTAACCTAGTCAATTACCAAACCTTAACTTCCCAACCAAAGTCTAGGGTGCCTTTACCCAATATCTGGTCAATTTTAACCTGTTGGAACTCTTCTTTATCTAGCATCTGGTCAACCTTGACTTACTAGGACTTCTACACCAAGTGTTTGGTCAATCCTTTGACTCACTTGGACTTTTCTCCTTATACTAAGTATCCGACCAATCCCTTGACCTACTTAGACTTATAATCACTAGGTATCTGATCAACCTTGACTCACCTGGATTTCCACGTGCATGGGTTCACTCATCAAAACATTCACCTAGCTTCACTCACTAGGATTTTCAACTACCTAATTTCACTCACCAAGACTTTCACCTAGCTTCACTCACTAGGATTTTCAACTGCTTGGCTTCACTTACCAAATCTTCACCTAGCTTCACTTACTAGAATTTTCACCTGGCTTCACTCACCAGGATTTCCAACTGCCTAGCTTCACTCACTAGGACTTTCAACTGTCTAGCTTCACTTATCAGGACTTTCACCTAGTTTCACTCATTAGGATTTTTAACTGTCTGGCTTCACTCACCAGGACTTTCACCTAGCTTCACTCACTAGGATTTTCACTTGGCTTCACTCACCAAGATTTCCAATTGCCTGACTTTACTCACCAGGACTTTCAACTACCTGGCTTCACTCACTAGGACTTTCATCTAGCTTCACTCACTAGGATTTTCACCTGGCTTCATTCACTATGATTTTCCTTCTGCCTAGTTTCACTCACTAAGACTTTCCAATTACCTGACCTCCAGTTAGGACTTTTCAATCAAGTATCTGGTCAACCTTGACCTACCTGGCTCTTCTTCTCATCAAACTGGTCAACCCTTAACTAGAGGAGAATTGCACCAATAACCTCTCCAAACGAACAATTGCACCTGTACTCTCTATATATTATAAAATATCAAAACTCAAATATCAAGACTCAAGCTTGAACCAACTCAAGCTTAGTCAAATTGGTCAACCTTAACTTAGGAAAATTGCATCAATAATCTCCCCCTTTTTGATTTTTGACAATACATTTAAGTAACGCTAATCTCATAGCCTCAACTTCTTCTCATGCCAAAATATGAATGAGGGTATCCTTCATTCTCCCCCTTTCTAAGAGGGTAGCCTCCCCCTTTGGGTAATGAAGATTTCTTAACTTAAATCCTACATTCTCCCCCTTTAGCACACATAAAAAACTCTCTCCCTAAAGAGTTTCCTACATATTGTTCACAACCTCACTTGTTATTCACAACATCACAATAAATGTCCCATACCCTGTTAGAGTGTATACTAAAAGCCTAGCTTTTATAAATATTTATTTTGAAATAAAGAATCACATTGGTCAAAAATGTCTATATTTATATGCTAAGTGTAGTTGTTCAATTAATGTATATTGTAGATAACATGGTGTGTGGTGTCACACACAGAAGATCATGTTATCGGTTCTTTATAAATTATAAACAGTAGCTCACGACTAAGATTGATAGGAACAAACCATTGGAATAGTCATAGTGTAATTTGGTATTAGTTTATCTTAACTATAAAATTACACTAGTACACTCTAAGTGTATTGAGCAGGACAATTTAAGGTAAGTTCTTTTTGTGCTGACTTAATAAAAGAACGAGACCTTAGTTATTATGGAAGTGTGTGCTCTTAATCCTAATATAATAATAAGCACATATATTTAGTATTCATTTCTTTAACTTATCAAAGGGTGAGATTTAGCTTGATAAATCAAAAGGTCCGATAAGTTGGGAAATGATATTACTTATAGTGTGTGTTGTTGATTATAGAAGAAAATTGTGTCCTAGTAATCTAGGTTGATAATACCCCCAAGAGGAGCTCATAAGGATTATCATATTAAACCCTACAGGTGGACTTAGTCCGACATGACAATTAAGGTTGAGTGGTACTACTCTTGAACTAAGATATTAATTAAAGAGAGTTGTCAATAACTCATTTAATTAGTGGACATTCGAAATCTTAAACATAGGGAGACTAACACACTCATAATAAGAAGGAGCCCAAAATGTAATTTGGGATTGCTGCGGTAGTTCAATAATAATTCTTTAGTAGTATGAATTATTATTGATGAAATTAAGTTGGGTGTTCGGGGCGAACATGAGAAGCTTAATTTCATCGAGAGACCAAAACCAATTCCTCCTCTCGGTCTCTATCGTAGCCTCTTGTATATAGAGAATTATACTCACCGCATACCCACTTCCTACCCACCCTTAGGTGGCCGGCCAAGCCAAGGGTTGAGTCAAGTTAAGGGGTCGACCATAGCTTGGAGCCCAAGCTTGTTGTGGTCGGCCCTAATAAAATTAAAAGAATTTTATTTTAAAATCTTTTCTTATGTGGATATCATGGTATTAAAAGAGAGAGTTTAAAATTTAAATTTTTCCTTTTATAGCTTTCTAAAAAAGATTAAGTAAAAGATTTGATATCTTTCCTTATTTGTAGTTAAAAGGAAGATTTTAATTTTTGATAAAACTTTACTTCTTTGTAACCATGTTCATGATTTAAAAGAGAGTTTTAAAATTAAATATTTCCTTTTATAATTTTCTACAAAAGATTAAGAAAAGATTTGATATCTTTCCTTATTTGTAGATTGAAAGGAAGATTTTAATTTTAGAGAAAACTTTCCTTTTTGAAAATCATCCACATGTTTTAATAGAGAGATTTTAATTTATAAAATTTCCTTTTATAACCAACCATGAAGGGAAAAATTATTAGAGAAATTTTTATTAAAAATTTCGGAAGCAAATTAGGAAGTTTTAATTCTTGTGTTATTAAAACTTTCCTTGCTTGGAGCTATGAGGTGGTCGGCCATGATGATTTAAGAAAAGGAAATTGGTTTTAATCAATTAAAATTTTCTTTTCATGGCAAAGAAAAAGAAGGAAGTTTTTTATTTAAATTTTCCTTATTTGCCAAGACCAAGGATTATAAAAGAGAGGGAGGGGGTGCCTTCATGAGAGACAACTCTATTTTATTTTCCTCTCCTCTCTTCCTTGGTGGTGGTCGGCCATAAGTTCCTTGCTCTTCTCCTTTTCTCTCCCTCCTTGGAGGTCGGTGGCATCAACACAAGAGGAGTCCTTGGTGGCCGGTTCTAGCTAGGAGAAGAAGGAGAGAAAGGAGGCTTTGCTCTTGCATCCCTTGGAGCTTGAAGGTTGGTGGTCGAATCTTGCAAGAAGGAAGGTGTTGGTGGTTCTCATCTCGGTAGATCGTTGTCCATACAACGTCCGAGATAAGAAGAGGAATATGGTAGAAGATCAAGAGGTTATTGCTTACAAAGAAAGGTATAACTAGTAATTATTTTCTGCATCATACTAGTTTTCTTTATATAAATTCCAAACACAATAGGCTAGTGATTCTAGATTTTCGGATTAGATATTCGAAGTTATGTTTCTTTTGTTTTGTTTTATCGAATTTGTGATTCAATTGTTCCTTTTGGTTAAACCTAGAGTTATATAAGGAAATTAAATATTAGATTTCTTTAAAAGACTTTGTCTAGGCGGTGGTGGATGATCTCATACCCAAGAAGGCCTAGTACCTCGCCATGCAGTCCTGGAAGCCAATTTTAGAAATTAATATTTAATTGAATTTATAACATAGGTGGATTTGGATCAATAATGTTAAGCATCGTTTGTGATCCAAGTCTAAACCATTAAGAACAGATAAGTTAAATTTGGAATCAATAATGTTAAGTTCCATTTGTAATTTCGAATTTAATTTCTAAAGAACATAATAGGTTGTTAGGAAAGGTTCAGGACTTGTACAAAATTTTTGTATAGTGGAATCGGTACGATCTTCCTAGGACCAACTAACTTACCCTTCACTGTGCCCAAATGCTCATCCTTGAGCATACATAGTAATGAAGGTTTAAATCTTCCATTGTTTTGTTATAAAAAAAATCATGTAATTAAGGAGTAGCTCTCCCTTAAAACATGCTCTAAACTTTTGTCATTGCAGCAACAATGACTTGGAGTTCCTAAACCTTTAAGATATCCAAAATTTGAAGTTTTGATATTCAAAAATTTAACTTTGAAACTAAACCTCATCCTAAACTCTAGCTTAGTCTTCTTATAACCAATCATTTCTTGTTTCAACAAGAAACTACCCTTAAATGCTTATCTAAGCACTTCCTAGGGTTAGGGATGGTTAACAGGACTAAACACATCTTATTCAACTTAAATAAACCTATTTAAGCTTAAAATAGGATCTTAAGCACTTAAGCTAAGCCCTTAGTCGCTTAAGACCAGCCGTAATCGATTTAAGTTGGGATTTAATCGATTCTTGAGTGTTAATCAATTGACGTAGTCGATTAAACATCTTAATTGATTGTTGTAATAGATTCCATGAGCCACTGTGCTCATGGGAATTCTCCTAATCGATTGACCTGATTGACTAGGATGTGGAAATCGACTAGCCTAGTCGATTACCATTTTTTATTTTTGAAATTGATTTCAACCAAATTTTAGAAATACCCTAAAAATTTTATAAAATTCTAAAATTCATGAAAATTTATGTATACATTATCTAAGGCATATCTTATTATGGAAAAATAGTTTTCTAAGAAAATACACCTCTTTTTCAAAGATTTGACACAAAATTGGAAACCTTGAAAACTTCAATGTTTCTTCCAAGTTTGTATTCAACTCTTCAATGGTGATTGCTCTCAAAAGATAGATTTCACCAAGGTTTTCTAAAAGCATTTTGAAATGATTTTCAAAATCAATTTCCAACCATGTTCTTTGGGCTAAATGCATATGACTTGTACATTAGCTTTTCCAATGATTGGATGACACATAACTATGTGTTTTAATGAAAATAAAACTTAAAAAGATATACTAAATCAACATCTTGAGTTTTATTCATCCTCCTAACATCTCACTTGTCTCTAATGTGTACTAAAGCACATACAAATCACCTTATGGTCTTTGTGAGATGTAGATTTTGATTTTATCCTAATCTAAGGGATCATGCATATCTATCTAGGCATTGTAGAATTTGATCATCCACCTAGGATGTCACTTGTTGATAAATATTATTATCCTCAATTACAATGAATTTAAAATAATGCACGATGATTTATGACATACATCAAAATAAATATTTTTTCAAAAGAAAAACTCTTTTAGCTACATAATATATGTATGACATGACATGATATTTTTATATTTTTTATAACAAAAATGAATGTGAAATATGATGTCATGGAATATGATGGGCAAACACTCATAGAAATTTAGCATAAATAAATATTCCTAGATTATCTATTTAGGTATCTCTAAGTATTTGTTAAATTAAAATTAATCCTACATTGCCCTCATCTCCTTAAGAAAATGCTAAAATCTCAACTTGGCATTTTCTTTTACTTTTCCTATTTGTGACAATTTTAATTAAGTCCAACTTCTTAAATTTTGACACATTTTACTCTTCAAATGAGTAAACAATTTAAACCATTCTCATTTTCAAGGAGTACAACTACCTTAAAAATATACTTCAAGTGTCAACTTTTTTAAGATTAGGTTAATTACCCTTCTAATCAGAGTTGACACTCTCTAAATCTATCTAGGATGTAGAGAACACACATTTAGGAATCCAAAACCGATTGGGGCCCCTTGGATGTTCTAGGTATTCACTAGGAATGCCTTCTTTAATACCTTCCTAGACTTCTTAGAAGCCTTGGTCATGCTAGATTCCTCACAGTCAAATCCAGGGATAACTTCCCTTATGACCTTCGTAGTGACTTTCTTAGGCTTCTTAAAAGGCTTAGTCAGGTTTGTCTTCTCAAGGTTGACTCTAGGGATGGACTCCCTTGTAACCTTAACTTGACCATTTGACTTAGGTGTAGTTCTATAATTATATGGAACCCTATGATACGAAGCTACATTATTCTTGGTTTTAGGTTTGTAACCCAAACCTCTATGGTTATTGAATGTCTCTTGCCTATCTAAACCTAGGTTATACTCATTTTGCCCCTTAAAGATATTTTTCATTTTTTTAGGGTCTTTTCTAATTTATCAAGCTTTAACCTCAAGACTTGATTTTCCTTCCATAAATCCATAGATTTGGAATTTTCTTGATTCCCATGAGTATTTTTATTTTTAGGCTTATATCTAAAATTCTTAGAGTTCTTGCCTAATTTGTTATCTACCTTCCTAACCTTAGGTGAGGTAGTGTTTGCATGATATGCTACATATTTTTCTTTAACCTTATCATGCTTCCTATTTTCATGATAAATTGCATTAAAGTGATATAAACTAGATCTAGCATGCATTTTATCATGATTTAGAGGAATTGGTTCAATAAAAGATACCTTGGGTTTGCTCTTGAAGGTTCCCCCTTGATTTGAACTTCCTCATTTGTTCTTCTTGGCCAGATTCCTCCCCTTAGGACATTGACTCCGATAAAGTCCTTTTTGATTGAAAGAAAGCACACAATATACTCCTTTCCCTTGCATACTATGGGGTCAATTGTCAGTGAGAGCCCTAGAGCCAATCATGTGATGGTTACTTTTTGGACTCTTTGTATCATATTCTTGTACATATATTTCTGATATATAAATAAAGGCATTGTGATTATTATACTTGTGTGTATTTGTGCTATATAAATAAGTATAATAATGTCCTAGGGTAGTAGGTTTATATCTATATCAATCGATTAGTTAAATCGATAGTGAGATGATATAGAGAACACTACACTTAATTATTCCTAGTCAAGTATTAACATAGAAGGACAATGTTAATGCATTGAGACTAGCATGTAGGTCAACATGATGACTTGATCTCACAAGTCATGGATATGAGATATCAAGTTGACACATGGGTATACATTGGAGAATGTATACTGAATGACCCGCCATGAGAAAGTATCATGGATCGTTATATGAGTGTCATATACTTTCTCAAGTGACTATTAGTATGACTTTAGTCCTTAGACCTGAAGTCACCATGGTTCCCTACATAAGGAGTTATGTACTTTGGTTTCGTCAAACGTCACCCGTGAATGGGTGGACTATAAAGGCGATTATCGGGTATGTAACAAATTATGCGGAGGGATGTGAGTGATGTAGATGGGATCTATCCTCCTATATTACAGGAGTGATATCATAGTCTTGATAGAGTGAGATCACTAAGTGCATGGCCATGCCCAAATAAGGCAATATGTGATATTGTGCTTATTTGATTATAGTGAGTCTACTTGAGTTCAAGACACTTAGATTGATTGGAGGATGACACGGTCTATGCCTCATATAAGATCAATCTAGATATCAAGGATAGAAGGACAATGTCACATATTGTGAGAGTCACAATTATTAGTCATATTGGTGATGTTGGATCTCAACATTCTTATAACTTGGGTAGCAATGATGTGTTGCTAGATACCTCTCATTGCTTATGTCCCTAATTGGATTTAGGGACATTGCCAACGTTGACAAGAACCTATAGGGTCACACACATAGAGCAATAGATGGAGACTAGTTCATATGATGAACCAAGAGGAAAGATGAAGTCAAGTTTGACTTGGCTAAATATGGAAAGTCTATAAAAGGCAAGTTTGACTTGACCTAAATCCACAAGTTTGACTTGACTATGAGTTAGACTCAAGTATGATCCAAATGTTGGATAAATCAATTAAGGGAGTTAATTTGGTCATGTTTGACTTTGGCCAAATTAGGAAGGTTGAAAGTCAATATTGACTTGACTTGGATGCCACCACATTTGATGAGGTGGCATGGGAGAACCAATGGGGATGCTACACATCACCATGCCACCTCATGCTTGCCACCTCATGGGAGGTTACCCATGAGTGGCCGGCCACATTAAGGGGGCAATTAAGAGCATTAATTGCCCACTTAATGACATTTATGTGGCCGGCCACATGATATGGTGGATTGATTGAATTTTTGAATTCAATTTTTTTTTTGATTCTTCTTCTTCCTTGGTGCTCTCGACAACTTCTCCCTCTCTTCCTCCTCTTCTTGGCCGAAAACCACATAGGTGCTAGCACACCTTGTTTCGGTCATCTTCTCCACCTAATTGCTTGTGTGGACACATATAGAGGGGCTCTACTTTGTGCCCTCTAGATCCAACTTCAACCTTGGTTGAGCGGGATAAGCGAAGGGCACGCATCAAAGGTAGTTTTTCTTTAAACTATAGATCTAGGAGTAGATCTAACATATTCGGGTATTAAGCATGATATAAATACGTGGAATTTTTCGAATCAGATTTTTCTTTGCACGAGATCCTTGGCTAGGGTGTTTCGGGGTTTCCGCGACGCGAAAAGCGGTTTTCGCGGCCCGAAAAACCTAACAGTGGTATCAGAGCCATCGTGCGAAGCACGTATTTATTTTTCTGTATTAGATACAAAATTTAGATGCTTTTAAGTTTCTGTGATTTTTCTAAATTTTAGGAATTTTTGGGTATTTTTCTCGTAGAGGCGAAAGAACGAGTGCGAAGCACTTGTACACTTTTGTCACCGAGAAAAATTTCTCCGAAACGGCAAGTTTCACCCAAATAGATTTTGGGACAGCGGGTAAGGGCGCTGTATAATCGCAAGAGGACACTCGCGAAGGTTATTTCGCGAATAGGGGCGCTGCCCCTAACCCCGCACGGGGCCTTGTCCCACGATTACGCCCGAAACCCGCTTAGCGGGACCGCCGTGGAGAAGGGACTCAAAAATTCAGAAAAATCAGTAGAAAAATTTTAAATAAAAAAAAAAATACACAATTCTGAATTATGTACAGTATGTGTTGGTCATGGCCCAAGTCCCAGAATTTTTATGAAAAATTATGCGTGTAATTCATAATACGGCCTGCGTGCCGTCATGTGTTGTGTGTGCTGTATTGTGGATGCGACCTGCGTGTTGCCTTTTTCCATTATTTTATTTCTGTAAAAATTAGTTTTAAGACTCGAATGTAACTCGAGTATAAATTTTGTAATGTACAAAATTTGAAGATGACGAAATTCCGGAGAAGACGGACTCGCGGGAGCATGCCGGCAACACATGGGGATCGGAAGGAGGAGCTTGGAGAAGCTGCCACCTAGACCCTAGGATGACCATTGGATCTTCTCTTTGGCTAGAGAGGATCCTAGTAGGGCCATGACCAATCACATAATTTAAATGTATATATTTTATTTTTGCTTATGTGTATGTGATGCATGTTTGTGTAGAATAGAATATGCATGAGTGTATGTGATGCACATGTGATGTGGGAACCACATCTTGATGTGCACAATACACATTTAGGATTTAAATTAGATTTAATTTACGCCTAAATATGATGCACATCGTCGATTAGATTAGATCTAAATCGAAATCAACTCGTAAACGCCTACCGGGCCATGATACCCATCACTACCTCGATCATATGCGATTGTCGTATCTGCCAAAGCAGAGCAACGCATTTAATCTTGGTAGGATGCGGAGGACAACCTTGGTCCCGCCTATCACGCTCGGGTTAGATTGAGCTCAATTAGATTGAGTAGCTAGCAAAGCTCAATAGGATCGAGTGAAGCTATAGGCGTATTCCAATAGTTGGAAAGGTAGGACAAGATCACGTTTATAAATAATCTTGGGCGATTTAGCCAAAGCTAACTCAAGATTATTTGTAAAAGTTAAATCTTGATCCTATAAACAAGAGTTGCATGGAGATGTAATTGGTAATTAGCTACCTACCGATCATACTAGGTCTTGGGCGATTCAGCCAAAGCTGACTCAAGATGTAGTATGATGTGGATCTTGTCCCACAAAATTCAGTGGGAGCATCATTTAATTAAAGGCCTAATTAGATGATAGAATATGATATTGATTCTCTGCATGTTTAATATGTTGTAGATTGCCATGTCACCAAACGCGAACACTCTCTCCCTACGATCTGTCCTTGAGAAGGACAAGCTCACAGGAGCTAACTTCCTGGACTGGTACAGGAACCTGAGGATAGTCCTCATGCAGGAACGTAAGCTGTACGTTCTGGAGCAAGCAGTTCCTGAAGCACCACCAGCCTCTGCCGCTCGTAGCATTAAGGATGCTCATCAGAAGCATCAAGACGATGCGTTAGACGTGTCGTGCCTAATGCTATGCTGCATGTCCTCTGAGCTTCAGAAGCAACACGAGAACATGAATGCCTTTGATATGATTGGCCATCTTAAGCAATTATATCAAGGGCAAGCCAGGCATGAGAGGTTTGAAGTGACTCAGGCCCTCTTTTCATGTAAGATGAAAGAGGGAACCCCTGTAGGAACTCACGTACTCAAGATGATTGGGTACGTCGAGAACCTAGAGAGGTTGGGGTTCCCATTGGGCCAAGAGCTGGCCACTGACTTGATCCTGCAATCGTTGTCGGCAAGTTACCGTCAATTCGTCATGAACTATAACATGAACGAATTAGACAAACCACTGCCCGAGATGCTCAACATGTTGAGAACTGCTGAGCCCAATCTCACCACTACCAAGACCAGTACCATCCTGATGGTACAAAAGGGCAAGGGTAAGGGCAAGTGGAAGCCCAAGGGTAAGGGTAAGACCCAGACCAAGGGCAAAGCCAGCTCTTCAGCACTCAAACCCAAGGGCGGGGTGCAAAAGGATGCTACCTGCTTCCACTGTGGTCAGACAGGGCACTGGAAGAGGAACTGCAAGATCTACCTGGAGGATCTTAAGAAGAAAAGAAGCGAGGCTTCTACTTCAGGTATAAATGTTATAGAAGTCAACCTTTCTATTTCTACATCATGGGTATTAGATACTGGATGTGCATCTCACATTTGTACTAATGTGCAGGCGCTGAGAAGTAGCAGGGCATTGGCAAAGGGCGAGGTGGACCTACGAGTAGGCAATGGAGCAAGGGTTGCTGCTGTTGCTGTAGGAACATATTTTCTATCTCTGCCCGCTGGGCTTGTATTGGAACTAGATAATTGTTGTTATGTCCCTGCACTAACAAAGAATATTATTTCAGTTTCCTGTTTAGATAATAAAGGTTTTTCATTCATAATAAAGGACAAATGTTGTTCTGTTTATTTGAAAGATATGTTCTATTGTAGTGCACATCTGATGAATGGCCTCTATATTCTAGATTTAGAGAGCCCTATCTATAACGTGAGTACCAAGAGGTTGAGATCAAATGAGTTGAACCCAACCTATCTCTGGCATTGCCGCCTAGGCCACATAAACGAGAGTCGCTTGTCCCAGCTCCATAAGGATGGTTTGCTGGACTCATTTGATTTTGAATCATATGAGACATGTGAGTCATGCCTTCTAGGCAAGATGACCAAGACTCCCTTTAGTGGACATAGCGAGAGAGCGACAGACTTGCTAGGACTCATACATAGTGATGTATGTGGCCCTTTCAATATCGCTGCTCGGGGTGGTTATAGGTACTTTATCACATTTACTGACGACTTCAGTAGATATGGTTATGTGTACTTGATAACACATAAGTCTGAATCCTTTGAAAAGTTCAAGGAATTCAGAAATGAAGTACAAAACCAGCTCGGCAAAAGTATTAAGATACTTCGATCAGATCGAGGTGGAGAATACTTAAGCCATGAGTTTAGTGACTATCTAGCAGAGTGTGGGATTCTATCCCAACTCACTCCTCCTGGAACACCACAGTGGAATGGTGTATCTGAAAGGAGGAATCGTACCTTATTAGATATGGTACGATCTATGATGAGTCACGCAGATCTTCCTATATCCTTTTGGGGATATGCTCTAGACACGCAGCCTTCACACTTAACCGTGTTCCATCAAAGGCGGTCATGAAGACACCATATACGATATGGACTGGGAGGAGTCCCAAGATGTCTTTCATGAGGGTTTGGGGTTGTGAGGCTTACGTTAGACGTCAAGTCTCAGACAAACTGGGACCCAAATCTGATAAGTGTTATTTTATAGGATATCCCAAGGAAACTAAGGGATATTACTTCTACATTCCTAGTCGACACAAAGTGTTTGTTGCTAAGACTGGGGTCTTTCTAGAAAGAGACTTTGTTTCTAGAAAGGCTAGTGGAAGTTCGTTTGATCTTGAAGAAGTTCAAGACAACGACCAAAACACTGAGCCATTGATGGATACTGAACAGGAACCACAAAGAGTTGTGGATGATGAGATTGTTGCACAAGAAGTTGTGGAACAACAACCTGTTCATGTAGACCTACCTCTTCGCAGGTCTGATAGGGTACGTCGTCAGCCTGAGAGATACTCATTTCTCTTGCCTGACCAGGATGACGTTATGCTCATTAAGAATGAGCCTACCACCTATCAGGAAGCCGTCATGCGCCCAGATTCTGAGTCATGGATAGACGCCATGAGATCTGAAATGAATTCCATGTACACCAAACAAGTTTGGACCTTGGTTGATCCACCTGAAGGGGTCAAACCTATTGGGTGTGAGTGGGTCTTTAAGAGAAAGACTGACATGGATGGATTGATATATAAGGGTCGTCTAGTAGCTAAAGGTTTTAAACAAATTCATGGTATTGACTATGATGAAACCTTCTCTCTAGTAGCGATGTTTAAGTCCATTCGGATCATGCTTGCTATTGCGACCTACCATGATTATGAGATCCGGCAGATGGATGACGTTTCTGAATGGAAACCTCCTCGAGGATGTGTACATGACACACCGAGGGTTTTGTAGATCCACAGATACTAGCGAGTATGCAAGTGCATAGGGCCATTTATGGTCAAGCAAGCCTCTCGGAGCTGGAATCTTGATTCGATGATGCAATCAAACAGTTTGGTTTCATCAAGAACGAAGATGAACCCTGTGTCTACAAGAGGGTTAGTGGGAGCACAGTTGTCTTCCTCGTATTGTATGTGTATGACATACTTCTCATTGGGAACGACATTTCCTCGCTACAGTCTGTGAACACTTGGCTAGGGAATTGTTTCTCAATGAAGGACTTAGGTGAAGCAGCCTGCATTCTAGGCATTAAGATCTATAGAGATAGATCTAAGAGATTGCTTGGCCTAAGTCAGAATACATACATTGACACGGTATTACTTCGGTTTGCCATGCAGAATTCCAAGAAGGGAAATCTGCCGATGTCACATGGTGTGAGTCTTTCGAAGACTCAAAGTCCCTCTTCTAGAGAGGAGAGGGACCGCATGGATAAGATCCCCTATGCCTCGGCCATAAGATCTATCATGTACGCCATGTTATGTACTCGTCCTGATGTCTTGTATGCTTTGAGCATGACGAGCAGATACCAGTCAGATCCAGGTGAGCATCACTGGATTGCGGTCAAGAATATCCTTAAGTACTTGAGAAGGACTAAGGATTATTTCTTGATATTTGGAGGTGATGAGCATCTAGTTGTAAAGGGTTACACTGATGCTAGCTTCCAAACTGACCAGGATGATTACAGATCGCAGTCAGGGTTCGTGTTCTGCTTGAATGGTGGAGCTGTGAGCTGGAAGAGTTCGAAGCAGGACACAGTTGCAGATTCTACAACGGAGGCTGAGTATATTGCTGCATCAGAGGCAGCAAAGGAGGCAGTTTGGATCCGCAAGTTCATTTCTGAGCTTGGGGTGGTTCCTAGCATATCTGATCCCGTAGAGCTCTACTGCGACAACAATGGAGCTATTGCGCAGGCTAAGGAACCTCGCTCACACCAGCGGACAAAGCATATACTACGGCGCTTCCATCTCATTCGAGAGATTATCGATCGAGGAGATGTGAAGATTTGCAGAGTACCCACAGAGGCTAACGTCGCAGATCCCTTGACCAAGGCTTTGGCACAGACTAAGCATGATGGTCACACTAGGTCATTGGGTATTAGATACTACAGCGATTGGCACTAGTGCTAGTGGGAGATTGTTAGTGAGAGCCCTAGAGCCAATCATGTGATGGTTACTTTTTGGACTCTTTGTATCATATTCTTGTACATATATTTCTGATATATAAATAAAGGCATTGTGATTATTATACTTGTGTGTATTTGTGCTATATAAATAAGTATAATAATGTCCTAGGGTAGTAGGTTCATATCTATATCAATCGATTAGTTAAATCGATAGTGAGATGATATAGAGAACACTACACTTAATTATTCCTAGTCAAGTATTAACATAGAAGGACAATGTTAATGCATTGAGACTAGCATGTAGGTCAACATGATGACTTGATCTCACAAGTCATGGATATGAGATATCAAGTTGACACATGGGTATACATTGGAGAATGTATACTTGAATGACCCGCCATGAGAAAGTATCATGGATCGTTATATGAGTGTCATATACTTTCTCAAGTGACTATTAGTATGACTTTAGTCCTTAGACCTGAAGTCACCATGGTTCCCTACATAAGGAGTTATGTACTTTGGTTTCGTCAAACGTCACCCGTAACTGGGTGGACTATAAAGGTGATTACTGGGTATGTAACAAATTATGCGGAGGGATGTGAGTGATGTAGATGGGATCTATCCCTCCTATATTACAGGAGTGATATCATAGTCTTGATAGAGTGAGATCACTAAGTGCATGGCCATGCCCAAATAAGGCAATATGTGATATTGTGCTTATTTGATTATAGTGAGTCTACTTGGAGTTCAAGACACTTAGATTAATTGGAGGATGACACGGTCTATGCCTCATATAAGATCAATCTAGATATCAAGGATAGAAGGACAATGTCACATATTGTGAGAGTCACAATTATTAGTCATATTGGTGATGTTGGATCTCAACATTCTTGTAACTTGGGTAGCAATGATGTGTTGCTAGATACCTCTCATTGCTTATGTCCCTAATTGGATTTAGGAACATTGCCAACGTTGACAAGAACCTATAGGGTCACACACATAGAGCAATAGATGGAGACTAGTTCATATGATGAACCAAGAGGAAAGATGAAGTCAAGTTTGACTTGGCTAAATATGGAAAGTCTATAAAAGGCAAGTTTGACTTGACCTAAATCCACAAGTTTGACTTGACTATGAGTTAGACTCAAGTATGATCCAAATGTTGGATAAATCAATTAAGGGAGTTAATTTGGTCATGTTTGACTTTGGCCAAATTAGGAAGGTTGAAAGTCAATATTGACTTGACTTGGATGCCACCACATTTGATGAGGTGGCATGGGAGAACCAATGGGGATGCTACACATCACCATGCCACCTCATGCTTGCCACCTCATGGGAGGTTACCCATGAGTGGCCGGCCACATTAAGGGGGCAATTAAGAGCATTAATTGCCCACTTAATGACATTTATGTGGCCGGCCACATGATATGGTGGATTGATTGAATTTTTGAATTAAATTTTTTATTCTTCTTCTTCCTTGGTGCTCTCGGCAACTTCTCCCTCTCTTCCTCCTCTTCTTGGCCGAAAACCACATAGGTGCTAGCACACCTTGTTTCGGTCATCTTCTCCACCTAATTGCTTGTGTGGACACATATAGAGGGGCTCTACTTTGTGCCCTCTAGATCCAACTTCAACCTTAGTCGAGCGGGATAAGCGAAGGGCACGCATCAAAGGTAGTTTTTCTTTAAACTATAGATCTAGGAGTAGATCTAACATATTCGGGTATTAAGCATGATATAAATACGTGGAATTTTTCGAATCGGATTTTTCTTTGCACGAGATCCTTGGTTAGGGTGTTTCGGGGTTTCCGCGACGCGAAAAGCGGTTTTCGTGGCCCGAAAAACCTAACATCAATCTCCTTGGGCTTCTCCTTACCCTTTGGTGCACTTGGCCCTTCTTCTTGACCAATTTAGGACACTTACTCTTATAGTACCCTTTTTCTCTACACTCAAAACAAATGATATGACCTTTATTATTAACAAATGAACTTGTTATACCTTTGCTTGTAGGGATGAAATTTGATCCTCCATTTAATTTTTTTTATTTTTGGAGGTGGCACCATCTTCTTCTTCATTTAATCCGGAGGTGGAAGCCTCTTCTTGCTCCCATGTCAATGAATGATGCTCCCCTTCAATCATAGAGGTGGAGGCCTCTTCATCTTTATCCTCATGCACATGAAACAAGGAGTACACTCCTTTACCTTTGTCTTCATTCTCTCTTGAGGATGGCTCTTCTTCACTTTCTTCCGATGTTGAGCACCTCTCAACCTCGGAGTCCTCTTCTTCTTCCTTTTGATCCAATGAATCTTCCTCTTTGGATTCATCTTGATTTGGTACAATAGAGGGATCTTCATGAATCTTTGCCAATTTGTTCCAAATCTTCTTGGCATCTTCATAGTCTCCAATTTGCCTCAAAATATTGCTTGACAGTAAATTGACTAATAATTTGGTCACTTTGTCATTTGCCTCACTTCTTTGAATTTGCTCCTCGCTCCAATTGCTCCTCTTGATGAGTTTGCCTTTTGAATCTCTTGGAGCTTGAAAACCCTCCATTAGAGCAAACCATTGCTCTATTTCTATCATGAATAAGTTTTTGATTCTTGATTTCTAAGAATCGAAGCTTGTCATTGTGAATGGTGGAGGCACCCTCGTGTCGAATTCGAGTCCATCTTGGAATTCCATCTTGCAGTTGAGCTTTTGAAATCTTTAACTCGTTGAAATTTGGGACTTCAACTTCTTCTTCCTCTAGCTCATTGCCCTTCTGACGATGAGTCTGGTAAAGAGCAACCTCGCTCTGATACCACTTGTTGGGATACTTCGGAGCTAGAGGGGGGTGAATAGCTCATTTTGCTTGTTCGCTTGCTTTATAGATGTTGATTTGCAGCGGATAGAATCGAAGTCAAGCTCTCTAATGCTAACAAGTAGATTTACTTGATATCCACCTCAAGAAGAGGTAACTAATCTAAGGATCCACACACGACGCACTCTCCACTATAAAAATAACTCCTTCTCGAAACAACCGGAGGCGAAGAAACCTCGTACAACACAAGAATAAGAATACAACTCTAAACAATAAGTAAATGTAAAAATACAACTCAAAACCTCTTCCTGCTTGATCTCTTGTTGCATGTGGATACCTCTGGACTAGTTGAAAAGTGCTACAATACTTGTCTTCCAAAGCTCAAGATCTAGCAAAATGTATGGAGAAGAATTGTGTAAGTGCTACTGAGAACAGTGCTCAGAAAAAATATTTGCTAGGGTTATCGTTGGTGCCTTAATCAATTAAGAATCCCCTTAATCGATTACCACGTCAACAACCTGCATAAATAGCTATATTTTTAACTTTAATCAAATACCTTAGTCAATTAGGTATTACTGAATCGATTTGCCAGATCAATTCAGTAACCCTTTGTTCAATCACG
The DNA here is from genome assembly GCF_018446385.1 of Zingiber officinale. NCBI lineage: Eukaryota > Viridiplantae > Streptophyta > Magnoliopsida > Zingiberales > Zingiberaceae > Zingiber > Zingiber officinale. The sequence goes on from NC_055994.1 coordinate 20,626,391, forward strand.
AGAAAGCCCATAAGTGATTAAGCCTTCCTGCTTAATCGCTTACCGAACTCTCTGTGCCTTTTGCTAAATCCAGCTTAAGCGATCACCTTGATCGCTTAAGCTTCAAACAGAACTGACTGTTCGATGTAAAAAAGGCACCATAAGCGATTACCCTAATCGCTTACAGTGTCCTAATCGATTGCACCAATCAATTAGAGAGTCTCTCTTGTGATTCCAAGCTTAATGATTACCTTAATCAATTAAGCTATGGTAATTGACTAACCTAGTCAATTACCAAACCCTAACTTTCCAACCAAAGTCTAGGATTCCTTTACCCAATATTCAGTCAACTTTGACCTATTAGAACTTCTCTTTCCCTAGCATCTAGTCAACCTCAACTTGCTAGGACTTCTTCACCAAGTGTCTAGTCAATCCTTTGACTCACTTGGACTTTTCTCCTTGTGCCAAGTATCCGATCAATCCCTTGACCTACTTTGACTTCGAATCACTAGGTGTCCAGTTAACCTTGACACACTTGGATTTCCACATGATTGGGTTCACTCACCAAGACTTTCACCTGACTTCACTTATCAGGATTTCTAACTGCCTAGCTTCACTCACTAGGACTTTCACCTAGCTTCACTCATTAGAATTTTCAACTGTCTGACTTCACTCACCAGGACTTTCACCTAGCTTCACTCACTAGGATTTTTACCTGGTTTCACTCACCAAGATTTCCAACTACCTGGCTTCACTCACTAAAATTTTTAACTGCCTGACTTCACTCACCAGGACTTTTACCTAGCTTCACTCACTAGGATTTTCAACTACCTGGCTTTACTCACCAGGAATTTCACCTATCTTCACTCACCAAGATTTCCAACTGTTTGGCTTCACTCGCCAGGACTTTCAACTGTCTGGCTTCACTCAATAGGACTTTCACCTAGATTCACTCACTAGGATTTTCACCTAGCTTCACTCACTAGGATTTTCCTTTTACCTAGCTTCACTTACTAGGACTTTCCAATTGCCTGACCTCCAGTTAGGACTTTCCAGTCAAGTATCCGATCAACCTTGACCTACTTGACTATTCTTCTCATCAAACTTGTCAAACCTTAACCAGAGGGGAATTGCACTAACAATCTCCCCAAATAAACAATTACACCTACAATCTCGATATATTGTTAAACATCAAAACTCAAACATCAAGACTCAAGCTTGAGTCAACTCAAACTTAGTCAAACTGGTCAACCTTGACGTAGGAAAATTGCACCAATAACTAGTTTATTGGAGTGACTTGTTGTAAACTTTATATGATTCTCTACATATATAGATATGTCTGTAAAGTTCTTATTATAGCTCAAGTCTAAGTTTCCTTCGACTTGAGGTATATAAGTCATCTTGGTCATGGAGACTTATACTTTGACATCTTAAGCAAACATCTCTTGAATGTGTGGACCTGAGATGATTGGGTATAAGTTGAAGTGCTCGAAGGTGTTTGAATAGCCCACAGAGGATTCACCATTTCTTATGAGAAGACGTATATCCTATGACCACTCATTAAGATTATTACTCAAAGTCTTTGGATAAAGCATCACATGTTAAGTATATGGGACTCTTGTACACATATACGAGTAATTTGAATTTGCAAAATGAGAAAGTATTACTTGGGGTAGGTGTGACATAGTCAGCTTAGTGGGGGTAGGCACATAGGTCATGTTCTGAACCAAGTGGATATAAGAAGAGTGAAAGGAACAAGGTATGACTCACTGTAGCTATTGAAGGGTTCATAATTAGTTCTGAGATTAACTGTGATTTTTCAATTAATTGGGGATCATGATGTACTACTAAGTGACACTCATAATCATTTCATAATTAAGTAGTTAATTATTGACAACCAAGATAAACTGAGAATCTATTGGGTTACATGCATTATAAGTCTTTAAAAGACATAAAACAAGTTAGAGAATATGATTCTCAAATCAATAGATAAATATTTAGTTAGACTATATAAGATAAATATGGAAATATTTATCGAAACGAAAGCACAGATGTGCCATATCTCATATGAAAGAGTTAGACCCTATTTGATTTAGTCATGAACCAATTTGGTTTAGCCATGAACCAACTTGATTTAGTTCTAAACCAAACAAAGGGGTTGATGGGGTAATTTTTGGTTAAGGCATAATAGGTTGGATTTGGACTTTCTAATCCATCTTATTAAAATTGACTATATATTGATATGGTTAAGAGATAATTAATGCACAATTCATTATTGGCTTGATTAGATTTTAGAAGCATAAACCCAATACCTCTCTCTCTCTCTCTCCCCCTCTCTCTTGCCGCTGACCACAACAAGAGGTTCTCCTCTTGTTGTCGTGAGCCATCCAAAGGAAGAAGATATTCCTTTTACTTCTTCTTCCTCTTCTTAATCCTTCTTCTTCACTCGTAGCTAGTACCTTCCGAAAATGAACCTTGTTCTCTTGAAGTTGTTTTGAAGAGCTTAGCATGGATATAAATAGAGGCGAGGTTCAATAATGACACAATATATATCTGCTGTCGAAGATAATCAGTTCATAACACCTATAGTCCATACTTACCTATTCTTCTAGCAACCAAGCAACCTACATGAATCCGTATCAATACCTTTAAAGAACTCAAAAGCACACAACGATCCAGAAAATCACCATGTAACACCTCAAAATCCTTTGAATAAACCTTGGAACAGAGATACTAAAGAAACCTAGCAAATTTCATTCTAGAAAATTCTGAATTTCGGAAGCAAAAGAGCAATCAAATCTCGGAATCCACTCTAGGGTTTTCAATAAGCCCCGGAAAAACAAGAACCCGAAACCTCAATTCACGGCAGCATATTTTAAAGCCACAACTTCTATTGAAATCAAAGAATGAATTCGAGAATGCGAAAATCCCTCTTACCATAGGTGAGTAAGCAACTTACCTTCGTTTCCTTGATTCACAGCCGAAGGAGGAACCTTCTAGTGCTTCTAGGGTTCGGGTGAACTTGAAATCGGGGCCTCTTCCTCGCTCACGGCTTCCTTCTTGACGAGCAACCTCGGATCGACGAAGAACTCCCGGAGTTCGCCCCTCGCCGGCCGCCGGAGGGATGCCCTAGCTGCGGCTTGTTTCCGCCCGGGCTGCCCTTGTCGCGCGAGAGAGGGAAGGTCGCAGGAATTAGGTCACGGGAGAGAAAAGAATATAACTTAACCCTCTCTTTAACTTGTCCTTTTATAACTACAGCTTAAGACCAATTCGTTATGAATTTGTTTACGAAATACCAGCTGGCCCACTTGGTCCGCTGGAAAGATAAGTTCCCCAAGGTCTTGGGTTCGAGCCTCCTCGGCTCCTTTTTTTTTTTTTAACTTCTTCCTCTTGGTAAAAATACCAAACGAACTCCAAAAATTGCATAAAAATACTCTATAAATTCCTAAAAATCTCTAGAATATTTTAAAGGTATTCCTAAATATTTTTAAAAACTTTTAGAACTCCTAATGACGAAAATTGGGTCGTTACAATCCCTCATACCTTATAAAAAGTTCGTCCTCGAACTTAGAATAATTCTGTGACTATTATGAGGCACCGACAACTTCTTCCCTAGTAAGAGAAAATACTCTGACATTGGTTGGATCGGGTGGAGCTTCCAACCGTCCCTAACTGAGACAGGGTCCTTCTAGCGATGTCGTCATGTGGTGTAACTGTGCAGGCTCGTCTCTATATTGCACTAACTGTTGCTGAGGTGCTTTAAACTTGTTAGGACATGCTCTAGCTAGATGTCCTTCTTGACCACATGAATAACATCCAGTTGTACCCAAAAGACAGGTTCCTGGATGTACTCTTCCACACTTAGGACAGGGAGAAAACTTGGTCTGCTTGTTTGCTGGGCCTTCCTCTTGGCTACCTCCAAAATTCCATTGTTTCCTTTTGTTACCCTTGCCCTTCCAATTCTGATCACTTGACTGGGGTCCCTGATTCTCCACTGTCTTGTTTTTTATCTTGTCTGGCTTGTGTTGCTCTCATTGTGCCTTGATGTTGTTCAAATAATGCTCAGCGACTAATGCTCTGCTGACCAGCTCTTCGCCAGTCTGAGGCTGGTGTGTTCCACTACTCACATTAAGTGGTATCACTGGTCTCAGCATCCTAAGCATCAGTCTGACTCGTTCCTTCTCCGTACTTACTAACTCTGGGCAGATGCGAGCCAACCTGTTGAACCTCTTGACTGCTTCTTCCACTGACAGATCACCTTGTCTGAATTCTATAAACTCCTCATAATGCTTGTTGGTGATTCGTTGACGAAAGAATTCTTTGTAAAACTCCGTCTCGAAGTCAGCCCAGTTCATCTGATTGACTATTCTCTTGTTCTTCACTCTTTCCCACCACATACGGGCATCTCCAGATAAGCAGAAAGAAGCACACTTGACCTTCTCGACTTCTGGCCAGTCAAGAAGCTCCATGGTGCTCTCCAGTGTCTTGAACCAAGCCTGAGCATCCCAGGGCTCAGTCGTGCTTGAAAAACTTTCTGGCTTCAGCTTCAACCACTGTATCAGGTAGGCTTCTTGTCTTCTAGGTGCTGTGGGGACTTCCAAGGTGGCTGGTGGAACCTCAGTTACCCCTGGAGTTTCCACATTAATAGTTGGAGGAGTGGGAGGGACTGGCTGCTGATTCGCCATCAGATTGACGATTACTTGTTGCTGCTCCGCCACTTGTCTCTGGAGTTGAGCAACAACTTCAGAGAGATTTGGTTCAGCTACTCTGGGCTCTTCGTTCTCCTGTGCTCGGTCCTCAGTATGAACGGTACGGGGACGTCCTCTTTTTGACATCTAGTTATGTAGAGAAACTTAAAATCGTCCCTACGCTTTCTAGACATATATACATATGTAAACAAAAGAAATCAAGAACTTCTATCTTACTTAAACATTTCTCAGCAAATACTCTATACTGCAAATAATAAGAAAAGTACAAAAGAAAACTTAAATACTTTCTTACTTGAAGACGGCAAGGTTGGTGCTGATGTGTGATGCTGGAGAATGGGAACTGCTCTGATACCAACTGTAACGACCACCCTTCTTACTACTACTACTACTCTCTAAGGATGACCGTTACTTATCTACTAACTCTACTTAACCGGTATAATTAAAATCCTCGAAGAAACCCTACCGAAAAATTTCGGCAGAGTCTCCCCTGTACCGGTGACCATAATCATTAATACATGACATAATATACACAGCCACAAGCGGCTGGAACACATATCAATCAACCACGCAGTTTATATATCAAAAAGAAGCACAATGCCAAGGAAAAATCAACTCTAACAAATACACGACAAGACAAACCAAATAATAACATGCACAAGTTCTAAATACGTTAAACACTTAAACCGAAACATTCTAAATAAATTCTAGTTCAATCTCTTAGTCTACTCCATAGTCCAAACATCACACACCATCCGCGCCACCTTGTCGCCTTCCTTGCTATATCTTTTCCTTTTCTATATCTGCAGTAAGAGGAAGTGCAATCTATAAGCAAAATTTGCTTAGTAAGCGCTATCTAACTCACAAAATCACGAATGTGCATGTATACGAAAAGAACTAGAAACTATATGCTCTAAGAAGAAATAAAGCATAAACATAACTGCTCATGTCAAACTAATAGCAACGAAAAGCTAAGAAATCTACTTATGTAATTCTAATAGCTAATCATGCTACTCATCTAATAGGTAAACATGAAAACTACTCATCCACTAGATAAACATGGTAGAATAAAGAACTAAACTTACTGATTTTTAGAACTATATGAAACTTATTTCATTTGTTCTAACTTAATCTTTAATACTTTATGTTTATGTAAAACTCATTTTACTTGCTCAAAACTTATACTTATAATACTTCAAAATAATAATCAACTTCTTCTTGGGCCCAGGCATAATACCATCTTATGCGCGTTCCCTAATAGGTTGGGGTAGCGAGCCACCAATCCTAAAAGAGCAGACCTCGGTCTACCAGGGCCAAGACCTCGGAATTGGACACCTGGATTTGTTTAACGACAACCTCGGAAGTCAGGTACTAGCCTCTTCTTAAAAGTAAAATACTTATAATCTTAATTACTTCTTCTTTAAATGCCTTGGCATTTTAATAGACACCTCGTGTGCCAAAAATCCCTAAAGTCTCGACTTTGGGATCTACTTAAGGCCTCGGCCTTTTCTTTCTTTTCTTTGTCTTTCTTATACTTTTCTTTATCTTTCTTATGCATCTATGAATGAAACTAACTATGTAACACATAATCATGCATAGAATACAAAAAGAAATCTGCACATACAATCTGTATTTTAATAAAATCTGCACTTAATGAAAGGAATCTGCACTTAAAATTCTGCACGCTAAGCTAATAAAATTCTGCTCTACAAGCTCTAAGATTGCCTCGGCAATTAAACAGTGAGCTAAAGTGTATAGTAGCTCCAAAGGACTGTTCACACTTAGTAATTCATCACAAAAACAAAAGCTAGTTAAGGTCACAAGCAACCAAAAAAAACTAAAACTGTTTCATACTTTAAGAACCTAAAGACTGAGACTAATTGTTCATAACACATGGTATACTAAAGCATGCATAACTAGACCTACTCCTCCAAGGAAATAATGAAAACATCTACTACCACATAACTAAATAACTCCAATTCGATAATCCCGAACAGGACAATTACAGAATTGATTTGAACAGCCACTAAGGCATCATAATCAACTCTAGCTCAGTTCATAGCATTTAGCATTTTTTTTCCACAGGCAATGCATACTATCCTCCATGTTACTCTAGTTCTGTTCCTAGCATTGAGCACACAATATATATCTGCTGTCGAAGATAATCAGTTCATAACACCTATAGTCCATACTTGCCTATTCTTCTAGCAACAAAGCAACCTACATGAATCCGTATCAATACCTTTAAAGAACTCAAAAGCACACAACGATCCAGAAAATCACCATGTAACACCTCAAAATCCTTTGAATAAACCTTGGAACAGAGATACTAAAGAAACCTAGCAAATTTCATTCTAGAAAATTCTGAATTTCGGAAGCAAAAGAGCAATCAAATCTCAGAATCCACTCTAGGATTTTCAATAAGCCTCGGAAAAACAAGAACCCGAAACCTCAATTCACGGTAGCATATTTTAAAGCCACAACTTCTATTGAAATCAAAGAATGAATTCGAGAATGCGAAAATCCCTCTTACCACAGGTGAGTAAGCAACTTACCTTCGTTTCCTTGATTCACAGCCGAAGGAGGAACCTTCTAGTGCTTCTAGGGTTCGGGTGAACTTGAAATCGGGGCCTCTTCCTCGCTCACGGCTTCCTTCTTGACGAGCGACCTCGGATCGACGAAGAACTCCCGGAGTTCGCCCCTCGCCGGCTGCCGGAGGGATGCCCTAGCTGCGGCTTGTTTCCGCCCGGGCTGCCCTTGTCGCGCGAGAGAGGGAAGGTCGCAGGAATTAGGTCACGGGAGAGAAAAGAATATAACTTAACCCTCTCTTTAACTTGTCCTTTTATAACTACAGCTTAAGACCAATTCGTTATGAATTTGTTTACGAAATACCAGCTGGCCCGCTTGGTCCGCTGGAAAGATAAGTTCCCCAAGGTCTTGGGTTTGAGCCGTCCTCGGCTCCTTTTTTTTTTTTTTAACTTCTTCCTCTTGGTAAAAATACCAAACGAACTCCAAAAATTATATAAAAATACTCTATAAATTCCTAAAAATCTCTAGAATATTTTAAAGGTATTCCTAAATATTTTTAAAAACTTTTAGAACTCCTAATGAGGAAAATTGGGTCGTTACAGCTTCTAAGAAGTCTAAGAAAGTCATTAGGAAGGTACCAAGGGAAGTTATCTTAGTGAGCACCTAGTAAACCCAAGAAGCACCAATAGGTATTGGATTCCTAAGAGTGTGATATCTTCACACTAAATGAGTTTAGAGTGTCAAATATAATTGAAAAGGTAATTAACCTAACCTTAGTGAAGTTGACACTTTAAGACATTTTCAAGATATTGTAACATCTTGAAAAGTAAAAGTATATCAATTAAAATTTTTGATGTATTGAGTTTAATTAAATTAACACAAATTGGAAAGAATTCAAAGGAATACGAAGTTGAGACTTTTGATTTTTTGTAGGAAGATGGAAATATAGGTATATTCTTAGTGTTTGAGTTTGAGATTTTTGACTTTTTGAAGTAGGGAGATTTATGCTTCTCTTGACATAAAGGTTAAAGGATAGAACTTAGATGAAAATATAGGTATATTCTTAGTGTTATAATTACTATATTTTGTGTGTCCTATCATATGCTATGACATCATATATTACATTCATATTTTTATAAAATGCTATATGTCATGTCATACATATATTATTTATCTATGATAATTTTTCTTTTGAAAAATATTCATTTAATGTATGTCATAATCATTATCATACATTATTTTAAATTTCTAATTTCTCAAAATTAAGGACAATGACATAAATTAACATTCTAGGTAGGATGATCAAACTCAAAATGCCTAGATAGGCATACATGATCCCTGAATTTAGGGAAATCATATTTTGCATCTCACAGAGACTATAGAGTTAATTTGTATGTGTATTGAGATACATTAGATACATGTGAGATATTAAGAGAATGAATAAGAGTCAAGATGTTGATTTAGTGCATCCAATCATGGAAAAAGCTGAGATGCAAGTCATGTGCATATAACCCAAATATTATGGTTAGAAATTATTTTTAAAAATCATTTAAAAATTATTTTAAAAATTTTTAATGAAATTTACTTGTTGACAGAAATCATCATTGATTAGTTAAATACAAAGTTAGAGTGAAATATTAAAGTTTTTAATAGTTTTAAATTTTGTATCATTCTTTGAAAATGGAACTTATTTTCATAAAAACTATTTTTTATAATAGTATATAACATAAGTAATGTCTACATAAAGTTTCATAATTTTTAAAAAATTATAAAATTATTTATGAGTTTCTAAAATTTGGTCTAAAATTTATTTCGAAAATAAAAAATCTCAATCGATTATGTACTATTTCCAAACAATTGGGATGTGCTATAGTCGATTGGCAGTGAGTGCTAATCAATTCACACGAGCTATAATTGATTGATAGCTAAAATCAATCGATTAGTATGATTGTGTTTTGGTTGAAATGGTATGATTTCAGTCCATTAAGCCACGTTTAGTCAATTTAACTATCTCTAACTCTCTAAAGTGCTTAGGTAAGCATTTAAAGGTAATTTTCGTAATAAAATAAGAAAGGAATGGTTAAAAAGGGATTAAATTAGAGTTAAGGAGGAGGTTTAGATTCAAGTTTGAATTTCTAAACTCATGACTTTGAATTTTGAGATTTCCTAATGGTTTAGAAACTCTAAATCATTGTTGGTGCAATGATAGAGGATGTAGCATGTTTTGGGGGTGGACCACCTTAAAGACATGGTTTGAATTAAGAAAGGAGATATTTTTGATGGATGATATATGCTCAAGGTTAAGCATTGGAGATAATGGAAGGGTATGGGACCTTCATTTTAAAGTTTGAATGATAAAAGGATGAATCTTGAAGAGAAGATTTTTAATGTCTGTCAAAGGGGGAGAAAAATATAGGGTTCAATTTAGAAAATCCTCATTTATGCTTTGGCATGGGATGAAAAAGGTGTTGGAGCAATCTAGGTACCCTAAGTTTTGATGTTTGGGCAAAGGTTTAAGTTAGGTTTATTGTTGTATTTGATATGCATTGTGAGTGTGCAGGATACAGGTACAACAAGGAGAGTCCAAGTGTGATCTTGGCAAAGGAGGAAAGTCCAAGGATGAGTCTTGGCGGTGTAAGTCCAAGCATGTAGTCTTAGCAACGTAAGTCCAAGTGTGACTTGGCAATGGATGAAGTCCCGGAGGCGCGACCTCTTGGCAAAGGAAGACCCGACAATAATGACAAGGCCGATGGAAGCTCCAGAAGGCAAGACGTGAAGGATGGAGAGGCATCCGAGGGACGCAAGGCTGATGAAGGAGGCTAGAAGGCTAGATCTAGGTTGGCCGGGCGAGAATGAGTGCTGAGTGAATGTACTCGGGGTAAAATCCTAGAATTAGGGTTTACTGTAGCAGTACTGTAGCAGTACTGTAGCAGTCGACTGCATGTTTTAGCAGTCGACTGGCAACGATCAGACTCCTGTGCTCGGATAGTGTGGAATCGAGCCGTTGGGATGTAACGATCGAATTTCCACAGAGGGCAGTCGACTGGTAGGCGGGGTTTTCCAACCCGTGGCCTATATAACCAAGCCTTGGGAGCTTAGTTGAGGTTGACGAAATAGAGGTGGTTAACCCCTATTAGTAGTCTACAAGTGCCCTAGCTTCTCAAGAGTCCTTGGTGAGAGTTTGTGGTGAGATTTCTCCACCCACAAGGAGCTACACGAGCTAGCCGGAGGTTTTCTGGGGAGTCATCCACCGACGGATCAGGATCGTCCACCTTACGGACAGCCGTGGAGTAGGAGCTTCATCTCCGAACTACGTTAAACAACGTGTCATTGGGTTTGCTTCTTGTTTATTGTTTTCTAGGGTTAGCTTTGCTTTTGTTTGTTAGTATTTTTGTTTCCGCTGTGCACTAACAAGCATAGGAAGTGACGATTTGGGTGAGACGCTATTCACCCCCCCCCCTCTAGCGAACGTCAAGGTCCCAACAAGTGGTATCAGAGCGAGGTCGCTCTTCTACGGACTAACCGCCAAGAGAGCAAGAAGCTAGAGGAAGAAGAAGATGGAGTCCGAAGGACCACTCGGATGGGATATCCGAATTCCACCTCCGTACGACAAAGAAGACTTTAATTATTGGAGGAAGCGGTTGGAGACATGGTTCCAAATGGATTGGAACCAATGGGTTGTCTTGAGTGACCCATTTTAAGCTCCTACGGACAAGAAGGGTGCATTGGACCGAAGAGCAATCGGAGGCGGACAAGGAGGTAACGACAATTTTGCATAATTTACTACCTTCTAATATTTTGTTGAGTGTAGGTGAAACCACAAATGCAAGTGATCTTTGGAAAAAGATCATTGCCTATCATGAAGGCCCTACAAAAATCCAAGGAGTGGAAGAGCCCAAGGAGAAGGGCTCATTGGTCCAAGAAGAGAAGGACCAATCCGATGTTGACAAGAGGTCAACATTCGAGGAGGAAAAGGAAGAGGAGGAAGAGAAAGAGAAGGAAGAGGTGGAAGAGGAGGTATCATTCACATCTTCAAGGGAGGAAGAAGTGGAATCATCCACATCTTCAAGTGAAGAGGAAGAAGAGAAATCCGAGGAAGAGGAGATCTTGGAAGCTCAAACCTCCACCTCAACTACCAAGAAGAGCACAAAGGATCGCATCAAATGTTTTGAGTGTGGTAAGATGTGGCACTACAAGAGTAGGTGTCCTTCACTCAAGAAGGTAAAGGAGGTAAACCCTAAACTCACTAAAGTTAATTTAGAAACTAATGTGAGTTGTAGGAAGAAGAAGAAGGAGAAGAAGCACATTAGGTGCTTTACATGTGGTGAGTGGGGTCACTACCACACAAAGTGCCCAAGGAAAGGAGAGCTCATGAAATTGGCGTACTTGAAGAAGTGGGAGAAGAAGGGAGCTTCCAAGGTAAAAACCAAGGTATCATTTAATGAATCCATTCCGTTGACACATGATAAAAAGCATGCTAGAAATAACTCTTATCATCTTAATGTTATTTATCATGAGAATAGGAGGAAGGATAACCTTAAGGATAAATATATTCCTCCTCATGCTAGATTTGCCACACCTAAGGTTAGGAAGGTAAATAATGTTAGTTAGAGCCCTAGAGCCAATCATTTGATGATTGTATGGACTCATGTATATCATATTCTTGTATATATATAGAGGCATTGGTTTTTGGTTATTATGCTTATTTGTATTAGTGTCAGATAAAATAAGTATAGTAACGTCCTTGAGTAGAACGTTCATACCTATATCAATCGATTAGTTGAATCGATAGTGAGATGATATAGGGAACACTACTCTAAATCATTCCTAGTCGAGTATTAACATTCAGGGACAATGTTAATACAATAAGACTAGCATGTAGGTCAGCTCGATGACTTGATCTCACAAGTCATGGATATAGAGATATCAAGCTGACACATGGGTATGCATTAGAGAATGTATACTGAATGACCCGCCATGAGAAAGTATCATGGATCGTTATATGAGTGTCATATACTTTCTCATGTGGCTATTAGTATGACTATTAGTCCTTAGACCTGAAGTCACCATGGATCCCTACATAAGGAGTTATGTACTTTAGTTTCGTCAAACGTCACCCGTAACTGGGTGGACTATAAAGGCGATTACTGGGTATATAACAAATTATGCAGAGGGATGTGAGTGATGTAGATGGGATCTATCCCTCCTATATGACGGGAGATACATCGATATTCTTGATAGAGTGAGACCACGAAGTGTATGGCCATACCCAAATGAGTCAATATGAGATATTGAGCTCATTTGATTGAGTGAGTCTACTCGGAGTTCAAGATTTAGATTGGTCAGAGGATGACACGGTCTATGCCTCACATTGATCAATCTAAATGTCTAGGATAGAAGGACACTTGTCACATATTGTGAGGAGTCACAATTAGTAGTCACAAGGTGATGTTGGATCTCAACATTTCTTGTAACTTGGGTAGCAATGATGTATTGCTAGATGCCGCTCATTGCTTATGTTTTTAAAGGAGTTTATAACATTGCCAACGTTACAAGAACCTATTGGGTCACACACAAAGAACATGTGCATGGAGATTAGGTTCATATGATGAACCAATAGGATTAGATTCATATGATGAATCAAAGATTGGATTCAAATTAGACTTATTGAGTTAGACTCAATTAGATTCAATTGTTGAATGAGTCTAATTTAAATTTGATTCATGAGTCAATTTATATTAATGAATTGAGATTCATTAAATTAAAATTGACTTGAATCAAAGGTTGGATTTAACTCAACAAGGAAGAAAATTGGTCATGTTTGACTTGACCAAATGGAAGTTGAAACATCAAGTTTGACTTGATGTCTTGCCACATCATCATGAAGGTTGACTCATCCTACTTGGTATGACCAATCTAGCCACATCATTAGCCACATCATCTCCTCATTTAATGGTGTGCCACCTCATGGAGGCTACACACCAAATGCATTAATGTGGCCGGCCACATTAATGTGGGAGTTACACTAGTGTGGCCGGCCACCCTAAGTGAGGAGAATGTTTCATTTGGTGGTAATTGAATGGTGTTCAATGCTTCTTATTCTTTGGGTGCTTCTCCCTCTCCCTTGGCTGCTTTTGGTCGTGGCTTCATGGTGGAGAAGAAGTGAGAGTTGATTCCAAGCAACTAGGTGGTGTGAAGGTCACAAAAGGAGAGTACCTAGAGGAGTGTATGAGTTCCTTTTCCCTTCTCTCTTTTCTCACCTTTTAGATCCAATCCGAGAGCCCTAGAAAGTGCTAGCACACTTGTGGGTTCTCCTCTCCATCTTCGAGTGGTAGGAGACCACTCCTTGTTAGTGTGGATACCGCTAGAGGACCGTTCGCTTGACGGTCTCGAGATCCGGCTACCTTTGGACGTTGCGGGATTACGAAGGGCACGCATCAAGGGTAAATGTTTTTCCCTCGTAGATCTAAGTAGTATATCGGTTTTTGAACTCGTACAAGAAATAGTTTTTCGAATTTTGTATACGAATCTTTGCACGGATCTACGGCTTTGGGTCCTTCGGGGTTTCCGCGACGCGAAAAAGCGGTTTTCGCGGCCCGAAGAACCCAACAGTGGTATCAGAGCCACGTGCAAAGACTTGTACGAGTTAGTTTTTGGTTTTTGGAAAACAAAAAGCTTCTGTGATTTTCTGTAAAAATTCAATTTTTATGTTTTTATGGGTAATTTTTCCTTATAGGCGAAGCACAAGTGTCTCGGCACTTGTAGGCTTCGGCTATCGGGAAGAATTTTCCCAAACGGCTTCGTTTCGACCCAAAATCTTTTGGGACAGCGGACTCGGGTGCCTTTAGATTGCAACGGAGCAACTCACGATGGTTATATCGTGGGTGGGGGCGCTTCCCCTAACCCCGCAAGGGGATTTGCTTCGCGATCGCACCCGAAATCGCTTAAAACGAACCCGCCGGGAAGATTTTTCCGAAACGGCAATGTCTCGGCCCAAATCGTTTTGGGACAGCGGGTTTAGGCACTGTTGGATCGCAATGGGACCCTCGCGATGGTTAGATCGCGGGTAGGGGCGCTGCCCCTGGCCCCGCAAGGGGATCCGTTCCGCGATTGCGCCCGAAACCGCTAAACGGGACCGCCGGGAAATTTTACTCGTAAAAATTGTAAAAATTAATTTAAAATTATAGAAAATTATGAAAATATATAATTTTGAATTATATATTAATTTTGTGATAGTCATGGCCCAAAAACCCAATATGATTGGTTGTGTTGTAATTCATAATACGGCCTGCGTGTCGTTATGTGTTTGCGAGTGTTGTATTGTATTCGCGACCTGCGCGTCGTGCCTTCTCTTATATTCTTGTTGTAAATTAGATTTAGACTCGAATGTAACTCGAGTTTTAAATTGTAATGTACAAATTGGAGCGGTGGAGGGTCCACACGAGACGGAGTTCCGAGGCGGGCACGAGCAACACAAGGTGGTCAAAGGGAGGAGCTTGGAGAAGCTGTTGACCCTAGGTTGACCATTCGATCTTCTCATTGGCTTGAGAAGATCGTAGTAGGGCCATGACTAAATCACAAATAGCTTAATTAGTTAATTGCTTATGTATATGATGCATGTTTAATAAGTAATTAATTAATTAGTGCCTTACGATTAGATTAGATCTAAGTCGTGCACATGATGCACCCTTGCGATTAGATTAGATCTAAGTCGTGCACAAGATGCATCCTTTTCGATTAGATTAGATCTCGATCGAACCAACTCAAAATGCCTAACCGTGCCGTGATACCTATCACTACCTCGATCACATGTATTGTTGAATCTGCCAAAGCAGAGCAATACATATTATCTTGGTAGGGTACGGAGGGACAATCTTGGTCCTTTCTATCAACGCATGGGTGAATACAAACTCAATTAGATTGAGTATTCATAGTTACTCGGTTGGGTCGAGTCAACTATAGGCATTCTTCCAATAGTTGGAAAGATAGGTCAATATCACATCTATATTAACTCTTGGGCGTATTAGCCAAAGCTAACTCGAGTTCTAATATAAATGCGGATATTGATTCTATAAACAAGAGTTGCATAGAGATGTAATTGGTAATCGTTACCTACCGATCATACTAAGCCTTGGGCGTATTAGCCAAAGCTAACTCAAGTGTTTGTATGATGTGGATCTTGTCCCACAAGAATTATAGAATTCAGTGGGAGCATCATTTAATTAAAGACCTAATTAAATGATTTTAAAGAATATGATACTTATTTCTGCATTTATTTCTGTTGTAGAATTGCCATGACGTCGAATACGAACATTTTCTCCCTGCGATCTGTCCTTAAGAAGGACAAGCTCAACGGAGCAAATTTCCTGGACTGGTACAGGAATCTGAGAATAGTTCTCACTCAGGAACGTAAACTGTACGTTCTGGAGCAGCCCATTCCGGAGGCTCCTCCTGCCAATGCCCCGCGAGCTGACAAAGATGCTTACAAGAAGCATCAAGATGACGCATTAGATGTGTCATGTCTAATGCTCGCGACCATGAACTCTGAGCTTCAGAAGCAACATGAGTTAATGGGTGCTTACGATATGGTTGCACATCTTTGTCAACTATATCAAGGACAAGCAGGGCACTGGAAGAGGAACTTCACAGGATACCTGGAAGATCTTAACAAGAAGAGAAATAAGATTTCTACTTCAGGTATAAATGTTATAGAAGTCAACCTCTCTATTTCTTCGTCGTGGGTATTAGATACCGGATGTGCTTCGCACATTTGTACTAGTGTACAAGCACTGAGAAATAGCAGAGCATTGACAAAGGGCGAGATAGACCTACGAGTAGGCAATGGAGCACGGGTTCTTCTAGTCCTTGAGGGACTTATTTTCTATCTCTGCCTCTGGGCTTATACTAGAGTTAGACGATTGTTGTTATGTGCCTGCATTGACTAAGAACATTATATCAGTTTCTTGTTTGGACAAGAAAGGATTTTCGTTTATAATAAAGAACAAATGTTGTTCTATCTATTTAAACGATATGTTCTATTGTAGTGCACCTCTGATAAACGGACTCTATATTCTAGATCTAGAGAGCCCTATCTATAACGTTAGTACCAAGAGGTTCAAATCGAACGATATGAACTACACCTATCTCTGGCACTGTCGCTTAGGTCATATAAATGACAAGCGCTTATCCCAGCTCCATAAGGATGGTTTGCTGGACTCATTTGATTTTGAATCATATGAGATATGCGAGTCATGCCTACGAGGCAAGATGACCAAGACTCCTTTTAGTGGGCACAGTGAAAGAGCGACTGATTTGTTAGGACTCATACATAGTGATGTATGTGGCCCTTTCAATGTCGCTGCTAGAGGCGGTTATAGGTACTTCATCACATTTACTGATGACTTCAGTAGATATGGTTATGTGTATTTGATGACACATAAATCTGAATCCTTTGAAAAGTTCAAAGAATTCAAGAATGAAGTGAAAACCGACTTGGCAAGAGTATTAAGATACTTGGATCGCGGTGGTGAATACTTAAGCCATGAGTTTCGTGACTACATAGCGAGTGTGGGATTTTATCTCAACTCACTCCTCCGGAACACCACAGTGGAATGGTGTATCCGAAAGGAGGAATCGTACCTTATTAGATATGGTACGATCTATGATGAGTCACAGATCTTCCGACATATCTATGGGGATATGCTCTAGACACAGCCTTTCATTCTCAACCGAGTTCCATCCAAGGCCGTGATAAAGACACCATATAGGATATGGTGGAGATGCCCGGTGTTTCTCATGAGGATTTTAGGATTATTCTACGTTTTGTCTAGAATATTAGAAAATTTTTATGCAATTTTTCGGATATCCGAAGGATAAGGGATATTACTTCTACATTCCCAGTCAGCACAAGGTAGTTGTGGCAAAGACTGGGGTCTTTCTAGAAAGGGACTTTGTTTCTAGAAAGACTAGTGGGAGCGCGTTCAATCTTGAAGAAGTTCAAGATGCGAACAATAGCACTGATGCCTCGATGGAAGTTGAACTGGAACCACAAAGTGTTGTGGATGATGTTGTTCCACAAAGAGTTGAGGAACAACAACCAGTTCAAGTAGACATACCTCTTCGCAGGTCTGATAGGGTACGTCGTCAGCCTGAGAGATACTCATTTCTCTTGTCTGACCATGATGACGTTATGCTCATAGAGGATGAGCCTACCACCTATCAGGAAGCTGTGATGAGACCAGATTCCGAGAAATGGCTAGAAGCCATGAGATCCGTGATGGAATCCATGTACACCAACCAAGTATGGACTTTGGTTGATCCACCTGAAGGGGTAAAACCCATTGGGTGTAAGTGGGTCTTTAAGAGAAAGACTGACATGGATGGACTTATCTATAAGGGTCGCTTGGTAGCTAAAGGTTTCAAGCAGATTCATGGTATTGACTATGATGAAACCTTTTCTCCAGTAGCGATGTTTAAGTCCATTCGGATCATGCTTGCTATTGCAGCCTACCATGACTATGAGATATGGTAGATGGATGTCAAAACCACGTTTCTGAATGGAAACCTACTCGAGGATGTGTACATGACACAACCTGAGGGTTTTGTAGATCCACAGCATACTAGTAGAGTATGCAAGCTGCATAGGTCCATTTATGGACTAAAGCAAGCTTCTCGGAGCTGGAATCTTCGATTCGATGATGCGATCAAACAGTTTGGTTTCATCAAGAACGAAGACGAGCCTTGTGTCTACAAGAAGGTTGTAGGGGACATAGTTGTCTTCCTCATATTGTATGTGGATGACATACTACTCATTGGGAAGGACATTCCTATGCTTCAGTCTGTCAAGACCTGGCTAGGGAGTTGCTTCTCAATGAAGGACTTAGGTGAGGCATCCCGCATTTTAGGGATTCAGATCTATAGAGATAGATCTAAGAGATTGCTTGGCCTAAGTCAGAGTACATACATTGACAAGGTACTCCTTCGGTTTGCCATGCAGAACTCCAAGAAGGGATTTCTTCCGATGTCACATGGCGTGAGTCTTTCGAAGACTCAAAGTCCCTCTTCTAGAGAGGAGAGAGACCGCATGGATCAGATCCCTTATGCCTCAGCCATAGGATCGATCATGTACGCCATGCTATGTACTAGACCTGATGTCTCGTATGCTTTGAGCATGACGAGCAGATACCAGTCAGATCCAGGTGAAAGTCACTGGATAGCGGTCAAGAATATTCTTAAGTACTTAAGAAGGACTAAAGAATATTTCTTGATATATGGAGGCAATGATGAGCTAGCTGTAAAGGGTTACAGTGATGCTAGCTTCCGCATCGACCAGGATGACTATAGAGATCGGGGTTCGTGTTTTGCTTAAATGGTGGTGCCGTGAGTGGAAGAGTTCAAGCAGGACACGAAGCTGATTCTACAACAGAGGCGAGTATATTAGGCAGCAAAGGAGGCGATTTGGATCCGCAAGTTCATCGCGAACTTGGGGTGGTTCCTAACATCTGACCCAGTTGAGCTCTATTGTGACAACAATGGAGCTATACACAAGCGAAGCGCTCACACCAATGGACCAAGCACATACTACGGCGCTTCCATCTCATTCGAGAGATTATCGATAGAGGAGATGTGAAGATTTGCAGAGTACCTACAGAGGCTAACATCGCAGATCCCTTGACCAAGGCTTTGGCACAGAGGAAGCATGATGGTCACACTAGGTCATTAGGCCTTAGAGCCTATACTGATTGATACTAGTGCTAGTGGGAGATTGTTAGTTAGAGCCCTAAAGCCAATCATTTGATGATTGTATGGACTCATGTATATCATATTCTTGTATATATATAGAGGCATTGGTTTTTGGTTATTATGCTTATTTGTATTAGTGTCAGATAAAATAAGTATAGTAACGTCCTTGAGTAGAACGTTCATACCTATATCAATCGATTAGTTGAATCGATAGTGAGATGATATAGGGAACACTACTCTAAATCATTCCTAGTCGAGTATTAACATTCAGGGACAATGTTAATACAATAAGACTAGCATGTAGGTCAGCTCGATGACTTGATCTCACAAGTCATGGATATAGAGATATCAAGCTGACACATGGGTATGCATTAGAGAATGTATACTGAATGACCCGCCATGAGAAAGTATCATGGATCGTTATATGAGTGTCATATACTTTCTCATGTGGCTATTAGTATGACTATTAGTCCTTAGACCTGAAGTCACCATGGATCCCTACATAAGGAGTTATGTACTTTAGTTTCGTCAAACGTCACCCGGGTGGACTATAAAGGCGATTACTGGGTATATAACAAATTATGCAGAGGGATGTGAGTGATGTAGATGGGATCTATCCCTCCTATATGACGGGAGAGACATCGATATTCTTGATAGAGTGAGACCACGAAGTGTATGGCCATACCCAAATGAGTCAATATGAGATATTGAGCTCATTTGATTGAGTGAGTCTACTCGGAGTTCAAGATTTAGATTGGTCAGAGGATGACACGGTCTATGCCTCACATTGATCAATCTAGATGTCTAGGATAGAAGGACACTTGTCACATATTGTGAGGAGTCACAAGGTGATGTTGGATCTCAACATTTCTTGTAACTTGGGTAGCAATGATGTATTGCTAGATGCCGCTCATTGCTTATGTTTTTAAAGGAGTTTATAACATTGCCAACGTTACAAGAACCTATTGGGTCACACACAAAGAACATGTGCATGGAGATTAGGTTCATATGATGAAACAATAGGATTAGATTCATATGATGAATCAAAGATTGGATTCAAATTAGACTTATTGAGTTAGACTCAATTAGATTCAATTGTTGAATGAGTCTAATTTAAATTTGATTCATGAGTCAATTTATATTAATGAATTGAGATTCATTAAATTAAAATTGACTTGAATCAAAGGTTGGATTTAACTCAACAAGGAAGAAAATTGGTCATGTTTGACTTGACCAAATGGAAGTTGAAACATCAAGTTTGACTTGATGTCTTGCCACATCATCATGAAGGTTGACTCATCCTACTTGGTATGACCAATCTAGCCACATCATTAGCCACATCATCTCCTCATTTAATGGTGTGCCACCTCATGGAGGCTACACACCAAATGCATTAATGTGGCCGGCCACATTAATGTGGGAGTTACACTAGTGTGGCCGGCCACCCTAAGTGAGGAGAATGTTTCATTTGGTGGTAATTGAATGGTGTTCAATGCTTCTTTTTCCTTGGGTGCTTCTCCCTCTCTCTTGGCTGCTTTTGGTCGTGGCTTCATGGTGGAGAAGAAGTGAGAGTTGATTCCAAGCAACTAGGTGGTGTGAAGGTCACAAAAGGAGAGTACCTAGAGGAGTGTATGAGTTCCTTTTCCCTTCTCTCTTTTCTCACCTTTTAGATCCAATCCGAGAGCCCTAGAAAGTGCTAGCACACTTATGGGTTCTCCTCTCCATCTTTGAGTGGTAGGAGACCACTCCTTGTTCGTGTGGATACCGCTAGAGGACCGTTCGCTTGACGGTCTCGAGATCCGGCTACCTTTGGAAGTTGCGGGATTACGAAGGGCACGCATCAAGGGTAAATGTTTTTCCCTCGTAGATCTAAGTAGTAGATCGGTTTTTGAACTCGTACAAGAAATAGTTTTTCAAATTTTGTATACGAATCTTTGCACGGATCTACGGCTTTGGGTCCTTCGGGGTTTCCGCGACGCGAAAAAGCGGTTTTCGCGGCCCGAAGAACCCAACAAATAACAACTTAGGCAATAACACATAGGATTTTAGATATATGCCTAAAAATAGAAATGCTCATGGATTCAATGAAAAACCAAAAATCTAGGGATTTATGGAGTGAAAATCAAGTCTTGAGGACAAGACTTGATAATTTAGAAAGGACCTTAGCAAGAATGGAAAACATGCTTAGGGGTCAAAATGAGCATAACCTAGGAAAAGCTAGACAAGAGTCATCCAATGGCGATAGGGGTTTAGGATACAAACCTAAAGCCAAGGAGGATGCGACTTCCTTTCATAGGGTTCCATATAGCTATGGGGCCAACCCTAGGTGTAGAGGTCAAGTCAAAGATACTAGGGAAGGAATCCCTAAGAGTACTTTTGACAAGACAAATGTGACTAAGACTTCTAAGAAGTCTAACAAAGTCACAAAGAAGGTCGCAAGGGAGGTCATCCCTAAAGTTGATCTAGTAAAGGTGACTAAGGCTCCAAAAAGGCCTAATAAAGTCACAAAGAAGGTTACAAGGGAAGTTATTCCTAGAAGTGACCTAGAACATCCAAGGAGCACCAATAGGTATTGGGTTCCTAGGAGCATATTCTCTACACCCTAGATGGGGTTAGAGAGTGTCAACTCCAATTGGAAAGGTAGTTAACCCAACCTTTGTAAAGTTGACACTTGAGAGCATTTTCAAGGTTATTGTTAACCTTTGAAAATGAAAAAGGTTATTGGGTTACTCTTTGAGAGAGTAATATATGTGCCAAAATTTGAAGAGTTGAACTTAATCTAACTTGGCACATTTAAGAAAAGTATAAGAAAAATCAAGTTAGAATTTTGATACTTTCTTAAGGAATTAAGAGAAAACTCATGCTTTAATTAAATGTACTTAAAGCCTTGAAGAGTAAAAATGTGTCAAAATTTGAGGAGTTAAATCTAATTTAAATTGACACACTAGAGAGAAGCAAAAGTAATGTCAAATTTGGAATTCGACATTTTCTTATGGAATTAAAGGAAATGTAAATCTTAATCCAAATTATCATTCTTGGAAAGAGAAACATGTGCCAAATCTTAAGGAATTATGTTTGAATTAAATTGACACAATGTGAAAAAAACATAAGAAATACCAAATTGGGGGTTTAGTATTTTCTTAGGGTAATTAAAGGAAAATCTAAGTCCCAATGTAAGACGTTTACTC
This sequence comes from Zingiber officinale, assembly GCF_018446385.1. Classification (NCBI taxonomy): domain Eukaryota; kingdom Viridiplantae; phylum Streptophyta; class Magnoliopsida; order Zingiberales; family Zingiberaceae; genus Zingiber; species Zingiber officinale. The sequence continues at coordinate 20,648,535 of NC_055994.1, forward strand.
TTTGGAAGAATAAAATGTGCCATACTTTGAGGAATTTGTTTAATTTAAAAAAATGGCACAAATTTAAAAAGGGAAAAAGAAATGTCAAAATTGGGGTTGGCACTTTCTTGATGAAATTGGGCAATCTAGGATTTAATTTTAAGGTGTAGCTAAGAATTAAGGATACTTAGATAGATTATCTAGGTACATTTTATTTATGCTAACTTGCCATGATTGTTTGCCCACATATGCCATGACATCATATTTAGCATTCATATTTTATTATGAAAAATATAAAAATACCATGTCATGTCATGCATACATTATGTAGCTATAGCATGCCTTGCTTATTTTGATGTATGCCATTAATCATCATGCAGTATGTCAATTTCTTTGTAATTAAGGACAAAAGGCATTTATTATGTATGGAAGTGTCTAAACAAGAGGGATCATATTAAGTGGCATCTTAGATGGATTATCATGATTTTTACAATGCCTAGATAGAGATGCATGATCCCTTAGTTTAGGGCAAGACCAAATATACATCTCACAAAGAACTATAAGGTGACTTGTATGTGTTTTAATACACGTTAGATATAAGTGAGATGTTAAGATGGTGAACAAAACTCAAGATGTTGATCTAGTGCATCTTGTTGAGTTTTAGGTTCATCAAAACACATAGTTGTGTGTCTTCCAATCATTGGCAAAGCTAATGTACAAGTCATGTGCATTGAGCCCAAAGAACATGGTTGGATATTGGTTTTAAAAATGATTTCAAAATACTTTTGAAAAACCTTGGTAAAGACTATCTTTTGATAGTAATCATCATTGGAAAGTTAGACACAAACTAGGAGAAAACATTAAAATTTTCAAGAGTTTTCAAATTTGTGTCAATCTTTGAAAATAGGAAGTATTTTCATAGAAAACTATTTTTCCCTGATAAAGTATACCCTAAATAATGTCTACATGAGTTTTCATGATGAAAACAAGTATGTATTGGTTAAGAAAAACCAAAGTGAAGTTTCGGTTGAGGTTTAGTTTCATTATTGAATTTTGAACCTCAAGACTTCGAGTTTTGGTTTTCCTAATTATTTAGGAACCCCAAGTCATTGTTGGTGCAATGATAGAAGTTTGACCATATTTTTAGGGGGAGTTACTCTTTGAAAACATAAAAATCTTTTCCAAGACCAAAAGGAGGTCAAGTGTTAAGGTAGCACATGACATTGGTATGGGAGGTGTTACCAAGGATAAGGGAGAGCCATCCAAGGCCAATAAGAAGGAATATGCTAGGGTAGCATATAATTATAGCAAGGATGAGGTGTCCAAGATTAAGAAAAAGAAGAAATTAACCAAAGACAAGGTGTCTGAGGTTAAGAAGGTGAGTTTAGTAGGTCAAGTGTCAACCGAGGTGCACCGAAGTGGCCTAGCCATAGTGGATGAGTCACCAAGGGAGGTGACTAAGGTTAGGAAGAGCCTTTGGGACCCATGATAGATGGGTTATCAAATGTGCCAAGTGGTTAGGAGACAGACTTAAGCCTCTAACCTAGTGGGTTGACACAATTGGGATGTGTTTCGTGCATGGAAATATGAATTGGGTTTATATTGCATGAAAATTAGTTTTTGATGAATATATGTCATATAAACTAATGCTAGGGATGCATTATGGTTTAGTATTGGCAGATACATCAAGAGGAAGCCAAAACTAGGACTTTAGGTCAAGGTTCAATTGAACCATTTAGCTAGTTTTGAATTTTATGTAAATCTTGGGATCTGTGATAAATATATTTTTATATATTTTTTTCCCAAGTATACATGGATAAGATAGACCTCTCCACAAAATTTGGAATTTTTTGGAGGTCTGTGGAATTTTTGGTGCATTTCTGAAAGTGGGTAAAAAAAGGCTGATTTTTGCCCAAAAAGAGTACCAGTCGACTGGTACAGTTACCAGTTGACTGGTAACAATAATTTTCAGCATAGAGGACCTCTGTAAGCTCATTTTGACGAGGTCAATCGACTGCTGGTTTTACCAGTCGACTGGTAACACTGTTCATGAGCACAGAATGTCTCTGTATGCTCATTTTGACGATGGCAGTCGACTGGTACTTATAGCAGTCGACTGATACAGTCTGAAAATGTTTTTCAAGCATTAGAAAATGACCAAAAGAGTGGTGAACATGTATGTAATCTTATGGGGGATTAATACATGATGTTTATGGTCATTAGAGGTCAAAGAGTTCAATAATTTGGATATTATTGAAGCTCTTTTTGATGTATGACAAAGGGGGAGAAGTTTAGGTTTAAGTGGGAAACTTACATACCTTTGCAAGAAATACTAGCTCAAGGGGGAGCTTAGGTGAAGGGGGAGCGATTGCTCATTTATTAGCAAAAGGGGAGAAGTTTACCTTTGCAAGAAATCTTAGCTCAAGGGGGAGCTTAGGTGAAGGGGGAGCCTAGGATTAGGTTCCATGATTTATGCATGTGTAGATTGTATATTTATTTGCATTATTATTGCTATATTGTTTCCCTAACTTAAACGAGTTGCCAAACATCAAAAAGGGGGAGATTGTTGGAGCAATCTAGGTACCCTAAGTTTTGATGTTTGGGCAAAGGTTTAAGTTAGGTTTATTGTTGTATTTGATATGCATTGTGAGTGTGCAGGATACAGGTACAACAAGGAAAGTCCAAGTGTGATCTTGGCAAAGGAGGAAAGTCCAAGGATGAGTCTTGGCGGTGTAAGTCCAAGCATGTAGTCTTAGCAACGTAAGTCCAAGTGTGACTTGGCAATGGATGAAGTCCCGGAGGCGCGACCTCTTGGCAAAGGAAGACCCGACAATAATGACAAGGCCGATGGAAGCTCCAGAAGGCAAGACGTGAAGGATGGAGAGGCATCCGAGGGACGCAAGGCTGATGAAGGAGGCTAGAAGGCTAGATCTAGGTTGGCCGAGCGAGAACGAGTGCTGAGTGAATGTACTCGGGGTAAAATCCTAGAATTAGGGTTTACTGTAGCAGACTATAGCGGTACTGTAGCACTACTGTAGCAGTACTGTAGCAGTCGACTGCATGTTTTAGCAGTCGACTGGTGCAGTCGACTGGGGCGGTCGACTGGCAGCGAACAGAATGTGTGAAATCGAGCCGTTGGGATGTAACGATCGAATTTCCACAGAGGGCAGTCGACTGCATGTTTTAGCAGTCGACTGGTAGGCGAGGTTTTCCAACCCATGGCCTATATAACCAAGCCTTGGGAGCTTGGTTGAGGTTGACGAAATAGAGGTGGTTAACCCCTATTAGTAGTCTACAAGTGCCCTAGCTTCTCAAGAGTCCTTGGTGAGAGTTTGTGGTGAGGTTTCTCCACCCACAAGGAGCTACACGAGCTAGCCGGAGGTTTTCCGGGGAGTCATCCACCGACGGATCGGGATCGTCCACCTTACGGACAGCCGTGGAGTAGGAGCTTCATCTCCGAACCACGTTAAACAACGTGTCATTGGGTTTGCTTCTTGTTTATTGTTTTCTAGGGCTAGCTTTGCTTTTGTTTGTTAGTATTTTTGTTTCCGCTGTGCACTAACAAGCATAGGAAGTGACGATTTGGGTGAGACTCTATTCACCCCCCCCCCCTCTAGCGAACGTCAAGGTCCCAACAAAAGGGAATTAGGCTAATATAGGTTAGCCTAGCTTAAACATATTATCAAATATCAAAAAGAGAGAGATTACTAGTATAATCACCCTCTGGTCAAGGTTTACTAGTTTAACTAAGCTCGAGTTGGCTTGAGTTTGAGTTTCGATGTTTGACAATATGTGAGAGAGAAGTCAAGTAGGTTAAGGGAGAACTGAATACTTGTCTAGGAAAGTTCTAACTAGAAGTTAGGAAATGGAAAGTCATAACTGAAAGCTTGGCAACAGAAAGTTCTAATTGGATGTTAGGCAATGGGAAATCTTAGTGAGGATAGGCAGTGAAGACTTAGTTAGGAACTAGAAAATTGAAGTCCTAATGGGGCTAGGCAGTGAACACCTAATTGGAAACTAAGCAATGGAAGTCTGAACTGAGCTAGGCAGTGAAGACCTAGTTGGAAACTAGGCAGTGGAAATTGTGGGGCTAGGAAAGTGAAAAGTCCAAGTGGGTCAAAGATTGACCATACACTTGGTGATCAAAAGTCTAACAACATTTGGCACGAGATGGAAAGTCCAAATTAGTCAAAGGTTAATTGGACACTTGGTAAAGAAGCCCTGGCAGGTCAAGGTTAATCAGATACTAGATAACGGGAAGTCCCAATAGGTCATGGATGACTGGATGTTGGGAAATAAAAGTCCTGGTAAGTTGAGGTCAATCGAATATTAGGCAAGATGTGATTTCAGCCTCGAAAAGGCTAAACTTTTGATTCTTTCATGGTGCAGACCATTTTGGTCTAAGTTTTTCAAATTACTTTCAATTAGATCTCTATATGCTACCTGGTATTCTTATTGTGCTGACATCTCTCAGCAATACACTCGAACAAAAGGTTCCTTTTTTGGCCTGTGCATATCTTATTAATAAATCAATTAGGTAGATTGTCTAACCGAATAGGAATTTTTCTAATCGATTAGGTTGATTGCCTAATCGATTAGGTTGATCGCCTAATCAATTAGAAGTTGTTTTCATGAAAAACACTAGGGTTTGGAATCGGTTGGTAAATATATTAACCCTAAGGTCAATTGATTGAGGAAATATATTGGGACCTTTTTCGCTAGAGCATAGAATACTGTGAAATCGATTAGAAGCTAGTAATCGATTGGTATAACACTCTAATCGATTAGGCGTTCAAAAAAGAGCCATTCTATAGGGTGAATAGTCGAATTATGATGTGGCAATCGATTTGGAAGTAAAACTAATAAATTAGGAGGCAAAAATCAACTTAAGGAGAATCCATATGAAAGGGAGTTTGTGTAAATTTTCACATGTCAATTCTTGAGGGTTTAGAGGAGAAGTATTGTTGCATTTCCAACCACCAAGAGATAATCCAAAGCAATAAGCAAGTATCCAAAGCAAAGAGTTTGTAAAGTGTTGTGCTTTCATTTTCTATTAGTTATTGGTGTTGCTTGTATTTTGTTCTTGTGAGAACAGTTTGTATGAGGTTATTTCACCTCTGAAAAGTTTCCTAGGAGGGATTTTATAATGGATGAGATCATGAGAGCTGGATCCTTAGATTTGTCATCTCAAGGAGGTGGAGACCAAGTAAATCAAAGTATTAGTATTGCTTCAAGTTTTCTGCTATAAATCATCTTCAAAGAAGCAAACGAAGCTATTCACCCCCTTTAGCCCTCTACATGTCTTAACAAAGGAGTATGTTGGTCCAAATAGAGGTGATTTTGACTGAATTTGGCTAAATTATGATTAAACCAAGTTTAATTAGATTAAATCAGTTCAATCGACTTCGAAAAAACATGATCTCTCCTCCTTTTTTTATTCTCTTCCACTTAATTCATGTTCCCACTGCCTCATGCGCAAGCCTCCACGAATCGACTTTTTCTCATTCCTTTTCCTTTTTTTTCTTCCAACCATAACTTAGTTGTTTTTCTCTTTTCCTTCTCCAACAACATCTTTTTTTCTTCTTCCTATTCTCAAAAGCAGCAACCCTCTTTCTGTTCCTTTTGTTATTTTCTAGCCGATTAATAATTCTTTTCTTTCATCCTTGTAGTTGAGCCAAATTGATTGACCATCACTTGTTTGTTTATGTTGACTATTATTTTTTTTACTTATTTAGAGATATAACTTAAATTATTTCAAAATGAAATATCAATTTATTGCAAAGAAAGAAAAACATTGATATACTCTTTCTTTAAAGCGAGAAATAATCAAATTAGTAAAAGCACTTCAATTTATACTATCTTTATAATGCAATATCAATCTAATAAAAATATTTCAATTTTAAGTGTCTAAATTCCTTCAATTTCTTCTCTTAGCGATGATCATTTGTAAAATACGGCAATAAAAATTAATTAGCTAATAAGGTTAAATAGAGGAATAACCTTAACGGAATATTTTGAAATTTTTAGAAATTTTCTGGGAATTTTTTGGAGGTCGTATGGTGTAAGTTATGAGGATAATAAATATTGGGTCACGGAAAGCCTATTTAGGCTACCCCATTTAAACGAGGAAAAGTTTTATTTTTTTATTTTTTATTTTTATTTTTCCTTTTCTTTTTCTTTTTTTTCCTCTGTTTCTCACCTGAACCCCTCACCTCCCGATCCCTTCCTCCTCCTCTCCTCTACGCGACGCCGAACCGATCGCCCTCCTCAACCGACGGCGCGCACCCCATCGTCTCATCTTCTTCCCCCCGTGTACAAACCCCTCGGCCAAGGAGTCTCATTCCTTCTTCTCGCCACTGCCCGAACCCCTCCTCTCCCTCACATGTCGCCTTTCCTCTTCCCCGTGCCCTAGCTATCTCCACTGGCTATTACCACCGACCGCTTCGGCCAATCACCCGGATGTCGTCACTACTACGAGTGAGGCTAGAACAACACCGTCGACGCAATCCACCCGACGTTGCTCCTACCCCAAATCCCGATTCTTTGCTCTGCCTTGTCGTCGATCTTGACACAACGCCCTTCCCTACCGATCAACTCTTGTGCACAATATCAACCGCTGTACAACAGTCGCCACGATCGCCTCTTCCATTTGTTTATACAGCAAACTGTCTCCTCTTTCTCTCACGCCGCTGCGATCCACCACCAGCATGCCTAGGGCAAGGGGGTATCTGCTCCAATCACCATCGGAAGCTTGAGACGCTGCCAGTAAACCAATCTGCGAACCACATCCTCTTTTCCTCACGCGAGCACCACAGGCGCATCACCACTGGTTGCTTGTTGTCATTGTCGATCTAGGGTTTACGACGGCCAAATTTGAGGTAGGTTTCCCTCCTAGACCTGGATTTAGGAGTTTGGGTGTTGTTCTGATAAAGTGGATAACCAAAACAGAGCTGGGCAAGTGGTTTCCAGCAGCTACTCAATTTCGGCGGTTGCCCTACCTGGTTGAGGATCAACAGGAGTGGCTTCAAGTTGAGGTAAGGTGTAGGGAAATTTAATCCTTACTATAGCTTACCCCTAGAATTGGAATCAGGAAGATTTGGAATTTATTTTAGAACATGTTATTATGTGATAATTAGGGTTAAACCAGTATAATTCTAGCTTGGGTAGTTAATCAATAATTGCATTCGATTATGATTATCCTAAATAGGTTTGAAGATTTGATTTAGCTATTTAACTTATAAGTAATTAGCTAAATCTGTATATTATGATTTACAGGACTTTGATTCGAGACGTGCGTCTCGACATGGGATCTTTCGGATACGATCTCCATTTTTGAGGTGGGTACCCTGACTTATCTCTTTTGATATGTCATGTTGATATGCTTAGTTGATTTTTAACCAATGGTAATAATTATGTTTATATCTGCTCGATATGTCACTATTTGTTTCCGAGCCTGTTTTGTTTGTTACTTGTTTAGCATTCATACCCCTGTTTATTCTTTATGTTATAGAGGTAGTGACATATCATGCCTTATGATATACCGGACTAGTTAGATATCATACCTGACCTGTGTACCTAGATCATATTATTTGATACACGTATTTTGGTACGTGTTTTATGGAGGTAGATATGGTCAGGATCTTCATGCTTAGTGGCATGCACCATCTCGCATGATTGCATGTTGAGTGATTGGCAGCTCCATTATTGTTGAGCACATCGCTAATTACATGGATCTGCACACACAACCACTCATGGGTTAGTGGTATATCAGGCAGGGTGTGTGGCATTTATGGTCTGCTGGGCTTCGCTGGTTCACTCATGGGTAGTGGTGACGCAGCGTGGTAGCCGACAGACAGATTTTCTCTGTTTGGCTCCGTTGGTTCGCTCATTGGTAGTGTGACGCATTGTGGTAGTCGACAGAGATCCCTCCTCTGAACTGGCTCAGGTAGATGAGAGCATTGAGCTCCCCCACTTATGATTTGGGGTAGGAGGATAGGTGTATTCCGACAGCATCCTGTCCATTCGGTCACTCATCAGGAGCAGTGATGGCAGAATGCACAGTTGTCATAACCCTACCCACTCGGTCTCACCATCGTGTGTGAGATGGTTGACTGGCATCAGGGGTGACCAGGACATGTTATTTGCATCATATGCATTATTGCATTTATTGCTTGTGTTTGCTGCACTTATTTGTTGCATATTGGATGGATGCATATGATTGACATGCATACAGGAACATGTTATTTTTGGTCTGACGACTTATCCTGATAGGAGGTCCTGGTGAGTACAGTTTCTCCCTTTTTCTTTCAGTTTTGCATTGTATATTATCTCAGGATATTGTACGTATATTTATTACTATTAGTAATAATTTACTATGCATGTCAACTTGGTATTGTTGGTGCGGGAACTATCCGACGATCGAACTCGAGTTTTGATAATGGCAAAGGAGTCAAAGTTAAGCTTATTTGAGATCTAACATGTCTAATGGAGATTGCAGGAAAGTCCTAAGTGGTCTTAGGCAAAAGTCCTAGCTACGGTTAAACAAGGTGAAAACCCTAGGGGGTGGTAACCCTAGGTCCTTGGGGTGGTAACCCTAGGTCCTAGGAGGTGGTAACCCTAGGTGGAGGGAAATCCTAAGGGGTGGTAACCTTAAGTCCTAGGGGGTGGTAACCCTAGGTGGAGGAAAACCCTAAGGGGCGACAACCTTAGGTCCTAGAGAGTGGTAACCCTAGGTGGTGAAAATCCTAAGGGGGCAACCTTAGGTCCTAGGGGTGGTAACCCTAGGTGGAAAAAACCCCTAGGGGGTGGTAACCCTAGGTCCTAGGGGGTGGTAACCCTAGGCAAAAAGTCCAGTCGGTCTGGAGGACCGGACTTGCATCAGGTAATCTCTCTTGAGGGGAGTAAGTGAGGACACATTCCCCGCAGAGGGAACAGTAGGCGTCGGGTCGACCTAGGGTTTCCGGTCGGAAATCCGAAGTCAGACCCGGCAGTCCGATGACTATCGATCACTTGATTTATCATGTTTATATCTGTTCTAACTTTGTCTTGCAGGGTATGTTGTTTTGGGACTAATTTGTCTTGCAGGTACAAAAGGAACAAGCTAAACCTCGGATGAACAGTGTCCGAGGCGCCTCTATGGAGCTTGGAGGCGCCTTGGGTGCAAAATAGAAGTTGGTTGTGAAGAGGAGCTCGAGGCGCCTCAGATGGACTTGGAGGCGCCTTGGAGCAGGGCTTAGAGGCGCTGTGGACTGACCAAGGAGGCGCCTCAAGCAGGATAAGCGACGAAGGTTTCTGCGCTGATCCATGCGGCTGACTCGGGAGGCTTGGAGGTGCCTTGAATGAGGTTTGAGGCGCCTCTAGTAGTGGATAAAAGGGGTGTTCGAGCAGCAGCTTGAGACAATCAATTCTAAAGTGACCTTCTCTCGTGTGTTGCTAACAAGATGACCCAGAAGTGCTCTTGCAAGTACCCGATGACCCAAAGCTTCATTTTCTTCATCTCTAGTTGTCGGTATAAGAGTTCTTTTCAGTACATTTAATTGTAAACACTTATTGTACTCTTATCGATTTTATAGTTGTTACCCACCGAAAAGCGATCAAAGATCGCGGGCCTTGGAGTAGGAGTCACCCTAGGCTCCGAACCAAGTAAACCCTTGATGTCTTTGTGTGTGTTCGTTATTTCTTTCTATTTCGCTGCTTACTCATCGAGTTTTTCAAATCCGAAATACGTGAAAGCCATGAGCGCTATTCATCCCCCCCCTTCCCCCTCTAGCGCAATCTCGATCCAACAATTGGTATCAGAGTGGGATAGCTTTAATTTGGTACAACCACCAATCAAGCATTCTTTTCATGGTACTTTTTAGTTTTCAGAGTCGATTAGAATTAGCATAATTGTTACATTCTGATCTAGTTCTTTTCGTAATCGTATTCTTTTCTTGAAATTGGTGTAACACCACTCAAGAACGTAATTTATTCTTATTTCCATACCGCACTACTAATCTAGGATCAAGTCCTGGGACATCTTTTTATTTTTTTTATTGTGCATATTCTCTAAATGACCCAACAAGAAGGCTACAACACTGTCCGTCCCCCGCTCTTCACCGGAGAAGACTTCGATTACTTGAAGGGTAGAATGGAGAATTTCCTGAAGATTCAGTTCGAGATTTGGATGATCGTCAAGACTGGGTTTGAACAACAAACTGTTTGAGACGGCAAACCAATACCCTGCGAAGACTGGGATCCAGCATTAATCAAGAAGGTGGAAGCAAATGCCAGAGCAACTTGCACCCTCCAGTGTGGACTAACAAAGGAGGAACTCAACCACGTCGAACCTTTTTCCAGCGCCAAGGAGTTGTGGGAGAAGCTTATCGAACTTCATGAAGGAACATCCGACACAAAGGTGAGTAAAAGGGACTTAATATTTAATAAGTTATATAATATTAAATTGCAAGAAGGTGAGATGGCTACCCAACTCCATGCCCAGATACAAGATCTAGTCAATGGGCTACATGCGATCGGGCAAAAGGTAGACAACAGGGATGTAATCAGGTATTCCTTAAACGCCTTTCCGAGGAATACCTTGTAGGCATCCATGGTAGATGCCTACAAGGTCTCTAAGGACCTTTCTGTTATTAAATTAGATGAATTGTTTGCTGAGTTTGAACTTCATGAACAAATTAACTCACGTCCGACCGAGAAAGGTTTGGCTTTGATTGCAGATACAGGAAAAGCACGCGAGTCAAAATCAAAGCACAGAACCGAACTGGAGTCAGAAGAAGAACCGGATTCAAATAATGACGACGATGAATTCACTGCCGAACTCGTCAACCTGATGAAGCTCTACAAGAAAAAGAAAAGCTTCAACAAGAAGGACCTCAAAAAGGCAATTCAATCTAAGGAGGCCCAAGCAAAGGTAAAGTTCGAGGTGACATGCTACGGGTGTAATCAGAAGGGGCACATCAAGGCAAACTGCCCGAACCAGAAGGATTCGAAGAAACCAAGAAGGAAGAAGGCCCTTAAGGCGACGTGGGACGAGTCTTCTTCCGAGGAATCCGACGACGAAGAACTCGAGCATGCAAGCTTTCTCGCGTTGACAGCCCGGGACTACACCAACGAATCTGGAAGCGAGGACGAATCGGAAGTCGAGTCCGAGAGAAGCCACGAATCTGTATCCGTTTCCGAAGGGCCAAACTCCTCTATAAGTAAATGTCATTTATACAATTTAATTAATTATTTAATGCGTAAAGTAGCTAAGTCCAATGCTTGAATCAAGTCGCTTCTAAAGGAGGTAACATCCCTTAAAGAAGCGACTAATACCGAATCCTTGACTGACCCAGTTCAGACTGGAACCGCAACTCAAGTCCAAAAACTTGAGGAAGAGAATTCCAGCTTGAAAAGTCAAGTCAAGGATTTGAAAATTGCATTGGAATGGTTTACACTAGATTCCAAGAATCTTGACTTGATTCTTGGAAAATAGAAAGCCGTTTGCAATCGATCTGGACTAGGATTCAAAGCAAAAAGGAAATTTCGATCTTATTTATGTTTAGTGAACAGACCGAATAGTAAAATAGTCCAAGTATGAGTACCTAAGTACAACTTAGTTAATCAAGTTGGAGTTGGTAAATATTGAGTCCCCAAGGATCAAGTGCATTACCTTGATAGACCATATCGAGACTATGATCCAGAGGGAGCAAATAGAAAAATCATCTTAATAAATAAATAAAAGTTAAAATAATATTAATTAACCATTAAAGGAATATAACTCTAAATTAAAAACTTAAATCTAATTTATAAATTAAATAAACAAACAATTTAAACAAACAATTAATAATGTAGGGAGAGGCTCCATAATAATTAGCACCTCCAAAAATAATCTACCCGACAGGGTAACCAAAGATAACCTACCCGGCAGGGTAATTAGGATTATAATAAAAAGGGACAATAGTTTAACTTGACCTGTGGTACTGGTGAAGTTTTGGATGATAGTACGTTAGGGAAACTTAATCTATGCATGTCTAGGAAGATATGGCTTCGACCTGGTGCATTTGGCTAAGTGAAACTGACCGAAGCAACCCCTTACGGATTCTAACTAGTTAGACCAAGGTTTTGTACTAAGTTCAGTGGATATGACTACTTGGAAAACCTCGAAGGCATGGTTACTCTAATGATGTCCAGGTGACTCACCATAGCCCATAAATTTATCCAAAGAATGTCTATTTGTTGAGTCCAAAGCTAAACCTAAATCTAACACAAAGTTAAACTAAACCCTATAATCGAACCTAATTCATCTCATAAAATAATAGGGTTCCCTGATTTAAAATTTAGATCGGGTGAGATGATTAAGGATTAAATTAACTAATTAACTAATTAAAATCAAATTAACTAATTAAAATTAAAATTGACTAATTAAAATTAAAATTGACTAATTAAAAATCAAATTAACTAATTAAAATTAAATTAACTAATTAAAATTAAATTAACTAATTAAAATCAAATTATCTAATTAAAAATCAAATTAACTAATTAAAATCAAATAATTAAATTAAAATTAAATTAATTTTAAAAAAATAAACATATTCTTTCAAAAACTTATTTAAAAATTCTTTCAAAAACTTATTTAAAAATTCTTTTAAAGACTTATTTTAAAAATTCTTTTAAATACTTATTTAAAAAATCTTTTAAAAACTTATTTAAAAAATTCTTTTAAAAACTTATTTAAAGATCTTTTAAAAACTTATTTAAAAAATTATTTTAAAAATTTATTTAAAAAATTCTTTTAAAAAAAACTTATTTAAAAAATCTTTTAAAAACTTATATAAAAAATTCTTTTAAAAAAAACTTAGTTAAAAAATCTTTTTAAAACTTATTTAAAAATCTTTAAAAAACTTATTTAAAAAAAATCATTTAAAAAATTATTTAAAAATTCTTTTAAAAACTTATTTTAAAAATGCATTTAAAAACTTATTTAAAATTCTTTTAAAAACTTATTTTAAAAAATCATTTAAAAACTTATTTAAAAATTCTTTTAGAAACTTATTTAAAAAATTCATTTAAAAACTTATTTAAAATTCTTTTTAAAACTTATTTAAAAAATTCTTTTAAAAACTTATTTAAAATTCTTTTAAAACTCATTTAAAAATCTTTTAAAATAGAAAAAAATAAAAAAAACTTATTAAAAAATTTCTATAAATAAATAAATACTTTGCTAATCCCTCTAAAGGCGCCGAACGAAGATGCCTCCGCTATGGCAGAGGCGCCCTCTAGGATCGGCGGGAAAATTCCCGCCGAAAACCACTAAGGCGCCTCGGACCGAGTCCAAGGCGCCCTGAATGCAACATTGGATGCGCCTTCAATACCGAAATATGCGGCGAACAGAGAGTTCGCTGCAATTCGATTTCTCGCCCAAAACCGACGATCCAAGGCGCCTTCAACCCCGATTTTCTGCCTTCTACCTCCATTAACACCTCAGAATGCCTCCTATGTATAATCTTAACCTATCTATTGTTCGTATATATCACTTTTGTCTATTTCGTTTCTGTATGAATTGCTTGAATCAAAATAGGAAACGTTGAAACATTAATCCTACTCCCACTAGCATACCTTCCACTGATCCTAGGTTCCCCTCAGAGCGGCATAGGATTGAGTTCACTAGACATAAGTTTACCACTATTAAACCTTGGTACTTGAATAGGGCATTTCTTTACTCAGTTTTGTCAGCCTACGGTCCAGATGATAGAGCACTATCAACTTAGTAAACTGGTTTATTGCAGTCATGCAATAAATCAGGACCTATGTGCTCAGTTCTTCAACAACCTCGAGAAGGTTGACGATCTGACCTACTCCACCAGAGTTGGTGGACAGGATATCCAGTTTACCCCTTCTTTGATTTGCACTAGTCTAGAACTTAGATCATCTACATGGCCCTTTTTGTGTTACCCGGCTAGAGATTTACCATTTGGTGACCCCTATTCCCACATCACATTAGACATCATATACATGTATTTCTTTGGGGAGGAGAGACCAGAGGTTCTGACTGAATTTAGGTCACTCTCCCTTAGGGTTCAGGACTATGTTATGTACAGAGTCCTGACAATATGTATTTTGCCGATCATGTCTCGAGATGTCCCGAAGATGCGACCTTCACATTCCTTTTTCCTGTATGCATTATGTCAGCGCTTAGACATCGATATAGCATTACATATGTTCCATAACATCGTTCATACATCCAATCTAGTCACATCCCATGAGATCCACATGCCCTACTATCACATCCTGACATCTATTTTCTCGACCCTTGGGATTGATACCAACCAGGGGGCAGCTGCCCCTCTAGGACATTATGATGAGTTCGGACAGCGTAATCTCATATTAGCTCACATAGACATTACCGTTGAGGGGATCCTAGCTTGGAAAGGTAGACCACAGCCAGCCGCTGCTCTGATAGAGCCCGCGACAAACGACGAATTTGTTGCCTTCTTTGCTCCAGCTGAGGGAGAGGACTGGTTAGAGTTTACAGCCGAGGATATTCATGGGCAGCCTTTTAGTTCGGCGGGGCCCTCAACCTCGACACGGCCATCCACCTCCTTATCGGTCGAGGACCGACTTACACGTCTCAAGATTCACTCCGCACAGACACGACGGCTTATCCTGGACGAATTTCGCATGCTTCGCGCAGAGATAGCATCCTGCTTTTCCTCTCTTCGTCAGGGACAACTTGCACCCGAGCAGCCTCTTGCACCACCTCCAGCTGACGAACCTCCAGCTGATGATCCTACTCATTGATGTTATCTTTTCATGCATTGTACTTTGGACTTTGGACACAGACACTTTCATCTGCTATTCTATCATTGCCTAGTTAAACTTTTGCCTATCAGAATTTAGTTACTCAACCTATTTTTCTGCTTACTAGTTTTTGTTATATTTAAGTTGCTTAGTTCTGCACAAATTAGACTTTTGCTTAGTTTCTTTTAAAAATTCTAGAAAAAATATCTTCAAAATCCCAATTTTATTAGACTTTCAAAATTTGGACTTAGCCTAGGCACTAACCGTAGAAATCATGTTCCTCTAGTTTCAGCCAGAGCATCTCACAAGCACACTAGGTATAACTTACTTGTGTTTGAGAAACTTAGAACGGCGTGAAATGCATAGGGTACAACCTAGACTTCAGAATGTTTATTTCTGTGCATCGCAGTAAGCCTGGGCGTTAAAAACTAACATTACATTAATCAAGTTAAGTCATCCAGACCTAGTCAAATCTAACTGGATCAATTGACTTAACTTGACTAACCAAGTGAAAGTTGTTGCCCTCTAGGTAATCAGCTAGTAGCTAAATGGTTAGACATTTGACCCCAGGAACTATATGATTAATTTTAATTTTCAAGTTACTCATGCTTGGACTTTAGGACTTCTTGAACTTATGTGAAAATGACCTTAGTTGCAACTTTACAAACTTATTTTTCTCAAAAGCTTTTTAAAACTTAGTCTTTTTCAAAGTCTTTTCAAAATCCATATTTTCAAATTACTTTACCAAATATTTTTCCAAATTAACCTAAATCTTAGCTAGATATCCCTCAAAAGGCTTGTTAAATTTAGCTAAGTGTTTTTTAGCTCTTTCAAAAATTGATAAATATTATTTACAAGGTTTCCAAATTTAACTAAGTGTTTTAAAGTTATTTTAAGTATTTTCAAAATTCAATTCTTTTTGCAAAACTCTTTCTAAACTAAGTATCGTTTAACTTCTTTCAAAATTTAGCTAAATATTTTTTAGATTCTTTTAAAATTAAGCTAAGTATTTTTTGAAAAAGCTTGTTTAATTTTAACTTAATATTGTTCAAAAAGCTTTTCGAAATAAAGAAAATATCTTTTAAAAAGGCTTTAAGAATTTAACGAAATATTTTTCAACAAAGTCTTTCAAATTTAACTTTTCAAATTAAGCATTTTACAAGCTTACCTAGCTTTTTAAGAATATTAATTTCTAAAAGTTAAAAGTTTCACTTAGCTAAAAGTTTTATAATAATATTAACTCCTAAAAGCTAAATATTAAACGCCTTTATCTTTTCTAAACATTTTTGAAAAGTTAAAAACAAACTAAGGTCATTAATCACTGTTCTTTTTTACTCCCTTGTTTATTTTGATATTCGGCAAAGGGGGAGAGTAGGAAAATTCAAAACAAAATTTAAACTTTATATTAAAAAGAGCTCTTATTAAGGGGAGTCTTACATCGTTAAAAGTTTAAGTATGTTTTAGCTTAAGTTATGCTTGCATTTAAATTTATTTACTTAAGCTTGCTTATGTTTCTTACTTAAACTTTGAAGATCATTTATGCATCTATTTTACTTAACTTTGAATTTCAATTGCCATAATAAAAAATGGAGAGATTGTTGGTGCGGGAAGCATCCGACGATCGAACCCAAGTTTTGATAATGGCAAAGGAGTCAAAGTTAAGCTTATTTGGGATCTAACATGTCTAATGGAGATTGCAGGAAAGTCCTAAGTGGTCTTAGGCAAAAGTCCTAACTACGGTTAGGCAAGGTGAAAACCCTAGGGGGTGGTAACCCTAGGTCTTAGGGGGTGGTAACCTTAGGTGGAGGAAAATCCAAAGAGGTGGTAACCTTAGGTCCTAGGGGGTGGTAAACCTAGGTGGAGAAAAACCCTAAGGGGCGGTAATCTTAGGTCCTAAGGGGTGGTAACCCTAGGTGGTGAAAATCCTAAGGGGGGTAACCTTAAGTCCTAAGGGGTGGTAACCCTAGGTGGAGAAAAATCCTAGGGAGCGGTAACCTTAGGTCTTAGGGGGTGGTAACCCTAGGCAGAAAGTCCAGTCGGTCTGGAGGACCGGACTGGCATCAGGTAATCTCTCCTGAGGGGAGTAGGTGAGGACGCGTTCCCCTGCAAAGGGAACAGTAGGCGTCGGGTCGATCTAGGGTTTCTGGTCAAAAATCTGAAGTCAGACCCGGACAGTCCGATGACTGTCGATCACTTGATTTATCATATTTATATCTGTTCTAACTTTGTCTTGCAGGGATGTTGTTGTTTTGGGACTAACGTGTCTTGCAGGTACAAAAGGAACAAGCTAAGCCTCTGATGAACAGTGTCTGAGGCGCCTCCATGGAGCTTGGAGGCGCCTCGGGTGCAAAATAGAAGTTGGCTACAAAGAGGAGCTAGAGACGCCTCGGATGGGCTTGGAGGTGCCTTGGAGCATGGCTTGGAGGCGCTGTGGACTGGTCATGGAGGCGCCTCAAGCAGGATAAGCGACGAAGGTTTCTGCGCTGATCCACGCGGCTGACTCGGGAGGCTTGGAGGCGCCTTAGATGAGGTTTGAGGTGCCTCTAGCAGTGGATAAAAGGGGTGTTTGAGCAGCAGCTTAAGACAATCAATTCTAAAGTGACCTTCTCTCATGTGCTACTAACAAGACGACCCGGAAGTGCTGTTGCAAGTACCTGACAACCCGAAACTTCATTTTCTTCATCTCTAGTTGTCGGTATAAGTTTTCTTTTTAGTACATTTAATGGTAAACACTTATTATACTCTTATTGATTTTATAATTGTTGCCCACCGAAAAGCGATCAACGATCGCGGGCCTTAGAGGAGGAGTCTCCATAGGCTCCGAACCAAGTAAACCCTTGGTGTCTTTGTGTGTGTTCATTATTTCTTTCTATTTCGCTGCTTACTCGTCGAGTTTTTCGAATCCAAAACGCGTGAAAGCCACGAGCGCTATTCCCCCCCCCCCCCCCCTCTAGCGCGATCTCGATTCAACAGGTATCCACTGAGTGTTGGATTCACCCCATTGATATTACCATTTCATGTTAATGCTGTCAGGAGGTTCCAGTTGCTAGTCTCCCACCACTTTGCTTCGCGGTGGTTTTCTACTCTTTAGTCATTTGGTTCCTTGTTATGTATTTATATACACTTGTGATGTAGGATTGTACTCGAGGATTTTTATCGAGTTTTGGTCTACTACTTATTTTTTCGCTGCGAAGGTTTCTCTGTTGTGTTTTGCATTTTTCGTCGAAGTAGTGGAGTAGGTTGTTTTCAAATAAATTGCATGGTTGTGTCAGCCAGAGGCTGAGATTATACAAACTGCGTGGAGGTTTGTTTATTTCATTGTATATGTTCCGGTCGTGTTGGCCGAGGTATGTGTGGCCCTGAGGGCAATGTATATAAGTCTCATATTGTCACCCGTACAGGGGATATGTTGCCGAAATTTCTTCTGGCAGAGACTACCTGGGGCATGATATTTTTTTTTGGTATCAGAGCGGGTTTACGTGTTCTGTTTATTTTATGTGTTTTAGATTTTTGAGTTAATTCGATACCAATTCTTTTGGTATCAGAGCCCAGGTTATTCGAGTAATCTGGGTATTTTCATATTTGTATGCATTTCCGTCGATTTTCTCATTTCAGAATTTCGAGGTCATAATTGGGGACTGGACAGCGACGGAACATCTCTAGATGGCAAATAGGTACAATGTTAATTTTTATAACTTTGATATTTTCAGTAATATCTGGGACATAATTTAAATAGATATGACGAGATCTACACGTGTTCTCGCTTCGAGGCGTGGTGCAGGATATCCACGCAAGAGGACATTAGAATCCCTAGAGACGGAGTCGCCAGAGATGTCTGCTAGGGTCGAGCTTGTCGGTCAGGGACAGACTCCACATGGTACAGTGAGTGCGTCAGGCTCTCAGACTCCGACGGCTTCAGAGGTGCCTACCTCAACTATATCCGTCGTACCCACCCCCACAATATGATATAAATCTAGAATAATGGACCATGCATTCATTTGGGTTTGTTTGGTGCGGGCTTGTACCTGTACTATTCCACAAGGATAACCGGTTGGACTTCCTAAATATCCTTTTCTTCTTGTATTTGATTACGCCATTCATTCCTTTGCTTTCCCTATCCTTTCTTACCTCCTCTACAACACACTTACATGCATAAGTTATGTGATTCCTCTTCCTTTGCTTAGTCCTCCTCCTCTTACATCTAGGGTTGGTGATTAGTACAACCACTAAAATTCAGTGGCTTCCTCCACTTAGAGTTGTGCTAGGGACTAATACTAGCACCTCGGACACTTGAAATGTCTCATTCTGATAGTGGATTGAAAACCTATCTTGGTTAAGAGCAAATAAAATGCATTGTAGCAGACTCTTACCAAGTTAAGTTTCAGCACCGCTATTTAATTCACTGAGCATGGTAGGCCGGAGACTGGACGAATTCACGTGGTTACTAGAAAGGATGCACAGCGGGCCAACGGATCCATTTTTCACGGTATGGTTTTACTCTATGCATTATCCGCTGATATGCTGATAGATACTGGTAGCTCGTATTCCTTTATTCCTCGTGCTTTATGAGGGATATAGGTAGACTACCTACCCTTAGACCGCATCGACTGACCGTCTCCCTACCGTCCGGGAATACATTGGACGTCACTCAGGAGGTCAGAGATTGCCCGTGAGACTTTGGCAACATTATACTCACGGTTGATTTATTAGTACTGGAAATGGTCGAGTTCAACATTATCCTTGGCATGGATTGGTTGTCTGCATATCATGCCACGGTTGATTGCCAGACGAGGGTGGTCACATTCCGACCTCCGAACCAACCCCCGTGGGATTTCACTGGCATCAGGGATGACGGCATATCGATCATTTCTTTGATTTAGGCTCAAAAGCTGTTATCGCAGGGTTGTCAGGGATTTCTTTTATCTTTGATTAATACTGACGACAGTAGTAGTACTCAGCTCTCAAACGTTCCAGTGGTCCGAGAGTATCCGGATGTATTTCCAGATGAGTTACCAGGCTTACCTCCCCGAAGGCAAGTGGAGTTTGCTATTGAGCTGATTTCAGGGACCGTGCCAGCATCGAAAGCTCCTTACCGTATGGCACCAAAAGAGTTGGACGAGCTAAAGGTCCAACTCCAGGAGTTATTGGATAGGGGATTTATTCGCCCTAATGTTTCTCCGTGGGTTTCTTCGGTATTATTTGTCAAGAAAAAGGATGGTACTCTGAGGTTGTGCATCGATTACAAACAGCTGAATGCAGTGACCGTCAGGAATAAGTACCCCTTACCATAGATCGAGGATTTGTTTGATCAGCTCAGAGGTACATCAGTATATTCCAAGATTGATCTGCGGTTCGGATATCATCATCTTAGAGTTAACGAATATGATATACAGAAGACGGCATTCTGTACCAGATACGGACATTATGAATTTTTGGTAATGCCATTTGAGCTTAATAATGCTCCAGCGGTATTTATGGATTTGATGAACCGCATTTTTCTGGAGTATCTAGATCAGTTCGTTGTCATTTTCATCGACGACATTTTGATCTACTCACGTTCTGAGAAGGAGCATGCACAACATCTTCGCATAGTCTTGAAGATTCTTCGACGACATCGTCTATACGCGAAGTTCAGCAAGTGTACTTTTTGGCTACCCTCAATTGGTTTTCTGGGTCACGTAGTTTCCAACCGAGGTATTTTAGTAGACCCTCAGAAGATCGAGGCTGCCACCAGCTGGGAGCAGCTAAAATCAGTTCAGGAGATCTAGAGTTTCTTGAAATTGGTCGGATATTACAGACGTTTCGTTGAAGGTTTCTCTCGTATTGCTATGTCACTGACACGCCTGACCAGGAAAGACGTGAAGTTCACTTGGACAGAAGCTTGTGAGACTAGCTTTCAGGAGCTGAAGTGGAGATAGTGTCGGCACCAGTTTTGGTTTTGCCTTCCAAAGAGGACAGATTCGTACTCTACACCGACGCATCTCTGCAGGGTTTGGGTGTTGTTCGGATGCAGCATTACAGGGTAGTCTCTTATGCTTCTCGTTAATTGAAGGAACATGAGAAGAACTTCCCAGTACATGATCTGGAGTTGGCCGCCATTATATTTGCTTTGAAGATTTGACGGCATCACCTGTATGGTATTACATTTGAGATTCTCACATATCATAAGAGTCTCAAATATATTTTCACCCAGAAAGAACTTAATCTCTGCCAGAGGAGATGGATGGAGTTCCTGAAGGATTATGACTGTCCCATTAGCTACCGCCTGGGGAAAGCTAATGTTATTATTGATGCACTTAGCCGGAAGTCCAGAGGGACTTTGGCTTGCCACTGAGCTTTAGTCACGGACTTGATTCAGGGTTTTTTTGAGTTGGGCCTTGAGGAGCAGGGACGGACAGAGCAGGGTATTTTGTTTACCATGGTTGCTCAGTCGTCGATCAGGATGAGGGTCCGAGAGGCCCAGGCCGGTGATCAACACTTACAGTCCATTGGCAGCCAGATAGCTACTTTCGGGCAACAGGCAAAGTTCACACGAGATGACGAGGGTATTATATATTTCTGAGGCCGATTATGCGTACCTCCATCCCACCCAGTCAAGGAGGAGTTACTTCAGGAGGCTCATCGCTCTCGATTTGTTTTCCACCCAGGCGGGACCCGCATGTATCAAGACTTGAGGCCTTCCTATTGGTGGAACGGCATGAAGAAAGACGTCACGGAATTTGTAGCTAGATGTCTTATCTATCAGCAGGTGAAGACTGAGTACCAGAGACCTGCCAGATTACTTCAGAGGATTCCGATTCCATAGTGGAAATAAGATCACATCACTATGGATTTTGTGGTGGGATTGCCTAGGACACAATGAGGCCATGACATAATTTGGGTAGTCGTTGATCGATTAACCAAATCCGCACACTTCTTAGCTATCGGGAAGACCGATTCTCTGGATCGATTGGCAGAGCTGTATTGCCGAGAGGTCATTAGATTGCATGGTGTTCCATTGAGTATTATATCATACAGAGACCCATGGTTCACGTCCTGGTTCTAGCAGAGTCTGCAGCAGGCCTTGGGCACACAGATTCGTTTCAGTACAACTTTCCATCCGCAGACAGATGGGCAGTCAAAGCAGACCATTCAAACTCTAGAGGACTTGGTGAGGTCTTATGTTATGGATTTTGGAGGTAGTTGGTGTTAGAGTGTATACTAAAAGTCTAACTTTTTATATAAATATATAAGAATCACATTGGTCAAAAGCCTATATTTATGCTAAGTGTAGTTGTCCATTTAATTTATATTGTAAATAACATGATGTGAGGAGACACACAGAAGATCATGTTATCAGATCCTTATAAATTAAAAATAGTTGATCACAACCAAGATGGAATGGGACAAACCATTAGAGTGGTTGTAGTGTAATTAGGTATTAGTTTATCTTGACTAATAAATTACACTAGTACACTATGAGTGTATTGAGTAGGACCAATTGAGGTAGTATCTTTTTATACTGACTATATAAAAGAACAATATCTCTATTATTATGGAAGTATATACTCTTAATCATGATATAATAACAAGCACATATACTTAGTATTTATTTCTTTGATTTATCAAAGGGTGCAATTTAGCTCGTTAAATCAATAGGCCCGATAAGTTGGAAAATGATATTATTTATATGGTGTATTGTCGATAATAGAATGAAACTGTGTCCTAGTAATCTAGGTTGATGATGTTCCCTTGAGGAGCTCATAAGAATTGTCATGTAAACCCTGCAGGTGGACATAGTACGACATGACGATAAGGTTGAATGATACTACTCTTGGAGCTAGATATTAATTAAGTGAGTTGTCAGTAACTCATTTAATTAGTGGACATTCAATATCTTAAACATAGTGAGACTAACACACTCATGATAAGAAGGAGCTCATATAGTGATATGGGATTGGTGTGGTAGTGCAATAATAACTCTTTAGTGGAATGAGATATTATTGATGAACTTGAGTTGGGTGTTCGGGGAGAACACGGGAAGCTCAAGCTCATCGGGAGACCAAAACCAATTCCTCCTCTCGGTTTCTATTATAGCCTCTTATTTATAAAGTCTTATATCCACTCAAACCCAACTTCTTACCCACCTTAAGGTGGTCGGCCAAGCCAAGCTTGGAGTCCAAGCTAGGGACGGCTAAACCAAGGTTAAATGGGTTCAAGTTATGGCCAGCCCTAGCTTGGATCCCAAGCAAGGGTGGCCGGCCACATTGAATTCAAAAAGAAGTTTTATTTTGTAAAATCTTTCCTTTTATAGAGATCCATTAAAAGGGTTTAAAAGGATGATTTTAATATAAAACTTTCCTTTTTTAGATCGGTCATACAAGGAAATAAAAGGAAATTTTTATTTTATTGAAAACTTTCCTTTTATGTTGATTTTAAAAGAGATTTTTAAATTTTAAAATCTTTCCTTTTATATCTTTCTACAAAGGAATAAAAGAGAGATTTGAAATCTTTTCTTATTTGTAGTTATCTATAATGTGAAAGAAAGATTTTAATTTTTTTGATAAAACTTTCCTTTCTTGAAACCATGTTTTATTTTAAATCTTATCTTTTATAGATATCCATAAAAGGATTTAAAAGAGAGAGATTTTAATTTATAAAACATTCCTTTTAGAACTATCTACAAAAGAGATTTTTAAAAGAGAGATTTTAATTTTTATTTAAAATCTTTCCTTGCTTGAAGAATAAGCATGTTTAGTCATTAGCAAGGAATATAAGGAAGTTTTAATTATGTTTAAAACTTTCCTTATTTGCCAAGACCAAGGAATATAAAAGAGATGGTAGAGGTGCATCACCTCACAACTATACATGCATCTTCTATTCCTCTCCTCTCTTCCTTGGTGGTGGTCGGCCCTTACTCTTTCTCTCTTCTCCTTTGTGTTCCCTCTTGGTGGCCGGCGGCATATTGGTGTGGAGATCCATTGATGGTCGATTGCTTGAAGGAGAAGAAGAAGAGGAGGTTCTCTTGTCTAGCATCCCTTGGAGGAAAGTTGGTGGCCGAACTTCATCATCTCTTGGAGAAAGTTGGTGGCCGAAACTTGGAAGGAAGAAGAAGGCTTGGGTGGATTCTCGTCTTGGTAGATCGTCGCCCACATGACGCCCGAGATAAGAAGAGGAATACAATAGAAGATCAAGAGGTCTATAAGATACAGGAGGTATAACTAGTTATAAGTTTCCGCATCATAACTAGTGCATCCTTTTGTATAGATCTTGTAAAACCAAACAAAAGAGGTTATCGATTTTAATTATCATTTTTGTTTTCGATTTCATGTTTCGATAGTGTGTTTCTATTGAGGTCTCTATTGTTAAACCTAGTTTACTATGAGAAGTTTAAATATCCGATTTCTTTGAAAGGCTTTGTCTAGGCAGTGGTGGATGATCTCATACACAATAAGGTCTAGTGCCTCGCCACGTTTGACCTGGAAGTCGATCCTTGAAATAGATATTTGATCAACTTCTATAATATGGTTTAACTTAGGAAGATCACATCGGTTGAACTTGAAGTAAGAATGTTAAGTTTCGTTCCCAATTCAAGTTTAACTTCTAAAGGGAAAATTTGGATTAATAATGTTAAGCATCGTTTGCAATCCAAATTTAACTTTAGTAGAACACATGGGTAGTTAGGATAGTTCTATGCTTGTACAAATTTTTGTACAAGGGAACTAGGACGGTATTCCGAGGAGCAACCAACAGTTGGGAGGACCACTTACCATTGGTAGAGTTTGCCTACAACAAAAGTTATCATTCGGCTATCCAGATGTCACCGTTTAAAGTATTGTATGGTAGACCTTGTCAGACACCCACCCTCTGGGAGGAGGTTTGGGAGGCCCAGCTGTTATGACCTCATAGAGCTCAGCAGGAGGCAGAGTTGGTATGTACTATTAGACGGAGGATATCAGAGGCACAGGACCGCCAGAAGAGTTATGTTGTGTCACGCCCCAGAGGAGTCCCTGTCCGAAGAAATTTCGGCAGCATCTCCCCTGTACGGCGGACAATCTGAAACTTCTACATAACCCATATACCTCAGCCACAGGCGGCTGGAATAATAACAGTAAATAAAACCAATCACCACGCAGTTTATATAAGTATTCAGCCTCTGGCTGTCACAACCACGCAGTTAATAAAATAAACAACATAGTAATACTCTGACTCGAAATCAACCCTACTCAACTACACTCGTAAATCCCAAATCCGATTTTTTCTTACCTCTTCTGCCGTTCAGGCAAGCATGTAGTAGTATAAAATCGAAAACAAATCCATCAACGAGACAAAGTATATAATATCTAAGTATTCAACATCCAAATCCAAATATAGTCAAGTGAGAATCAAAAACAATACAAACGATAGCAAATAGCTGGAGGTCTGCAGGGGACTAGCAACTGGAACTCCCTCCTGACAGCATCAACCTGAAAATAACAACAATGGAGGCGGGGTGAGTCCACACTCAGCAGGTACAATTGATATGCAAAGTAAAGAAATAACACCTAGCACTAATCATGCGTACAGTCTCCTGATAAAGATAAAGGTAACTACAAACCGAAGAAGACAGGAGAGAATCTGTACTAACCAGGACCCGGTAAAAGGACAAACAGTCTGAAAGGTATAGAAGACCTGTATGCATGTCAATCAAGGTATCCAAGCAATGTGCAGCATATAAGTGCAACAAACACAAACACAAACAATAAATGCATCATGCACATGATGCCAATGTCATGGTCACCCCTGACGCCAGTCAGCCGACTCACATCAACAGTGGAACCGAGTGGGTAGGGCTGTGACAACCGTGCACTCTGCAACACTACTCCTGATGAGTGATCGAGTGGACGGGATGCTGTCGGAGTACATACGTACTCCTACCCCAAATCATAAATGGGGGAGCGCAATGCTCTCAACTCCCGGTACAGGGATCTCTAACGTGCTACACGCTGCGTCACACTACCCATGAGCGGACCAACGGAGCACCGGAAGAGCCAAACTGACGTGCTACCACGCTGTGTCCCGCTACCCATGAGCGTCACAACGGAGCACCGAACAGTGATGAAACTGGCAAAGTGCTCGACAATAAAGGAGCAATCAATCACTCAGCATGCAATCATGCGAATGGTGCATGTCACTAAACATGGTAATATACTAAACCAATCTCTGGATATATCATAATGTGCACCAAACCGAATGAATCATATCAAGGTATCTGATCCTATAAGGTATCAAACCTAGGTCCTGACATGGTAAAATATGGTTATATCACTACCCATGAGCATGTGGAATCAGGTACATATCCATACAAGATGTAAACAAACAATCAATCAACAGGTAGCAAGTATTAGGCAGTGATTAACCGAAACAAGTAAGAAACACAATTAATGCATCTTGTTAATTTAATTACTAAGCATATCAAAGACAATAAGTCAAAAGTACCCGCCTCCAAAAATAGAAAGGTCCAATCAATCCAAATCCGGACGTCGAGAAACTCGTCTCGCGTCATGGTCCTGTAATACCAACAGAGATATATTTTATTTAGCTAAAATTCCAATGATTTGCTAAATAGAATCCTTAAAACTATCTAGGCAAAACCCTAAATCATAACTCATCACATACCTAATAAATAGCTAAATAAAAATCTCCTACACTAGATTAGGGCACAAACCCTAATCAACAATCACATAAATCTAACCCAGAACCCAACTCATACCTCCGTAATCTGAGCCCCAAAATCAACACTTGCTGGCCAAGACTCAACAGGTTCTGGTGTCACTGCTTGGATCTGTAATCCAACACAGATCAAACGAATACTACTTACAAGGAGAAACAACAAGGATCCGCCATCAATGTATCATCCTATAACCAAATTAGGTACGTATCAATTCATACATAAAACACATTTTCACCTCAAATCACAGCTGGAGAAGATTCGCTGTTGCAGCACAGTAGACGAAGTTGCTGCCAATAATCCTATCCGGAGCGAGGTGGAACCGTTGCCTAGCAAGTCAGCCCTTTCAAATCAGCACCTAGACAAATCATACGTCTAATTCACAGTGTGTACATGCTCAACCATGCAAGACCAAATCAAGGCTCACCTTGGGGGGTCTGATCACCTTACTCACTATCTGCACTTCACAGCAACCCGAGGCTGAGATCCAGAGCTGGAAGGGCAGTGTAGCACAAAGGGAAACAGTGGCACAGAGAAGAAGAAGTCGGCGTCGGCACCACTTCAAGAAATAGGCAGTGGATAGGGCTGAGGTATGCAAAGCTGTGGCCACCGGAGAGAGATGGCGGTCGTGGTTTTCCGGCTAGGGCACGCGGCTGGACGAGGGCAGAGGGTGTCGGAGGAGAGGAAATCAGCGTCAGGGCTCGCTACACTGTGGTGGTCGATGCTGGGGCACCAGAGGTGAGGCGCTGCTCCGTGCGTCGCCGGCGATAGTGGCGTCGGGTCGGAGTGGCGGCGACGCTGCTAGGGATCGGCTCCGGCGCTCGCTGTGGTGGCAGGAGAGGATGCTAGGGCGCAGCCTCGGCAGGAGGAAGCTTGGCTAAGGCACGGGATGGCCAGCGGAGACTGCGGTAGTGGTCGGTGCGGCGCCGGGTGGCTAGGGCAGGGAGATTAGGGCTTGGCGTGAGAGAAGGGAAGAGGGCGCAGGCGGTTTTCGGGGAGGAGAAACAGAGGAACCGGCGAAAAATAAAGGAAAAAGGAAAATAAAATAAAGGAAAAGAATTAAGAAAAATTCAACTTTTCCTCATTTAAATGGGGTAACCTAAACAGGCTTTTCCGAGCCCCGTTTTTATCCCCGATTAACCCGTCCATACGAGCTCCAGAAAATTTCCAAAATTTCCAAAAATTCTGGAAAATTCCCTTATTAATATTCGCCTATTTTGGTATTTTACATTCTCCCCACTAATAAAAATTTGGTCCCCAAATTTCATTATCTACCATCGCAAGTACCAACAATAGAGTATAAATGCTGAACGGTAAATAAATCACATACCTCAAGTGAAAAGATGGGGATATCGAGCTCGGATAGTGTCCTCGAGCTCCCAAGTAGCCTCCTCGTCCGAAAGATACTACCATCCGACCTTAACAAGCCGGATAGAATTGTTCCGCAACTGACGCTCCTTCCGGTCGAGAATCCGTACCGGAACCTCCTCATAGGTAATGTCAGGCTGAACTGGAACTGGGATATCTGCCAGCACATGCGTCGGATCGGGTACATATCTCCTCAGCATGGATACATGAAATACATCGTGCACGCCGTGGTAGTGCCAGTCGGTAAGCTACTGCTCCGATCCTCTCCAAGATCTCGAAGGGACCAATGTACCGCGGAGCTAGCTTACCTCTGAGGCCAAATCTCTTCACCCCTTTCGTGGGTGAAACTCGTAGAAATACATGGTCGCCAACAGAGAACTCTAGTGGTCTGCGTCTCCGATCAGCATAACTCTTCTGGCGATCCTGCGCCTCTGACATCCTCCGTCTGATAGTACGGACCAACTCTGCATCCTGCTGAACTCTATGAGGTCCCAACAACTGGGCCTCTCCAACCTCATCCCAGAGGACGGGTGTCCGACAAGGTCTACCATACAACGCCTCAAACGGTGTCATCGGGACAGGTGAATGTAAGCTGTTGTTGTAGGCGAACTTTACCAATGACAGATGGTCCTTCCAACTGCTTCAAAAAAAATCCAATACACACGATCTCAGCAAGTCCTCTAGAGTCTAAATGGTCCGCTTTGACTATCCATCTGTCTGAGGATGGACAGCTGTACCGAAACAGAGCTGCGTGCCCAAGGCCTACTGCAGACTCTATCAAAAATGAGACGTGAACCGTGGATCTCTATCCGAGATGATACTCAACGGAACACCATGTAGTCTGATAATCTTCCGACAATACAGATCTGCCCATCGATCCAGGGAATCAGTCCTCCGGATCGCTAAGAAGTACGCAGATTTGGTTAATCGATCAACGATTACCCAAATCACATCATGGTCTCGTCGTGTCCTCGGCAAACCTACCACAAAGTCCATAGTAATGTGTTCTCATTTCCACTCAGGATTAGGAATCTGCTGAAGTAAGCTGACAGATCTCTGGTGCTCGGCCTTCACTTGCTATCAGACAAGACATCTAGCTACAAAATCCGCGATGTCTTCCTTCATGTCGTCCTTCATGTCGTTCCACCAATAGAAACACCTCAAATCTTGGTACATATGGGTACCGTCTAGGTGAATCGCAAATCGAGAGCGATGAGCCTCCTGAAGTAACTCCTGTAAGACCGGATGAAACTGAGGTACGCATAATCTGCCTCGGCAGTGTATAACACCCTCCTCGTCTCGTGCGAACTCGGTCTGCTGCCCGGAAGCTATCTGGCTGCAAATAAATTGCAAATACTGATCAGCAGCCTAGGGCTCTCGTATCCTCTTCCTGATCAACAACTGAGCACCCATGGTAACCAGAGTACCCTGATCTGTCTGTCCTTACCCCTCAAGGCCCAAATCGGAGGAACCTTAAATCAAGTCTGTGACCACAACTCGGTGGCAAGCTAAAGTCCCTCCGGACTTCCTGCTAAGCGCATCGGCAACCACATTAGCTCTCCCCGGGTGATAGCTAATGGTACAATCATAATCCTTCAGGAACTCCATCCATCTTCTCCGTCGGAGATTAAGTTCCTTCCAAGTAAACAGATATTTGAGACTCTTATGGTCAGTGAGAAACTCAAATGTAACGCCATATAAATAATATAGCCAAATCTTCATGGCAAAAATAATGACGACTTGATCCAGATCATGTACAGGGTAGTTCTTCTCATGTTCCTTCAATCGACGAGAAGGATAGGAGACTACCATATCGTGCTGCATCAGAACAGCGCTCAAATCCTGAATAGATGCGTCGGTGCAGAGGACATATCCGTCCTCTCCAGAAGATAAAACCAAAATCGGAGCCGACACTAGTCT
This sequence comes from Zingiber officinale, assembly GCF_018446385.1. Taxonomy (NCBI): domain Eukaryota; kingdom Viridiplantae; phylum Streptophyta; class Magnoliopsida; order Zingiberales; family Zingiberaceae; genus Zingiber; species Zingiber officinale. Next base: position 20,678,269 of record NC_055994.1, read on the forward strand.
CCGCTTCAACTCCTAGAAGTTGGTCTTGTCATCCTTAGTCCAAGTGAACTTCACGCTTTTCCAGGTCAGACGCGTCAGTGACATAGCTATCCAAGAGAAACCCTCAACGTATCTCCGGAAATATCGAGCCAAACAAAGGAAGTTGCGAGCCTCTTCTATAGACTCCGTCTACTTCCAACGGTAACAACCTCAATCACCTGTGAAACCACGGTATACTCCTACTGGTGACCGTGTGTCTCAAACATCTCACAGAAGACAACCAAAATACACACTACTGAACTTCACATATAGACGTTTTCATCGAAACATCTCCAGAACTATGCAAAGATAAAGTGCGTAACTCACCGTGGATCCGAAATAGATCACAACACCGTCAACAAAGACAATGGAAACCGATCCAAACATCCTGGGAATACCAAAATCATCAAGTCTCTGAAAACATCTAAGGTTTACCAAACCCTAGTGGTAAAATCATGACCCATAATGTCCATATCACAGACATTTCTAACCATAAGATCCCCGACAATAAGTCTGAAAATGATCACCAACGATATAAAACATCTAAGCATCGATCCTCCAGTGTGAGAGCAACGCTCCATCACAGAAAATACCACATATGTGGGAGCAACGCTCTACCACAGAAATCCTCAATATGTAGGAGTAACACTCCACTACAAATAATCTGAAATATGTATCGCAATAAATATAGGGGCAATGCTTCGCTACAAGCAATCCGTAATATGTGGGAGCAACTCTCCACCACAAAATAATACATAAGTACCCCAAGGAACCTAACTATCCAGCTAGCGAATGTACAAGATCTCTCTACCACAAATCACTGTGGTTAGCCTAGGCTATAACAACCTAGTAAACTAATCAAATCCATCATCAACTCTATCAGCATCCTAGTGGGTCATCCACTGATAGGAGAATTAGTTGATGAGTTAATCCAACAAATGATATAATGTAGACACTCCACATCCTACATTTAACATAGGTAGAATCATCATGATGCTACCCACTATACATCTGTCACAGATGCACACACAACATATGTATGATCGACATAATCCTCCAATTAGTAACACCAAACATACTCACAACATAGGTATAAATCATCGTGATACCTCCAACAATGCACACCGAACCCGTGTGCATATACCAACATAGGTATAATCGACAAAACACCTCAAACAACACTCACATGACCTATATACACCTATGCCAAGAGTATAATCAACATAATACTTCCAACAAATCATAATTGACACAAGTATACTCTCAAAACAATCATATAATGAACAAGATACCTCAAATATTACACCCAACACATCTGCACATATCACAACTCAGATTAGATCGATAAGATACATCCAATAAAACACTCAAACATATGTGCACATTCCACAACATAGTTTTTAATTGACAAATACCTCCAATAAACAATCAAACATGTATGTCTAACCACTCGGTATAATCTACTAGAAACCCACAATAATCATATGTATAAAGGTATACGACCCAAAAGATAAAGTCAGAATTCAAGAATACCAAAACACTCTCATCTTTTATCCTCAAAAATATCAGATGAATAAGGCTCTACTCCCATGAGAGCAAGTTAACATTCAAAACATCAAATCATTATTTATCAACATAGTCCAATATCAGAGGAAGTAAACATCAATTTTATCATCCTGTTAACTAACTACAACTAACCAGATTTATAAAAATCTCATAGGCACTCTAAACCATAAACTCTCTAACACCCGATGAGAGCAAGTTAACATTCAAAACATCAAATCATTATTTATCAACATAGTCCAATATCAGAGGAAGTAAACATCAATTTTATCATCCTGTTAACTAACCACAACTAACCAGATTTATAAAAATCTCATAGGCACTCTAAACCATAAACTCTCTAACACCCGATTTATAATCTGATCATCAACTATAAACATCATATCTGTGAATATCATACATGACACTTACTATATCACCATCAATGACAACCCAAATAATAGATCATCAAAATAGTTGACACTCACTATGTCACCATCAACGACAACCCAAATAATAGATCATCAGACAACCACAAACATTTACTCTCACAAACCCTTAGAAATCAACATATCACAATATCTAATCTCACAATATCATTCTCAATAATGATCAAACATGGTAACTCCCAATGAAACAATTTTCATCGTATCAGGTGTCCTAATATCCAAAAGATACGAGTATAAAAACTCTACTGGCTAAGTCCACAGAAATATATAGGTATCATCCATTACCCAGCTAACAATAGCAGAGGCTGATATGTGCCTCCATCTCCTAATAGTAGTAACAGAAGCTAAAACTACTGATGGTATGAAATGAAAAATCACCAGAGACTATAATCCTTGATCTCTATTAGGGTCGACCAAGATCAGTGGCTAACACATCACACGTAATATGACTACAACAATCAGACAGGTACTAAAGATAAAGTGCTAATACATGTCATAACTATCATAAAATAAACATCATACCTATATGCCGTCTGGAGATGTTCCGTCGCTGTCAAGTCCCCAACTTTTGACCTCAAAATTTCGAACGAGAATATCGTCGGAAATCCAAATAAATCCGAAACGGAAATCTATAACATAACCATATCGAAAATCCGAAAATGCCCAGTTTGTCACGCAAACCCGGCTAACCCGAATATCCAGAATACCAACAACCGGTATTCGATAAATCTCCAGAACACCAATAGCAGGTATCATAACCCGCTCTGATACCAATAAATTGGTATCAGATAAATCTCGAAAATCCATAATACAAAAATCCAACAAGTCTCGCCAAACTTGGCGCTCTGATACCAAGTAAATAAATAGGTATCAGGTTATCCCAAACATCCAAAATACGAAAACAAAAGATCGTAAAACTTGGCTCTGATACCACTAAATTGTCACGCCCCAGAGGAATCCCTGTCCGAAGAAATTTCGGCAGCATCTCCCCTGTACGGCGGACAATCTGAAACTTCTACATAACCCTTATACCTCAGCCACAGGCGGCTGGAATAATAACAGTAAATAAAACCAATCACCACGCAGTTTATATAAGTATTCAGCTTCTGGCTGTCACAACCACGCAGTTAATAAAATAAACAACATAGTAATACTCTGACTCGAAATCAACCCTACTCAACTACACTCGTAAATCCCAAATCCGATTTTTTCTTACCTCTTCTGCCGTTCAGGCAGGCATGTAGTAGTATAAAATCGAAAACAAATCCATCAACGAGACAAAGTATATAATATCTAAGTATTCAACATCCAAATCCAAATATAGTCAAGTGAGAATCAAAAACAATACAAACGATAGCAAATAGCTGGAGGTCTGCAGGGGACTAGCAACTGGAACTCCCTCCTGACAGCATCAACCTGAAAATAACAACAATGGAGGCGGGGTGAGTCCACACTCAGCAGGTACAATTGATATGCAAAGTAAAGAAATAACACCTAGCACTAATCATGCGTACAGTCTCCTGATAAAGATAAAGGTAACTACAAACCGAAGAAGACAGGAGAGAAATCTGTAGGACCCGGTAAAAGGACAAACAGTCCGAAAGGTATAGAAGACCTGTATGCATGTCAATCAAGGTATCCAAGCAATGTGCAGCATATAAGTGCAACAAACACAAACACAAACAATAAATGCATCATGCACATGATGCCAATGTCATGGTCACCCCTGACGCCAGTCAGCCGACTCACATCAACAGTGGAACCGAGTGGGTAGGGCTGTGACAACCGTGCACTCTGCAACACTACTCCTGATGAGTGATCGAGTGGACGGGATGCTGTCGGAGTACATACGTACTCCTACCCCAAATCATAAATGGGGGAGCGCAATGCTCTCAACTCCCGGTACGGTGGGATCTCTAACGTGCTACACGCTGCGTCACACTACCCATGAGCGGACCAACGGAGCACCGGAAGAGCCAAACTGACGTGCTACCACGCTGTGTCCCGCTACCCATGAGCGTCACAACGGAGCACCGAACAGTGATGAAACTGGCAAAGTGCTCGACAATAAAGGAGCAATCAATCACTCAGCATGCAATCATGCGAATGGTGCATGTCACTAAACATGGTAATATACTAAACCAATCTCTGGATATATCATAATGTGCACCAAACCGAATGAATCATATCAAGGTATCTGATCCTATAAGGTATCAAACCTAGGTCCTGACATGGTAAAATATGGTTATATCACTACCCATAAGCATGTGGAATCAGGTACATATCCATACAAGATGTAAACAAACAATCAATCAACAGGTAGCAAGTATTAGGCAGTGATTAACCGAAACAAGTAAGAAACACAATTAATGCATCTTGTTAATTTAATTACTAAGCATATCAAAGACAATAAGTCAAAAGTACCCGCCTCCGAAAATAGAAAGGTTCAATCAATCCAAATCCAGACGTCGAGAAACTCGTCTCGCGTCATGGTCCTGTAATACCAACAGAGATATATTTTATTTAGCTAAAATTCCAATGATTTGCTAAATAGAATCCTTAAAACTATCTAGGCAAAACCCTAAATCATAACTCATCACATACCTAATAAATAGCTAAATAAAAATCTCCTACACTAGATTAGGGCAAAAACCCTAATCAACAATCACATAAATCTAACCCAGAACCCAACTCATACCTCCGTAATCTGAGCCCCAAAATCAACACTTGCTGGCCAAGACTCAACAGGTTCTGGTGTCACTGCTTGGATCTGTAATCCAACACAGATCAAACGAATACTACTTACAAGGAGAAACAACAAGGATCCGCCATCAATGTATCATCCTATAACCAAATTAGGTACGTATCAATTCATACATAAAACACATTTTCACCTCAAATCACAGCTGGAGAAGATTCACTGTTGCAGCACAGTAGACAAAGTTGCTGCCAATAATCCTATCCGGAGCGAGGTGGAACCATTGCCTAGCCAGTCAGCCCTTTCAAATCAGCACCTAGACAAATCAAACGTCTAATTCACAGTGTGTACATGCTCAACCATGCAAGACCAAATCAAGGCTCACCTTGGGGGGGTCTGATCACCTTACTCACTGTCTGCACTTCACAGCAACTCGAGGCTGAGATCCAGAGCTGGAAGGGCAGTGTAGCACAAAGGGAAAACAGTGGCACAGAGAAGAAGAAGTCAGTGTCGGCACCACTTCAAGAAATAGGCAGTGGCTAGGGCTGAGGTATGCAAAGCTATGGCCACCGGAGAGTGCTGGTGGTCGTGGTTTTCCGGCTAGGGCACGCGGCTGGACGAGGACAGAGGGTGTCGGAGGAGAGGAAATCTGCGTTAGGGCTCGCTACACTGTGGTGGTCGATGCTGGGGCACCAGAGGTGAGGCGCTGCTCCGTGCGTCACCGGCGACAGTGGCGTCGGGTCGGAGTGGCGGCGACGCTGCTAGGGATCGGCTCCGGCGCTCGCTGTGGTGGCAGGAGAGGATGCTAGGGCGCAGCCTCGGCAGGAGGAAGCTTGGATAAGGCACGGGATGGTCGGCGGAGACTGTGGTAGTCGGCGGTCGGGCGGCGCCGGGTGGCTAGGGCAGGGAGATTAGGGCTTCGGCGTGAGAGAAGGGAAGAGGGCGCAGGCGGTTTTCGGGGAGGAGAAACAGAGAAACCGGCGAAAAATAAAGGAAAAAGGAAAATAAAATAAAGGAAAAGAATTAAGAAAAATTCAACTTTTCCTCATTTAAATGGGGTAACCTAAACAGGCTTTTCCGAGCCCCGTTTTTATCCCCGTTAACCCGTCCATACGAGCTTCGAAAAATTCCCAAAAAATTTCCAAAAATTCTGGAAAATTCCCTTATTAATATTCACCTATTTTCCGGTATTTTACATGTTGATCGAAGACGCAGACCCCTGGAGTTCTCTACTGCGACCATGTATTAGTCTCATCCACGAAAGGGGTGAAGAGATTTGGCCTCCAGGGTAAGCTAGCTCCACGATACATTGGGCCTTTCTAGATCTTGGAGAGGATTGGAGCAGTAGCTTATCGTCTGGCGCTACCACTGGCTCTAGCAGGCGTTCACGATGTGTTCCATGTGTCTATGATGAGGAGATACATAGCTAACCCAGCACATGTTCTGTCAGATATACCAATTCCCATTCATCTTGACATTACCTACGAGGAAGTTCTGGTACGAATTCTGGACCAGAAAGAGCGTCAGCTACGGAACAAGACTATCCGGCTGGTGAAAGTCGGATGACAGCATCATTCTGATGAGAAGGCTACCTGGGAGCTCGAGGATACGATCCAAGCGCGATACCCCCATCTCTTCACTTGAGGTATGTGGGTTAATTTCCGTCCAACATTTATACTATCTAATTATTGCTAGTACTTGTTGATGGTAAATAATGAAATTTAGGGACCAAATTTTTATTAGTATGGGAGAATGTAAAATATGGCAATAAAATTAATTAAATAATAAGGTTAAATAAAGGGAAAAAACCTTAACGGAATTTTTTAAAATTTTTAAAAATTTTCTAGGAATTTTTTGGAGGTCGTATGGTGTAGGTTACGGGGATAAATATTGGATCACGGAAAGCCTATTTAAGCTACTCCATTTAAACGAGGAAAAGTTTTATTTTTTTATTTTTTATTTTTATTTTTCCTTTTCTTTTTCTTTTTCTTTTCTTTTCCTCCATTTCTCATCCGAACCCCTCACCTCCCGATCCCTTCCTCCTCCTCTCCTCAACGCGGCGCCGAACCGATCGCCTTCCTCAACCGACGACGCCGCACCCCGTCGTTTCCTCTTCTTCCCCCTGTGTACAAACCCCTCGGCCAAGGAGTCTCGTTCCTTCTTCTCACCATTGCCCGAACCCCTCCTCTCCCTCACGCGCCGCCTTTCCTCTTCCCTGTGCCTTAGCTATCTCCACTGGCTACTATCGCCGACCGCTCCGGCCAATCACCTGGACGTCATCACTACTAAGAGTGAGGCTAGAACAACACCGTCGACGCAATCCACCCGACGCTGCTCCTACCCCAAATCCTGATTCTTTGCTCTGCCTTGTAGTCTATCTTGACACGACGCCCTTCCCTACCGATCAAATCATGTGCACGACATCTACCACTGTACAACGGTCGCCATGATCGCCTCTTCCATTTGTTTAGACAGCAAACTGTCTCCTCTTTCTCTCACGTCGCTGCAATCCACCACCAGCATGCCTAGGGCAAGGGGGTATCTGCTCCGATCACCGTCCGAAGCTTGAGACGCTGCCAGTAAACCGATCTGCCAGCCACATCCTCTTTTCCTCACGCGAGCACCATAGGTGCATCACCACTGGTTGCTTGCTGCCATTGCCAATCTAGGGTTTATGACGGCCAAATTTGAGGTAGGTTTCTCTCCTAGACCTGGATTTAGGAGTTTGGGTGTTGTTCTGATAAAGTGGATAACCAAAACAGAGCTGGGCAAGTGGTTTCCAGCAGCTACTCAACTTCGGTGGCTGCCCTACCTGGCTGAGGATCAATAGGAGTGGCTTCGAGTTGAGGTAAGGTGTAGGGAAATTTAATCCTTACTGTAGCTTACCCCTAGAATTGGAATCAGGAAGATTTGGAATTTGTTTTAGAACATGTTATTATGTGATAATTAGGGTTAAACCAGTTTAATTCTAGCTTGGGTGGTTAATCAATAATTGCATTCGATTATGATTATCCTAAATAGGTTTGAGGATTTGATTTAGCTATTTAACTCATAAGTAATTAGCTAAATCTGTATGTTATGATTTACAGGATTTTGATTCGAGACGTGCATCTCGACGTGGGATCTTTCGGATACGATCTCCATTTTTAAGGTGGGTACCCTGACTTATCTCTTTTGATATGTCATGTTGATATGCTTAGTTGATTTTTAACTAATGGTAATAATTATGTTTATATCTGCATCGATATATCACTATTTGTTTCCGAACCTGTTTTGTTTGTTACTTGTTTAGCATTCATAACCCTTTTTATTCTTTATGTTATAGAGGTAGTGGCATGTCATGCCTTATGATATACCAAACTAGTTAGATACCATATACCTGAGCTGTGTACCTAGATCATATTATTTGATACACGTATTTTGGTACATGTTTTATGGAGGTAGATATGGTCAGGATCTTCATGCTTAGTGTCATGCTGAGTGATTGGCAGCTCCATTATTGTTGAGCACATCGCTAGTTACATGGATCTGCACACACAACCACTCATGGGTTAGTGGTATATCAGGTACGGTGTGTGCCATTTATGCTTTTTTAGGCTCCGCTGGTCCACTCATGGGTAGTGGTGACGTAGTGTGGTAGCCGGCGGACAGATTTGCTCTGTTTGGCTCCATTGGTCTGCTCATGGGTAGTGTGACGTATTATACATTATTGCATTTATTGCTTGTGTTTGTTGTATATTGGATTTATTTTCGATCTGACGACCTATCCTGATAGGAGGTCCTGGTGAGTACAACTTCGATCTGACGACCTATCCTGATAAGAGGTCCTGGTGAGTACAACTTCTCCCTTGTTCTTTCAGTTTTGCATTGATGTTGTCAGGAGTGTTGGATCGAAAAGAATTTAGATATCTCTATAATTGCATGATATTGTCCACTTTGGGCCTAAGCGCTCATGGTTTTGCTCTTGGGCTCTCCCCAAAAGGCCTTATGCCAATGGAGATATCTTTTCTCTTATAAACCCATGATCTTTTCCATGTGTTTCCATATATGGGACTATGTTTGCAACCTTGCAATCCCAACAAGGAGGTTCTAGTTGCTAGCCCTCCACCACTTTCCTTCGCGACAGTTTTCTATTCTTTAGTCTTTTGGTTCCTTGTTATGTATTTATATACACTTGTGATGGAGGATTGCACTCAAGGATCTTTTATTGAGTTTTGGTCTACTATTTATTTTTCTGCTACAAAGGTTTCTCTGTTGTGTTTTACATTTTCCGTCGAAGTAGTAGAGTAGGTTGTTTTCAAATAAACTGCATGGTTGTGTTAGCCAGAGGCTGAGATTATATAAACTGCGTGGATGTTTGTTTATTTTATTATATATATTCCAGCCGTATTGGCCGAGATATGTGTGGCCTTGAGGGCAATGTATATAAGTCTTATATCATCACCCGTATTGGGGAGATGCTGTCGAAATTTCTTCTTACAGAGACTACCTGGGGCGTGACATCATTAGTCATCCTCTATATTGAATGAGATGCTAAGATCATTAGTCATTCTCTATATTGAATGAGATTCGAGAAAAGAAAATAGATATGTAAATATCATATTAATATACGATATAAAATAAGATATTTATATCTAAAGATGAGATTTGATCAACTAAATTTGTTAAAGTATTTAGTATAAAATTTATTATATTAAGTTCAAGCCCTTCAATTCTAATTATTGGATTTGTCCTCAATTGTAATTGTTATAAATATGATAACAACTAGGAAATCAAAACTGCTGTAAATATTATAATAATTGTATTTTCATAATTATTATAATGTGGACTTGCCATGTTCATATAATTTGCCGATCGATTCAAAATTTAATACATATAATAAGAGATAATAATATCGAACAATATCTAGAAGACAGTTGTTTCATTTTACAATATTGATGGGATGGGTAGCTCTTTTAATTTTTATCCTAAAAAATATATGAACATCAAAAGGTATCTTATTATAATTTTATTTAGGTGCTTTTTAAAACAAAATAACCCCTAATTTATTTTCTTATCTCTATTATAATAACTTAAATTAAATTTAAACTATTTTAATTAAATTAATAAATACTATTTAATATAATAATATTTATTATAATAAGTAGTAGGGTTTATAATGTAAAATTTAGGGCTATGATTTTAATCAGTACAATAATGCTAGTACGAAGATATTTTTAGAAGAAAAAAAATATGTTGGAGTTATTTGAATATTGTTTTTTAAAAACGAAAGATGTAAATAATTGAGGCGGCGGCAACGAAAAAAGCGGAAGGCATTTAGAAAGAGAGAGATTGCGCCGAGGATTTGTCATTTTCTCAATATACACGTGGCATTTTAAGAAAATTAAAATGCCTCTTAAATTTTGAAAAACTCTGGTTGTTAATTTTACTCAACAACCACTCACATTATAAAAAAGTATGGGGCAAATTAAGAAAGGACGACTTGAAATTATAAAATTTTTAAAAGAAGTATTTAACTTTGAGATTTTGTAAATGATGTATTTATTTTCTATTTTATGTTTCTTATTAATTATTATTATTGAATTTCAAATAACAATATTATTATAGTGTAATATTTTAATGCGGCAAAAAAATATAAAAAATGATTCCTTCGTCCCGTGCTTTATCAATTCATCCCTAAATTAATATAAAGAAATTAAATCATAGATAATTATTAATCATTAGTATAGTACATCAAGTTTCGACCACATAATCTAATATATTAACACTATATGTCTTAACTACTGCACCACCAACCCAAGGAAATTATAGTATAATATTTTAATGAATCATATCATATTGGTATTTGATTTTAATTTATTAGAGTCCTCTCGGGATGATGTAGTAGTTTAGACATAGAGCATTGTCATATGAAGTAAAAATTTGATATGTTCGAATATAATTTTATCATCGATCTATATTAATGATTAGTAATTATTTATAATTTACCTCATCTATATTAATTAAAGAATAGATTGACCTAAATGTCAGGGACGAAGAAACAATCAATATGATGTTAATTTTTAAATTTTAATAATATATAGATATTATTTTTTGAAATTACATCGTAATGACACCGTTCTTTAAATGCTTCATCGTAATTAACGGAGTGACAAAAAATAAATAAATGTGTCTTTAACAGGTACATGTGCTTTTTAAAAATTTCATAATTTTAAATACATTTTTTTAGTCAATTGTCGAAAAAGTACTCGTCATCTTATTAATGGTAAACCATTAGCGTCACGCCATTGGAGTGAAACTTATTACCTTATTAAGAAAATTAACGGTGTGAATGATTTGAAGATAATAGAAATTTGTAGACTTTGTAGTCATTTTAATAATTTAAAAACTTGAGAGGTCTTTTTATTTTTTTAACAGATAACTGAAGATTGAAATAAAGTGGTCCATTGCTACGGAGGTCAGATTTTCTGGTCCAGAAAATTTTGGATGAAAAAAGATCCTCTTTATTTATTGGGTGGATGAATTAGACCCCACTTCTTAAACAGATGGGATCCAGTTCATCCAATCAATGAATAAATAAGGACCAAAAATGATCCAGAGATTCTGGACCAGAGGATCCCTGTCTATTGCTACGGAGCACTCTAGTCTAGTCTACATTCTTTTCCGTATCGTATCGAATCAAATCAATTATAAATATATTTTTTAATTTACATGAAATATTCAGATCTTCTAACTAATTAATTCTGAAACATTCGTAAATCGTAATTGACCTCCCAGATTTATCAGGAGGAAAATTATATACTATTTTACTATCTTATTATTTAATAATTAGGAATTTAAACTCTCAAATAATTTTTTAAGTAATTAATTTGATAAAATTCAAAATTAAATTATACTTTCTCTTTTCTGCTTATTATTTCAAAACTTATTAATAATTTCAATTTCTTATTCTTTTTAAATATAATAAGTTAATTTTTACTATTTATATCATTTTTTTCACCGTTTCAATCCTCACTAGTTCTTCATCATTCTCTCCTCGCCTCTTCCATTCTAATTTTTACTATAATTTTCTCCTTTTTTATCATTTTTATATCACAATACATCAATTTACTTGTTTCAACTTTTCTACATTCGATACAACCACATCAATTTATCTATATCTCATCAAATTTTTGAGAAAAAACATAACTGTATCTATCAATCTCTATATTTCATCAGTTATCTATCGGTGGTGACATAAGACATTCTCATCAAATATATATATATATATATATATATATATATATATATATATATATATATATATATATATATATAACTTGAGATGTGATTAATAATCTAATTTCTATTTTATTTTTAGATTAAAATTTTTATAGAATAAATCATACTAGTATTGAATAATATTATTTAATTATTTGACAGTAAAAATTTATTTTATATAATTTATATGTATTTACGTAGTATATGTTGGGATCTTAGATGGCTAGAGGGGGGGTGAATAGCCTCTTAAAAACAAAAACAAAATTTCTACACAGAGATTTGTTAGCACAGCGGAAATAATCAAAACAAACACTTATGCAAAGAAGAAAACACACCACCACTAACACAATGATGTACGAGGTTCGGGGATAACTTGCCCCTACTCCTCGGTGTGTTGGTAAGGTGGACGATCCCTTGATCTTTCGGTAGATCAACCCCCGGACAGATTCCGGCTAAGTATTTCTCCTTCTCGGTGGAGAAACCTCCCACAAAGTCTCAAAACAGATTTAGAATGAAGCACAAGACTTAGACTTACAGAATTTTGTGGCTACAATGAATGCACAATCAACTTACAGCCACAATGAATGCAGAGAGTGAAGAAGAAGTAGATTCACAGCCAAGAACTTCACAGAACACCCTTGCTTGAACGTCGACAGAGAGTTTGCTACCAAAGAAAGAATTCTACTCAAACCTCTCTTCTACCTCCTTCTTATTTCTCTGCTCTCTTGCTGTCTTCAGCCAGAGCCAAACCACTGCATCGAATCACGTCAACCAGTAGCGTATCACTGTCGCCGAACCAGGCGTCGCCAATCACGCTTCTTCCTCATCTGATTATCTGAGCTCACACCAATACCATCCTTGGTCTTCACTAGTGTCTCTGAGCTCGAACCAATAAGGAAGAGTCAAGCTGATTGCAGCCAGTGAGCCAACTGAACAAGCCAGTGAACGTTGACGCTTCTTTTGCACAATTTGCAGTGATAACCAGTGGAAAAACCATTTTGTTTTATTCCTTTGATAGTCATTGATTTGAATTCAAGCATCACCATGGTACCTGCAACCTGTTACTCAAAAAGCTCACAAGCAGATGTTAGATCAGACGCATCAGAAACGAATCAGAAATCAGCAGAAACTGACAGTGTGTGCAGACAGTGTGGTGGATCGGTCAGCGGACCGATCCACACCTTTGGATTGATGTCTGATCGGTCGTGAGGACCGATCAGGGTATGACCTGATCGGTCTGCAGACCGATCAGGGATTAATGAGTGCGGTTCCTTGCACTCCTGAGATCGTCACCTGATCGGTCTCAAGACCGATCAGGGTTCATATGGATCGGTCCACGGACCGATCCACTGCCTTTTTCTTTCTCGCGACATCATCTCCTGATCGGTCTACAGACCGATCAGATTACACTCAGTAGGCTACTGAGTGTTTCCTGATCGGTCTACAGACCGATCAGATTACACTCAGTGTGCTACTGAGTGTTTCCTGATCGGTCGCCAGACCGATCAGCAAACATAGTTTCACCAGATCGGTCTGTGCACCGATCAGGCAATCAAAATCCCACTGGATCGGTCTGTTGACCGATCCAACGCCCATGTGATATTAGGATTGGTCTTGAGAACGAGCTACCGAGCCCTCTCTGACCTAGTCCGGAGAACGAGCTACCGAGCCCTCTCCGACTTCGTCCGGTCCAGAGAACGAGCTACCGAGCCCTCTCTGACCACTCCGTGCCAAGTCTCCATACTTGGACTTTTCCCATGCCAAGCTCCCTGCTTGGACTTTTCACCAGATGTCTGGTCAACCTTGACCCATCTGGATTTCCCTTGCCTGGCTTCACTCACCAGGACTTTCCCTCCCAACGGATCAACCTCGATCAGTAGTCAGTCTGAGTTTGATTAATATCTGATACAAACTTAAATCAGTGTCAACATCAAAACAACAGCCAGGTCAGACTGTATCAACAATCTCCCCCTTTTTGTTGTTTGACAACACGATTTAAGTTTAGATCAGAATTGTTCAAATTTTCATAATTTTAGGGGAATCAAGATCCTCCCCCTAAGACGGATACCACATTATGTGAAGGTCTTCTAAAATCAAATTTGCATTCATCTAAACCTAGTTATCTTCTCCCCCTTTGTCAAACACCGAAAAGGTGCGAATAAGGTAAGATAACTTAAAGAACTCCCCCTTAACCCTTACTGTCTGTTTCTTAAAGCACTTAGAATTCCCTCTAAGTGTATTATGAGACAGTAATAAGGAAATAAAAGACAAACAAGACATGCAAGTGAACAGCATATTAATAACCGATAGAAAATGAAACATAATAAAGTGCAAGCAAATATAAAGCTGAGTAGCATAAATACATGAGTAGCATCAGAAGTGCAAACATCCAGGTCAGACATAAAGACTAACAAATAACATCCAAAATACAGACAGACAAGGTGACACACAGACTATATCAATCAACGTCCTCAACATGAGGAGCATCATCATCATCGGCAGGAGGGGTGAAATCCTGAGGCGGCACGCTGGAGGATGGATAGCCTGGGTATGACTGCGGAGGCGGGTAGTGTGCCATCCATCCGAATAGCAACTGCTGTGTCACCACCTGATGACTGCGCATATCATCGAAACACTGGTCAATATGCCCGTGCAGGTCATCGTAGCGCTGGTCTATCCGAATACGCAGGCCATCCAGCTCAGCAGATATCATCTCATCGTGCTGATCAAAGCGGCTCTCCAGCTCGGCGATCTGCCAGCGCAGATCAGGATCCGCCTCGCCATATGCAGCAGCAGCAGCAACCTGTCGTCGAGGTAACTCACCTAGTGCCCTCCCATCCTTCCACCTAACCGCCCCAGCCTGTCCTAAGATTCCAGACTTGGAAAACGCACGTTTCCCAAGTCGACAATCCTGCCTAACCATCTTTACTATCCTCCCCTTAGAGACGTCAATACCCAGGGTCTCAAGCTAGTCAGTAATCACATGCCCAAAAGGCATATAGATGGTGTAACCGCTTAGCTCGCTATGGGATATGATAGAAGTATAGACACTCGACATGATATCAAAGTCAAGATGCCTACGCAACCCATAAAGTATCAGACAATGATACGGTCGAATCTCTGCCAATGGTTTAGAGGTAATAGATAGAAGACAGTTTGTGACAATTTTGAAAAGAATGTAATCAGGAGCAGAAAGGCCAAGGGCTGCAAATGTAGGAAAATCGACATCTAACTCATCTAATCCATCCGGTCTCGGATGTCCAAAGAAGTACTCATAAATCGAGTCAGATGAGACATCAAGAGGATGAGGCACGGGTTCAGGCAAAGCAGGATAGAATGAGAACACCGTCCCCGAACACATACGACAGCCTAAATAACCAAAGAAAGCAATTAAGTTGAAATCAACGTTTTGCTTAGCCACTCTTGATCTATAACTACCATCAATAGTCTGATGAAGGTTGTTATAGAATTCAGAAACTAAGTCAAGGTTGATATCCCTCTCTAAATATACCAGGGAATCAAGTTTATAGTAGGCTATGGTCTCCATAATCCCTGGACAAAACTCATTCATGTAGTTTTTATCGACTGATCTACATGGGAGCAACTTGAAGGTCCTTTCCTTAAAGGATTTTTCAAACTGTTGGTTGGGGAATCTCCCCGAACTGGACGGTTGAGGTCGAGAGGGAGCAGGAGCTTTGGATTTATCTTTGGACTTGGAAGTACCCTCACCTACTGGTTTCTTTCTAATGGGACACAATGGGAAAAAGAAGAGCACAGGAGCCACCCGAAACACAAAGCCACAGATATGTGAGAAATGAAATCGAAATGCCAAAGTTCTAGAGAAATAGGAGTTACCTTGGTGCCATTGAACTCTTGGCTAGAGCTTCGGAGAGCTAGAACTGCGACTAGTGTTCCGGCGTGCAAAGAGAAGAGAAAGGGTGAGCTGGTGGGAAGAGTCGGCTAGGGTTTCACGTGAATGAAGAAAAGAAGGGATCGGGAGGTTTTAAGGGTTTAGATGGGTGTACAGTGAAGAAATGATCGGACGGTTGTCCGATCAGAAGGTATCAGAAGCCTCCTGATCGGTCTCCAGACCGATCTAGGAATATCCTGATCGGTCCACGGACCGATCAGGAGACGATCGGTGGCTTTTGTGCCGAATTGATCTGATCGGTCTCCGGACCGATAGGGAACTCTCTGATCGGTCTGTAGACCGATCAAAAAGGGATCAGTAGCGGGCTCGAGTGTTCCAGGCTGACCTGATCGGTCCGTAGACCGATCAGTGTCTGATACTAGTATCTCCCGTAATTTCAGTAACTGAAAATAGTAATTTCAGTAACTCGTGTTCGATAATTCGTGGAAGTTTCTCTAGGAAAACTTCCAAGTTCAGAGCCTAGAACCTGGAGGATCTACAAGCATAACTCTTACCTAAAGGTTATGGTCTGAACTTGTTTATGGCCTTAAGGTTGCAGACATTTAGAAAACAAACAACTTAAGGCCTGTAAATTGAAATTTTTCACCTTTGTTATGTACAGTTTCAAGTTTGTCAAAATATATTCAAAATGCTAGAATTACTTCAATAGCCTGTCTTATTTTTCATTCAAAATCATGAACAGCCATATCAAACAACCCATTAATCAAAATCAGATCAAATCTAGGCAAGGGCCCAACCAAGTTTCCTTGGTTGGAATATATGAGTAAGATCTAGGAGTCAAATACACATGAATTATGTAATGGCCTTCCCCATACTCAATTTATGTCTCTTCAACCTAATTATTCAAGGGATGCATGATACATTTTGAATAATTTGGTTGATCCTAGCATCTCACCCCATTTCTAGCAAGCAAAAACATTTTGTTCAACCTTATAGTTTGTGTGAGATGTTCCCAAGTTGCCTAAAATCATTCCCAATTTCTCTTGTCATTTTAATTGTCCTTATTGATCATGATGAAGTCCTAAGGACCTAATGAGCCAAACACATCCCCAACTCCCTCCTTAAATGACTAAATTCATTTTCCGGAAGGGGTTTGGTGAAAATGTCGGCTAGGTTTGACTTTGACTCCACATATGTGAGCACAATGTCACCCCTAGCTATGTGATCTCTAATGAAGTGATGACGCACTTCAATGTGCTTGGTCCTTGAATGATGGACTGGATTTTTAGTTAGGTTGATCGTGCTAATGTTGTCACATAGCACTTGTACACCCTTATAAGAAAGTCAATAATCCTCTAGGGTGTGTATCATCCATAACAATTGTGATACACTCTCTCCCATGGCAATGTATTCAGCCTCGGTCGTGGAGAGAGCAACACAATGTTGCTTCCGACTTGACCAACTAACTAATGATGAACCTAAGAATTGACAACCCCCACTAGTGCTTTTCTGATCCAATTTGCACACAGCATAATCGGAATCGGTATAGCCTACCAAGTCAAAAGACTCTGTACGAGGGTACCATAGACCTACTCGAATTGTGCCCTTAACGTATCTCAATATTCTCTTAACTGCAATTAAATGAGATTCCTTGGCACAGACTTGATATCTAGCGCACATGCCCACAGCAAAAAGTATGTCAGGCCTACTAGCTGTGAGATATAGAATACTACCAATCATGCTTCTATACTGCGTTAGATCAACTGGTTTTCCACTCTCATCATTGTCAAGGCGAGTGTTTGTCGCCATAGGAGTGGATACTTCCTTAGAGTCACTCATGTTGAATTTCTTGAGCATCTCTTGAGTGTATTTCGTCTGATGGACATAAATGTCATCTCGAGTTTGTTTGATTTCAAGCCCAAGGAAGAATGTCAATTCTCCTACTAGACTCATCTCAAACTCACTCTCCATGTGAGAAATAAAATCATTCAAATAGCCCTTGTTATTTGAGCCACAAATTATGTCATCGACATATACTTGGGCTACAAAAATATTTTCACCATCTCTACGCAGAAATAGTGTTGGGTCTATTTGGCCTCTCACAAAACCCTTTTCTAGTAAATATGTTGACAACCTTTCGTACCAAGCTCGTGGTGCTTGTTTAAGCCCATAAAGTACTTTCTTGAGTTTGTACACGTGGTTTGGAGCTTCGGTATTCACAAACCCCGGTGGTTGTTCAACATAGACTTCTTCTTTAATAAAACCATTTAAGAAGGCAGATTTAATATCCATTTGATAGAGTTTGAAACCTCTATGTGCAGCACAAGCTAGCATCAAACGAATGGACTCTAATCGTGCCACGGGAGCATAAGTCTCATCATAATCGAGACCTTCGACTTGACTATAGCCCTTGGCTACAAGTCTTGCCTTGTTTCTTACAACTTCTCCCTTTTGATTTAACTTATTTTTGAAGACCCATTTAGTTCCAATAATGGTGGTCTTTTTCGGTCTAGGAACCAAGTCTCACACTTGGCTCCTTTCAAATTGACCTAATTCGTCTTGCATAGCTATGATCCAATCAGGATCATGCAATGCTTCATCAACTAGTCTTGGTTCAATCTCTGAAATCAATGCGACTTCATTAGACTCATTTCTAAAGAATGACCTAGTCCTAACCCCTTGTTGGATATCTCCCACAATTTGGTCTTGGGGATGACTAGTGGTTATCCTAGATTGTCTTGGTGTTGGTGGTGCCTCATGAATGGTCTCACTAGGCACAGGCAAGGACTCAATATCAGGCAAGGGATCAACCGGAGCCCTTTGTTGCCTTTGCTCATCGTCATCAGAGTCAACCTCGACTCTTTCTTCATTTTGATCATTCAAACTTAGATTTCTAAGTTCAAATTGAATTTCTCCTACATCCCTTGATTGATCATTTGAGTTGGGGATTTCTTCAAACGCTACATCTGAGGACTCTTCAATCAATTTAGTCCTATTGTTGTAGACTCGATAGGCTTTGCTGGTGAGAGAGTACCCGACCAGTATCCCTTCATCAGCCTTAGCCGTGAACTTCCCAAGATGATCCTTTGTGTTCAAGATAAACACCTTACAACCAAACACCCTAAGATGTTTAATTGTAGGGGGTCTCCCAAACCAAAGTTCATGGGGGGTCTTTCCTAAAAACCTATGTATCAATATTCGGTTTTGCACATAGCATGCTGTATTTACAGCTTCAGCCCACAAGTAACTCGGTAGTGAGTACTCATTAAGCATGCTTCGTGCAGCCTCTTGCAAGACTCGGTTCTTTCTCTCCACAACCCCATTTTGCTGTGGGGTCCTTGGAGTTGAGAACTCATGTCTATACCCTTTTGCTTGACAAAATTCTAAGAACCTATGGTTTTGAAATTCACCGCCATGATCACTTCTAATGGTTTTAATTGTTGTTGATTTTTCATTTTCAGTTCTTCTACAAAAAGAAATAAAAATATCTATGGTTTGATCCTTAGTTTTCAAAAAGAAAGTCCATGTGTATCTAGTAAAATCATCAATAATTACTAAACAATATCTACTACCATTCAATGAAATAACATTGTTACAATCAAACAAGTCCATATGTAATAAGTCTAAGGCAGTAGATGTACTCACAGTGCTTTTACCTTTATGAGGTGCTTTTGTTTGCTTACCCATTTGACATGCATCACATAGTTTGTTCTTTTGGTACTTGATGCTTGGTAAGCCTCGTACTAGTCCTTTGTTGGCCAACTTCCGAATGTTCTTCATGTTTACATGTGCCAACCTTCTATGCCAAAGCCAAGACTCTTCTTCTTTTGACATGAAACACTTAATCAAAGCATTAGTAGCACTTTTAAACGATACTTGATAAATATTATCAACCCTTGTGCCTACTAGTACCGTGTCAAGTGTGTCAATGTGTTTAACCAAACATTGACTTGAATGAAATTCAATTGTGTAACCCGTATCACACAATTGACTGACACTTAGGAGATTAAAAGTCATCCCCTTGACTAGAAGGACATTCTTGATATGGAGACATTCGGATATATGAATGTCTCCAACTCCTACAACCTTAAGGCTACCATTATTACCAAAAGACACATTACCTCTACTTTTGTTTTGAATGGTTGTAAACAGTGATTTGTCTCCGGTCATGTGCTTGGAGCATCCACTATCAACAAACCAAGTTGATAGATGCTCCCCTCGACCAAT
This sequence comes from Zingiber officinale, assembly GCF_018446385.1. Classification (NCBI taxonomy): domain Eukaryota; kingdom Viridiplantae; phylum Streptophyta; class Magnoliopsida; order Zingiberales; family Zingiberaceae; genus Zingiber; species Zingiber officinale. The sequence continues at coordinate 20,698,334 of NC_055994.1, forward strand.
GCCTACAAGACACGGAAGATAGAGGTTTTAGGTACCCAAATCTTGGGACCTAATGCTTCTACAACGAAAGACCTAGGAACTCATGCCTTGGTCATACCTTTCCTAGTTCCATGAGCCCTAGAAACATGTAATCTACTATCTTGAGTTCTAGACATTAGAGAAATGAAACTCGACTCCTTGGGTTGATACCCTAGCCCGACCTTGTTGTAGACTGCCCTTTGGGCATTTAGAATCATGTCTAGAGTCTTAGAGCTAGTTGAGAACTTCTCAAGCATTTTCTTGAGTTTCTCAACCTCACCCTTTAAAGCCTTGTTCTCATCCTCAAGGACTTCTAGATGTAGGTCATCGACCTCATCTTCCCTAAGGGTCCTTAAGGTTTTACTTCTTCTTTTAACAATTTATTTTCTGTTTTTGACTTTTTAAGCAATGTAGATAAATGAGTGATAGTCTTATAACACTTTTCTATATGAGAAGAGGTTACCTCTTCATCATCCGACGATGATGAAGCCGCGGTTGAGGCGTCGCTCGAATCTCCCTCACTTCCGGAGTCCGAAACCTCCCTTGCCATGAGTGCTAATTGTCGTGTGCTCTTTTCCATCTTCTCTTCTTCCTCCGATGAGCTTGATGAGGACTCATCCCAAGTGGCCTTGAGAGCCTTCTTCTTCTTGGCTCTTTCCTCCTTCTTTTTGGCTCGTTCCTCCTTCTTCTTAAGTTTTGGACACTCACTTCGATAGTGTCCCTTTTTGCTGCACTCATAACATGTAACATTAGTTTTGTCAATATTTTGTTCACTAGGTTTACCTTTTCCTTTGTATCTCCTGCTCCTTCTCATGATTCTTCTTACGAAATTCGCCATCTCACTTGATGATGATCCACTTTCATCATCGGATTCTGAGGAAGAGGTGGATGAGGAAATCTCCTTTTCTTTCTTCTTTTCCTTCTTCCTTCTTCCATCCTTGCTCTTTGGTCCTGCAAACAAAGCAATACCCTTCTCTTTTTGACCTTTGTTAGCAAGCTCATGAAGTTCCATCTCACAGAAAAATTCATCTAATTTAACAATGGAAAGATCCTTGGATACCATGTAGGCATCTACCATAGATGACCACAAGGCATTCCTAGGAAAATCTTTTAGAGCATACCTTACTAGATCACGATTCTCCACTCGTTCGTCCACAGAGTGTAGACCGTTGATGATCTCCTTGAATCTCCCATGAAGTTCACTTACCGTTTCACTGTCCTTCATGGTTAGATTTTGAAGCTGATTCAAGAATAGGTCCCTCTTGGCAATCCGAGAATCTCGAGTTCCCTCTTGGAGCTCGATGAGTTTGTTCCATAGGTCTCTTGCACTCGAGAACGGACCTGCCTTGACGAGTTGGTCCTTGGCGATTCCACATTGCAAGGTGACCATAGCCTTGGCATCGGCTTGTGCTTTGCGTTGTTGTTCGGTAGACCACCTAGACGAATCAAGTTCCTTACCTTCTTCATCTTTTGGTGGTGTAAAACCCTCCTTGATGAAAAACCACATGGAGATATCGGTCTTGAGGTAATACTCTATGCGGCTTTTCCAGTATTGGAAATCTGCTCCCTCGAAATAGGGTGGGACGGTTGGTGCTGAATCCCTCCTTCATGGCCGTTGTTTAGCTCTTTGGGTTGTTAAGCCGAAATGAAGAGCACCAGGCTCTGATACCACTTGTTGGGATCTTAGATGGCTAGAGGGGGGGTGAATAGCCTCTTAAAAACAAAAACAAAATTTCTACACAGAGATTTGTTAGCACAGCGGAAATAATCAAAACAAACACTTATGCAAAGAAGAAAACACACCACCACTAACACAATGATGTACGAGGTTCGGGGATAACTTGCCCCTACTCCTCGGCGTGTCCGTAAGGTGGACGATCCCTTGATCTTTCGGTAGATCAACCCCCGGACAGATTCCGGCTAAGTATTTCTCCTTCTCGGTGGAGAAACCTCCCACAAAGTCTCAAAACAGATTTAGAATGAAGCACAAGACTTAGACTTACAGAATTTTGTGGCTACAATGAATGCACAATCAACTTACAGCCACAATGAATGCAGAGAGTGAAGAAGAAGTAGATTCACAGCCAAGAGCTTCACAGAACACCCTTGCTTGAACGTCGACAGAGAGTTTGCTACCAAAGAAAGAATTCTACTCACACCTCTCTTCTACCTCCTTCTTATTTCTCTGCTCTCTTGCTGTCTTCAGCCAGAGCCAAACCACTGCATCGAATCACGTCAACCAGTAGCGTATCACTGTCGCCGAACCAGGCGTCGCCAATCACGCTTCTTCCTCATCTGATTATCTGAGCTCACACCAATACCATCCTTGGTCTTCACTGGTGTCTCTGAGCTCGAACCAATAAGGAAGAGTCAAGCTGATTGCAGCCAGTGAGCCAACTGAACAAGCCAGTGAACGTTGACGCTTCTTTTGCACAATTTGCAGCGATAACCAGTGGAAAAACCATTTTGTTTTATTCCTTTGATAGTCATTGATTTGAATTCAAGCATCACCATGGTACCTGCAACCTGTTACTCAAAAAGCTCACAAGCAGATGTTAGATCAGACGCATCAGAAACGAATCAGAAATCAGCAGAAACTGACAGTGTGTGCAGACAGTGTGGTGGATCGGTCAGCGGACCGATCCACACCTTTGGATTGATGTCTGATCGGTCGTGAGGACCGATCAGGGTATGGCCTGATCGGTCTGCAGACCGATCAGGGATTAATGAGTGCGGTTCCTTGCACTCCTGAGATCGTCACCTGATCGGTCTCAAGACCGATCAGGGTTCATATGGATCGGTCCACGGACCGATCCACTGCCTTTTTCCTTCTCGCGACATCATCTCCTGATCGGTCTACAGACCGATCAGATTACACTCAGTAGGCTACTGAGTGTTTCCTGATCGGTCTACAGACCGATCAGATTACACTCAGTGTGCTACTGAGTGTTTCCTGATCGGTCGCCAGACCGATCAGCAAACATAGTTTCACCAGATCGGTCTGTGCACCGATCAGGCAATCAAAATCCCACTGGATTGGTCTGTTGACCGATCCAACGCCCATGTGATATTAGGATTGGTCTTGAGAACGAGCTACCGAGCCCTCTCTGACCTAGTCCGGAGAACGAGCTACCGAGCCCTCTCCGACTTCGTCCGGTCCAGAGAACGAGCTACCGAGCCCTCTCTGACCACTCCGTGCCAAGTCTCCATACTTGGACTTTTCCCATGCCAAGCTCCCTGCTTGGACTTTTCACCAGATGTCTGGTCAACCTTGACCCATCTGGATTTCCCTTGCCTGGCTTCACTCACCAGGACTTTCCCTCCCAACAGATCAACCTCGATCAGTAGTCAGTCTGAGTTTGATTAATATCTGATACAAACTTAAATCAGTGTCAACATCAAAACAACAGCCAGGTCAGACTGTATCTGTTAGGATCCTTCGTACTCGGCTAGAGAGGGGGGTGTGAATAGTCGCCCCAAATCGCTCGTTTCTTCCTACAATTCGTTAGCGCAGCGGAAAAATAAACTAGAAACGAAAGGAAGAATATCAAACCTTAACACAGCGATGTACGAGGTTCGGAGATGATGCTCCTACTCCTCGGCGTGTCCGTAAGGTGGACGAACCCAATCAATCCGTCGGTGGATGAGTCCCCGGAAAACCGGCTAATAAAAACTCCTTCTGGGTGGAGAAACCTCGCCACACTTGTTTGCAACAGCAAACAGGAGTACAAGTACAAAGAATAAGCAAGAAATACAATAAGAATACACAAGCACTCTACCAAACTTGCTTTCTCGTCGACTGGAGTCCGGATGAAGCAGCAGCTTCAAAAACCCTAACAGCAGCAGCTGTTCCAGTCAGGGAAGCTCACGCGAAGCTTTCGGAAGGAACTCAACAGAGCTCTTATCGCAGCCCACAAATCTTCAGCAGAAGAGAAGGAAGGAAGAAGAAGGAAGCACCAAAGCCTTGATCTCCTTTTATAACCTGCGAACCTGCACAGTGAAGACAGAAGCCTGCGGAGAAGACGGAGCGACCCGTTGCGACTCAACGGTCGAATCGTGGACCAATCAGGCTCCACCCTGATCGGTCCAGAACTCTGGGACCGATCAGGCCCTGGGCTGATCGGTCCCTAGACCGATCAGATTGCTCCACGAAAGTTGCCCAACTTTCTGCGTTTCTGATCGATGCGTGGACCGATCAGCCACTGGATCGGTCCACGGCCGATCCCACCTCTCGGTGCGTCTCGATCGGTCGTGGAGCCGATCGAGACTTCATCGATCGGTCCCCCGATCGAGCTCCGAAGCTGCGCTTTGCCTTCATTTGTTATCGATCGGTCACCGGATCGATCGGATACACAACGATCGATGCAGACCGATCCAGAGCTTGGTTTTTGCCCAAACCAAGTCCCAAACCTTCCAAACCAATATCCGGTCAACCTTGACCTATTGGTACATCATGCTTAGCATCCGGTCACTCCCTTGACCTGCTAAGACTCCTCACCAAGTGTCCGGTCAATCCCTTTGACCCACTTGGACTTTTCTCTTCGTGTCAAGTATCCGGTCACTCCCTTGACCTACTTGACCTTCTCAACACCAGATGTCCGATCATCCTTGATCCATCTGGATTTTCCCTTGCCCGGCTTCACTCACCAGGACTTTCACCTAGCTTCACTCACTAGGGTTTTCACACTGCCTAACATCCCAGTTAGGACTTTCTCACTGCCTGGCTTCACTCACCAGGACTTTCCAACTGCCTAACATCCCAGTTAGGACTTTCTCACTGCCTGGCTTCACTCACCAGGACTTTCCACACTGCCTAACATCCCAGTTAGGACTTTCCCCGTGCCAAGTCTCCATACTTGGACTTTCCGCGTGCCAAGCTACCTGCTTGGACTTTTCCCCGTGCCAAGTCTCCGTACTTGGACTTTTCCAGTGCCAAGTCTCCATACTTGGACTTTTCACGAATCAGGTCAACCAGGTCAACCTTGACCTAAGGTTTCACCTACAATCTCCCAAACACCTATTCTTGTCAAACATCAAGAATACAACTCTCTTCTCGTCAAACATCGACATGCAACTCAACTAGGTCAACCTTGACCTAAGGTTGCACCGACAATCTTCCCAAGGCAAACATCAAAATACAACTCGAGTCAAGTCACCTCGAGTCGGGTCAACCAGGTCAATCTTGACCTAAGGTTGCACCAACAATCTCCCCCTTTTTGATGTTTGACAAAACCCATAATCAAGTTAGGTTAACCCGATAACCTAACTTAGGTTTTCCAACCATCTTCCAATGTCCAATGTTCTTTCCTTGAACATTCTCTGGACATTCTCCCCTTAGGTTAACCCGATAACCTAACTTGGGTTCTCCAATAATTCTCCCCCTTTTTGACACACATCAAAAAGAATTCCAATGTTCTTCCTCGAACATTCCTTGACATTCTTCCCCTAGCTTAGGTTAACCCGATAACCTAACTTGGGTTCTCCAATAATTCTCCAATGAACACTCTCCCCTTTTTGACACACATCAAAAAGAAAAAGGAGAGTATCAAGGTCAAGAGTTTCTTCCTAATGAAAGTCTCATACCTTTCATTGAAACTCTTAATTTCCCCCTTGATACTAAACTCAACAATCAACTTAGTAATAATCCCATATCACTAATCCTCAAAAGTCTTAAGGAGTAAAAACTCTCCCTAAGAGTCAACTCCCCCTTGACCATTGCACCAACAATGTCTTGGAGAGTTTCAAATCTTTAGAAACCCGAAACTCAACTCCCACAGCTGAAATTTCAGACCACAGTCGAAATTCAGCAAATTCAGCATTTGGCACGCCCTGATCGGTCACCGGACCGATCAGGCCTTCCCTGGATCGGTCATAGTGACCGATCCACACAGACCTGGACCGATCAGGCTCCCTTCTGATCGGTCCACAACTCTGATATCAGAAGTTTATGATTTTTCTCCTTCCGAAATTCAGAAACCTCTAGAAAATCACAGAAAATTCAAAAAATTATGAAAATTTGAGGATACATTCCTCATACCACATACTATCATGGAAAAATAGTTTTATCTGAAAATAACTTCCATTTTCAAATCTTGATACAAAGTTCAAAAACTTTGAAATAGTTCAAGTTTACCTCAACTTTGTATCAATTCGCTCAATGATGAATGCTATCACTAGAAAAGCTTCATCAAGGTTTTTCAAATCAATTTTGAAATGATTTTAAACCCTTTAATTTGGGACCACAATCTTTGGGCTATATGTACATGACTTGTACATAAGCTTTCCCTATGATCCCCAATTTCTTGAATTAGGCTCATCTAGGTACAAGAACTATGCACCTTGATCCTAACTCATGATCCTAATATCTCACACACATCTAAAGTGTATCAAACACATCCAAGTCAATTTTGATGTGAGATATGGGTTTAGGTCATCTTAGGCTAAGTTCTCATGCATTTTCTAAACACCAATTTGATCTCAATATCAAATTGTGTTTGTCCTCAAATCAATTTCATTGATTATAATGCAAGAGATGATGACATGGCATATAATGATATCATAAGTAAAAACATGTGCCAATGTCATGATGTCATGGCATAAAGTTTGAAAACTTAAATAAAGCATGACATATAAATAACCTAATCATTATCATGACATTTCAAATGATCATAAATTAAATATGATGTCATTACATGGCATATGACAAACAATCATGGTAAGTTAGCACAAATGAAATACCTAGATTACCTATCTAAGTATCCTTAATCACTTAGCTAATTTAACATCTAATCCTAGATTGCCCTTATATCCCTAAGAGAAACCAAAATCCCAATTATGGTATTTCTCTAGGTTTTCCTCAAATTGTGCCACTTAAGATTAAAAATGATATTTCCACCATTAGGCACATTTAGCTCTTCAAGGAGTAACTAGTAATTCTATTTCATTTTCAAAGGTTAACAAAACCTTGAAAATGCTCCTTGAGTGTCAATTTCCTCAAAGTTGGGCTAACTACCCTTCTAAGCGGAGTTGACACTCTCTAACCCATCTATGAGGTAGAGAGGATGCTCCTAGGAACCCAATATCTATGTGAGCTCATTGGGTTCACTAAATATTCACTAGGGATGACTTCCCTAGCAACCCTCCTAATGACCCTCTTAGGCTTTGAAGCCTTGGTCATTTGGGACTCATCAAGATCAACTCTAGGGGTGACTCCCCTTGTGACCTTGGTGGTGGTCTTCCTAGCCCTAGGCTTTGTTCCATAATCGAATGGAACACTATGATAAGCGGGCTTGACCACTTGGGACTTAGGTTTGTGACCCAAACCTTTCTTGTCCTTGGTCTTGGGTTTTTGACTCTTAAACCCTAGAGATGACTTCTCCATGTTTTTAAGAGCCTTTTCTAAATTATCAAGTCTTGACCTCAAGACTTGATTTTCCCTCTCTAATACCTCAAGTGTTAATTTGTCATTTTCTCTTGAGATATTCCTAGGCATGTGTCTAGTCTTCTTGGGATTTCTACCTAGGTTTTCCTTAGCCTTAGATGAGTTAATCCTAGAGTTGGCCTTCCTAGTATTATCCTTATCTAAGTTAACATGTTTAGCACCTAAACACATGTATTGATTTCTAAGGTTAACATGCTTATCATTCTTGACAATTGCAATAAGACTACTAGCATGTATCTTATTAGAAGTGCAAGAATGAACCTTAGAGGATACCTTAGGGTTTGCCTTCGCTCCCCCTTTACACGTGCTTGGTCTTTTGTCCTTGTGAGATTGCCTCCCCCTTGGACATTGACTCCTATAGTGTCCTCGTTGCTTGCATTGGAAGCACACCACGTGCTCCTTGCCCTTGCGTTTTGGGACTCCGACTTCCTTGATCTTTGGCGCCGGTGGAGTCTTCTTAGTCTTCTTTGGACATTTACTCTTGTAATGTCCAAATTCCCTACACTCAAAACACATTATATGCATTTTACTTGAACTTAAAGTGTTTGAGTTACCTAGGGTCGAGGATGGATGGATGCTCTCTTCTTCATCCCTCCCGGAGGTAGAAGCTTCTTCTTCGTGCTCCGATCTTGAAGAAGAACTCACCTCCTCTTCTTCTTTAGATGTTGAGTAGCCCTCAACTTCTAATTCCTCACCTCCACGATGTGAGCTACTTGGCTCACTAGGCTCCTCTTCATGGCTTGAAGTGGGGCTCTCCTCATGGAGTTTGGCCAAGTTGTTCCATAACTCCTTGGCATTATTGTATTCACCTATCCTACACAACACATCATTAGGTAACGAGAATTCAATGATTTTCGTTACCTCATCATTGATGGTTGATTGGTGGATTTGCTCCTTCGTCCACTCCTTCTTCTTGATAGGTTTTCCTTCCTCATCCATTGGAGGGGAAAACCCTTCTTGTACACAAAACCAATTTAACATATTAGTCCTAAGAAAATACATCATCCTTACCTTCCAATATGTGAAGTTGTCGTGAGACTCGTAGAAGGGTTGAACCGTGACATCTTCTCCATAGAGATCCATCTCTAGCCCGTGCTCCCCCGGGTGTTGATCCGTCGAAGAGGAACCTTGCTCTGATACCACTTGTTAGGATCCTTCGTACTCGGCTAGAGAGGGGGGTGTGAATAGCCGCCCCAAATCGCTCGTTTCTTCCTACAATTCGTTAGCGCAGCGGAAAAATAAACTAGAAACGAAAGGAAGAATATCAAACCTTAACACAGCGATGTACGAGGTTCGGAGATGATGCTCCTACTCCTCGGCGTGTCCGTAAGGTGGACGAACCCAATCAATCCGTCGGTGGATGAGTCCCCGGAAAACCGGCTAATAAAAACTCCTTCTGGGTGGAGAAACCTCGCCACACTTGTTTGTAACAGCAAACAGGAGTACAAGTACAAAGAATAAGCAAGAAATACAATAAGAATACACAAGCACTCTACCAAACTGGCTTTCTCGTCGACTGGAACAGCAGCTTCAAAAACCCTAACAGCAGCAGCTGTTCCAGTCGGGGAAGCTCACGCGAAGCTTTCGGAAGGAACTCAACAGAGCTCTTATCGCAGCCCACAAATCTTCAGCAGAAGAGAAGGAAGGAAGAAGAAGGAAGCACCAAAGCCTTGATTTCCTTTTATAACCTGCGAACCTGCACAGTGAAGACAGAAGCCTGCGGAGAAGACGGAGCGACCCGTTGCGACTCAACGGTCGAATCGTGGACCGATCAGGCTCCACCACTCGATCGGTCAGACCTTCGATCGATGCGGGGACCGATCGGGCCTGGCTGATCGGTCCCTAGACCGATCAGATGCTCCACGTAAAGTTGCCCAACTTTACATTGGTTTCTTGATCGATGCGTGGACCGATCAGACCGGATCGATCCACGGTCGATCCCACCTCTCGGCTGCGTCTCGATCGGTCGTGGAGACCGATCGAGACTTCATCTTGATCGGTCCCAGGCCGTCGGTAAGCTCACTGAAGCTGCGCTTTGCCTTACTTGTTATCGATCGGTCACGGATCGATCGGATACACAACGTATCACTGGATCGATGCGGATCAATCGAGCTTGGTTTTGCCCAAACCAAGTCCCAAACCTTCAAACCAATATCCGGTCAACCTTGACCTATTGGTACATCATGCTTAGCATCCGGTCACTCCTTGACTGCTAAGACTCCTCACCCAAGTGTCCGGTCAATCCCTTTGACCCACTTGGACTTTTCTCTTCGTGTCAAGTATCCGGTCACTCCCTTGACCTACTTGACCTTCTCAACACCGGATGTCCGATCATCCTTGATCCATCTGGATTTTCCTGCGGCTTCACTCACGGGACTTTCACCTAGCTTCACTCACTAGGGTTTCACACGCCTAACATCCCGTTAGGACTTTCCCCTTGGCTTCACTCACGGGACTTTCCAACCGCCTAACATCCAGTTAGGACTTTCTCCTTGCTTCACTCACCAGGACTTTCACCGCCTAACATCACTAGGACTTTCACCGTGCCAAGTCTCCATACTTGGACTTTCCGCGTGCCAAGCTACCTGCTTGGACTTTTCCCCGTGCCAAGTCTCCGTACTTGGACTTTTCCAGTGCCAAGTCTCCATACTTGGACTTTTCACGAATCAGGTCAACCAGGTCAACCTTGACCTAAGGTTGCACCTACAATCTCCCAAACACCTATTCTTGTCAAACATTAAGAATACAACTCTCTTCTCGTCAAACATCGACATGCAACTCAACTAGGTCAACCTTGACCTAAGGTTGCACCGACAATCTTCCCAAGTCAAACATCAAAATACAACTCGAGTCAAGTCACCTCGAGTCGGGTCAACCAGGTCAACCAGGTCAACCTTGACCTAAGGTTGCACCAACAGTATCAACAGTATATTGCACCATAGTTTGTAGAATCGCGATCCTATGCAGGATCGATTTAGGGTCAGGATCGGATCGTAGAATCGTACGATCCTACCAAAAACCCTTAAAATTTTATCATACATGATTAATAATTAGAAAAAATACCTAAAAAACTCATTTACATATAAATAAATAACTAATTTTGTATATATATGCAATTATTTACACTCAACACATCAAATTACATTACTACATGTACAAATTTAAATTAACTTGTAATTCAACTATCATTCTCGCATAGTAATAATATTTATATTTTCATATCATAAAATGAAAGAATATAAAATATCTATTAACACAATAATAATAACACATACAATGTCAAAAATATTTCCTTGATTTATAAGATAATTCAATTTAAATGTCAACAAAGCATCTAACGTATATAACAGAAGCTATTGAATCCTTTGATTCAAATATGAATGTCGGAAATAATCTTCTAAAGACTGGTTGATGCCACACAATACTAGACAATAGACATCCAAAACTTATTATTTTGAGAAAAATAAATGACAGAATATTATTGATAAAAAACTAACTCAAAAATAATTAAACATATATTTAAATAATTTAAAACTCTAATAAGATGAAAAAAAGATAATGGTTAAGGATAAACTTTGAAATTTATTAAAGATCTCTGAACGAGCTTTAATTTGATATATTATAGGCCCCGTGGTTCAATCCGAGTCAAAAGTTATGACCTCTCAAAGCTTCCACCGATCCTACTCCGATTCTGCTCCGATCCTGCTCCGATTCTGCTCCGATCCTACCGATCCTACCGATCCTGCTGCGATCCTACTGCAAAAACGATTCTGCACGATCCTGGATTGATTTTGGATTTCCGGATCGTACGATCCTACGATCCGGATCGCGATTTTGCAAACTATGTATTGCACACACAATATGGGTGCGCCATAGCCAGTTAATTGAACTATGGAGGTATGAATCAATTTATTAGCTTGACTAAACACTAAATCCATTATAATTTTTAAAAGTTAAATTGAAATTGACCGATTCGATTCTATTCAATTTGAAATTAAAAATTATTTTTTTTATTGAAATTGAAGAAAAACTATAATTTGAATATGTACTTATATATAATCAACAAATATTCAAATTAGATATTATGTGACAGTAATAAATACATATATTAAGCAAAATCGATCGTTATAATTCCATTTTTATATATTTTTTTAATCTTAGTAAATCTGATTTCTATTTGTACAAGTGAAATTCTTTCCTCATTCAAAGTTAAATTGATGAATATTTTAAAATTAAGCACTTTCAATAATCTATAAAAAAATGCATTCAACTTTAATATCTATTAAGTATTTATTTTTAAAAATACTTTTCTCTTTAAATTTTTTTTAAAAATTTGATATTGATGAAAATGGATGCAATGGGGATCACTAAGGAGAGGTTGTAGCTATTGGTGAAGGTCATGTTAGTCTTGACCAAGTCAATTGCGATGGTAAAATTGCGACTAGATTGGTTGCGACTTTCTAGTCATGAAATTTTTACTAAACTAGTAGCGATTGGTTGAGATTCAACAACAACAACAACGAGAAATCATAACTATTGGTCAAAGTCCTATAATTGGTCTTGACCAAGTCACTTGTGATGGCAAAATTGTGACTAGGTTAGTCACGACCTCCTAGTCATGAAATTTTGGCCAAACTACTACCGACTGACCTAGATCGCCCTCTTGGCCATGGGTAGGTCATTATTTACCTCTTGACAATAATTTCATAGCCAATAGACTAATTATGTGGCCAAAAAGGTCAATCGTGACTAAGAGATCAATTGTGGTCAGGTCATGAGGGAGGTTGCGACTAGCCACAACTAACTTAACTAAGAGTGAGCAAAATATCGATTAAACTAAAATAATTAATCAAATCCATCATATTCGAACGTTCGAATTCATTTTTTTTACAAAAAATATTTCAATTTATTTAGTTTGATCTCAATTTTAAAATTAAAAATTGATTAAATTGAATCTATAGGTCTCGATAGGTCGACTAGAGAGAAAGTAAATAATCCTTCAAGTAAGTTAGAAAAAAATCTCTTATTTTTGCTTAGCAAGAGTGTGCAATTAGATTAAGTAAATATAAACAATTAACATTAAAGAAAATATCTTTAAAAAAATAGGTAAAAAGGCCATAGTTTATTTGATTACAATCTATATGGTTGTTAATTCAAAGTATTGAAAAGCTCACTAAAAATTTCTTCATTGAAGGCAAAAATGCCTTTAACAAATGTTGACAGCTTAGAAAAGAATAGGAAAGTTAATACAAAAGTTATTGTTTAATTCCTAACACTAGACGACTTTTTAAATCCTCTGGAAAAATATTACCATTGATTGAAGGTATCTCCAAAGAGGTCTAGGGTACTTCCAAGAGGATAGAGTTTTATCTGCTTCGTAATGGTAGCCTAACAACTACTGGAGGTACCTCAATGGCTTGAGGGCACCTCCCAAAAAGGTGCAAGGGTGCCTTCAAAGGCTTGAGGGCACCTTTGCTGCCCAAACTGGGTGAGGTGCCTAGACTAGGTCCAGGCGCCCGGAGTCCATGCGCCTAGATCCATTCCTGACACCTGAATAGGTAGCACTTCTGCTGCTCCTTTCCTTTTGCTTGGGCGATTTCTATCATCCGGAATCGGGCTCACCCAACCCCATCTCCTGACCTTCTTCTTGAGCATTCTTTCACATCGGTTTCTCGTCCCTCAAAAACATCGCACGCTTCCTTCTCATCTGCTTGCGTACTCTTCTTCAACACCTCATCCCTTGGATGCACCAAGCACGTCGACTTCCTTCCCGTGTCATCCTTCTCACTAGCTACATCTTCCACTCAACTTCTTGTATTTCTAAACTCCTGTACACTTAGACACAAGGATTAAACCCAATAGGACCTAACTTAACTCGGTTGATTACATTAAAACTAATCCGGGGTACTTACAATCTCTTCTTTTTTTATGTGCATCGAAGTTAAGTTAGGGTTAAACCAACGTAAAATCATTTGACTAATTAAATAAAAATTATAATTACAATAGAAAACTTGCAAGTAGTCTAACATTTGTAATTTTCAGGAGATAGGAAACGTACATCACTTATCTCGTGATCTGTGTTCCTTCATCGCTATCCAAAGGAAGCACATGCAGCAAAGATGATTTCTTTTCAGCAAAGGCGTGAGGGAGCAAAGGCGTACATCACTTTTCAGCAAAGGCGTGAGGGAGCCTTTGCTATCCAAACTAGGCGGGGTGCCTGGACAGGCAGCACTTCCGTTGCTCATTTCCTTTCGCTTGGATGATTTTTGTCATTCGGAGTCGAGCTCACCTAAACCCATCTTCCGAACTTTTTCTCGAGGAGTTTTCCGCTCCTGCTGCTCATCCCTCATAAACTCACGTGTTTCCTTCTCGTCCGCCAACGTACTCTTCCGCAACACTTCGTCCCTCGGACATACCGAACCCGTCGACTCTCTTCCTGTGTCATGCTTTTTGTTAGATACATCTCCTGCTCGACTTCTTATGCTTCTAAACTCCTGTATAACATAAGGATTAAATTCAATAGAATCTAACTTAACTCGATTGATGATATTAAAATTAACCTGAGATACTTATAGAATTGGTATGAATTGATATTGAAACATATGTACTCATGTAACTGAATCGGTGTTCAAAAGAAAAAATTCTTAAATTGCAATTTGACTCTTTATCGGTGAGCGGTGGATTCGACTGTACAATATTAATCGACATATATGTATAATATTACTTGATTGATTAATTTAATAATAGATCGAATTAATTAATTTTATATTGATTCAATTTATTCGATTTGAGTGATAAAGTTTGATGGATCCTTTAAAAAGTTTGATTAATTAAATTTTAATTGGATCGACAATTTGATTACTCAATCCTAAATCATTTTACAAAATCAGTACACTTTTAATAAATGCAATACTTAGTATGATTTTCACTTTTCATTCAAGTTTTAAGTGCCTCCTTCAGTAAATTGCCATTTAAAATTCACATGGTTCAATTGAGTGTGAGTCAATAAAACAAGAAGTCCTCCATTCAACATGCCAAAACTTTCAGCACACCAACAAGTCAACTACTACTATTTGATTTCGCTTTAAGAACATGATCAACGAGCCCATTTCCACTAATAGTTTGTTGGGTCAAATTAAGCAGCCGAAATCTAAAATCTTGCTTAACGAAAAAGACAGCATTGCTTTGCTGGTTCCTTTGTCGTCTTGCCCAATTGTCTTTTAGGCTCGTTCGATTCCTTGAATTTGAATGTCACCGTCTTTTTCAGTTGCTGCTGCTGATATTTAACAGAGTCGCCATCATCATAAAAATTATTAGCTAATATAAAATATTATCTTTTTATACAAAGAGCTGTTATACTAAAAGTAAAATAAAATAAAATATTCTCCATAATTTACTTATTTATATCCCGTTTGAAATAGACAATATCACTTTCGCTCCGAACAAAATAATAGTGGAGGGACCATTCCTAGCCCAACAACCATTCCATGACACCTAAGAAGAAATTTGGGGATGGAAAAAAACATTCAGAGGAATAACGAAGATAATCAAAATTTGAACGAATTTTGGATATGAGCCTTTGAACGTGTATAAACTATGGACCTGTGTATAAATTTTGGTTTGAATTTATTCAATGGATAAATTAAAAGGAAGATCTTCGATTTCCAAGATTAATCGAAATGTTGTTGGGGAGGCAAAGATGCAAAGCGGATCCCTTGGACATCAATGGCAAGTACACTTTGGAGCTCCAGTTCATTATCGAAAGAGCATAAGAAATTTGTTTTTCACATTTGAACCAATGAGATTGTTAGGCCATTATATGAACTATCATTTATGCTTTTAAATTTATTTTGATGATTAATAAAATTTTTTTTATAAGATTAAATTAATCATCTTTAAAATTAATCAGATAGTATCAAAATCGTCTGTCATTTGCTAGGGTATGCTGTTTAAATAGGTAATGGAGGACCGTTAGCTGTATAAGCCTTGGTATGATGGATCACTTTTACACCAATTGAATAAAATAATAACAATTTAGTTTTCACGTCCACCTTATTTCATTTTGAATTGGATAAGCTCTGTTTATTCCAATGGATCGATGGAGGGAAAGAATTTATTTTGAAAAAGATCATCCTCACTGGTTTGCCTGGAAGATAAAACGATGGCATGCGGGTCAGATGGGTGTATCGTTGATAAAGAGAAAACTTTGAACTAGAGAAAAAGATGAGCTGGAGCAAAGAAGAGGCTCAGAGTGCCCCTCTCTCTCTTTACAGACATGAAAGAGTGAGCCAACAGAATATTAAAGTGAGCGTAAGTATTCTGACGTTTAAGTCAGTACAATGGTCGAGCAAAAAAATTAGAGAAGATGAATCGTAAATGCGTGCAGTATATAAAATATATTGCCTCGCATACCTAGTCAACTGAGATGACCCACTCTTTTTATATCATCTCTTATAATCTCCGCAAAAATGAGGTGACAGAGAATATTCAGGGTTAGAAGTTGTCGAGTAGCAATCATTCTCCGAGGAATCTTCCGTTACTCATATCTAAACCGTCTTTTATAACTTATGTCATTAATAAGACGGTAAAGAGAATATGTTGTCAAAATATGTTGGCTGATGGAAAATGTATAGTCACCTTCAAAGAAAGTTCTATTAAATGCATAGACTTTAATAAAAGAATATTTTCTGATAAATAATTATTATTCTATGATGAATTGTTGTGATTCTCTGCCACTGCGATCTCCTAAGGAAATCCTGGCCTTTTATCTAACTGGTTATGTATAATAGGAGATTTATATCCTTAAAGAGCGGGGTGCAAGGTCTTGTAAATCCGACCGGCCATGAGGCTGCTCAGCTATATACCTACTCCCTGGTGCTGAGGATCCTATGTCAAAGTAATGGGGAGCTAAATCTCGTTGATCCGGTTAGTTCTATGATCGACCGACCATATAAAGGGAGACTATGTTAGTATTATCCATAAGAGCCAATTATGAGATGATTAGGCTTATTGAGTTAATGTCCTTATTGCGTTAATTGGTTAATCTAATATGTTAAAATTCAACCCATTAAAGATGAGATTAATTATGCATTGAAGAAGAAAGATCATTGAGTTAGACTTAATTCGATCCAACTATTAAATTGAATCCAATTTGAATTAGACTCATGGAGTCAATTCGAATTGATGAGGATCGAGTTGGACTCATTGGGTGAACTTGAATTCACCAAGGAAGAGGAAATATCAAGATTTAATTAGATTAATGGAGGACTTAATTGAATTAATGGAGAATTAATGCCAATTAAGGAAATTAATGGCAATTAAGACTAATTGGATGAATAAATACAAAAGGGGGTTCTGTATTCATTTGGTGAATGACTTATGTTCTTCTTCCTCTTCATCCTCATGGCCAAATCCTTTCTATGGTCGAACCTCTATGTGTGGCTAACACCACAGTGGTAGTTCTTCTCCAAATCGTGAGTTTGTAAGATAGACGGAATGTGTTCATGTAGATACCATAGAGGCACGAACACCTGATCGTGCTGAGATCTGCATCCAAAGAAAAGTTACTGTCGGAATTATGAAGGGCACGCAACAAAGGTATAATCCTTCTAATTTAACTTAGTATATGTGGTTTATCTCCTTCACATGGATCTTCTGGAGAGCCACTTGCGAAAACATATACTAAGTTATAGTATGTGATATAGAAATTGTATGAGAGATTTACTATGATTTGCATGATTATGAGTTAGATTTTGGCCAAAGGCCTCGGCCAAAACATTGTTGTGAACAGAAAGGTTTCGGCCAAAGATTTTGTGGGTAGCAGGGTCTCGGGTATGGCAGCAACTCATACAATGAGTATGCAAAATAATTTTGTGTCGGAGGCGCTACCCCCTTGACCCACCCACCAACCGGCTAGCGAGACCGCCATGGCATTGCGATTCATAAGTCTTTGTTGAAGTCATAGTAGAATTTATGTCATAAAGATATTGTGAATGTTATATGACATAGTGTATAGTTATGACCTTTAACCTAATTGATTGGATGTGTGTGTTATAATTCATAATACGACATGCATATCATGCCTCTCCTTTTTCATTCTTATTGTAAATTTAGACTACTCTCGAATGTAACTCAAGATTTCTTTAGATTTTATAATGTAAAAATTAGAGAAAGACCAATTTACTGGACAATGGTGAAAAAAGAAGAAGGACAACAACACACGGCGACCAAGGAAACACTTAGAGAAGATGCTTTAACCTAAGTTGACCTTTGATTTTCTCATTGGCTTCAGAAGATCGTAGATGATGGAGCCATAACCATGTCACGTTTAAATAACATATATGTTGATGTGTACTATGATATGCCATGAATGTATGTGATGCACTTGTAGCTATCGTAATTAGGTCCTTTTCATATGCCTACCAAAGTCTGGTACTCACTACTATCTCAATCATTTGTAGTCAGGTTTTGCCAAAGCAAAGTGACTTATTTTATCTTGGTAGAATGCGACAAGACAATTGTGATGTTCGACTATTGGACTTTGGGTATGACTTAACTAAGTTATCTCAATTGGATTGAGAACTTAGAGGCATATCTCATGCGATATAATTCAAATTATACTAGTCTTGGGCGATTAGCCAAAGCTAACTCAAGATGAGTTATAATATGGATTTCATAAGATGGGCAAATGAACAAATAGTCTTGTTTACCCAATGATACAAGAGTTATATAGGATGTAATTGGTAACCGTTGTCTACCTAAGTTATACAAGTCTTGGGCGATTAGCTAAAGTTAACTCAAGATAAGGTATAATATGGATCTTATCCAATTGGTACACGTTGCCTATCTAAGTTGTATTAAGTCTTGAGAAATTAACTAAAGCTAACTCAAAATGATGTATAATATGGATCTTATCCCACATGAATATCATAGGGATTGGATTTGGAGCTAGTAGTGTGGGTAAAACTACATCCATGACTTGCTCCTGCTAAGATTTACAATTCGGTGGGAGAATTATTTAATTAAAGTCCTAATTAAATGATCTAAATATGATACTTATTTCTGTATTTTATTATTGTAGATCACCATGCCATCTAGTACATCAAATACACTCTCTTTGCGATCTGTCCTCGATAAGAACAAGCGCAATGGAGTTAATTTCCTAGACTAGCACCGAAACTTAAGAATAGTTCTCAAACAAGAGAGAAAATTATATGTCCTAAAGCATCCCATTCCTGAACTAGCCTCATATTCTTGTAAGGACAGGCTTATAAGACTGCTACCACTAGAGCTTATAAGGATGCTTATAAGAAGCATCAAGATGATGCATTAGATATCATGCCTTATGCTTGCCATCATGAACTCTGAGCTTCAGAAGCAACATGAGAGCATGGATTCTTATGATATGGTTGAATATCTTAGATAACTATATCAAGGGCAGGCAAGACATGATAGATTTGAGATCTCTAAGGCTCTATTTCAATGCAAAATGTAAGAAGGAAGTCCCATAGAGCTTTATGTGCTCAAAATGATCGAGTATGTGGAGAATCTACAAAGATTGAGATTTCCACTTGCCAAGAATTGACCACTGACCTTATTCTGCAGTTATGCCCAAGAGCTTCAGTTGTCATGAACTATAACATGAATGAAATTAAAAAACCATTGCGTGGGATGTTGAGAATGTTGAGAACTATTGAACTCAACCTTAAGAAGGCAAAGCCTAGTGCTATTTTGATGGTGCCAAAGGACAAAGGCAAATGGAATCCCAAAGGTAAGGGTAGGACCCAAGCCAAAGGCAAAGGCAAGACTCATGTATTGAAACCCAAAGGTGGTGTTACTAAGGAAGGAACCTACTTCCATTGTGGAAAGATCAGACACTGAAAGAGGAACTGTAAGTTGTACCTAAAGGAACTGAAAAGGAAGAGAAGTGAGACTTCTGCCTTAGGTATATATGTTATAGAGGTCAATCTATCTATTTCTTCTTCATGAGTATTAGATACCGGGTGTGCATCTCACATTTATACTAATGTGCAAGAGCTGAGAAATAGTAGAACATTGATAAAGGGTGAAGTAGGCCTATGAGTAGACAATGACACAAAAGTTGCTACTATAGCTGTAGGAACATATTCCTTATCTTTGTCCACTGGGCTTGTTTTAGAACTTGAAGAGTATTGTTATATTCCTGCGTTGACTAAGAACATTATCTCTATTTCTTATTTGGACAAGAAAGATTTTTCATTTGTAATAAAGGATAAATGTTGTTCCGTTTATTTTAATGAAATGTTCTATTGTAGTGCATATCTTGTGAATGGACTCTATGTTCTAGAATTTGACAACTCAATCTATAGCATAAATTTAAAGCAGTTCAAGTCTAATGATTTAAATCAAATATATTTCTAGCATTGTCGCTTAGGTCATATAAATGAGAGTTGCATATCCCAACTCCATAAGGATGGACTTTTGTACTCATTTGATTTTGAATCAATATGAGGTATGCGAATCTTATCTTCAAGGCAAGATGACAAAAACTCCATTTAGTGGACATAGCGTAAGAGCTAATGACTTGTTAGGGCTCATACATACTGATATATGTGACCCTTTCAGAATAGCAACTAGATGAGGCTATCATTACTTCATTACTTTTATTAATAATTTTAGTAAGTACGACTATGTGTATTTGATGAGACACAAGTCAGAATCCTTTGAAAAGTTCAAAGAATTTAAGAATAAAGTACAAAACCAACTTGGTAAGTGTATTAAGATGCTTCGATTAGATCTAGGTGGGGAATACCTTAGCCAAGAGTTTCATGACCATCTCGTTGAGTGTGAGATTATATCTCAACTCACTCCACCTGGAATACCACAATGGAATGGTGTATCAGAAAGGAGAAATCAACCTTTATTAGATATGGTACAATCGATGAGTCAAACAAATCTTCCTACTTCCTTCTGGGGGCATGCTCTAGAGATGCTGCTTTCACACATAACCATGTCTCATCTAAGACCGTTAAAAAGACACCATATACAATATAGACTAGGAAGAGTCCCAAGATATCTTTCATGAAGATTTGGAGATGTGAGGCTTATATTTGATGATAAATCTTAGATAAATTAGGACCCAAATCAGACAAGTGATATTTTATAGGATATCCCAAGGAAACAAAGAGATATTACTTTTATAATCCCACACAAGGCAAAGTATCTGTTGCCAGAAATGGTGTCTTTCTAGAAAGAGAGTTTATTTCTAGAAAAACTATTTTTTTTGGGGCAAAGTCGATCTTGAAGAAATTCAAAATACACAATCTAGCACTGAAGCTTTGATGGAAATTGAACAAGTACCACAAGATGTTGTGGATCTTGATTTTGTTACACCACAAGAATGTTGGTGCAATATCTCTTAGGTCAAGGTTGACCTGGTTTACCAAGCTTGAGTCTTGGTTTGGGTTTCGATGTTTGACAATATATTGGGTTTAGATGATATGGACAATGCAGGTGCAGTTGTTCATTTGGGGAGATTGTTGATACAATTCACGTTTGGTCAAGGTTGACCAGTTGAGATGTGAAGGAAAGCTAAGTAGGTCAAGGTTGACCAGATACTTGATTGGAAAGTCCTGGTGAGTGAAGCCAGGCAGAAGTAAAGTCCTAGTGAGTGAAGCTAGGCAGAATGAAAGTCCTGGTGAGAGAAGCCAGGCAGAAGCAAAGTCCTAGTGAGTGTAGCTAGGCAGAATGAAAGTCCTGGTGAGTGAAGCCAGACAGAAGTAAAGTCCTGGTGAGTGAAGTCAGGCAGAAGGAAATCCTGGTGAGTGAAGCCAGGTGAAAATCCTAGTGAGTGAAGCTAGGTGAAAGTCCTGGTTAGTGAAGCCAGACAGTTGGAAAGTCCTAGTGAGTGAAGTTAGGCAAATGAAAATCCTAGTGAGTGAAGTTAGGTGAAAGTCCTGGTGAGTGAAGCCAGACATAAGGAAGTCCTGGTGAGTGAAGCCAGGCAGTTGGAAAGTCCTAGTGAGTGAAGTTAGGCAAATGGAAATTCTAGTGAGTGAAGCTAGGTGAAAGTCCTGGTGAGTGAAGCCATGCAAGGGAAATCCAGATGGGTCAAGGTTGACCAGACATCTGATGGAAGTCCAAGTAGGTCAAAGGGATTGATTGGATACTTGGCACAGGGAAATTTAGATGGGTCAAGGTTGACCAGACATCTGGTGGAAGTCCAAGTAGGTCAAAGGAATTGACCGGATATTTGGCACGAGGAGTAAAGTCTAAGTGGGTCAAAGGGATTGACCGGACACTTGGTGAGGGAGTCCTAGCAGGTCAAGGGAGACCAAATGCTAGGCATGATGTACCAACATGTCAAGGTTGACCAGATGTTGGTTTGGGGGGCTTGGGACTTGGTTTTGGGCAAAAACCAACAGCTGGATCGATCAGTCGATTGATTGGCTGGAGCCCAATCGATCGGCGGACAATTGCGGAGTCCCCACGAGAATCCTTCGTCCCAATCAATCAGTGGATCGATTGGGAGGAAACCGCGAGCGCACAGAAGCCTGCTGGATCGATCGGCTGATCGATCCAGAGGTCCCAATCGATCAGTGGATCGATTGGGAAACTGTGATTTGTCACGATAAGCCCTGGATCGATCGATCGATCGATCCAGGCAAATTCCCATAGCACTGAGGTGCTCTGGATCGATCGGTTGATCGATCCAAAGCCTCCCCGATCGATTGGGAGCAATCCAATCGATCGGGATCTGACCGTTGGCGTCGTATTTAGCTGCAGGTGTTCGATTCCTTCGGCAGAGCTCTCGCAGACTTTGCACTGTTCACTCTAGATCCTCGACAACAACTCCACAACTCTCTCTAAGCTCCAGATCGCCAGTTCTTGAAGGTTCTTGGAGGATCTTCCAAGTCAAGAGGCGGATCAAAAGCAAGAAGAAGAAACCTAGGGTTAGGGTTTCCTGTATTCATTGTAAGCTTTGCTTATACTTTTGTTCCCTTTCCTTTCTTTCTGTATTGAGAGTCTTGTAGGGCTTCTCCGCCTTCAGTAGTTATCGAAAAGGAGTGTTTATTAGTGGAGGTGTGTGTGTGTGCGTGGATCCTTGGACTAGTCACCTCTTGTGAGGTGTATACCAAGTAAAACCACTTGTTAGCGTTTTTGTAGTTGTTTCTTATATATTTCCGCTGCACATCTTTGAAGAAACAAGCAACGCCGACCACGAGCACGCGACGAGCTATTCACCCCCCCCCTCTAGCTACATTTCGGTCCCAACAAAGAAGTTGTAGAGCAACAACCTATTCAAGTAGCACAAGCTCTACGCAGATCTGATAGGACTCGTCGTCAACCTGAGAGATATTCTTTTCTCTTGTCTGACCATGGTGATGTAGTGCTTGTTGGTCTCAACGAGCCTACATCTTATCAGGAAGTTATATAATGCCCAAATTTTGAGAAATTGCTAGAGGTCATGAGATCCGAAATGGAATCCATATACACTAACCAAGTATGAACTTTGGTTGATCTACTTGAAAGGGTCAAACCCATTAGCTATAAGTGAGTCTTTAAAAGAAAGACTGACATGGATAGTCATCTACATACCTATAAAGGGTGATTGGTAGCTAAAGGATTCAAGAAGATTCATGGTATAGACTATGATGAAACTCGTTTACCAGCTGTGATGCTTAAGTCTATTCAGGTTTTACTTGTTATTGCAGCTTACTAAGATTATGAGATTCGACAAATAGATATCAAAACTATATTTCTTAACAAAAATTTACTCGAGGATGTGTACATGACATAACCTGAGGATTTTGTCGATCCAGAGCATGTTGGAAAGGTATGTAAGTTATAACGATTAATTTATGGATTAAAGTAAGTTTCTAGAAGTTGGAATCTTCGATTCGATGATGTAATCAAAGCATTTGGTTTCATCAAGAATGAAGATGAACTTGTGTTTACAAGAGGGTTAGTGGGAGCGCAATCATCTCTCTCATATTGTATGTAGATAACATACTTCTCATTGGAAATAATATCCCTACTCTTCAGTCAGTGTAGACGTGGCTTGGGAATTATTTCTCAATGAAGGACTTAGGTGAAGCAACCTATATTTTAGACATCAAGATCTATAGAGATAGATATAAAAGATTGCTTGGTCTAAGTCAGAATATATATATTGACAAGGTGCTTAATCATTTTACCATGTAAAATTCCAAGAAGAGGTTCCTGCCAATGTCACATGGCGTGAGTCTTTCGAAGACTTAATCTCTCTCTTCTAAGGAAAAAAGGGAATGCATGGATCAGATTCCTTATACATCTGTTATATAATTTATCATGTACGTCGTGCATTGTACTCACCCAGATGTCTCATATGCGTTAAGCATGATGAGCAGATACTAACCGGATCCAGGTGAAAGCCACTGGACAACACTCAAGAATATTCTTAAGTACTTGAACTCAAGATTATTTCTTGATATTTGAAGGTGATGAAGAGCTCACTGTAAAGGGTTACAGCGATGCTCACTGTAAAGGGTTAAATGATGTTAGCTTCAAAATTGACAAGGATGATTCTAGATCGCAGTCAGGATATATATTTTATTTAAATAGTGGTGTTGGGTATTAGATACTACAGTAGTTCCATCTCATTCGAGAGATCATTGATAGATGAGATGTGAGAATATGCAGAGTACCGACCAATGTGAACGTTGCAGATCCTTTAACCACGACTTTGGCATAGAGGAAGCATGATGGTCACACTAGGTCAATGGATATTAGATATTTCAGTGATTGATGCTAGTGACATAAGGAGATTGTTAGCGTAAGCCCTAAAAGTCAATCAAGAGTTGATTGAATAAGGACATATTGTATTATATTTTATTAATAAAAGGTAAAGTTGGTTATTATATTTATTTAGGTTTAGTATCGAATGAATAAGTATAAACATGTCCTAGGGTAGTAGGTTCTAGTCTATAGCATATCAATTGGTTGAATTAATAGTGGGAGCTTGTAGATATATATAGACACTATTCTTAACTATTCCTAGTCAAGTATTAATATGCAAGGACAATATTAATGCATTGAAACTAGCATGTAAATCAATTGATGACTTAATTGTAGGATCGTAGACGTACTAGAAGGTGTGAATAGCACGCGTGGCTTTCACGTTCATTTTGGAAAACACAGAGTAAGAAATGTAGTGGAAAGTAAAGAGACAAAGAGTACAATCGCAAACACCAAGGGTTACTTGGTTCAGAACCTGTAGTGACTCCTACTCCAAGGCTCTTACGTGAGAGTACTTTCAATGGGCAATCACTATAAGTTCGAGAAATCTTCATAAGATCAATTACAATTACAATATTAAAACTAAGTTACCGACAATACAAAGATGTTGGAAAGGAATGTCAATTGTCGGCGTAGCAGTTGAGTGTTGTTGAAGCGTTTCGTCACAGCACACAGGAGCGCAAGTAGTCTGATTTTCGGTTGCTATGAAGTGCTCGCCGAGACCCCTTTTTATAGCCTCCTCAAACTTGATCTAGATCCCTTGATCTTGGGATCAAGTCTTGACTTGACCTGGATCAGTCGACCGATCCCACCTGAATCGGTCAGCCTTCCAATCTCGGTTTTGTTGCTCGGATAGAGTTTCTTTGTTCGATCGACTGATCCTGTCGTTCGGTCAACTAATCCCTAGCTCATCTAGTCTGATCAACTCAGCTCAACCACGTCCCCGCTTATCCTCAGTTCGGTCGACCGATCTTGAGGTTCGATCGACAGCTCCCTTGGTCGAACTCAGTCTGATCTCTGAAAATCTGATCTTGTTGTTTGCAGGTTCGATCAACTAAACTAAACGTTCGGTTGACCGATCCTGTGTTAGTCTCCTATAAAATAGAGTTAGTACATAGCAGATAATATATAAATCATTAACCTGACATCCTTCGGACTGTCCGGTTCTGACTTCGGATTTCCTTCAGAAACTCTAGGTCGAACCGACGCCTACTGTTCCCTCACCGAGGAACGCGTCATCACCTACTCCTCTTAAGAGAAGTTATCTCTTGTCATATCAGTCCTCCATACCGACTAAACTTTCCGCCTAGGGTTACCACCCCTAGGACCTAGGGTTACCACCCCCTAGGGTTTTCCATAACCTAGGGTTACCACCCCCTAAGGTTTTCCATAATCTAGGGTTACCACCCCCTAGGACCTAGGGTTACCACCTCTTAGGGTTTTCACCTGCCTAACCGCAAGTAGGACTTTTCCATCACCTAGGGTTACCACCCCTAGGACCTAGGGTTACCTCCTCCTAGGAGTTTCCACCTGCCTAGAATTCACTAATACTTTTGCGTAAGATAACTTAGGACTTTCTTGCAAGCTCAATCAACCTTGTTAAATCACTAGACAACTTAACTTTGGACTCTTTGACATAATCAAAACTTAGGTTCAATCGTCTGGTGCTTCCTGCACCAATACTCTCCCCCTTTTTTATTATGGCAACCTGGTTCAAAGTTAAGTAAAACATAACAATAAATAAAGGAATTTAAGCATGAACAATAATTTGTAAAAAAACTCCCTTATTCTCCCCCTTTCATAAAAATTATTTTTAACTCTTAACTTATAACTTTTCTCTCCCCCTTTGACATATATCAAAAAGGAGAGAATATTGTTTGAAAAAAAAGTTCCCCATGAAGGGTAACATTTAAAAAAACTTAGTTAAACTTAGCTTTGAAAATAATTACTTTGAAAACACTTAGCTAAATTAGAAATGCTTTGAAAATACTTAGCTTTTTCAAAAAAGAATTATCTAAACTTAAGCTTTGAAAATTATTTAGCTGAAAGAAAACTTAGCAAATCTTAAATTTTGAAACAGTCTTAGCCTTTTTTTAAAAAGAATAGTTAAATTTTAGCTTTGAAAATAATTGTTTTGACAAACACTTAGCTTAATTAAAAGAAGATGATAAAAACTTAGGGCGCGTTTGGTTTGTATGTTTTTCATTTTCATTTTCTAAAAAATACACGTTTATGAAAAATGGTGTTTGGTTTGCATTTTTCGTGTCTGTTTTCTAAAAAAATAGCTAGCATTTTCTAGAAAAATAGAGAATGACAAAAAGTCATTTTCTGTTTTCTAGAAAACGCGCGTTTTCCAAAAAATGAAAATGGAAAACGTGCAAACCAAACGCACCCTTAGCCTTTATAGAGATTTTGAAAAATGCTTAGTTAAAAGTACTCAGCTTAAAAAAGATTTTGATTAAAACTTAGTTTAAAAAATTTGATAAAAACTGAGTTAGCTTTAAAAAAATTGATAAAAATTTAGTTAAGTACTTAGCTTAAAAAACTTTTGATAAAAATACTTTAGCTTCAAAAATATTTTGATAAAAACTTCAGCTTTAAAAATATTTTGATGAAAACTTAGCTTTAAAAATATTTTGATAAACACTTAGCTTGAAGAAAACTTAGCTTTAAAAATATTTTGATAAAAATACTTAGCTAAGTAAATGATTTCTTGAAAAATACTTTAAAATACTTTATCCAAAACTTAGTTTTTGTCTTTTCAAAAATAATTTATTTTTCTTTTAAAAAATAGTTTAAAAAAAATTAAACTTTCTCTTTCAGAAGTATTTTTGAACTTTTAAAAAATTTAACTTTTAAAATCAATGTTTAACAAAATAAAAATTAATGTCATCACCTTCCTTTCACTCCCCCTTAATTAATACCAAAAATATTTGAGAGTCCTATAGTCCAAGCATATAAATCAAAAATATAAAAGTTATTATTTATTTTCTTGATATTTAGCTTACAGCTTACGTCGATTAATTTCGAGATGATCAATTCGGTCCATGGAAGTTTCTCACTGACCACCAGAATAAATAGAGAAGCACTTCCAGTGGAAGGTCCATCAGCCCATTTCACCTGTCTATTAAAAAAATTCATTTATTAATTTATTAAAACTGACACTTGATTCTTAGTTACACTTACCTAGGAAATTGAGAAGATATTTTCCCGAGGCTATCGTGACTTCATAGTTGTTGCTATTGTGAGTTCGTTAGATAAAAAAAAATCTCAATTCTTATGTAATTCATCCCTCATCCTCACTAAACATTTCAAAGTAAACATTGCAAGCATGAGTCCAATTTTAGTGAAAAGTGTTATTATTATTATTTAAATTTATATAGAAAAATTTTATTTATCATATGAATTTGTCTGAATATATGGCAATTTATATTCACTCGGGGTAATGATACAGCGTATGGGTATATTTTTTATTTCTCAGATATTTAAGAATTAAGTCTTGACTTCGATTAATTAGCACATGAATTTTCGTACTTAAGAATGATATATTGATGGGTCATCCTCTACGAGCATTTCTTAATTGACCTAGGATGTGTTTGGTTCAAGTTATTGTATATAATCTTGGTTATGCGAGTATAGTTATATAATTAAGGTTATAGGAAATAAAATACAATTTTAATATTATTTAGTTAACTTAAATTACACAACCACCTAATTTGACATTTACTAATTTATCCACCTTCCATAGTGGTACAATTTACTTGGAGGCGCACTCTACAAAATTGGAAATGAAAATGGTGGATGATCTTGTCTGAAATCTGCAAAGTGGTGCGTTGGCTCCAATGAACAACGATCCTTGATGAAGACAACCTCCTAAAGATTTAGAAGAACCTCTCTACGATCCTACGCACAGTGAGATAAACTAACAAAGCGTTAGCGACCTAAAATCGGGGTGGGAATCCTTGGCTAGGCCTTCTGACACTCAAGTCAGTTTCTCTCTCAAGGGTGGAAGAAGAAGAAGAAGAAGAACAGTAACTGAAGTACTTTGAAATAGAGTTTAGATGCTAGAACTTACTTACCTTGCCAACGGAGAGGATCCCCCATTTTATATTACCTCATGTAACCTCCGTAGTCATGAAGTGGTCCCCAGTTTGTTAGAGTTTGTTAGGAGATGAAGTCATCTCCTAAGCTTCGTGCAATAATCTTTTTAAAGAATATTTTTTGTATCCCAGATGTACCATTTTTGTCATTTGTGACTCATATTTTCAATGAGATATGCCTATGAACATGTCATTATAACTGAAGAAGCTTCTAGAAGACATTTCCTGTCAAATTTACCAGGCTGTCATACTTATATACTTTTGTTAAGCATATCTCGACCGATTGTTTAAACCAGTTGTGTATATATTGAGAATACCTTGAGAATATCTTTTGTTAAACATGTTTCGGTCAAGAATACCTATGAGCTTTATAAGGCTGAATGCCCCTACGCTTGGTCGGGCTTTGCTCGGGCGAGCACATATACGCACACTAGTCCTTGCTCAGCCTTCAATCAGCCGATAATATGCTAAAAACTTCTATAAGGTCAAATGCATTTATGCTCGGTCGGGCTTTACCTGACTGAGCGCGCGTAATCACATGGGTACTCGCTCGGTCTTCCCTTAGCCAGGAACGTATTAAACTGTATATAAGGTTAAGTGTTCTTACACTTGGTCAAACTTTGTCCAGCCGAGTGCATGTGAACATATTGATAGTCGCTCAGCCTTCACTTGGCCGATAATATACTACGAACTATACAAGGCTTAATGCTTTTATGCTCGATCGGGCTTTGCTTGACTAAGCACGTGTAGGCACATTGGTACTCGCTCGATCGGCATTTGCTCAGCCGGTAATATACTACGAGCTTCTATAAAGCTAAGTACTTTTACGCTAGGTCGGGATTTGCCTGACTGAGCGCGTGGAGGCATCTTGGTGCTCGCTCGGCCTTAACTCGATCAGTAATATACTACGAGCTTCTATAAGGCTAAATACCTTTATGCTCGGTTGGGTTTTGCCTAACCAAGCGCATGAAGGCACCTTGGTGCTCGCTTGGCCTTCACTCGGTTGGTAATATACTACGAGCTTTGATAAGACTAAGTACCTTTACGCTGGGTCGGGTTTTGCCTGACCGAGCGCGTGTAGGTACATTGGTACTCGCTTGACCTTCGCTCGGCTGGTAATATATTGCGAGCTTCTATAAGGAAAAGTATCTTTACGTTCAGTCGAACTTTGCCTGTCCGAGCGTGTGAAGGCACCTTGGTACTCGCTCAGTCGGTAATATACTACAAACTTCTATATGGCTAACTACCTTTATGCTCGGTCGGGCTTTGCCTGACCGAGTGTGTGAAGGTGCCTTGGTGTTTGCTCGACCTTCACTCGGTCGATAATGTTATACTACGAGCTTTTATAAGTGATCCGGTGGTAAGAATAGGGACCCCCCTTTCGAGGGAAGTCAAGGCCACGTGGAAGTCAAAGGGTCAAACGGCCGACCGGAGGAGGGGAGACTGGTCGGACGAACGGGATCCCAGCGGAATCACAAACAACCCGACGGGGAGTCGGGTCTCCGATGCTCATGGGGAACAGGGTCGCCGGCCGATTGGTGAGCCCACTCGGCCGAAGGCATAAAGTAGCATTACTGTAAACAGTCGGCAGAGCACACGACCAGGAATCTCCTGAGCGGACCAGCACATACGACCGGCCGGACGTGAGGGGACGGTCGACCGGCCGGACGCTCGGCATGGGGTAAGAAGAGACAAAAGGACAAGGGAACAGCTTCTGACAGCGGATATGCTCAACGACCAGTCCATACGCAGGATCTTATGACAGAGGGTTCCGTTGTCCCATCAAAGATGTGCTCGAACTGTAGCAGTATGGTGTCAGGTAAGCTTTTCTGACAAGCATATACTGAGGTATGAGCTTAGGACACGTATTCGTCCCCATATGTGTGTGTGAGCCCTTTCACAGCTCTATATAAAGGGTCTCACACTTCGCCTGAGGTACGTATTCTCCGATATTGAGAGCCACTTCTTTGTTGTCCACTTGCCTGACTTGAGCGTCGGAGGGTCGTCGTCGGGAACCCCTTCCCGGCCTGACTTCCGTGCAGGTTCGCCGGAGGTTCGTACGACCAGTCGGCGATCTACGTCAGCAGTTCGGAGAGCGACACGTGCCCAGCGTCTGTTGATTCAGCGTTCGGACAGGATCAATTTGGCGCTGTCTGTGGGAACATTCCTGCATCCGATCGGAAGCAATGGACGAAGCTGGACGATCGCACTCGGTGATTCTCTCCACAGAGGAGCTCGACGCTCTGATCGAGACAAGAGCAGCTAAGCTTGTGGAACAACAAAGGCAGAAGTCGCAAGCCGAGCGGATTGAGCAGCAAGCGACATCAGCATCAGGGGGCCGAGCGGAAGCACCGCATGCCACGGTTCCATTTCATCGGGCCCTATTCCGCACGCCTCCTGAAGCCACAGCAGTTAATCATGATCGAGGATCTTCATCAGACGAGGCACTCGTTCGAGACAATAGAAAAGGCAAGGCCCCCCGAGCGGACGCCTCCCCCGAGCGGATCAACCGTCAATTCTCAGAGGCCATCCTGCGGGACCCTCTGCCAAAGCACTATGTGCCCCCGGCGATTAGAGAATACAACGGAACCATCGACCCAGACGATCATTTGGGTAAGTTCGACAACACAGCTACCCTTCATCAATACACCGATGGAGTGAAGTGTCGGGTTTTTCTTACCACCCTCTCGGGATCGGCTCAACGGTGGTTTCGGAGGCTGCCGGACGGATCCATCACAAGTTTCAAAGACTTTCGCATGACCTTCCTCCACCACCTTGTAAGCAGTCGGCGTTATCAGAAGACAAGTGTCAGCCTGCTCGCCATCAAGCAAGAGCCCAGAGAGTCGCTCAGAGCTTATATTCAGTGATTCAACCAGGTGGCTATGGACATTCCAACGGCCACCTCAGAAACGATGATGAATGCGTTCACGCAAGGCCTCGTGGACGGGGACTTCTTTCGCTCGCTCATTCGGAAGCCGCCCAGAGACTACGATCATATGCTACACCGGGCCAATGAATACATCAATGTGGAGGAAGCCCAAGCGGCCCGAAGGAAGGAAACTCCAACCGAACGGACGCCCCATGCCGAGCGGAAGCCGCAGACTGCTCATCTGCCGCCCAGAGGACCTCTAGCTGAAGCATCCCA
Organism: Zingiber officinale; assembly: GCF_018446385.1. Taxonomy (NCBI): domain Eukaryota; kingdom Viridiplantae; phylum Streptophyta; class Magnoliopsida; order Zingiberales; family Zingiberaceae; genus Zingiber; species Zingiber officinale. The sequence goes on from NC_055994.1 coordinate 20,729,793, forward strand.
CCCCCAGCAACATGCAAGATCCCACGCCATTCAAGAAGTGTCTGCCGAGCAGCCCAAACCTAAAAAGAAGGTATGGACCCCAATGTTTTGCTCATTTCACCGGACAGACACGCATAATACAAGAGACTGCCGAAGCCTTCCTCTGATCGCTCACCCCGTTCCCCAGAGTGGACGCCGTCGATCGCCATCATCCAACCGGCGACAGAGACATCATGAAGCCGATCGGATGGTACCCGACCGGCGACAGAGACAGACTCCCGAGCGGCATCATACTCTGAGGCGTGAGGACAATCCCCGGAGGTCTAGGGAGCAGCCTAGGCCGTCCGCTCGGGAAGAAGAAAATAGAAGTAACACTTCCCGAGGTGAAATCAACATCATTGTTAGAGGGCCAACCAGCGGAGACTCAAACAGAGCAAGGAAGCCGAGCGTAAGACAACTTCATATCCATGCGGTCGGCTGCAGCCAAGAGCTGGTGAGCGGGCCCGAAATCAGTTTCGGGCCCAGGGACTTGGAGGGAGTCGAAGTGCCACATGACGACGCTCTCCTCATCAAAGCGGTAATAGCCAACTACACTATTCACCACATTTTCATTGATATCGGGTGTGCATCTCACATTTATACTAATGTGCAAGAGCTGAGAAATAGTAGAACATTGATAAAGGGTGAAGTAGACCTACGAGTAGGCAATGACACAAAAGTTGCTACTATAGCTGTAGGACCAGATTCCTTATCTTTGTCCACTGGGCTTGTTTTAGAACTTGAAGAGTATTGTTATATTCCTGCGTTGACTAAGAACATTATCTCTATTTCTTATTTGGACAAGAAAGATTTTTCATTTGTAATAAAGGATAAATGTTGTTCCGTTTATTTCAATGAAATGTTCTATTGTAGTGCATATCTTCTGAATGGACTCTATGTTCTAGAATTTGACAACTCAATCTATAGCATAAATTTAAAACAGTTCAAGTCTAATGATTTAAATCAAATATATCTCTAGCATTGTCGCTTAGGTCATATAAATGAGAGTTGCATATCCCAACTCCATAAGGATGGACTTTTGTACTCATTTGATTTTGAATCAATATGAGGTATGTGAATCTTATCTTCAAGGCATGATGACAAAAACTCCATTTAGTGGACATAGCGAAAGAGCTAATGACTTGTTAGAGCTCATACATACTGATATATGTGACCCTTTCAGAATAGCAACTAGATGAGGCTATCATTACTTCATTACTTTTATTAATAATTTTAGTAAGTACGACTATGTGTATCTGATGAGACACAAGTCGGAATCCTTTGAAAAGTTTAAAGAATTCAAGAATAAAGTACAAAACCAACTTGGTAAGTGTATTAAGATGCTTCGATTAGATCTAGGTGGGGAATACCTTAGCCAAGAGTTTCATGACCATCTCGTTGAGTGTGAGATTATATCCATACGGTCGGCTGCAGCCAAGAGCTGGCGAGCGGGCCCGAAATCAGTTTCGGGCCCAGGGACTTGGAGGGAGTCGAAGTGCCACATGACGACGCTCTCCTCATCAAAGCGGTAATAGCCAACTACACTATTCACCACGTTTTCATTGATACCGGGTGTGCATCTCACATTTATACTAATGTGCAAGAGCTGAGAAATAGTAGAACATTGATAAAGGGTGAAGTAGACCTATGAGTAGGCAATGACACAAAAGTTGCTACTATAGCTGTAGGAACATATTCCTTATCTTTGTCCACTGGGCTTGTTTTAGAACTTGAAGAGTATTGTTATATTCCTGCGTTGACTAAGAACATTATCTCTATTTCTTATTTGGACAAGAAAGATTTTTCATTTGTAATAAAGGATAAATGTTGTTCCGTTTATTTCAATGAAATGTTCTATTGTAGTGCATATCTTCTGAATGGACTCTATGTTCTAGAATTTGACAACTCAATCTATAGCATAAATTTAAAACAGTTCAAGTCTAATGATTTAAATCAAATATATCTCTAGCATTGTCGCTTAGGTCATATAAATGAGAGTTGCATATCCCAACTCCATAAGGATGGACTTTTGTACTCATTTGATTTTGAATCAATATGAGGTATGCGAATCTTATCTTCAAGGCAAGATGACAAAAACTCCATTTAGTGGACATAGCGAAAGCGCTAATGACTTGTTAGGGCTCATACATACTAATATATGTGACCCTTTCAGAATAGCAACTAGATGAGGCTATCATTACTTCATTACTTTTATTAATAATTTTAGTAAGTACGACTATGTGTATCCGATGAGACACAAGTCGGAATCCTTTGAAAAGTTCAAAGAATTCAAGAATAAAGTACAAAACCAACTTGTTAAGTGTATTAAGATGCTTCGATTAGATCTAGGTGGGGAATACCTTAGCCAATAGTTTCATGACCATCTCGTTGAGTGTGAGATTATATCTCAACTCACTCCACCTGGAATACCACAATGGAATGGTGTATCAGAAAGGAGAAATCAACCTTTATTAGATATGGTACAATCGATGAGTCAAACAAATCTTCCTACTTCCTTATGGGGCATGCTCTAGAGACGCTGCTTTCACACATAACCATGTCTCATCTAAGGCCGTTAAAAGGACACCATATACAATATGGACTAGGAAGAGTCCCAAGATATCTTTCATGAAGATTTGGAGATGTGAGGCTTATATTTGATGCTAAATCTTAGATAAATTAGGACCCAAATCAGACAAGTGATATTTTATATGATATCCCAAGGAAACAAAGAGATATTACTTTTATAATCTCACACAAGGCAAAGTATTTGTTGCCAGAAATGGTGTCTTTCTAGAAAGAGAGTTTATTTCTAGAAAAACTATTTTTTTGGGGGGGGGAGGGGGGCAAAGTCGATCTTGAAGAAATTCAAAATACACAATCTAGCACTGAAGCCTTGATGGAAATTGAACTAATACCACAAGATGTTGTGGATCTTGATTTTGTTACACCACAAGAATGTTGGTGCAATATCTCTTAGGTTAAGGTTGACCTGGTTGACCAAGCTTGAGTCTTGGTTTGGGTTTCGATATTTGACAATATATTGAGTTTAGATGATATGGACAATGCAGGTGCAGTTGTTCATTTGGGGAGATTGTTGATACAATTCCCGTTTTGTCAAGGTTGACCGGTTGAGATGTGAAGGAAAGCTAAGTAGGTCAAGGTTGACGGGATACTTGACTGCAAAGTCCTGGTGAGTGAAGCCAGGCAGAAGTAAAGTCCTAGTGAGTGAAGCTAGGCAGAATGAAAGTCCTGGTGAGTGAAGCCAGACAGAAGTAAAGTCCTAGTGAGTGAAGCTAGGCAGAATGAAAGTCCTGGTGATTGAAGCCAGGCAGAAGTAAAGTCCTGGTGAGTGAAGTCAGGTAGAAGGAAATCATGGTGAGTGAAGCCAGGTGAAAATCCTAGTGAGTGAAGCTAGGTGAAAGTCCTGGTGAGTGAAGTCAGACAGTTGGAAAGTCCTAGTGAGTGAAGCTAGGCAAATGGAAATCCTAGTGAGTGAAGTTAGGTGAAAGTCCTAGTGAATGAAGCCAGATAGAAGGAAGTCTTGGTGAGTGAAGCCAGGCAGTTGGAAAGTCCTAGTGAGTGAAGTTAGGCAAATGGAAATCCTAGTGAGTGAAGCTAGGTGAAAGTCCTGGTGAGTGAAGCCATGCAAGGGAAATCCAGATGGGTCAAGGTTGACCAGACATCTGGTAGAAGTCCAAGTAGGTTAAAGGGATTGATTGGATACTTGGCACAGGGAAATTTAGATGGGTCAAGGTTGACCAGACATCTGGTGGAAGTCCAAGTAGGTCAAAGGGATTGACCGGATATTTGGCACAAGGAGTAAAGTCCAAGTGGGTCAAAGGGATTGACCGGACACTTGGTGAGGGAGTCCTAGCAGGTCAAGGGAGACCAAATGCTAGGCATGATGTACCAACATGTCAAGGTTGACCGGATGTTGGTTTGGGGTGCTTGGGACTTGGTTTTGGGCAAAAACCAGCAGCTGGATCGATCAGCCGATTTATTGGCTGGAGCCCAATCGATCGGCCGATCAATTGGGGAGTCCCCGCGAGAATCCTTCATCCCAATCAATCAGTGGATAGATTGGGAGGCAGTCACGAGTGCACAGAAGCCTGCTGGATCGATCGGCTGATCGATCCAGAGGTCCCAATCGATCAGTGGATCGATTGGGAAACTGTGATTTATCGTGATAAGCCCTGGATCGATCGACCGATCGATCCAGGCAATTTCCCAGAGCACAGAGGCACTCTGGATCGATCGGTTGATCGATCCAAAGCCTCCCCGATCGATTGGGAGCAATCCAATCGATCGGGATCCGACCGTTCGCATCGTATTTAGCTGCAGGCGTTCGATTCCTTCGGCAGAGCTCTCGCAGACTTTGCACTGTTCACTCTAGATCCTCGACAGCAACTCCACAACTCTCTCTAAGCTCCAGATCACCAGTTCTTGAAGGTTCTTGGAGGCTCTTCCAAGTCAAGAGGCGGATCAAAAGCAAGAAGAAGAAACCTAGGGTTAGGGTTTCCTGTATTCATTGTAAGCTTTGCTTATACTTTTGTTCCCTTTCCTTTCTTTCTGTATTGAGAGTCTTGTAGGGCTTCTCCGCCTTCGGTAGTTATCGAAAAGGAGTGTTTATTAGTGGAGATGTGTGTGTGTGCGTGGATCCTTGGACTAGTCACCTCTTGTGAGGTGGATACCAAGTAAAATCCATTTGTTAGCGTTGTTGTAGTTGTTTCTTATATATTTCCGCTGCACATCTTTGAAGAAACAAGCAACGTCGACCACGAGCACGCGACGAGCTATTCACCCCCCCCCCTCTAGCTATATTTCGGTCCCAACAAAGAAGTTGTAGAGCAACAACCTATTCAAGTAGCACAAGCTCTACGCAGATCTGTTAGGACTCGTAGTCAACCTGAGAGATATTCTTTTCTCTTGTCTGACCATGGTGATGTAGTGCTTGTTGGTCTCAACGAGCCTACATCTTATCAGGAAGTTATATAATGCCCAAATTTTGAGAAATTGCTAGAGGTCATGAGATCCGAAATGGAATCCATATACACTAACCAAGTATGAACTTTGGTTGATCTACTTGAAGGGGTCAAACCCATTAGCTATAAGTGAGTCTTTAAAAGAAAGACTGACATGGATGGCCATCTGCATACCTATAAAGGGTGATTGGTAGCTAAAGGATTCAAGAAGATTCATGGTATAGATTTTGATGAAACCCGTTTATCAGTTGTGATGCTTAAGTCTATTCAGGTTTTACTTGTTATTGCAGCTTACTAAGATTATGAGATTCGACAGATAGATATCAAAACTATATTTCTTAACAAAAATTTACTCGAGGATGTGTACATGACATAACCTGAGGATTTTGTCGATCCAGAGCATGTTGGAAAGGTATGTAAGTTATAACGATTCATTTATGGATTAAAGTAAGTTTCTAGAAGTTGGAATCTTCGATTCGATGATGTAATCAAAGCATTTGGTTTCATCAAGAATGAAGATGAACTTGTGTTTACAAGAGGATTAGTGGGAGCGCAATCATCTCTCTCATATTGTATGTAGATAACATACTTCTCATTGGAAATAATATCCCTACTCTTCAGTCAGTGAAGACGTGGCTTGGGAATTATTTCTCAATGAAGGATTTAGGTGAAGCAACCTATATTTTAGACATCAAGATCTATAGAGATAGATATAAGAGATTGCTTGGTCTAAGTCAGAATATATATATTGACAAGGTGCTTAATCATTTTACCATGTAAAATTCCAAGAAGGGGTTCCTGCCAATGTCACATGGCGTAAGTCTTTCGAAGACTTAATCTCCCTCTTCTAAGGAAAAAAGGGAATGCATGGATCAGATTCCTTATACATATGTTATATAATTTATCATGTACGTCATGCTTTGTACTCACCCAGATGTCTCATATGCGTTAAGCATGATGAGCAGATACTAACCTGATCCAGGTGAAAGTCACTGGACAACACTCAAGAATATTCTTAAGTACTTGAACTCAAGATTATTTCTTGATATTTGAAGGTGATGAAGAGCTCACTGTAAAGGGTTACAGCGATGCTCACTGTAAAGGGTTAAATTATGTTAGCTTCCAAATTGACAAGGATGATTCTAGATCGCAGTCAGGATATATATTTTATTTAAATAGTGGTGTTGGGTATTAGATACTACAGTAGTTCCATCTCATTCGAGAGATCATTGATAGATGAGATGTGAGAATATGCAGAGTACCGACCAATGTGAACGTTGCAGATCCTTTAACCATGACTTTGGCATAGAGGAAGCATGATGGTCACACTAGGTCAATGGATATTAGATATTTCAGTGATTGATGCTAGTGACATAAGGAGATTGTTAGCGTAAGCCCTAAAAGTCAATCAAGAGTTGATTGAATAAGGACATATTGTATTATATTTTATTAATAAAAGGTAAAGTTGGTTATTATATTTATTTAGGTTTAGTATCAAATGAATAAGTATAAACATGTCGTAGGTTAGTAGGTTCTAGTCTATAGCATATCAATTGGTTGAATTAATAGTGGGAGCCTGTAGATATATATAGACACTACTCTTAACTATTCCTAGTCAAGTATTAATATGCAAGGACAATATTAATGCATTGAAACTAGCATGTAAATCAATTGATGACTTAATTGTAGGATCGTAGATGTACTAGAAGGTGTGAATAGCACGTGTGGCTTTCACGTTCATTTTGGAAAACATAGAGTAAGAAATGTAGTGGAAAGTAAAGAGACAAAGAGTACAATCGCAAACACCAAGAGTTACTTGGTTCAGAACCTGTAGTGACTCCTACTCCTAGGCTCGTACGTGAGAGTACTTTCAATGGGCAATCACTATAAGTTCGAGAAATCTTTATAAGATCAATTACAATTACAATATTAAAACTAAGTTACCGACAATACAAAGATGTTGGAAAGGAATGTCAATTGTCGGCGTAGCAGTTGAGTGTTGTTGAAGCGTTTCGTCACAGCACACAGGAGCGCAAGTAGTTTGATTTTCGGTTGCCATGAAGTGCTCGCCGAGACCCCTTTTTATAGCCTCCTCAAACTTGATCTAGATCCCTTGATCTTGGGATCAAGTCTTGACTTGACATGGATCAGTCGACCGATCCCACCTTAATCGGTCAGCCTTCCAATCTTGGTTTTGCTGCTCGGATAGAGTTTCTTTGTTCGATCGACTGATCCTGTCGTTCGGTCAACCAATCCCTAGCTCATCTAGTCTGATCAACTCAGCTCAACCACGCCCCCGCTTATCCTCAGTTCGGTCGACCGATCTTGAGGTTCGATCGACCGATCCCTTGGTCGAACTCAGTCTGATCTCAGAAAATCTGATCTTGTTGTTTACAGGTTCGATCGACTAAACCGAACGTTCGGTCGACCGATCCTGTGTTAGTCTCCTATAAAATAGTGTTAGTACATAGCAGATAATATATAAATCATTAACCTGACATCCTTCGGACTATCCGGTTCTGACTTCGGATTTCCTTCAGAAACTCTAGGTCGAACCGACGCCTACTGTTCCCTCACCGAGGAACGCGTCATCACCTACTCCTCTTAAGAGAAGTTATCTCTTGTCATATCAGTCCTCCATACCGACTGGACTTTCTGCCTAGGGTTACCACCCCCTAGGGTTTTCCATAACATAGGGTTATCACCCTCTAGGGTTTTTCATAATCTAGGGTTACCACCCCCTAGGACTTTTGACTTATAACTTATAACTTTTCTCTCCCCCTTTGACATATATCAAAAAGGAGAGAATGTTGTTTGAAAAAAAAGTTCCCCATGAAGGGTAGCATTTAAAAAAACTTAGTTAAACTTAGCTTTGAAAATAATTACTTTGAAAACACTTAGCTAAATTAGAAATGCTTTGACAATACTTAGCTTTTTCAAAAAAGAATTATCTAAACTTAAGCTTTAAAAATTATTTAGCTGAAAGAAAACTTAGCAAATCTTAAGTTTTGAAACAGTCTTAGCCTTTTTTTAAAAAAAATAGCTAAATTTTAGCTTTGAAAATAATTGTTTTGATAAACACTTAGCTTAATTAAAAGAAGATGATAAAAACTTAGGGCGCGTTTGGTTTGTATGTTTTTCATTTTCATTTTCTAAAAAATGCGTGTTTCTGAAAAATGGTGTTTGGTTTGCATTTTTCGTGTCTGTTTTCTAAAAAAATAGCTAGCATTTTCTAGAAAAAAAAGAGAATGACAAAAAGTCATTTTCTGTTTTCTAGAAAACGCGCGTTTTCCATAAAATGAAAATGGAAAACGTGCAAACCAAACGCACCCTTAGCCTTTATTGAGATTTTGAAAAAGGCTTAGTTAAAAGTACTCAGCTTAAAAAAGATTTTGATTAAAACTTAGTTTAAAAAATTTGATAAAAACTGAGTTAGCTTTAAAAAAATTGATAAAAATTTAGTTAAGTACTTAGCTTAAAAATTTTTGATAAAAATACTTTAGCTTCAAAAATATTTTGATAAAAACTTCAGCTTTAAAAATATTTTGATGAAAACTTAGCTTTAAAAATATTTTGATAAACACTTAGCTTGAAGAAAACTTAGCTTTAAAAATATTTTAATAAAAATACTTAGCTAAGTAAATGATTTCTTTGAAAAATACTTAAAAATACTTTATCCAAAACTTAGTTTTTGTCTTTTCAAAAATAATTTATTTTTCTTTTCAAAAATAGTTTAAAAAAAATTAAACTTTCTCTTTCAGAAGTATTTTTGAACTTTTAAAAAATTTAACTTTTAAAATCAATGTTTAACAAAATAAAAATTAATGTCATCACCTTCCTTTCACTCCCCCTTAATTAATACCAAAAATATTTGAGGGTCATAGAGTCCAAGCATATAAATCAAAAATATAAAAGTTATTATTTATTTTCTTGATATTTAGCTTACAGCTTACGTCGATTAATTTCGAGATGATCAATTCGGTCCCATGGAAGTTTCTCACTGACCACCAGAATAAATCGAGAAGCACTTCCAGTGGAAGGTCCATCAGCCCATTTCACCTGTCTATTAAAAAAATTCATTTATTAATTTATTAAAACTGACACTTGATTCTTAGTTACACTTACCTAGGAAATTAAGAAGATATTTTCCCGAGGCCATCGTGACTTCATAGTTGTTGCTATTGTGAGTTCGTTAGATAAAAAAAAAATCTCAATTCTTATGTAATTCATCCCCCATCCTCACTAAACATTTCAAAGTAAACATTGCAAGCATGAGTCCAATTTTAGTGAAAAGTGTTATTATTATTATTTAAATTTATATAGAAAATTTTTATTTATCATATGAATTTGTCTGAATATATGGCAATTTATTTTCACTCAGGGTAATGATACAACGTATGGGTATATTTTTTATTTCTCAGATATTTAAGAATTAAGTCTTAACTTCGATGAATTAGCACATGAATTCTAGTACTTAAGAATGATATATTGATGGGTCATCCTCTACGAGCATTTCTTAATTGACCTCGGATTTGTTTGGTTCAAGTTATTGTATATATTCTTGGTTATACGAGTATAGTTATATAATTAAGGTTATAGGAAATAAAATACAATTTTAATATTATTTAGTTAACTTAAATTAGACAACCACCTAATTTGACATTTACTAATTTATCCACCTTCCATAGTGGTACAATTTACTTGGAGGCACACTCTACAAAATTGGAAATGAAAATGGTGGATGATCTTGTCTGAAATCTGCAAAGTGGTGCGCTGGCTCCAATGAACAACGATCCTTGATGAAGACAACCTCCTAAAGATTTAGAAAAACCTCTCTACGATCCTACGCACAGTGAGACAAACTAACAAAGCGTTAGCGACCTAAAAATTGGGATGGGAATCCTTGGCTAGGCCCTCTGACACTCAAGTCAGTTTCTCTCTCAAGGGTGGAAGAAGAAGAAGAAGAAGAACAGTAACTGAAGTACTTTGAAATAGAGTTTAGATGCTAGAACTTACTTACCTTGCCAACGGAGAGGATCCCCCATTTATATTACCTCATGTAACCTTCGTAGTCATGAAATGGTCCCTAGTTTGTTAGAGTTTATTAGGAGATGAAGTCATCTCCTAAGCTTCGTGCAATAATCTTTTTAAAGAATATTTTCTGTATCCCAGATGTACCTTTTTTGTCATTTGTGACTCATATTTACAATGAGATATGCCTATGAACATGTCATTATTGTTGGTGCAACCTTAGGTCAAGGTTGACCTGGTTGACCCGACTCGAGTTGACCTGACTCGAGTTGTATTTTGATGTTTGACAAGAACAAAAGAGTTGTATTTTGATGGGAGATTGTTGGTGCAACTGTAGGTCAAGGTTGACCTAGTTGACCAAGCGTAAACCTTGGTCATGGTTTCGATGTTTGACAATACAGAAAGACATGTAGACATGGACAATGCAGGTGCAGCTGTCCATGCGGAGAGATACTGATCAGGGTCTGATCAGGTTGGATGAAGAAGAGTCAAGTAGGTCAAGGTTGACCGGATACTTGACTGGGGAGTCCTAACTGGGATGTTAGGCAGTTCGGAAAGTCCTGGTGAGTGAAACCAGGCAGTCGGGAAATCCTGGTGAGTGAAGCTAGGTGAAAATCCTAGTGAGTGAAGCTAGGTGAAAGTGAAAGTCCCGGTGAGTGAAGCCAGGCAGTTGGGAAAAGTCCTGGTGAGTGAAGCCAAGCAGTGGGAAAGTCCTGGTGAGTGAAGCCAGGCAGTGGGAAAGTCCTGGTGAGTGAAGCCAGGCAGTTGGAAAAACCTGGTGAGTGAAGCCAGTTGAAAACCCTAGTGAGTGAAGCTAGGTGAAAGTCCTGGTGAGTGAAGCCGGGCAAGGGAAAATCCAGATGGATCAAGGGTGATCGGACATCTGGTGTTGAGAAGGTCAAGTAGGTCAAGGGAGTGATCGGATACTTGACACGAAGAGAAAAGTCCAAGTGGGTCAAAGGGATTGACCGGACACTTGGTGGGGAGTCTTAGCAGGTCAAGGGAGTGACCGGATGCTAAGCATGATGTACCAACAGGTCAAGGTTGACCGGATGTTGGTTTAGAAGGTTTGGGACTTGGTTTGGGCAAAAACCAAGCTCTGGATCGATCAGTGGATCGATCCAGTGATACACTGGGTATCTGGATCGGTCTGGTAACCGATCGGAATTAAACAAGTAGCCTCATCGAGTGTTATCGATCGGTCGCACCGATCGGAGACACACGATCGCAAGATTAGGGAGAAAGCATGTTGATCGGTCCTGGACCGATCGGAGGAAGCTCGATCGGTCCCCATGACCGATCGAAGACTCGACCGATCGGTGGAGCTCGATCGGTCCAGCCGTTAATGACTCAAGCGGCTGGGTTATTCGACGTGTTCGGTCTTTTGCTTGCGTGTTCGCAGTTAGCGAGGATATCGGGGATATAAGAAGAGATCGAGGGTTGCTGACTACTACTCTTCTTCTTCCTCCTCGAGCTGCTGTTCTTCTGAAAGCTGTGCTTGATGTGAGCTTCTTTGACTGAGTTGCTTGTTGGCATTCGTCCGTGAAGTTGGTGCTTCATCTGGGACTTCAGTCGACGAGAAGGCAAGCGAGTATTTGTACATTTATTGTGTATTTTGTTCTTGCTCTTCTTTGTACTCCTTATTGCTGTTGCAAAGTTCTTGTGGCGAGGTTTCTCCACCCATAAGGAGTTTATATTAGCCGGTTTTCCGGGGACTCATCCACCGACGGATTGATAGGCTTCGTCCACCTTACAGACACGCCGAGGAGTAGGAGTTTCATCTCCGAACCTCGTTACATCGACGAGTTTGAGGTTTGTTATTCTCCGCTTTCGTTTCTATTCGTTTTATTTCCGCTGCGCTAACCCTAATTGTAGAAAGAAACGAAGAATTTGGGGTGGCTATTCACACCCCCCTCTCTAGCCGCGATCATCGATCCTAACAAGTGGTATCAGAGCGAGGTCGCTCTTCGCCGGATTAACACCCGAGGGAGCACAAGCTAGAGATGGATCAACTCGGAGACGACATCACCATTCCACCCTTCTACGATCGCGACGACTTCGCGTTTTGGAAGGTAAGAATGAAATATTTTCTTATGACTAATCTTGAGAATTGGAGTTGTGTCCAATTAGGTTTCAAGCATTCGACGGACAAGAAAGGAGAAACCCTAGAGAAGAAGGAGTGGACCAAGGAACAAGTCCACCAATCCCTAGTCAACGATGAGGTATTGAAGATTTTTGAATTTTCTTTACCTAATGATGTTTTGTGTAGGATAGGTGGATACAACAATGCCAAGGAGTTGTGGAACAACTTGGCTAAGTTCCATGAGGGGAACTCCACTTCAAGCCATGAAGAGGAGTCAAGTGAGCCAAGTAGCTCACATCATGGAGGAGAGGATTTAGAAGTTGAGGGCCACTCAACATCTAAAGAAGAAGAGGAGGAGAGTTCTTCTTCAAGTTCGGAGCAAGAAGAAGCTTCTACCTCCGGAAGGGATGAAGGAGAGAGCGTTTATCCATCCTCACCTCTAGGTAACTCAAGCCATTTAGTTTCTAGAAAATTACACATAATGTGCTTTGAGTTTAGGGAATTTGGGCACTACAAGAGTAAGTGTCCAAAGAGGATTAGAAAGACTCCACCGGCGCCAAAGGTCAAGAAAGTCGGAGTCCCGATACGCAAAGGCAAAGAGCACGTGGTGTGCTTTCAATGCAATCAAAGGGGACACTATAGGAGTCAATGTCCGAGGGGGAGACAATCTCACAAGGACAAGAGACCGAGCACGTCTATAGGGGGAGCTAAGGTAAACCCTAAGGTAATCTCTAAGGCTCATTTTTGCAATTCAAATAGAACACATGCTAGTAGTTTGATTGCAATTGTTAACAATAATGATAAGCATGATAATTATAGAAATCGATACACATGCTTAGGTGCCAAACATGTGAGCCTAGATAAGGATAACACTAGGAAAGCCAACCCTAGGATCAACTCATGTAAGGTTAAGGATAACCTAGGTAGAAATCCCAAATCATCTAGACATATGCCTAGGAATACCTCAAAGACAAATGACAAGTTAAAAATTGAGGTATTAGAGAAGGAGAATCAAGTCTTGAGGTCAAGACTTGATACTTTGGAAAAGGCTCTTAAGAACTTGGAGAAGTCATCTCTAGGGTTTAAGGGTCAAAAACCAATGTCCAAGGACAAGAAAGGTTTGGGTCACAAACCTAAGTCCCAAGTGGTCAAGCCCACTTATCACAATGTTCCATTCAATTATGGAACAAAATCTAGGGCTAGGAAGACCATCACCAAGGTCACAAGGGGAGTCACCCCTAGAGTTGATCTTGATGAGTCCCAAATGACCAAGGCTTCAAAGCCTAGGAGGGTCATTAGAAGGGTTGCTAGGGAAGTCATCCCTAGTGAATACTTAGTGAACCCAATGAGCTCAAATAGGTATTGGGTTCCTAGGAGCGTGATTTCATCACGCTAGATGAGTTAGGGTGTGCCAACCTTACTTGAATAGGTAGTTAACCTAATCATGGCAAAAGGTGGCACTTTAGGAATTTTCAAGGTGTGATCAAGCCTTGAAAATGAAATTAAGAGTTATTCCTAAGGTGATTAGAATGTGCCAACTACATTTGAGGAGTTCTCTTAGGTCAATCTAATTGGCACATAATGATCTAAAAGTCCTGAGGATATGACTTTAGGTCTATTACACTTAGGAATATAGAATTTTATGGCAAAATGATAAAAATTATAAAAAATGGCAACTAAGGCTAGAATTAGGTATTTTCTATACCTTTACATGTTATTTGCCATATATTGTTTGCCATATGCCATGTCATGACATCATATTTATTTTATGATCATTTAAAATGTCATGATAATGCTTAGGTTAGTTTAAATGTCATGCTTTATTTAAGTTTCATACTTTATGCCATGACATCATGACATTGGCACATGTTTCCATTTATGATATCATTTTATGCCATGTCATCATTTCTTGCATTTATAATCAATGAAATTGATATAAGGATAAGAAACACAATTTGATATGGAGATCAAATTGTTGTTTAGAAAAATGCATGAGAACTTAGAATAAGCTAACCTAAATCCATATCTCACATCAAAATTGACTTGGATGTGTTTGATACACCTTAGATGTGTGTGAGATATTAGGATGATGAGTTAGGATCAAGGTGCATAGTTCTTGTGCCTAAATGAGCCTAATTCGAAATTGAGGATCATAGGGAAAGCTTGTGTACAAGTCATGTACATTTAGCCCAAAGATTGTGGTCCTAAATTAAAGGGTTTAAAATCATTTCAAAATTGATTTGAAAAACCTTGATGAAGCTTTTCTAGTAATAGCATTCATCATTGAACAAGTTGATACAAAGATAAGTTAACTTTGAGCTATTTCAAAGACTTTTGAACTTTGTATCAAGATTGAAAAATGGAAGTTATTTTCATAGAAAATTATTTTTCCATGATAGTATATGTTATGAGGAATGTATCCTCAAAATTTCACAATTTTTTGAATTTTCTGTGATTTTCTAGAGGTTTCTGAATTTCGGGAGAAGAAAAATTCAGAAATCAGAAATCAGAGTTGTGGACCGATCAGGAGGTTCCCTGATCGGTCCAGGTGCATGGATCGGTCACCGGACCGATCCAGGGAAGCCTGATCGGTCTGGTGACCGATCAGGGCGTGCCAAGTTGCTGAAATTCGACTGGTTGTCTAAAATTTCAGCTCGGGAATTGGTGTTTTAGAGTTCTAAAGGTTTGAAACTCTCCGAGACATTGTTGGTGCAATGGTCAAGGGGGAGTTGACCTCTAGGGGGAGTTTTAACTATTAGTCAAGGGGGAGTTGACTTTTAGGGGGAGTTTTTACTCCTAAAAGACTTAAGTGATATGAGATTATCACTAAGTTAATTGTTGACTCTAGTGTCAAGGGGGAAATTAAGGGTTTCAATGAAAGGTATGGGACTTTCATTAGGAAGAAACTCTTGACCTTGATTCACTCCTTTTGATGTGTGTCAAAAAGGGGAAGAATGTCTAGAGAATGTTCAAGGAAGAACATTGGAGTTAGTGGGAGAGTTTGTTGACCACGACGAGTGAAGTTGTGAACAACGATAACTTACTCTTCAGGGGGAGAGTTTGTTGATGTGTGCCAATAGGGGGAGAATGAAGGGTTTAAGTTAGGCCTTCATTATCTAAGAAGGAGGTTGCCTTCTTAGAAGGAGAATGTAAGGTTGTAACTTATGTTTCATTACCTAGTGGCATGAGGAAAGTTGAGGCTATTGGATTAGCCTAACTTAAAGGTATTGTCAAACATCAAAAAGGGGGAGATTGTTGGTGCAACCTTAGGTCAAGGTTGACCTGGTTGACCCGACTCGAGTTGACCTGACTCGAGTTGTATTTTGATGTTTGACAAGAACAAAAGAGTTGTATTTTGATGGGAGATTGTTGGTGCAACTGTAGGTCAAGGTTGACCTAGTTGACCAAGCGTAAGCCTTGGTCATGGTTTCGATGTTTGACAATACAGAAAGACATGTAGACATGGACAATGCAGGTGCAGCTGTCCATGCAGAGAGATACTGATCAGGGTCTGATCAGGTTGGATGAAGAAGAGTCAAGTAGGTCAAGGTTGACCGGATACTTGACTGGGGAGTCCTAACTGGGATGTTAGGCAGTTCGGAAAGTCCTGGTGAGTGAAACCAGGCAGTCGGGAAATCCTGGTGAGTGAAGCCAGGCAGTGGGAAAGTCCTGGTGAGTGAAGCCAGGTAGTTGGAAAAACCTGGTGAGTGAAGCCAGGTGAAAACCCTAGTGAGTGAAGCTAGGTGAAAGTCCTTGTGAGTGAAGCCGGGCAAGGGAAAATCCAGATGGATCAAGGGTGATCGGACATCTGGTGTTGAGAAGGTCAAGTAGGTCAAGGGAGTGATCGGATACTTGACACGAAGAGAAAAGTTCAAGTGGGTCAAAGGGATTGACCGGACACTTGGTGGGAGTCTTAGCAGGTCAAGGGAGTGACCGGATGCTAAGCATGATGTACCAACAGGTCAAGGTTGACCGGATGTTGGTTTGGAAGGTTTGGGACTTGGTTTGGGCAAAAACCAAGCTCTGGATCGATCAGTGGATCGATCCAGTGATACACTGGGTATCTGGATCGGTCTGGTAACCGATCAGTAACCAAACAGTAGCCTACTGAGTGTTATCTGATCGGTCTGCAGACCGATCAGGAAACAACGATCAGAGGCAAGAAGTTCGGGAGAAAAGCATGCTGATCGGTCCCTGGACCGATCAGAGGAAGCTCTGATCGGTCCCCATGACCGATCAGCAGCACTCTGGACCGATCAGGGTGGAGCCTGATCGGTCCAGCCCTAGCCGTTGTGACTCAACGGCTAGGTTATTTCGGGCTTCTGTGTTCTGGTCTTTTTGCTTGCAGGTTCGCAGGTTAGCCAGGATATCAGGGGATATAAGAAGAGATCGAGGGTTGCTGACTACTACTCTTCTTCTTCCTCCTCGAGCTGCTGTTCTTCTGAAAGCTGTGCTTGAGCTTTGCTGAGCTCCGAAGCTTCGGGGGAGCTTCTTTGACTGAGTTGCTTGTTGGCATTCGTCCGTGAAGTTGGTGCTTCATCCGGGACTTCAGTCGACGAGAAGGCAAGCGAGTATTTGTACATTTATTGTGTATTTTGTTCTTGCTCTTCTTTGTACTCCTTATTGCTGTTGCAAAGTTCTTGTGGCGAGGTTTCTCCACCCATAAGGAGTTTATATTAGCCGGTTTTCCGGGGACTCATCCACCGACGGATTGATAGGCTTCGTCCACCTTACGGACACGCCGAGGAGTAGGAGTTTCATCTCCGAACCTCGTTACATCGACGAGTTTGAGGTTTGCTATTCTCCGCTTTCGTTTCTATTCGTTTTATTTCCGCTGCGCTAACCCTAATTATAGAAAGAAACGAAGAATTTGGGGCGGCTATTCACACCCCCCTCTCTAGCCGCGATCATCGATCCTAACAATTATAACTGAAGAAGCTTCTAGAAGACATTTCCTGTCAAATTTACCAGGCTGTCATACTTATATACTTTTGTTAAGCATATCTCGACCGATCGTTTAAACCAGTTGTGTATATATTGAGAATACCTTGAGAATATCTTTTGTTAAGTATGTTTCGGTCAAGAATACCTATGAGCTTTATAAGGCTGAATGCCCCTATGCTTGGTCGGGCTTTGCTCGGGCGAGCACATATACGCACACTGGTCCTTGCTCAGCCTTCAATCAGCCGATAATATGCTAAAAATTTCTATAAGGTCAAATGCCTTTATGCTCGGTCGGGCTTTACCTGACTGAGCACGCGTAAGCACATGGGTACTCGCTCGGTCTTCCCTTAGCCAGGAACGTATTAAACTGTATATAAGGTTAAGTGTTCTTACACTTGGTCAGACTTTGTCCAGCCGAGTGCATGTGCACATATTGACAGTCGCTCAGCCTTCACTTGGCCGGTAATATACTACGAACTGTACAAGGCTTAATGCTTTTACGCTCGATCGGGCTTTGCTTGACTAAGCACGTGTAGGCACATTAATACTCGCTCGATCGGCATTTGCTCAGCCGATAATATACTACGAGCTTCTATAAAGCTAAGTACTTTTACGCTCGGTCGGGCTTTGCCTGACCGAGCGCGTGGAGGCATATTGGTGCTCGCTCGGCCTTCACTCGATCAGTAATATACTACGAGCTTCTATAAGGCTAAATACCTTTATGCTCGGTTGTGTTTTGCCTAACCAAGCGCATGAAGGCATCTTGGTGCTCGCTTGGCCTTCACTCGGTTGGTAATATACTACGAGCTTTGATAAGACTAAGTACCTTTACACTGGGTCGGGCTTTACCTGACCGAGCGCGTGTAGGTACATTGGTACTCGCTCGACCTTCGCTCGGCTGGTAATATATTGCGAGCTTTTATAAGGCAAAGTATTTTTACGTTCAGTCGAACTTTGCCTGTCCGAGCGTGTGAAGGCACCTTGGTACTCGCTCAGTCGGTAATATACTACAAACTTCTATATGGCTAACTACCTTTACACTCGGTTGGGCTTTGCCTGACCGAGCGCATGAAGGTGCCTTGGTGTTTGCTCGACCTTCACTCGGTCGATAATGTTATACTACGAGCTTTTATAAGGCTAAGTACCTTTACGCTCGGTCGGACTTTGCCTGACCAAGTGCGTGTAGGCACATTGGTGCTCGCTCGGCCTTCACTCGGTCGGTAATATACTACGAGCTTCAATAAGGCTAAGTACCTTTACGCTCAATCGGCTTTGCCTGACCGAGCGCGTGTAGGTACATTAGTACTCGCTCGACCTTCACTCAGCCGATAATATACTACGAGCTTCTATAAGGCTAAGTACTCTTATACTCGGTCGGACTTTGCCTGACCGAGCATGTGAAGACACCTTGGTGCTCGCTCGGCCTTTACTCGGCTGATAATATACTAAGAACTTCTATAAGACTAAATGCCTTTACGATCGGTCAGACTTTGCCTGACCGAGCACGCAAAGGTACATGGACTATATGTCTCTCCTATCCTTCTCGATCATGACTCTTTCTTTATTCAATAGGCCGACCTATCATAACCGTGGAGAAAACTCTCAACCAAGGACTCTATTTGGAACAGATTAAAAGGGTGGGTCTCAAGTGAGTGGGTCTTACGTTGAGGAGGGAGAGGAGATGGTCAATGGCGATGGGAGGAGACTCAAGCTGCTTCCTGTCTTCTCGAAGGCCGTCCACCAATTCCTTCTCGGAGGTCATTGATCCGACTTTCTGAATTCAAAAACTCAGGCTCAAATCAAAACTTAGAAGAAGAAGAAGAAGAAGAAGATAAGGTGGGGAAAGGGAGCAGACAGCGAGCGATGGCGAGGGTTTCGTTACCTATAGAGGAGGAGAGAGAAACGGAGAGAATCGGGTGGATGATCCTGATCTCTGCCTCGTCGCCACCCGTCGTACTTCTTGCTATCGTTGATATAATTGTTTCAAGTTGTAGAGTGCGGCTCGACGAGTGAAATGGAGAAAGGCAACGACACCTTTTTATTCTCCCTTTGAGCAGGGGCGAGAATGGGGTTTAAAGATTTTATTCTCCGTTTTTATTCTCCCTTCTACGTGGGGGTGTCATTGGGGGCGAAGTGTTGATTTAATATCTGCAAAGATGAGCTCATATCTAATTTAAGACACTTGTGATGTTGGCATCTGTTAAGTGAACTAATTTAAGATTATTAAATTTTTAATTATTGGATGTGGATTTAATAGTTAAAATTACGATGATTAAATTAATTATTTTGATCAAATAATTAATTATCGAGTCTATTGAAATTCAATCAATTAATCATCTTAAATTTGAGCTAAATCAATTTTAATCTATCAGGATTTTATCGATTAATTTTTTTAATCAATTAAAACAAATCTCCTTCTAAAACAGTACGTCCTGTTCATATTTTTTAAAAAAAAATTGTCTACTGTTTAAAAAAATAAATTATAATTTTTTTCCTGTTAATGTTTTTTGAAACAGCACGTACTGTTTGTTAAAAAAAATTACGTTAAATAAATTCTAATATAATCCTCATTGACTATATATGAGGTGAACATCAAATTTTTCCATCGATCATCAGGATAAATTGGGAAGCGCGAAAATTTTTTTGTAAAATACATCATAGCTGGGTTCGAACCGCGGGTCCCTGAGTGACAACCTGAATGTCTTACCGCAGCACCATGACCCCGAGGACAATTCTAATACAATAAAAGATTTAACTTCTCAAGGCTCTATATATAATAATGTAGTCGTATATAGTAAATTTTTGAATAAATTAGGATAATCGATTGGATCATACTAATCGATTACTATAAGGTATCAATCGACTAATAAACCTAATTTTATATTGTTAAGGCTGATTAAGTTATTTCTGTTTGAATTAAGTTCCTAGAGTTTTCGTGACTCTATCTACACAACGTGCTACTAAGTTGAACTAATATATCGGTCTAAAAAAACACCTTAGGTAGGTATAGTGCATTTTATGTTGGTAAACGTATATTTATACTAAAAGTAATTGACCTAAAGGAAAGTTACTTTAATGTCAAATATATGTACAAGGTAGAACAAAATATTATTTTATTTAGATTATGCACAAAATATATATGCCCAAGGGAAGGCATATTATGTGGCTGATTAAAGTTATTGTGAGCTATGGATCAACATATCACTCTTATAAAGTATCATATTATGTGCACAATATGTCCGTCCAAAGGAAGATACATTGTGTGGTCAATTAAAATTTGAATTGTATCTGAGAGTACCGCTAACAAATTATATTTTAGTCCATAGAGTAAAATGTAATGTTGTATTTGGTATCTCATAAAATTTCCATTTATATGCATTTAAAATTTTATTTTATTTGCATAATTTTATATTATACATGTTCTTGCCTTTAGTTAAATTGTGAGCTTAAACAAATTTCTCTCTTTAATTTCAGTGCAATCAGTAACTATCAGTATTAATAACATCCCAACATTAACTAATTCAAATTTTACTGAATGGAAAAAGTGTGTGATCATAGTTTTAGGTTACATAGACTTAGACTATGCATTAAGGAATGATCGCCCTACACCTCTAACCAGTGCTAGCACTATAGAGTAGAGAGCTGAATTTTAGCTGTGGAAGAAATCAAATCATATGTGTTTGAATATCATGAGACTTTCCATGCAGGAACCAATAAAGGGTTCAATAATAGAGGGAGGAGATGCTAGAAGTTTCCTAAACCAATTGACAAACCGATTCACTTTAGATGAAAACGTCGAGACTACTACACTTCTTACGAAGTTGGTAACCATGTAATACATTAGTAAAGGAAACATAAGGGAGTATATTACGAAGATGTCCAATATAACGACAAGTTTGAAAGTATTAAAACTCGATATGTCTGAGGGTATGTTAGTACATTTCATCTTGATGTCTTTGTCTGTACGGTTCACTCATTTTAAGATATCGTATAATATTCGAAAGAAAAAGTGGACATTGAATGAGTTCATTTCTCAATGCATACAAGAAGAGGGGAGATGAAAGATTGGGACATCTAAGAGTGCTCACTTACCATCTGGTTCTCGTGCGAGCAAGAAACGAAAGAAGATCAATAACAAAGGAAAAGGAAACTAAACTACAGATTCTGGAGGCAATGGCTACAAGGAGCATAAGAAGCAGAATAAGGAACACCAACAAAAGGAACAAGGGAGCTATTATTGTAATAACATTTTGAAGTGAATACATATGGGCATTTGTAGACTATCCCTAAGGCATCTTGGAATGGATACATATATTTTATTAGCTTCACAAACGACTATTCTAGATTTGGTTATCTGTACCTTATTCATGAGAAATCACAAGCTTTGGACATGTTCAAACATTTTAAAGCCAAAGTTGAACTTCAACTAGATAAGAAAATTAAAAGATGTTTGATTCGACCATGGAGGTTAATATTATGGTCGATATGATGGATCAGGTGAACAACGTCCAAGACCTTTTGCGAACTACCATGCTAAGTGTAGGATTGTGCCTCAATATACCATACCTAGTATACCAACTTAGAATGATGTAGCTGAACATCACAATCGAACCCTAAAAGACATAGTAGGAAGTATGATGACTTTCACTTCTCTATCAGAATCTTTGTGGAGTGAAGAACTCAAGACTACAGTTTATCTACTCAATAGAGTACCTAGTATGACATTAACTAAAATCTCATTCGAGATGTAGACGGGTAGAAAGCCTAGCATTAGACATTTACATGTCTAGGTTATCCAACTAAGACTAGGCCTTACAGGTCTAACGAAAGGAAACTAGACTCAAGAATAATTAGCTGTAATTTTATAGGTTACTCTAAGAAGTCAAGAGGATATAAATTTTATGATCCCTCTAATAGATCATTCTTCAAAACGAGAAATGTCAAGTTCATTGAGGATAGTGGGAGTGACAAGGTCATGGAAGTATTTTTTGAGGAATGCGTTGGCAATCCTCCTGTGGTCATTACTAGTGCGATCAGTAGCAGTGTAGTTACTATATCACGTATTATGGGTATCACATATTTGTTGGTACGGGAAGCATCCGACGATCGAACCTATATTTTGATAATGGCAAAGGGATTCAAAGTTAAGATTCCTTATTATCTAACGTGCTTAAATGAGATTTCAGGAAAGTCCTAACTGCGGTTAGGCAGGTGAAAAATTCTAAGGGGTGGTAACCTTAGGTCCTAGCGGGTGGTAACCCTAGGTGGAGAAAAACCCTAGGGGGCGGTAACCCTAGGTCCTAGGGGTAGTAACCCTAGGTGGAGGAAAACCCTAAGGGGTGGCAACTTTAGGTCCTAGGGGGTGGTAACCCTAGGTGGAGAAAAATCCTAAGGGGAGGTAACCTTAGGTCCTAGGGGGTGGTAACCCTAGGTCCTAGGGGGTGGTAACCCTAGGCAAAAAGTCCAGCCGGTCTGGAGGATCGGACTGACATCAGGTAATCTCTCCTGAGGGGAGTAGGTGAGGACGCGTTCCCCGCAAAGGAAACAGTAGGCGTCGGATCGACTTAGGGTTTTCGATTGGAAATTTGAAGTCAGACCCTGACAGTCTGACAACTATCGATCACTTGATTTATCATGTTTATATCTGTTCTAACTTTGTCTTGCAGGGTATGTTGTTGTTTTGGGACTAACATGTCTTGCAGGTACAAAAGGAACAAGCTAAGCCTCAGATGAACAATGTCTGAGGCGCCTCCATGGAGCTTAGAGGCGCCTCGGGTGCAAAGATGAGTTGTCTGCGCAGAGGAGCTGGAGGTACCTCTATGGAGCTTGGAGGCGCCTTGGAATGCTTCTTGGAGGCGCCTCCATGAGGCATTGGAGGTGCCCTCAGGCGGATAAGAGGCATCGGCGAAGGCTTATCGCAGCGATCAAGTCGGGATATAATTTTGGGTCCGATGCACCTCCATGGGGCATTGGAGGCACCCTCAATGCCCAATAAAAGGCAGTCTCGAGGCAACAGCAGGAACATCACCTTCCAAGCAATCCTTACGCAACCAGCTGCTAACGAGAAGTTCTGATGAAGCTACAATTTAACGCCGACGACCCGGAGCTCTGAATCTACTACTTCTTGTTTGTCGTCGGTATATTTTACTATTGTTGATTGTACTTAATTTGTAATCCTTTTCGAAAATATAGTTGTTGCCCAATGTAAATGCTCAACGAGCGTGGTCCTTGGAGTAGGAGTTGCCACAGGCTTCGAACCAAGTAAATACCTTGTATTTGCGTTGTGTTCTTTTATATTTCCGCTGCTTTAACTCGGTAGTTTTACGAATCTGAAACGCGTGAAAGCCACGAGCACTATTCACCCCCCCCCTCTAGTGCGATCTCGATCCAACAATATCCAGTGAGTGTAGTGAACCAAGATATTTCTATGATATCTCCAATTCAATTGGAGGAGTCTACCACTGAAATTGAAGTATTGTCTCATATTGATGAGCAAGTACCTCAACCACCTCAAACACAAGTATCTTTAAGGTGATCCACAAGGGAACGAAGAACCACTAATTCTTATGATTATGTTTATCTCTAATAGCATGATTTGACATAGGGTTAGAAAGTGATCCTATATATTTCTAAGAATTCAAACAATGCTATAACCTTGAAAGGTAGATTAACGTCATGCAAGAAGAGTTGAAGTCTATGGTAGACAATAACATTTGGGAACTTGTTGAATTGCCTAAAGGTAAGAAGCTTGTTGGTTGAAAATAGATATTTAAAACCAAACGAGATTCAAGGGGTAATGTCGAAAAGTATAAGGCGCATATTGTTGCCAAGGGATTCACTCAGAAAGAAGACATTAATTATAAGGAGACTTTTTCACCTGTGTTGACGAAAGACTCCCTTAGGGTAGTCATGGCACTTGTAGCTCATTATGATTTGGAGCAATATCAAATGGGTATAAAGACTGCATTTCTCAATGGAGACATAGAAAAGTTTATATATATGGTGCAACTAAAGAACTTTGAGTCTAAGGACTCAAAGCACCTAGTATGTAGATTAAAGACGTCCATTTATGGTTTAAAATAGGCATCCCATCAGTGGTATCGAAAATTTGATCAAGTGGTTATCTCATTTGAATTTAAAGAGAACCCTGTTGATTAGTACATATATGTCAAGTTAAGTGGAAGTAAGTTTGTTTATACTTGTTTTGTATGTGGATAATATATTACTTGTAAATAATAATAAGAGTTTTCTATATGAAACCAAGTCATTTCTATCTGGTAGTTTTGAAATGAAAGATCTAATGAAACATCATTTGTTTTAGGCATACAGATCTGTTGTGATTGTTCAAGAGGGATTTTTGGACTTTCACAACCGTCCTATATTGAAAAGGTACTTGTAAAGTATGTTATGCAGAACTGTACACCTAGTGGCACACCTGTGTCAAGAGGTGACAAATTCATTATGTAGCAGTGTCCATGGCTTAAACTTGGAATAAAGGAGGTGGAACAATTCCCACATGCATCAACAGTGGGAAGTCTCATGTATGCACAAATTTGTACTCGACTATATATAACATTTATAGTGGGGATGTTAAGTAGATATGTTAGCAACCCAGGACCGTCACACTGGAAAGTGGTTAAAAGAGTGATGTGGTATTTACAAAGAATTAAAAGACATATGCTCACATTGTTGGTTGCTACTCGGAATATCATGCTGGTTCCCTTGTACAAAAATTTTGTACAAGTCCTGAACCTTTCCTAACAACCTATTGTATTCTTTAGAAATTAAATTTGGAATCGCAAACAGAACTTAACATTATTGATTCCAAATTAAACTTATATGTTCTTAGAGGTTTAGACTTGGATTGCAAACGATGCTTAATATTATTAATCCAAATCCACCTATGTTACAAATTTGATTAAATATTTATTTCAGAGATAGACTTCTAGATTAAACATGGTGGGCACTAGGCCTTCTTGGGTATGAGATCATCCACCACTTCCTAGGCAAAGCCTTTCAATGAAATTCAATATTTAATCTCCTTACAGTAACCCTAGGTTTAACTATTAAGAACAATCGAATCACAAGATCCAAAAACAAAAGAAACACAAAATCGAATCATAAAACCGAAACCTAGAATCATTAGCCTCTTGTGTTTGGTATTTCAAGATCTAAACAAAAGAATAAACTAGTTATGATGCAGAAACTAATAACTAGTTATACCTTTTGTAGCTTATAGACCTCACGATCTTATATCGTATTCCTCTTCTTATCTCGAATGTCGTGTGGGCGACGATCTACTGAGATGAGAATCCACCCAAGCCTCCTTCTTCCTTCCAAGTTTCGGCCACCACTACCAATCTCCAAGGGATGCTAGGAAACAAAGCCTCTTTTCTCTACTTCTTCTCCAAGCTAAATCTGGCCACCAAAATCTCCCCAAGAGTTGATGTCGCCGGCCACCAAAGAAGAAGAAAAGAGGAAGAGCAATGGAAGATGGTCGGCCACACCAAGGAAGAGAGGAGAGGAAATAATAGATGCATTGTTCTTTAGGTGAGGCACCTCTACCCTCTCTTTTATATTCCTTGGTCTTGGCAAATAAGGAAAGTTTTAGACATAATTAAAATTCTTTTATTTTTCTTGCCAATAAAAGGAAAATTTAATTAAAAATTTCCTTTTATTCTTTTAATGGTCGGCCCCTATATGTCCTCCAAATAAGGAAAGTTTTAAACACAAAATTAAAACTTCCTAATTTGTTTCCGGAAATTTTTAAAATAAAAATTTCTCTTTTAAAATTCCCTTCATGGTTGGTTATAAAAGGAAATTTTTATAAATGAAAATCTCTCTATTAAAACATGTGGATGATTACAAAAAGGAAAGTTTTCTCCAAAATTAAAATCTTCCTTTTAACTACAAATAAGGAAAGATATCAAACCTTTCTCTTAATCCTTTGTAGAAACTAAAAAAGGAAAATTTTAATTTTAAAACTCTCTTTTAAATCAAGGCTTCTGAAAGATTTTAAAATTAAAATCCCTTTTACTTTTATTGTGGTCAGCCACCTACTTGGGCTCCAAGTTAGGGTCGGCCACCACTTGAACCCATCTCTCCTTGGTTTGGTCGGCCCTAGCTTGGGCTCCAAGCTAGGCTTGGCTGGCCACTTTAATGTTGAAATGTATACTAAAAGCCTAGCTTTTTGTATAAACATTTATGTAGAAATAAGAATCATATTGGTCAAATATCTACATTTATAAGTTAAGTGCAGTTGTTCAATTAATTTATATTGTAGATAACATGGTGTATGGTGTCACACACAGAAGATCATGTTATCGATTCTTTATAAATTATAAACAGTAGCTCACGACTAAGATGGAAAGGAACATACCATTGGAATAGTCGTAGTGTAATTTGATATTAGTTTATCTTAACTATAAAATTACACTAGTACGCTCTAAGTGTATTGAACAGGATCATTTAAGGTAAGTTTTTTTTATATTGACTTAATAAAAGAACAAGACCTTATATTTATGGAAGTGTGTGCTCTTAATCCTAATATAATAACAGACGCATATATTTAGTATTTATTTCTTTGACTTATCAAAGGGTGAGATTTAGCTCGATAAATCAATAGACCCGATAAGTTGGGAAATGATATTACTTATAGTGTGTGTTGTTGATTATAGAAGAACTGTGTCCTAATAATCTAGGTTGATAATGTCCCCAAGAGGAGCTCATAAGGATTGTCATGTTAAACCCTGCAGGTGGACTTAGTCCGACACGACAATAAGGTTGAGTGGTACTACTCTTGGACTAAGAAATTAATTAAAGTGAGTTGTCAGTAACTCATTTAATTAGTGGGCATTCGACATCTTAAACACAGGGAGATTAACACACTCATAATAAGAAGGAGCCCAAAACGTAATTTGGGATTGGTGCGGTAGTTCAATAATAATTCTTTAGTGGTATGAATTATTATTGATAAAATTAAGTTGGGTGTTCGGGGCGAACACGGGAAGCTTAATTTCATCGGGAGACCAAAATCAATTTCTCCTCTCGGTCTCTATCGTAGGCTCTTATTTATAAAGTATTATACCCACCTATACCCACCTTTATACCCATCCTAAGGTGGTCGGCTAAGCCTTGCTTAGAGCCCAAGCTGGCCAAGTTAATCCTTGGATGAACCAAGTGGTGGTCGGCCCTAGCTTGAGTCCAAGCTTAGGTGGTCGGCCACAATAAAATTGAAAGGATTTTATTTTTTAAAATTTTTCTTATGTGGATTTCATGGTTTTAAAAGAGAGTTTAAAATTTAAATCTTTCCTTTTATAGCTTTGTACAAAAGATTAAGAAAAGATTTGATATCTTTCCTTATTTGTAGATTGAAAGGAAGATTTTAATTTTGATAAAAACTTTCCTTTTTTGTAACCATGTTCATTATTTAAAAAGAGAGTTTAAAATTAAATATTTCCTTTTATAAGTTTCTACAAAAAAGATTAAGAAAAGATTTGATATCTTTCCTTATTTGTACATTGTAAGGAAATTTAAATTTTAAAGATAACTTCCCTTTTTGGAAATCATCCACATGTTTTAATAGAGAAATTTTAATTTATATATTTCCTTTTATAACCAACCATAAAGGGATAAATTATTAGAGAAATTTTTATTTTAAAATTTCCGGAAACAAATTAGGAAGTTTTAATTCTTGTTAAAACTTTCCTTGTTTGGGATTATGAGGTGGTCGGCAACTTGATTAATTAAATTTTCCTTTTCATGGCAAAGAAAATAAGGAAGATTTTATTTAATTTTTCCTTATTTACCAAGACCAAGGATTATAAAAGAGGGGGTAGGGGTGGCTTCATGGCTAACAACTCTATTCTATTTTTCCTCCCTCTCTTCCTTAGTGGTGTGGCCGACCCTTCTAAGTTTTCCCTTCTCTTTTTCTTTCTTCTCCTTGGCCGAAACTCTTCATCCTTTGGAGCTTGGAAGGTGGTCAGATATTGCTTGGAGAAGAAGGAGAGAAAGGAGGCTTTGTTTCTAGCATCCCTTGGAGCTTGGTGGTGGTGGTCGAACCTCACATCTCTTGGAGTTTTTGTGGTGGTCAAAACTAGCTTGGAGAAGAAGGAGCTTGGGTGGTTCTCGTCTCGGTAGATCGTCGCCCACACGACGTTCGAGATAAGAAGAGGAATACGGTATGATCCCATCTGGAAGCTGAGTCGGATGAAGGTGGGCCTCGATGTACTGGAAGTTGACGGAAAGTCGCTGCGGCGTCGAAACTATCTGGCACCCTCCGGAAAGGTTCGTACGGGTGGCTGACGAAGGAAGGTGGTCAGGACGATGACACTGCGGCTCTGCGCACACTCAGACGAGCCCACGAGTCATTAGAGACGAGCAACCAGGGAAAAAGTCCCTGGGTCAGGCCCTCCGACGCTCAAGTCAGGTACTTTTTCCCCAGAAAACACAGAGAAAGGACGAAAAGTAAAGGCTGGTGAGAAATAACGAGTGAGTGTACCTGCATAAGGGACAAAGCATCCCTTTTTATACTGCAACGGATGTTTCTGGGACCTGGTGAGTGTCATGGAATGTCGGCTGTCAGGCTTTGTCTGGCGGTGATTGACATGTGGCTCTCCCTAATGGTCGACGGCAAAACAAAAGGCGTAGTGAGCCCCGATTGTTAGCATATTCTCTGACACATTGATTATTCTCTGATACTCTCTGACAAACGGTTACGATTCCTTGGCTTGTTTGTCCTGTAGTGCTTGGATGCCGGGTATGTATTCCGAGTTCTGTACCCCGACTTGCTTCTATATGCTGTTATCCGTGATTCATATGTCCCGATCTGTGTGTTAGGCTTGTATCCCGACCTGCATTTGTCAGCTGTTATCCATGGCCTATACGTTCCGACCTGTATGCTAGAGCTGTGTTCCGACCTGCTTCTATCTACTGTTATCCATGACCTGTACGTTAGAGTTGTCTCCCGACCTGCTTCTGTTTACTGTTATCCATGGCTTGTACGTCCCGACCTGTACACTAGAGTTGTTTCCCGACCTGCTTCTGTTTACTGTTATCCATGGCTTGTACGTCCCGTCCTGTACGCCAGGTCTGTATCCCGACCTACTTTTGTTTACTGTTATCCATGGCTTGTACGTCCCGACCTGTACGCCAGGTTTGTTTCCCGACCTGCGTTCTCCTACTGTTATCCATGGCTTGCACGTCCCGACCTGTACGCCAGGTCTGTTTCCCTACCTTAGTTCTCCTACTGTTATCCATGGCTTGTACGTCCCGACCTGTACGCCAGGTCTATTTCTCGACCTGCGTTCTCCTACTGTTATCCATGGCTTGTACGTCCCGACCTGTACGCCAGGTCTGTATCCCGACCTGCTTCTGTTTACTGTTATCCATAGCTTGTACGTCCCGACCTGTACGCCAGGTTTGTTTCCTGACCTGCGTTCTCCTACTGTTATCCATGGCTTGCATGTCCCGACCTGTACACTAGGTTTGTTTCCCTACCTGCATTCTCCTGCTGTTATCCATGGCTTGTACGTCCCGACCTGTACGCCAGGTCTGTTTCCCGACCTGTACGCCGGGTATGTTTCTCGACCTGTGTTCTCCTACTGTTATCCATGGCTTGTACGTCCCGACCTGCACGCCAGGTCTGTTTCCCGACCTACGTTCTCCTACTGTTATCCATGGCTTGTACACCCCGATCTGTACGTCAGGTCTGTATCCCGACCTGCTTCTGTTTACTGTTATCCATGGCTTGTACGTCCCGACCTGTACGCCAGGTTTGTTTCCCGACCTGCGTTCTCCTACTGTTATCCATGGCTTGCACGTCCCGACCTGTACGCCAGGTCTGTTTCCCTACCTACATTCTCCTACTGTTATCCATGGCTTGTACGTCCCGACCTGTACGCCAGGTCTGTTTCTCGACTTGCGTTCTCCTACTATTATTCATGGCTTGTACGTCCCGACCTGTACGCCCAGTTTGTTCTGTGCCAAGGGCCTTCTTTCCTTTACTTTTACTTGGCTTATAGGCTCAGTCCTCAGCTGTACCTGGCCCGTGGGCCCTGTCCTTGACCGCTATCAGGACTGGCACTTATTTGACTTATAATCCTATCCTTTGACCGCCCCGTCAGCTGAGACTTGGACCCTGGCCATGTAAGCTTGACTTCTGACCAGCCACGTAAGCTTGACTTCTGACCTCCACGTAAGCTTGACTTCTGACCAGCCATGGAGGCTTGACTTCTGACCATCCTGTGGTCTTGACTCCTAACCACATCATCTTACTGACCCCACGAACATGTGTTGTATCACAAGCCTCACCCTCAAGTCTAGTCGAAGGAGGCTCTAGTCCAACTGACTAGACCCATGCCCTTGTGTTACTTGACCTGGCTCCCGCGTCCTCCGTCGACCTGTCTTCCATCTGTATTCTACAAAGTTTCCCTCTGTCCTGGGAGACGAACAAGCTCCTTCTACGCGTATGCTGACTCCTCAACTTCCGAGCGTGCCCCTTTTCCATGAATGTCACACGGTTCTCCAAGCAACAACTCAAATTCCAAGGAAATCCCTTCACCTTCTCCTTCCTTATAAAAGGTCCGAGCATTAATGCTTCAAGCTATCCTCTTGCTAATACAGTATCTTGTCTTCATGGAACCTACGACAGAACCTAGCGAACTTGCTTCTTTACTTTGGCAAACTTCCCATCTGCTGGAGTTATCGTCTCAGAAAGAGGAAGCCTCGCTTCAGCAAATTGCCGCTCTGACGGAGTTATTGGCTCAAAAAGAAGAAATCATGCTGGAGATGACTGCGAGCAGAGATCTTCAAGCGTCCCTTACTCATGAAATGGAAAGCCTCTGGATGGCCGCCAAATCTAGAACTCGAGCCGAAATCACCCTCAAGCTTAAAGCTCAATCGGACTTCCAGAGCCATGTGCACTATATTATTTATCTGAAGATGAAGCATGAGGATGAGGTGGCTCTTCTGAGAGAGGAAGGATGGATCAAAGATGAGACTATTGGGCAACTGAAGCACACCATCGATCTTATTAAAGAAGATTTAACTAAAGCCCAAGCTCATCTGGCTAGAAAGGATCAAGCCTCTGGCTCTAGTAGCTATGTAAACCCTTAAAAAATGTACCTCTGATTTAACAAAATAAACCCTATTTTCTGCATTCCACTCATGGTGTAGCTCCACACCCTATTGTTCGGGTTTCATTATGTTTTTATAAAACACCTGCGTTTCTCTAATATTTCTAGCAAAAATAGCAAAAATAATAAAGATAACTTGCTTACCCCATCTTCCTTTTACCTCCTAACACATGAGCCTTTGGCCGAAGCGAATGAGACACTTGAGAACGTGCCTGTGACTTGAGAATGTGCCTGCAAAATTTCATATTTGGCAAGAACCCTTGAAATATGACTTACTGACCAATCCGACACGATAACTTGACTTGCTGCATTTTGCGTCGGCGAATATAAGGAGTATCGACTGAGAAAATCATTGCACTGACCGAGAAGGTCGTTGGGAGTGAGAGCATGCTCACTTATAACTCGCACTGGGGCGAGAGTCTGGGACAGCCGACCGGGAAGGTCGTTGGGCGTGAGAGCCTTGCTCACTTATAACTCGCATTGGGCCGAGAGTCTGGGACAGCCGACCGGGAAGGTCGTTGGGCGTGAGAGCTTGCTCACTTATAACTCGCACTGGGGCGAGAGTCTGGGACAGCCGACCGGGAAGGTCGTTGGGCGTGAGAGTCTTGCTCACTTATAACTCGCACTGGGGCGAGAGTCTGGGACAGCCGACCAGGAAGGTCGTTGGGTGTGAAAGACTTGCTCACTTATAACTAGCATTAGGCGACCGGGAAGGTCGTTGGGCGTGAGAGCCTTGCTCACTTATAACTCACACTGGGGCGAGAGTCTGGGACAGCCGACCGGGAAGGTCGTTGGGCGTGAGAGCCTTGCTCACTTATAACTCGCACTGGAGCGAGAGTCTGGAATAGCCGACTGGGAAGGTCATTGGGCATGAGAGCCTTGCTCACTTATAACTCGCACTGGGGCAAGAGTCTGGGACAGCCGACCGGGAAGGTCATTGGGCATGAGAGTCTTGCTTACTTATAACTCGCACTGGGGCGAGAGTCTGGGACAGCCGACCGGGAAGGTCGTTGGGTGTGAGAGTCTTGCTCACTTATAACTCGCATTGGGGCGAGAGTCTGGGACAGCCAACCGGGAAGGTCGTTGGGCATGAGAGCCTTGCTCACTTATAACTCGCACTGGAGCGAGAGTCTGGGGCAGCCGACCGCGAAGGTCGTTGGGCGTGAGAGCCTTGCTCACTTATAACTCGCACTGGGGCGAGAGTCTGGGACCACCGACCGGGAATTCTTATGAAACCCGTTCGGAAATAGATGTTGCCGACCTGGGGGTGATTTCTCGACCAGGATAGATGTTGCCGACCTGGGGGTATATTCCCGACTAGGGATTACTTGAAGAGATTGCTTCGACTTCGTCTGCAATCAAGAAATTTACCATATCAGATGTATTGTGAGGACAAAAATATTAAAATCTTACTCAATCCTTAAGAAAAGGATGTCTTGTGGCCTCGCCACATTCGAATTTTTTTCCCGCCCATTTTCTTCACCGCTTCCCAAGAAAATTACGTGGCAGACGATTCCGTACGCCCGCTACATTTCATGATTTCCTTATCACGTCCATCATTAATGCGCTTCCTAGGGGGTGACACCTGTCCCACGCATTTATTGCTTACGCCGTATGACGCCGTCGACTGCACTCCTTTTTGTACACGACCTCCCAGAAGAGCATGTCGTTCTGTGATCGGACGGCTTTAGGCGCTTTACCCAAAAATATACTCGGCGCATCTTTTCGATATTCCCTAGGAAAATCCACTTTATAAGCCCTAAAGGCAGTCCGTCGTCGTTGCCTTGAGCGTTTCGACTGCCCTCGTCTTCTCGTTCCTTCGTTGTTCCTGGTATCTCAGCCCTTCCCCTTCTCGACTCCTTACGCCTGGTGCTCTCCTTCCTTTCAACTGACCTCTTCTTTAACCTTCCTCACCTTGATAATGGCTGACGGTAAGGCCTCCTTTTGGTATTCGTGTTTCATTTCTGACATAGATGACCATGATCTGTCCGTGATTCGATCTGACTTGAGATTCAGTGAGGCTTATGAACTCCAAGTTCCCACACCCAGCGAACACCTCGCAAACCCTCTTGAAGGCTTCATGACTGTTTTTAAGGACCAGCTTTTAGGAGGCCTTCGCTTTCCTATACATCAATTCATCTCCTCACTGAGCCACTACTTTGGTATCTGTTGTTGGTTGCTACTCGGATAACCTAATGGTTCCACTGTACAAAAATTTTGTACAAAGGTCTGAACCTTTTCCTTGCTACCATGTGTTCTTTTAAATTAAACTTGGATCGCATGCGGAACTTAACACGTTTGATCCAAAGTTTAATCTATTTGTTCTTTTAGGTTTAGACTTGGATCTCCTGCGGAACTTAACACGTTCGATCCAAATCACCTAGGTTATTAATTCCATTAAATATTAATTTCCAAAATTGGCTTCCAGGACTGCATGGCGAGGCACATGGCCTTCTTGGATATGGGAACAACCACCACCGCCTAGACAAAGCCTTTTAAGGAAAGCTAATATTTAATTTTCTTAAATAACTTTAAGTCAACCGAAAAGAACAATCAAATCACAAGGAAAAGAAAAACAAAGAACACAACATCGAAAATAAATTCGAAATACTAGAATCGCATGTCTCTTGTATTTGGTATTTTTAACATGAAGATAAAACTAGTATGATGCGGAAATTAAATACTAGTATACCTTTTCTTTTGCAAGCAAAAACCTCTAGGTCTTCTACCGTATTCCTCTTCTAACCTCGGACGTTGTGTGGGCAACGGTCTTCCGAGATGAGAAACCACCAAAGCACCTTCTTCTCCTCCTTGCAAGGTTCGGCCAAATCAAGTGCACCTCCAAGGAAGAAGAGAAACAACCAACCAAGCTCCAAGGGATGAAAGCTTTCTCTCCTTCTTCTCCAAGCTAGAAACCGGCCACCACTTGATCTCCTAGAGGAAGAGGAGGTTCGGCCACAACAAGGAGAAGAGAGATCTTGAAGGGGTCGGCCACACCAAGGAAGAAAAGAGGGAGAAGAATAATAAAAGTTGTGTGTCATGAAAGCACCCCAACCCTCCCTTTTATAATCCTTAGCTTTGGCAAATAAGGAAATTTAATTACAATAAAATTTCCTTAGCTTTCCTTGACATGAATTAATTAAGAAAAATTAAACAAAATTTCCTAAACCTTTATGTCATGGTCGGCCACATCATTAAGAGCAAACAAGGCAATTTCAATCAACAATTTAAAACTCCTTATTTGTCTTCGGAAATTTTAAAAAATAAAATTTTCCTTTAAAATCCCTTCATGGTTGATAAAAAGAAATTTCTATAATTTTAATTTTTCAACATGTGAATAATTTACAAAGAAGAAAAATAAAATATCTTTCCAATCTACAAATAAGGAAAGAGATCTAATCTCTTTCTTTAATCTTTTGTAGATCCTTTTAAAAGAGATATTTTAATTTTTAATCTCTCCAATAAATTATATCTTTCACATAAGAAAATTTTAAAATTAAAATTCTTTTTAATTTAATGGGGGTCGGCCACCTAAGCTTGGGTTCAAGCTAGGGCCGGCCACCCATGAACCAAGGCTTGGCCGGCCCTAGCTTGATCCACAAGCTAGCTTGGCCGGCCCCTACATCATGGGTATGAAGGTGGGTATAGGTGGGTATAGTACTCTATAAATAAGAGGCTACGATAGGGACCGAGAGGAGAAATTGGTTTTGGTCTCCCGATAAAATTAAGCATCCCGTGTTCGCCCCGAACACACAACTTAATTTTATCAATAATAATTCATTCCACTAGAGAACTATTATTGAACTACCGCACCAATCCCAAATTACATTTTTGGGCTCCTTCTTATTATGAGTGTGTTAGTCTCCCTGTATTTAAGATGTCGAATGTCCACTAATTAAGTGAGTTTCTGACAACTCATTTAATTAATATCTTAGTCCAAAAATAGTACCACTCAACCTTATCGTCGTGTCGGACTAAGTCCACCTGCAGGGTTTAACATGACAATTCTTATGAGCTCATCTTGGGGACATTATCAACCTAGATCACTAGGACACAGTTTTCTTTTATAATCAACAACACACACTATAAGTGATATCATTTCCCAACTTATCGGGCTTATTGATTTATCGAACTAAATCTCACTCATTGATAAATTAAAGAAATAAATATCAAATATATGTGCTTGTTATTATATTAGGATTAAGAGCACACACTTCCACAATAACTGAGGTCTTTGTTCCTTTATAAAGTTAGTATAAAAGAAACGACCTCTAATGGTCCTACTCAATACACTCTAAGTGTACTAGTGTAACTATATAGTTAAGATAAACTAATTCCTAATTACACTACGATCTTCCAATGGTTTGTTCCCTTCCATTTTGGTCGTGAGCTACTGTTTATAATTTATAAGGTATTGATAACATCATCTTCTGTATGTGATACCATATACTATGTTATCTACAATATAAATTAATTGAACAACTATAAACAAATATAGACAATTTGACCAAATGTGATTCTTTATTCAAAATAAATGTTTACAAAAGCTTAGGCTTTCAGTATACACTCTAACAATCTCCCACTTATACTAATGACTAAGTTGTCATATCTTCTGCCATACATCTGATTCCCATTCCCTCCACATGTCGATCGAAAGCTTTTGCCGGAAGGGCCTTAGTGAAAGGATCTGCCAAGTTATCTGCTGATGCAATCTTGGCGATGACAACTTCTCCTCGCTTCACGATATCTCGTATCAGGTGGTACTTGCGCTCTATATGTTTACTTGCCTTATGGGCTCATGGTTCCTTCGAGTTTGCAACTGCACCGCTATTATCACAATAAATTGTGATGATTTTAGGCAAACCAGGAATCACATCTAAGTCCATTAGAAAGTTCCTGAGCCATACTGCTTCTTTAGCTGCCTCAGAGGCTGCTACATACTCAGCTTCCATGGTTGAGTCCGAAACACATTTCTGCTTAACACTCCTCCAGGCAATGGCTCCACCTCCTAAAGTAAACATATAGCCTGATGTAGACTTACTGTTGTCCCTATCTGATTGGAAATCTGAATCCGTGTAACCCATAGGGAGCAAATCGTCTGCTTGGTAAACTAGCATATAATCTCTAGTCCTTCTTAGGTACTTTAATATATGCTTTACCGCAGTCCAATGTCCTTGTCCAGGGTTACTCTGATATCTGCTAATAATGCCCACGGCAAAACAGATATCAGGTCTCGTACATTGCATTACATACATTAGGCTTCCTACATCCGAAGCATAAGGAACTGTTTTCATGTCCTCTATCTCCTTTGATGTCTTCGGAGACATCTCTTTAGATAGAGCTACTCCATGCCTAAAAGGTAAGAAACCTTTCTTGGAATCTTGCATGCTAAAACGAGTAAGGATTGTATCTACATATGAAGCTTGGGACAGACACAACATTCTTTTCTTGCGATCCCTTATAACTTTGATCCCAAGAATGTGTGCACAATTTCCTAAGTCCTTCATATCAAATTGTTTGGACAACCATACCCTTACGTCCGATAATACCTTGACATTGTTGCTAATTAACAAAATATCATCTACGTATAGTACAAGAAATACCACCACATTTTCGTTACACTTCTTGTATACACAAGACTCATTCGGACATTGAATAAATCCATATGACTGGATTACTTCATTAAACCGGATGTTCCAAGACCTTGAAGCTTGCTTCAGTCCATAAATGGACCGATTGAGCTTGCACACTAGATGCTCTTTGCCTTTTTCAATGAACCCCTCTGGTTGCTTTATATGGATGTTCTCTTCAAGACTTCCATTAAGGAAAGCTGTCTTGATATCCATTTGCCAAATCTCATAATCCATATGAGCAGCAATGGATAAGAGTATCCGGATAGACTTAAGCATGGCTACCGGTGGAAAGGTCTCCTCATAATCGATTCTCTCTTTCTGAGTGTACCCTTTCGCAACAAGCCTAGCTTTGAAGGTTTCTACCTTCCCATCTGTCCCTCTTTTCCTTTTGTAAATCCACTTGCATCCAACGACTTTTACACCATCGGGTGGTTCTACAAGCTCCCAGACCTTATTAGAGTACATAGACTCTATTTCAGAATTCATTGCTTTTTGCCAAGATACTGCATCTATATCTTGGAGTGCTTCGTCATATGTACGGGGATCAGGTTCATGTTTACCCGGGATCAAGTCTGAAGACTCTCCCAAAAACATGAATCTCTCAGGTTCCCTTACCACTCTCCCACTACGACGAGGCACCATCTGTGGTTGTGTATCATGTGTGACACGTGTTGCAGTCTCTTGTGGTACTTCATCTTGTACTGTTGGTACTAAAGTAGACGTGTCCTCTCTAAGTTCTTCTAAAACAACTTTGTTATTGGGCTTGTGATCCATTATATAGTCTTCTTCTAAAAACTGGGCATTGGTGCTAACAATGACCTTCTGGTCTTTAGGACTATAAAATAAACTACCTTTCGTTCCTCTGGGATAACCTACAAACACACGAACTTCTGTACGAGATTCTAACTTATCAGCATCTGGTTCAGCACATGTGCTGGACTACCCCAAATTCGAATATGTCTTAGACTGGATTTTCGCCCATTCCATAATTCTGTGGGAGTAGAAGAAACTGATTTAGAAGGTACTAAGTTCTAAATGTACACTGCTGTTTCCAGAACGTATCTCCAAAATGAATTTGGTAATTCTGAATAACTCATCATCGATCTAACCATCTTCATAAGAGTCCTATTCCTTCGTTCTGCCATACCATTCTGTTGGGGTGTACCAGGTGCGGACAGTTGGGATTGAATCCCGGCCTCTGATAAGTAATTCCTAAACTCTCCTAAGAGGTATTCGCCACCACGATCAGACCGTAGTGTCTTGATACTTTTAC
Organism: Zingiber officinale; assembly: GCF_018446385.1. NCBI lineage: Eukaryota > Viridiplantae > Streptophyta > Magnoliopsida > Zingiberales > Zingiberaceae > Zingiber > Zingiber officinale. Next base: position 20,767,895 of record NC_055994.1, read on the forward strand.
CTAGTCGTTTCTCGACATCAGCCTTGTATTCTTTGAACTTATCAAAGCACTCGGACTTGCGGTGCATTAGATAAATGTATCCGTATCTTGAATAATCATCTATAAAAGAGACAAAATATTCAAAACCACCTCTTGCCTGGACAGACATAGGACCACACAAAACAGAATGAACCAATTCTAACACTTCTTTGGCTCTATACCCCTTGGCCTTGAACGGCCTCTTGGTCATTTTACCTTCCAAGCAAGATTCACAAGTTGGAAAATTTTCCAACTCTAATGAACCCAAGAGTCCATCGGCTATAAGCCTCTGAATCCTACTTAAGTTAATATAACCAAGCCTTAGATGTCAAAGATATGCTTGGTTCATTTCCGAAGGTTCTTTTCTCTTATTTGAGTTAGAAGATGTGTTATTAATTTCCATATTATGCTTTTTGGGAGAAATTGGATTTAAAGTATACAAATTGCCAACTAATGTACCAGAACAGATAATCACTTTATTTCTCTTAATAACTACATCGTTACTAAAGGAAACTGAATATCCATCCATAAACAATTTAGAAACTGAAATTAAATTCTTTCTAAAACTGGGTACATAAAGACAATTTCTTAAAACCAAATTTCTATTTCTATTAAAAGATAAGTAGACGTCTCCCACTGCAACAGCCGCCACCTTAGTAGCATTGCCTATGTAGACTGTAATCTCTCCTTCAGTTAGTCGTCGGGTTTCCTGGAACCCCTGCAAGGAATTACAGACATGATCAGTGGCTCCTGTATCTACACACCAGGTGCTGGTAGATAACACCGCTAAACATGTTTCAACAACTAGAGCATGAGATATACCTTTGTTGTTTTGATTCCTACGAGGATAGTCCGCCTTCCAATGCCCTAACTACTTGTAAATGAAGCACTTGCCCTTCGGCTTCTTCATTCCAGCTTTAGGTCCTGTACTCTGAGATTTATTCACTTTCTTTGCTGAGCTAACTTGTTTCTTCTTCTTCTTTCCTTTCGGTTTAGAAGTAGAACCATTTTCAGCATAGTGAATATGAGAATTATGACGGAACAAACCTTCTGTTGCCTGAAGTTCTGTCAGTAATTCTGCCAATGAATATACCCTTTTATTCATATTGTAATTCAGGCGGAATTGCTCAAAACTTCTAGGTAGTGTTTGGAGGATCATATCGATCTGGGTTTCCCCATCAATTTCTCCTCCAAGGATTTGTATTTCATTTAGATAAGTCATCATCTTTAGGATATGATCCCTCACGGGAGTACCCTCTTGCATGGTGGCTGTCATTATCTTTCTCATGGCTTCTTGTCTAGAAGCCCGATCCTGATGACCAAAGAGTTCCTTGAGATTGTTCATAATATCATAAGCTATTGGTAAATCTTGATGCTGATGTTGCAATACATTTGACATTTAAGCCAAAATGTAACACCGCGCTATCTCATCTGCTTTTACCCATTTCCTATGATATTCAATCTCCTCTTGGGTAGATTCACCAGTGGGTGCATCAGGGCAAGGCTCAGTCAGTACAAACTTATAGCTTTCAGCAGTAAGAACAATGTCTAGGTTCCTTTTCCAATCTATGTAGTTAGGACCAGTAAGTCTATTCTCTTTTAATATGATGGCCAGTGGGTTGAAAGTGATCCTAAGAATCACAAATAACTTTTGGTCAAAACTCTAAATTTAGAATAATATTGATTCCTCAAACAATACTATTTTAAATTAACCAACACCTTAAAACACCGAGAATTTTGTATGCCACGATAGTGTGGACGTATACAAATTCATCATTTGTAAAAGGAGGGTTTAACCCATTAATTTTATTATCTTGTCAACCTAACTTTTTGACAAATAAAATTAATAGTTGGTTTCCTTTGGTCACACGAATAATAGCAGTGACTCCGATGGGGAGGATACTATTAGACGTGCCTAAGTGTATACCATTACTTGACACTAAGTCCATTAATAAGATTGTACCCCTTCCGATGGGGAAGATCACACGCTCTTAATTAACTTCCTATAGTCATCCAATATGGAAGTTTGTTCTAGTGATCCACAAACAAGCTCATCCGATATGGAGGAAGGCACTCAGAGCCAACGCGCAAGCTTGTTTGCATCACTTACAAACCAGTAATGGAGACCGTGGAATTTATTTAAAATCCCTCTCCCACTTAGTTATTTAAAAATGGGGAATTTTGACTATGCTAACCTACTTAACATGCATACTAACAAGCACACACAGTCACAGCATAAAAAGCAATAAATAGAAAAACTAATTTTCAACTATTATGGCTTTTATTTATTGTTGTCCTCCGTGTGTTGCCAACCCTAGCTGCTGCCATCTTTGGCCACTGCCACCGGGTCTAGATGTCGCATCCATCTTGCTCCTTGTTTCGCTGCGCCTCTGGTCCTCAAAAGGTTCCACGCCTTGCAAGATTCGATCCGCGACATAAATAGAATTTTACATTTTTCGATCCTATATTCCTCGAAGGAATGTACATGTAAACTAGATCGAACATAAAATAAAATTTACATCCATCGATTCTATATTCCATAAAAGGAATGTACATGTAACTAGATCAAAAATAAAATCCTAATAAAACTAAATACAGCTCCTGCTGTATTTTATAATACAATCATGCACACACAATAAATGCCCTTGACAAGTCCAAGGGTCCAATCACACACATAAAAACTATAAGCCATAATAGTTGGATCCTGCATCCACAAAGTTAGCACATCCTACTATTAACCTGCCTAAATTATGTATGACATGTGCATAATTAAACTAATACCAAATACACAGAGGCAAAACCCTAGCTCTGATACCAATTGTTGGCTGCTACTCGGATAACCTAATGGTTCCACTGTACAAAAATTTTGTACAAAGGTCTGAACCTTTTCCTAGCTACCATGTGTTCTTTTAAATTAAACTTGGATCGTCTGCGGAACTTAACACGTTTGATCCAAAGTTTAATCTATTTGTTATTTTAGGTTTAGACTTGGATCTCCTGCGGAACTTAGCACGTTCGATCCAAATCACCTAGGTTATTAATTCCATTAAATATTAATTTCCAAAATTGGCTTCCAGGACTGCATGGCGAGGCACATGACCTTCTTGGATATGGGAACAACCACCACCGCCTAGACAAAGCCTTTTAAGGAAAGCTAATATTTAATTTCCTTAAATAACTTTAGGTCAACCGAAAAGAACAATCAAATCACAAGGAAAAGAAAAACAAAGAACACAACATCGAAAATAAATTCGAAATACTAGAATCGCATGTCTCTTGTATTTGGTATTTTTAACATGAAGATAAAACTAGTATGATGCGGAAATTAAATACTAGTATACCTTTTCTTTTGCAAGCAAAAACCTCTAGGTCTTCTACCGTATTCCTCTTCTAACCTCGGACGTTGTGTGGGCAACGATCTTCCGAGATGAGAAACCACCAAAACACCTTCTTCTCCTCCTTGCAAGGTTCGGCCAAAACAAGTGCACCTCCAAGGAAGAAGAGAAATAACCAACTAAGCTCCAAGGGATGAAAGCTTTCTCTCCTTCTTCTCCAAGCTAGAAACCGGCCACCACTTGATCTCCTAGAGGAAGAGGAGGTTCGGCCACAACAAGGAGAAGAGAGATCTTGAAGGGGCCGGCCACACCATGCAAGGAAGAAAAGAGGGAGAAGGATAATAAAGGTTGTGTGTCATGAAGGCACCCCAACCCTCTCTTTTATAATCCTTAGCTTTGGTAAATAAGGAAATTTAATTACAATAAAATTTCCTTAACTTTCCTTGACATGAATTAATTAAGAAAAATTAAACAAAAATTTCCTAAACCTTCATGTCATGGCCGGCCACATCAATAAGAGCAAACAAGGCAATTTCAATCAACAATTAAAATTCCTTATTTGTCTTCGGAAATTTTAAAAAATAAAATTTCCCTTTAAAATCCCTTCATGGTTGATAAAAAGAAATTTCTATAATTTTAATTTTTCAACATGTGAATAATTTACAAAGAAGAAAAATAAAATATCTTTCCAATCTACAAATAAGGAAAGAGATCTAATCTCTTTCTTTAATTTTTTGTAGATCCTTTTAAAAGAGATATTTTAATTTTTAATCTCTCCAATAAATTATATCTTTCACATAAGAAAATTTTAAAATTAAAATTATTTTTAATTTAATGGGGGCCGGCCACCTAAGCTTGGGTTCAAGCTAGGGCTGGTCACCCATGAACCAAGGCTTGGTCGACCCTAGCTTGATCCTCAAGCTAGCTTGGTCGGCCCCTACATCATGGGTATGAAGGTGGGTATAGGTGGGTATAGTACTCTATAAATAAGAGGCTACGATAGGGACCGAGAGGAGAAATTGGTTTTGGTCTCCCGATAAAATTAAGCATCCCGTGTTCGCCCCGAACACACAACTTAATTTTATCAATAATAATTCATTCCACTAGAAAACTATTATTGAACTACCGCACCAATCTCAAATTACATTTTTGGGCTCCTTCTTATTATGAGTGTGTTAGTCTCCCTGTGTTTAAGATGTCGAATGTCCACTAATTAAGTGAGTTACTGACAACTCATTTAATTAATATCTTAGTCCAAGAATAGTACCACTCAACCTTATCGTCATGTCGGACTAAGTCCACCTGCAGGATTTAACATGACAATCCTTATGAGCTCATCTTGGGGGCATTATCAACCTAGATCATTAGGACACAGTTTTCTTTTATAATCAACAACACACACTATAAGTGATATCATTTCCCAACTTATCGGGCTTATTGATTTATCGAACTAAATCTCACCCATTGATAAATTAAAGAAATAAATATCAAATATATGTGCTTGTTATTATATTAGGATTAGGAGCACACACTTCCACAATAACTGAGGTCTTTGTTCCTTTATAAAGTCAGTATAAAAGAAACGACCTCTAATGGTCCTACTCAATACACTCTAAGTGTACTAGTGTAACTATATAGTTAAGATAAACTAATTCCTAATTACACTACGACCTTCCAATGGTTTGTTCCCTTCCATTTTTGTCATGAGCTACTGTTTATAATTTATAAGGTACTGATAACATCATCTTCTGTATGTGACACCACATACTATGTTATCTACAATATAAATTAATTGAACAACTACAAACAAATGTAGATAATTTGACCAAATGTGATTCTTTATTCAAAATAAATGTTTATAAAAGCTTAGGCTTTCAGTATACACTCTAACATCTGTCCCTCTCAATTTGCTCCCAACTTCTTCAGAGTTGTGTGTGGCACTGTTATTCTGTGTCATATATATCAAATCCCCTTAACTGTTCATATATTTCATCATTTCTATTTCTTCAAACGCTCTGAACCGGGGGTATTCATGGTACAGGCTAGACCTGGTTATAAATTCTTTTCTGACATGCCATCTTCCAATAAAGGGTGGAAATCCCGTTTCTTCTTTATTAGATCCCCTGAACCTCTGGCCGAGCCGACCGAATGGCGTTCTGACCTTCCTTCCAACCTCCCTGTACATCAGCATCAGTCTTCCTACAACGCCGCTTCAGAAAAACTTCAAGGAGTGAGCGTTCACTTATCTATATTAATGTTGGAAGGCTTTTTGTATTCTTTTGGGCTCAGCCCAATTCAGGCAGAGATAGGGGCTCCGTTAGGTAAGGCCCCATTTTCCTCTTTACTATTCTTCCCTACTCACCTGCAGTAGGATAGCTCCGAATTTCTTTTGTTCCTCCCTTAGGTTCAGTTTTTGGATTCCCTTGCTAATTTTCTGAGCATGAACAGATCTTAAGCTTAGGTTTTTGATTTCCTTGATGACTTTACCTTAAGCTTGTTGGTTGTATCTTTCGTGCCATTTATGAAGTCATGACCAGAAACTTTCTTTCTTGGGTTGTTTCCTACCTTTGTTAGAAGAAAAGCCTAAAAAATTCAATTGGTTCTTCATGATGATTTTAAAGATTTGAATAGAATGTACATATTTTCTCTTGTAGTTTTCGAGCAGGAATAAGTTCTGGAGCTTAATTAGGAAATGAGGAGCTAACTCATTAGATAGAGGTCATGGGCAGTACTGCTCTTTTGGGTTGGCTTTGGCTTTTTGTTTGGTTTCTGGTGGAATAGGTAGCAAACTAGTGAATTAGGTGCACTGTTTTTGTGAAGGTTTGCAATTCCTTTCTGGACAGATTTGGTAGTCATTGTTTGATTTCGAGAATTTCTCTTGCTACCTTATGATGTTTTCGGATCTCGGTCAGGTTGGTATCAGAGCGAGGTTATTGCCAGCTCACTACACACACATCAAGCCTCCTACCTGCCGCTCCAAGTAAGAATGTTTATGCCAAATTTACTGGCTATATGTTTATGTTTGATTTTCTTGTCATATGCTTATGCTTTATTTTCTTTCTTGTTATATTGCCTATGCTTTATTTCTTTACTACATTGCTTATGCTTATTTTCTTGTGTTATATTATTTGCTTGATTTATTCTTTAATTTTCTTATATTGCTTACGCTTAGATTTCTTGTTATATACTTATGCTTTATTTGCTTTATTGCTTGTGTCATGTTATTTGCTTGCTATTTATTTCTTTGTTGTATCATATTGCTTATGTTTTATTTATGATGCATGGTTGCTACCTTATTCTTTATCTTTAGTCATAGTTTTAGACTAGGATTGCATCTTGGTAGGTTGGGAAAATACCAGAACAATCTCACCAATGGATAGAAACAAATATAACAATACGTTAGGTTGGCTAGAAAATGATAACCACTTACACTAGCTTTATTGTCATTAATTAGATAAACATGATTAGGACACGCAATGCCCGAACCAAGGAGACAGTAACTCCACCAGTGCCCCCGGCAGCCCTTACTCCGATGGTCCGACAAGAGGCCTATCTGATTCAGTGGCGAAGGCTTAAGCCAGAAGCCTTCTCGGGAAACTGTGAACCAGGGGATGCGCAAGCCTGGCTCAAGACCGTGGAGGGCATAATGGAACAACTGGACTGGCCTGAACACGAGAAGGTCAAATGCGCGTCGTTATGCCTTACCAGAAATGCCCGGAGGTGGTGGGACCGAGTAAAGGCGAAAAGACAAATAAACCAGATGCAGTGGACGGATTTTGAGACAGAGTTCCTAGAAGAATTCTTCCATATACAAGTAACCAACAAGCACATTGAATTCTTACGGCAAGGTAATCTGTCAGTCAACGAAGCCGTCAAGAAGTTCAACCGCATAGCACGTCTGTGCCTAGAACTGGTCAGCACTGAAAGAGAAAGGGTAGCAACTTACTAATCAAGCCTCCTACCTGCCGCTCCAAGTAAGAATGTTTATGCCAAATTTACTGGCTATATGTTTATGTTTGATTTTCTTGTCATATGCTTATGCTTTATTTTCTTTCTTGTTATATTGCCTATGCTTTATTTCTTTACTACATTGCTTATGCTTATTTTCTTGTGTTATATTATTTGCTTGATTTATTCTTTAATTTTCTTATATTTCTTACGCTTAGATTTCTTGTTATATACTTATGCTTTATTTGCTTTATTGCTTGTGTCATGTTATTTGCTTGCTATTTATTTCTTTGCTGTATCATATTGCTTATGTTTTATTTATGATGCATGGTTGCTACCTTATTCTTTATCTTTAGTCATAGTTTTAGACTAGGATTGCATCTTGGTAGGTTGGGAAAATACCAGAACAATCTCACCAATGGATAGAAACAAATATAACAATACGTTAGGTTGGCTAGAAAATGATAACCACTTACACTAGCTTTATTGTCATTAATTAGATAAACATGATTAGGACACGCAATGCCCGAACCAAGGAGACAGTAACTCCACCAGTGCCCCCGGTAGCCCTTACTCCGATGGTCCGAAAAGAGGCCTATCTGATTCAGTGGCGAAGGCTTAAGCCAGAAGCCTTCTCGGGAAACTGTGAACCAGGGGATGCACAAGCCTGGCTCAAGACCGTGGAGGGCATAATGGAACAACTGGACTGGCCTGAACACGAGAAGGTCAAATGCGCGTCGTTATGCCTTACCGAAAATGCCCGGAGGTGGTGGGACCGAGTAAAGGCGAAAAGACAAATAAACCAGATGTAGTGGACGGATTTTGAGACAGAGTTCCTAGAAGAATTCTTCCATATACAAGTAACCAACAAGCACATTGAATTCTTACGGCAAGGTAATCTGTCAGTCAACGAAGCCGTCAAGAAGTTCAACCGCATAGCACGTCTGTGCCCAGAACTGGTCAGCACTGAAAGAGAAAGGGTCCGGTTAATATTAAAGATGCTCCGATCCGAGATAGCTCTGAACATAGCCGGCAGAGTTAATAGACCGCAGACTGCAGAGGAGCTAGTCAGTAATGCCCTGAGTACCGAGCACTATCAGGAAGCAATGAACAAGGGCAAGAACCAAGCTACTATTGAAATGGCACCTTACGAAGCTCTATATGGGAGGAAGTGTAGATCTCCTATATGTTGGTATGAAAGTGGTGAAAAGAAGGAAATGGGGTTTCGAACGGAACTTATTGATGACACCACCCGAGCTATACAAAAGATCCGTCAACGAATAGAAACTGCTCAGAGTCGGCAGAAGAATTATGTCGATAAACGGCGCAGGCCGCTAGAATTCGACATCGGAGACTTAGTATTCCTTAAAGTATCCCCCATGAAAGGGATAATGAGGTTCGGAAAGAAGAGCAAGTTAAGCCCCCGATACGTAGGACCGTACCGGATTTTAGAAAGAGTGGGCCAAGTCGCATATAGACTGAAACTACCTCCAGACATGGCAGCCATTCACAATGTGTTCCATGTATCGATGCTCAAGAAGTGTATTCCCAGCACAGATCAAGTAATTGAGCCGTAGTCGGTACAGGTTCAGGAGGACTTAAGTTACGAAAGTAAACCCATCCAGATTCTGGACCGAGAAATCAAGCGGTTAAGGAACAAAGAAATACCCTTAGTAAAAGTCTTGTGGCGGAATCAACGATTTGAAGAAGCCACCTGGGAACGCGAGGACGATATGAAACAAAAGTACCCGGAGCTATTTTAAAGTTCGAGGACGAACTTTTTATGAGGTACGGGGTACTGTAATACCCACTAAGCTTGTAAGATAAATATATGAATGTGGGATTTTGCCTTAGAAAAATAATAGGAAGTGAGTTGAACCAAAAAGGAAATAAAAAGAAATAAAAATAGGGAGAGGTCAAGGATTAAACCTTGAACCTCTTATATGATAATTCATAGAATTAATTAGTAGAAACCAATTGGGATAGAGAGAAGATATTGATAGCAAAGGAGGGAAACTTATGATAAAGGTAAGAGTAAAAGCTAACCAAAAGAAAATAAGAAAAGAGCAAGAGAAAGGCAAATTGCCTTCCTCCCTTTCTCTCCCTCTTCCTCTTTGATTTTGCCGAAAATTTAAAGAGGGATTAAGGGGATTCATTCCCCCTTATTTCACCATGAATGATGAGGATGAATAAATAAATAAAAATAAAAATAAATAAATAAATAAATAAAATAGAAAAAAAGGGCTAAGGGAGAAGGAAAGCAAAAACTAAGTTTGCTACCTCTTCCCCCTTAACATAAAAGAGAATATGTAAAGGGAAAATTCTATTTTCTCTCATTTTTCTCATTCTCTCCTGTCCCTCACCGAAACCACAGTCCCCTCTCCTCCATCTTCAGCCCCAAGCCAAGGTTTTCTCCTAAGAAAACCTAAGATACAAGGAGGACTTAGCAAAGGAATCAAGGGAAAGGAACTAGAAGAAGAGGCTACTTCTTCTTCTTCATACCTTAGATCCACAAGTGAAAAAGGATGTAAGCTTCCCCTCACCTGTGGTACAAGGCTTTTATGTGCTTTTTGGATTTTATGAGGATTTTAAAACCTAGAAACAAGTTTAAGAAAATCCGGCCAAGAAGAGCTTTCAAAATCTAGTGATGTTTAAAACTAGTCTTCATTTCATGATAGATTTTCTATGCTATGTAGAAGGGTTTTTCTTCATGTTTTTATACCTATATGATACTTGATCAGTGGGGTACTTAACCCTAGAATTTCGGCCAAAAATATTTTAAGGAGGCTAGGGAAATTATTGTTTTACCAAATTAGTACAAGATTCTCCCTATGAAATATTAAGGATCTTGTATTAGTTTTCTTGCTTAAAAGATATTTGAAACTAAAATAAAACCTCTTATATGTTTCGGCCAAGAAATGGTTTAGGGTTAGGAAGACCTTTAAATTTAAATAGCCATGCTCATGTGATAGAATACAAAGATCTTAAAGGATTTGTATGCTTGAATATTGCTAGAATTTCATGAACTCCTTCTTAGGGTTTTTCGGCCATGATGAGATGGATAGCTTAGAAAAGCTTAAACAAAATTTTAATATGCTCAAGACCTCTGTACTATTTAGATATGAAAGTTGTTTAATGCCCTCATGCTTAATTAGGGTGTAGAAAAATTAGTTGCATGACATATAACATGTATGACCACAAGGGGTCCTAGCTTATTCATGAACCAATTTGTATATATGTTTTTTTTTAGTAACTTTTGCCATGAAACTTACTTAGGTTTTTCATGCTTTAGGCCACTTAAGAACCTAGCTAAAGAATGGTAGGTTTCGGCCATGAGAAAAAAATAAAAGAAAAAGAGAAAGAGAAACCTAGAAAGCCTAAGACACAATTCATATGTATACTCATTATACTTGTCTTTATACATGCTATGAAACTTGTATAAATTCTCATGCTTTTAGGCTATTTGAAGCAAGTTTATATTCTATGAGTTTCGGCCAAGTAGGGTTTAAAAGACCTAGAGGCCTTAGAAATGAAACCAAATGTGTTAAAAGTACTTCTTATGAAAATAGGATACTGTGTTGATTGTTTCACATGCTTGTATGATTTTTCCATGACCTAAATGAACCCTTGAATGTTTCGGTCATGAAGGTTTAGATGCCCTAGAAACCCTAGGACTTAAATTAAATATTCTCATGCCACTCTACATGAAATATGATAGGTAGAAAGTCAAGGTTCAATTGCTATATGTTGTTTTGTGACCTAAAATGATGCTAAGGTATGTTTCGGCCATAACTATTGTATGATGCCTTGTATGAATTTATACATAATGTTAGTCCAAGTTCACATGCTTGTATGCTTGTTTGTAGCCCTAATGAGAACTTGTTAAATTTCGGCCATGACATATGTTAAGGGCTTAAAGAACTTAGGAACTAATGCAAATGTGTCAAATGTGTTTACCTTGTTCCTTGGTAAAAAAATATTATAAATATGATTTAAAGTTGTCCATGCTTTTATGTCATATGGAACCTTGTTTCACACCTTAAGGTTTCGGCCATATGAAATTAGGGACTTGAGGAACTTAGAAATTAAGTTAATCAAGTTTATAATGTTTCCTATGAAAATGTTATGATGATAATTTAGGTGCCACATGCTTGGAGGTTGTGTTTAACCTAAATTGAGCTCTAAAGGGTTTCGGCCACAAGGGTTTAGGAAGCTTAAAACTAAGATAAATATGATACCATGTTTCCTATGATAGGATATTCACAAGATACACCTTTATGCTTAATATGTATGCTTGTGATTTATGACTTATGATATGAGATATGCATGCTTTCATGATATGATATGTGCTTAAGAAATATGCATGCTTTTATGATATGATACGTGCTTAGAGACATGCATGTTTTATGATATGCTATGTGGTTAAAAATGCATGCCTTGATGATATGTTAAGTGCTTAAAATGTGCATGCTTTAAAATGTGATATGTGGTTAATATATGCATGCTTGATGATATGTTAAGTGCTTAAAAATGTGCATGCTTTAAAATGTGATATGTGGTTAATATATGCATGCCTTGATGATATGTTAAGTGCTTAAAAATGTGCATGCTTTAAAATGTGATATGTGGTTAATATATGCATGCTTTGATGATATGTTAAGTGCTTAAAAATGTGCATGCTTTAAAATGTGATATGTGGTTAATATATGCATGCTTTGATGATATGTTAAGTGCTTAAAAATGTGCATGCTTTAAAATGTGATATGTGGTTAATATATGCATTCCTTGATGATATGTTAAGTGCTTAAAAATGTGCATGCTTTAAAATGTGATATGTGGTTAATATATGCATGCTTTGATGATATGTTAAGTGCTTAAAAATGTGCATGCTTTAAAATGTGATATGTGGTTAATATATGCATGCTTTGATGATATGTTAAGTGCTTAAAAATGTGCGTGCTTTAGAATATGATATGTGGTTAATATATGCATGCTTTGATGATATGCTAAGTGTTTAAAAGAATGCATGCTTTATGTTATGATATGTGGTTAAAAATGCATGATTTGATGCTGTAATGTATACCTAAGTGATGCATACTTTTATGAAGTGATGTATGCCTAAGTGATGCATACCTTTATGACATGATGTATGCCTAAGTGATGCATACTTTTATGACATGATGTATTCCTAAGTGATGCATACTTTTATGATATGATGTGTGCCTAAGTGATGCATGCTTTTATGATACATGATATGTATGACATGTATTTTACTTTATATGTGAGTGGCTTGTACCAAGGGTGGGCTCCATAAGCGCCCCGGGGACTAAGGACCTCGTTAGGGATGGGCTCCTAAGTGCCCCTAGGACTAAGGGCCTAGTGTGTTTGACTCGTAGGGTTCAAGACTTGCTACCTTGGACCTACAAGGTTGCGCGCAATATGTAAGTGGTACATAGCCGGGATCCCCCTTATGTTGAGATTATTTTCAAGTATATATGTAAAAGAAAATGGTTTAAAAGATCATGAGACATACACATGTTTTTCGGATACATGTTTTCCAAAATCATATTGCATACACCTTATGATTATGCTATGTTTCATGTTATGCTCTTGATTATGATATGCCATGATAAGGTATGATTACGTTATGTTCATGCTATACCTTATAGACATGTTTCGGCCATTGATTTGTTGATGCTTGATATATAGATTTCGGCCATGGATATGATGATGCCTTGATGTACATGTTTCGGCCATAGTATGATGCTTTGATATACATGTTTCGGCCATGCTTTGATATACCATGATACTTGTTTGATATGCCATGTCTAGCTATGTTTTATGCAATGCACTATGTATATGTTTCGGCCATGGTGATGCTTGATATGCTATGACTAGTTGTGATTATATTATGATGCATGATATGCTTGAATAGAATGCTATGTTATGCCATGATTAGTTGAGATTATGACTTGTTGATGCATTCTTGATTATGTGTTGATTGTTGGTTTTAGTGAGTAGGAAAGGAACTTACTGAGCCATGAGTGCTCATAGCTTACTTTCCTTGTACCACAGATAAAGGAAAAAGCTGGATGAGTTAGAGGAGCAGCAGGAGGGGCAACGAAGATGTGTGTGGCAGTGGCTAGGCAACCAAATAAATAAGAACCTGCTTAAAGTTTCTTTAAAGAACTATGCATTGGTATTTTATGACTTGTGATACCTAAACATGTGTGGCTTGACATTATGGTTCCACTGGATTTGATGTTATGATTTTGATGCCATGTGATAGTATAGTTCAAAAGAAATTTAAAAGAAAAGTTTTATTAAAACTATGAAAATTATTTTAAGTCTTCCGCTGTTTTAAAAAGAAAAATTTATACGTAGAGTATCGTAGCCCCGTCCCTTAGGGTAGCAGGGAGGGCGGGCGTTACAGAATGGCGTTCTGACCTTCCTTCCAACCTCCCTGTACATCAGCATCAGTCTTCCTGCGACGCCGCTTCAGAAAAACTTCAAGGAGTGAGCGTTCACTTATCTATATTAATGTTGGAAGGCTTTTTGTATTCTTTTGGGCTCATCCCAATTCAGGCAGAGATAGGGGCTCCGTTAGGTAAGGCCCCATTTTCCTCTTTACTATTCTTCGCTAACTGAGGTATCTTTCTTTCACTTTACAGAGGCTACCATGCTCCGGGCTTACTCCTCAGATATAAAACGCCAATCTTTCGTCGTTTTGAAAGCTATAAGTGCGGAGCTTAAGCAGGGCTTAGCGGCTTCTCCCCAGTCTGCTCCTTCTGCCTCACAGTCTGCCCCACCTGCACTGGCCCAGGAGGAAGCTTCCTCGGCTCTTCCCCTGGATGTGGCTCTTGTAGAAGACCTAGCCACTGTAGAGCAGGCTGAGGAAGAGCGAGCCGCGCCACCCCCGCCTGCCAAACGTCTATGGCTCCAGCGCAAAAGGAAGAGGGTTACTCCAGCGACTCAGACGTCTCCTCCACCTCTTCCTTCTGGTCGTCGCTCATCCGCCGCCTCTCAATCTTCGGAGGCCAAGACTGTTACCGGGAGGTTGCTATAGGGCCAGAGGTTCCTATCCTGTCACCACGAATATCAGCCCCAACACCCGGTCGAGATTTATCTCCCGAACAGGCCATTCTTCCCGCTCAGGTCCTCTCTCCCGGGCAGCTACCCCTTCCCATAATGGACCGGCCAGGGAGCTCTGAAACTTTATCCGCCTCGCTCCCGGTAGCTGCTCCGGCCTCCACATCTAGAGCCAGGGGGAAGATCTCCAAAAAATACGCTTTCACCGCCTCCTGGCGCCTGCCTTCCTCCACCGACCTTGGCGATGCCAAAGAAACTGCTGAAGAGGCTCCTCCCCCTGTTGCCCTAGTTCAGCTGCAGGGCGATTTAGCCACATCCTGGCGATCAGGCAATCGGAAATTTTGGAATAATCCGCCGATGGAAGGGCTGGATCAAGCTTCTCGCCAGATAGTTTCCGTAAGTTTTCTTTTATCAAGGTTCCTCTACTGGAATCTCTTATAATCCGTCTTCCTATATCCATCGCAGGCATGTTCTGCTAACCTGAGTGGCATTCAATACGCCTCCCGTTCTGAGGCAGAAAGGCGTCGCTCGCTGGTAGTTGAGCTGGATGAAAAGGATGCCTGATTGACTACCCTATCCTCCAATCTGAAGAGTCTGCAAGAGACCCAAGAGACTCTTCAGAAGAGTTTAACAGACGTTCAGGGTCAGCTCACTTCCAGTGCCGACCGGGAGAAGGCCCTCCAAAGTCGTTGGGGGCCGACCAAGCAAAACTCACATCCCTACAGGCCGATCTTCTGAAGGCCCAAGAGACCGCCTCCCAGAGTCAAACAAATTTAGCTGTGGCTCAAGCCGATGCTGAGAAGGTCCGGGTAGAGCTGACAGATTATCAGGCGGGAGAAGTTGGTCGTCTAAGAGCATACAGGCGAGCCTACGTCGCATCCCCTTTCTTTTTGAGGAAGATAGGGTGTTTGATGAACCTCATGCTATGTTGGGGTGACGTCGGTGGGGCTCGTCAAATGTTTGAGCAAGATCTGCTTCGCTCAGCTCCTTCAGAAGACTTCTTGGATACCGCTCGCCTGATGAACGAGCTTCCAACTGGGTCACTTCCTTCCTTCAAAGATGACGACGACTTATTTCTTCTTCCTGAGCCTCCCGCTGATACTGAGCCTTGATGTGGCCCTATGTGTTGAACTTTAATGTAAAAATGAAGCTGCTAAACTTTCGCTCAAACTATTTGTCGTGAATTTCAAATTTGCCTTTGCGTTGGAGTATTTAACTTTCTTATGACATGTTAACCTTCTCATGATATGTCATGACTGCTTATTCTCGGTCTTTCCTTAGCTTGTTAGCTTCCTATTAGTTGGCCTATATGTTTTTCGACCGCTACGAACCTTAGCAATGTGGAAATGTACTTTGACCTTTTGGTTTAAGCTTTATCTAGCTCCGGTCGGGATTCCATTTTTTATCTCGACCTGTTTTCCTTGCCTCTTTCTGCTGACCGCTCAACTTAGCTTAGCAAATCAGCCCGGTCTGCTCTTTCCACCGTAATCCACTTTTTCTGCTAATCGCTTAACTTAGCTTAGCAAATCATCTCGGTCTGCTCTTTCCACCGTAATCCAGGTCAGGAGATAATTCCCGGGCGGGAAATCGAGGGTTACCTTCAGACCGGGAAAGCGAGGACACTTTTCCATAAGACATAACTGTTGCGTCTTTTCCCCAAATCCATCTCCTCGTACTTTATGCCAACACTTTTCCAGATATACCCTTGGGCATAATTTTTAAAGAAGATCCATCGGCTCTCTTTGTTCCCGCCAATTATTGTGCACCGGTGGATGATGCCTGACGAAATTGCCCCTCTGCCTAGCGGCTATAAATAATCTCCTCTAGCTTTTGCCTCCAGACTTTGCACGTCTTCTTCTTCCTTCCGCTTGAATCCATTATCACTCCTGAATCTCTGTTTTTGCGTCGATAGCTTCCCGCTTGATCCCTCCTCCTTCTGTTTCTTTTCTCATGGCATCCCCCTCTTTTCTTTCTTCTCTAGCGGCGGTGTACTACCCTGGCTCATCCACTTTCAATGAACTGGATCGGGATGACCTGCGTTATACCTACGGAGTTGGGGATGATGCACATGTGATCATCCCCACCGGAATACATCAATTTTTTGCTCCTCCTGAGGGATATGACACCTTCTTTAAAGAACAATTCGTGGCTGGCCTTCGTCTTCCTCTTCACCCCTTCTTTTCTAACGTGTGCCGCCATTTCAAGATTCCTCTAAGACAACTGACGCCGAACTCTATAAGGATCCTCTGTGGCTTCGTGGTACTCTGCGATGTATGTG
Source organism: Zingiber officinale (assembly GCF_018446385.1). NCBI lineage: Eukaryota > Viridiplantae > Streptophyta > Magnoliopsida > Zingiberales > Zingiberaceae > Zingiber > Zingiber officinale. Next base: position 20,784,563 of record NC_055994.1, read on the forward strand.
AGCTGTCCTGGTCTGCCCATTTGCTCCACTGTTTTTTCACCCTCCGGCAACAGGAAGAAGGTACATTCCGCTTCCAGCCTCATCTTCAGACTGCTTTTTTCTCACCCTTGCAACCTTCTGAACTGAGCTGGAGGAGAAAATTCTTCTTCATTCGATTTCCCCATGAGGTAGAGTGGCCTGTAACACCCGCCCTCCCTGCTAACCCTAAGGGACGGGGCTACGATACTCCATGTACAAAATTTTCTTTTTAAAACAGCGGAAGACTTAAAATAATTTTCTTAGTTTAATAAAAAAACTTTTCTTTTGTTTTTCTTTTCATCAAATCCGAACTACACTATCATGGCATCAATAACATGATATCAAAATTAGTAGAAACATAACATCAAGTCACACATACGGCACTACAATTCATGATACCAAAGCATAGTTCTTTAAAAGTTTTTAAAGCAGGTTCTTATTTGGTTGCCTAGCCACTGCCACACACATCTCCTTGCCTCTCCTGCTGCTCCTTTAGCTCATCCATCTTTTTCCTTTATCCGCGGTACAAGGAAAGTAAGCTATGAGCACTCATGGCTCAGTAAGTTCCTTTCCTACTCACTAAAACCAAAAATCATCACATGATCAAAGAATGTCTCAACATAACATGATCTCAACTAGTCATGGCATAACATATCATACTCTTTAAGCATATCATGCAACATAACAAAATCATAACTAGTCATGGCATATCATCTCTTAAAGCATAGCATGAAACATAACATAATCATATCTAATCATGGCATATCATAGTATCATCATAAGGTAGCATGGCATATCAAGCTCTTAAACCATAGCATGAAACATAACATAATCATATCTAATCATGGCATATCATAAATCATAGCATCATCACAATATGATCATAAGGTATATGCAATATGATTTGAAAACATGTATCCGAAAAAACATGTGTATGTCTCATAATCTTTAAAATCATTTCTTCTTTCATATATACTTGAACATAATATCAACATAATCAGGGCCCCGGCTTGTACCACACATAGATAAATCACGTAGATATGCGCGCTTCCTAAGTATATCCAAGGTAGCAAGTCTTGAATCATACTAGGAACTAGGTCCGGATCACACAGCCATAGACCTAGGGGCATACTAAGGAGCCCATCCCTTTGTTTTTACTAGCCTGGATCACACAGCCAAAGGCCTAGGGGCTGATTAGGAGCCCACCCTTGGTACAAGCCTTACAAAGTAAAGTAGCATGTATAAAAAATGCATCATTTAGTCACATAGCATATCATAGAAGTATGCATCACTTAGGCATACATTATGTCATAAAAGTATGCATCACTTAGGCATACATCATATCATAAATAGTATGCATCACTTAGGCATACATCACGTCATAAAAAGTATGCATCACTTAGGCATACATCATGTCATAAAAAGTATGCATCACTTAGGCATACATCATGTCATAAAAGCATGCATATTTTCACCACATAGCATATCATGAGAGCATGCATATTTTAGGCACATAGCATATCATCAAAGCATGCATATTTCTATCCACATAGCATATCATGAAAGCATGCATATTTTTAGCACATAGCATATCATCAAAGCATGCATATTTCTATCCACATAGCATATCATGAAAACATGCATATTTTAAGCACATAGCATATCATCAAAGCATGCATATTTTATATCCACATAGCATATCATGAAAGCATGCATATTTTAAGCACATAGCATATCATCAAAGCATGCATATTTTATATCCACATAGCATATCATGAAAGCATGCATATTTTAAGCACATATCATATCATGGAAAGTATAAATCACAAGCATACATGTTTAAGCATAAGGGTGTATCATGTGATTATACTATCATAAGAAACATGGTAACATAGTTAGCTTGGGTTCTAAGCTTCCTAATCCCTTGGGTTCTTATCATGGCCGAACCCCCCCTTAGATCTCAATTTAGGTAAAAACAACCTCCAAGCATGTGGAACCTAAATTATCATCACATCAATTTCATAGGAAGCATTATAAGCATGATTAACTTGGTTTCTAAGTTCTCCAAGTCCCTAAACTTCATGTGGCCGAATTCTATCAGGTGTGAAACAAGGTCCCAAATGTCATGAAAGCATGGAAACCTTAAACCATATTTATAGCATTTTTTTCCAAGTAACATAGTAAGCATATTTGAGCTAGTTCCTAAGTTCTTCAAGCCCTTAACATATGTCATGGCCAAAATTTAACAAGTATTCATTAGGGCTAAAAGCAAGCATACAAGCATGTGAACTTGAATTAACATCATGTATAAATTCATAATAAGGCATCATACAATGGGTATGGCCGAAACTTACCCTAGCCTCATTTTAGGTCATTAAACAACATATAGCATGAGAACTTTGGCTTTCTACTTATCATATTTCATGTAGAGTGACATGAGCATATTTAATTTTTGTTCTAGGGTTTCTAGGGCATCTATCCCTTCATGGCCGAAACATACAATGGTCCATTTAGGTCATGAAAAAATTATACAAGCATGTGACTCAATCAACATATTATCATATTTCCATAAGAAGCATTTTTAACACAATTGGTTTCAATTCTAAGGCCTCTAGGCCATTTAAACCCTACTTGGCCGAGACTCATCAGTGTTTAACTTTGCTTCAAATAGCCTAAAAGCATATGAAGTCATACAAGTTTCATAGCATGTATAAAGACAAGCATAATAAACATACATGTGAATTGTGTCTTAGGCTTCCTAGGTTTCTTTCCTTTTTCTTTTATTTTTCCTCATGGCTGAAACCTACCAATCTCTAAACTAGGTTTTAAGTGGCCTAAAGCATGGAAAACCTAAGTAAGTTTCATGGCAAAAATTACTAAGAACATCATATACAAATTTGGTTCATAAACAAGCTAGGACCCTTGTGATCTTACATGTCATATATCATGTAACTAAATTCTCTATACCCTAATTAAGCATGAGAGCATTTAAACAACTTTCATATCTTAATATCACAGAGGTCTTGAGCATGTTAAAATTTTGTTTAACCTTTTCTAAGCTATCCATCTTATCATGGCCGAAAATCTTAATGAAGAGTTCATGAATTTCTAGCAATATTCAACATGCAATTCTTTAAGAGAACTCTATATTCTATCATATAAACATAGTTACTTAAATTTAAAGGTCTTCCTAACCCTAAGCTCTTTTCTTGGCCGAAACATATGAGTGGATTTCTTTTTGGTTCCAAGTAACTTTTAAGCAAGAAAAACCAACAAAAGACCCTTAGTAATTCATGGAGGGAATCTTGTACTAGTTTGGTTAAACCATGATTTCCCTAACCTCTTTAAAATCTTTTTGGCCGAAATTCTAGGGTTAGGTACTCCTCTGACCAAGCATCATATAGGTATAAAAACATGAAGGAAAACCTTCCTACATAGCATAGAAAAATATCATGAAATGAGGACTTGTTTAAACCTTCCTAGATTTGAAAACTCTTCTTTGGCCGAATTTTCTTAAATTCTATTCTAGGTTTTCTAATCCTCATAAAATCCAAAAAGCACATAAAACGCCTTGTACCACAGGTGAGGGGAAGCTTACATCCTTTTCGCTTGTGGATCTAAGGTGTGGTGATGGAAGAAGTAGCCTCTTCTTCTAGTTCCCTTCCCTTGATTCCCTTGCTAAGTCCTCCTTGTATCTTAGGCTTTCTTAGGAGAAACCCTTGGCTTGGGGCCGAAGATGGAGGAGAGGGGACTGAGGGTTCGGTGAGGGAGAGGGAGGATGAGGGAAAATGAGAGAAAAATAGAATTTTCCCTTTACATCATTTTTTTTTATATTAAGGGGGAAGAGGTAGCAAAATTGGTTTTTGCTTTCCTTCTCCTTTAACCCATTTTCTATTTTCTTTTATTTATTTTATTTTCTAATTTATTCTCATCATTTATGATGAGAACAAGGGGGAATGAATCCCCTTCATTCTCCATTTAATGTCACGGCAAGAGAGGGAAAAGAGAGAGAAAGGGAGGAAGGCAAGTTGCCTTTCTCTTGCTCTTTTCTTGCTTTCTCTTCTTAGATCTTTACTCCTATCTTTATCATGCATTCCCTTTCCTTGCTATCAATATCTTCTCTCTATCCCAATTGGTTTCTACTAATTAATTCTATAAATTATAATATAAGAGGTTCAAGGTTCAATCCTTGACCTCCTCTTCTTTTTATTTCATTTTATTTCTTTTTGCTTCAACTCACTTCTTATTATTTTTCTAAGGCAAAATTCATCATTCTCTTATTTATCTTAAAAACTTAGTGGGTGTTACAGTACCCCGTACCTCATAAAAAGTTCGTCCTCGAACTTTAAAATAGTTACATCAGGTGGCACTGAACTTTCGGCTGAGTGCATCAGCCACTTTGTTCGCCTTTCCTGGGTGATAAACAATCTCGCAGTCGTAATCTTTAACTAGCTCGAGCCATCGGCGTTGCCTCATATTCAGGTCTTTTTGCGTGAAGAAATATTTCAGACTCTGATGGTCGGTATAAATCTTACACTGAGCTCCATATAAATAATGTCTCCATATTTTGAGAGCGAAGACCACGGCTGCTAGTTCTAAGTCGTGAATGGGATAATTCTTCTCATGCTCTTTAAGTTGTCTAGAAGTGTAGGCAATGACTTTGCCATCTTGCATGAGTACAGCTCCAAGTCCTGTGATGGAAGCATCGCTGTACATATCGAAGCCTCTGTTGGTTTCCGGGAGAGTAAGAATCGGAGCACTGGTCAGTCTCCTTTTTAATTCCGCGAAACTCTTCTCGCAAGCTTCTGTCCATTCATACTTTGTATTTTTCTTGGTGAGGGTTGTCATAGGGGCTGCGATTTTGGAGAAATTCTCTACGAATTTCCTGTAATAACCTGCTAGCCCGAGAAAACTCCTGACTTCGCTGGCATTCCTTGGTCTGTTCCAGTTATTTACAGCTTCGATTTTGCTTGGATCCACCATAACTCCATCTTTGGAGATGACATGACCTAGGAATATTACCCGGTCAAGCCAAAACTCGCATTTGGAGAATTTTGCATATAGTTGTTTCTCTTGAAGGATCTGTAGTACAGTATTCAGGTGTTCAGCATGTTCTTCTGGGGTTCTCGAGTAGATAAGTATATCATCAATGAAGACGATTATAAATTTATCAAGATATGCCGTAAATACTCGATTCATCAGGTCCATAAATACTGCAGGAGCGTTGGTTACTCCGAAAGGCATAACTATGAACTTATAGTGTCCATATCGGGTTCGAAATGCTGTTTTTGGTATATCCTCTGGTTTCACCTTCACTTGATGATAACCGGATCGTAGGTCTATCTTTGAGAAAACGGTCGCACCCTTCAGTTGATCGAACAGGTCATCGATCCGTGGGAGTGGGTACCGGTTCTTGATCGTCACATTATTCAGCGCTCGGTAGTCTATACACATTCGTATAGACCCATCTTTCTTCTTTACGAACAGCACTGGAGCTCCCCATGGAGAGTGACTAGGACGAATAAGTCCCTTGTCGAGTAATTCAGATAACTGTTCCTGAAGCTCCTTTAATTCAGCCGGAGCCATACGATAAGGTGCCTTTGAGATCGGCTGAGTACCAGGAATCAATTTGATCTTGAATTCTATCTCTCTATCAGGGGCCAATCCTGGTAGTTCATCAGGAAATACTTTTGGATAGTTGCATACTACCCTGACATCCTCTAGCTTCGGGTCTTTGACTTGATTGGTATCAACCACGTGCGCTAGAAACCCCATACATCCTTTATCTAACATCCTTTGTGCTTTAATAGATGACAATAACTTCTCCGTTCCTTTCGGTTCCCCGTAAAACTCAAACTCTGGTTCATTTTTGGGTCGGAAAATCACTTTCCTTTTGCGGCACTCGATTGAAGCACCGTATTTGCTAAGGAAATCCATGCCCAATATTATGTCATAATCCTGCATATCAAGTACTATCAGATTGCAGTAGAGTTCTCTGTTTGCGATCTGAATGAGTACTGCTTGCAGCATATGGTCCGATGGCATAATCTCCCCGGATGGTAAGGTTGTTAAGAATGTGTCCTCTAAAGTTCGGAGTGGTATATCTAGCTTCTTCATAAAAGGTGTTGAGACAAACGAGTATGTTGCCCCGGTATCAAATAATACTACAGCATACTGATTGTAAATAAGTAGCTAACCTGTGACAACAGTAGAGGCATTCGCCACGTCTTCCTTGGTAAGAGAGTAGACTCTGGCGTTCGTCATAGTGGGAGGGGCCTCCAATCTTCCTTGGCTGATTGAAGTCCCTTCTATGGCAGTATGCATCTGGTGTAGCTGTGCGGGGGTACTCATATTCTGGTTGTTCTACAGAGGTAGTGCCTGAGACTGAGTAGGGCAATTTCTTGCCAAATGACCTTCCTTTCCGCAGTTGTAACACTTTCTGGTACTTAGGAGACATACTCCCGAATGCATCTTCCCACATGTGGCACACTGAGGGTACTTGGTTTGCTTATTGGTCGGACCACCTTTTGTGTTGTTCCACTGTTTCCTCTTTCCACCTGAGTTTCCTTTCCAGTCGGTTCTGGTATTGTGCGATTTTTGTCCTCCGATCAGTACTTGGTTCTTGCCCTTGTTCATTGCTTTCTGGTAGTGCTCGGTAATTAGGGCACTGCTGACTAGCTCCTCTGCAGTCTGCAGTCTATTAACTCCGCCGGCTACGTTCAGAGCGATCTTGGGTCGGAGCATCTTTAACATTAACCGGACCCTTTCTCTTTCAGTGATGACCAGTTCTGGGCACAGACGCGCTAGGCGGTTGAACTTCTTGACGGCTTCGTTGACTAACAGATCACCTTGCCGGAACTCAGTGAACTCGCCATAGTGCTTGTTGGTCACTTGCATATGGAAGAATTCTTCTAAGAACTCTGTCTCAAAATCCGTCCACTGCATCTGGTTTATTTGCCTTTTCGCTTTTACTCGGTCCCACCACATCCGGGCATCTCCGGTAAGGCAAAACGACGCACATTTAACCTTCTCGTGTTCAGGCCAGTCCAATAGTTCTATTATGCTCTCCACGGTCTTGAGCCAGGCTTGCGCATCCCATGGTTCGCAGTTTCCCGAGAATGCTTCCGGCTTAAGCCTTTGCCACTGAATCAGATAGGCCTCTTGTCGAACCATCGGAGTAGGGGCTGCGGGGGGCACTGGCGCGGCTGTAGGTATAACCGGTAGTGTATTCTGATTTGCCGGTGGGGTAATCAGGTTGCCTTGCTGACCCATTAAGGTAGTGATCAGCTGTTGTTGCTCTGCGATCTGATGCTGGAGGTCTGCGACTACCTGTGTCAGGTCTGGTGGAGTCACTGTCCCCTCGGTTCGGGCATTGCGTGTCATAACCATGTTTATCTAAATAATAACAAATAGACTAGTGTAAGTGGTTATCGTTTTTAGCCAATCTAACGTACTGTTTTGTTTCTATCTATTTATTCTGGTATTATTCCTAACCTACTAATATGTAATCCTAATCTAAATTATAACTAAAAGCATGGAATAAAGCATCAAACATAAGCAAGCAAAACATGAAACTAAAGCATAAGCAACATAAGGAAAAATAAAGAATGGAGTGACAAACAATATAACATAAGGAAATAAAGCATAAGCAATATAGCAAAGAAAATAAAGCATAGGCAATATAACAGGGAAGAAAATAAATAAAGCATAAGTCATATAACATGAAAATTAAGCATAAACATATAACAAGAAAATTAAGCATAAACATTCTTACTTGGAGCGGCAGGTCGGAGGCTTGATGTGTGTGTAGTGAGCTGGCAAAAACCTGGCTCTGATACCAACCTATAACACCCGCCCTCCCTGCTAACCCTAAGGGACGGGGCTACGATACTCCATGTACAAATTTTTCTTTTTAAAACAGCGAAAGACTTAAAATAATTTTCTTAGTTTAATAAAAAAACTTTTCTTTTGTTTTTCTTTTCATCAAATCCGAACTACACTATCATGGCATCAATAACATGATATCAAAATTAGTAGAAACATAACATCAAGTCACACATACGGTACTACAATTCATGATACCAAAGCATAGTTCTTTAAAAGTTTTTAAAGCAGGTTCTTATTTGGTTGCCTAGCCACTGCCACACACATCTCCTTGCCTCTCCTGCTGCTCCTTTAGCTCATCCAGCTTTTTCCTTTATCTGTGGTACAAGGAAAGTAAGCTATGAGCACTCATGGCTCAGTAAGTTCCTTTCCTACTCACTAAAACCAAAAATCATCACATGATCAAAGAATGTCTCAACATAACATGATCTCAACTAGTCATGGCATAACATATCATACTCTTTAAGCATATCATGCAACATAACAAAATCATAACTAGTCATGGCATATCATCTCTTAAAGCATAGCATGAAACATAACATAATCATATCTAATCATGGCATATCATAGTATCATCATAAGGTAGCATGGCATATCAAGCTCTTAAAGCATAGCATAAAACATAACATAATCATATCTAATCATGGCATATCATAAATCATAGCATCATCACAATATGATCATAAGGTATATACAATATGATTTGAAAACATGTATCCGAAAAAACATGTGTATGTCTTATAATCTTTAAAACCATTTCTTCTTACATATATACTTGAACATAATATCAACATAATCAGGGCCCCGGCTTGTACCACACATAGATAAATCACGTAGATATGCGTGCTTCCTAAGTATATCCAAGGTAGCAAGTCTTGAATCATACTAGGAACTAGGTCCGGATCACACAGCCATAGACCTAGGGGCGTACTAAGGAGTCCATCCCTTTGTTTTTACTAGCCTGGATCACACAGCCAAAGGCCTAGGGGCTGATTAGGAGCCCACCCTTGGTACAAGCCTTACAAAGTAAAGTAGCATGTATAAAAAATGCATCATTTAGTCACATAGCATGTCATAGAAGTATGCATCACTTAGGCATACATTATGTCATAAAAGTATGCATCACTTAGGCATACATCATATCATAAATAGTATGCATCACTTAGGCATATGTCACGTCATAAAAAGTATGCATCACTTAGGCATACATCATGTCATAAAAAGTATGCATCACTTAGGCATACATCATGTCATAAAAGCATGCATATTTTCACCACATAGCATATCATGAGAGCATGCATATTTTAGGCACATAGCATATCATCAAAGCATGCATATTTCTATCCACATAGCATATCATGAAAGCATGCATATTTTTAGCACATAGCATATCATCAAAGCATGCATATTTCTATCCACATAGCATATCATGAAAGCATGCATATTTTAAGCACATAGCATATCATCAAAGCATGCATATTTTATATCCACATAGCATATCATGAAAGCATGCATATTTTAAGCACATAGCATATCATCAAAGCATGCATATTTTATATCCACATAGCATATCATGAAAGCATGCATATTTTAAGCACATATCATATCATGGAAAGTATAAATCACAAGCATACATGTTTAAGCATAAGGGTATATCATGTGATTATACTATCATAAGAAACATGGTAACATAGTTAGCTTGGGTTCTAAGCTTCCTAATCCCTTGGGTTCTTATCATGGCTGAACCCCCCCTTAGATCTCAATTTAGGTAAAAACAACCTCCAAGCATGTGGAACCTAAATTATCATCACATCAATTTCATAGGAAGCATTATAAGCATGATTAACTTGGTTTCTAAGTTCTCCAAGTCCCTAAACTTCATGTGGCTGAATTCTATCAGGTGTGAAACAAGGTCCCAAATGTCATGAAAGCATGGAAACCTTAAACCATATTTATAGCATTTTTTTCCAAGTAACATAGTAAGCATATTTGAGCTAGTTCCTAAGTTCTTCAAGCCCTTAACATATGTCATGGCCGAAATTTAACAAGTATTCATTAGGGCTAAAAGCAAGCATACAAGCATGTGAACTTGAACTAACATCATGTATAAATTCATAATAAGGCATCATACAATGGGTATGGCCGAAACTTACCCTAGCCTCATTTTAGGTCATTAAACAACATATAGCATGAGAACTTTGGCTTTCTACTTATCATATTTCATGTAGAGTGACATGAGCATATTTAATTTTTGTTCTAGGGTTTCTAGGGCATCTATCCCTTCATGGCCGAAACATACAATGGTCCATTTAGGTCATGGAAAAATTATACAAGCATGTGACTCAATCAACATATTATCATATTTCCATAAGAAGCATTTTTAACACAATTGGTTTCAATTCTAAGGCCTCTAGGTCATTTAAACCCTACTTGGCCGAGACTCATCAGTGTTTAACTTTGCTTCAAATAGCCTAAAAGCATATGAAGTCATACAAGTTTCATAGCATGTATAAAGACAAGCATAATAAACATACATGTGAATTGTGTCTTAGGCTTCCTAGGTTTCTTTCCTTTTTCTTTTATTTTTCCTCATGGCCGAAACCTACCAATCTCTAAACTAGGTTTTAAGTGTCCTAAAGCATGGAAAACCTAAGTAAGTTTCATGGCAAAAATTACTAAGAACATCATATACAAATTTGGTTCATAAACAAGCTAGGACCCTTGTGATCTTACATGTCATATATCATGTAACTAAATTCTCTATACCCTAATTAAGCATGAGAGCATTTAAACAACTTTCATATCTTAATATCACAGAGGTCTTGAGCATGTTAAAATTTTGTTTAAGCTTTTCTAAGCTATCCATCTTATCATGGCCGAAAATCTTAATGAAGAGTTCATGAATTTCTAGCAATATTCAACATGCAATTCTTTAAGAGAACTCTATATTCTATCATATAAACATGGTTACTTAAATTTAAAGGTCTTCCTAACCCTAAGCTCTTTTCTTGGCCGAAACATATGAGTGGATTTCTTTTTGGTTCCAAGTAACTTTTAAGCAAGAAAAACCAACAAAAGACCCTTAGTAATTCATGGAGGGAATCTTGTACTAGTTTGGTTAAACCATGATTTCCCTAACCTCTTTAAAATATTTTTGGCCGAAATTCTAGGGTTAAGTACTCCTCTGACCAAGCATCATATAGATATAAAAACATGAAGGAAAACCTTCCTACATAGCATAGAAAAATATCATGAAATGAGGACTTGTTTAAACCTTCCTAGATTTGAAAACTCTTCTTTGGCCGAATTTTCTTAAATTCTATTCTAGGTTTTCTAATCCTCATAAAATCTGAAAAGAACATAAAACGCCTTGTACCACAGGTGAGGGGAAGCTTACATCCTTTTCGCTTGTGGGTCTAAGGTGTGGTGATGGAAGAAGTAGCCTCTTCTTCTAGTTCCCTTCCCTTGATTCCCTTGCTAAGTCCTCCTTGTATCTTAGGCTTTCTTAGGAGAAAACCTTGGCTTGGGGCCGAAGATGGAGGAGAGGGGACTGAGGGTTCGGTGAGGGAGAGGGAGGATGAGGGAAAATGAGAGAAAAATAGAATTTTCCCTTTACATCATTTTTTTTTATATTAAGGGGGAAGAGGTAGCAAAATTGGTTTTTGCTTTCCTTCTCCTTTAACCCATTTTCTATTTTCTTTTATTTATTTTATTTTCTAATTTATTCTCATCATTTATGATGAGAACAAGGGGGAATGAATCCCCTTCATTCTCCATTTAATGTCACGGCAAGAGAGGGAAAAGAGAGAGAAAGGGAGGAAGGCAAGTTGCCTTTCTCTTGCTCTTTTCTTGCTTTCTCTTCTTAGATCTTTACTCCTATCTTTATCATGCATTCCCTTTCCTTGCTATCAATATCTTCTCTCTATCCCAATTGGTTTCTACTAATTAATTCTATAAATTATAATATAAGAGGTTCAAGCTTCAATCCTTGACCTCCTCTTCTTTTTATTTCATTTTATTTCTTTTTTGCTTCAACTCACTTCTTATTATTTTTCTAAGGCAAAATTCATCATTCTCTTATTTATCTTAAAAGCTTAGTGGGTGTTACATGGCCCCTGCGATGGCAATCTTCACTTCCCCCGAGCTCGCAACTGGAGGATTTTCATCTTGATACATCCTATATAGAGGCTTCCTCTCGCTTAGCAGGATGGCATCTAAACTTAACACGCTTATTGTCTGAGGAGTTGCTATCCTACTTCCGCCTGAGCTATCTTACTCCTGATACGCCTCATTCCCTGGGTAAGCTTCTCTTTCAGTTCTGTTACCATTTCATAAGCATTCTGTTTTTCCTACTGTAGCTGACTCCTACTTTATTTGGTACAGCTGAGGTCTTAACCCATGCTTCAGAGGTTCAGCCTCTTCCTATAAGTGACATGGAGATAATGAGGGGCGGTCGAGTTATCTTAGAAAGGAGATCGCTCCCCTACTCGATTTCGACCCATGCTGGTATGGCCACCACTGCAAATATCTGACCCCGTCCCCCTCGCAGAGGATCTTCTAGTGTCCGACCTGCCTCCTTTGCTCGCCCCACTCATCCTCGGACTGCACGTCCATCCTGGCCTGCCGCCCCTATTTGTCCCCGGGCCCCACATACAACCTGCCCCCTCACCCTGACTCCTCTTCAATCGATTAATCCTCCCCGAGCTACTTATATCCCTGGTCATGGCCTCGGTCGAAGATCAGCCAATGTACCTTACGCCAGCCCTACCTTCAGAGAAGCTTCACAAGTGGCCTGTCAAGCACGTTCTGTGAACGACTGCCTAAGCCAGGATGCCCCTTCTTCTTCTCGACGTAAGGTTCGGCTACCTTCCGATGATTCTGATTTGGGTGATCAGCCGTTGGCTCAGAGACTTCACCGCCGAGCCCTTCATCCTGTGCTAGACTCGGGCCCTTCCGCTATCCCTTCTCCTTCACCTCCTGTTGCAACCGCCTCTCCTCCTTCTCCTCCTATTGTGACCCCGACTCCTGTCCCGAGCCAGGCAGATGTTCCCCCTGCTCCGCCCGAGGTTCAGGTCGAGCCTTCACTAGCTCAACCTTTCATTTCACAACAGCATCAGAGCACTGAGGTCGGCCCTTCGCATCGGCCTTCACCAACTACTTCACCGTCAGAACCTTCTCAGGTGCCTCCCTCAGCTCCTTCTGGGTCGGATGTTGGGCCTTCTAGCTTCGCTGCTAGGCCTTCCCAACCACCACCACCTGTTCCTCTCTATTATCGTACTACTGTTCCTTCGGAGGCTGAGTTACAGTCACGGCAAGATGTTCTCACTAGCTCCTTGACAATGAAAGGTCACTTAGCCACTTCCCAGATGGATAGATTCTCTGAGCTATATATCAAGGTCAGCTTCCATAATTGCTTACTGCATGTTATCCTCCTCATTCTTATTAGATGTTTCCTCTATGTCCCAGGCCTGTGCCGAGTCCCTGATGATAAACCAATCCTTCCATGTTGTTCATCACCAAAATAAGATGCTAAGGGACAAGGTGACTGAATTAGAGCTTCAATTAAATAATCCGGCGTGGGCTAGTTATGCCCTGAGAGCCGAAGTAAAGGATTTGACCAAAAGGAAGAATCATCTAGAGGTATCCTTGGCGATATCTAACCACGAGCTTAAAGGCCTTAAGGAAGAAAAAAAGCCAGGTCAATGTCGTGCACCAGCAACGCATGGATCAACAAGCTTTGGTGCACCAATGAACTTTTGACCAGTTGACCCAGAAGCTACGTGCCGTCGAAACCTTAGCACAGGAGCAAGACAAGAAACTAAAATCCCAGGCGACCCAATTAATATCCCAAGCAGTAGAACTGTTGGCTGCCCGAACTGAACTAGCTCAGCCTCAGGCTACTGCAGAAGGAGTATCGACAACCCTGGCCATTTATAAAGAAGGAGAGAATGACCACTGTCAACAGAGCCGCGCTTTGTACCTGCGTTCTCCAGAATTCTGTACACAAGCAGGGCAGCGTTTCTCCACGTCTGTCATCTATGGTATGGCTGGGGCTCTGCGACAGCTTTATGAACAGGGCTACTTGAACTCAGCTCCTCCTGCTGAGTTTTTAGATCATGATCGGATCCTTAAGGAGATTCCGGATGAGATTTTCGCTCCTTTCAAATGATCCTTCTTGACTACTTGTATATAATGACTTAACAATTTCTTGAGAATTACTTCACTATTTTTCCGCTTGCATTTTAAGGTTTACTTTTGCTAAAATTGCTTAGTTTGCCGAAAGAAATATTAGGATATACAATTTCCACTTTCATATCCCCTCCCCACTCTATCCGGTCTGCTTTTTCCCCGGTCTGCTACCCCGATCTGTCAAGTAGGAGAAAGCTCGGCCTGCAGCCCAGCCTATTCTTCTTTATATGCTTCTTTAGACTCTGTAAGGTCGCAAGTAATTAGCGCTCCATGGTCGATCTAACTTCTTGCCCTGGTCATCTTGGAAGTAATAAGCTCCGAACGATAATTTTTTGATGACTTTGTAAGGTCCATCCCACTGGGGTGCTAATTTGGCCACGTCCCCCACAGGCTTAATTTGCTTCTAGACCAGATCTCCTTCCCTAAAGAATCGAGGAATCACTCTTTTGTTATAATTTTGTCTCATTCTTTGTCGATAGGCCTCCAGCCGAGCTGCCGTCCTGTCACGGGTTTTACTAATGAGGTCCAGTTCAGCCAACTGCCGCTCTGCGTTTCCTTCATCATATAATGTCCTCCTGACTGATGGCACTCCGATTTCTATGGGTACGACCGCTTCATTGCCATAAACCAGATGAAATGGTGTCAGACCTGTACTTTCTCGAGGTGTTGTACGATAAGCCCATAGGATGCTTGACAGCTCCTCCACCCAGTTACCTCCCACATGATCCAGCTTAACCTTCAGACCTCGTACTATTTCTCGGTTGACTACCTCAGTCTGACCATTACTTTATGGGTATGCTACTGAAGTGAAGGTCTGCGTTATACCAAACCCCTTGCACTAAGCCTGGATTTTTTGCCCTTGAAATTGCCTTCCATTGTCTAACACCAATTTGTGAGGAATACCGAATATGCAAAGAATGTTCTTCTATAGAAATTGGATGACGGCATCTTCTGTGATCCTGGCCAGGGCCTCTGCTTCCACCCACTTAGAGAAATAATCTACCGCCACCAACAAGAAACGTCTCTGACCCGGAGCCATCGGAAATGGTCCCATAATATCCATGTCCCACTGATCAAAATGACATGAGACTATAGATGTTCTCAGTAGAGCTGTTGGTCGATGTGTTAAATTTTGATGTCTTTGGCAGGACAGGCAAGTATTTACCAACTTGTGAGCATCCCTCTGTAAAGTAGGCCAGAAATACCCGGTCAGGAGTACCCTGCGAGACAATGTCTGACCTCCTACATGACTACCACAGCATCCCAGATGTATTTCTCGCAAGGCCTGATCGGCCTCCTCCATATCCAAGCATTTGAGTAAGGGTCTAGAGAAGGACCTCTTGTAGAGCTGATCCTCGATCATGACATAGGCATGAGCTTGCTTCCTGACCAGCCGTGATTCTTCTAGGTCGGTCAGTAAGATATCCTGCCTAAGATAGTTAATCATGGGTGCCCGCCAATCAATAGTTGCTTCCCTATTATTTTGCAGATCTATCTGAGCTATAAGGAAAGTTTGTGCCATTGACCGATCCAACACCCAAGTGGTTAAGGAACTGACCATCTTTGCTAGCTCATCTACCTTCTCATTCTCCGTCCTGGGGATCTTGGTTACTATGATTTCTACAAATTCCTCTTTCATCTTCTCATAAGCTTCCCGGTATACTTGTAATTTATCACAATTTATCATAAACTTGTCAGTCACTTGCTGAGTTACTAGCTGGGAATCTGAATAAATGATTATCCGAGCTGCCCCTACGTGTCGGGCTACTTGCAGTCCTGTCAACAAAGCCTCATATTCTGCCTCATTGTTGGTGGCTCAAAAATTCAGTCGAACAGCCAATTGGAGTATATCCCCTTGGGGAGATATCAATAAGACACCGACCCCGCTTCCTTGGTGATTTTCCGATCCATCCACATAGACCTTCCAGGTTTCTTCAGAGTTGGTCTGATGAATTTCTGTTAAGAAATCTGCTAAGGCCTGCGCCTTAATAGCTGTGCGCGGCTGATATTGTATACCGTATTCCCCCAACTCCGTCGCCCACTTGATAAGCCGACCTGCAACTTCTACATTAGTCAGAGCCCTCCCCATGGTGTTATTGGTCAAAACTATGATAGGATGTGCTAAGAACAAGGTCTTAACCACCGAGCCATAAGGACCAATCTATAAACCAACTTCTCGAGGGTCATGTATCGAGACTCAGCCCCTTTTAATAGATGACTGAAGAAATATACTGGTCGTTGTACATTATCATGTTCCTTAATAAGCACAGCTCCTACGGCCTCGGGGGTGGCAAATAAGTAGACCCATAAGAGTTCCCCAACAACTGGCTTGAATAAGGATGGCAAAGCCTCCAAATACTTCTTCAGCTCCTCAAAAGCTCGGGTACAGTCTTCATCCCATTGGAATTTGGAGGCCTTCCTGAGCACTTTAAAGAAAGGAGCGGCCCGGTCTGTAGATATGGAAATGAATCTTGATAGGGATGTTATTCTGCCGACCAGCTTCTGAGTTTCCTTCAAATTCTGGGGAGGTTGCATATAACGTAACACCCGAACTTTTTCTGGATTAGCTTCTATTCCCCGCTCGGTCACCAAGTAGCCCAAGAATTTTCCTCCTTTAGCCCCAAACAGACATTTTCAAGGGGTTCAGCTTCAGCCCATATTGCCGGAGAGTCTTGCAGGTCTCTTCTACATCCCTGATCAGCTTCACAGCTAAAGGGGACTTGATGAGTATGTCATCCACATAAACCTCCACATTGCGCCCGATTTGCTCCCGGAAGATTTTGTCCATCATTCTTTGGTATGTGGCTCCTGCGTTCCTGAGACCAAAGAGCATGACAGTATAACAGAAGGTACCATCAGCCGTAATGAAGCTAACCTTTTCTTGGTCTTCCACCGCTAAAGGTATCTGATGATACCCCTGGTATGCATCCAGCATGCAGATCCTCTCGCAGCCGGCAGTGGAATCCAACATCTGATTGATCCGGGGCAGAGGATAACAATCATTGGGACTAGCTCAGTTGAGGTCTCGGAAGTCTATGCATACTCTCCACTTATTGTTGGGCTTTTTCACTAAGACCACATTAGAAAGCCAGGATGGGAACTGCACTTCTCGAACATGGCCTGAGCTGATCCACCTCAGCTCTGATTATTTTGTTCTGGTCGGCTGAGAAGTTTCTTTTCTTTTGCTTGACAGGTCGGGAATCTGGTAGTAAATGTAACTTATGCTCGGCTACTTCCTGCCTGACCCCAGCTAACTCCTCTGTAGACCAGGCGAAAACATCCTGGTTACGGATCAAACATTGGACTAACTCTTCCTTGAGAGGAGAAGGAAGGTCGCTTGCCAAGCGAGTTAGACTCTCAAGACGCTCAGCGTATAGTTGCACCTCCTCCCAGGGGATGGGCTCTTCAGCCATGGGTGAAGGCTCTTCTTGAACAGCGTGGACACCCCCATCTTGCATCCTTTGATTTTTCCGAGCCTCCACTCGAACCATATCAATATAGCATCGGCGAGAGACCCTCTGTTCTCCTTTAACTTCCCTGACTTGCTCGCCCACGGGAAATTTGATTTTCTGATGGAAGGTTGAAACAGTAGCCCTAAATTCATATAGAGCGGACCTTCCCAAAATGACATTATAAGAGGAGGGGGAGTCAACTACTATAAAAGTACTCCTCTGTGTGTGCACCAATGGCTCGGTGCCCAGGGATATGGCCAGTTTAATCTGACCCATCGGCTTCACCTCATTGCTTGTAAATCCATATAGAGACGTGGCCACAGGCTGAAGTTCAGTGGCATCGATATGCATCTCTTCGAATGCAGTTTTGAACAGAATATTGACCGAGCTCCCGGTGTCAACGAAAACCCGAGCCACTCGGCTATTGGCGATGATAGCTTTGATTATAAGGGCATCATCATGAGGCAGCTCCAGACCTTCCAGGTCTGCCGGCCCAAAGCTGATGGCAGGGCCAGAAGCCTGCTCCTGGCTGCATCCAACAGTATAAACCTCCAAGCGACGCACATGTGACTTGCGCGCTCTTCCCGAATATCCATCAGTTGACCCTCCAGAGATCATACCGATCTCTCGGACGGCGGTGTTGCCTCTATTCTCGGCTTCTCGCGCTCCTTCTGGCTCTTTCCCCCGACCAGGTTGATGAATATTGGGTCCTGCTAGGTCAGGACGGGGTTGCCCAGCCTGTCCAGCTGCGGTTCATTGTTCTTCCATCATCTTGAGCACTTGAGGGGCTAGCTCGGGCGGTGGTAAGCCTAACTCAACAGCCCGCTTGGAATCTCGAGCAAACTGGAAACAGTGGTTAGTATCATGAGTGTGAGACCGATGATAAGTGCAATACCGAGTGTTCCATGGTCCAGGTCGGGGAGCATGCACGGCTGCGACTCGGGGAGCTGGTCTGATCTCCGGCCCGGGATGGAAAGTAGGTCTGACTTCCCGAGCGCGCGGTAGAGGTTGAGGAGGTGGTTGAGGCACCCTTCTTTCCAGCTTGTTGGTAGAGGGAGGTGGTCTTTCGGCTTTCCTCCGAGCCGCCTGTGCTTCTTCTACTTTGATGTAGTAGGCAGCTTTTTCCACCATCTCATCAAAATTCCTAGCGGGATTTCTAATGAGATCCCTGAAGAATTCTCCTTCCCCTGATCCATGAGAGAATACGCTCATCAGAATCTCCGAAGTGGCGGTGGGGACATCCTGGGCCACTTGATTGAAGCGGTTGATATAACTTCTTAAGGGCTCGGTCGGCCCTTGCTTAAGAGCGAAAAGACAGTGCACTACAAGAAAAACGTCATTCAACAACACTCAAACGACAACGGTTTTATATCAAACCGTTGTCCTTTTGCCTTTTAACAACGGTTTTAACAAAAACTGTTGTCTTTTAGTAATTTTTTTGGCCTATGACAACGGTTTTTAAAAACCGTTGTCTATTTATGTTCTTTTGGGGATACGACAACGGTTTTTAAAGGGTACGACAATAGTTTTTTAAAACTGTTGTCTATGTGCGCTTTTTTGGGATTACGACAACGGTTTTTAAAAACCGTTGTCTATTAAGTGTTGTTGAATGCGATTATTTTTTCTTTCACCACTTTTTCTCCTTCGTCATTTTTCTGTCTATTAAGTGTTGTTTACGCCTTGTTTTTTTCTGTCTCTCTCCCAAAACCCTACTCTTCGCCGCCTCCTCCTCACCGCCCTCTTCGTTGCCTCCCTCCTCACCACCCTCTTCGTCGCCTCCCTCCTCACCACCCTCTTCACTGCCTTCTTCGCCACCTCCCTCCTCACCGCCCTCTTCGCCGCCTCCCTCCTCACCACGCTCTTCGCTACCTCCTTCCTCGCCGCCCTCTTCGTCGCCTCAACTTTCGGCCTCGCCACCTCCTCCTCGCGGCCTCTACTTTCAGCCATCTTCACCGCCTCCTCCTCGTCGCCTCGACTTTCAACCATCTTTGTTGCCTCCTTCTCACCAGCGCCTCCTCCTTGCCACCTCGACTTTCATCCATCTTCGCTACCTCCTCACTAGTGTCGCCTTGACTTTCTCTGCTAGTGTTTCTTTAATGCCTCCTCCTCACCATTTACTAAAGAAGACGCCTACACTGATGTGGTAATTCTTTCTTTTTCTTTGTCAGTAGGTCTGAGTTTAGGTATGAAATGAATGTCTAATGGGCAGCTTAGACAACTATTAGTGCAAAACTTCTTAATGATTTGTTGACTCAAGTGTGCGGATTTTTTTTTTCTTCCGTGATTAAACATAAGATTGTTTCCATCTCACATGTTAATAACTTAATTTCTATTCTGATCTTTTTTCTTTGGTTTTGACCCTTTTTGCAAGGTTTTAGTGATGTTCAAATTTCCACACTGAAGTAAAATGAAGCATTGACAAGAGAGAGGGAAAGGGAGATTATACAGGTAACATATTTTGAAACATTTGGATTGCCTGGGTCAGTAAATCCATCTTATTCATTTGTGGGTTGGTGTTATGAGGTTCAATGGCTATGCGTATTAGTATCATCTAAATGTTTCAGGACTTTATGGATAATTTTTGTTAAAGGTTGTAGAATCAGTGAAGGAACTTGTTCAAATCATGATAGATCTCTCAGTCCTTGTCATAGATCAAGTAAGTTTTTCTTTTGATACTTAGTGACCTGGAGTTTATGTGGATACCATGCATCATGTTATGATACATGTGATATTAATAGGGAACCATGTTTGATGGATTGATTACAATGTACATAATGTTGCAAGTTCAGTGGAAGATGGCTTTAAACAGTTAGAGAAGGTTCTCTCTCTTATTGCTTCTTTTTTTTTGTCTTATGCTTTGTCCTTTGTCATTTTTTAATTGCCTAGATATCTAAAAGATGTGAGTTGGTTATGTTAGTCATAGAAAATATTTAAAAATGACCTCTTTTTTGCTGGTTATTTGTGATTATGAAGTAAATTTTGGTTGATGTCATAAAAGGAATTTGTTTGATGCATATGAGCCAAATGGAGATGAATAGATAGTGACCCTTTCACTTAAAATGGTTATGGAACATATACCTTGGTTGGTTCATGCTCTATGCTTTTTATCATGAGCAAATATTTGCTCGTGCATCTCTTTTTATTGTTTTACTCATTTTCACATTCTTGAATCTTGAATTTATATTACACGTTTATAAGTTTTATCAGTTGCCTAACTCTTATGAATTGTCATTTTATTAGTGTTCTTTTTCTCCAAACAATGATGTCTTTTTGGAAGTAATGGCATTATTGTGCATCAGTATTATCTTATACTAGAGAAAACAATTTTTTGATGTCACCAGTCAGAACAAAAACAAAGATTTCAGTGTATTGTTTGCTTTACTCACCAGCCTATTAGAAAATCGAGTGCTCTATTAACTGCTGCTATATCATCTAGTAATCTTGTAGCTGGCTTAAACCAGATCCCTAGTAAGGTAATTCCAATATATCCCCCTTGATTTGGCTTTTGCACAAGAACAACACTCTATTTTAGATAACACCCTGAATAACATTTAGATCATTCAATTAAAAGAGAAACTAATGTTGAAACCTAATATTTCTTTCTGTATAGGGAGACTGTTGATGCATGGGAAAGCAAAAGGTTATGACCAGCTACATATGGTTCAACAGATGAATTCCCTTTGCTGCAATTGAGGCCAAGGGAAGAGGCTAAGGAGGAAGAGCAGTGATTTGGTGGAAATATTCCCAGATCATGGCCAAGGATGGGTTCAATGTTTGGCTCATTGATAGTGATCCAGTATTTCACTCTATCCCCAAACTTTCTAAAGCACACATCAGCATAAGCAGTGAAGTCCTCTCTGCATCACAATGGACACTATCTTAGACATTATTCGAGGAGATGCAAATGAAAGGGTTGTAGTAGAAATGTACACAATCTTTGGGCTCAAGAGTCCAGAATATTCATCTTCTAAAGATTGGGGGAGGTCAAAGTGAAGAAGAGTGACATGAGGTTCAATTCCTGCCGGCCAAACACAGTTTGGTAAAATTGTGACTGAAAATTGTTAAGGTATGACCACTATTCTAATTGTACCATATTTCTTGAGTTCATTGATCAAGTTATTATAATACTACACCCCTTCTGGATTAACTGGCCTCTACCATCTGCAACATGGCACCAATTAGAATCATGTAATGCTTAAACTATTTGGTCAGGAAAATAAATTATTGCAAGGTGAATGCCAACTAGGAATGACTCTGCTCCAGGAGATAGAGAATCTGTAGGCATCCAGGCCCATGTCATGCATCAACTTCACATCTTCCTGCCAATAAGAAAAACCAAAATTTTATATGCCTACAGTTCACAGGATTGCATAATTGCCTAAAAAACTCATGATCGACCTTGTACTTGTGATACTGATCAGCTGCTATGTCTCCAGCTCTTTTGTCCTCTGTTCTCCCTGAGATTCTGAAGACATTTTAGAGTTTGCAGTCACTAAATTAGTGCTTTTTTCTGTTCTCTGCTAATAATGTTTGCATGATTTATAATAGAAGCTTTGTATGCAGTGACATAGAATGAAAATTCTGCTTAATAAGAAATTTAAGAGCCACTATATTGTTTCAAGAGGTTACCATTTATGTTACATAGATAACGCTTTTTGCACTTCTATTAGATGACTATATCAAATGGTTTTTATGGTTATGTAACATTTATGCAGTGCAATTAGAATCACACGTACAGTTTAGTTGCTAATTTGTAATATATATCTTTATTCGAATAGGTGTCCTCAAGAGTATTGGGAAGAATGCTGACAAGCTAAAAAAATGAAGAGACTTTAACAAATTAAGGAGCACTAGGAGCTGCAATCCCTCCTCTTCACCGACATCTAAGTAGAAAATCTTGTGTTATATTGTTCTACCTTTGTTTTAATAGTGTTATCATTTTGTTGATTGCTTATAAAATTTTGTTGGTTGCTTATGAAATTTCTTCATAATGTTATAGATATTATTTTTGAATGTTAGAAAATTGTATATTAAATTTTATTTTGAAATTTAGTATTTTGAATGATTTATAATATTGGAAAATTGTGTATTAATTTTTTTTATTTTTTTTCTAAAAAAGACAACGATTTTTCACCGTTGTCGTAGATAGTTTAAAACTGTTGTTGAAGACCCTGTTATTAAAGGTAGACGCTCAAAGACAACGGTGAAAAATTGTTGTCTTTGAAGGAAAAGACAACAGTTTTTCACTGTTGTAAAAATGTTGTCTTTGCCTTCAAAGATAACGGTTAAAAACTGTTGTCTTTGGGCACCCCTTTTAACAACACGGCCTTTAACAACAGTTCAAAATGGGCTACGACAACGGTGAAAAATCGTTGTTGTTAGGCTTTTTTCTTGTAGTGGTGATCCGTCTTCTGATATTTCTTACTGCTAGCAAAGAGACGCAAGAAGGCCGTCTTGAAGTCCAAGAAACAGGTGATGGACCCTTAACGTAGCCCATCAAACCACTTTAACGCCGAGCCAGCTAAAGTGTTCAAGAAAACTCGACATTTGACAGCATCACTGTATTGGTGCAGCAGAGCTGCATTTTTAAACTTGCGTAAATGCTCTTCTGGGTCTTTTCTCCCGTCATACTCTCCAATCGACGGGGCCCTATAGCCCTTGGGCAATCTTTCATTTAAAATCCTGGCCGAGAAGGGTACTCTCTCATCCAGGTCTTCTAGGAACACTTCCGGTATGATGAGAGCCTTCCCTTTCTTCGAATCTCTGGGCAAGGAACTTTCAGCCATGGAGACTTGCGGCTGTTCTTTCTTAAGGTTGTGGCCCTGGGGCTCTGGCTGATAATACCCCACGCCTGGCTCACGATAAGGAACCTGAGGAAATGCCTCAGGCTGTTTTCTCTTAGAGCCCCGATCTGAGACAGGGAGGGGCTCCTTGGAAGCTTCAGCAAGAGCTTGTCGCAGTCGCGAGACAGTCGCTTGCTTTTCAGAGGCTGCTCGCCTCTTGGCCTCCTTGAAGAGCTCATATTCTCCGGCGGTCATGGTGACGTTGATATGGCCAGACTCCTCCATCTTCACGTTCCAGAATAGGCTGTTGTGTTTCCACAGACGGCGCCAAATTTGATCCCGTCCGGAAGCTGAGTCGGATGAAGGCGGGCCTCGATGTACTGGAAGTTGACGGAAAGTCGTTGCGGCGTCGGATCTATCTGGCACCCTCTGGAAAGGTTCGTACGGGCAGCTGACGAAGGAAGGTGGTCAGGACGATGACACTGCGGCTCTGCACACACTCAGACGAGCCCACGAGTTGTTAGAGACCAGAAACCAGGAAAAAAGTCCCCGGGTCAGGCCCTCCGACGCTCAGGTCAAGTACTTTTTCCTCAGAAAACACAGAGAAAGGACGAAAAGTAAGGCTGGTGAGAAATGACGAGTGAGCATACCTGCATAAGGGACAAAACATCCCTTTTTATACTGCAACGGATGTTTCTGGGACCTGACGAGTGTCAGGGAATATCGACTGTCAGGCTTTGTCTAGCGGTGATTAACACGTGGCTCTCCCTAATTGGCCGGCGGCAAAACCAAAGGCGTAGTGAGCCCCGATTGTTAGCATATTCCCTGACATATTGATTATTCTCTGATATTCTCTGACAAGCGGTTACGATTCCTTGGCTTGTTTGTCCTTTAGTGCCTGGACGTCGAGTCTGTATTTCGAGATCTGTACCCCGACTTGCTTCTATATGCTGTTATCCGTGATTCGTATGTCCCGATCTGTGCGTTAGGCTTGTATCCTGACCTGCCTTTGTCAGCTGTTATCCATGGCCTATACGTTCCGACCTATATGCTAGAGTTGTGTCTCGACCTGCTTCTGTCTACTATTATCCATGACTTATACGTTAGAGCTGTGTCCCGACCTGCTTCTGTTTACTGTTATCCATGGCTTGTACGTCTCGACCTGTACGCCAGGTCTGTATCCCGACCTACTTCTGTTTACTGTTATCCATGGTTTATACGTCCCGACCTGTACGCCAGGTTTGTTTCCCGACCTGCGTTCTCCTACTGTTATCCATGGCTTGCACGTCCCGACCTATACGTCAGGTATGTTTCCCTACCTGTGTTCTCCTACTATTATCCATGGCTTGTACATCTCGACCTGTATGTCAGGTATGTTTCCCGACCTGCGTTCTCCTACTATTATCCATGGCTTGTACGTCTCGACCTGTACGCCAGGTCTGTATCCCGATCTGCTTCTGTTTACTGTTATCCATGGCTTGTACATCCCGACCTGTACGCCAGGTGTCACGCCCCAGAGGAGTACCCGTCCGAAGAAATTTCGGCAGCATCTCCCCTGTACGGCGGACAATCTGAAACTTTCTACATATCTCCATACCTCAGCCACATGCGGCTGGAATAATAACAATAAATATAACACAACCACACAAACATCCATGCAGTTATATATAATCAAACAAAGCAGTAATACTCTGACTCGAAAACCACCCTACTCAACTACACTCGTAAAACTCAAATCCGACGAAACTCACCTCTTATGCTGACCCGGCAGGCATGTAGTAGAATAAGACCAAATAAAATCCATCGACATCACAATAATAAATACAACGTCCAAGTATCAAACAAATCAAGTCTAAACATAGACAAACGAGAAGAAAACTCAAAAGTCAATCAATCCTCGAGGTCTGCAGGGGATCTAGCACTACGTGCAGTGGGGACTAGCGACTGGAACTCCCTCCTGACAGCATCAACCTGAAAATAACAGCAATGGAGGCGGGGTGAGTCCAACACTCAGCAGGTATAATTGATATGCAAAGTAAAGAAATAACACCTAGCACTAATCATGCGTACAGTCTCCTGATAAAAATAAGGATAAATGCAAAATGAAGTAGACAGGAGAGAATCTGTACTAACCAGGACCCGGTATAAGGACAAACAATCCGAAAGGTATAGAAGACCTGTATGCATGTCAAACATAGGTATCCAAACAATATGCAGCATATAAATGCAGCAAGCACAAACACAAGCAATACATACATCATGCATATGATGCCAATGTCATGGTCACCCCTGACGCTAGTCAGCCAACTCACAACAAAAGTGGGACCAAGTGGGTAGGGCTGTGACAACCGTGCACTCAGCAACACTACTCCTGATGAGTGATCAAGTGGACGGGATGCTGTCGGAGTACATACGTACTCCTACCCCAAATCATAAATGGGGGAGCGTAATGCTCTCATCTCCCGGTACACTATGACGGGGAGGAATCTCTAACGTGCTACACGCTGCGTCACACTACCCATGAGCGGATCAACGGAGCACCGGAAGAGTCAAACTGACGTGCTACCACGCTGTGTCACGCTACCCATGAGTGTCACAACGGAGCACCGAACAGTGATGAAAACTGGCAAAGTGCTCGACAATAATGGAGCAATCTCTCACACAGCATGCAATCATGCGAATGGTGCATGTCACTAAGCAAGGTAATATGCTAAATCAACCTCTGGACATATAACAATGGACACCATAGTGAATAGATCAAAACAAGATATACTGATCAATAAGGTATCAAACCTAGGTCCTGAACATGTGAAACATGGTTATATCACTACCCATGAGCATGATAGATCGGGTACAAGATCAATACGAGATGCAAACAAACAATCAATCAAACAGGTAACATGTATTGGGCAGTGATTAACCGAAACAAATAGGAAACACAATTAATGCAACATATTATTTTCATTACTAAGCATATCAAAGACAATAAGTCAAAAGTACCCGCCTCCGATAAAAGAAAGGTCCAATACCGACTCCGAGATACTCGTCTCGCGTCAAAGTCCTACGGTATCAAACAAAATGTCTATTTTAGCTAATTCTATAATATAAAAATTAGCCAAACTAATTTCTAATCCCACTAATCAATTAGGGTTAATTTCATTAACCCTAATTACACAATTAAATAAATTCTAAACCTAAGTTAGCAATTATTGCTAACTCAACTAGCAATCATCTACAACGAAAAATCAAATTCCTCCATAATACCTCAACCACCGTTGCTGTTGCTGCTGAAGCAAGGGATACTGGATTGGGGTTGCTGCTGGAAGTCTTGAACAAACCAGAGCACACTTTACAAGTCGGACACTTCGCTCTAAGATCACCACTCTGCTGGAAAGAAGAGAGTGGCACCGGCAGTGGTGCACTAGGGCACAGCAGCAACACAGGGGGGAGAAATCCACCGACTAGTCCAAGCAAGGTCAAGCACTGAGATCACTAACACAGATCAAGCCATAACCCAAATTCCACACCACACAATACTACTCAAATTTCACCAGTTAGGGCATAACACTCACCTCCCGGATCACTGCTAGGGCACTGGGAGGCATGACCACAGTGAAGAAGAAGGTGTGGAGGCAGTGGCACGCAGAAGCAGTGGCGCACAGATGAAGAAGTCGGCGTCGGCACTGTGCAGATGTGCAGCGGTTGTGAACACAGGGAGGAGAGTCGGCTCTCAGCGGTGTGCGGCGATGGAGAGGCCGGACACAGAGAAGAATCGGCGCGTTGCTGTGAACCCAAACCTCTAGGGCACGCGAGTTCGGCGGCTGGCGACAAGAACTCAGGCTGCCGACGGTGGAAGGGATTTGGCTAGGGCAGAAGGGAGGCCGAGAGCAAGGGTGTCCGGCGATGGCTCGTCGGACCAGAGGAGGGATCGAGAGAAGGGCGTCGGCGGCGTTGTACAGTAGCGTTTGCCGTCGCTGGCAGCAGTGGGAAGAGGAGTTCGGCTCTGGAGAAAGAAGAAAAGGAGGTGGCCGAAGGGTTTAAAGCTTCGGCGAGGAAGAAACCGCCGGGCCGGCGGTTAGGGCTCGGCGTCGGGAAGAAGAAGGGAAGAGGGCAGCGAGTTTTTAGCGAGGAAGAGAAATAAGGAAAAGAAATAAGAATAAGTAAAAAGGAATTATAAAAGAAACAATTCCTCGCTTAATTGGGTAGCCTAAATAGGCTTTTCTCCGGGCCCCATTTTCATCCCCGTTAACTCGTCCATACGAGCTCCGAAAAATGTCCAAAAATTTCAAAAATTTCCCTTATTCATATTCGCCTATTTCCGGCATTTTACACCAGGTTTGTTTCCCGACCTGCGTTCTCCTACTGTTATCCATGGCTTGCACGTCCCGACCTGTACGCCAGGTCTATTTCCCTACCTGCATTCTCCTACTGTTATCCATGGCTTGTACGTCCTGACCTGTACGCCAGGTCTGTTTCCCGACCTGCGTTCTCCTACTGTTATCCATGACTTGTACGTCCCGACTTGTACGCCCAGTTTGTTCTGCGCCAAGGGCCTTCTTTCCTTTACTTTTACTTGGCTTGTGGGCTCAGTCCTCAACTGTACCTAGCCCATGGGCCCTGTCCTTGACCGCTATTAGGGTTGGTACTTGTCCGACTTATAATCCTATCCTTTGACCACCCCATCAGCTGAAACTTGGACCCTGGCCATGTAAGCTTGACTTCTGACCAGTCACGTAAGCTTGACTTCTGACCTCCATGTAAGCTTGACTTCTGACCAGCCATGGAGGCTTGACTTCTGACCATCCTGTGGTCTTGACTCCTAACCACATCATCTTACTGACCCCGCAAACATGTGTTGTATCACGGTAGAAGATCAAGAGGTCGTTGCATACAAAGAAAGGTATAACTAGTAATTATTTTCCGCATTATACTAGTTTTTCTTTGTATAAATTCCAAACGCAAGAGACATATGATTCTAGATTTTCAGATTAGATATTCGAGTTTGTGTTTTTTTGTTGTTTTTTGAATTTGTGATTCGATTATTTTTTTGGTTAAACCTAATGTTATTTTAGGAAATTAAATATTGAATTTCTTTAAAAGGCTTTGTCGAGACAGTGGTGGATGATCTCATACCCAAGAAGGCCTAGTGCCTCGCCATGTTTGACCTAGGAGCCAATTTTAGAAATAAATATTTAATCAACTTTATAACATAGGTCGGATTTGGATCAATAGTGTTAAGTTCTGCTTGCGATCTAAGTCTAAACCATTAAGAACAGATAAGTTAAATTTGGAATCAATAATGTTAAGTTTCGTTTGCGATTCCTAATTTAATTTCTAAAGAACACAATAGATTGTTTAGGAAAGGTTCGACACTTGTACAAAATTTTTGTACAGTGGAATCAGTACGATCTTCCTAGGACCAACCAACACTTAAGGTGGATAAGAAGTTGGGTTTAGGTGAGTATAAGACTTTATAAATAAGAGGCTACAATAGGGACCAAGAGGAGGAATTAGTTTTGGTCTCCCGATGAACTTGAGATTCCCGTGTTCGCCCCGAACACCCAACTCGAGTTCATCAATAATATCTCATTCCACTAAAGAGTTATTATTGCACTACTGCACCAATCCCATATTACTATATGGACTCCTTCTTATCATGAGTGTGTTAGTCTCCCTGTGTTTAAGATATTGAATGCCCACTAATTAAAAGAGTTACTGACAACTCACTTAATTAATATCTAGCTCCAAGAGTAGTACCACTTAACCTTATCATCATGTCGGACTAAGTCGACCTGTAGGGTTTACATGACAATCCTTATGAGCTCCTCAAGGGGACATCATTGTTAGTTAGAGCCCTAGAGCCAATCATGTGATGATTGTTGTATGGACTCGTTGTATCATATTCCTATATATTTATATAAAGGTATTTTTTTATGGTTATTATACTTACTTGTATTGGTGCCAAATAATTAAGTATAATATCATCCTTGAGTAGAAGGTTCTGATCTATATTAATCGATTGGATGAATCGATAGTGAGATGATATAGAGAACACTGCTCTTAATCATTCATAGTCAAGTATTAACATTCAAGGACAATGTTAATGCAACGAGACTAGCATGTAGGTCAACTCAATGACTTGATCTCACAAGTCATGGATATAGAGATATCAAGTTGACACATGGGTATGCATTGGAGAATGTATACTGAATGACCCACCATGAGAAAGTATCATGGATCGTTATATGAGTGTCATATACTTTCTCATGTGGCTATTAGTATGACTATCAGTCCTTGGACCGGAAGTCACCATGGTTCCCTACATAAGGAGTTGCATACTTTGGCTTCGTCAAACGTCACCCGTAATTGGGTGGACTATAAAGGCAATTACTGGGTATGTAACAAATTATGCGAAGGGATGTGAGTGATGTAGATGAGATCTATCCCTCCTATATGATGGGAGTGACATCATTATTCTTGATAGAGTGAGACCACTAAGTACATAGTCATGCCCAAATGAGTCAATATGAGATATTGAGCTCATTTGATTATAGTGAGTCTACTTGGAGTTCAAGATATAGATTGATTAGAGGATGACACAGTCTATGCCTCAATTGATCAATCTAGATGTCATGGATAGAAGGACATTGTCACATATTATGAGAGTCACAATTAGTAGTCACAAAGGTGATGTTGGATCTCAACATTCTTGTAACTTGGGTAGTAATGATGTGTTGCTAGATACCGCTCATTACTTATGCTTCTAAATGAGTTTAGGAGCATTGGCAACGTTACAAGAACCTATATTGTCACACACAAAGGGCAATTAGATGGAGATTAGGTTCATATGATGGACCAAGAGGATTAGGTTCATGTGATGAACCAAATTGGATTAAGAGTAATCCAAATTAGACTAATTGAGTTGGACTCAATTTGATTCATGTGTTGAATGAGTCATTATGACTCATTGAATCAATTTAATTTAATGAATAGAGACTCATTAAATCAAATTGACTTGAATCAATGGTTAGATTTGATCAACCATGAGGAATTTAAGTTAAGTTTGACTTGACATGAGAGGGAAGATGAAGGGTCAAGTTTGACTTGACCTTGACTTGACCAAAGCCACCTCATTTGTGAGTTGGCATAAGGTCGGCCAATGATGATGTGCCACATCATCAAGGCCACTTCATGGTGTGCCACCTCATGAGGAAAACCAAGAGCCATGACTCTTGGTATTCCATGGAGGTTTAAAACCTCTCCTTTAGTGGTCGGCCACATTTAGAGGTGTGCGAGTTACTTTTGTGTGCTCATTGAAGTCATCTTCCTCTTCCCCTCTTCTCTCCACCTCTTCCTCCATTGCCGAGACTCCTTGGGGTGCTAGCACACTCTAAGGTTTTCTCTCCATCTCTTGTTTGTGTGGATACTTCTAGAGGTGTGTACACTTGAACACACTTGAGATCCGACGGACCTTGGACAAGAAGGATTTGCGAAGGGCTTCGCTTCAAAGGTATACTTCCTTTTTCATGTAGATCTAAGGTAGATCTAGGATAACAAACATGTACATGAAATTTTTGTCTTCGCACAGATCCAGTGGCTAAGAACTTCGAGGTTTCCGTAAAGCAAAAAGCAGTTTTTTCGGCTCGAAAGTTCCAACAATCATCAACCTAGATTACTAGGACACAATTTCATTCTATAATCAACAACACACCATATAAATAATATCATTTCCTAACTTATCGGGCCTATTAATTTAACGAGTTAAATCTCACCCTTTGATAAATTAAAGAAATAAGTATTAAGTATATGTGCTTGTTATTATATCATGATTAAGAGTACACACTTCCATAATAACAGAGGTATTGTTCTTTTATATAGTCAATATAAAAAGAAACTACCTCAAATGGTCCTACTCAATACAATCAGAGCGTACTAGTGTAATTTTATAATCAAGATAAACAAATACCAAATTACACTACGACTATTCCAATGGTTTGTTCCTATCTATCTTAGTTACGAGCTACTATTTATAATTTATAAGGAACTGATAACATGATCTTCTGTGTGTGACACCACACACCATGTTGTCTACAATATAAATTAATTGAACAACTACACTTAGCATATAAATGTAGACATTTGACCAATGTGATTCTTTATTTCAAAGTAAATGTTTACAAAAAGCTAGGCTTTTAGTATACACTCTAACACATATATCGGAAGTAAGATCATCTGGAGGTGATTGGATATTCAGACTCTGATTTTGCTGGATACTTGGATAATAGGAGGTCCACTTCAAATTATATTTTCATGCTGGCTAGAGGAGCTATATCTAGGAAGACTATCAAGCAGATGTTAATAGCTACTTCTACTATATAGGTAGAGTTGATAGCATGCTATGAAGCATCCAATCATGGAATTTGACCGCGAAACTTCATGACAATGTTGTAGATCATTGATGGCTTTGACAGGCCACTGAGGATCTATTGTTGTAATAAAGTCATAGAACTTTATGCCAAGAACAATTGTAGTTTTTCGAAATCCAAGCACATCGACATCAAATTTCTAGCGGTTAAAGAAAGAGTTCAGAGTTGTCATATTATGGTAGAGCACATTTGCACAGATTCCATATTGACATATCCACTCACCAAAGGCTTGGTGCCTAAGGTCTTTTATGTGCATATTGTGGGTATGAGAGTCCTTCTTATAGAAGAAGAACTCATTTAGTAGATGTTTATATTTATTACTCTATATTTGATAATAAAAATAAATATTTTGTTTTGATTATTGTACGTACTAAAGTTCAAAACATTCATGGGATTTTATTTGTTTGTTAAACACTCTGAAATATAATATCATGATTTACTGCTATTGTTTAGCATTTGGTACTTGTAAATATAATATAGATTCCATTTAGCAATTATAAGGTTTAGATCGTGATTTGTTATTGTAATTTAGCATACAATATTTGCAAATATGATCAGACCCTTTTGGGTCACTTAAGACCAGTTGAAAATTGGCATGTATTGATCACATTTCATATAATTTCCACTCTACACATCCACATCTTAATCAATGTCAATAATGACATTGGTATTATGATTACTATTGAGGCTTGTTACGATCATACATAATAATTATGACCTCTTTAGTCATATACCAATGAACTTAATAGACCAGCTTGTTTACAGGGGCATCTTGTACCCATAAAGTATGATATCAACTAAAATTACATTTGTGTTTATAATCACATATAACCCAAGTGGGAGATTGTTGGATTTAATATCCCTTAAGGTGGGCTCACATGTAATTTAAGAGACTTTTGATACCGAAATATGTTAAGTGATCTAACTTAAGGTTATTGAGTTTCGGGTTATTGGATATGAGTTTAATGTGTAGAATCCTTTAGCCTAATCCATTATTATCCATTGGCTAATAACGGATTGAATTCCAATATAAAGGAGAAGTCCCTAAGGGTTTAGGCATCATCTTGACCTAGTTTCTTATTCCTCATTGACAAGAAGCTTTATGACGCCATCATCCCCTAAGCCTCTTGGAAGATTCTCTCCACTTGCTTCCGCTTCTTCTTCCTCAAGATATTCTAGACTGTTGGTTGCTACTCGGAAAGCCTAACGGTTCCACTGTACAAAAATTTTATATAAAGGTCTAAACATTTTCCTAGCTACCATGTGTTCTTTTAAATTAAACTTGGATCGCCTACGGAACTTAACACGTTTGATCCTAAGTTTAACTTATTTGTTCTTTTAGGTTTAGACTTGGATCTCTTGCGAAACTTAACACGTTCGATCCAAATCACCTAGGTCACGAAGACAATTAAATATCTATTTCCAAAATTGGCTTCCAGTACTACATAGCGAGGCACTTGGCCTTCTTGGATATGAGAGCAACCACCACCGACTAGACAAAGCCTTTTAAGGAAATTAAATATTTAACCTTCCCATAGTAACCCTAGGTTAACCGCTAAGAACAATCAAATCACAAGGAAAAGAAAAAACAAAAGAACACAACTTCGAAAACTAATTCGAAAAACTAGAATCGCATGCCTCTTGTATTTGGTATTTTTACAAAGAAATAAAAATAACATGATGCGGAAAATAATTATTAGTTATACCTTTCTTTGTGAGTAATCACCTCTTGATCTTCTACCGTCTTCCTCTTCTAATCTCGGACGTTGTGTGGGCAACGATCTTCCGAGACGAGAACCACCTAGCACCTTCTTCTCCTTCCTTCAAGTTTCGGTCAAGCACAAAACCTCCAAAGGATGAAGAACTTTTTCCACCAACCAAGCTCCAAGGGATGCAAGCTTTCTCTCCTTCTTCTCCAAGCTAGAATCCGGCCACCAATTAAAACTCCAAGAGCATGAAGAGGTTCGGCCACAAAGAGAAGAAGAAGAGAAGAAAGAAGGTCGGCCACACAACCAAGGAAAAGAGGGAGAAAAAGAATAGAGGTTGTTGTGTATTTTTGAAGGCACCTCTATCCCCTCTTTTATAATCCTTGGCCTTGGCAAATAAGGAAATTTAAATAAAAACTTCCTTAATTCCTTTGCCATGAAAAATAAAAATTAATTAATTAAAAATCAATTTTCTTTTTTCAAATTATTTGGCCGGCCACTTTCTCCCCAAAACAAGGAAAGTTTTAATTAAGAATTAAAACTTCCTAATTTGTTTCCGAAAATTTATAAAAATTTCTCCAATAATTTTTATCCCGTCATGATTGGTTAATAAAAAGGAAATTTTATAAATTAAAATCTTTCTTTTAAACATGTAGATAATTTCCAAAAAGGAAAGTTATCTCTAAAAATTAAAATCTCCTTTCAATCTACAAATAAGGAAAGATATCAAATCTTTTCTTAATCTTTTGTAGAAACTAATAAAAGAGAATTTTTAATTTTTAAACTTTTTTTTAAATCATGAACATGATTAAAAGGAAAGGTTTTACCAAAATTAAAATCAACCTTTTAATCTACAAATAAGGAAAGAGATTTAGCTCTTCTCTTAATCTTTTGTAGAATCTTAAAAAAGGAAAGATTTAAATTTTTAAACTCTCTTTTAAATCATGTTATCCACATAAGAAAATTTTTAAAATTAAAATTCCTTTTTATTTTAATAGGGCCGGTCACCTAAGCTTGAGTTCAAGCTAGGGCCGGCCACATGAATTCACCCATGAACCAAGCCATGGCCGGCCCTAGATTGGTCTCCAAGCTAGCTTGGTCGGCCCCTATAGGATGGGTAAGAAGGTGGGTATAGGTGGGTATAGTACTCTATAATTAAGAGGCTACGATAGGGACTGAGAGGAGAAATTGATTTTGGTCTCCCGATAAAATTAAGCATCCCGTGTTCGCCCCGAACACACAACTTAATTTTATCAATAATAATTCATTCTACTAGAGAACTATTATTAAACTACCGCACCAATCCCAAATTATATTTTGGGCTCCTTCTTATTATGAGTCTGTTAGTCTCCCTGTGTTTAAGATGTCGAATGTCCACTAATTAAGTGAGTTACTGATAATTCATTTAATTAATATCTTAGTCCAAGAGTAGTACCACTCAACCTTATCGTCATGTCGGACTAAATCCACCTGCAGGGTTTAACATGACAATCCTTATGAGCTCCTCTTGGGGCATTATCAACCTAGATCACTAGGACACAATTTCCTTCTATAATCAACAACACACACTATAAGTGATATCATTTCCCAACTTATCGGGCTTATTGATTTATCGAACTAAATCTCACCCATTGATAAATTAAAGAAATAAATATCAAATATATGTGCTTGTTATTATATTAGGATTAAGAGCACACACTTCCATAATAACCGAGGTCCTGGTTCCTTTATAAAGTCAGTATAAAAAGAAACGACCTCAAATGGTCCTACTCAATACACTCTAAGTCTACTAGTGTAATTATATAGTTAAGATAAACTAATATATACCTGACCTTCCAATGGTTTGTTCCTTTCCATCTTGGTCGTGAGCTACTGTTTATAATTTATAAGGTACTGATAACATGATCCTCTGTGTGTGACACCACACACCATGTTATCTGCAATATAAATTAATTGAACAACTACATTTATCATAAATGTAGACATTTAACTAATGTGATTCTTATTTCTAGATAAATGTTTATACCAAAAGCTAGACTTTTAGTATACATCCTAACAATCTCCCACCTATACTAAAAGACTAAGCTGCTATATCTGCTGTCATACATCTGATTCCCAACCCTTCAACATGCCCATCAAAAGTTCTTGCCTTAAGGGCCTTAGTGAAAAGATCTATAGGTCATCATCTGATACAATCTAGGCAGCAACAACTTCTCCTCGTTTATACGATTTCTCGTATTGGGTGGTACTTGTGCTCTATTGTGTTTACTTGCCTTATAGACTCATGGTTTCTTCGAGTTTGCTACTGCACCACTATTATTACAATAAATTGTAATAATTTTTGGACAAACTAGAAATTATATCTAAGTCTATCTTGAGGTTATTGAGTCATTCATCTTTTATGGCTACCTCAGAGGCTTGTCATATACTCAGCTTCTATGGTGGAGTCCAGAAAAACACCTATGTTTATCACTCTTCCATAGTTATGACTTTACCTCCTAAAGTAAACACAAAACCCCGAGGTTGACTTACTATTGTCCCTATCTGATTGGAAGTAAAAATATGTGCAACCCACAGGGACCAAATTAACTGTCTTGTAAGCTAGCATATAATCTCTAGTGCCTCTAAGGTACTTCAATATATACTTTACTGCAGTCCAATGTTCTTGTCCAGGGTTATTTTGATATCTGCTAACTATGCCCTTGGCAAAACAGATTTCTGATCTCGTGCATGGCATACATAAGGCTTCCGACAGCCGAAGCATAAAGAACTGCCTTCATTTCCTCTATCTCCTTTGATGTCTACGGAGACATCTCTTTAGATAAAGTTACTCCATGCTAAAAAGGTAAGAAACCTTTCTTGGAGTTTTGCATGCTTAAAATGAGCAAGGATTTTTTCGATATATGAAGCTCGGGATAAGTAAAATATTCTTTTCTTGTGATCCCTTATTACTTTGATCCCAAGAATATATACATTCTCCCAAGTCCTTCATATCGAATTGTTTGGACAACCATACCCTTACTTCTGACAACACTTTGATATTGTTTCCAACTACCAAAAATGTCACTACGTATAGTACAAGAAATGCCACAACGTTTCCATCACACTTCTTGTATTACACAAGACTTATCAGGTCACTGAATTAATCCATAGGTCTGGATTACTTCATTAGACCAGATATCCAAGACCTTGAAGCTTTGCTTCAGTTCATAGACTGATTTGAGCTTGCACACAAGATGCTCTTTACGTTTTGCAATAAACCCCACTGGTTGCTTTTATGGATGCTTTCTCCAAGACTTCCGTTAAGGAAAAATTGTCTTGACATCCACTCGCCAAATCTCATAATCCATTTGAGCAACAATAGATAAAGGAATCTGGATAGAATTTAAGCATGGCTACCGGTAAAAGGTTTCCCTTTTTCAACAAGCCTTGCTTTGAAAGTATGCACCTTCTTGTCTGTCCTTCCTTTTCTATTGTAGACCTAATGGCTTTTACACCTTTTGGTGATTTTTCAAGCTCCCAAACTTTATTAGAATACATATATTCTAATTTTGTATTCATTGCTCTTTGCCAAGATGCTGCATCTTTATCTTGAAGTGTTTCGTCATATGTTCGGGATCAGGCTCATGTTCATTTGGGATCAAGTCCAAAAACTCTCCCAAAACATGAATCTTTTAGGTTTGCTTGACAACCCTCCCACTACGATGAGCCACTGTCTATAATTGTGTATCATTTATGATACGTGTTGCAATTTCTTGTGATATTTCATCTTGTACAATTGGTACTAGATTAGACATGTCCTTTATAATTTCTTTAAGAACAAATTTACTTATGGGCTTGTGGTTTATTACATAGTCCTTTTCTAAAAATCGGTCATTGATGCTAACAATGACCTTCTGATTTTTAAGACTATAAACCTACTTTCGTTTCTCTAGGATAACCCACAAACAAGTGAATTTCTATCCAACTTTATCAGTGTCTCTCATGTGCTAGACCACCCAAATCCGAATATGCTTTAGACTAGACTTACGCCCAATCTGCAATTCTATGGGAGTAGAGAGTTCTGACTTAGAAGGTACTATGTTCACTTCCGTTTCCAGTGTATATCCTTAAAACAAATTTGGTAATAACTCATCATCGATCTAATTATTCCATAAGAGCCTTATACCTTCTTTCTACTACACCATTCTGTTGGGGTGTACCAGGTGCAGTTAGTTGAGATTAAATCCCGTCTTCTGATAAGTGACTCCTAAACTCTCCTAAGAGGTTCTTGCCACTATGATCTAACCGTAGTGTCTTGATACTTTTACCTTGACATTACTCCACATCAGCCTAGTACTCTTTGAACTAATCAAAGTACTTAGACTTGCGGTGCGTCAAGTAAATGTATCCTTATCTCGAATAGTCGTCTATAAAATACACGAAATATTCGAAACAACCTCTTGCCTGGATAGTCAAAAGTCTACACAGAATCAGAATGAACCAATTCCAACATATCTTTGGCTCCATACCCCCTAAACTTAAAAGCTTCTTGGTTAATTTTCCTTCCAAATAAGACTCGCAGGTTGGAAAGATTTCCACTACCAATGAACCCAAGAATTCATTGGTTATTATCCTTTGAATCCTACTCAAGATAATATAACCTAGCCTTAGATGTCAAAAATATGATTGGTTCATTTCCGAAGGTTGCTTTCTCTTATTAAAATTAGAAGATGTGTTATAATTTCCATTTATTGCATCGTGGGAGTTATTGGATTATAAATTGTCAACCAACATACCAGAATAGATAACTTCCCTATTTTTCTTGATAACAACTTTGTTATCAAAATAGACACAATATCTTTTCTATAATAGTTTAGAAACTGAAATCAGGTTCTTTCTAAACTTAGTACGTAAAGACAATTTCTTATAATCCATATTTTATTCCTATTAGAGAATAAACCTCTCCCACTGCAACAGCTGCTACTTTTGCAGTAGTGCCCATGTTTACGGTGTTTTTATTTAGTTGTCGGGTTTCCTGGAACCCTGCAATGAATTACAGACATGATTAATGGCATCTGTATCTACACTCCAGGTTCTGGTAGATAACACCACTAGACATGTTTCAACTAATGAATTAAATACACCTATATTGTTCTTAGTTCTAAGTGTTGGGGCCGAAAAGTAGTTAGAGGGGGGGTGAATAGCTCGTCGCTTGCCTCATGGTCGGCATTGCTCGTTTCTTCAGAGATGTACAGCGGAAAATACAAGAAACAAATACAACAATGCTAACAATGATGGTTTACTTTGTAACGCCCACCCTTCTTACCCAAGGGCGGCGCTACGATCTTATACTACTTACGTACATGCTTTAGTTATACTATAACAGCGGAAAGTTTTAAATCATTCCTTTTATTTAAATAAGCATGATATCACATATTCTGATTAGTTCGAATGTGCATATATTGATCATATAACTAAAAATATTAATTTGTCCGAATCGTTCTTGCCGAGCCACCACCACACACATCACTATCTGCTCCTCCTGCTGCTCCGTCGTTTCGAATATCCGTCCCCCATATCTGCGGTACAAGGAAAGTAAGCTATGAGCACTCATGGCTCAGTAAGTTCCTTTCCTACTCACTAAAACCGAATTCATATCATTGCATATCAATATCATGCGAGGTATCATAAGCATACGACATACAAGGGTATCATATTCATATTCATATAATATCACATGACATTATATCTAATCATCAGATAATTCAAGCACATATGTAGGCAATGCATCATGAATTTGAAAACTTATACTTATAAGTACTTGAAATTAATATCATCATTAGAGGATCGGTTTGTACCACATACATAATGCGCGCGCTTCATAGGTAGGTCCAAGGTAGCAAGTCTTGAACCCTACCATGCATACATACTAGGCCCGAGTCTTACTCCATCGACCTAGGACATTCAGAGGCCCATTACTGACGAGGCCCAAGTCTTACTCCATCGACCCCGGGGCGTTTACGGAGCCCACCCTTGGTACAAACCATACAAAAAAAATAACTTATCATGCATAACTATCATATCATGTCCCTAATAATCTTTCATGCATTTTCTTTTTCATTTCTTTTCATTATGTATAGCATTTCCTATGCTATAACATATCATTACGTAACATAATTTCATTTCTTCTCATTATGTATAGCATTTCCTATGCTATAACATATCATGGCATATTACGTAACATAATTTCATTTCTTTTCATTATGTATAGCATTTCCTATGCTATAACATATCATGGCATATTACGTAACATAATTTCATTTCTTCTCATTATGTATAGCATTTCCTATACTATAACATATCATGGCATATTACATAACATAATTTCATTTCTTCTCATTATGTATAGCATTTCCTATGCTATAACATATCATAGCATATTACATAATATAATTTCATTTCTTCTCATTATGTATAGCATTTCCTATGCTATAACATATCATGGCATATTACATAACATAATTTCATTTCTTCTCATTATGTATAGTATTTCCTAGGTTTCTTTCCCTTTTTCTTTTATTTTCCTTCATGGCCGAAACCTACCAGTCCTTAAGCTAGGTTTCTTAAGTAGCCTAAAGCATGGAAAGCCTAAGTAAATATCATGGCAAAAGTTACTAAGAACATCATACACAAAATTGGATCATAAACAAGCTAGGACTCTTGTGATCTTACATGTCTTATATCATGTAACTAATTTTCTACATTCCAATTAAACATGAGAGCATTAATCAACTTTCATATCATAATATCACAGAGGTCTTGAGCATATTAATATTTTTGTTTAGGCTAATCTAAGCTATCCCTTTTATCATGGCCGAAAAACCCTAAAAAGAGTTCATAAGTTTCTAGCAATGTGAACACCCTTTAAGAAACTTTATATCCTATCATAGGAGCATGTTTATTTAAATTTTTTTTTTTTGAAGGTCTTTCTAACCCTTAACCTTTCTGGTCCGAAGCATACAAGTGAGTTTTCTTTTGGTTCCAATTAATTTCCAAGCAAGAAAACCATAGAAAGGTCCTTAGCATTTCATAGAAGGAACCTTGCACTAGTTTGGTTAGACAATAATCTTCCTAGCCTCTTTAAAATATTTTTGGTTAAATCCTAGGGTTAGATACTCCTCTGATCATACATCATATCAGTATAAAATCATGGGAAAGAATCCTTCTACATAGCATAGAAAATCTTATCATGAAATGAGGTCATGTTTAAATCATCTTAGATTTGAAAACCTTTTCTTTAGCCGAATTTTCTTAAATTCTTTCCTAGGTTTTCTAATCCTTATAAATCCGAAAATCACATAAAAGCCTTGTACCACAGGTGAGGGGAAGCTTACCTTCTTTGCTTAAGTTTCCTAGAGTTGAGAACTTGCTTGTGGACCTTTCTTCCTTGCTTGCTTTGCTCGGCACCAATGGAGGAAGAAGTGGCTAGGTCTTTTGGTGGAGAGGAGGAGGAAGAAGAGGAGGCTTCTTCCTCTTGTGTTGCTGGAAAAAAAAAGAAAGAAAGAGGAGTGTCTCGGCACCTCTAGGAGAAGAGGAGGAGAGTGAGTTGAGGATGAAGCCACCCCTCCATGCCTATTTATACTAAAATGAGGGGAGGAAAACTTGACTTGATTCATCCTCCTTATTTATTTCTCCTCTTTAATGATAAGAATATTCTAGAGAAATGCTTCTTGAGTTCTCTCTTTCTTTCCTTTAATTTCTCTCTTTTCTTTCCTTTAATTAAAATTCCTATCTCTCCTCTTACAATATCCTCTCCTATCACACTTGGTTAACATATGCATGCATCCACAAGAGAACCAAGGATCAAAACTTGGTTATGTATATTTTTAC
Source organism: Zingiber officinale (assembly GCF_018446385.1). NCBI lineage: Eukaryota > Viridiplantae > Streptophyta > Magnoliopsida > Zingiberales > Zingiberaceae > Zingiber > Zingiber officinale. Next base: position 20,825,893 of record NC_055994.1, read on the forward strand.
TTCTTTTTACTTCCTTTTCCTTTTAAGTAAAAAGAATCCTTTCTTATTCTTAACTACTTAGTCCTTTCTCTCCTTATCAATAATTCTCCTATCCCCTTTGATATCCTATACATGTTCCTTACAAGAGGTCCAAGGTTCAATCCTATTTCTCTTCTAACATATTATTGATATTCTTTTGTACATAATAATTCATATATCACCATATTATGCATTATGCATAAATATTTCATACACATATATATTATCTCATATTCCTTCCTTTTGTTTACATTAATTCCATGTATTATAAATATAGATGATTTATATTCTCAACTTTATTTTCTTTCATAAAGTTTTAATCATCTAAATCCTTCCCATCTTAATATTCAACTTAGAATATTTACACCTTCTTTTCACTACCTTCAAACTCTCATTATCCTTACTTTCTTATCTAGGCTTTCTAGGGGTGTTACAATCTCCCCTAATTATTAAAAGTTCGTCCCCGAACTTAGAATGACAATTTCTGCTCAGATTCCTTAGACGTTGGTGGAGCTTCCAATCTCCCTTGACTCATTGAAGGTCCCTCAATAGAGGTCTGCAGTTGGTGTAGCCTTGCGGGACCACCTTGATTCAGAACATACTGTGGTGCTTTAGTTTTGGTAGGGCAATCTCTAGATAGATGTCCTTCCAGTCCACAGTCGTAGCATTTAATTTTACCCTTACGACAGTCTTTTGCTTTATGACCCTCTATCCCACAGTTGTAACACTTATTAGTGCCCGTACGACATGTTCCTGGATGTTTCTTCCCACATGTATTGCACTGAGAAAACTTGAGCTGCTTGTTGGACGGACCATTCTTAGTGTCGTTCTGTCGCTTTCCCTTTCCACCGTGGTTCCCTTTTCAGTTGGCCTTGACATTTTCCAGTTCTTCCATCTGAGCTTGCTTCTTGTCCTTGCCTAGTGCCTTCAGGTAGTGTTCAGTATTCAGGGCACTGCTAATTAACTCCTCTGTGGTCCGCGGCCTGTTAACTCCGCAGGCCACATTAAGTGCTATCTCGGATCTGAGCATCTTTAGCATAAGCCTGACCCTTTCTCCCTCCGTCCTAACTAATTCCGGGTATAGTCGTGCCAGGCGGTTGAATCTTTTCATCGCTTCTTCTACCGTTAGGTCACCTTGCCGAAATTCGGTGAATTCATCATAGTGCCTACTTGTCACCCGAGTGTGGAAGAATTCTTCGAAGAATTCCGTCTCAAAATCTGCCCAACTCATTTGGTTTACTGGTCTTTTCACTTTCACTCTGTCCCACCATATTCGGGCGTCTCCCGTGAGACAGAATGATACGCATTTGACCTTTTCATGCTCAGGCCAGTCCAATAGTTCTATCATGCTCTCCATTGTCTTAAACCAAGCTTGTGCGTCCCATGCTTCACAAGTACTAGAGAATTTCTCTGGCCTCAGTCTTTGCCACTGGATCAGATACGCTTCTTGACGAACTACCGGTGCCAGATTCACTAATGGTACCGGTGCTGCTACTGGCTCCGGTTCAACTACTGGTATAGTTGGCGTATTATTCTGATTTGGGGTAGCAGGATTCCCTTGTTGATTCATCATGGCAGCAATCATCTGTTGTTGTTCCGTAAGCTGTCGTTGTAGCTCAGTAACTACATGTGCCCAATCAGGTGGAGGTACGGTCTCCTCCGTTCTGGCATTTCGTCTTCTAGTCATACTTATTTTCCTAAATGATAATAAGTTTAGTCTAAGTTATCATTTATGCATGAATATCTTAACATATCATGTCTAGGTTTCATGCCATGTTTGGGTTATCGTTGAGGTATTCTTTCTTAGGTTGTCATATCATCTTTAGATTACCTTACCATTCATACGCGTCAAGATCTAGCCGATGGTATTATCATTCTTACTTGACTCATGCCTAAATTGATACCATTTCTACTCTTTTTATTCATCAAAAGCTTTTATTACATTTTTTTGTTCATAACTTCTTCTCTTAAAAGGCCAGGTAGGTTGTGACTACTCCTGCCATAAAGGACATGATAGCAGTAGTCATCATCAACCCAACCTGTATCGACTTGCCCAGATCATTCTGGGGTGGATCAGGCATTATCGGAGGTTGAATCTCCGATGCCTCTTCCGGGTCGATTATTGTCTCTTCATCCATTCCCTCGTCTTCTTCAACATGTTCGTCCGGTTCCATCGGGTCTTCGTTTAGTTCCCCCTCGAGGTTGTTCAGTCCCCACTCGAAGTCTATTATATCGTTGGGGTTGAAACCCATTTCCATGTATTCAGCAAGGTTAAATTCATCCTCGCCCATCTCAGGAAACTCGTTCTCTCCTTCATAATATTCCATAATTTCTGAATCTTCATCTTCATTATCGTCCGAATTCCCTTCCTCGATTTCCTCGAGATCTTCCTCTCCGAACTCGCCGTGTTCCGGAGATTCCGAGTCGCTCACATAGTTGTCGAAGTATTCCAGCATATCGGGTTCATCCGCGAACTCGAGGTATTCGCCAAAATATTCTACATCCTCGGGATCGTATTCGAACGGGATATAGTCCATTTCTACAAGATTTTAAAGATTCATTATTCCTCTTATGTTATAGCCTAAGGTTCTTGTATCTAGGCTACCATTCATGCATCCTAGAATATCACCTACTTATCATCTTGCACCATTTTCTAGGGTATAACTTAAGGTATCCTTCCTAGGCTACCATTCATGCATCCTAGAGTATCATACTATTTTTAACACATACTTGTCATCATGCACCCTTCTCTAGGGTATAGCTTAAGGTATCCTTCCTAGGCTATTATTCATGTATCCTAGAGTATCATACTAATTTTTGCATATAAATAAATTAAGCAACTGTACTTACTTGGAGCGACAGGAAGGAGCTTGATGTGTGTGTAATGAGCTGGCAAAACTTCGCTCTGATACCACCTGTAAAGCCCACCCTTCTTACCCAAGGGCGGCGCTACGATCTTATACTACTTACGTACATGCTTTAGTTATACTATAACAGCGGAAAATTTTAAATCATTCCTTTTATTTAAATAAGCATGATATCACATATTCTGATTAGTTCGAATGTGCATATATTGATCATATAACTAAAAATATTAATTTGTCCGAATCGTTCTTGCCGAGCCACCACCACACACATCACTATCTGCTCCTCCTGCTGCTCCGTCGTTCCGAATATCCGTCCCCCATATCTGCGGTACAAGGAAAGTAAGCTATGAGCACTCATGGCTCAGTAAGTTCCTTTCCTACTCACTAAAACCGAATTCATATCATTGCATATCAATATCATGCGAGGTATCATAAGCATACGACATACAAGGGTATCATATTCATATTCATATAATATCACATGACATTATATCTAATCATCAGATAATTCAAGCACATATGTAGGCAATGCATCATGAATTTGAAAACTTATACTTATAAGTACTTGAAATTAATATCATCATTAGAGGGATCCGGTTTGTACCATAATGCGCGCGCTTTATAGGTAGGTCCAAGGTAGCAAGTCTTGAACCCTACCATGCATACATACTAGGCCCGAGTCTTACTCCATCGACCTAGGGCATTGAGAGGCCCATTACTGGCGAGGCCCGAGTCTTACTCCCCGGGCGTTTATGGAGCCCACCCTTGGTACAAACCATACAAAAAAAATAACTTATCATGCATAACTATCATATCATGTCCCTAACAATCTTTCATGCATTTCCTTTTTCATTTTTTTTCATTATGTATAGCATTTCCTATGCTATAACATATCATTACATAACATAATTTCATTTCTTCTCATTATGTATAGCATTTCCTATGCTATAACATATCATGGCATATTACGTAACATAATTTCATTTCTTTTCATTATGTATAGCATTTCCTATGCTATAACATATCATGGCATATTACGTAACATAATTTCATTTCTTCTCATTATGTATAGCATTTTCTATGCTATAACATATCATGGCATATTACATAACATAATTTCATTTCTTCTCATTATGTATAGCATTTCCTATGCTATAACATATCATAGCATATTACATAACATAATTTCATTTCTTCTCATTATGTATAGCATTTCCTATGCTATAACATATCATGGCATATTACATAACATAATTTCATTTCTTCTCATTATGTATAGTATTTCCTAGGTTTCTTTCCCTTTTTCTTTTATTTTCCTTCATGGCCGAAACCTACCAGTCCTTAAGCTAGGTTTCTTAAGTGACCTAAAGCATGGAAAGCCTAAGTAAATATCATGGCAAAAGTTACTAAGAACATCATACACAAAATTAGATCATAAACAAGCTAGGACTCTTGTGATCTTACATGTCTTATATCATGTAACTAATTTTCTACATTCCAATTAAACATGAGAGCATTAATCAACTTTCATATCATAATATCACAGAGGTCTTGAGCATATTAATATTTTTGTTTAGGCTAATCTAAGCTATCCCTTTTATCATGGCCGAAAAACCCTAAAAAGAGTTCATGAGTTTCTAGCAATGTGAACACCCTTTAAGAAACTTTATATCCTATCATAGGAGCATGTTTATTTAAAAAAATTTTTTTTTGAAGGTCTTTCTAACCCTTAACCTTTCTGGTCCGAAGCATACAAGTGAGTTTTCTTTTGGTTCCAATTAATTTCCAAGCAAGAAAACCATAGAAAGGTCCTTAGCATTTCATAGAAGGAACCTTGCACTAGTTTGGTTAGACAATAATCTTCCTAGCCTCTTTAAAATATTTTTGGTTAAATCCTAGGGTTAGATACTCCTCTGATCATACATCATATCAGTATAAAATCATGGAAAAGAATCCTTCTACATAGCATAGAAAATCTTATCATGAAATGAGGTCATGTTTAAATCATCTTAGATTTGAAAACCTTTTCTTTAGCCGAATTTTCTTAAATTCTTTCCTAGGTTTTCTAATCCTTATAAATCCGAAAATCACATAAAAGCCTTGTACCACAGGTGAGGGAAGCTTACCTTCTTTGCTTAAGTTTCCTAGAGTTGAGAACTTGCTTGTGGACCTTTCTTCCTTGCTTGCTTTGCTCGGCACCAATGGAGGAAGAAGTGGCTAGGTCTTTTGGTGGAGAGGAGGAGGAAGAGGAGGCTTTCTTCCTCTTTTGCTGGAAAAAAAAAGAAAGAAAGAGGAGTGTCTCGGCACCTCTAGGAGAAGAGGAGGAGAGTGAGTTGAGGATGAAGCCACCCTCCATGCCTATTTATACTAAAATGAGGGAGGAAAACTTGACTTGATTCATCCTCCTTATTTATTTCTCCTCTTTAATGATAAGAATATTCTAGAGAAATGCTTCTTGAGTTCTCTCTTTTCTTTCCTTTAATTTCTCTCTTTCTTTCCTTTAATTAAAATTCCTATCTCTCCTCTTACAATATCCTCTCCTATCACACTTGGTTAACATATGCATGCATCCACAAGAGAACCAAGGATCAAAACTTGGTTATGTATATTTTTACTTCTTTTTACTTCCTTTTCCTTTTAAGTAAAAGAATCCTTTCTTATTCTTAACTACTTAGTCCTTTCTCTCCTTATCAATAATTCTCCTATCCCCTTTGATATCCTATACATGTTCCTTACAAGAGGTCCAAGGTTCAATCCTATTTCTCTTCTAACATATTATTGATATTCTTTTGTACATAATAATTCATATATCACCATATTATGCATTATGCATAAATATTTCATACACATATATATTATCTCATATTCCTTCCTTTTGTTTACATTAATTCCATGTATTATAAATATAGATGATTTATATTCTCAACTTTATTTTCTTTCATAAAGTTTTAATCATCTAAATCCTTCCCATCTTAATATTCAACTTAGAATATTTACACCTTCTTTTCACTACCTTCAAACTCTCATTATCCTTACTTTCTTATCTAGGCTTTCTAGGGGTGTTACATACTTGGTACCCACCTCACAAGAGGTGACTAGTCCAAGGATCCACACCTACTCACGCACCCTCCACTATGAATAACACTCCTTTATGGTAACTACCAAAAGGAGGAGAACCCCTACAATCTCTCTATACAAGAAGAAAGCAAAGGGAAAATAGATACAAGAAATATCTTACAAGATAAGCAATGAAAACCCTAACCCTAGCTTTTCTTCTTGTTGTGTTCTCGCCTCTTGACTTGGATGTCTCTCCAAGATCCTTCAAGAACTGGTGATCTGAACCTCAAAGAGTTGCTGTGGAGATGTTGTGCTAGCTGGAGAAGATCGGAGCTTAAAACCGTGAGTTATACCGAAGGAATCGCACGCTTGCCGCCTTTATCTGCGCCAACGGTCGGATCCCGATCGATTGGATTGCTCCCAATCGATCGGGGAGGCTTTGGATCGATCCAATGATCGATCCAGAGCGCCTCTGTGCTCTGGGAATTTGCCTGGATCGATCAACGGATCGATCCAAGGCTTATCGCGATAAAACGTGCCACCCCAATCAATCCACTAATCGATTGGGGTCTCTGGATCGATCCACTGATCGATCCAGAGGCGTTCTGTGCACTCTGTGACTTGCCCACTCGAGGCTTGTCACAGGGACCTTCCCAATCGATTGGCCGATCGATTGGGCATCAACCAATCGATTGGGCATCAACCAATCGATCGGCTGATCGATCCAGACTTGGTTTTTGCCCAAAACCAAGTCCCAAGCCCCCAAACCAACATTCGTTCAATCCATGACCTGTTGGTTCATCATGCCTAGCATCCGGTCACCCTTGACCTGCTAGGACTCCCTCACCAAGTGTCCGGTCAATCCCTTTGACCCACTTGGACTTTTCCTCATCGTGCCAAGTATCCGGTCACTCCCTTGACCTACTTGGACTTTTCCCTTCTTGCCAAGTATCCGGTCAATTCTTTTGACCTACTTGGATTTTCACCAAATGTCTGGTCAACCTTGACCCATCTAGATTTTTCCGTGCCTGGCTTCACTCACCAGGACTTCCCATCTGTCTGGCTTCACTCACTAGGACTTTCACCTAGCTTCACTCACTAGGATTTTCTTACTGCCTAACTTCACTCACTAGGGCTTTCACCTGGCTTCACTCACCAGGATTTTCCTTCTGCCTGGCTTCACTCACCAGGACTTTCAAACTGCCTAGCTTCACTCACTAGGTCTTTCACCTGGCTTCACTCACCAGGATTTCCCTTCTGCCTAACATCCCAGTTAGGACTTTCCCAGTCAAGTATCTGGTCAACCTTGACCTACTCGACTCTTCTACAACCAAACTGATCAGACCCTGATCAGAGGGGAATTGCACCAAACAATCTCCCCAAATGAACAATTGCACCTGCATTTGTCCATATCATCGAAGTCTTGTATTGTCAAACGTCGAAACCCTAACCAAGACTCAAGCTTGGTCAGCCAGGTCAACCTTGACCTGAGGGATATTGCACCAACACTAAGAAGACAGTCTACCTTAATGTCCAAGTCCTATTTCCAATCATTACAATTGGGACTACTAAATCTTTTCTATAGTATAACAACTAAGGGATTGGCAAACATTTTAAATCCTAAGAGTCACAAAAATATTTGGTCAAGATCAACTCCTTAAAATCCCCATGAATTTTGTATGTCACGATAGTGTGGACGTATACAAAATCAAAGAGGAGATTTTATCCATTAATTTTATTATCTCATCAACTTTACTTTATGACGAATAAAATTAATAGTTGATCTGGTCAAAACTTTTGAATTTAAAATAACATTGATTCCTCAAACAATATTATTTAAATTCACCAACACCTCAAACACCGTGAATTTTGCATGCCACGATAGTATGGACGTATGCAAAATTGAACATTTGTAAGAGGAGGGGTTTGTTGGATCGAGACCGCGCTAGAGGGGGGGTGAATAGCGCTCGTGGCTATTTTGTACGATTATCGGAAATCTATCGAATTATCAGAGTAATAAGCAGCGGAATAAAACAATCAACCACAGAGACACAGGGAATTACTTTGTTCGGAGCCTAAGGCGACTCCTACTCGAAGGCCCGCGATCCTTGATCGCTTCCGGTGGGCAACAACTATAATCTCGATAAGAATTACAAGCTTCTTACAAAGAAAGTATTATAATAAAGTTATACCGACAACTTAAAGAAGAAGAAAGCGGAGCTCCGGGTTGTCGGAATGTTGTAGCAGCACTTCGGAATGATTTTGTTAGCAGCACGTTGAAGAAGGAAAGCCTCAAACTTGATTCCCTAAAGTGCTGGTCGAAGCCCCCTTATAAAGGGTGTTCAAGGCGCCTCCATGCTGCCTAGTCTTCCGCGTGGATCAGATCTGAACTGGTCGAACTTCATCCCTTGGAGGCGCCTTATACCCTGCTCAAGGCGCCTTCCAAGGCGCCTTATACTCCCTTCAAGGCGCCTTCGATGAACTTTCGCAGCCAGCTCAGCTTTTGCACCCAAGGCGCCTCCAAGCTCCATGGAGGCGCCTCGGACACTGTTCATCCGAGGCTTTAGGTTGCTCCTTTGCACCTGCAAGATACGTTAGTCCCAAACAATATCCTGCAACACAAAGTTAGCACAATAAACATGATAAATGAAGTATAGACAGTCTCCGGACTGTCCGAGTCTGACTTCGGGTTTCCGACCGGAAACCCTAGGTCGACCCGACGCCTACTGTTCCCTCTACGGGGAACGCGTCCTCACCTACTCCACTCAAGATTTCCAGATCGACTGGACTTTTGCTCAGCACTCGATACTTCCGGACTTTCTACTGGACATCCGCTTCCCGGCTAGTCCAGACTTTCACCTGGTTCGCGACACCAGGACTTTCCACCTAGGGTTACCACCCCCTAGGATTTTTGCCTGAAGCCATCGACCTGCCAAGACTTTCCGCATAGGGTTACCACCTCCTATGACCTAGGGTTACCACCCCCTAGGGTTTTCCCTTTGCCTAACCGCAGCTAGGACTTTTCTCCACCTAAGGTTACCACCCCCTAGGACCTAGGATTACCACCCCCTAGGGTTTTCACCTGCTTAACCGCAGTTAGGACTTTCCTGACATACTCATTCAACATGTTAGATAACATAGAATCTTAACTTTGAATCCCTTTGCCATTATCAAAACTTAGGTTCGATCGTCGGATGCTTCCTGCACCAACAAGGTTTACCCATTAATTATCTTGTCAATAAATCTTTATGACAAATAAAATTACCTCAAACACCGTGAATTTTGTATGCCACTATAGTGTGGGCGTATACAAAATCAAACATTTGTAAGAGGGGTTTTTAATTTTATTATTTTGTCAACCTATTTATTTGACAAATTAATAGTTGGTTTTCTTCGGTCACACAAATAATAGTAGTGACTCCGTTGGGGAGGATACTATTAGACGTGCCTAAGTGTATACCATTACTTGACACTAAGTCCATTAATAAGATTATGCCCCTTCCGATGGAGAAGATCACACGCTCTTAATTAATTTCCTATAGTCATCCTAAATGGAAGTTTGATCTAGTGATCCACAAACAAACTCATCCGATATGGAGGAAGGCACTCAGAGCCAACGCGCAAGTTTGTTTGCATCACTTATAAACTAGTAATGGAGACCGTGGAATTTATTAAAATAAATGCCTCTCCCACTTAGTTATTTAAAGTGAGGAATTTTGACTATGCTAGCCTACTTAACATGCATACTAACAAGCACACACAGCACAACATAAAAAGCAATAAATAGAAAAACTAATTTTCAACTATTAAGGCTTTTATCTATTGTTGTCCTCCGTGTGTCGCCAACCCTAGCTGCTGCCATCTTTGGCCACCGCCACCGGGTCTAGTTGTCGCATCCATCTTGCTCCTTGTTCTGCTGCGCCTCTGGTCCTCAAAAGGTTCCACGCCTTACAAGATTCGATCTGCGACATAAATAGAATTTTACATTTTTCGATCCTATATTTCTCAAAGGAATGTACATGTATCTAGATCAAAAAAAAAATCCTAATAAAACTAAATACAACTCCTGCTGTATTTTATAATACAATATGCACACACAATAAAATGCCCTTAACATGTCCAAGGGTCTAATCATACACACAATATCTATAAGTCATAATAGTTGGATCCTGCATCCACAAAGTTAGCACATCCTACTATTATCCTGCCTAAATTATGTATGACATGTGCATAATTAAACTAATACCAAATACACAGAGGCAAAACCCTAGCTCTGATACCAATTAGTGGTTGCTACTCGGAAAGCCTAACAGTTTCACTGTACAAAAATTTTGTACAAAGGTCTGAACCTTTTCCTAGCTACCATGTGTTCTTTTAAATTAAACTTGGATCGCCTGTGGAACTTAACACGTTTGATCCTAAGTTTAACTTATTTGTTCTTTTAGGTTTAGACTTGGATCTCCTGCGGAACTTAACACGTTCGATCCAAATCACCTAGGTCACAAAGACAATTAAATATCTATTTCCAAAATCAACTTCCAGTACTACATGGCGAGGCACTTGGCCTTCTTGTATATGGGAGCAACCACCACCGACTAGACAAAGCCTTTTAAGGAAATTAAATATTTAACCTTCCCATAGTAACCCTAGGTTAACTGCTAAGAACAATCAAATCACAAGGAAAAGAAAAAACAAAAGAACACAACTTCGAAAACTAATTCGAAAAACTAGAATCGCATGTCTCTTGTATTTGGTATTTTTACAAAGAAATAAAACTAACATGATGCGGAAAATAATTATTAGTTATACCTTTCTTTGTGAGTAATCACCTCTTGATCTTCTACCGTCTTCCTCTTCTAATCTCGGACGTTGTGTGGGCAACGATCTTCCGAGACGAGAACTACCTAGCACCTTCTTCTCCTTCCTTCAAGTTTCGACCAAGCACAAAACCTCTAAAGGATGAAGAACTTTTTCCACCAACCAAGCTCCAAGGGATGCAAGCTTTCTCTTCTTCTTCTCCAAGCTAGAATCCGGCCACCAATTAAAACTCCAAGAGCATGAAGAGGTTCGGCCACAAAGAGAAGAAGAAGAGAAGAAAGAAGAGCCGGCCACACCACCAAGGAAAAGAGGGAGAAAAAGAATAGAGGTTGTTGTGTATTTTTGAAGGCACCTCTATCCCCTCTTTTATAATCCTTGGCCTTGGCAAATAAGGAAATTTAAATAAAAACTTCCTTAATTCCTTTGCCATGAAAAAGAATAATTAATTAATTAAAAATTAATTTTCTTTTTCCAAATTATTTGGTCGGTCACTTTCTCCCCAAAACAAGGAAAGTTTTAATTAAGAATTAAAACTTCCTAATTTGTTTCCAAAATTTTATAAAAATTTCTCCAATAATTTTTATCCCTTCATGATTGGTTAATAAAAAGAAAATTTTATAAATTAAAATCTTTCTTTTAAACATGTGGATAATTTCCAAAAAGGAAAGTTATCTCTAAAAATTAAAATCTCCTTTCAATCTACAAATAAGGAAAGATATCAAATCTTTTCTTAATCTTTTGTAGAAACTAATAAAAGAGAATTTTTAATTTTAAAACTTTCTTTTAAATCATGAACATGATTAAAAGGAAAGGTTTTACCAAAATTAAAATCAACCTTTTAATCTACAAATAAGGAAAGAGATTTAGCTCTTCTCTTAATCTTTTGTAGAATCTTATAAAAGGAAAGATTTAAATTTTTAAACTCTCTTTTAAATCATGTTATCCACATAAGAAAAATTTTAAAATTAAAATTCCTTTTTATTTTAATAGGGCCGGCCACCTAAGCTTGAGTTCAAGCTAGGGCCGGCCACATGAATTCACCCATGAACCAAGTCATGGCCGGCCCTAGCTTGGTCTCCAAGCTAGCTTGGCCGACCCCTATAGGATGAGTAAGAAGGTGGGTATAGGTGGGTATAGTACTCTATAATTAAGAGGCTACGATAGGGACCGAGAGGAGAAATTGGTTTTGGTCTCCCGATAAAATTAAGCATCCCGTGTTCACCCCGAACACACAACTTAATTTTATCAATAATAATTCATTCCACTAGAGAACTATTATTAAACTACCGCACCAATCCCAAATTACATTTTGGGCTTCTTCTTATTATGAGTGTGTTAGTCTCCCTGTGTTTAAGATGTCGAATGTCCACTAATTAAGTGAGTTACTGACAACTCATTTAATTAATATCTTAGTCCAAGAGTAGTACCACTCAACCTTATCGTCATGTCGGACTAAGTCCACCTGCAGGGTTTAACATGACAATCCTTATGAGCTCCTCTTGGGGCATTATCAACCTAGATCACTATGACACAGTTTCCTTCTATAATCAACAACACACATTATAAGTGATATCATTTCCCAACTTATCGGGCTTATTGATTTATCGAACTAAATCTCACCCATTGATAAATTAAAGAAATAAATATCAAATATATGTGCTTGTTATTATATTAGGATTAAGAGCACACACTTCCATAATAACTGAGGTCTTTGTTCCTTTATAAAGTCAGTATAAAAAGAAACGACCTCAAATGGTCCTACTCAATACACTCTAAGTGTACTAGTGTAATTATATAGTTAAGATAAACTAATACCTAATTACACTACGACCTTCCAATGATTTGTTCCTTTCCATCTTGGTCGTGAGCTACTGTTTATAATTTATAATGTACTGATAACATGATCCTCTGTGTGTGACACCACACACTATGTTATCTACAATATAAATTAATTGAACAACTACATTTATCATAAATGTAGACATTTGACTAATGTGATTCTTATTTCTAAATAAATGTTTATACCAAAAGCTAGACTTTTAGTATACATCCTAACATAGACGATACTAAAGGACAAAGACATGACTCTTCAATCAGATTCTTTATCATTATATTTATGTATTTACTTTTTTATGTCACGTTTAATTGATGAAACTAGATCTTCTTGTTTTTATATTTCCTATACGTGAGTTCTTTATATTTTAGAATTCATGAAGCTTAGATTTTTACAAGAACTAACACGAAGATAATTAGCATGGGGGCGAAGACATCTGCTCCTTCACCTGGGGCGAGTCACGTGGGGTCATCGTTGAATTTTTTTTTTTTTGGTTAATCTTTGAAATCATACAAAATCTATTAATTTTGAGGTAATCAAATTTGAGACTTTTAGCTCTTTTACTAATATGGTGATACGTTTCATTATTGAAAAATCATCTATTATTATCTGAACTAAATGAGGTTAAATAATTTAATAAATAATTAAGATTATCAATAATAATCTGGTATAAAATACATCCTCCTAATAGTTGATAGGAAATTTTCATAGATATGAGTAAGTAATCCTAAAATTAATCGAGCATAAGATATCTCATGTCAATTAAATATATGTCTTACTCCCAAAAAAAAAAACAAATAGAGAAAAACCAACCTTTCCAATTGTGTGGAGGTGTTGTCAAACACGAAACATCTGCATAAGGATTGGCTCCATCGGCAGCCCAATCCACTCGATTCGCAAACTTCACAAATGGCCTCATGACACGTTACCAACTCTTTCGTCGGATCGGAACCTTTTTCAAATTGCCCAAATGGATGTGGATCTGGATATCTGATTCGAATCTCTACCAGTCACCGCCCGCTTGGTTGAGCCGCTGCTCCTCCGCCTTCCTCAGTCAGTCCCATTCCCATCGGGAGCCATGAAGAAGGCCGCCGCAGTCGCCGAGTGGTGCGATGCTGGAGGACGCGAACTGGCGCCAGAGGCGGTTGGGAAGGAGGAAGAGGGCAGCGAGGAGGAGGAGGTATCCTCGTCGGCGTCGCATGGAAAGCTCTACGAGGCGTATAACGAGCTGCACGGGCTGGCTCAGGACCTCGAGACGCCCTTCGATGCGCCGGCGGTGATGGTGGTGGGGCATCAGACGGATGGAAAGAGCGCCCTCGTGGAGGCCCTCATGGGTTTCCAGTTCAACCACGTTGGCGGCGGCACCAAAACCCGCCGTCCTATCACGCTCCATATGAAGTACAACCCTTCTTGCGTTGTTCCCGTTTGCCGCCTCGTCTTCGATGCTGACCCCTCCGTCAGTGGTCGCATGTCTCTCCCGGAGATCCAGGTGCTTCCCATAGTAGTTGGTACATCCGTCCATATTTTCCCTATTTTTCCTACATCTGAGAATTCGTTGACGTTTCGGTTTTTCTTGCGAGTTTTCGTAATCATCAAAAATTGCATTTTTATTTTTTAGTTTTTTCCCCCAAAAGGTCGTAGCATTATGTACTTGTTCTAGTGCTTCTGGACCGCCTAACATTGTGCTTCGGATATTAGTAAAAATTCTCATGTTTGCCTTGGAGGTAAATTTTATTCATCTATTTATCCTATAATTAGTTGTGTTTTAGTATTATTGATTATTAAATTGTGCCCAATGTAATGCAAATTTACTGTTAGAAACAGACGCATGGAATTCAGATATAACAACTAGTGAGAGCATATCTTGTAGGAAATATGGCTAGATTTTCGATAACCTGTTTTTTTTCTCTCTAAAAGAAGATAGGTAACGAGACCCCTCAAATACTTCACATTTGGATGAAAATGGATTTTATAAATTCAAGATCTTGGCAATAACTTTCAAGGTCCTTAATAACTAAGCTAGCCAGTACCCTCTGGTTATTTTGTTTCGTGGGCATCTTTTGCTTCCTCGTAGGCCTTCATTGAAGCAGAAAACATGAGGCTGGAGAGCGATCCTTGTCAGTTCTCAGAGAAAGAAATCATTATAAGGGTCGAGTACAAGAACTGCCCAAATCTTACTATTATTGATACGCCAGGTCTAATAATTCCTGCTCCAGGTCGAAGAAACCGAATCTTGCAGGTATACTTATTTTGTATTTTATTTTCTTATTTTACTCATTCAACAGTTTTAATTCATAAGTATCCTCGCTCACTTGAGTTGTCAATTTACTTAGTGTGTATGTTTAACAGAAATTGATTCTGTTTATGATATGATGTCGATGAGACACCTCGCTTTCCCAATGTCGCTATTCCTTGCACAGATAAAAGTTGTTGACTGGTATAATTCAGCAAGAAATTGTCCTATAAAAGTTGCTGTTCCTTTCTAGTGTGTTGACTCTGATTGGAATTTTAACTAGCTTTGAGCTTGATTAGCTAAAAAAATTACTTAGCTAATAGTTCCTTCAAAAAGGTCCAAGATGTTTGGGATTTTGTAGGCTTGAGATTTCTTTTGGCTTAGTAATGTTGGCTAACTTTCGTTTGCTTACCTTTGATGTGAAAAATATTTGCAGGGACAAGCTCGTGCAGTAGAATCACTTGTGCGAGCTAAAATGCAGCATGAAGAGTTCATCATCTTATGCCTTGAAGATTGTAGTGATTGGAGTAATGCCACAACACGTAGAATAGTGATGCAAGTTTGTGCCATCATCTTTTAGTAGCTTGTTCTCACTTTGCTTTACTTTGTTTTAGTAGGGTGTAATTATCTATCACTTTTCAGGTAATATGAATTTTGGTATAGATTAGATGCATCTAAGTAAATATGTTCTCTTGTTTCTGTGATATGCAGGTTGATCCTGAGCTTTCAAGGACAGTAATAGTATCCACCAAGCTGGACACTAAAATTCCACAGTTTGCACGGGCCTCAGATGTTGAAGTTTTTCTTAGACCACCCGCTTGTACATTGGATGGTTTTTTGTTGGGTGGTTCACCCTTCTTCACTTCTGTGCCCTCCGGGAGAGTTGGCTCTCAGAATGATGCTGTGTATCGTTCCAATGAGGAGTTCAGAAAAGTTCTGTTTCCTTTATACTTCCTAATTCACTGATGTTTCATAAATCTTAATTATATACGATCTTACGATCTTATAGTCTCTCCCTCTTTGTTTTATGATTTAGTGTACATAAGTTGAATATTTTTACTCCTTCCTATGATCTTATAGCCTATCTTCTCCTGAACTATGTTTATTAACTGGTCGATGTGGTATGCTTGCATGTTTGGAATTAGATTTACATGTCTTTATGTTACTTCATGCCCATGTTTCTTTTGTTGGTTAGCATGACTAAACTTAAAAAAAAAAATGGCCAGGAATGTTGGTGGAACCAAGCCTTGTCCATTTTTTACAGAATGTTTAAGTTCCCTCATAGGCATTATGGTTCAAATTTATTGTTTATTCATGTTGTTTTTCTTTTGAAATTAGGCCATCTGTTTGAGAGAAATAGAAGACATTTCTTCTTTAGAAGAAAAGCTTGGCAGATCATTGTCCAAAGAGGAAAGAAGTAGAATAGGTGTTAGTAGCCTTAGGTCATTTTTGGAAGAGCTATTGCAGAAAAGGTACTAATATTGTTCAGTCTTTTTTTCTAAGGTTGACTTGTTTTTGGATTACCTCAGGTTGTTATTTCAGTGTCTGTCTTAAATTATGCTCGAAGGTACTTGGATAGTGTTCCTCTGATTATCCCACTTTTGGAGAAGGAACTTCATAGTACTACAAGGAAGTTACGAGACATCAACCAAGAACTCAGGTGAATGCTTGTGGATTGTGATAAATGGTGAATTGCATTTTCTTTCTCCTGAACTTAAATTATTGGGATTGGAATTTTCTTTTTGATACTTGACATTTTCTTTACTTATTTCCTTTCTTACAGTAATTTGGATGAAACGAAATTGAAGGAGAAGGGACGTGCATTCCATGATTCTTTTGTGACAAAGGTTGCTCATCAATTCAAGCTGTTGTTTTGTTTTTTCTATTTTGTTTTACGGTTAAATGCTGTGCTGATCCATGAATTTTTTCCCCCAGTTATCTTTGCTATTGAAAGGCACAGTTGTTGCTCCTCCTGATAAATTTGGTATATTCATTATCTTTTAATTCCATAGGTCCCTCACTTCATTTTTTTTCCTCGTTTTTTTTTTTTTTGGATTAGAAACCAGAATGCCTAATTGCTAGTGCAAAATAAAACTGTTGAATTTTCAGGAGAAACTTTGCTGGATGAGAGGACCCTTGGTGGAACATTCACGGGAACTGATGGTATTCAGCTTCCACACAAGATGATGCCTGTAAATCTTCTGCCATAATGTAGACTGTATACTAGTTTTTCTTGACCATCAGTATAATAAAAAAAAAAAAAAAAAAAAAACTGTAGGCTTAGTCATCCAAATGGTATCTCCTCAGAATGCTGGGATGCGTCTTTACGGGGGTGCACAATATCATCGAGCCATGGCAGAATTCCGTCTCATTGTTGGAGCTGTCAAGTGTCCTCCTATCACCAGGGAGGAGATTGTAAATGCTTGTGGCGTTGAAGATATTCACGATGGAACAAACTACTCTAGGTTCTTTTATTTATTTTGTTTCTTTGCTATGTTATCTCGTTGATTTATGAAGTATCTTTGTTTAATCAATTTTTGTTGCTCTAGGACGGCCTGTGTCATTGCTGTTGCCAAAGCTCGTGATACCTTTGAGCCGTTCCTTCATCAGGTTCCTATTTGAGTATCATTAGAGTTCTTTTTTGTCATTGTGTATTTAGTCCTGCTTTCAGAGTTCCATTGTAGATGGCAGACCAGAAGAGAAACTAGCCTCCTCTTTCTCCTTGAGTAACAACCCCTCTCAACTGGTTGCTTGTATTTGAAAGTGGCTCAATCTTCTTTTAGGTCAACATTAAAACCACATAATGACATGAACTTGCATTCTCTACATGTCCAGGGATGAGCAAACAATTCTCCACACTCAACATGATTATCTGCATTGGAATATTCACATTTGGCTGAATCCACGTATTAGTATGTATAATTTATCTGATAGGCAACTTTTTTTCTTCCTACAGTTGGGCTTCAGACTTTTATATATACTGAAGAGACTGCTACCGATCGCCATGTATTTGCTTCAGGTAGTTTCACTTTAGACTTGTGCCTGACAATAACACACCGTAGTATTAATTATGAGTTTCAACAGAAAGACGGAGAATATCTAAGTGGCCATGAAGTTTTTCTGAGACGTGTTGAGACAGCCTTTAACAATTTTGCTGAGTCAACTGAACGATCATGCCGTGATAAGTAATTATGCTCGCACTTTCGAAAATATTTATTTAGTCACCAAATATCCTATCATGCTGTGTCATTTAGGCCATATAACCCTTAATTCGTCCATGAAACATAGTTAAAATGCCCTGCCTTGTTAGACAAGTAGATGACTGAGCAAATAATTGCATTGTTAGTATTTGCTGAGAGACTTATGCAACTCTCTTGTTCTGTATGCATTAAGATGTATGGAAGACTTGGTAAGCACCACGCGCTATGTCACCTGGTCTCTTCATAACAAGGTTAGTATATTCTTTCTTATAACATTAACATCATAAGTGGATTCTACTCTTCCATATTCAGAATGTTCAAATTACAGAATCGTGCCGGATTACGCCATTTCTTGGATTCATTTGCTGGCTCCGAGCAGTTAAATACTAGCTCTACTACATCAGGTGTTCAGCAGGAACCACATATGGGGTTGAATGACAGTAAAATTGATAGATTGAAAACAGATCCAAATCCTAACAATTTGACAGCAGAGACAAGGCTTGCTGATCTTTTAGATAGCACATTGTGGAACCGAAGACTGGCTCCTTCATCTGAAAGAATTGTTTATGCCTTGGTATACCAAATTTTCCATGGGATCAAAGAGCACTTCCTTGTATCCACAGAATTAAAGGTTTGTGCGTATCTTGTTTTACCATCTTGTCTTGTGTTACTTTCATGCATTACCTCAGTCGTTCAATCACCTACTGAAACTTCATTTCTAAGCAGTCTAATGGCAATTTCTCCACCCTTTCTGCAGTTCAATTGTTTTTTCCTCATGCCGGTGGTCGACAAGTTGCCAGCCCTTCTGCGTGAAGACCTGGAATCTGCCTTTGGAGATGACTTGGACCATATTTTCGACATTACTCAGCTGCGCCACTTGCTTGGGCAACGTAGATGTGAATCCGAGATTGAGCTAAAACGGGTATTGACATCGAATCTGCCATGTGAGTTGCTTTCTTTCTTGTTTACTAACTCAGATGTATTGGTCGTAACCTGCAGTTGCAGAGGCTGAAGGGAAAGTTCAGAGAAGTGAACGAGCATTTGAGCTCCTCCATCTGTATCTGACCACTAGAAACCTTCAGCCAAAATCATATTGGTGATGCAAAAGGTATTCCTACCAAACTCGCTGTGCTAAGAACATAACGTAAATTTTTTTAGATTTGTTTTTTAGATCAGTGCTTGTTTTCTGTGAGGAGAAAGATCGATGCTGAATCTTTTGTAGGATCTCTATTAGATCTTGTATCATTTATTTAGAAGCATTTCATTTCATGTAGTACCCCTAAGAATGCTTCTGTAATATTGAACGTGGGATCTTATGGATTTACATAAACTCTACTATTAAATAGTATTAAAAATTTTATTATTTCAAATGTATAGCTCTAAATTTATTTGAGAATTGAAATTTATAATTGTATTGAGAAGATAAAGATGTAGGAATTTATCATGATAGATTTGTTGCTGAAGAAAAGATGTAGGATCTTAATGAATTTAGATATCTTCATATTTGTATGATATTGTCCACTTTGGGCTTAAACTCTCATGGTTTTTGCTCTTGGACTCTACCCAAAAGGTCTCATGCTAATGGAGATATCTTTTCTCTTTATAAACCCATGATCTTTCCTATATATTTTACAATATGGGACTATGTTTTTAATCTTGCAAATCCAACAAAAGAAAGTCGAGTGCAATATTCTAGATAAATAAGCTAAATTATTGAGTACAATAAATAGATAGATAGATAGCTAAAACAAAATAGTTAACAAAATTATTAATATTTTTAGGCAAAATTAAAGTCCAAGACTTTTTAAAACTAAGTTATTGGAGGAAATCAAAGATTATTTTTATTGAAATACAATCAAATTAGATGAATACATTTGAAATTTTGTATGCACGTATTTATTGAGATAACTTTGTACGACATGGGGTAGGGATCCTGTGGTCCAGGATCCCTGGACCACCCCTGGATCCTTGTTCATTCATTGGTTGGATGAATTGGATCCCATCTGTTTAACAGGTGGGATCCAGTTCATCCAACCAATCAATGGACAGGGCCTCTTCTGGTCCAGAATTTTTTGGACCAGAGAATCTGGCCTTGTACTACATGAGGCTTTGAACATTGCACTATATGAGGTCATCCAAGTTTTAGCTCCATAAGCCTTAGAGAGTGTTTGGTAGAGTTGTTACTAAAGGCTTTTTAGATTCTAACTACATGTAAATATTTTTGAATGCTTGTGGATGTCAATTTTTGCTTTGTAACTTTTACTCAAAAGTTGGAAGTAAGACTTTTTCTTATTTCTGCTTTTTATTTATAGTCTAAAATTGGAAGTTGACATTTATGTTTTTAATAAATTTATTATTTTACATAATTACCACCACATATTTGATCTTAATAAATTTATCATTTGCCCCCGGTGTTATGGTGTAGCGGCAGGGCATCTAGGCTGTCACCCAGGTACCCGCGATTCGAGCCCAAATTATAACAAATTTGTAGAAATTTTTCTTCCAAATGGGACACACAATTAAATGATGTTGGGCTCCTGGGTTACCCGTTGTGAGCGCTTCCGATTTATCCTGGTGGTTGGTGGGAAATTTCGATGGGACTGAGCCGGTCACCCGAGGTTCGACGTTACCCAGCCTGGTTAATCATTTTTTTTAATAAATCCACCACACTTCTATGATATTTATTTTTAAATAATATTTTATATTTTTTTATAATTTATATTTCTAGAATTTTTTATACATATTTTTGTATATTTATATAAATTTTTTTTATTTTTATTCTTATTAATTTTATATATTTTTTCATTATAAACAAATTAATTTTGAAACCATATTTAAAATATAATAATAATAATTATATAAACAAATAGTATATCAAAATTATATTTAGATAATTAAAAAAGATTAATTTATATAGTTTAAAGATATTGTTATAATTTAATAAAAATTAAGCTTACATATTTTTTGTATTTACATAAATTTTGTTTTTTTTTTTGTTTTTGTTTTTATTTTTGTTTTTAGTTTTATTAATTTTATTTTTTTTTTCATTATAAAAAAATTTAATTTTGAAATCATATTTAAAATATAATAATTATTATATAAACAAATAATATATCAAAATTATATTTAGATAATTGAAAAGGATTAATTTATGTAGTTTAAGGATATTGCTATTAAAAAATTAAACTTAGAAGTAATTATTCATTAAACATTTTAATTTTGAGCACAAATTTTCTGGACCACAATTTGCAGTCCAGAGAATGGACCATTATATCTATTGGTTGATGAGGATAGATCTCATCTATTAAATAGATGGGATCCATCCCCATCAACCAATCAACTTGTGTGGTCCATCCTCTAGATCATGATTTACAGTCTAGAGGATCCTGACTATTAACTTTACCTTATATTAACTTTTAACTTCCATCTTCAAATACTCTATGCTTTAGCTTCTCACTAACTTAAAAAAAAAACTCTATATTTAAATAAAGTAAAATCTTTTCCTAAACACTTCCTTAATAGTGTATAATAGTAGTTAAGAATATATTCTATTGAAACTGATGTGTTCTCCATAGGTGTTAATCTCTTGAGACATCATTGTAGTTGGCCCCAGAGTTATGATGTAATGGTAAGGTATTCAGATTGTCACTCAGATACCCGTGATTTGAGCCCCAACTATAATAAATTTGTAGAAATTTTTCCTCCAAATGGGACACGTAACTAAAGAATGTTGGATTCTTGGATTGCCCGCTGCGAGCGCTTCCCGATTTACTCTGGTGGTCGGTGGGAAACTTCCATAAGACTAGATCGGTCATCCCAGACTCGACGTTACCCAGGCTGATTAATTTTTTTTTTTTTTTGAGACATCATTATAGTCGGTTAATTAAAAGAAATATGAAATAAATTAGTAAAAAAAATTAAAAATGGTAAAATTAATGAATTGCTAAATTAAAATGTTTTTTTTCTTTCCATAGAACCATGCTTTTGTACTCTTGTAACGTCTCTGAAATGCTTTTGTACCCTTGTCAAAAATTTGCATATAGCAAGAATAAATGTTACGTTTCTTGTGAGAGCAAAAGAAATAAAGCTACATTGGATTTTGTTACATATTTTCTATGTAAAGATCCTTTTTAGCAGTAAGGTATATCTACATAAACACAATAAATATACTTGTGGGTTGCATATTTTCTATGTAAAGATCTCAAAAATTTGTTTGAGATCCAAGCCAAACAAAGATAGATCCAGTTAGAAAATGAGGTAGCCAAGGTGCCAAGAATGGAATCAACCAGCTACAAAGGTCAGCACCAACTATGAATGATGTGTGATGATGCTTTGGCTGCAGCTGCATGTTTAGAGACAAAAAAAAAATGAAATGTGATACGCATTGTATCAGTATTTAATCCTGTCTGAAAACGGAGAAGATGACAAGTTGAGGATGTAGCTCGAACGTTGATTGGGCGAATACTCCATATGGTCCTGCAACACAAAGTCATTCATACCGGGCCGGGAAGGGGTTCCTGGTATTGATCCTCCGACGTTCAAGTCAGCCTCATGTGATGTAGAGAATAGCAGACAATTGTAGCTAGAGCGTGTGAAATAATGAAGTTACGCATACTTTCACCTGTAGATGAGAACCCCCTTTTATAGTGCCACTGTAGTATTTATGCACGCATCTCAAGACATAACACGTTTCCCCAAATGTCTTAGGAAAAGACCCGACAAAAAGTACCTCTGACACATTTCCTTAAGCGAGTATGCAAATTCCTGATGTAACCAATTGGAAGCTTCCAAAGTACAATTTATCCGCGGAACATGCTCTGCTGTCAGTGGTGCAAACCTTCAAAAGAATACGAGGAGATATGGGGACCCATATGGGGGTGGGTCCCGCTGTAGGCCGATAGGCGTCCGATTAGACGGGAACACCCCGCTCGGTCGTGTTGAACAGAGCAATCTCCTTTCGCTTGGTTTCCTCGTTATCAGAGGGCAGCCTTTTACCCGAACAGACACGTCGTCTGCTTGGCGAGGACAATGGGCGAGTAATGCAATGTTTGTTTATCCTTTAGTCGTATGCTGCAATTTGGCCTTGCTCGTCCGTTCGGTCGTGTGGTCCGCCCTGCGATACTTGGTCTGCTCGGCCACCTTTGGACACCTTTTTTGATTTTGACTTCTACGTCCACCGGTCTTTTTTTCTTTGACCTATTTTTGGTGGAACCCCTCTTCATTACCGCATCAATATTCATTCCTCACCTACAGAATCCTGATATTTCCATCCATCCCTTTCGACGTTGTCCCCATCTTCTTCATTTTCCTAGCTGTGAAGTTGGATTAGGCTTGCTTCGTTTTGTAGTCTTACCAAGAGTACCTCTCGCAAGATGAGTTTCTCGATCACTGAATTCCTCTATGGCATGCTCAGCAGCAGGTGCAACATTACTATGTTCTTCAGAATTATGGCCAGGATGCTCCCTTTTGAAATGGAGGTTCAGTTTATACTCGTGGATGTACCCCATTGTTAATTAAGATACTGCCATCTTTCTCAATTGTTGCAGTTGTGATACTAGTTCTCTATGAGAGATTTTTAGGATCTGTTCTAATACATACCATAGTGAAATCAAACTGCCAAATGTTGAAACATAGGACAATTTTGCGAAGAAGTCACACATCTCTATCGAAAGTGATTGCTCCAACAACAATCTGAAGTGGCTAGAAAAAGAGGGAAAAAACAACTTCCAAGTTGTTCATTCTGAACCTTGTCAACATATTTTCAAAGTGTACTGTCACATCTACGCTATCTTAAGCTACTCCCGATCTCATAATTTACTCCTTCCCCTAAAATCTTATATTGCAAAATCATTTGATAGTTTCTCTTAATATTTTCAATGCCCGGCATTCTACAGTTCCCAAATATACCATTTGAAATTTGAATTTGAACATGATTCATCTCTACAATGTTTGCATGTGGTTCATCATCTATCAGATTAACCTTACCAATTACAAGGTATATAATTTATCATAGATTTTCTAGGTGAGATTTCAAAAGTTCCATCGAATATGAAGTGTTAGCTATTGGATTATGAACCCTAGGAATCATTGCATATTGAACGACATAAACTGTAGTGAGGTTGAGTAAAAAGTTACATGAGAATCTAAAATTTACATCTTTATTGGGTTATCAACCGTATGAATCACCCAATATTGAACATCCATTGTAGCACACAAAATCTTCATTTTGCCTGACTATTTTGGTATCAGATTCTTTTTTCTTGGTAGTAATTATTCAATGTCGCTTCTTCCCATAGTTTGAACATCTTTTAGTAGCTCGCCCTCATTTTGTTGGCCTTCCTCTCAAATTTGTACTGAAGACAGAAGTCATTCTCAATTCCCTCTTCCATGTCTTCATTAAGGAGATAATGAGATCGGACACACTTTAGTTTGGTTGAACTGAAATAATTACTTGTAATAGTCATGTTAACATCCTAACTACCAAGGACGATAACAATATCTCAACACCCAAATTTCAACATTGGACATGGTCTCCACCGTGGATTAAAATATTATGTTGAGCTGGTCGAAACGGACGAAATATTTCATTTCACCCGTTGACAAATACGACCCAACACTAGGCCCCTCGACAGTAGCGGAGGCATCACATGACCACTGTGGTCGTCACGGAGGGATCACACGACCCTATCGACCACACTGGAGGGGCACGAAATCCCTACAGTCGTGCCGGAGGTAGGAGTGATCGCGGATCGAGTTGGTTCGATTATTAGGGTAAAAAAAATCCCGCCCTATTAGATCAGATAATACAATATCAGGACCTATATCCGGTCCTATATCCGACGGGTATTATGTATCATATATCCGACGGGTTGTCAGTTATTTGGATATTCGACCCTATATTCAATAAAATATAAAATATAAATATAAAACAACAAAAAAAAATATTTTTTAAAATGATAATAGACATTATTCTTATCTACAGTAACGGTTACAACGTATAACAACTTATCGACAGTAGTGGATAATGTAATATCAGGATCGTACATTCGGCGGATTTTTTTTCGATTCGGGTCGGTATAAACTAGTTGGTCGATTTGACCGGTTAACTGCTCACCCTTAGTCGGAGGGGTCATAAGTCCCCTGTAGTGTAACGTAAGAACGGTCAACGGACAGATTTTTTTAGTTAAAAATGATAACGTAGGTTGATTATCCCAATCAACTCTTAGTTGGGATAATTTAAACACTTAATTAAACTCAAAAAAAATTATCTGATTAATTATATATTTTATTTATTTTAATTTTTAAAATATATAATAAAATTTTTATTTATTTATTTATCTCTATTTTTTCTTTATTAAAAATATATTATTATTATTATATATTTTAAATATTTTATTTTTAGTTATTATATTTTTCAAAATACCACAGGAGTCGTACGACTTCTTAAGAAGGGTTGAGTAAAAATTTGATTAAACCAAATAAATCAATTTTAAAATTTGATTTGGTTTATTCGGAGTTTCATTTTTTTAAAAAAAAAATCAGTTCAATTTTAAAATTTTTTATTTGGTAAAACTAAATACACCGAATAAAATTTTTAAGTAAAAACTGAATTTTTATATCCTATTTTTTAATACCAGAACCAAATTTTATTATAAAAAATAAAATTTTAAATCTTAATTAGAAAAATTCAATTAATTCAGTTAATTCAGTGAACCGGTAAGTTCAATTAGTTCAAAAAAATTTAGTTTAATTTAATTTTAATCGAATACTCATCCCTAGTCGATAAGCGAGATAGGGGGTTTTAATTAAAATTTAAATTGATTATTTTAATCAAAATAAAATAATCTAATTAACTATATATTTTATTTATTTTAATTCTAAAAATTAAAATTATTTATTTATTTATCTCTATATTTTCCTTTTTAAAAAATTATTTTTTATATATTTATGTTAAATATTTTATTTTTAATTAATATATTTTATATTTAGAAAATACTGAAAACATATTGACACTATATGATGATAAGGTATTAAAATCATATTATTTCGATCATAAATAAAAATTTTGATATAACTCCAGATTTTAATTCATAGTATTCATCACTTAACTAAATAGTTGGTTGATAGATTTTAATGATTTAATTTGTAGGAAAAATGCCTTTGATATATATTTTTTTTTTTTAAGTATCCAACTTTTCAAATTAATTAATTTTAGAGATAATAAATTCAATCTCAAGGAAGTTTACCATCGGCTAATAAGATAAATTCAAAAGCATGAACGATGTACCGTTCAACAGTCGATATCCCAAGGTTGTCTTCCAACTAAACGAAACCAATTAGTACACTGCAATTAGGAATTGACCCAATATCTGATTAACTACGGAAGCTCTTTGCAGTGGCACGCAGCAGGGCAATATATAAAAGTAAACCTTTGACATATTTAGATGCATCAAGTGATACGTCAAATATATCTAAAAGGCAACATCATGGACCAAGTTTGATGGAAAACTAGGAGCATTTGCCTATCCAACAACCTTAATTTTCCGTAAATGCTAACTTCAACTACTGTCCTATCAAATTCCAATGTAATTTTTAGGATCAATAAAATTCAATTTTCACAATCTAAAATAAGTCACTAATATTGAATTTGGCAATCCTCAGGTTTCCATCACCCTCGGTCGAACACACTCTTGACTTGGAAAACCCAAGGCTTCAATACCGATTGACAGGGGTTGTGATACAACTAAGATGAGAATGACCACGGTAGGAATACTTTGAAACGAAGAAGAGAAAGACCATGGGAAAATGATAAAACAATAGATCACGTGATATATTTTATATTGTTTATCAATCGTGTCTTTTCCGCATTGAAAATAAAGTCTCCGTTAAAGATATATTTATTGGTATGAGATATTTTTAATAAAATCTAAAAATAAAATTATAAGAACTTATATCTAAAATAGATAATATCATAATATTCATTGGTAGCAAGCGGATCATCGTGAAGCTTAGTGTGGCACTTGAAGGAGAGGTGACCGAAGGTGGTAGTAACGGGTGGCAGTGGGCCACGGGAGGTGCCGGATTGACAACAGGGGTGGTGCGGAGGTTGCAGGAAGCAGCGACAGCAGCACAACATTCCTTCACGCGTGCAGATCATCACAAAGCTTCATGTGGCTGTTGGACGTGACAACAGCGACAATGGGTGGCGGAGGTGGCAGCAATGGGCAGTAGCGACGTGCTGTGGGCAGTGGCGGCAAAGGGGTGAGCATTCGGTTTATTCGGTTAATTCGGTTAATTTGATATTAATTTTGTATAAATTCTTTTTATTGTTATTTTAAACAAATTTAGTTAATTCGGTGTTAATTGAAATAACTAATTCGGTTAATTCAGTTTTAGTAAAACTTTGATTTGATTCGGTCAGCAAACACTAAATCGGTTTTCGGTTAATTCGGTTAATTTATGGACCGAATTAACCGAATGCTCACCCCTGGCGGCAATGCCGCGGTCGCAGGTGACCAGCAGCGGACAACGATGGGCAGTGGAAGGCAAGCTGCGGCAGGTGGTGGCAGCAGAGGAAGATAACAATGATTTTTTATTTTTTTAACTTAAGGATTTGATTAAAATTTTAGTTAATTAAATTAATCAACTCCTAACTATAGTTATAATAAATTAAATACATATAATTAAAGCTCTAAAAAAATCTACAATAATAAAAAAAATATATCCAATTTTATTTATTTATATATATATACTAATAATAATAATATTATCATTAGTAAACCATGAATAATACTATAAAATATCACACTATGTTACGAACTAAAACCTCCAAATAAGCTAGGTTTTATTACATTATCTAAATTGAATCAAACATCCTCTTGTTATGTTTCATTTCCCAAATCTTGGTTAGGTGATTACCTAATATAACAAAGATTATACGTGATAACTTGAACAAAACATAACAAGTGTGTTGTTGCATCAACTCCTAATTTTGGGGCACTATTTATAGCATTCTGGTTATAATTGATTGTTGCTGATGTGGCATTAGAAGTGCCTTCAATGACATCCAAGGGCGTCATTTAAAATCTCATCCTTGTCACAATGACTCCGCAATGGTTATTCAGCATCCTCGTCTAGAGTTGAGTTCACCTGAACCCAACTCCGACCATGCTTCATCCCGACTTATCATCCCTCAGATACTCAACATGTGTACTCTTCCATAACTACTTATCCCTCAAATGTACTGAGTCTGTCGACTTCCTTCTCGTGTCATTCTTCTCGTTTGTTGTGTATTCTGCTCAAGCCCTTGTGTTCATGAGTTCCTGCATACTTAGACACAAGACCTCAAATACATGATGTCTAACTTAACTCGATTGATCACATTAAATCTAATATGCGGTACTCATATGCACCACCTTGACGTTGATTTTTAAATTTCAACACTAAGATGGTGCTTATTTTCATAAAAATGATATTGATTTATAAAAATTAGCACCCTAAATTTTAAATCCTAAAATCCTAGTTTTTAAAATTCTTTCCTCTGCTTCTCCCCTCGTTATCCTCGGCGCCGTGGTGGATGATAAATTAAACGTGTTAAGATTCGTTGATAAATGCCAACGGTGGCATGAAATGGAAAAAAAATTATTAATACAAGGATATTCGATTATAAAAATTAGTATGAATGTTTAATCCTCGATTGTGTATAAAGATAAGGATGAAAATTAAGAACTAATGAGGATGGAAATGAATATAATAAATATGGATGGAAACCAATAATATGAAATCTCATCCTATCCCATCCATAGTCATAATTCCCCTAAAGATTATATACTGTAATTTATTATATTATATTTGATATTTTTAAAATCATAAAAATGCCCTAGAAGGATTTGTCACTTTGTTCCTTCCACCCATCATCTAAGATTTTAGTTTTGCCTTGAGTCACTTTGTTCCTTCCATCCACCATCTAAGATTTTAATTTTGCCGCAAGGCGTAGAAGAGACGGTAGACGTATAGTATTTTTAATATAATGGTCACGGATCAATTTTCTTGAACTTACGATTTGAAATTTATTTTATTATATACCTAAGATCTATATATCTATATTTATCTTTTTTTATATTTATACGATCGATTTTAGAGGACCGTAGCGGATGTATTTTTTTCTTAAGAAGTTTAATAATATTTGATTATTGGGATTTGGGTGTAAAATGATCAAAGCTTTCCAGCCCATTAAATATTTTTGATCATCTTAAATTTTTAAATGATATTTTGTAAAATAATAAATCTCGAGGAATAAAATGAAGTTTCCGGACACATTAATGAAATCATTTTCAGTAAAATATTGTCACTATTTACTAACTCTGAGTTCAAGGTAATGGACTAGAACAGTGGGCCGTTTTCTTAATTTTTTCAGTTATCTAATAATTAAATTTTAGTTTTAATAAATTAAAAGATAATTTTTTTATAGACATTGATCTAAAAAATGCTAAATTGATAGATTATTCATTGCAAATATTTTTTGATTTATTTTTATCTCGATAAAAATTTTGATAGGATCAAATTAATCAGATAGACTTGGAAAGTAGAGCAATAAAAAGACTACTATAGTACAAATAGTGAATATTGTATACCTCTATCAATATTTGGACTTCCCTTTATATAGAACTCCAGTAGCGCGCATGCACGTTTTCCAAAATGAGCACGTTTCTCAAAGCTTTCCTGAAAAGATTTGTTAGGAAAGTGTCCCTGACACAGTATCTTAACAGACCGAGCTTATATCTGAAGTGACAGTGAAAACTTCCGTCGTACGATCTTCTGGCGACCCATGCTTAGTATCGGCGGCACTAACTCCCAAAATGATATCACTGGTGATCCTGTCCGAGTCGCTGAATCAACGGACGCTGGGTACGTGGCGTTCTCCGACTGCTGACGTAGATCTCCGACCACTTGTACCGACTTCCGACGAACCTGCAAAGAAGTCGAGCCGGGAAGGGGTTCCCGGCGACGACCCTCCGACGCTCAAGACAGGCAAACGAAAAACAAGAAGGTGGCTTCCAGGATCAGAGATTTTTATACCTCCGGTGAAGTCTAAGGGCTCTTATATAGAGTTATGGGAGTTTGGTGCACACAAACCGAGGTGTACACGTATCCTATACCATACCGCAGCATGGGCTTGTCAGAAGAGCACGTCTGACGTCATCCTGCTACAGTCTGAGCGTCTCCTTGATGGGACAGCAGAATCCTTTGTCGTACGATACTGAGTATGGTCTGGTCCTCGAACATGCCTGTTGTCAGCAACAGGGGTTACTAAGATGACGTACCCGCTGTCCCATACTTTTTGACTTCCTCTTCCCGGATCGATCATCAAGCCACTCGGCCAAAATATTCGCCTTTGGTCTGGCGTAGGTATCCGTCCGGGAAGGTTCAGGGTCGTCGCCTGCTTGGCTCTCATAGCCTGACAACCTAGCCGAACGGGCAACTGCTCGGCCTTTACTCTTGCTTTGCACTGCGGCCGAGCGATCTAGCCGCTCGGCCATATGATCTTCTTTCCTTCATTGGAAATCTAGGCTCACGGCAAGATGGTTGTTCTCTCGGATGAAGGTCATTGCCTAGTGATCGGCATGTCCCGCCCGCTCGTCGAGCCCATGGGATTGACCCCCCTTTGACTGTTGACCTCCACGTGTAGTTGACCTTGCCCTCATGAGGGCCCTCCGGCCTTATCACCGGATCACTTGCCTCCCCTTTAAGTCCAGTCGAAAGAGGTGTTAAAGTCCGACTGACTGGACTGCCGGTTTGACTGAGTAACAGCCACTATGCTGGGCCCGGGAAGGTTCATCCGCTCGGCTTACCTTCTTCTTCATGCCCGTTCGGCGCTGTCACGCTGACGCCTTCAGTATCCCCTCGAAATTCACGCCGAATCTTCTCCATTAACGCCAAGCACGCGCGCTGCGCGCGGTAATGGGCGTTCATTAAATGCGCCCTGTGTCCTGCTGACACGTGACATCCCGCTGTCGTCAGCGTATGGCGGCGGCGTTACCTCCGATGGGGCAGCCGTCGTTTGAAATTAACGGTCAGATGATAGCTTCGTTTCTTGCGACCTGAATCTGACGACTGAGGCCATTCGGGGCCAACACTATAAAGCTTTCGATCTCTTCTCTCCGCCGCATTTTTGCTCCCTAGTGCTCCGAAGCCTTGCTGCTCTTTCTGTTGGAGCAATCTGGGTACCCTAGGTTTTGATGTTTGGGCAAAGGTTTAAGTTAGGTTTATTGTTGTATTTGATATGCATTGTGAGTGTGCAGGATACAGGTACAACAAGGAAAGTCCAAGGGTGAGTCTTGGCGGTGTAAGTCCAAGCATGTAGTCTTGGCAACGTAAGTCCAAGTGTGATCTTGGCAAAGGAGGAAAGTCCAAGGATGAGTCTTGGCGGTGTAAGTCCAAGCATGTAGTCTTGGCAACGTAAGTCCAAGTGTGACTTGGCAATGGATGAAGTCCCGGAGGCGCGATCTCTTGGCAAAGGAAGACCCGACAACAATGACAAGGCCGATGGAAGCTCCAGAAGGCAAGACGTGAAGGATGGGGAGGCATCCGAGGGACGCAAGGCTGATGGAGGAGGCTAGAAGGCTAGGTCTAGGTTGGTCGGGCGAGAACGAGTGTTGAGTGAATGTACTCGAGGTAAAATCCTAGAATTAGGGTTTACTGTAGCGTTACTGTAGCAGTACTGTAGCGTTACTGTAGCAGTCGACTGGTGACTGTAGCAGTCGACTGGTGCACTGTAGATAGCCGTTGAGAGAGCCGTTGGGCTGACACCAGTCGACTGGTGCAAGGACCAGTCGACTGGTAACGGGCAAATCAGCTTACTGATTTGTTCCAAGCTCTATAAGAAGGAGCTTGGGATGGCCGGCCAATGTGACGAAATTAGTGGTGGTTAACCCTAATTAGAGTCTCCAAGTGCCCAAGTGATCTAGCGTGCTTGTACGAGGTTGTGGCGAGGTTTCTCCACCCACAAGGAGCTACGTGAGCTAGCCGGAAGTTCTCCGGGGAATCATCCACCGACGGATCGGGATCGTCCACCTTACGGACAGCCGTGGAGTAGGAGCTTTATCTCCGAACCACGTAAACGCCTTGTGTTAGGGTTTGTGTTTGGTGTGTTGTCTTCTTCCTTCTTGTTTTAGGTTAACTTTCGTATTTGTTAGTTTGTTTTTGTATTCCGCTGCGTACTAACAAGTGTAGGAAGTGACGATTTGGGTGAGACGCTATTCACCCCCCCTTCTAGCGGACGTCAAGGTCCCAACAAGTGGTATCAGAGCCAAGTTAGCTCTTGTTGGACTAATCGCCAAGAGAGCGGCTAGAGGAAGAAGATGGAGTCGGAGGGACCTCTCGGATGGGACATCCGAATCCCACCTCCATACGAGCGCGAGGACTTCGACTATTGGAGGAAGCGCATGGAGATGTGGTTCCAAATGAATTGGAACCAATGGATTGCGTTGGAGGAACCGTTTAAAGCTCCAATGGACAAGAAGGGAAAGCGTCTCCGACGTCGATATTGGACCGATGAGCAAAGGGAGCAATCGGAGACGGACAAGGAGGTAACTAGAATTTTAATTAATTTATTACCTCCTAATACGATATTGAATGTAGGTGAATACGAGAATGCAAGTGACCTTTGGAAAAAGGTAATTGCACTTCATGAGAGTCCTACACAAATCCAAGAAGAGAAGGATCAATCGAATGTTGACACGAGCTCAACATCCGAGGAGGAGAAGGAAGATGAGGAGGTATCATCCACATCTTCAAGGGAGGAAGAAGTGGAACCGCCCACATCTTCAAGTGAAGAGGAAGAAGAGCAATCCAAGGAAGAGGAGATCTTGGAATCTCAACCCTCCACCTCAACTACCAAGAAGAGCACAAAGGATCACATCAAATGCTTTGAGTGTGGTAAGATGGGGCACTACAAGAGTAGGTGTCCTTCGCTCAAGAACGTAAAGGAGGTAAACCCTAAACTCACTAAAGTTAATTTAGAAACTAATGTGAGTTGTAGGAAGAAGAAGGAGAAGAAGCACATTAGGTGCTTTACATGTGGTGAGTGGGGTCACTACCACACAAAGTGCCCAAGGAGAGGAGAGCTCAAGAAATTGGCGCACTTGAAGAAATGGGAAAAGAAGAGGAGCACAAGTCAAGGGGGAGCTTCAAAGGTAAAAGGGAAGGTAATCCCTATTTTGAAGTTTAATCCAATCTCCAATTCTTATATGCTTGTTAGAAATAATGTAGATTATTTACCTAAGCATAATCATGGATTTAGGTATAATGATAGAAATAGGGTTAACATGGTAGATAATCCTAAGAAATCATACACTAAGGGTAGACCTAATAAGACCCAAACCACTTTTCCTAAGGGAATGAAAGTGGGTGAAAACCTAAGCATTAATCCCAAGAAGGGGAGACACATGCCTAGGAAGGGTAGGTCTAGGAATGTCCATGATGGACATGTTGATTCTAGGGTTAGAACCTTAGAATTGGAAAATCAAGCCTTGAAGACAAAGCTTGAGGAAATGGAGAAAATCCTAGAGAGGTTCATTATTGGACCTAAAGGACTTGACATGTATTTGGGTGGTCAAAGACCCAAAAATATCAAATTAGGTCCCTCCAAGACCAAAAGGAGATCAAGTGCTAAGGTAGCACATGACATTGGTAAGAGAGGTGTGACCAAAGACAAGAGAGAGTCATCCAAGGCCAATAAGAAGGAATATGCTAGGGTGGCATATAATTATGGCAAGGATGATGTGTCCAAGGTGAAGGGAAAGAAGAAACTAACCAAAGACAAGATGTCTAAGGTTAAGAAGGTGAGTTTTGTAGGCCAAGTGTCACCCGAGGTGCACCGAAGTGGCATAGCCATAGTAGATGAGTCACCAAAGGAGGTGACTAAGGTTAAGAATCCTAAGGTTAGGAAGACCCTTTGGGACCCATGGTAGATGGGTTATCAAATGTGCCAAGAGGTTTGGAGACGGACTTGAGTCTTAAACCTAGGGAATTGGCACACATGGGTTGTGTTTCATGCTTGAAAATATGACATTGGGGTCATATAGCATGATAATTGATTTTGGATGTATAGATGTCATATAAACCAATGCTAGGGATGCATTGTGGGTTAGTATGGGCAAATACATCAAGAGGAAGCCAAAACTAGGACTTTAGGTCAAGGTTCAATTGAACTTTTTAGCTAGTTTTGTGTTTTGTGTCAATCTTGGGATTGGTGATAGATATATTTTTATATATATTTTTCCCAAGTAGATATTGATATAATAGACCTCTCCACAAAATTTGGGGATTTTTGGAGGTCTGTGGAATTTCTGGCGCATTTATGAAGTTGGCCAGAAAAGGCTGATTTTTTCATGAATAGTGTACCAGTTGACTGGTACAGTTACCAGTTGACTGATAACACTGTTCACGAGCACATAATGTCTCTGTAAGCTCGTTTTCATGGGGGCAGTCGACTGGTACTTCTTGCAGTCGACTGATACGGTCTGAAAATGACCAAAAGAGTGGTGAACATGTATGTAATCTTATGGGGGATTAATACATGATGTTTATGGTCATTAGAGGTCAAAAAGTCCAATAATTGGGATATTGTTGGAGCTCTTTTTGATGTATGGCAAAGGGGGAGAAGTTTAGGTTTAAGTGGGAAACTTATATACCTTTGCAAGAAATCCTATCTCAAGGGGGAGCTTAGGTGAAGGGGGAGCGATTGCTCATTTATTAGCAAAAGGGGAGAAGTTCACCTTTGCAAGAAATCCTAGCTCAAGGGGGAGCTTAGGTGAAGGGGGAGCCTAGGATTAGGTTCCATGATTTATGCATATGTAGATTACATATATTTATTTGCATATGTATTGCTATATTGTTTCCCTAACTTAAACGGGTTGCCAAACATCAAAAAGGGGGAGATTGTTGGAGCAATCTGGGTACCCTAGGTTTTGATGTTTGGGCAAAGGTTTAAGTTAGGTTTATTGTTGTATTTGATATGCATTGTGAGTGTGCAGGATACAGGTACAACAAGGAAAGTCCAAGGGTGAGTCTTGGCGGTGTAAGTCCAAGCATGTAGTCTTGGCAACGTAAGTCCAAGTGTGATCTTGGCAAAGGAGGAAAGTCCAAGGATGAGTCTTGGCGGTGTAAGTCCAAGCATGTAGTCTTGGCAACGTAAGTCCAAGTGTGACTTGGCAATGGATGAAGTCCCGGAGGCGCGATCTCTTGGCAAAGGAAGACCCGACAACAATGACAAGGCCGATGTAAGCTCCAGAAGGCAAGACGTGAAGGATGGGGAGGCATCCGAGGGACGCAAGGCTGATGGAGGAGGCTAGAAGGCTAGGTCTAGGTTGGTCGGGAGAGAACGAGTGTTGAGTGAATGTACTCGAGGTAAAATCTTAGAATTAGGGTTTACTGTAGTGTTACTGTAGCAGTACTGTAGCGTTACTGTAGCAGTCGACTGGTGCACTGTAGATAGCCGTTGGGCTGACACCAGTCGACTGGTGCAAGGACCAGTCGACTGGTAACGGGCAAATCAGCTTACTGATTTGTTCCAAGCTCTATAAGAAGGAACTTGGGATGGCCGGCCAATGTGACGAAATTAGTGGTGGTTAATCCTAATTAGAGTGTCCAAGTGCCCAAGTGATCTAGCGTGCTTGTACGAGGTTGTGGCGAGGTTTCTCCACCCACAAGGAGCTACGTGAGCTAGCCGGAAGTTCTCCGGGGAATCATCCACCGACGGATCGGGATCGTCCACCTTACGGACAGCCGTGGAGTAAGAGCTTTATCTCCGAACCACGTAAACGCCTTGTGTTAGGGTTTGTGTTTGGTGTGTTGTCTTCTTTCTTCTTGTTTTAGGTTAACTTTCGTATTTGTTAGTTTGTTTTTGTATTCCGCTGCGTACTAACAAGTGTAGGAAGTGACGATTTGGGTGAGACGCTATTCACCCCCCCCCTTCTAGCGGACGTCAAGGTCCCAACACTTTCTACTCCGGCGACTTCATTTTTCGGCTATCCAGTGACTTCACAGCCTCTTTCTTCGATCATCCTCTCGCTCGTAAGCCTCCCTCACCCTTCATTCCGTCGTTCCTTTGCACCTTTCGTTAACTGTCCTTTCCGTCTTATCGCCAGCTTTCCTCGCTAGCCCTGTTGCTTCCTTTCCGCCTTGCATTTCTCCCTTACTTTCGACCATGGCTAGCACTTCTCGGCCGACCGCCGGCGCTCCTGATCTTTGGTACACGACCATGGAGAGTCGGTTTGACGAGGAGGACGCTCTGCGTCTCGTCCGGACATATGAACTCCCGGCTGACCACAATATAGTATTAGCCACCCCCACCGACCGGCCTCATGGTCCGCCGCCCCGCACCGTTCTCTTTTTCCGGGATCAATTTTTAGCCGGGCTGCGATTTCCTCCGCACCGGTTCATCCTACAAGTATGCAACTATTTTCGTATCCCGCTCGGCCAATTAGTTCCGAACTCCATTAGGCTACTGAGCGGGGTGGTAATTCTTTTTAAACTGAACGACATTCCACTGGACCCCAAAGTTTTTCACTACTTCTAATCCGAAACAATCCGAGTGGGGCACTTTCATTTTCCAATCTAGGATAGGTTTTGTTCTTTTCGACAACATGGCAAGCTCCAACAAGCACTGGAAGGAACATTTTTTCTACTTGCGTTTTCCTGAGCTACCTGCTTTCTGCACCAAATGACAGATAGCGGTGCCAACACAACCGGAGCTCGGCAAGTTTAAGAGCGATCCAGCCTATCTTCATGCGGCCAACCGGCTGGTCGGCCAGCGTTACAACATCGATAAGCTGCTCCTTCCGGGAGTGCTATACATATTCGGCTTGTCCCCTGTCCAAGCCGACCTGTCTTGCAGCATGAGTAAGCATTCTTATCGTCCTCTTTCCTTTGTTCTAACTGATTTATTCTTTGTTTCTGCAGCTGAAATCATGTGGCGTGCCAAGGCTACCGAGCGGCTTAAGTTGAGAGCTGCTGAGATTGAGGCGGCGAAGAATAAGGAGGTCGCCAAACGAGGGTTAGTCCTGGCTGGCTCGGCAACTGGAGGGGGTGAGGGGACTCAGATTGTCCCCGAAGCCCAAACCGCTTCTGTCTCTCTCGACGAGGCTGGGGGCGATATCGCATCCTCGGCTCAAGCCGAGGTAGAGGGCCGCTCGGCGGATGAAAATCCTCTAGCGACTCGGAAACGCAGACGGCAAGAGCAAGTCTCTCAGCCGACCCCATCCGATGAGCAGCGTTCCGAGCGGGGTGATGATGCTCCCATGATCTCTGGGGTGGTTTCCACCCAGAGCACCCCCACGCCGCTCGGCTCTCCCCGGGCTGCCTCCGAGGTGCCGCCTACCAGTCCTCCTCGGACCCTGCGTCGCCTTAGACGATTGGGCGACCGTCCTTCCACAACTGGCGAGCCGTCTGGCAAAGCAGCTGCGCCTCAAGATGATCCGAGCGGCCCGCGGGTGATAAAAACTGTTCTGCGATTTCCGTCGGAGGAATATTTATTGGCTGCTGATCGGCCAATGGTTCCCGAACAGCAAATCACTCTCACAGGTCCCCTCGCCAAAGCCTGGGAGGACGCCCGGCTCCGCATCGCGCTTATGACCCCCAGCCAACTAGGCGACATCAATTTGCAGCAGGCGACTGGGGTATATCCTTTGTCTTGTTGGTTAATTTGGTTTAGCTTTTAACTTGATCACATCCGTTCACAGAACTGGGTGGAGCAGATCGCCATCAGCAACCGCCTGGCTGAGCTGGAGGACGAGCTGAAAAAGCTCAAAACCTCGGGGGAAAGCAGAGCACAATCCACGGCTGCTTTGGAGAAAGCCAAGAAGCTCTTGGAAACCGAATGGAATAGATCTTCTGACTTGGCGAGTGAAGTGGCTCGGCTCGAGGCTCTGGTCAAGCAGCGCGATAAGGAAATAAAGCTCGCGACCAGCTGGAAGCTCAAGGCCATCGACGATATGGACTTGATGAAGGTGGAAAATCGAGGGCTGGAACAACGCGTGAAGGACTTGGACGCCCTACTGACCACTGAACGGGAGAGCCGCTCGGCCGACTAGGCCAAGTCTGAAGGGGATTTGAGAGATCTCCAGGCTGCCCTTGACGCTTCCCGAGTCACGCTCAAAGAATATCGAGACGGGGAGCCCGGCCGGTCGGCTGAAGTGCGAAAAGCTTTCGTCCGCTCGGACGAATTTGGTGAAAAGTTCAGCGACAAGCTGTCTCTAACTTTTGAAGAGGCTATCAAGGTGGCGGTTGATTATATCAAGACTAAGGGCCACCTACCAGTCGATCTGTAACGACCCACCTTCTACTGGCTAAGCTGTAAGGCCGGACCGTCACATTATGCTGTGCTAAACTATATCCATGACCATCACTAAATCTAGATGCGGAAGCTATACTAATTAAAACTTTGCTAAGCTCTTATCATTTCTTTATTCTATATGTGCTAAGGGGTGTAATTTAAACTATTCATGACATATTTTACATCCCCCATGGTCAAGGAACTGAACTAAGGGTCTTCCAACTGTTGTCAGGCCTCCCAATCGATCCATGGATCGATTGGAATGGTCTAATCGATCCAGTGATCGACCCAGCATGCTACTGTATGCGGAACTTAGGTTGGATCGATCCAGTGATCGATCCAGCACGCTACTGTGCTCGGGGCAATATTCTGGATCGATCGGCTGATCGATCCAGACTAGCCAATCGATCCAGTGATCGATCTCAGGGCTTTCTGTTCGCGACAGAAGGCATCCAGATCGATCGGCTGATCGATCCAGGAGCTTACTGTTCGCGGTACGAACTTCTCAATCGATCGGCCGATCGTCTGAGAAGCCTCCAATCGATCGGCCGATCGATTGGGGTTTCTGATTTCGTACCAGAAGTCTGATTTCAGCACTGTTTCATGCCTCAATCACACATACAAGTTCTAAAACAACTGGGAAACATTCTAACATCACATAACCAATGTTCTAAGCATGGTAGAGTGTATAATTTACTAGTTCATGGCATTTAACATACTAAGGTGCGGAATAATAAAATGCTAATAGTTCTAATGTTCAAAACAAAACTCGCTGCAATTCCCTAAGATCTTTGTTCCAAGTTCCATCCACACACATCTTCATCATTGCATTGACCTCCAGCCTCCGCTAGCCCATCTTCCCTTTACCTTTATCTGCAGTATAAGGAAAATAGTATCTGTAAGCTTAAGAGCCTAGTAAGAAACCATCTACCTCACTAAAACATGCATACGATGTAAATTATGTTTTTAAAACATGCTATTTGAAATACATTCTGAATATGCTAAGCATGGCATGACATACAACACATAGAAGCAAAACTGATCATGGCAATAAAGCTAATTATAAACTATCATGTTGTATCAACAGAAAGCTAAACTGGTACCAAAGCTAGGCTAGGCAAATACTAATCTGGTGCTAAAGCTGTACTAAACTCACATAACTATTTTATGATATTTGAAAACTATATTCATAAATAGATTAAAATAATAATCATGCTGCTGTTTGGGCCCGACAACTGTACTTGCTATGCGCGCATCCCTAACTAGACCCGGGTTTGCAAGTCCCGAATTTAGTAGGGTTACTAGGTTATCTGAACCTAGGGACGACTATGGGAGCCCAACCCAATGGATATCTAATCCAGTACAGTGCCACTGATAAAATAAAATACTGGTTATAACTGAATTTTGTTGTTCTTGCTATTTCTAGGTTATCTGAACCAAGAGCTAGGTTATCTGAACCTAGAGGCGACTGTGGGAGCCCACCCATTGGACCGTAGTCCCATATAAGCTGTAGTAAAACTGCATATACTAATTAAATGCTTCTATTGCATTTAGCTAAATTATTAAAATGCCTATGTCGTATTTTAATTGCGCTAAACATACTATCGAACACTTGGCGTGCACTGTTGCACACCCTATGTGCCCAAAAATCCATATACTACTAAACTAAAGCATGCAATCACACGAGAGCTACTTATACTGTAGGTGAGGGGTTTCTTACATCTTGCGCTAGATTTCCTTACGATCTGATCGCTAGATTTCCGGTGGAGAAGATCTCTCCGTCGATTTCCTCGCGTCCACGTGCTCTTCTCGCGGGGAGGAACATTCTCGTAGCCGAGATATCGCCGGAAGGTGTTCCTCTTGCCCTTGGGACGGAAACCCTAGGTTTCTTGAGGTTGGCGCCGAGAGGTGAGGGAGAAAAGGAGAGGGCGGCATGACTAGGGTGAGGGAAAGGTTTTTTTCTCGTTTAAGAAAATAACAATTCCTCACTTAAATCCCTATTTATATTTAAGGAATTAATCCACCCAACTCTAACTTAAATAAAATTGTTTCCCTTTCCTTTCAGCACGGCCCTGCTGGGTTCACTTGATTACTAGAGTCCACTATAAGTCGTAGGATCCAATAGGTCTCGGGTTCGATTCCCGCTTAAGCTATTTTACGTTTCTATTTATTTTTGCTACTTCCGTTATTCTAAAAAATCTGTAAAAATATTCTAAAATTCCAGAAAATTCATAGAATATTTCTAAAATAATTTTGAGAATTTTCGGGCGTTACAATCCCCCATACCTTATAAAAAATTCGTCCTCGAACTTAGAATAACTCTGGGTACTTCTGTCTCATACTAGCTTCTGTCTCCCATGTTGCCTCTTCTGTTGTGTGATTTTGCCAAATGACTTTTACTAATGGTACCTTCTTGTTCCGCAATTTCTTAACTGCTCGGTCTATTATCTGAATAGGTTGACTATCATAGCTGAGGTCTTCGCGGACTTGTACCGACTGGGGCTCAATCACCTGGGTGGTATCTGGGATATGCTTCTTCAGCATAGAGACATGAAATACATTATGGATGGCTGACATCTCCTGTGGTAGCTCTAGCTCATATGCTACCTTGCCAACTCTTCTAGTGATAAGGTATGGTCCCACATATCTGGGACTCAATTTGCCCTTCTTCCCAAAACGCATTACTCCCTTCATAGGAGCTACTCTGAGGAACACTGAATCCCCAGCTGAAAACTCTAAGGGTCTGCGCCGTGTATCAGCATAGCTTTTCTGGTGGCTCTGAGCTGTCTCTATCCTCTGGCGGATCTGCTGTATAGCTGCTGTGGTGTCTGCTACTAGATCTGTCTGGAGTTCTAGTTCCTTCTGTTCACCACTCTCATACCAGCAGATTGGAGATCTACACCTCTGCCCATAGAGAGCCTCGTAAGGCGCCATACGGATAGTGGCCTGATAACTAGTGTTGTATGCAAATTCTGCTAAACTCAGATATTTGCACCAACTTCCCTTGAAGTCTAGGGCACATGCTCGGAGCATATCTTCGAGTACCTGATTTACTCGCTCCGTCTGACCATCTGTCTGAGGATGGAAGGTTGTGCTGAATTTTAACTTAGTGTCCAATGCTGACTGTACACACTCCCAGAAGTGTGACGTGAACCTACTGTCTCTGTCTGAAATGATGGTTCATGGGACTCCATGCAGTCTGACAATCTCCTTGAGATACAACTGAGCTAACTGCTCCATGGAGTAGGATATCCTGATAGCTAAGAAGTGGGCTGATTTAGTCAATCTGTCGACTATTACCCAAATGGCGTCAAAATCATTCGTGGTTCTGGGTAATCCCACTATGAAATCCATGGAAATATCTTCCCACTTCCATTCTGGGATCTGGATAGGCTGCAGAACTCCTCCTGGTCTATGGTGTTCTGCCTTGACCCTCTGGCAAGTCAGACAGGTGCTAACATATCTAGCGATGTCTCTTTTCATCCCGACCCACCAAAATCGTTTCTTTAGATCTTGGTACATCTTGGTGGAGCCTGGATGCATCGCATAAGGAGTCCTGTGAGCATCATCTAAAATCTTCCTCTTTAGTTCCTCCTGGTCTGGAACACAGAGTCTGTCACCGAAGTATAATACCCCACTAACGGACACTCTGAATTCTCTACTTTCTGATTCTGCTAACCCTTGCTTGATTTTCTGAATTTCAGGATCCTGTTCCTGAGCTGTCTGGATGTCACCAAGCAGGGTAGATGCTAATGTCATAGTAGAGAGCTGTCCCACTATGAGTTCGAGACCAAATTCTGTGATCTCTTTCTATAGGGGTGGTGGCATGACTGCTAGGGATAGTAAGATAGCATCGGACTTTCTGCTAAGCGCGTCTGCCACCTTATTGGCTTTTCCTGGATGGTAGAGGATGTCTATGTCATAATCTTTGACCAGCTCAAGCCATCTGCGCTGTCGTATATTCAGATCCTTCTGAGTGAAGAAGTACTTCAAACTATGATGATCTGTATACACTCTACACTGAGCTCCATACAAGTAGTGTCTCCAAATTTTGAGAGCGAACACTACTGCTGCAAGCTCAAGTCATGAGTAGGGTAATTTTTCTCATATTCCTTGAGTTGTCTGGAGGCATAGGCGATCACCTTACCATTTTGCATCAGTACTGCTCCTAGTCCCAATTTAGAGGCGTCACTATAAATATCAAAGCTGTCTGTGTTTTCTGGTAGAGCCAAAATGGGAGCACTGGTCAATCTCCTCTTTAGCTCACTGAAGTTGTTCTCGCAGTCCTCTGTCCACTGAAATTTTCTATTCTTCCTAGTGAGAGCTGTCAGTGGGGAGGCTATCCTGGAGAAATCCTCTACGAACTTTCTGTAATAACCTGCTAGTTCCAAAAAGCTTCTGATCTCACTGGCATTCTTGGGTCTTTTCCAGTTACTCACAGCTTCTATTTTACTAGGGTCTACCATGATACCATCCCTTGAGATGATGTGACCCAGGAAGGACACCTGATCTAACCAAAATTCACATTTCGTGAATTTGACGTACAGCTGGTTCTGCTGAAGAGTCTGCAATACTATTTTCAGGTGCTCTGCATGTTCTTCCTGAGTTCCTGAATAGATAAAAATATCATCGATAAATACAATAACAAATCTATCTAGGTAGTCCCTGAATACTCTGTTCATGAGGTCCATGAAAGTAACTGGAGCATTTGTCACGCCATGGGGGATGTAAAATATGTTCGATTGGGAGGCCTGACAACAGTCGGAAGACCCTTAGTTCAGTTTCTTGACCATGGGGGATGTAAAATATGTCATGAATAGTTTAGATTACACCCCTTAGCACATATAGAATAAAGAAATGATAAGAGCTTAGCAAAGTTTTAATTAGTACAGCTTCCGCATCTAGATTTAGTGATGGTCATGGATATAGTTTAGCACAGCATAATGTGACGGTCCGGCCTTACAGCTTAGCCAGTAGAAGGCGGGTCGTTACACGAGCTGTCCGTCCCCCCAGAAGATCTGGCTGTCATGAAGGGCTCTATCCCTGACGTCCTTTTTAATTTTGATGAATGAGGAGTATTTGAACCGTTTTTTGTACGCCCGTCGTTCGGCACGAACACCCTTGTTATTACTACTTTTGCCTGGCCACCATTCGGCGTGAATGAACTCTATTTTTGCTTGCTTGCTGGACCAATATTCATCCTTAACCTTTGTTTCAGTCCTAATAATTTTTTTCACGCTAAGTATTCTTTATAAGGGAGCCGCTCGGCCGTACGATGGCCTTATTCTTGCCTTAATAGTAGGACTGGTTATGGGTTGGCGCTTACAACCGGGTTGTACCATGTGAACAGCTATCCATCCGGAGGCTTTATAAACGCCGGTTTATTGCTCGTCTTTTAACATCGGAGCTCGACGGTCTTCCGACCGGAGGGTTTATAGAGGCCGGCTCGTCTCTCGATTTTTAACGTCGGAGCTCGACGGTCTTCCGCTCGGAGGGTTTATAGACGCCGGCTCGTCTCTCGATTTTTAACGTCGGAGCTCGACGGTCTTCCGCTCGGAGGGTTTATAGATGCCGGCTCGTCTCTAGATTTTTAACGTCGGAGTTCGACGGTCTTCCGCTCGGAGGGTTTATAGACGTCGGCTTGTCTCTCGATTTTTAACATCGGAGCTCGACGGTCTTCCGCTCTGAGGGTTTATAGACGTCGGCTTGTCTCTCGATTTTTAACGTCGGAGCTCGACGATCTTCCTCTCGGAGGGTTTATAGACGCCGACTCGTCTCTCGATTTTTAACGTCGGAGCTCGACGGCCATTAAGGCTAATTTTGACACTGTCGTTCGGCGAAGCTATTTGCCATCCTTTAATTATTTCTGCTTCCTGC
The DNA here is from genome assembly GCF_018446385.1 of Zingiber officinale. Taxonomy (NCBI): domain Eukaryota; kingdom Viridiplantae; phylum Streptophyta; class Magnoliopsida; order Zingiberales; family Zingiberaceae; genus Zingiber; species Zingiber officinale. Next base: position 20,870,132 of record NC_055994.1, read on the forward strand.
ATTACAAGGACATAGGCGACCAAAACATATATAAAATTACATCAGCGCACCTCTCACCCAACTCGATACGGCTGGAGATGATTCGCGCTCCATGGTCGATCTAGCCGCCGACCGTCTTCATCCTCCAAATAATAAGCACCCGAGCGGAGATTTTCAATGACTTTGAAGGGACCCGCCCAAGGAGCCTCCAGCTTACTGACGTCGCCGACCGGCTTTACTTTTTTCCATACGAGATCGCCGACTTGGAATGCTCTAGGGATCACGCGCCGGTTATAGTTCTGCTTCATTCTTTGCCTGTACGCCATCAGCTGGACGGACGCCTTGGCTCGCTCCTCGTCAACCAAATCCAGCTCCATGTTCCTCCGCTCGGCGTTGTCATTATCATAGTTCTGGATCCGGGCGGACTCGATACCCACTTCAACTGGAATCACTGCTTCACCCCTATAGACTAAGTGGAATGGCGTCACGCTCGTTCCCTCCTTCGGGGTCGTTCGGATGGCCCATAGGACGCCCGCCCAGCTTCCTCCCAAATGGTCGAGCCGAGCGCGCAGAATGCGAAGAATTTCCCGGTTGGCTACTTCGGCTTGACCATTGCTTTGGGGATATGCCACGGACGTGAAGTGTTGCTCGATGCTATAGCTTTTGCACCAATCTTCGAGTAACTTTCCCGCGAATTGCCGCCCGTTGTCGGAAACAAGTCGAAGGGGGATGCCGAACCGGCAGATGATATGTTGCCAGATAAACTTCTTGACCATTTGCTCGGTGATCTTGGCTAGCGGCTCGCCTCCACCCATTTGGAAAAATAATCGACCGCCACTAGTAGAAATTTCCGCTGTCCGGTCGCCATAGGAAACAGGCCTACAATATCCATTCCCCATTGGTCAAACGGACAGGACACGGTATCTGCTTTCATTTCCTCCGCCGGTCGGTGGGAGAAGTTATGGTACTTTTGGCAAGAAAGGCACGTCGCAACGGTCCGAGCAGCGTCTGCTTGCAGAGTTGGCCAAAAGTATCCGGCCAGCAGGATCTTCTTAGCCAGCAATCGTCCGCCCGGATGTCCTCCGTACGATCCTTGATGCACTTCTTGGAGGATGTACGCCGCGTCTTCCGAGCTGACGCATTTCAAAAGCGGGCGAGAGAAAGCCTTTTTGTAGAGTTGGTCTCCGATAAGCGTGAACCGACCGGCTCTCCTTCTTAACAGCTGGGCTTCACCCCGATCAGACGGTGTAGCGTCCGAGCGGAGAAACTCCATGAATGGTGTCCTCCAATCGCTCGGAAACGCAAGGCCTTCCATCCGGTCGACATGCGCCACCAAAGATATTTGTTCAATTGGCTGCTGGATGATGACCGACGTTATTGAACTTGCCAATGTGGCCAACTCATCTGCCGCCTGGTTTTCCGCTCGGGGTATCTTCTGGATAATGACCTCTCTGAAATTGGCCTTGGGCTTTTCGAAGGCTTCAACGTAGAGTTTGAGCATAGCGTTGTTAATCTCAAAAGTACATGAGAGCTGCTGAGCGGCCAACTGAGAGTCTGAATGCAGCGTCACCCGTCCGGCTCCCACATGTCGGGCGGCTTGTAAGCCGACTATAAGGGCCTCATACTCTGCTTCGTTATTTGTAGCTCTATAATCCAGCCGAACGGATAAGTGCATCTTTTCTTCTTGGGGAGAGAGCAATAGCACGCCAATCCCGCTCCCGAGCCGGGTGGACGATCCGTCCACAAATAATTTCCACATAGCTTCGGGCTCCGGCCTTTGCACTTCGGTGATAAAATCTACCAAGGACTGCGCCTTTATCGCCGAACGGGGCTGGTATTGAATGTCAAATTCGCTCAACTCCGTTGTCCATTTGATGAGCCGTCCGGACGCTTCTGAGTTCAACAGCACTCTTCCCAAAGGGCTATTCGTCCGGACGATGATAGTATGCGCCAAGAAATAGGGGCGAAGGCGCCGAGCGGCGAGGACCAAAGCAAAAGCCAGCTTCTCGAGCCCAGTGTAGCGAGATTCAGCATCTTTTAAAATATGGCTTAGAAAATATACAGGTTCTTCTCCACTCGCCCTTACTAGTGCCTAGCCGACCGCTTGCTCAGTTGAAGATAAATAAATACAAAGTGGCTCACCCATAGCTGGCTTGGCTAGCACATACAGAGAGTTCAAGTATGTTTTCAGATCTTCAAACGCCCGATCGCATTCTTCGTCCCAGTGAAACTTAATGGCTTTGCGCAAGATTTTGAAAAAAGGTAGGCTCCGGTCGGCAGTTTTGGAGATGAATCTGGACAAAGCAGTTATCCGACCGGTCAAGCGCTGCACTTCCCTCAGATTTCTTGGGGGCGGCATATCTTGTAGTGCTTTCACTTTGCTGGGATTTGCCTCGATACCCCGCTCGGCCACTATGTATCCCAAGAAACGCTCGCCTTTTGCTCCGAACAGACACTTCTGGGGGTTCAGCTTAACTCCATACTGCCGCAACGTTCGGAAAGTCTCCTCCATGTCTTTTAAGAGATCGACCGCTCGGACGGACTTGATCAGAATATCATCCACGTATACTTCCAAATTTCGTCCGATCTGCTCCTTGAACACTTTGTTCATCAAACATTGGTAAGTTGCTCCAGCGTTCTTCAGTCCGAACGGCATCACATTGTAGCAATACGTACCGTCGGCTGTAACAAAGCTAACTTTCTCCTGATCTTCTCGGGCGAGCGGCACTTGATGATAGCCTTGATAGGCGTCAAACATGCACATCAACTCGCAGCCAGCCGTGGAGTCCACCAGTTGATCGATCCGAGGCAGAGGATAAAAATCCTTCGGGCAAGCTTTGTTGAGATCCCGAAAATCTATGCACACTCTCCACTTGTTGCCCGGCTTGGAGACTAATACTACGTTTGCCAGCCAGCTCGGGAACTGGACCTCGCGTATATGGTCGGCCTCCAGGAGCTTCTCAACCTCCGCTCGGATGATGACATTCTGTTCAGCGCTGAAATCCCTTTTTCTCTGCTTCACCGGCCGAGCGTCCGGTCGGACATGTAGCTCATGCTGCGCTATACTCGGCGAAATTCCGGACAGCTCGTGTGTCGACCAAACGAAGACATCACAGTTTCTCTAGAGGCATTTGATCACTTCCTCTTTCTGGCTCGCCTCCAGATCGGTCGCAACGAACGTGGTGGCCTCCGATCGGGTCGGGTGAATCTGCACTTCCTCTTTTTCTTCATACACCAAAGAGGGAGGTTTTTCAGTTATGGCGTTTACCTCAATCCGGGGCGCCTTCCGAGCAGAATTGGCTTCTGCTCGTACCATCTCGACGTAGCATCGCCGAGCTGCCAGTTGATCTCCTCGTACTTCTCCCACTTTGTCTTCGACTGGGAACTTGATCTTCTGGTGGAAAGTGGAAACGGCCGCTCGGAATTCACTGAGTGCCGGTCGTCCCAATATTACGTTGTATGCCGACGGAGAGTTCACCACGACGAAGTTTGCAGTCCGCGTCCTTCTGAGCGGCTCCTCTCCCAGCGAAATGGCCAACCGGATTTGTCCGACCGGCAGAACTTCGTTGCCCGTAAACCCATAGAGGGGGGTTGTCATGGGCAGCAGCTCGGCTCGATCAATTTGCAATTGGTCGAAGGCCTTTTTGAATATAATATTGATCGAGCTTCCTGTGTCAATGAAAACACGGTGAATAGTGTAGTTGGCTATTACCGCTTTGATGAGGAGAGCGTCATCATGTGGCACTTCGACTCCCTCCAAATCCCGGGGCCCGAAGCTGATTTCGGGTCCGCTCGCCCTTTCTTGGCTGCAGTCGACCGCATGGATCTGGAGCTGCATGACGCTAGCCTTTCTTGCTCAGTTAGAGTCTCCTCCGGTCGGCCCACCAGCTATAATGTTGATTTCGCCTCGGGAAGTGTTGTTTCTATTTTCTTCTTCCCGAGCGGTCGGTCTAGGCCGCTCTCTAGACATCCGGGGATTGTCTTCACGCCTCGGAGTATGATGCCGCTCAGGAGTCTGTCTTTGCCGCCTGTCAGGTATCGTCCGCTCGGCTTCACGAAGTCTTTGTCGCCTATCGGATGATAGCGATCGACGGCCGCCACCCCGGGGAACGGGGTGGGCGATTAGAGGAAGACTCTAGCAATCTCTGGTGTTATGCGTGTCCGTCCGGTGGAATGAGCAGAACATTGGGGTCCACTTCTTCTTTGGCTTGGGCCGCTTGGCAGCTACCTCTTGCACATGTGACCTAGTATGGGGGGAGCGGATTGCTTCGGCCCTCGGTCCTCTGGGCGGGTGATGAGTGGTGTGACGCTTCCGCTCGGCAAGAGTAGCCCGCTCGGTTGGAATTTCCTTTCTTCGGGCCGCTTGGGCTTCCTCCACATTGATGTATTCGTTGGCCCGATGTAGCATATAGTCGTAGTCTCGGGGCGATTTCCGAATGAGTGATCGGAAGAAGTCCCCGTCCACGAGGCCTTGTGTGAAGGCATTCATCATGGTTTCCGAGGTGGCCGTAGGAATATCCATGGCCACCTTGTTGAACCGCTGGATATAGGCTCGGAGCGATTCGCGGGCTTCTTGTTTGATGGCAAACAGACTGACACTAGTCTTCTGATAGCGTCGACTGCTTGCAAAGTGGTGAAGGAAGGCCGTGCGGAAGTCTTTAAAACTTGTGATGGATCCGTCCGGCAACCTCCGAAACCACCGTTGAGCCGATCCCGAGAGGGTGGTTAAAAAAACTCGACACTTCACTCCATTTGTGTATTGATGGAGGGTAGCTGTGTTATCGAACTTACCCAAATGATCGTCCGGGTCGGTGGTTCCATTGTATTCACCGATCGCCGGGGGCACATAGTGCTTCGGCAGAGGGTCCCGCAAGATGGCTTACGAAAACTGACGGTTGATCCGCTCGGGAGAAGCGTCCGTTCGGGGGGCCTTGCCTTTTGTGTTGTCTCGTATTGGCACTTCGTCCGATGAAGATCCTCGATCACGATTAACTGCTGCTGCTTCTGGAGGCGTGCGGAATAGGACCCGGTGAAAAGGAATCGTGGCCTGAGGTGCTTCCGCTCGGCCCCCTGATACTGATGTCGCTTGCTGCTCAATTCGCTCGGCTTGTACCTTCTGTTTTTGTTCCACAAGCTTAGCTGCCCTCGACTCGATCAGAGCGTCGAGTTCCTCCGTGGAGAGCGTCACCGTATACGGTCTATCAGCTTCGTCCATTGCTTCCGATCGGATGCAGGAGCGTTCCCACAGACGGCGCCAAATTGATCCTGTCCGAGTCGCTGAATCAATGGACGCTAGGTACGTGGTGTTCTCCGACTGCTGACGTAGATCTCCGACCACTTGTACCGACTTCCGACGAACCTGCAAAGAAGTCGAGCCGGGAAGGGGTTCCCGGCGACGACCCTCCGACGCTCAAGTCAGGCAAACGAAAAACAAGAAGGTGGCTTCCAGGATCAGAGATTTTTATACCTCCGGTGAAGTCTAAGGGCTCTTATATAGAGCTATGGGAGTTTGGTGCACACAAACCGAGGTGTACACGTGTCCTATACCATACCGCAGCATGGGCTTGTCAGAAGAGCACGTCTGACGTCATCCTGCTACAGTATGAGCGTCTCCTTGATGGGACAGCAAAATCCTTTGTCGTACGATACTGAGTATGGTCTGGTCCTCGAACATGCCTGTTGTCAGCAACAGGGGTTACTAAGATGACGTACCCGCTGTCTCATACTTTTTGACTTCCTCTTCCCGGATCGATCATCAAGCCGCTCGGCCAAAATATTCGCCTTTGGTCTGACGTAGGTATCCGTCCGGGAAGGTTCAGGGTCGTCGCCTGCTCGGCTCTCATAGCCTGACAACCTAGCCGAACGGGCAACTGCTCGGCCTTTACCCTTGCTTTGCACTGCGGCCGTGCGGTCTAACCGCTCGGCCATATGATCTTCTTTCCTTCATTGGAAATCTGGGCTCACGACAAGATGGTTGTTTTCTCGGATGAAGGTCATTGCCTAGTGATAGGCATGTCCCGCCCGCTCGTCGAGCCCATGGGGTTGACCCCCCTTTGACTGTTGACCTTCACGTGTAGTTGACCTTGCCCTCATGAGGGCCCTCCGGCCTTATCACCGGATCAACTAGATATCATCAAAAGTGTACTGCTAGATCGAACGAGTTAATCACTCGACCGAAATTCCACCGACTTAATACCTCATTTGGCTGGACAGAACCTTGTTGTTCCTCATTACCACATCACTAGATATAACAAAAGTTAGACACTTTATTTACAAAACATGGTCTGACTTATAATTTTGTGAATTTAAATTTGACATTAATAAGTCCGTGTTACAGATAGGTTAAATTATATAAATATTTAATTAATTATTTAGTAATAAGTTATAAATATGCAGTAGAATAGCAAATACATTATAGAATTAACTAAAGACATTGCTGTAGGGCAAAAATCAAAAAGGAGTTTTAAATTATATAAATCATAAAAAAACGTATCCTTTTATAAAAAATCAAAAGGATGCCCACTAAATTTTTTTATTCCAAAAATAATGTTATTTTCAACACTATTAATTATAGCAACCAAATATTAACTACTATAAGGGTATATATATCATATTTAATAATCACGACAAATATATAACATTTAATATAATATTATAGTATTGTAACAATTACTTAATATTTTCTATATGTTATAGTAAGAACCTCCACATTAGCTATCCTATTTAAAGATTTTATCTTAAATATTAGATAAAGTAACTAAAAACCCTATACATCAGTTATCCTATCTATTCTCTAAATTTAGATTTGATAAATAGTGATTATCTAAATTTAGGGAATGAAATATCTATCCTAAAAATAAAATAATATTTCTTTTTAATCTCTCTCCTTCCCTTTAATCTTTTCAATCTCTCTTTTTCCACTCATTCCATAAATATAATAAAAAAAATAGAAGAAAGAGAAGAAAATAATAAAAAAATAAGGATGATGAAAATTTTAAAGTACTTGATGTAGTGTGTAGTGAAAAGTAATTATCTAAATTTAATAAAGTTGATCATTTATCCTAAATTTTAGATATAGTAATAAGGAAATTAATGTGGATGGTCTAACTATCTAGTAGTTGCTATTATAGTTTTAAAGTAATTTTAACTAATTTAAAATGATTTAAATCAAATTTAAATAATATTGATTAAGTTGGTAAATAGTATTAGGATATAATATTATTGAGAGTTTATGAATTAAAATTTAGATATAATAATTTTTAAGTGATTTTGACTCATTTAAAATGATTTCGATGAAATTTAAAATTTTTTTTATCAAGTTGTTAAATAATATTTTTGATATAATAATAATTTGTGTGTAATAATTATGATTAAAATTAAATAATTAATTTTTCACATTGTAATAATCACCCAATAATTTCTACATCTTATAGTGACTATTAGTTTTTACATATTGTAATAACTACCGTTAGTAAATCCTAAATCCTAAAATTTTTAAATCATAAATTTTAAATTTTGAGTACTATTATATCAAAATATTCTTTATCATATTAATAAAAATATATTTAAACTTCATCAAAAATTATTTTAAATTAATCAACCCACTTTAAAATAATTATAGTAATAAGATACATTGCAAAAAGGTGGAACTGCCACCTTAGCGATCCCCTGGGTCCGGCCCCACAGATATCCAGAGAGGATAAATCACGGTTAAGCTGGGCAGGAATGGTGACTAGGGGTCGAGTGAAATTTAAAGTGCAACAGACCGAAGTTTTACGTCCGTGTGCAACTGACGACCTTCGACCCCTGAACCTCTGTTGCAAATGTCACACCCTTCCAGCTGATCCAACCCGTGGGGGCTAGTAATAAGATACATACAGGTATATTAGGAAGACATTTTGTCATAATATAGTGACTCTTTGCATGAAAAGATCATACATCTACTAAAATATTTTATATCCATTAAAAATAATTTTATGATCTATTAAAATAAATATCCATGCACATAGTAACTACGCTAAATTACAGGACATAAATAACTTTTTCATTTTTTTTAATAATTCATATATTCAAATTTTCAAATAATCACTCCAAAATCATTTCAGGATTTATACAATTGAGGACGGATTTTTGCCCAAACATGAATTTATTTTCTCACAGTCTTTTATTTTCTTTTCCCTTAACCAATAGGGAGACGCAATATTGCTTAATGGCTATTAATCGGGTATTTATTTAGTGTGCATTGACTAGCTGCCCTGACTATTTCACCCCTTTTTCTCAAGGTCGAGCCGCCTCGACTATTCACCGTCCATTCTATCAAATCACCCATCATTTCCCCGTTTGGACGGCCATGATCAATTTACCTAACAATCTCATCTCTTAATGGCCCAATTCTCCATCCCTTTTAATAATCACCCACCCTGTTTTTGTCATGTTATTTGGACTTCCCCTTCACCGCAATTCCTCTCGTTGGCTTGCGACGAAGATCGAAGAGGAAGAACGCAGGATCGCGCTAGAAGTTGAAGGCGAAATCCTTTGTTTTTTCTTTGGACGGATTTCGAACCCTAACCCAGATTCTCAGTTTCTCGATAGCCTTCGAAGCGGAGGAATGATTGTTACGCCGCCATTGGAGTGATCGAGGAACCTAATCCGTTGACCATGTCCTCTTCGTCTCCCGCCGTCAATCCTCAGTCACCCAGCCTCAAGACCTACTTCAAGACCCCGGAGGGAAGATACAAATTGCAGTACGAGAAGACCCACCCGGCCGCCGTTCTGCACTACTCCCACGGCAAGGCCGTCTCCCAGGTGGCTCGGCTTGGTTTCGTCTTATTACTGTTTGGAAGTTTGTGGGAATCAGAATTACTGATTGCGTTTTTTTTTTCCATCTGCAGTTGTCTATTGCTTATCTCAAGGAGAAGCCAGCGAACCAGGCGTCGGCTGCACCGTCGACCCCGAGCGCTAGCGGTGTGAGGTCCGCAGCGGCTAGGCTGCTTGGTGCTGGAAATGGAAGCCGGGCGCTCAGCTTTGTCGGTGGTAATGGGGCGAATCGGGTGGTCTCAGGGAGCAGCAAGATTGGAGGGTCTGTTGGAACCTCCGTAGGATCAAGTAGCTCACAGCTGGTAGCCAATTATGATGGAAAGGGCACTTATCTTATCTTCAACATGGCTGACACTCTTTTCATTAGCGATCTCAATTCGCAAGACAAGGTTCTCATCTCGTTCCTTAGATTTGCCTTCATTTATTTCACTCTACTTGTAGTGTGATATTTGAGTATTCGATGACTTATCCTGTGTCAGGATCCCATCAAGGCCATAAATTTCAGCAACTCGAATCCAGTTTGCCATGCCTTTGATTCAGAGGTGAAGGATGGTCATGATTTGCTTATCGGTTTGCACTCTGGAGATGGTCAGCTCACTAGTTTCCTGTCCAATTTGAAGTTGGAATTTACTTGTTAAATTGGTGATTATTGATCATCTGCCCATTGTCCATATTCTTGTTATTCTAGTATATTCAGTGTCATTGAGGCAACAGCTACAGGATCCAGGAAGGAAGCTTGTTGCAGCTCATCATTACAACAAGGATGGCGCCAATGGCAATAGGCACGTATTGCTCACTGAACCATGTTTGGAATGCTTATGATTGACCTTATGGAAACACTTTGACTATTTAATTGTTATCATTTTTATTCTGGAATTTGCATGCCTACTTTTCGGGTTGCCCATGGTGTTCTAATTAGTTCTAGTTGTCACTTAAACACATGAACTGCCTTTCCGTACTTGCAAAGCTCTCCATGGCTTCATGTTTTGCAAGATATCTCAACCTCGTCTCTGTAAGAATGTGAGGTATAACCATACTTCCATTGAACACATATGGATTTGTCAACACACGTTGGGAAATGACTTATACCTTGCATTTTAATAGAGTACTTTCCAATAAGAGTACCTTGCATTTGAATAAGAGTGTTGAGCAAACAATGTTCCCAAATGGTCGGACTTGACCAGGTTATTTTGATGTGTTTAGCAAAGGGATTAAGTTAGTTTTGACTTGAGTTTCTAATGTGTACATTAAGTGCTCAGGAACTTGAAATAGTGCACATAAGAACTTGCGAAGCTTGGTGCCGTGACTGTCAAATTGATTTGGGTTCGGTGACTTGAAGGTTTAACATGGAAGTTAACTCAGAAGACGAGGGGAGAAGAATGACACGTGGAGCAAGCTCATGGAGCTTTGTGCATTTAAGAGATTTGAGGCGAAACACATGGTGTACTCTGAGGTGGACTTGGAAGGCAAAGGGATAAGGTTGACATGTGGAACAAGTTTTTGGAGCTTGGTGCATTCGAGGTACTGAAGGCTTGATACGGGGTGTACAATAGTGACTTAAAGTGAAGTGGAGTCATAGGTAAGGGGAGAAGGATGCCACGTGGAGCAAGTTCGCATGACTTGGTGCATTCGAGGGACCAGAGACCTTACACGAGGTATACTTGAGAACACGCAACATTGATAAGGTTAAATAGCTGGAGACATGAAAGTTATGAAAGATTTTTGAGTGATGTGTAATCTTGGGGATTTAAGGTGACATCATGGAGTGACACAATCAATTGACTGAACTTAAGGGTTCAGTGAACAAAAAAGTTCTATTCGAGCTATCGTCAATAGGAAATTAGCCTAGTTGATTGGAGGAGCAATCAATCGGACAATTTTTTAATTCACACCTATACAATGTTTGCTCAAGTGTCACTTGTGCCCAAGCAATTGATAGGCATACAAAATGTGTCCATTGGTATTATATATATATATATATATATATAAGACTATGAAAGTTTTTGACTTGGCAAGGGTGCTTGGAAATATTATGAGTTGTCTCATGACCAAGTGTTCAAGAGCTTAATCTCTTTAAGGGCTTGCAATCCAAGTCGACAACTTCAATCAACAAGTAATCTACTCTCCTTAAACTTAGCATTTCATTGCCATTTAAGAGTAGATCATCATTACAATCATTCTAAAGGTTGGAATAGTAAGAGGCATGCTCCATCGCCTCTTATGAAGGAGCCTCTTAAAATGGATTTAAGAGAGTGGCTCACTAGACAAATCAAGAAGCCATGGAATATGAGCAAAGTCTCTGAGTCACGCAAAATAGTCGTGTTATCATTGTATTACTTATTCTTGTTGTTCCACTGTGACTAAGACTTGACACGATAGTCTGACTCATACATGGGTACTCATGTGGAAATATCAATTGATTTGTATTTGTTTTATGAGAAGTTGTGTTTTAGGGTTTGGTTATTTACCTCCTACCACTCTAGCTGGTTGCATGCTGGTATCAGTTGATGCTACAAAAGGACTTCCAATAAATACTCACCATATAGGGAATTCTGTGATTTGCTAGCCAAATGCATGCTTAATAATTATTATTATTTTGCTTTTTCCATTGCTTTTTGGATATTCTAAAAGTAGTTTGATATATGGCAGCCTGACATTTCAATAACGGAACTTTATCCATTGAAGATTGAGTTATTTCATGTTATTTGTAATTTATCTCCATGTCAATTCACTGACAAAAAGGCCTTTTATGTTGGGATATTTTCAGTCAATGTCTTCTGGAACTAGATGTTGGAGGGGTTCTATTATACTTAGATGGACAGGAAGGATGATTCACCATGATGGTTGCATAACGATTCTTAGTAACCATATTGTAGTCTTCTTCTCTGTTAAGTAAAGATAGAAAGGGAAGTTTAACTCAAACTTTTATTTAGGAAAACCTAGTTTGATAAGTTAGACTTTAGAATAAGGAAAATTTTGCAGTCTTCCAGGTTGATTGTGCAAACCTGATTAATAGTATATATACATTTTTAACTTTGACTTTAGTTATGTCTGTGTTGCCTGTGTTTCTTTCCAGCTGTTTTTTAACTCTAAAGATCTGCATACTGATGCTTCTATCCACATTCAATAGACAATGAATTACACAAGTGACTAAAATTGATAACAAGATTTTTAAGTAGGTTAATCTTGGAATGTTTTTTTTGAAGAGTTTCTTTTGCAATGATTGACATTTATCTAAAATTGTAAAAGAAACCATACTATCCACACTCACCTTATGTGCATGCGTGTGCATGCTATATATGCAATATTGAGGTCTTTTGGTTGCTTCTAATTAACAGCCGCACATTATCTATTAATGAACATCCACTGATTTTGCAGTAGATGCACTTGTATTGCATGGGTCCCAGAAGGCGATGGCACATTTGTTGTTGGTTATGCTGATGGAAATGTATATGTATATGAAAAAGTTAGTCTTTCACATATTCTTTGATAGTACTCTGAATTTTATCAAATTATTTTTTCCACTCAAGTTCTAGTTGTTACTGAAATTGGTACTTTTTCTCTTTAGTGCAAAGATGGGACTGTTGATTGTTCTTTTCCTGTCATTAAAGATCAAACTCAATTTATAGTTTCACATGCACGGTCAAGTAAGGTAATTTTTTTCTACAATTTTTAGATGTACTTTCTTTGTATTTCATTTATATGCATCATGGTTTTGTTTTCAGCATATTTATTTGCCATTACATTTTCTGTTTTACTGTTGTGATCAAAATCTCATTCAACAATGCAGCTGAATTACATGTGTTAGGCATCGAATAGTCTCTCACCATTTATTATACTTTGGTTATTATATGACAAAGTAATGGTTATCTTGTGATTAACATTCTCTTGATGCCATGTGTGTCACCATAATATCTGTGATTTTATCTTTAGGTTTTCTGCCTTCTTATTACAATTGCATTCTTATTTATTCTATAAGAAAAAACAAATAAGTTGTTGGATATGCAGTGCTCATATTCGATTGAATGACATTGCATGAATTTCTTTGGAAATTATTTAGGTGTCTACATGGTTGTGAACTTTTCTAAGTGCATGCTTTGTCAAGATCCTTTCTTGGAAACTAAGAGGTTAATTAAGTAGTTTTTTCAGATGTGATTGTAATAATGTTGTGCTAGATTCTTTTATTAATCCTAATTTTTTATTTAAATTGTTAATTTTATATTTACAATTTGTTAATATTTGTGTAACTATTAAATTAGAAATTAATCATAGATTTACTAAAATTAATTTATGTAAATTATTAGTTTTTAAAATTTCGATTACAATTGCAGTTTGTTAATATTTACATAATAATAGAATTTAAAATTAACTATCAGTCTCTGAAAATTAATTTATATTATCAATTTATTTTATTTATACTTTAGCAATAGTTTGCATACAAAATACTCTTTTAATTTTTTATGATACGATGACGTAGTTTGATTTGAAGTTTTCTTTAATTTTTACAAAACTTAAAGGATTGAATTCTCAAATATTTTATTGGAATAATTTAGGGGGCGTTTGGTACACGCGTTTTCCATTTTCATTTTCTGGAAAACGCGCGTTTTCTGAAAAATGGTGTTTGGTTTGCGTTTTTCGCGCGCGTTTTCTAAAAAATTGGCTATCGTTTTCTAGAAAAACAGAGAATGACCAAAAATCGTTTTCTGTTTTCTAGAAAATACGCGTTTTCCAGAAAATGAAAATGAAAAAGGTGCAAACCAAACACACCCTTAGACTTTGAATTTAAAATGTATACAAATAATTAATTCATTATGAAATGGAAAATATAATTTTCTATTTATAGATTTAATTCGATTATAATATTCAAAGTTGAACATGAAATTAGTTTATATTTTTGAAATATGGAAGCCAATGTATCTATCTCATGCAAGATACTCATTTTGATATTAAATGATTGAAATTCTTTTGAATTCATCTCAACATGTTTTAAAGTGTTTTGTCAGAATGACAAAGTAATGAATCCATATCATTCCAACCAGAGATCAGAACTTTAATATAAACAATATATTTTTTTAAATATAAATTAGAAAATGAGATTCAATTGACACCATTAATGGCATCTTACTATATACTTGTGCGCCGAGTATTGGTACGATATAGTAGTGAAATTGTATTGTTCCTACCAAAGGTCAAAACTTCAATATCCAATAATATTTAAACCTTGATCTTATGTAAATGAAAAATGATATTCAAGTGGGATATTATAGTAGCTTACTGCACTCTTATCCCAGACTAACATCTATGTAATAAAGTTTGTTGTGGGTTTTGTCTTTTCAACTGTTAACCATAAAACAACTTAGAGCTAAACAGTTATGTGATTAGAGTAACAATCCACTGTAAGTCAAGATGTTTAGTTGTTTTTGTAAAATGCTTATTTCACACATCAGACATGTTTATTTGTTAGTTTAAGGTTAGAAAAATGATTTAAAGTTGATGAACAAATGTTTGTTCTACTTGTCTTTGCTTATTTATTTTTTTATACATTCTTTGACGTTCCAAATTTTATGTATATCATAAACACTAGATGTCTAGCCTATTATATGAACTAGAAATATTCAATAAATCCAAGAATAAAATTGATAAGCACTCAATGACAATTATGAACATGTAATTCTTCTCAAGCAATTGAGAGACTTTGAAGATTTGATAATCAATATTGATCTTTGAGGATTTGATGACTAGGATTTACAAAGGTACAATTTGATATGAACTGCAAATAAGTAAAACTGTCTCCCTTCCCTCAAATTTGAAGGTACAACAAGACATTGAAACTTATGAAGATGAAGTAGCAAAAAATGTGAAAGTAAAGTTTACAAAGAAAAAAAAGATGGACTAGGGTTCCAATATCTATTCTTGTGACAAGGAATTAATATTAGAAGGGAGACCAAGCAAAGCTTTTATTAATCCAAGAGAAGTGCGATGTTAGAGAGTAATTTTGACTTTTGAGTAAATTCTAATGATTTGGAAGATAAAATTAACATTGTGTGATAAATATGTTGGAGACAAAAGTCAAATTAGTGCTCTAACATCTATTTTTAGAGGGGAAAATATGAGATTACGAGAGGCAAAGTGAGATAGTAAAATGTGACATTAACTCTAAGAGTTGTTAGAAAAGAAAGCGCAAACAATAACTAATACAATAATAACTAAACTTTATTCCACCAGATGAGGTTTACTATATGGATCCTTCTGTGCCATTGGACTCTATCTCCTACTATATTATCATTTATATTTAAATAAATTTTATCTTGTTTTATTGTTTCTAATCAATTTTTTTTTATCTTCCTCTTCGTTTGATGTGCACATTTGTCATAATTTCACATCGCTTGGAGCATTTATTAGTGTCTAAGTGCATGTCTGTACCATTTTAAATGTGTTTTTCAGAGTTTTCTGTCAATAGGTATAACTCTGATTTTCTCTCTAATATTTTCATTTTTATCCTATCTATCCTTGTATGTCCGCACATCCACCTTAACGGCCACATCTCTGCAACTCTCATTTTCTGTTCATGTGATTAAGTCATAACCTAACATTCAGCTCCATAGAATATAGCAAGTCTAACAATCGTTTTGTAAAACTTTATTTTTAAATCTTAGAGGTACTTTACTATTAAAAAAAAACATCTGACGTTTTCTTTTATTTCAACCATCCCGCTTGTATTTTATATAAGACCTCTCTAAATCCATTCATTCTTTTGCAAAAATGATCTTAAATACTTAAAACTTCAACTCGAGATCTCCTATCTTAACAGTTGTTTTATTACTTCTAATACTTAAATTCTATATATTCTGTCTTTACTCTACTAAATCTAAAACCTTTCACTTGTAGCGTTTCTCGCAAAGATTCGAGTTTAACATTTACTCCTTCACGTGTCTCATTTACTAAAACAATATAATCTGCAAATAACATGCAACATGGTACCGTATGTTAGATGTATCAAGTGAGTTCGTCAATGATTAGTCTAAAAAGATAGAGACTTAGAGCTGATCCTTGTTGTAACTATCCTTATCCTTATGAGAAACACTTTGGCTAATTTGCCTGAAGTCTTTACTTTTGTTATTATATCCTCATGCATATCCTTAATTAGGTTAATATGCGCTTATGCTAACACATCTTTTTTCTAGAATTCTCTATTTAATCTATCTTAAATGTTTCCACAATACATAGTAAGACATTACAGGTGAAATTTGTTGTTGAAATAAAGAACCTAATAAGCCAACTAGAGATGGAGAGGAGGAGAGAGAATGACTTGAGATGCAAATGGTGAAGACTGCATGCTCTAGAACAATTGTTCTTCTTAAATGCAACTACGTTTCCCTTATGGGTGTCCAATCGGTCCAACCCAAACCAAGTTGAAGGAAGTTAGATCAAATTATTATTTTTTACATATGAATTGTCTAGCAAACAGATCAAACCAAATAAGCATGTAAATTGAATTAAGACCTTAAGACCAACTGATATTCTGGTTTTCTGTTTGATTCTAGTTGAACTGAATTTACATTTAAACATTATAATATGTTATATTTATTATTAAATTATTAAGTAAATTTATCTTATAAAATATAATAGAATTAAATTATCATATTTTAGATTTTTTATCTAAACTTTATAAATATTTAATTATTTGCAAACTTTATAAACATTGAATTATTCACAATGTATATGAAAAACAAATGTAAATTTTATTATTTTTAGAAAATCAGTTTTTTTTTTATTTGGTTTAGTTTACAACCACAATCGAATTGAACTGTTTTATATGTTGGTCAATTCAGACAGAAACAAACCAACTGAATCCGTCTAAAGATGGAATCCAATCCAATTTTAATTCAATTCGGTTTGTATTTTTGGTTTGAACTGAATAATGAACTGGGGTTCCTTCCGTCCTTTTTATATGGGTTTTGCACCTTCTCTGTTTTATCACATGCTGCTACTCTGTTTTTACGACTACACCTGAACAAAGTCTTGACTTGGGCCTATATTGGCTTCCACTTAGTCTAGGGCTTAGTCTTGACTCTGTTTTAGTAGCTTGATTACTGGTCTAGTCCAAGTTCCTATGAAGAACAAAGAGGAACTTAGGAGGCTTTGTGGTTTACGAGAGTTGTGGCACAAACGCAAGAGCTGTGAAGGGAAGTGATGTTTATAGTTCAAGTTGTCATGGTCGTTAAAGAATATGAGGAGGTGGTGCAATTGATAGAGGCAATATGTGAGGACAATTTGTGTGTGGATTTGTTGAGTACCTAGCAACTCTAACACCATTAACTCTTCTCCTTAAGCTAGAGCATAGACATCATCGTACCAAATTTTTATATAAACTACATTAGTTCTCACAAGACAATACAATTAAGATGTGACAATGATTAAGACAAAGCAATATTGAATTTTGACTGAGTTTGCAAGCCTCAATTTCTTGACCTCTGATCAGCCAACAAAACAACAGAGGGAGTCTGTATACAGATATTCCAGGAATTACTTAAGGTGAAAAGAGCATGCAGACATAATAGATAGGAAGAGAAGGAAAATAAATAGGAAAACCCAAAAAGATCTGGAGGGACAAGGAGAGGAAAAAGATGATGATTTCTGTAATAGAGTTATAGAGGAAGGCTCGCAATTTGCGTATTTGGAGAAGATGATTTCCTTAATAGAAGAAGGGATGATGCAAATCTGGGCTATTGAGCTGTTGCACTATGTAGAGTTGGTATGCTCCTGACTCAGGAAGCAATTTGTGTGCGCTCAACATTGGTTGAGAGGTGACATTAGATGATTGGTTGTTGGTGATGTTCTAGTGGTCTACGAAGGCCATGAGTGCCAGTGCCTTCAGAAGTTGCTACCCATAGTGATAGACCAACGACAGCAGTCTCAAACAGTAGAAAATCACCTTGGTTGCTCGTGTCAAAAGAGACAGAGGTAGTGTGCTCGCAGGAGGCAGAACAGTACATACACACATGGAGATTCTGATTCATCTTATGTGAGTCAGGACTGGGAATGAGCTGAGTCATGGGTGAAAGAGAGATCACACACGAGAAAGAGTGTAACAGATGGTTGACAGTGATGTCAGTGGTAAGATCTCCCTGTAGGTGATCACTCTTATTAAATCTAACCCTAATAAAGAGGATCTGTTATCGTGTAAAATTTGAGAAAATTGAATATTATATTCTTTCAAGAGACATATAGCACATGCATATATAAACTCAAGTCATAATCCTAACCCTACAATAGCAATGTGAACTAAACCCACTACAGTAATAGCATAACAACTCTAACACACTTAACAGAATTGAAAAAAATGATAAACCTAACTAGCCCTGGGTGACCGGCCTGATCCTATGAAATTTTCCCACCGGCCACCAGTGTAAATCGGAAAATGCTCGCGGTGGGCAGCCATCATCCTTTGGTTGCGCACCTCATTTGGAGGAAACACTTAACAGAATTGATAGAGAGAGTAGGAGGAGGTCTTGTAATTATCTATATATGCTTTTAGGGCCACTGGAAGGCTCTATGAACAAAGTTGCTTTGATGGAAGAGGACAAAGCCATACCTCTTGGATGGTCTTTGGCTTGCCATCAATGATCAGATATTTACATTGATGCTATAGTTTGGCGAAGGCATTGTTGAAGCCTTCAGGTATCTCAATTAAGGTTGTGAACAAGATCAAGGTTGGTGAGGTGAGGGATCTCAAAGAGGTTGGTGGATTTGTAGATTGTGAAATCCAACATTGAAAAACACATTGAGTTGTCTCAAAGTGGAAGAAATGAGGTGACATATGGTGGTAGGAGAGCAAGATGATGAGGTGTAGATTTGGACTTTGTCGGGGATGCTTCAATCTCAATTGGCTTGCAACAGTTGAATCACAAAAAAATTCCTAAGGTGGACACCAGTATCCTTTGAGGAGGTTGCTGACCAAGATGTGAATAGGGATTGTTAAGAGAAAATCGCGTGTTAGACATCACGGAGTTATTGACTTATATAGAGAAGGATATACAACATAATTACAATAATACCCCTAGTTATTATGTTACAATATTCTAACACGCCCTTTCAAGTTGGAGGATATAGATCATATGTACCAGCTTGTTATATATGTAGTCAATTCGGGAACTTCTCAGTGACTTAGTGAATATATCTGCTAGTTGATCATGTGAGTTGACAAAACTAGTAGATATTTCTCCTGATACGACTTTCTCTCTAACAAAGTGACAGTCAACTTCAATATACCTTGTCCTCTTATGAAAAACTGGGTTCGAGGCAATATGCATGGCAGCCTGGTTGTCACATACAAGTGACATTTGTGTAACCTCCCCAAACCTGAGTTCCTGAGGCAGTTGTTTTAGCCATATAAGCTCTTGATTAGTTATGGCCATAGCCCAATACTCTGCCTCTGCACTGGATCTTGCCACAACATTATGCTTTTTGCTTTTCCAAGAAACAAGGTTACCTCCGACAAATATACAAAACCCAGTGAACCTCTGGGAGATCTTGTCCAATCTGCATCAGAGTACCTTATAACTCGAGTATGTCCTTTGTTTGCATACAAAAGACCCTTTCCTGGTGCGCCTATGATATATCGAATAATGCGAGTCATAGCATTCCAGTGTTCTTTGCATGGAGAGTTGAGAAACTGACTTATTACACTTACCGCAAATGAGATATCCGGACGAGTAACAGTAAGGTAGCTTAGTTTCCCTACTAATCGCCTGTACTATTCAGGATCTGGAAGAGGCTCCCCTGATTAGGTAGGAGCTTGGCGTTAGGATCCATAGGGCTGTCGACTGTCTTTGAGTTTAACATTCCTGTTTCTTCCAGAATATCCATTGCATACTTTCTTTGGGATATGGCGATCCCTTGTTTAGACTGTGCTACTTTTATCCCCAAGAAATATTTGAGTTTGCTGAGGTCCTTTGTCTGAAAATGTTTAAAAAGATGTTATCTCACCTGTGAAATCCCAAGATGATCACTGCCTGTGATGACAATATCATTAACATAAACCACGTAGATGTAACCAGTAGATGAGTGGCGATAAAAGACAGAATGGTCAACCTTGCTCCGAGTCATGCCAAACTGTTGAATTACAGTACTAAAGCTACCGAATTATGCTTTGGGTGATTGCTTGAGGCCATATAAAGATTTTCGTAGGTGACATACAAGACCAGAAGACTCCCCCTGAGCAACAAAATACGGAGGTTGCTCCATGTAGACTTCCTCGAATAGATTACCATGTAAGAATGTATTTTTGATGTCCAACTGATAAAGAGGCCAATGGCGACTCGCAGCAATTGACAGGAATAGGCGTACAGAAGACATCTTGGCAACAGGAGAAAAAATATCCCCATAACCCAATCCGAAGATTTGAGTATAGCCTTTAGCGACGAGACGTGCCTTAAGTCTGTCAACCATACCATCCGGACTAACCTTCACCGTATAAACTCATCGACAACCAACAACTGACTTCCCAGGTGGTAGAGGAACGAGGTACCAAGTCCCACTATTCTTTAAAGTACAAATTTCATCGAGCATAGCTTGTTTTCATTTTGGATTGGCAAAGACATCACTTGCAGTCTTAGGAAGAGAATCAGACGGCAAGGAAGAAAGACAAGAATAATAGGAAGGAGAAAAACGATGATAACTCAAAGAAACATAGTGAGGAGAAGGATTACGAGTGGAACACATACCCTTCCGAAGTGTAATAGGAATATCAGAGTCAGGAGATGGGACCGGAGGAAACGACGAAGGACTTGGCTCTAAAGATGTGTCCACGGCAGTGTCGGCAACAAAGCAGGACGAGGACGACGCTGATAAACATGCAAAGGAGGAGACGAGGCTGGGACGATATAGGCGCCTTCGGGGGACAAAAGATAGTCACTAGTGCAGGTGGAGAGGGAGAAACCTTGGATTGGGAAGCAGGAGGCCTAAAAAATGAAACCGAATCAAAGAATGTGACATCATCAGAGATGAAGTAGCGACGAAGAATAGGGGAATAACACTTGTACCCTTTCTGAGACCGTGGGTACCTAAGGAAAACACACTTATGAGACCGGGGAAAGAGTTTATCAATGCTAGGATCAAGATCATGAACAAAATATATAGAACCAAAGACCCGATGTGGTAAAGGATGAAGAGGATGATGAGGGTAGAGGATATTATGAGGTATCTTACCCTGGAGAGTGGAGGAAGGCATGCGATTGATGAGATAACACGCAGTAAGTACGACATCGCCCCAAAACTGATGAGGAACATGAGAATGGAGAAGAAGAGTCTGAGTGGTCTCAAGGAGATGACGATTCTTGCGTTTTGCAATCCCATTCTGTTAAGGGGTATGAGGGCAAGACGTGTGATGCAGTACACCATGAGATGCCAAGAAAGAACGAAACTAAGTAGAAAGATACTTATGTGTATTATCACTTTGCAAAGTTTGAAGAGAAATACCAAACTGAGTTTTGATTTCATGAAAAAAGATTGAAAAATAGAAAACAATTCTTAATGTTCCTTCATCAGATATAACCATGTACATGGGAAAAATCGTCTTAAAAGTAACAAAACATCGTGATCCCAATGTAGAAGAAACACGACTCGGACCTCAAACATCAGAATGAACCAAAGCAAAGGGGGTCGTAGCTCGACTCACCGTGCGAGGAGAAAAAGAACTACGAACATGCTTACCTAATTGACACGACTCATAAGACAAAAACTCTAAGTGAGAAAGACTAGGATGTAATTGTTTCAACTTATCAAGATCTGGATGCCCCAACTGAGCATGAATAAGAAGTGGAGATATCGTCGCTGAACCAACAAGAGAAGGTTGTTGAAATCGATAAAGGTCATGAGACTCACATCCGAAACCAATCATCCTCTTTGTACTCCGGTCCTGTAAGGAAACAGATGTTTTAGTAAAAGAAATGATAGAATCAAGAGACCGAGCAAGTTGACTTATCGACAATAAATTAAAGGGAGTTCCGGGAACATAAAGAACATTATGAATAGAAAGAGACGGAGAAGGATGAACAATACCAATACCCTGAGATTGAGTTTGGGAACCATTGACCATGGTGACAATAGGTAAATAACCGAAAGTAGTGAGAGAAGAAAATAGGGATTTATTACCAGTGATATGATCGGTGGCCCCAGAATCAAGAATCCAAGGACCTGAAGAGCGAGATATGCCACCAAAGGAATTACTAGCGTGTGCAATGGTAGCAGTGGAATCTGAAGCCTGACGATCCTCAAACCATTTCAGAAAGTCATTATAGGAAGATGGTGGGGTCGGATCCAGTGTTAACTGTGAAGTGGAAGCTGAAGAAGCAACAGAACTCTGAACGATCTGAGCAGCGCGAGGAGGTCGACCATGTAGACTCCAACACTTATCAATCGTGTGTCCCAGTCGGTGGCAATGATCATACCAAGGACGTCCTTTGCCATCCTTGCGAGGTGGGGGTCTATTGTTGTGTCGAGAGACCAAAGCTGACGAGTCAACAGGAATAGAAGGAGGCATCGTCGAGACTTTGGTCGAGACACGGAGAAGAGTCGTCCAGGTATTGTCCATGGTAGCTTTTGTGGGGCTGCGTAGGATCTGATCACGAACATGAGAATAATTTATGCACAAACCATATAAAGCCAGAGACATAAAAAATTTCTTCTGATTTTCAAGCTCTTCAACAGGACTGGCCGCAGGTGGAAGCAGTTCATTGAAGTCACAAAAAAGGCTAGAGACCGAACCTGATAAGATGACATTGAATCCTTAATCTGATGAGCACTGAGGATGGTCATGAGAATTTCACAAACTTGATAGAGTCGCTGAGAGGTGCTCGTAAAGAGTTGTTGAGCTTGTGTCCAAACAGCTTTACAAGTTTTGTGAGTACTGAAGACATTCCGAAGAGATGGATGGATGGTGGCTCGGATAATACAACACAATTGAATGTCAACCTTCTTTTATAGAGGACGATCGACGACTTGAACATTTTCTTCAGTTTGAGTGAGATGTGTCTTATAACCATGTAGACTCTAGCACTTATCAATCGTGTGTCCCGGTCGGTGGCAATGATCACACCAAGGACGTCCTTTGCCACCCTTGCGAGGTGGGGGTCGTTGTGTCGAGAGACCAAAGTTGACAAGTCAACAGGAACGGAAGGGGGCATCGTCGAGACTTTGGTCGGGACACGGAGGAGAGTCGCCCAAGTATTGCCCATGGTAGCTTCTGTGGGGCTGCCTAGGATTTGATCACGAACATGAGAATAATTTGTGGACAGATCATATAAAACCAGAGACATACAAAATTTCTTCCGATTTTCAAGCTTTTCAACAGGATTGGTCGCAGGTGGTAGTAGTTAATTGAAGTCACAAAGAAGGTTAGAGACCAAACCCAGATAAGTTGACATTGAATCCTTAATCTGATGAGCACTGAGGATGGTCATGAGATCTTCACAAACTTGATAGAATCACCGAGAGGTGTTCGTAAAGAGTTGTTGAGCTTGTGTCCAAACAACTTTGCAAGTTTTGTGAGTACGGAAGACATTCTGAAGAGATGGATGGATGGTGGCTCGGATAATACAACACAATTGAGCGTCAACCTTCTTTCATATAGGGCGATCGACGACTTGAACATTTTCTTCAGTTTGAGTGAGATGTGTCTCATAACCTTGCCCAACAAGGCAAAGCTCAATATGAGATGCCCAAGAGACGTAATTCTTACCATCCAATTGCTCGGAAGAGATGAGGGGTGCAGTGATATGGTTGGTAAAAATTGAGATATCTGGCTTTGGGACGCCGGATGTAACCATTGATTAGTTTGGAAGGAGCGGCACCAGCAGCACGGATAAGGCAGGACGGAAGCCGCATGGATGAGGGAGGACACACTGCACTGTGGCAACAGTAGCTACTGCTCGCGGTACGCCGGCATGAAAGAGGCTAGCAGCCCGACTCTTTGGCGACGTTGCAACTCCCCGATGACGACCCACAGCAGCCTCCGTAGACCCCTTCCGGGATGGGTAGGGATGGCAGAGGCGGCGCAGAGTCGGCGTTGGGCGAAGGAAGGCGCTATAGTGTTCCACTACGGATCTATAAGCTTGATCATAGAGCCGTGCAGATCGGCGCACCTGAAGGCGATGGAGGTGGCGAGGAAAGCAGGGGCGCTGCTCTCCTACGACCCCAACCTCCGGCTGCCTCTGTGGCCCTCAGCGGAGTACACATGGCGTCGGAGATGAAGATTTGGACGTGCTCGTGGCGTCGGGGTAGGCACGGCCAGAGATGTTGAAGGCAAGGTAGAGCGCCAGGTGTTGACGATGAGAAGCGACGATAGAGGTCTAGGTCACGAACAAAAAGCGAGCTCGAGTGCTCGGCTTCCAACGAGCGCCTAGTATCCGCCGCTAGGAGAGTGAAGGAGGCGGCCGACGTCGGTAAGGACATGGGTTTAAACAGAGGTGGAGCCGCCGGCGAGCGAAGGAGATGCACTTTCGCCAGAGAGCGAGGATCGCGAGGTGCAGGCGCTGGCGCGAGGGAGACATGAAGATGGGAGGCAGCGGCGGTAGAATTGGGGGAAATTAGGGTAATAGGAAGTTAGGATTTTCTTTTAACTTGGCTCTGATACCATGTTAAGGGAAAACCGTGTGCTAGACATCATGGAGTTATTGACTTATATAGAGAAGGATATATAGTATTATTACAATAATACCTTTAGTTATTATGTTACAATATTCTAACAGGGATGACAAGAAGGTGTGGTGAGATAACGATTGAACTTCACACTCTTTCATCTATTCTCAGGTTGGTTAGGCATATACGGGAACAAGAGAGAGAGCACGCCAACATAAAATATGCAAATATAAAAAATAAATAATTAGAAATATATACTTCTATTAGATTTTATGTGGAGCATGGCAAATTTGAGCAGCGTATAATAATATTTCCCCAAACCTGTTCATCTATATAGTGGGGCAGTCAAGGCAACTTCAATTGGACGAGCTGATATGGGTCCCATTGAGGCAAGTTAAATTTATTTCCATAGATATGAAGAAAAGAACGGGCATGGAGGGGAGATTATGCCATCACATAAATTTGCAGTCTCATAAAGGAATTAGGAAAACATACTTTAAAAAACAGAAAGTCCATTTCCATACCAAGTTGAGTGAATAAATTGGAGAGAAAAAAAATCAAAAGAGGGCTCGTTATTTTCAATATCATCAAATGGGTGCCCCTATTTGATTAGGCAAAGTGGCATCCTATTCAACTTATATGGCCCCATATACTTTAATGAAACTATTCACATTCACTAATTTGAAGCAAAAATCAATTTGAATTTCTTTGTAACTTCAGACATGAGAATATTCACATTTTAATTATGCAAGATTATATTTCAATCTACATTTGAAATTCTCAAACTAATAAAGTAATATAATTTTAATGAAATAGTGTATGTTTGTAATTTGAAGCAAAATTTTTCCTAATCCACCTGTGAATAATCATTTGAAAATGAACATTTACATACATTTTTGTTGAAATTGGGACAGTTTTCCTTTAATTGTAAAAGGTGAACAATTCAATGAAACAAATGAAATAATTCATTTTCAATAAATTTGAATGAGGAGGTGCATAATGAACATAACTATAGGTGATGGGGTGCCCTTGTGATGATTTTGCAAATAAAGGGTGCTTTTTTATTTTTTCCCCATTGAATTTTATGCACCCTTTGCAGGTTATGCTACAATAACTAGTGACTAAAAAACTAATGTGGGATTAAACCTATTAATTGTAGGCCATGCATTTAACTTTTAACTTCAGCACTGATACCTTATGTCTTTGTATACCCACTTTGTACCTATGTTGGATGCTGATACTTTGAGACATATACTTTGGGTTGACACCTGATACCTTTGTTGATGACATGTAAAAGCTTCTAGAAACAATGTTTTTCATGCACTTAAATCTATACACTTACTGAAGTTGTAATGCCTTGGCATACACTCAAATCTATTCACATACTGAAGTAGTAATGCCTTGCCATACACTCAAATCTATACACATGTTGGATACTCATTCGTGACTTCAGTAATATGGTCTGATACAGTGCTCAAACTGTAATGCTTTTTGCAACATGATTTTCTTTTTACAGTTTGAAGATTTTATTCAGCATGTTTTGATTGGTATTCCTTGATAGCCAAGAATTGCCAATGATGTTTTTGGCAATCATTTGTCCTTCAAATGCAATGCTAACATCAGTTATTCTTCGTGCAGAGCAATCCTGTTGCTAGATGGCGAATTTGTCAGAGTTCAATTAATAATTTGTCTTTTTCATCTGATGGAACATGTTTAGCTACTGTTAGTAGAGATGGTATGCATTTAATTATCCTTTCTAAATTCCTTTAAAGTGTTTATTCTAAATTTCATCATTAACACTTCCAGATTAACCTAAAACATTGTAATTTTGCAGGTTATTTAAGGGTTTTTGATTTTGCAAAAGAGCAACTAAAATTTGGTGGGAAGAGTTATTATGGTGCCTTGTTATGTTGTGCTTGGAGGTATCTACGATGCGTCAATGCAATTGATTAAATATTTTGTCAAAATTTCTCTGCAATCTTTTTAGCCATATATATAGTGCAATTAGGTGCTATGCAAATTTCATATGACTTCCTTTCCCATTAAAGCCAGTGATTTTAACAAATGTGTTAATCAAACTACTTATGTAGCTTATATAACATCTAAATCTCTGATCTCCCTGCCTATTTTCTCCATCTGCAGCACTAGTTATTTCTTAGTCATTTTGTTTGATGGTCTTGTCCTAACTATCTAGCCTGTCACCTCAGTAGATTGAGCTGTGATTTGTTCTGTCACTCTTTGAGATTGTTTAAGCTTTCTGTAGTGTTCTTACTTTATATGTTGCATCTCCCTCATCCTGGAAGTTGTTCCATTATGAAGAAAATATGAAATTGACTGCTATTTACTATTTTAGTTTTGATGGTAAATATATTTTGACTGGTGGAGAAGATGATCTGGTGCAAGTATGGAGTACTGAGGATAGAAAGATAGTAGCATGGGGTGAGGGCCATAATTCATGGGTAAGTTTGATAAAGTTAGATACCCTATTATTATCTGAATTATAATAGATGATGATTACCAGGTTAGTGGAGTTGCTTTTGATTCGTATTGGTCCGCACCAAATTCAGAAGGAAATGGCGAAAATGTTGTGTATCGTTTTGGCTCTGTTGGTCAGGTAAAGTATGGATTCGGAATAGCAACTAAACAAATTAATTCAAAGTTGCAGCCTTGTTTTGTGTGCTTGAGCTATTTGGATGTTTGTTTTAGTGGTTTTGGAGGTGTCTTAGGGCTAAAGATCTGTTTTATGTAATACAATTTTGCAGGACACCCAACTACTTCTGTGGGACTTGGCTATGGATGAAATTGCCTTGCCGCTGCGTGGCCCTCCGGGTGGTTCACCTACCTTTGCCAGCAGAAGTCATTCTGTTCACTGGGATAGTGTTATCCCTGCAGGCTCACTCCAACCTGCTCCAAGCATGCAAGACGTGCCTAAAATTTCACCTCTAGTCGCCCACAGGGTGCATGTCGATCCCCTTTCTGGTGTGATATTCACTAATGAATCTATCGTAACAATTTCGAGGGAGGCACATATCAAGATTTGGATGAGACCTGGTCATAGTGACAACAGCCAATCAAACTCTCCTGATGCAGTCGCCCCCATTGCTATCCTGAAGGATAAACCTGTCGTTGCATCTTCCATTAAGACCAGCGGTTCCAGTTATAAGCAACCAACATCAGTCATTTTCTCATGATGGTCTCGTGCGGCTTCGAACGGTTGATCAGTGTTTCCCTGCGATTACGAAGCTAATTTTGCCAGTGGTTCGTCAATTTACATCTGATGCCTCAATGGCATCATTAGAAGATTTGAGGTGCCGATCAAGTGGTGTTGCTTCTTTATCGTGTAAGTTTTTTTGCCAGCACAAAATGCTGCCATTTGTGTGGCACAGCTGAAGCCAATAACGGAATATACGCTTGTGTAGATATATACTCCCAACAACAGCCTGACATTAGCCGATCATTAACTGTTTTCTCGAAACCTATTCTATTTGTGACATTAAAATATATCGGGAAAGAAAGTTTTCCACAATTCGTTTTAGTCGATGTGGTAAATACTTAGTTTGGAGTTAATGTATCCCATGCATTTTCAGTCATCGTTTTTGTGTGTAATTTGTCCACTCTTCTACAATGTGAGGAATGCTTAGGGTGCGTTTGGTTTGTATCATTTTCATTTTCTGGAAAATATGCGTTTTCTAGAAAACAGAAAATGACTTTTTGTCATTCTCTATTTTTCTAGAAAATGATAGTCAATTTTTTAGAAAACACGCGTAAAAAATGCAAACCAAATATCATTTTTTAGAAAATACACGTTTTTCAGAAAATGAAAAAGAAAAATGCGCGTACCAAACGCCCCTTTAGTTGTTCGTTCTGGTTTTAGCTGCTGTTGGATGCACTGGTTTTATTGTAAGCATATATGGTAATAGATTTTAAGTAAAAACAAAACAAATTATTAATTAATACTATTCCACAAAGTAAAACTCCAGCATACATGTCATGGGAACAACAAAGCAAAGGTGTAATTGTCATTTCATTGTAATTTTGTCATTTTATCTTTGATTTAAATTTATATTAAAATGCTAAATTATCAAGCTTTTTAGTATTTATATAGGTATGTACGTGTATTTATAGATAAATTAATATGTTGGGGTTCTAATATTATTTATTGTTAATCTCAATAGGTTGCTGTTTACAAATTAATTATATGTTGCTGTTTACAAATTAAATTATAATATTATTTATTGTTAATCTCAAAAGGTTGCTGTTTACAAATTAATTTATTATTTTTTTTGCACTTAACGATTTTAAATTGAATAAACTAAAAAAATAGTTTTGTTTCTAACCAACCAGATATTTTTTTTTAATAAAATTAGAGTATTTTATTTTATTTCAAAATTTTTAATCAAGTGGTAAATGATGATTCACTAGTCCAGCCCCCTTCTCAATCCTACAATTTTCTCAATCAAACACCAACTAAATATTGCTCATTACCAACCATAATTATTTAGTTAGGTATATTATTTTTTTTTTAATTTAGGTATTTAATTTTTCAAACTAATTAATTTTGAAAATGATTGATTTAATCGGATAATAATTTTTCATCGATTATTAGGATAAATTAAAGAGTGCTCATTCATCCAAATAATTAGTATGCTTAAGTCTATTTTTCTCTGAAGAAAAAATCTTTTGTAATATAACATAATAATTAAGATTCGAATCTTAAATCTTTTTATTAAATCTAACTATTGCATCATTATATCAGAAGCTAGTTAGATATATTCATAAATGAATAGAGGAACAAAATAACTTGAACTGACCTAGATCATGAAAATATATATTCTTTTTTTTATATATATTTTCATAACTTTTACATATATGAAAAAATCCCTCCATTTGTGGGCACAAGAGATAATTATAAAAGTTCTTCTAATTTCCCTTTTAATTTTTTAAAAACAAGTAAAATTTGAAAATGGAAATTTTGGAAGAGCCAAAGTCAAAATTTCGTACCGCTTCATTTTGAAATTCTCTGGCAAAAAACGTGGTCACGTTCTCCTGCTTAGTGCTTTCCCCGTCAGATTTGACTAAAAACTCAAACATTATATTCCATTCAATTTTTGGACTCTTCCACGGATGATGTGCATGAAATGATGGAAGCTGGAAATTGAAATTTTTTTTTTTAAATTTTAAATCCAGGCCTAAGAATTTGAAAATCTTCGTTGAATCTTTCCCTATTCAATTTATAATTTCTAGAAAATAATTTTATATATTCACATCCAATTTTTAAATTTCTATCCGTTTCAAAAACAATATTACATATTATAAGTTTGAAATAATATAACGAGTGAAGCTGAATTAAGTTTTAGGATGTTAATTTATTTGATAAGATAACTAAGTTAAATCAAATTTAAAATAAATTAAGTCATTAAAATGATTGTTAAAGGATTTTTGTATGAACTTGAATTTAGTTTATTTATATATAATTGAAGAAGTCGAGAGAGAGAAGCATGATAAATCTCGTTTGTTTAAAATCTTTTCTTTTTTATTTTTTAAAACCGAATCAAAGTATAGTAGCATCAGAATAAAAATAAAAATAAATACGCAATCGGTTTTACTTGGTTCGTAGTCTAGCGACTATTACTTCAAATCCCACTATCCTTTATTGCTCTAATCCCCTCGATTATGAAAATCTTGTTATTCGATCGACTGATCATATTTATCTGTCAAAGAAACCTCAATGTTTCCATTCTCTCTTGACCTAATCAAATCCGTAATTGCTTACCAAATATGGATCAGTCGACTGATCTCATTGATTAGTCGATGGAATCCCTGTTGCCTTCTTTGCTAGATCTCAAACTTTTATTGTTCTTATCCACTTGGATCAGTCGACAAATCCTCTAGCTCAGTCAACTGAACCAATCTGTCAATTGACTTTCTTTCTGCAAAACTAAGGTAGCACAACAAGTATACAATGACAATGATAATGATCCTGCAAAACAAAGTTAGAGATATTAAGAGATGTATGAAATATGAATAAGATAATTAGAAATGTCTTGATCTTGACTTAGAAATCTTTGTTAGTTTCTCCAATTAAATCATCGCCTAAGATTTATCTCGACTGGGACACGACTTCACCACTCCACTCTAGGAGTTTACCTAAACTTACCCACCAAACATTTGACCCTCCAGACCTGTTTGGATTTTCTTTAGTCTTGCTTAGTATCTGATCAACCTGATCGACTAAGACTTTTCTAAAACACTAAATTAGGACAATTAATATAAAATAGTAAAGTAAAACAGTGTTAGCATCAATCACAATTTGCTGGTTTGGTTGATTATGCGTGGTTAATCGAAAATCTTTTTGTCACACTTACTTGGAGTTCACTCCTCGAAGACTTTTTACTACTTAGGTCTCACTCTCCTAAGGTTTTCCCTTTACTTGGAGTTCACTCCTCTAAGACTTCTCAACTGTCTAACTTCCATTTAAGACTTTTCCTTGCCTAACCTTCAGTTAGAACTTCTCACCCGTCTAACTTCCAGTTAGGATTTCTCACTTGCTTAACTTCCGGTTAGAATTTTCTTTTGCATAACCTCTAGTTAGGACTAGTTACTCGGTAGACTTCTCACCCTTGCCTAACCTCTAATTAGGATTAGTCACTCGGTAGACTTCTCACCCTTGCCTAACCTTTAATCAGGACTTCCCTTATTAATCATCTGGTCAACATTGACTCGATTAGACTTCTTCTTAGCTAGGTCAACCTTAACCAAACTCCATTAAATATATTGTCAAATAAACATCAAAGCCCTGTATGTTGATTACACCAACAATTTAGATATTATCGAGCTATCATTTTAAATTTATTTGATTATTTAAAACTTCTACATTTAATCATTTTTATTTTTTTTGTTTATTTAGCATGTTTATAAAAGTTTTATTAATGAATATGATTTATAAATATTGATCACAAACATTATTAGTGCAGTTGTAGGGTGCCTTCTCAATTTCTCAGACATCTAAGAATCGAATCCCAATTTTAGCAAATTAACAGATGAATTTCTCTTAATGGGCGGTTAACCTAAGAATGCTGAGCTAATGGGCCACCCGTTGTGAGCGTTTTTTTATTTACCCTGATGGCTGGTAGAAAACTTTCATGGGGTTAGGCCAGTCACCCCAGGATTAGTCGACATAAGGTGAAAACTTGGTAACAATAATAACCAAGTCTTATCCCACTAGGTGGGGTTGGGTATATAGATTCTTTTACATAGGGTTGTAAACAAGTTGAGTAGGGTCGAGCTTAACTCGAGTTCGATTCGAATTTTAGTTCTTAAGCTCAAGTTTGGCTCATAATAAAATTAAATATCTCAAGTTCGGCTCGAGCTCGGCTCGAAAATACTCGTTTAAAAATTAAATGAGCTTAGTTCAAGCTCGTTTAAGATAATTAGTTATAATAATAATTAATAATATATTATTATAGTTATTATTTATGTGATATATATATATATATATATATATATATAAAATAAGATAAACGAGCCTCTTAACTAATATGTTTGCGAGTCTCTTAATGAACACATTTTTGAGCCTCTAAATGAACATGCCTGTGAGCTCACGAACCAAATACTGTTAAGTCCGAATTCGGCTCGATAATATTTTCAAGCTTGAAATCAAGCTCAAGCTCAAGCTCAACTCGTTAACTTAATCAAACGAACTCGAATGAACTTTTTTTTCGAGTCGAGACCCGAATAGCTTACGAATGGCTTTGCTCATTTATACCCCTACTTTTACACCATTGGGCTCTATCCTATGCTATATCATCATTTATACTTAAATAAATTTTATATTATTTTATTATTACTAACCAAATCTTTTTTGGTCTTCCTCTTTCTCGTTTGATATGTGATCATGTCCGAATGCCGAATCAACGGATGCTGGGCACGTGGCGCTTCCGGCTGCTGGCGTGGATCTTCGACTGGCAGCACAAAGCTCCGGCGAACCTGCACAGAAGTCGGGCCGGGAAGAGATTCCCGGCGGCGACCCTCCGACGCTCAAGTCAGGCGAAGCTCAAGAAAGAAACAGTGGCTTTAAAACTCGTAGACAGCGTACCTCCGACGAAGAATGAAGACCTTTATATAGGGCAGTGAAGAAGTGAGCGTACACCTACCGAGGTGTACACGTGTCCCTAGCCCATACTCCGGTAAGGACTTGTCAGTGAGCTTCCCTAACCCATACTGCTACAGTCTTAGCATGTCCTCGATGGGACAGCGGAATCCCCTGTCACAAGATTTGGAGCATGGCCCACACATGAAACATACCTGCTGTCAGAAAAAGACGTTCCTTGTCCTTTTCCCCTTTGCTCCAAATCTGGCTTCCGGGCGGACATCTTCCTCAACATCCGGCCGGACATATGCGAAGGTTTACTTGGGAAGATCCTCTATCATGTGCTTTATGGGGACTATTAGCAGTGTTACCTTATGGCTTTGGCCGAGCGTGAGGTCCGCTCGGCCCACGACCTTTTCCCCTGAGCGCCGGAACCCTGATTTCGACGGCGCAACCATCAGCCGTATATCGTCCGGTCGGCAAGCTGATTGGACCCATCCCTCCGGGCGTTCGATTCCACTGGTCGGCCGAACGTCTGGTCGGACCCTGCCCTCTCCGGCCGTCCGGTCGGACCCGGCCCTATCCGGGAGTCCGGTCGGACCCGGCCCTCTCCGGATGGACGTCTGCCACTGTGACTTCCACATGGCGTTGACTTCACAGGGCGGGGCCCCCCTGCTCTTACTACCGGATCACTTGCCTCCCCTTTAAGTCTAGTCGAAGGAGGCGAATAGTACGACTGACTGGACTAAGAATCCGGCCGAGCGGTTCCTCCGTACTTATATCATCCGCTCGGCAAACCATAGAGGTAGCCTTAAGCAAATCAACAATGGTCTTCACCGGATCTCCTCATGTTCTGCGCCAATCCTCGACATTAAGGTTGAGCATGCTTTCATTAAATGCTCCGAATGATTGAATGCCACGTGGCACACTGCCATCGATGTACGGCGGCGGTGGCGTGGTGTTTTGATGTGATCGAAGCGATTCGAAATGGACGGTTCGATGCATGCTTTGATTCCTGTGACCTGGATCCAACGGTGGAGGCCGCCCGACCCTCACCCTATAAATTCTTCGTTTCCTTCTCTTCCTTACATGCCTCCGCGATTTCGACCATTGCCTCCTGCGCTTCGGAGCTCCGGCGATCCTGTTTCTGCTCTCCGACGCTCTCCGGCGCCTTTTCCTTGATCCCTTTCTCCGCAGCAAGGTTTTATATCTTTCCTTCCTCCTTTCCGGTGTTTCCTCCGCATTTCTCTCTCAGTTTCGATCCTTGAAACTTCCTTTCGTCTGCTGTTATTTCGCTCCTGCCTTTTTGCCTTTTGACTCCTCCCGCTCGGCCCATGGCTAGCTCTTCCAATCCCGAAGATTAGTCGCTCGACCCATGGTACACCACCATGCAGTCCCGATTCGAACAGCGAGACTTCGATATTTTGGCAGACAATTTCGAAATCCCCGAGGATTTCGAAATTCGCTTAGCTGGTCCCGCCGCTCGGCCTCACAGGCCGCCGCACGGAGCTTTCTGTGTCTTCCGAGACCAGTTTACCGCTGGTCTTCGTTTTCCTGTGCACCCTTTCATTATAGACGTCTGCAATTTTTTCGGTGTGCCGCTCGACAATTTAGTACCCAATACCTTCCGTCTCCTCTGCGGTGTTGTCGTTTTGTTTAAGATTCACAACATCCCCCTCCGACCGGAGGTCTTCTTTTATTTCTATTACCCCAAGCAAGCAGAGCCGGGCACCTTCATGTTCCAAGCTCGGCCCAGCTTGGTCTTTTTCAACAAACTCCCTACTTCCAATAAACATTGGAAGGATTATTTTTTCTACATCCGTATGCCCAATCAGGCAAACTTCCCGACCCAGTGGCAAGTCAGTCTGCCCCCAACTCCCGAGTTGAAGAAGTTCAAGACCCGACCGGACTACCTCCATGCTGCAAATATACTGGCCGATCTGCGACTTGACATCAACAAACTTCTCCACGAGGGAGTGATGTACATCTTCGGGCTGAGTCCTATACGGACCCCTCTTCCGGCCGGCTTCGGTAAGAACTTTGGTTGGGCATTTGCTTTGATTGTTAACTGATTTCTTTTCCTTTCTTTGCAGCGGACATCGTTATGGATTCGGCCATGGCCGGTGTTTTGAAGAGGAAGGCGGCCGCTCTGGAAGCCGCGGCGGCCAAAGAAATGGAAGCTTTGGGTATCCAGCCGGTCGGATCCCACGAAGGAGAGAGCGGGACTCAAGCTGAGTCGACCGCTCCCACTTCTCAGCAAAACGTGACCAGCGGAGCCACTCCTTCTGGAGAACCAACTGCCCCCGAGGAAGGTTTCACTCGGGAGGAGGAGCAACCCTTACAAAAGAGGCGTCGAGTGGAGACTCCTCTGCGGTCGGCAACCTCCGCAGTCCAACCATCTGAGCGGGTCACCGCAACTACTCGGGGCAAGGCGCCAGAGACCGAAACCATCTCGTCCGACCGGACGCCTTCGGATTGGGATGAGCCAACTGCTCCAGTGGAGGCTATTCCAATCAGCACCTATCCGCCCGCTCGCCATTCAGCTCAGCGCTCGACCATCCATTCCCAGTTTCTACGCTGGCTTCTGATCCCCTTCCGACTGCCGGTCGGACGACCCCCGGTCATGGTCGCACGATTCGGGTCACTCTTCATCTACCGACCGAAGAGCTGCTGCCAGAGGCCGACCGTCCATCTGCGCCCGAGCACACCATCACCTTGAAAGGGCCCCTAGCTGAGATGTGGGCCGATGCTCGAGCACGCACAACGCTGATACCCCTCGGAAATTTGGCCAATAGCCACATGCGGGAGGCCACTGGGGTAAGTTTGCTCTACAAAGTTTTGTATGTATTCTTTCCGATCGGCAGCTAATAACTATAATTTTCCCTTGCCAGAGATGGGTGGAGGAAATTGCGGTTTCCAACCGCTTGGCCTTGGTGGATGAAGAGCTACGGCAACTGAAGGCCGCCGTTGGTCCGTCCGGCCTTCAGGGCCCTTCCTATTCCGAGCTGCAAAAGGAGCTGAAGAAAGCTCAAACTCTGCTGGCGGCCGAGCAGAAGAAGACAGCCGACTAGGCCCACGCCTTGGCCGAGTCCGAGCGACAAGTCAAGTCGCTTGACACAAAAATAACCCTGGCCACCACTCGGAAGAATACAGCTATCTCCGATCTGGAGAAGAAGAACGTTGAGGCTCGGGGCCTGGAGCTGAAGATAAAGGAGTTGACAGAGCAGCTCGATAGGGAGAAGGCGGGGCGCTCGGCCGACGCGGAAAAGCTTAAGAATCTGAACGAGGCCCTCACAAGCTCCCAGGCGGCTTTCAAAGAATATCAGGATGCCGAGCCGAGCCGAGTCGCCGCTCTACGACAGAGCCACATCCGATCGTCCGAATTCTCAGAGAAAATTTGTGAGCGGATGTACTCAGCCTTCGACTTGGCCATGACTGCCACTATGACCTATCTGAAGTCGAAGGGCCTTCTTCCGGAGTCCACCAATATTCCAGCCGGCGATCAGGTGGCGCTCCTAGATAACATCCCCAAGACCCTCTACGATTATATCGAGTAATTTTTGTAATTTGGCCACTCGGCTAAATATGATCCCTTTTGTACTTAGGCCGCCCGGCCTGAGATTTTATTTTTAATGGAATGCTTTCCTTTCGCGCACTCTATCTTTTTGCACTGTCCTTTTGCTAATTAATATGTGTGTTGCCTGCTCACCTATTATCACACCCCTGGCATTCGAAAGGCATTCTTGCGAAGTACTTGGCCTTGCCCTTCCGCTCGGGCAAATATTCCGGACGCGTAAGCATTCCGCTTTGCTAGCAAGGATTGCTCGCTATAAGCCGACAAGAACCTTTGGGCCTTGAGCCGAGCGGAACGTAGAGTCGGTCGAACAATATCGGCGGCGAACTCGACGGTCTTCCGCTAGGACGTTTATAGACGCCGGCTGGTCTCTCGATATTTAACGTCGGAGCTCGACGGTCTTCCGCTCGAAAGTTTATAGACGCCGGCTCGTCTCTCGATATTTAACGTCGGAGCTCGACGGTCTTCCGCTCGGAAGTTTATAGACGCCGGCTCGTCTCTCGATCTTTAACGTCGGAGCTCGACGGTCTTCCGCTCGGAAGTTTATAGACGCCGGCGCGTCTCTGGGTATTTAACGTCGGAGCTCGACGGTCTTCCGCTCGGAAGTTTATAGACACCGGCTCGTCTCTCGATCTTTAACGTCGGAGCTCGACGGTCTTCCGCTCGGAAGTTTATAGACGCCGGCTCGTCTCTCGATATTTAACGTCGGAGCTCGACGGTCTTCCGCTCGGAAGTTTATAGACGCCGGCTCGTCTCTCGATTTTTAACGTCGGAGCTCGACGGCCTTCCGTTCGGA
Source organism: Zingiber officinale (assembly GCF_018446385.1). Classification (NCBI taxonomy): domain Eukaryota; kingdom Viridiplantae; phylum Streptophyta; class Magnoliopsida; order Zingiberales; family Zingiberaceae; genus Zingiber; species Zingiber officinale. The sequence goes on from NC_055994.1 coordinate 20,907,026, forward strand.
AGGTTTATAGATGCCAGCTCGTCTCTCGATTTTTGTCGGAGCTCGACGGTCTTCCGCTCGGAAGTTTATAGACGCCGGCTCGTCTCTCGATATTTAACGTCGGAGCTCGACGGTCTTCCGCTCGGAAGTTTATAGACGCCGGCTCGTCTCTCGATCTTTAACGTCGGAGCTCGACGGTCTTCCGCTCGGACGTTTATAGACGCCGGCTCGTCTCTCGATATTTAACGTCGGAGCTCGACGGTCTTCCGCTCGGACGTTTATAGACGCCGGCTCGTCTCTCGATATTTAACGTCGGAGCTCGACGGTCTTCCGCTCGGACGTTTATAGACGCCGGCTCGTCTCTCGATATTTAACGTCGGAGCTCGACGGTCTTCCGCTCGGACGTTTATAGACGCCGGCTCGTCTCTCGATATTTAACGTCGGAGCTCGGCGGTCTTCCGCTCGGAAGTTTATTGACGCCGCCTCGATATTTAACGCTGGATTTCGCCTGTCTTCCGCTCGGACGTTTATAGACACCGGCTCGTCTCTCGATATTTAACGTCGAAGCTCGACGGTCTTCCGCTCGGACGTTTATAGACGCCGGCTCGTCTCTCGATATTTAACGTCGGAGCTCGACGGTCTTCCGCTCGGACGTTTATAGACGCCGGCTCGTCTCTCGATATTTAACGTCGGAGCTCGACGGTCTTCCAGGTTAATTTTGACGCTGCCGATCGGCGAATCCATTGGCCATCCTTTGCATTAATTTTGCTTCCTGCATTACAAGGATATGGGCGACTAACATATACAAGAATGATTTACATTCGTGCACCTTTCACCCCGCTCGATAAGGCTGGAGATGATTCGCACTCCACGGTCGATCCAACTGCCGCCCGTCTTCATCCTCCAAATAATATGCTCCCGATCGGAGCTTCTCAATAACCTTGAAGGGACCCGCCCAGGGAGCTTCTAACTTGCCGACATCGCCGACCGGCTTGACTTTCTTCCAGACAAGATCGCCGACCTGGAATGATCTGGGGATTACACGGCGGTTGTAATTTTGCTTCATCCGCTGCCGGTACGCCATCAGCCGAACGGACGCCTTGGCTCGCTCCTCGTCGACCAAATCCAGCTCCATGTTCCTCCGTTCGGCGTTGCCATCATCATAACTCTGAATCCGGACGGACTCGACGCCGACTTCGACCGGAATAACTGCCTCGCCACCATACACCAAATGGAATGGTGTGACGCCCGTCCCTTCCTTCGGAGTCGTCCGGATGGCCCACAAGACGCCCGGCACTTCATCAGGCCAACTTCCTCCCAAATGGTCGAGCCGAGCGCGCAGAATACGAAGAATTTCCCGATTGGCTACTTCGGCTTGACCGTTGCTTTGGGGATAAGCCACGGACGTGAAGTGTTGCTCGATGCCGTAGCTCTTGCACCAATCCTCCAGCACCTTCCCTGTGAATTGCCGTCCGTTGTCGGAAATCAGTCGGCGAGGGATGCCGAACCGACAAATGATGTGTTGCCATATGAACTTTTTGACCATTTGTTCGGTGATCCTGGCTAGCGGCTCGGCCTCCACCCACTTGGAAAAATAATCTACCGCCACTAGTAGAAATTTCCGCTGTCCGGTCGCCATAGGAAATGGACCAACAATATCCATTCCCCACTGGTCGAACGGACACGAGACTATAGATGCCTTCATTTCCTCTGCCGGTCGGTGGTTGAAGTTATGGTACTTCTGGCATGAAAGGCACGTCGACACGGTCCGAGTGGCGTCTGCTTGTAAAGTCGGCCAAAAGTACCCGGCCAGGAGGATCTTCTTGGCCAACGATCGTCCGCCCGGATGCCCTCCGCACGATCCTTGATGTACTTCTTGGAGGATGTAAGCCGAGTCCTCCGAGCTCACGTATTTCAACAACGGGCGTGAGAAGGCCTTTTTGTAAAGCTGATCGCCGATGAGTGTGAACCGACCGACTCTTCTCCTTAACAACTGAGCTTCATACTCATTGGATGGTGTGGCGCCCGAGCGGAGGAACTCTATGATGGGTGTTCTCCAGTCGCTCGGAATCGTGAGGCCTGCCATCCGGTCGACATGCGCCACCAACAATACTTTTTCAATTGGCTGCTGAATGGCGATCGGCGTTATTGAGCTCGCGAGCTTGGCTAACTCATCGGCCGCTTGATTTTCTGCTCTGGGTATCTTCTGGACAATAACTTCTCTAAAGTCATCTTTGAGCTTCTCGAAGGCTTCAGCGTAGAGCTTGAGCCGAGCACTATTGATTTCGAAGGTACCAGAGAGCTGCTGAGCGGCCAACTGCGAATCCGAGTGAAGCGTTACCCGACCGGCTCCCACATGCCGAGCTGCCTGCAAGCCGGCTATGAGGGTCTCATACTCTGCTTCATTGTTGGTAGCTTTATAATCCAGCCGGACGGATAATGCATCTTCTCTTCTTGAGGGGAGAGTAACAATATTCCAATCCCGCTTCCGAGCCGAGTGGACGACCCATCCACATATATTCTCCACATAGCTTCCGGCTCCGACCTTTGCACCTCAGTCACAAAATCGGCCAAGGATTGCGCTTTGATCGCCGAGCGGGGCTGGTATTGGATATCAAATTCACTCAACTCCGTCGTCCATTTGATGAGCCGTCCGGATGCCTCTGGATTTAGTAGGACACGTCCGAGCGGGCTATTGGTCTTGACAATGATCGTATGCGCCAGGAAGTATGGACGAAGGCGCCGAGCGGCAAGGACCAGCGCGAAAGCCAGCTTCTCGAGCCCAGTGTAGCGAGATTCAGCATCTTTTAAAATGTGGCTAAGGAAATACACAGGCTCTTCTCCGCTCGACCTCACTAAAGCTGAGCCGATTGCATGCTCGGTTGAAGACAAGTACATATGAAGTGGCTCACCCGCAGTCGGCTTGGCTAATACCGGGAGAGAGTTCAAATATGCCTTCAAATCTTCGAACGCCCGGTCGCATTCTTTGTCCCAGTGAAATTTTGTAGCTTTGCGTAAGATCTTGAAAAAAGGAAGGCTCCGGTCAGCGGTTTTGGAGATGAACCTGGATAGAGCGGTTATCTGACCGGTCAAACGCTGCACTTCCCTTGTATTTCTTGGAGGCGACATATCTTGTAGAGCTTTCACCTTGCTGGGATTTGCTTCGATTCCCCGCTCGGTCACTATGTAACCCAGAAAGCGCCCTCCTTTTGCTCCGAACAGGCACTTCTGGGGATTTAGCTTGACTCCATATTTGCGCAGCGTTCGGAAGGTTTCCTCCATGTCTTTGAAGAGATCGGCCGCTCGGATGGACTTAATGAGAATGTCGTCCACATAAACTTCTAGATTCCGTCCGATCTGCTCTCTGAACACTTTATTCATCAAGCGCTGATATGTGACCCCCGCATTCTTCAATCCGAACGACATTACATTATAGCAATAAGTGCCGTCGGCCGTCACGAAGCTGACCTTTTCTTGATCTTCACGGGCGAGCGGCACTTGGTGATAGCCCTGGTAGGCGTCGAGCATACAGATTAATTCACAGCCGGCCGTAGAGTCTACCAGCTGATCTATCCGGGGCAGAGGATAAAAATCTTTCGGGCATGCTTTATTGAGATCCCGAAAATCTATGCATACTCTCCACTTGTTGCCCGGCTTGGAGACTAATACTACGTTAGCCAACCAGCTCGGGAACTGCACCTCGCGTATATGGCCGGCCTCCAGAAGTTTTTCCACCTCCGCTCGGATGATTGAATTCTGCTCGGCGCTGAAGTCCCTTTTTCTTTGCTTTACTGGCCGTGCGTCCGGCCGGACATGTAGCTCATGCTGCGCTATGCTCGGCAAAATTCCGGGCAGCTCATGTGTCGACCAGACGAAGACATCATGATTTCTTCGGAGGCATTGGAGCAGTTCTTCTTTCTGTTTCTCCTCCAGATCGGATGCTATAAAGGTAGTGGCCTCCGATCGGGTTGGGTGAATTTGCACTTCCTCTTTTTCTTCATAAATTAAAGAGGGTGGCTTTTCGGTGATGGCGTTTACCTCGATCCGGGGCACCTTCCGAGCGGAATTGGCCTCTGCTCGGACCATCTCGATGTAGCATTGCCGAGCTGCTAGTTGATCTCCCCGTACTTCTCCCACTTTGTCCTCCACGGGGAACTTGATCTTCTGGTGGAAGGTTGAGACGACCGCTCGGAATTCGCTGAGAGCCGGTCGTCCCAAAATAACGTTGTAGGACGAGGGAGAGTCGACCACCACGAAGTTTGTTGTTCTTGTCCTCCTGAGCGGCTCTTCTCCTAGCGAGGTAGCCAGCCGGATCTGTCCGACCGGCTGAACCTCGTTGCCCGTAAACCCGTAGAGCGGAGTTGTCATGAGCTGCAGCTCGGCTTGATCAATTTGCAGCTGATCGAACGCCTTCTTGAATATGATGTTGACTGAACTCCCTGTGTCAACAAATACGCGGTGAATAGTATAATTGGCTATTACCGCTTTGATGAGCAAGGCATCGTCGTGGGGTACTTCAACTCCTTCCAAGTCTCCAGACCCGAAACTAATTTCAGGTCCTTCCGCTCGTTCTCGGCTACAGCCGACCGAATGAATTTGGAGTTGTCGGACGCTCGCCTTCCTGGCTCGGTTGGAGTCTCCTCCGGTCGGCCCGCCAGTAATAACGTTGATCTCGCCTCGGGAAGTATTGCTTCTATTTTCCTCCTCCCGAGCGGACGGTCTAGACCGCTCTCTAGACGCTAGGCGATTCTCCTGCCTTGGGGAACGATGCCGATCGGGAGTTTGTTGCTGTGGCCTACCAGCTCGCGTCCGATCGGCTTCATGAGTTCTCTGTCGCCTGTCGACTGAGGGAGACCGTCGTCCGACATTCCGGGGCACAGCCACGAAGGGAAGACTTCGACAATCCCTTGTGTTGTGTGTATCCGTCCGGTGGAAGGAGCAGAACATCGGGGTCCATCTCTTCTTTGACTTGGGCCGGGCGGCAGCTACCTCTTGCACATGGGACCTGGCGTGGGGGGATCGGATTGCTTCGGCCCTTGGTCCTCTAGGCGGCTGATGAGCGGCGTGTTGTTTCCGCTCGGCCGGAGGAGCCCGCTCGGCTGGAGTTTCCTTTTTCCTAGCCGCTTGTGCTTCTTCCACGTTGATGTATTCGTTCGCCCGGTGTAGCATGTGATCATAGTCCCGAGGCGGCTTTCGGATGAGTGATCGGAAAAAATCCCCATCTACTAGGCCTTGTGTGAAGGCATTCATCATGGTTTCCGAGGTGGCCGTTGGAATGTCCATCGCTACTTGGTTGAACCGCTGGATGTAAGCTCGAAGCGATTCCCGGGTTTCCTGCTTGATGACGAACAGGCTCACGCTCGTTTTTTGATAGCGCCGACTGCTTGCAAAATGATGGAGGAAGGCCGTTCGGAAGTCCTTGAAGCTTGTGATGGATCCGTCCGGCAGCATCCGGAACCACCGTTGAGCCGATCCCGAGAGAGTGGTAAGAAAAACTCGACACTTTACTCCATCTATGTATTGATGGAGAGTGGCTGTGTTATCGAACTTACCCAGATGATCATCCGGGTCGGTTGTCCCATTGTACTCGCCGATCATCGGAGGCACGTAGTGCTTGGGCAGAGGGTCTTGCAGAATAGCATCCGAAAATTGGCGATTGATCCGCTCGGGAGATGAGTCCGCTCGGGGGGCTTTCCCTTTTCTGTTGTCTCGTCTAGGCATCTCATCCGAAGAAGATCCCCTATCTCTATGAGCTGGTACGGCTTCAGGGGTGCGGAATAGGGCTCGATGAAATGCGACGGTGGCCGGTGGTGCTTCCGCTCGGCCTCCAGACGTTGACGTTGCTTGCTGCTCGGGTCGCTCGGCTGTGGCTTTCTGTTTTTGCTCCGCAAGCTTGGCGGCTCTTATCTCGATCAGGGCGTTGAGTTCCTCGTTCGAAAGCGTCACCATGTGTTGTCGTCCAGCTTCATCCATTGTTTCCACTCGGATACAGGAACGTTCCCACAGACGGCGCCAATTTGATCCTGTCCGAATGCCGAATCAACGGACGCTGGGCACGTGGCGCTTCCGGCTGCTGGCGTGGATCTTCGACTGGCGGCACAAAGCTCCGGCGAACCTGCACAGAAGTCGGGCCGGGAAGGGATTCCCGGCGGCGACCCTCCGACGCTCAAGTCAGGCGAAGCTCAAGAAAGAAACAGTGGCTTTAAAACTCGTAGACCGCGTACCTCCGACGAAGAATGAAGGCCTTTATATAGGGCAGTGAAGAAGTGAGCGTACACCTACCGAGGTGTACACGTGTCCCTAGCCCATACTCCAGTAAGGACTTGTCAGTGAGCTTCCCTAACCCATACTGCTACAGTCTTAGCATGTCCTCGATGGGACAGCGGAATCCCCTGTCACAAGATTTGGAGCATGGCCCACACATGAAACATACCTGCTGTCAGAAAAAGACGTTCCTTGTCCTTTTCCCCTTTGCTCCAAATCTTGCTTCCGGGCGGACATCTCCCTCAACATCCGGCCGGACATATGCGAAGGTTTACTTGGGGAGATCCTCCATCATGTGCTTTATGGGGACTGTTAGCAGTGTTACCTTATGGCTTTGGCCGAGCGTGAGGTCCGCTCGGCCCACGACCTTTTTCCCTGAGCGCCGGAACCCTGATTTCGACGGCGCAACCATCAGCCGTATATCGTCCGGTCGGCAGGCCGATCGGACCCATCCCTCCGGGCGTTCGATTCCACTGGCCGGCCGAACGTCTGGTCGGACCCTGCCCTCTCCGGCCGTCCGGTCGGACCCGGCCCTATCCGGGAGTCCGGTCGGACCCGACCCTCTCCGGATGGACGTCTGCCACTGTGACTTCCACGTGGCGTTGACTTCACAGGGCGGGGCCCCCCTGCTCTTACTACCGGATCAATATGCATGTTTGTCATAGTTTTACATAGTCTAACTAGAACATTTATTGGTCGTCTAAGTACATGTTTGTACCATTTTAATTAACGTGTCTCTCGGAGTTTTCTCTCAATAGATGCAACTTCTAAACTTGGTGCCAATTAAAAAAATATTGTTCATGAACATTAACGAACTAAACATGTATATGCTCAAATTTATTTGCCTAATTTAACGAATTGTTCAAACTTATTTATTTAATTAATTTTATATATATTGATAATATAAATAAGTTCTTATCAAACCAAAAATGAAATTGGTTCATAAAAGTTCTATTCATTTACGACTCTAATTATAAGGTTTTATTATTTTTAAAATATGAATATTTTTGTGATAAAAATGAATTGTTAATGTGAAAATTTATATTTTTATAAAAATACAAAGAATATATTTATTAGAATAATGAATTTAATATACTTGTATGCCGTTTTTATCTTAATATTTTTAATTACTAAACAATCAAAATAATACTATTAATTAGTTAAAATATTGTTTTTATTTTTTATACTATTTTAGTAAATTATGAAAATTTAAATTTGTTGAGTAATATCTTGGAGTAAAGAAGGCTGATACATTTAATTAAGCAGTAAAATAGCTTGTGAAATATAATGTCATAACCAGGGAAAGGGAAAGAAAAGTTAAAAGTTAGAGTGTTTGATCTTTTTCCATATAAAGATTGTTGCGTTAGTGTAAATATTCTTCATGATTTATTATTTTACGTTGGACCATTTAGAAATGGACTATATCACTTTTTACCTCAAACGTTAGTGAGAAAACATAAAAATTATTTATTTTGTTATTATAGTTATTGGAAAATCTAAGAAAGATACATCCAAACAATCAATTTATTATTATTATTATTTCAATTTTCTCAGTATAAATATATTACGTTTATCATAATTTTTAATGTTGTCTAAAAAATAAAAAATGTGATAGATGCAAGCTATCAACATAGATTACAGAATAAGAATTCAATTAGCAAAATATCAACGTGGTGCATGCATCAGATGCCCATTTAACTCTGACAAAAGCAAAGATATTTGCAAATCCATTTCTCTTTAGAGTAACTCCAATGGGATATTTTTTTAAAAATCCATCCTTTCAAATATCTTTTATTGTGAGAGATATTTAAAGGGTGATTGAAAATTACTGGGCACCTCTTGTGAGATCCATCAAAATGGTGGGCTGCCACTGTTTTTGATTTTTTTTTAATTTAATTAAATCTGGTGTGACCCACCAAAATGGTTGGCTGCCATTGCTTTTAATTTTTTTTAATTTTTTTAATTTAATTAAATTGAGAAAATTAAAAAAATGGAAAACAAATCAAACATTCGAAAAAATAAACGTTAGAAAGAAACGTTCATTTTTTCGAACGTTGGGTAATGTTCAATTTCTCCCTATATATACATCATTTCTTTCATTTATTTTCATCATTTCCATATCCATTGCTTACCAAAAATTTAGAGAGAAATGAATAAAAATTCTGATCATTATTTTAGGGATTTGTTCAACTCTCCAAATATCGACGAAAATTCTAGTGAAGAAAGTTCTCGAGTCCGTCCTAATTTCTTCAATACTCAATTTCCATTTCCCACTCAACATCCATCAAATTTTCAACCTTTTCCATACCTACCACTATATTACCATAATTTCCAAAATTATCCAAATTCTTTGAGTGACGACCCTCGAGCTCCGTTTTATACATATCCTCTAGAATATTGGCAGAGTAGTCAGTATTTCATGTAAGCCCCATCTCATGGAATTAATCCGCTTCAATCACAAGAGATTCAATCAAATGAATCGAAAAGAGCTAGTGTTTGATGCAACTGACAGTGATAAAGGTACACCTTATGCAGTCCCCGATTCACAATTTCCTCCATTCTCATCTGGAATAGGGTCCGACGATATTATTCTCAATCAAGATGATAAGCTCCTTGCAGTGGCCTACACAATTATGAGTGAAGATTCAGTAGTTGGTAATGCCGATAAGAGTGAGTCATTTTGGAAACGAGTTGTGGCATACTTCAATACCAATCGAGCTAAGGGAGCTAAAAAGAGAACTGTGGAGAAAGCAAAATCATATTGGGTTTCGTTGAAAAAGATCATAAATAGATACAATGGAATCTATAATAAATGATATAATGATCAACCAAGCGGATGGAGTGACGAGGATTTGATGGTGCGAGCTCATGAAGAATACAAGAGTACTTTTAAAACTGCTTTCCAATATGAGTATGTGCAGAGAATCGTGAAAGATAGTCCGATGTATGCTCCTCAAAATATTTATATTTGTATGAACTTAAATTTATATATCTTCTATTATATTTTTCTTAAAATTAAATGTAAGTTAATTAAATAGTCATGAGTCCCATAAATATTTGATTGGTGAGATATTTGATTGTGGAATTGACGATATTTGAGAGTGAATATTTGATGGGTGATGCCCATAAATATTTGATTGGTGGGATATTTCATTATGAAAGTTAAGATATTTGAATAGTAGGATATTTGAAAAATGATGTGAAAGTGAAGGCCACAAATACTTAGAGAAATATCCCTAGCCATTGTGGATGCTCTTATCCCAACTGATCCGACGGATAGAACAGGGGATCCCCATTTTGAGGGGTCAACTCCACGTGGAAGTCAAAAGGCCAGGTGGTCGATCGGAGAAGGACGGACCGAGCGGCCGACCGGAGAAGGATGGGTCGACCTCCCGGCCGGCCGACCGATGAATAACCGAGGGCAAAAGGCGCCCTGACAGGAGTCGGAGTTCCGGCGCTCGACTGAACAGTAACGATGGGCCGAGCGGAAGTCTTGGCCGAAGACACAAGGTAACATACTGCTAGCAGTCCCTACATGACACCTTACCGAAGATTTCCTCAGCATACCGATGCAAACGGAAGGCCGGACGGGATGTGAGTGCTGTCCGGCCGGGCGTAAAATGAGGGCCGGCCGGACGGGACACCCCGTCCAGCTAACTGGACGGACGCCCTGGCATGGGGTAGGGAGAGAAGGACGAGGAACATCTTATGACAGCCGTCTAGTCCTATGACTAGGCCATACTCTTAGTCTGGTGATGAGGTGTTCTGCTGTCCCATCGAAGACGTGTCGAGACTGTAGCAGTATGGTGTCAGGTAAGCTTTCTGACAAACACATACCGAGGTATGGGCTAAGGACACGTGTTTGCCTCGGTAGGTGTGCGTGAGCTCTTTCACCGCTCTATATAAGGAGTCTTATACTTCGCCGGAGGTACGCGTTCTTTGATATTCGGAGCCACCTTTTGCTGTCCGCTTACCTGACTTGAGCGTCGGAGGGTCGCCGCCGGGAATCCCTTCCCGGCCCGACTTCTGTGCAGGTTCGCCGGAAGTTCGTACGACCCGTCGGAGATCTACATCAGCGACTCGGAGAGCGCCACGTGCCCAGCGTCCGTTGATTCATCTTTCGGACAGGATCACCAACTATATGTGATCCCACTTTTCCATCACTTTTTTAATATTCTATTATTTAAATATTTTAAATTTTATGATAAAATATCTTATCAATTAAATATTTATAGGTCACACTCTTAAATAAATAAGAATGATAATGAGTTAGGTTCAGATCGAATTCTATATCGTCCGTCCTCACACCCATCGAGTATAGGATATCGATAAGTATACTCATACCCATTAAAAGACTAGATATCTTATATAGTTATAATTTTTTTTCTTTCTATCCAATTATTATTATTCAACAAAAATATATTAAAATTAACATCCTCTATAAATTAGAAAAAATAGATTAAACATCTATATAGTCTCCTCCTAATATTAACAAAAATAGTAAGTTGATTTTGAAAAAAGAAAATATTTTTTAATATATGTATATATTATTTAATCGGGTATTCAGGTCGGATATCGAGTATTGATAGTCCCTTCATACCCTCCTCCATTCGGATCGGATATTGGATCCTAGGTTCGGGTGAAATTATCATTTTTACTCTCAAATATTCTCAACTTCATAATCAAATATCTCACCAATCAAATATTTATGAATTTCACGACCATTTTATTAACTTACATCTAATTTTACATTTAAATAAAATTAATATATATTTTTAATATATTTCATCTATCATTTATCCATAAATATTTTTTTACTTAATATTTATTTATATATTTAGACCATATTCAATATAATTATTTAATATTAATATTTTATTTAAATAGAATCATACACATTTTAAAAAATAACCTATGAGTTCAAATATTTCATAAATTTGAAATCGAATAATTAAATATTTTATAGATGATAAATTGATTATTTACCCATTGTGCCATATGTGTTTTTTTTCCAACCTTCGATTTTAATTTTCCAACGTTCAATTTTAATTAATTAATTAATTTTTTTAGTCCAAAAAAATATAAAAATATTAATTAAATTAAAAAAATAATAATCCACTTTTTAATAGATTTTTAATTATCTAAGAAATATCCCTTCAATAAAAAAATATTTGAAAGATATCCTTTTCAAATATCTCTAAGGAGAGAAACTGTTAGGTATCTGTCTTTCGGACAGATCAATTCTAGAAGAGGATCAATTTACTTGTATAAAATTTTTTTACCAAGCATAAATACTAGTTGAGAGATTATATTGGCGCTCCGGGACATCCATTTGTCATCTTTATTTGCACGCAAGGATGCATCGTTGAAAACTACTGGTCAAATCTCTCGTGGAACAAATTTAGGTGACGACTCGGAAGAAAAAAAAAAATTGAAAGGAACCATTTTTCTGATTTTTCTTATCGATAATATTCTCTTCATTTTATCTGCTCAGGTGCTGAATCAACTTCCTTCCTTGACTGAGCCACGGAGACAGAAATTTTTGTCATGGAATTTAGAAGATATATGAAAATTTGGATCGAATTCAGTCTGCAAAAAATGTGAGAAGACATTGATGAATTGGAGACTGTGCGAAAATGTTTGTTTTTTTGTCTTTTCTGTTCCTTCCCAAACCACAAATGGCAGCAGTGATGAGATGACTTGACTTCTTGTTAGTCTTCCTTCCCCTCTTCTTCTTCTTCTTCTTCTTCTTCTTCCTCGGACGCTCCTTCCATTCCAAACCCTGAATCAAAAGCCCTGAATGATATCCTCCCTCCATTTTTGCAGTCTGCGCGTTCTTTCTTCATTGAGAAAGAGCTCTGAAGCCTAGAAAACTTTTGCAGAACTAAAAAGGAGCGACCTTTTTGAGTTTAACTGCCTAAAAGGCCGATTTTTCCCATGGATCAATCCTCCGGCCAACCTCCTCACGGCTCCTCCAAGCCCTCCTCGGTTCTGCCTCGTAAGACCCCGAATGTGAAGGCGCACTACCGCATCGGCAAGAAGCTGGGGCAGGGCCAGTTCGGCACCACGTACCTCTGCGTCGACGCGGCCACCGGCAGGGAGTACGCGTGCAAGTCGATCCCCAAGCGCAAGCTGCTGTGCCGCGAGGACTACGAGGACGTGTGGCGCGAGATCCAGATCATGCACCACCTGTCGGAGCACCCCAATGTGGTGCGGATAAAAGGGACCTACGAGGATCCCGTGTTCGTGCACCTGGTGATGGAGCTGTGCGCCGGCGGGGAGCTCTTTGACAGGATCATTCAGAGGGGGCATTACAGCGAGAGGAAGGCGGCGCAGCTGATCAAGACCATTGCGGGAGTGGTGGAGGCGTGCCACTCGCTGGGGGTGATGCACCGAGATCTGAAACCGGAAAACTTCCTGTTTGCTAGCACCGACGAGGATGCTGCTCTCAAGGCCACGGATTTCGGCCTCTCCGTGTTCTACAAACCAGGTTCATCTGTTCTTTCTTCATCAATCAATATTTATTCTAACATTTCAAATCAGCAAATGTTATTTTACCATCTTTGTAACTTCAATGCAGAATAATCACATTATTGCTAATCTCTTCTTTTTTTTCTACTGCATATATTCCTGAAGAACATTGGTCCTTTTGAATTACCAGCAAGTAAATTTGATAACATTCAGTTTCCTCAGTATGGAGCATTAAGTGGAACCTAAGGACTGTAATACTGCCAGCTGATTGTGAGGGTTGTCCTGTTTCTTCGAGCATTGTAAGAATGGATAATGATCTTTGATGAACCCACCTACATTAAAATCCTGATGGAATGCTTCACTTTGATTTTGTTGCAATTTGTTATTTTATCAAGAAAGTTTGTACTAAATAAAGAACTGCTGAATGTTTGCATTAGGACGATCATTACTTCTCAAATCATTTTAAGTCTACACCAACCATGCTTAGTAGAATTGTTGAGTTTAGATCCTTAGTTGGAGACCTTGGCCATTTTACTACACGCTAACATTGCCCTTCAGGATTCTCCTGTAGATTGTTGAAAGCCTTGTTACATGTGTTATTAGGCATTACTAGAAAAGCATTAGAATAACCAAAAGGTAAGTCTTTCTAAAACCATATAGTGTGCTCTAGAACACTACACTATGGTTGTTTACTTCCTCGAGTGCTCATCTTTTTCAGCATTTGTGTAGGCGATACCTTTTCTGATGTGGTCGGGAGTCCATATTATGTTGCGCCTGAGGTATTGCGCAAGTACTATGGTCCGGAAGCTGATGTATGGAGTGCTGGTGTCATTTTGTATATTTTGCTAAGTGGAGTACCGCCTTTTTGGGCAGGTAAACTGTTAAAATCTCAAGTTTGATACAGCATTTTGGATTGCTAGTCTGTTGTCTATCCTTTTGTGAGGTGCCGAGTTATGTTTAGTTTCTGTTTGCCATCAGAAACTGAAGCAGGGATTTTTAAGGAGATACTACAAGGTCACATAGACTTTGAATCAGAACCATGGCCTTGTATTTCTGATAGTGCTAAAGATTTGATTCGTAATATGCTGAATAAGAATCCAAAGAAGAGATTCACCGCTCATCAAGTTCTTTGTGAGTATTCATATCAACAAATGATATTATTTGATTGGTAAAATACACAGTTCGAAATGCTAATTAATGATCCTCCAAAAGAAATGTGCCAAACAACTTTGAATTATCTTTGACATGAACTTATTTATGCTAGGTCACCCATGGATTGTTGTTGACAAAGTCGCACCTGATCGGCCCCTGGATTCTGCTGTCTTATCTCGCCTGAAGCAGTTCTCAGCGATGAACAAACTTAAGAAGATGGCCTTGAAGGCAATACCTTCCCCCAACTAATACTCTAAACTAGTAACTCTAAATACCATTCTTCAGAAGTTTTAAACTTTACTATTAGTTCTACAATTGTTTTTAGCAATCCAGTTCGTATGAGAGAATTGACTCTTTAAATCCTAGGTTTGAACTTCTAATCCAAACTTGTCAAGCCTAAGCTAACAGTACTAGTTTTTTAAAAAATGTAAAGAACATAACTCATAGTTGCCTTATAATTCCCTTGTTCAACTCACAATCTCTAATTCACAACTAAAATGAGGCATCACAATTTCTCCTACTTAAGGTTTGGCAACCTAGTAAGACCAAAATCATTAGTTGATCAGCCTGAGAACCACAATGGCAGTTCATCATTACAAGCAGTCGCATTTATATACTTGTATTACCTCACCTAGCCTTAAGCTACTTTGTTTATGATAAATAGGATATAATCAACCTTTTTTTCTATTTGTTTATTTGTAGCTACTTGTTTGTGTCTCACAACTACAAGCCATAAAGAATAATGAACAATGTGGAGGATAGACATTTGTCCTTCACAAGTGTTATGTGGTTCAATTTGCTGGCTGTATTAGCATAGCAATAATGAAGTTCTAAGTAATCATGTGTTACGATATATTCATTTCCCTTTTGAAATGTTTATCTAGATGCAATGCATTTGCTTCCTTTGTATATTCATTTACCGAGGCCTAGACTCTTGTGGGGTCGTATTCAGTACGACCTATTTGAAGTCATGTTGAGCTGGCCACAACACAAAATAAAAAAGCTGAACAAGCCCATGTTGTCCTGGCTCAAACACAGCCTATTAACACCATTACCTGCCGATATATAAATCATATCGAGGAGACCAAATAAAGTGGTAGACAAGTCCGCGCTTGGATCATCTAGAAAGCTTCTAACATTCTATGACATGATCTTTCTTTGTTGGCGAATGCCTAGGAAGTAGGAATTACATTCAATCCAGGATTACTATCAGGTTTAGTACTCATACTATTGAGCATATAACTATTAAACATAGTGGATCTTGCACATGACCGTCATGTATTAAGAGTGCCAATAAATCCCTTTATTAGAAGGGCATTGTTACCATATGCAATCTGTGTTGGGATTGCAAGGTTGCAAACATAGTCCCACATTGAAAACACATGGGAAAGATCATGAGTTTATAAGAGAAAAGATATCTCCAGAGGCCTTCTGGGCAGAGCCCAAGAGCAAAACCATGAGGGCTTACACCCAAAGTGGACAATATCATACCATTGTGGAGATATCTAAATTCTTTTCGATCCTACAATCTGGACATCATGGATACTGTGGGGAAAAGTGTTTCAATGAGAAGGTGAAACAACTCAAATAAGTGAATGACTCGGTGTAACCAGATCTGTCATCCAGTCCTACCTATTAAATTCCATCTTCATCTTTCCTTGCTTTTCCTTGATGTCACTCTTGACTGTGAAAAACAGTTAAGATGAAATTGTAATGGGAGATCTAGAATGCATTCTGAAACAAAAATGTCTACCAACACATAGATGTGTTTATTATGTACAAAATTTCAATGGTAGTATCAATGATAAGTAAAAGGGTAGCTTGGTGCACGAAGCTCTCGCCAATAAGGGGTCTCGGGAAAGGGTCTATTGTACGTAGTCTTATCTTATTTTGCTTGTTGTTTTTGAGATTCGAACACGTGACCTCTAGGTCACACAGAAATAACTTTACAGTTACGCCAAGCTCCCCTTCTAGCATCACCGATGAGTAAATTTTTGAAATCATAACTTATTTTTAATAAAGGAAGCTAAAAATATGTCACGCGTCACTTCAAGTCAAAAGTGCACCACAAGTAACTATAATGAGAATCATGTCAATAATTCGTCAGCATAGTAGTTTATGTTTGAAGATTTTTGGAGGAGATATTACAACCAACAAATAAACAAAGAGGAAGGTTGAAAAGTCACACATTATCATATGGTTTTCAGTACAAGTGCTTATCGTTTATGTTTCAAATTTGTCTCAACTATTTTCATATCAAAAAGCCATCTACCTTGTTAGTAATGAAAAATATCATCTTTAATGCCCATAGGTTATCGCTGAAAGCTTATCAGAAGAAGAGATTGGCGGTCTGAAAGAATTGTTCAATATGATCGATACAGATAATAGCGGGACAATCACATTTGATGAACTAAAAGATGGTTTAAGAAGAGTGGGTTCTGAACTAATGGAATCAGAGATCCAAGCACTTATGAATGCGGTATGCAAAACAATGAAGAAGGTTTGTTTGATCTTTGTGAAACTTGACATTGGATTGCTTGAACCGGTCGCAGGCAGACATTGATAACAGCGGCACCATAGATTATGGTGAATTTCTTGCTGCAACATTGCACGTGAACAAGCTGGAGAGGGATGAAAACCTAGTGTCAGCATTCTCCTTCTTCGATAAAGACGGAAGTGGCTACATCAGTGTGGATGAGCTTTCACAAGCTTGTAGAGAATTTGGTCTCGATGATGTTCATCTAGATGACATGATCAAAGAAATTGATCAAAACAATGTTTGTGCTGGTCTAGTGATGATTAATTTTCTTGATATGATACAAATATCTTTTCCATTACATTCATGTTCATTACATGTGTTCGATCTCTAACAACTGTTTCGCTGATTGTTTGCAGGATGGACAAATAGATTATAGTGAGTTTGCCGCTATGATGAGAAAAGGAAACGGAGAAATTGGAAGAAGAACAATGAGAAATAGTCTGAGGATTAACTTGGGTGATGCTTTCAAGATTTCAGAGCAGTAGCAAATGTCGAAGAGTGGTTTTTGGGGAGGTAGAGTTTCTTCAGAAACTTGTATGATCAATTAGTGCCATGAATGTTGAGGACATGTCTTGGTTAATGCCGACTATTTACCACTAAGTTACATGAATACTGCCATTTGAGACATTAAGCATGTTATTAGATTAGAGACACTAAGTATATGGGATTGGGATTGCTCTAACACCATTTATTAGCTTTTTTTTTCTCAAATTATATACTTATAGATTTAAATTAAGTATCATGTGTCATGATACTTATCTATGTTAAGTGCAAACCGTATCATGTGTCATGATACGATTTAAATTTAAATTTGATTTAAATTTGCTCTATCCTTTTGTTGCTTGTCCATGTTAAGTGTAAACCATATCATGTGTCATGAGGATGTCTTTAAATGCTACTCATCTTTTAGCAACCTTCCTATCACACAAATCCGCCTATTACGAGTCACCCTTAAAACTCTACTAGATAGTTAGCAATAGTATCTCTATCAAAGTTTCTCTATCAATGGTTGCACTACAGCTAAACATGAATTAGTACCTTTACATCCTCCTCCTCTAAGAGAACTTCAAGTTCAATTTAGAAATGAACTTTGATAATAATAATAACCTATAGGTGCCATGTACTATGTCTATTCAAATTATACAGGTGAAAAGTTCAAAGGAAGAATCCATTGCGAAAATACATCAGTGACTTGTATGTAATAAACATAACATGCAAGACTAAAAATAATATCAGGATTAAGAAAAGAAAGATAACAGATGTATTTCTTTGTATATGCTAAGTTTTCCGATTACCCTGGTTTTTATTTACTTATCGACCTAGTGTTCTTCCTCTTTTCTATTTCGAGCGGAACTTTCTTGCTCATCATTTCCTTTTTGAGCAGAACGCTCATGTTCTTTTCCTTTTTGAGTAGAATGTTGTTTCTCTTCTTTGTTTTTTGACTTATCTTGTTCGCCTTCCTGCTCCTCCGGCTCATCATTTTCCCAGTTGATTTCATCATCACTTTGTGAGACTGGTGGGGGGATCCTTGCCTCCTTCACAATCTGCATGATCTCTATGACACTCTGGAGGCAACCAGTGGAACTGGTGGGCACATTGCTATCACACAAGTATCCATAGTTTGCTTGTGCGGCTTCCGTAAGCTCCCTAGGCAAGTTTTTTAAGTACCAAATATGGTTCTTTATTTCCTGCATTGTGATCCTCTGCACAAATACACATGAAAAATATAAAAAAGAGTGATGTTGGATATTGTTTTCTCATTCCTTTTTGCCGATTTAATTTTTTGCTCATGTCCTATATCATACAACTTGCAATTTCACTCTAATTATGGCATGTTTAGTTATCCATCTTTAACAGAATTGTGGTGCATGATCCTATTAACAGCCATGTTTTTTTTAGGGTACTAACCTATCACTTTATACCAATAAAATTCAACTATAAGTTTTCAAAGATTACCCTAGCAGGGTTGGCAACAAAGATCTGTGAGAGAAGGTGCTTGCAATCTGGGGAAATATGAACATGTGGTGGTATCTTGTATCGAACAGCTCTTATTCTCTGCAATGAAAATAATAGTTGGAAATTCAAAAGGATAGAACATCAATTTCGTAATTTAGGAAGCCAGAGATATCAAAACAAATAAAACAAGCATAATCACAACGAGAAGAAATGAGGCAACAGAAACAAAGAAGTCTAAAATTTTCACCTCGATGGTCTTCCTGAAGTTCTTTGTATCATTTGGATCTTCAAAGGGGTAAGCTCCCACCAACATTACATATAGTGTAACCCCACAAGACCAAACATCAGCCATCTATACTGACAATTACTCAGTCTTAGAACAAGTTGAAGATTTTTTTTTTTTTTAAAAAAAACAAGAACATAAGGCATAAAAAACTCCAATGGAAAACAGAAAGACGTTTATTTATAATGGAGGTTAGTAGTTAAATACTAGGAGTTTGCAGGTATTTCTAGAAATATTAAATCACAACACATCAAAAATTCAAATCGCTTTATGTTAAGCACTTACAGGGCATCAAAAAATATATTGCAAAATAAAGCAAACACTTAATATGTCCAATGAAATTCATAGAAGTACCAGTTCTATCAGGCTAAGAAATCTAGCCCGCACTACTGGTATCAGATTCTAACTCAACATCATTATCAAGCTCAGCCATTCTTCTTCCAACTATTTGAAGAATTTCTGCATTGAGCTCTCTATGCATGTCATAAAAGTCAATTCTATTACATAAAATCAGGCATGGTTAAACAACAATACCTCTATTGTGATCGGCATGGCATTATCCTCAAAGTATAATTAATCTGATCTATTAATAAAACAATCAACCCAATACCTCTAAAATGAAAGTCGAAAGAAAGTAATCATGTGCTCTTGTTATTATAAAAGGAAGTTTCTGTTTGTACCTTTCCATCATATTCTTTCCAAGCCAGAATCTCTGGTGCAATGTATGCTGGGGTTCCCACTGCTGATTTGGGTTGCGAGTGAAGCAACGTGGACTGCATTATGAATTTTATACATTCATTCTCACTGCACTAAACGTTAATCTAACTGAGATTATATGAGAAAAATGGCATCGAGAATACGCTCACCTTAGAGTAACCAAAGTCACATATTTTGAGTTTAGGTGACGGGCTACCATCAAGCAAAGTGTTCTCGAGCTTCAGATCTCGATGACAAACTTGCTGTAAACATCAGAATCATCATTCAGACAAAATTCTCAATTCATCTTAGTTATGTTGTTTCCAAAGAAATTTACCAGTTGATGGCAGTAGCTGACACCGCATATAAGCTGCTGAAAGAAGTACCTCGCCTAAAGATTACAATAATTTTTTTAGAGTAATCCTTTATTCGAGAAAGAACTTTTGCACCACCATGGGAAAGAAAAATAAGAATTTAATTGGAAGATAAATGTGATATAGAAACCTCATCCTCGCTGAACCTTCCCGTGCTGCAGATCCGCTCAAAGAGCTCTCCACCGGCGGCGTATTCCATCACGATCACCAAATGTGTAGGCGTAAGCATGACCTAATTCAGAAGAACAATGATGATGTTTTCAATAAAATCAAATACGTACGTAAATCACGAACCCTAATGAGACACCGTCAGAGCTTCAAGAACCAACCGACCTCCATGAATTGGATAATATTAGGATGACGAAGCGAACGATGATTAACAATCTCCCTCACAACCTTATCATCGATCTAAAATCAAGAAAGGGAATTAGAGAATTACGAATACGACCAATCACATTCCATACAAATCGAAATAGGGCTGAATACCGAACCGTTTCCCCTCTGGGTAGGTACTTGGCGGCGACGAGCTCCTTCGTCTCCTTGTTCTTCATCAACTTGGTGACTCCAAAGTTCCCATACCCAATGTCCTTTAGGAACTCGTATTTCTCCATCACGTCGCCACGAAACCCTCAACTTTCACCCAAGGTCGGTCTTGATACGATCAAAAACAGGAACTTTACGTCGTGACGAGATACGAAAGATCGATGGCGGAGGAGAAACTCAATTCAGTATTGTAATGCTCACCTCGAATCGTATTCTTGCGCGATCATACGCGGCGAAGATTCTAAGGTGAATCGCTGCGTCGCGCTCGCCTTCCGGTCGCTCGCCGCTTCTTCGGGATTGGGGATAAGAGGCAACGGAAACCGAGTCTCGATATAGCAGGCGGGGGTACGATACGAAGAGGTAGAACTCTTCATGACAGGTCGGAAATTACATATCTACCCATCTCATGAAATAATAATAATAATAATAATAGAGTTAATTATAAAAAATTGTTTCAAATTTATGTATTTTTTTTACTTTATTTTATAAGTTTCTTTATCTACATGAGTAAGCAGTTCAAATATTTTTCTCTTAGGCATTAATAATTTTTCTATGAAGTTAAATAAATATGATGCTTTATTTTTTTCACATTAAATAGTAGGATAATAGCTATTAATTTTAGTTGTGTTAGTAGACGATGCATTTATAATTCTACTAGACACTTTTTATTGTTTTTTGTAGTCCCACTATAATTTTACTATTATTATTTTATTTATTAATGGATTGAATTGGTCGTTGATGTTTTCATAATTGTAAATTGTGCAAAAATAAAAAAGGCTCCCAAGTTTTATAAATCATGGGTATCTTTTTTTTGAAAAAAAAAACAAAAGATGCCCCTTTAATAATTTTATTCTGAAAATATCCCTGAACCTATAGCAGCTGTTATCGGCTAAAGTTTGAGATTTAAGGTTTAATATCTACATTATATAGAACTTATCTAGTAGCTGTTACAACGTGTAAAAATTAATTAATAATTGTTATAATGTGTTTAAGATGAGTTTAGAGTTTCATATTTAAGATTAATAATATTATATTAAAATATTATTTACCAACTTGGTCAGAACTATTTAAAATTCATCAAAATTATTTTAAATTAATTAAAAATATTTTAAAAATAGTTGTAGAAATTATTATATAACTGCTACAACCCTACACTCACTATAAATACATTATAACAACTACTGGATAACTTCTATACAATGTAAATCCTAAATCTTAAACTCAACTTAAACACATTATACTGAGTAATTTCTACATGTTATAGCAGTTACTCGATAATTTCTGCATATTGTAACAACTATCAATAATTGCTACAATTTACAAAATGTGAGTCAAGAAGAATAAAATTATTAATGGAGAGCCCATTTGATTTTTTTTTTTTTTCTTTTTTAGCAAAAAGGAAGGACAGTGTCATGTTTCTCTTAATTTAAGATATCCTTTTGATTTTTACCCTCACAAATTTATCCATTTATGATGACTACATCAATATTAAGATGCATGAAGTAAAACTATAATAAAGTTAAGAAAAAAATCTGAAAAGGTGTCACATGTAAAAGATAATTGAAATGATGATTCTATATTAAATAGGAAGGCTCAAACTTTATCTCTACATAATTCAATAGGTCGAGTGTAGACAATCAAACATCACATTATGTACATCAATACAAATCTCAAACCATGTACAGATAAGAATATTAGATATCTACAAAATCTCCTTTAATGGCCTCAAAAGCACAAAGCACAGGCTGGTTTTGACAGTTTATTTCATTGCATCTTTCCCAAAAGATAGTGGCTCTTACTTGATCATGTAAAATGCATAGTTGTGCTAGCTGCTCTGATTCCTGCTTCATTTACTAGGCTCAGTAAAAGGCTTTCCTGGAAATCTTTCTTTTTGTTCAGCACTATTAGGGTTAGTTCGCCCCGGTCGGCCCGGTCGTCGCTCCTGATATAAACAATATAACAAGCTAAACTGAATTGCCAAAATGTAAATGAAACTTAAGCAAGCCAGTTATCAGACTAAAAATTCACATCAAGGTATGCAAAATCTTCAACTTGAAGCATGTGTAGGACATGCCCTATTGTTGGTCTCTGCTGAGAATCAGAATCCACACATCTCAATGCAACTAAAAGTGTTTTCTTCAATGCCCTTGGTGAAGGTTTCTCAGGCATCTTTGGATCCACAACTTCATCAGTTTTTCGACTACTCACCATGATCTTAATCCACTCTATGATATTAACCTGACAAAAAGGCAACCGACCAACTTGCATATCAGTTGATGCATTTCTAGGCAGATACAGAGACATACTGAACATCATAGCATATATGAACAAAAACTAACTTCGCTTGGAGGCCTGTTGTAATCGATTGGCCTACGACCACATATAATCTCCATAAGAAGAATCCCAAAGCTATAAACATCATTCTTCTCGTTTAACATACCAGTACTAGCATATTCAGGTGCCACATAGCTATCAAGAGGGCACAAATTGCAGTTCTTAATCAGATTTTGTTTGGCAAATGAGATCAATAGCCTAGAGAAATAGAAGTTAACTAACCCAAAAGTTCCCATCACACGGGTTGTGACATGGGTCCTTCCTGTGCCCAATAACTTTGCGAGTCCAAAATCAGAAAGTTTGGGAATCCATTGCTTATCGAGCAGAATGTTGCTTGATTTAATATCTCGATGAACTACTTTGGGTTCAAGTCCTTCATGTAAATACAGTATCCTATAGATTGCACACTCAACTTCATCAAGAGGCATCGTAAAACTAAGAAAAGAACTTCTAAAGGGTTACTGATAATGAACTTGAAGATTACCCTTTTGCCACTCCAAGCATGATGTCCATTCTGATTTCCCATGTAAGAGGGCTCCTTGATCCAACATCACCATGAAGCCACTTTTCAAGGTTCCCATTTTCGATATACTCGTAAACAAGGATCCTTGGTAGCGAAAGAAGCCAAAGTTTAGAAAACAAGATAACAGTAATTAAAGGAGGCAGCTATTACACTAATATTGAATACCTATGAACACCTTCTGCACAATATCCTAGCAATCTAACCAAGTTCTTGTGACGAACTCGACCAATTGCTTCAACCTCGACCATGAATTCCGTCTCAGCTTGACCCCTACAATACAATCGATCAGTCTAAGCATGTAATGGATTGAGCAGTTTTAGATTTGAAAGGATTTTAGTATTATCAAGTAGGGGAATCACTTGTTGTTCACCAAATTCTTCGCTGCAATCTGAGTACCATCCTGCATGACACCACGATAGACGATCCCGTAGCCGCCTTCTCCGATCACATTCTCGTAGGAGAATTGCCCCGTCGCCGCCATGATCTCCTGGAGAGTGAACCACTGGCCCCAGCCCAAGCGGGACACTCCCGGCGCAGCGTCCGGCGAGCCCGCTCCGTTTCGCTCCTTCGTGGGCGAAAAGTGGGGTTTCTGCGGATCGATTGGCGTCGGAGGCGAGGGATCAGGTTCGGAGGCGTGATCGGAATCGACGCGGACCTCTTGGATTTCTTTGGGCGCGGCAATGGGGACGGCAGCTGTCCGAGAAGATTCACCCTTCCGTAGGAGGACAAAGCAGAGGGAGAGGAGGAGGGCGGCAGCGACGGCGATGCAGACGCCGATGAGTGCCCAAAGGGGGAGGCCCAAGATGGGCGTGTGCCGGGACAGCTCAAAACCTGACATCTTCGAAGGCGGAGGAAGGAGAATAAATCGCAGCACCGACAAGCAGAGTAGCACAGGCTCGATTGCGCGGTGGAAGATGACGGTGGGGAGAGATTTTGCTCATCGAAAGATTGGATTTTGAGAGCAAGTGGCGGTGGTTGAAGTGGTGACATCCTGGGCCTGGAGTAGGTAAATTAACATGAGGAAGACGACGTTCTTTCCGGTACGGGAATGGGAGTGAGTGACTGAACAAAAATAAATTAAAATACATGAAAGGAGAATCACTTCACTTGTTAAAAATATCGTAAGTAGTTAAACAGCTTCACTTATTTGGTTGTTGCGTTTGGTTTAACTTAATTATCATGTATACTTTTAGTTATTAAATTATCAGAGAATTAGGAGAAATAAAATAGTTCAATCCTAGTCCTATTTATTTAGAAGTTTAGTGCATATAAGTTTAACATTTTAATATACTCTGAATGAACGCCAGAGGTGTGGCGGGTATTACATTCCGGATTGTGGGCACATGCTCTATTAACTGAAAAATCACTCATTATTTGAAATTTAATAATATAATCTAATTAAGTTTATCATTAATAATCTTCCATCCTTAACGTCATCAAACTCATTTTTATTTATTCAAAGTGTGGGTAAAAATTAAAGTGCATTCTAATATTAAAATATTTTTCTTTTTAACATTGAACCAATGATAATAGAAACAATAAAAGAATAAAAAAATTGAGTAGATATAAATATAAAAAAAAATAGTTACATGTAAGATTTTTTTTTTAATGTTAAGGAAAGGAAGTGTTATGAGGATCACCCGCCTGCGATTACAAAGAGAAGAAATACTTCTGATCTCCTGGCCAACACTCAGACACGGACAGCAACGCCGCCACCGTCGTCGGAGTTTTTTGTTTTTGTTTTTTTTGAGAATTAAACCGGAAAAGAAGACTGAATGAAAGAGAGAGGGGTGATGGGATTCATCCTCCAACCGACAGAGGAGAGCACCAGGAGCTCCATCCACCGTTAGGTACTCTGCTTCGGACAAATTTATTTGTTTTTAATTCGTTATAAACTCGAAAAGTCTGTCAATTCAGTATTTGTATCATAATTTAATTATATATATATATATATATATTTTTACAGCCTTTCTTATTGTAGCGAGTTATTTTGCAGCGAACATTTCAAATTTATCATCCGAGAATATACCTCACCGTGCTAACGGCCTCTACAATATCTTATATTTGGAGGAGATATTTCTTTAAATATCTCTCTCTCTTAAATATTCCTCACAAAAATATCTCCTTCTCTCAAATATCTTTTATTGTAAGAGATATTCGAGAGATGAATAAAAATTAACGGATATAACTTTATGCCCGATAATTTCATTCTAGGTGACATATAAATAGACCCCACAAGGGGTGATAATTATTTTTTAAAAATATTTTATTATATAATTTAAGATATTTGAGAGTAAGATATTTAATAAATGAGACCTATAAATATTTAATTGAAGTGATATTTGAGTGAGAGATTTGAGATATTTAATAAGTAAGATATTTAAGTGATGATATGAAAATGAAGATCATAAATATTTGAGAAAAATATTTAATGTTATTATGGATGTTCTAACAGATGATCACCTGTTTCCAGCTCACCATCACATATATCTGTCCTTTGTGTTAATTTCATCAATTTTTTTTTTAGATATCTGATCCTTCGCACCAATTAATTCTAAGAAAGAGGAATTCGATCTTACAAAAATTTTCAATCAAATAATTAAAAAAATAAAAGTGAACAAATCCTAAAAAAAATATCTTACAATTCACCGTAATTAATAAACTAATCAAATATAGTTAGAAGACTGCATAAAGGCTCCACATCTGTATCATATCAGTCACATTGTAGCATTCACCTTGAGCAGAATTGTCGGTAAGGTATGGGATGCATTTGAGTAAGTCAACAAGTTCAAAAAATAAAAACAAACAAAAAACATAGGCGACAGTGGGTTAGCTTGTTTCAAACCTCTTCTATTTTAAAACAAAATTAAAAAAAATATGCAAAAGATATTTTAATTGTATTAAGAAAGATTATGAGGTACTTTCTTTTGGAAAAAAATATGGCTGAACAACATTTTGACAGTTTCTCTGATATCAAACTCTTTAATAAAGTAGTTCATTAAGCTATTTAGTGAAACAGTCCAACAGACATTGAAAATTCATCAGAAACAATATTTTATGTACAAGCAATATCAAAATTAAGCAAGTCGATTTAAATATATTACTATGATTAGGTAACACGAAGAAAAATATATCATGACCTTGACGAGTGATCAATTTATCACACAGTTTGCAGATAGTTTCAATAAGAGATCTAAATTCCAATTCTTTCATTAGTAGAGGCCAAATCAAAAAATTTTACACTATCTGAATCAAGCATGGTTAAATCTACCACATGATCTATTTTCCAATAGCAAATCACAATAACAAAGTGCTGAAGTGCAAGAAACGGAAAATAATTCACTTTGTTATTTGTGAACTTATGCATGTTCCGGAACTCAGCGGCTTTCAAAATAAAAGTCTCAAATTAAGCTGAATTTACACATCATTTTTTAAAAATAAAAAGGTACAGTCCAATAACTTACAGGTCATAGCAAGATCATTCTTGATCCCTGCATCTGCACTGAAAGCTTCTATATTTCCCTCTTCCAGTAACTACAATATGATTCTCCAGTTCACTGTCTCCATACGCGCACTGTGCCATCAACAGATGATGTTAGCATACAGCATTCCTTTGGGTGAAAATTCACACTCGTCACCTGGAAGAAAAATTTTCCACTAAATCAGTCACTAGTTATTTCCTTCCTGCAAAATCCAGTGTCATGAACACCTAAGCAGACCAACCAATGCAACAGGTTAATCCAGAGGTCAATTTAGTTTCGGTTGAAATGATAAATTGAGTTGGATTTTAACTGTACTTAAGTAATAATTATGCCTACACAGAACTGGAAAATGGTATCTGTTGGATTCTCAAGATGTGAATTCTAAGACCTCCAAGCATATTCTACTAGAATGAGATCTACCTTCATTTCCTTACCGGACTGAAGATAAACCAGTGGGAAGCATGGTGCACATTCCAATATTTCTATGATACTCACTTCAGATCTCTCCGCTTTCTAGATGGAGAAATTTCATCGGAACTTACTAGTCACAACTCACAACTAAAGGGGACCATCATTATTTAATTAATTAAAGAAAGAAAAGGTATGTCAATGCAAAAAAGAATAAGTAGGCAGGACTTGGGATATGGCAGAGAGAAAGAAATAAGAATCCTTGAAACTTAAAAAATATGGTTAGATATACAGATAGAATAGAGCAGAATGTTTACCACAGAGCGATGTGCTTTGAAACTAGAAACGACAGAAGCATCCACTAGATCCCAGAAATATATTGTGCCGTCCTCAGATCCACCCGTAACATGTGCATCAGTGTTTGTTAGGCAGCAATCCATCTTGTAAGACTACAGAAGATATCATAACAAATTGTAGGATTTCCCAATAAGTAAAGCAAAGTCAGAATACTTCGGGGTACAGAAGAGAGAGCAACATCAGAAAAGGTCAACCAAACATGAAGATATAATCAAGAATACGTTTCCACACCTTGCAGGTGTGTCCCTTGTACTCTTGCAGAAGTTCTCCAGTGGTCCTACAAGTAGAGGGCATAAATTTGATTATTTTGACAAGAGGGGAAAAATACTAAAAAATAATTAACAATTTTCGTAAAAGTTTGATAAAACCTTGTATGGTCCAAAAGGATGTAAGAATTTAGGAGGGTGGAGGTCACCCCCAGCCCCTTCCCTCCTTGTAACGTGTCAAAAGTGCCAGTTTCAGTCATTAGAACATCAAAAGCAATTACCTATCAAGAAGGCGTATAGTCGAATCCAAACAATTTGCTAAGACACAGTTACTATCATTTGACAGAGAAATACAGTTGACAGCCGGCCCCAAACTGTCCACGATCTCCCTTTTATTCAAAATGGTTAAACATAAGATAGAGGAAATTCAATATGAAGCCATTTGTAAAGTAAGAGAGAATAAAAGAAAGGTACCTCCCAATTCGTATGTCAAATGTGCGGACAGTTCCATCTACACTTCCAGCAATAATTTCAGTCTTTGTTAAACAAACAGACATTACACTGTCTTGAAATGTATCAATGATCTGAGAAATAAAAACATAAGCTTTGATGCAAGGCTAACTGAAGAAAAGAGTTCTTTCTTATCAAGTAAGTAAATATGATGAACCTTAACTAAATTTGAAAGGATAGCAAGGATGCTAACCTGAATCGGCTCTGTACTATGTGATCTGCAATCCCATGCACGAACTGATTGGTCATAGCCAGCCGACACTACGACTGAGTCATATACATTAAACCTGACAGCATTCACCTGAAGGTTTGGATATCAAATTCGAGAGAATTATACCCAAGTCAATAGCAGGTTCTACCCACTCAAAAGACCCTAAGAGCTTCCTAATTCCTTCAAGGACACAGTAGATTCACTGAAAAAACGAGAATAATTCTGCATAACATAGTCGTCCATGTGCCCCAGCCACCGAAACCCTAACTACGAAATATGTCAGTCAAGGGCGTGAGGCAAATACAATTTCCTTCACTACATGAAACCCCATTGCCGATTTCTTCAGCGAGATACAATTTTTATTGCAACGAAGAAAAAAAATAAACAACCTAGAAGCACGGAGCCAGGATTCACCTCGCTGTCGTGGCCTCGGAACTTCCGGATGACGCGGCCGGTGGAAACATCCCAATAGAATATCTGGCGGTCGCCGCCGCAGGAACACAGCTTTGCGTTGTCCCTGCAGCAACATCATCGGCGCGGAACACTTTGTCGGTCATTCTCTCACAAAAAAAAAGAAGATTAAAGAAAGACTTTTGTTGATCGAGATGGGGATAATGAACAAACGAGGTGACATGGACGTCGCGGATCTCGCGGCCATGGGACTTGTAGGTCTTGATGTGGATGCCCTTATGGGGGTTCCAGAGGCGGAGGGTTCTGTCCTTGCCGCAACTGAGGCAGTAGTTTCCATCCCCGTTGAAGCGGACCGCCAGAACCGGCCCTTCGTGACCCTTCAGCACGCTTGCCTCCCGCCGGGGTAGCTCCGCGCCACTGCCTCCGACCTTCGCCATTGATTCAACTCAGCATTAGGGTTGTGAATGAACGGCAACTCGAAAATCTGATCGATTAATGAGTACAGACTATATTAAATAAACGGTAAATTATCTAACCGGTTGTGTAACCACCTTTTATTATAATTAAATATTGGGCACATGAATTTTTTCTCTAAATAAAATATACAACTATATGATATTGAATTTCTAACCGTTCGCTACGAATACTTTTCGATTTATCCTAATAATCAATAGGAAATTTTCGAGATCACTCCAAGTTCTATGTTATTTAATTCAATATTTTTTTAAAATACTCATGCTTCGTTCCCACGAGATGTCAATTGACCCCGTCATCTACCTTCATTTACATAACCTGGGGATAGGTTGTGAGGAGTGATTAGGGTGAGTATAATCACTTTTATTACTACAATTGAATACTTGGGTCCCCACGAGGTGTCACGTTGACTAGAAAGTGATAAATTTACTACAATTAAATAGTTGAATTACATAACCTGGGACGAATTATGAGAGGTGTCCGAAGTGAGCATAATCACTTTTTGTTACAATTAAATACCTGAATAACAGTCCTCACGGGGTACTCAGTTAGCTAGAGGGTGACAGATTTACTGCAATGGACATGAATCAATTTTCGACAGACACATGTCCTAGGAGAACAAAACTTTTTCCATCCCCTAACCACTTGACGGTCAACTGTAAGCTGATTCTATAATTTAGCTCCTTTAACATAACTTGAGGATGGACTAAACTAAGGACGGACTGTGAAGGGGCGCTTAGGGTGAGCGTAATTGTTGGGTTCTTCAGGTCGTGAAAACCGCTTTTCGCGTCGCGGAAACCCCAAATCACCCAAAGCTGTAGATCCGTGCAAAGAAAAACCGAACGAAAATACGAGTACGAGTTTCAAAGACTCTAGATCTACACTAGATGAGAGTTATACCTTCGAAGCGTGCCCTTTCGCGTTCCCGCTCGTCCAAGGAATTGCCGGGTCTCTAGAGTATCAAAATAGATACTCCTCTAGAAGTATCCACACGAACACGTAGGTGGAGAAAACACACAAAAGGTGTGCTAGCACCTTGTGTGGTCACGGCAAGAGGAGGAAAGGGAGAGAGCTCTCTTGAGGAGGAAGAAGAAGAAGTAATGCCTTGAATGAAAATCAAATTTCATTTACAACTTTTGTGTGGCCGGCCACTCCATGGAGTGTAACTCCCATTCCACATTAATCACAATTAATGTGAAGCCATTAAGAGGTGTTATGTAACTCCTATGATGTGACACATCATGAAGATGTGTACCATTACCATTGGTCCACATCTTGCCACCTCACAATGATGTGGCAAATGAGTAACCTCCACTCATTTAATGTGGCCAACCCACATTTAATGCAATGGAGGCTTGTAACCTCCATGAGGTGGCAAAACAAGATGATGTGGAACAACACTATTGGTCCACATCTTGCCACCTCACTCATGATGTGGCAAAGAGTCAAGTCAAACTTGACTCTTCCTCTTCCTCTCTAGTCAAGTCAAACTTGACTCAATCTCTCTCATGGTTGATCTAATCTAACCATTTGATTCAAGCCAACTTAATATAATGAATCTAATTCATTAAATTAAATTGATTTAATGAGTCATAATCTAAATTAGACTCATTAAATACATGAATCAACTTGAGTCTAACTCAATTAGCCCAATTTGGATTACTCTTAATCCAATTTGATTCATCAAATGAATCTAATCCTCTTGGTTCATCATATGAACCAAATCTCCATCTAAATGTCCTAAGTGTGTGACCCTATAGGTTCTTGTAACGTTGGCAATGCCCTAAACCCATTTAGGAGCATAAGTAATGAGCGGTATCTAGCAACACATCATTACTACCCAAGTTATAAGAAATGTCGAGATCCAACATCACATTGTGACTACTAATTGTGACTCCTCACAATATGTGACATTGTCCTTCTATCCTAGACATCTAGATTGATCAATGTGAGGCATAGACCGTGTCATCCTCTAATCAATCTAAATCTTGAACTCCAAGTAGACTCACTCGATAAATGAGCTCAACATCTAATGTTGACTCATTTGGGCATGGCCATGCACTTCGTGGTCTAACTCTATCAAGAATATTGATATCGCTCCCGTCATATTGGAGGGATAGATCCCATCTACATCACTCACATCCCTCTGCATAATTTGTTACATACCCAGTAATCGCCTTTATAGTCCACCCTGTTACGGGTGACGTTTGACGAAACCAAAGTACATAACTCCTTATGTAGGGATCCATGGTGACTTCAGGTCAAAGGACTAATAGTCATACTAATAGCCATATGAGAAAGTATATGACACTCATATAACGATCCATGATACTTTCTCATGGCGGGTCATTCAGTATACATTCTCTAATGCATACCCATGTGTCAGCTTGATATCTCTATATCCATGACTTGTGATATCAAGTCATCGAGCTGACCTACATGCTAGTCTTATTGTATTAACATTGTCCCTGAATGTTAATACTCGACTAGGAATGATTTAGAGTAGTGTTCCCTATATCATCTCACTATCGATTTAACTAATCGATTGATATAGGTATGAACCTTCTACTCAAGGACGCTATTATACTTAGTCTATTTGGCACTAATATAAATAAGTATAATAACCAAACAAATGCCTTTATTAATATACAAGAATATGATACAATGAGTCCATACAATCATCAAATGATTGGCTCTAGGGCTCTAACTAACAATCTCCCACTAGCACTAGTGTCAATCAGTATAGGCTCTAAGGCCTAATGACCTAGTGTGACCATCATGCTTCCTCTGTGCCAAAGCCTTGGTCAAGGGATCTGCGATGTTAGCCTCTGTAGGTACTCTGCAAATCTTCACATCTCCTCTATCGATAATCTCTCGAATGAGATGGAAGCGCCGTAGTATATGCTTGGTCGGCTGGTGTGAGCGA
This sequence comes from Zingiber officinale, assembly GCF_018446385.1. NCBI lineage: Eukaryota > Viridiplantae > Streptophyta > Magnoliopsida > Zingiberales > Zingiberaceae > Zingiber > Zingiber officinale. The sequence continues at coordinate 20,939,125 of NC_055994.1, forward strand.
GGTTCCTTCGCCTGTGCTATAGCTCCATTGTTGTCACAATGCGATACTGGGAACCGCCCCAAGTTCAGTGATGAACTTACGGATCCAAACGGCCTCCTTTGCTGCCTCTGATGCAGCAATATATTCAGCCTCTGTTGTAGAATCAACTACTGTGTCCTACTTCGAACTCTTCCAGCTCACAGCACCACCATTAATGCAGAATACGAACCCTGACTGCGATCGATAATCATCCTGGTCGGTCTGGAAGCTGGCATCACTGTAACTCTTTACAGTTAGCTCATCATTGCTTCTATATATCAAGAAATATTCTTTAGTCCTTCTTAAGTACTTAAGAATATTCTTGATCGCTATCCAGTGACTTTCACCTGGATCTGACTAGTATCTGCTCGTCATGCTCAAAGCATACGAGACATCAGGTCGAGTACATAGCATGACATACATGATCGATCCTATGTCTGAGGCATAAGGGATCTGATCCATGCGGTCTTTCTCCTCTCTAGAAGAGGGACCTTGAGTCTTCGAAAGACTCACGCCATGTGACATCGGCAGAAATCCCTTCTTGGAGTTCTGCATGGCAAACCGAAGTAGTACCTTGTCAATGTATGTACTCTGACTTAGGCCAAGCAATCTCCTAGATCTATCTCTATAGATCTGTATTCTTAGAATACGAGATGCTTCACCTAAGTCCTTCATTGAGAAGCAACTCCCTAGCCAGGTCTTGACAGACTTAAGCATAGGGATGTCCTTCCCAATGAGCAATATGTCATCCACATACAATATGAGGAAGACAACTGTGTTTTCTACAACCTTCTTGTAGACACAAGGCTCATCTTCGTTCTTGATGAAACCAAACTGTTTGATCGCATCATCGAATCGAAGATTCCAGCTCTGAGAAGCTTGCTTTAGTCCATAAATGGACCTATGCAGCTTGCATACTCTGCTAGTATGCTGTGGATCTATAAAACCCTCAGGTTGTGTCATGTACACATCCTCGAGTAGGTTTCCATTCAGAAACGCGGTTTTGACATCCATCTGCCATATCTCATAGTCATGGTAGGCTGCAATAGCAAGCATGATCCGAATATATTTAAACATCGCTACTGGAGAAAAGGTTTCATCATAGTCAATACCATGAATCTACTTGAAACCTTTAGCTACCAAGCGACCCTTATAAATAAGTCCATCCATGTCAGTCTTTCTCTTAAAGACCCACTTACACCCAATGAGTTTTACCCCTTCAGGTGGATCAACCAAAGTTCATACTTGGTTGGTGTACATGGATTCCATTTCGGATCTCATGGCCTCTAGCCATTTCTCGGAATCTGGTCTCATCACAGCTTCCTGATAGGTGGTAGGCTCATCCTCTATGAGCACAACGTCATCATGGTTAGACAAGAGAAATGAGTATCTCTCAGGCTGACGACGTACCCTATCAGACCTGCGAAGAGGTATGTCTACTTGAACTGGTTGTTGTTCCTCAACTCCTTGTGGAACAACATCATCCACAACACTTTGTGGTTCCAGTTCAATTTCCATCGAGGCATCAGTGCTATTGTTCGCATCTTGAACTTCTTCAAGATCGAACGCGCTCCCACTAGTCTTTCTAGAAACAAAGTCCCTTTCTAGAAAGACCCCAGTCTTTGCCACAACTACCTTGTGCTGACTAGGAATGTAGAAGTAATATCCCTTAGTTTCCTTGGGATATCCAATAAAGTATCACTTGTCGGATTTGGGTCCTAACTTGTCTGAGACTTGACGTCGAACGTAAGCCTCACAACCCCAAATCCTCATGAAAGACACCTGGGCATCTCTCCCAGTCCATATCCTATATGGTGTCTTTATCACGGCCTTTGATGGAACTCGGTTGAGTATAAAAGCTGCCGTGTCTAGAGCATAGCCCCAAAGGTATGTCGGAAGATCTGTGTGACTCATCATAGATCGCACCATATCTAATAGGGTACGATTCCTCCTTTCGGATACACCATTCCACTGTGGTGTTCCAGGAGGAGTGAGTTGGGATAGAATCCCACACTCAGCTAGATAGTCACGAAACTCATGGCTAAGGTATTCTCCACCTCGATCGGATCGAAGTATCTTAATACTCTTGCCAAGCTGGTTCTGTACTTCATTCTTGAATTCTTTGAACTTTTCAAAGGATTCGGACTTATGTGTCATCAAGTACACATAACCATATCTACTGAAGTCATCAGTAAATGTGATGAAGTACCTATAACCGCCTCTAGCAGCGACATTGAAAGGGCCACATACATCACTATGTATGAGTCCTAACAAATCAGTCGCTCTCTCGCTGTGCCCACTAAAGGGAGTCTTGGTCATCTTACCTCGTAGGCATGACTCGCATATCTCATATGATTCAAAATCAAATGAGTCCAACAAACCATCCTTATGGAGCTGGGATAAGCACTTGTCATTTATATGACCTAAGCGACAGTGCCAGAGATAGGTGTGGTTCATATCGTTCGATTTGAACCTCTTGGTACTAACGTTATAGATAGAGCTCTCAAGGTCTAGAATATAGAGTCTGTTCATCAGAGGTGCACTACAATAGAACATATCGTTTAAATAGACAGAACAACATTTGTTCTTTATTATAAACGAGAATCCTTTCTTGTCCAAACAAGAAACTGATATAATGTTCTTAGTCAATGCAGACATATAACAACAATCGTCTAACTCTAGTATAAGCCCAGAGGGAAGGGATAGATGATAAGTTCCTACAGCAATAGCAGCAACTCGTGCTCCATTGCCTACTCGTAGGTCTATCTCACCCTTCGTCAATGCCCTGCTATTTCTCAGCGCTTGTACATTAGTACAAATGTGTGAAGCACATCCGGTATCTAATACCCACGATGAAGAAATAGAGAGGTTGACTTCTATAACATGTATACCTGAAGTAGAAATCTTATTTCTCTTCTTCGTAAGATCTTCCAGGTATTCTTTGGAGTTCCTCTTCCAGTGCCTTGCTTGTCCTTGATATAGGTGACAAAGATGTTCAACCATATCGTAAGCGCTCATCAACTCATGTTGCTTCTGAAGTTCAGAGTTCATGGTTGCGAGCATAAGACAGGACACATCTAATGCGTCATCTTGATGCTTTTTGTAAGCATCTCGGTCTGCTCGTGTGGCAGTGGCAGAAGGAGCCTCCGGAATGGGCTGCTCCAGAACGTACAGTTTATGTTCTTGAGTGAGAACTATTCTCAAGTTCCTGTACCAGTCCAGGAAATTCACTCCGTTGAGCTTGTCCTTCTCAAGGACAGATCGCAGGGAGAAGGAATTCGTGTTCGACGTCATGGTTATCTACAACAGAAAAATTTGCAGAAATAAATATCATATTCTTAAAAATCATTTAATTATGCCTTTAACTAAATGATGCTCCCACTGAATACTATAATTCTTGTGGGACAAGATCCATATCATACTAACCCTTGAGTTAGCTTTGGCTAATACACCCAAGACTTAGTATGATCGGTTGGTAACGATTACCAATTACATCTCTATGCAACTCTTGTTTATAGGATCAAGATCCATATTTATATTAAAACTCGAGTTAGCTTTGGCTAATACGCCCAAGAGTTAATATAAACGTGATTTTGTCCTACCTTTCCAACTATTGGAAGAATGCCTATAGTTGACTCGATCCAACCGAGTAACTAGGAATACTCAATCTAATTGAGTTTAAATTCACCCATGCGTTGATAGGCGGGATCAAGATTGTCCCTCCGTACCCTACCAAGATAATATGTATTGCTCTGCTTTGGCAGATTCAACAATACATGTGATCGAGGTAGTGATAGGTATCACGACACGGTTAGGCATTTAGAGTTGGTTCGATCGAGATCTAATCTAATCGAAAAGGATGCATCTTGTGCACGACTTAGATCTAATCTAATCGCAAGGGTGCATCATGTGCACGACTTAGATCTAATCTAATCGTAAGGCACTAATTAATTAACTACTTATTAAATATGCATCACATACACAAGCAATTAATTAATCTATTTGTGATTTAATCATGGCCCTACTACGATCTTCTCAAGCCAATGAGAAGATCGAATGGTCAACCTAGGGTCAACAGCTTCTCCAAGCTCCTCCCTTTGACCACCTTGTGTTGCTCATGCCCGCCTCGGAACTCCGTCTCGTGTGGACCCTCCACCGCTCCAATTTGTACATTACAATTTGAAACTCGAGTTACATTCGAGTCTAACTAATTTACAACAAGAATATAAGAGAAGGCACAACGCGCAGGTCGCGAATATAATACAACACTCGCAAACACATAACGGCACGCAGACCGTATTATGAATTACAACACAATCCAATCACATTAGGTTTTTGGACCATGACTATCACAAAATTTAATATATAATTCAAAATTATATATTTGTCATAATTTTTTGTAATTTTAAAAATAATTTTTACAATTTTTACGAGTAAAATTTCCCGGCAGTCCCGTTTAGCGGTTTCGGGCACAATCGCGGAACGGATCCCCTTGCGGGGCCAGGGGCAGCGCCCCTACCCGCGATCTAACCATCGCGAGGGTTCCTTTGCGATCCAACAGCGCCTAAACTCGCTGTCCCAAAACGATTTGGGCCGAGACATTGCCGTTTCGGAAAAATCTTCCCGGCGGGTTCGTTTTTAGCGATTTCGGGTGCAATCGCGAAGCAAATCCCCTTGCGGGGTTAGGGGCAGTACCCCGACCCGCGATCTAACCATCGCGAGTTGCTCCTAAGCGATCTAATGGCACCCAAGCCCGCTGTCCCAAAAAATTTTGGGGCGAAACGAAGCCGTTTTGGAAAAATCTTTCCGGTAGCCGAAGCCTACAAGCGACTAAACACTTGTGCTTCGATTACTCGAGAAAAATACTCATAAAAACCCAAAAATCATAATTTTACAGAAAATTACAGAAACTTTAGTTTTCATAAAACCAAAAAATTAAACTCGTACTCGCCTTGCACGTGGCTCTGATACCACTGTTGGGTTTTTCGGGCCGCGAAAACCGCTTTTCGTATCGCGGAAACCCCGAATCACCCAAAGCCGTAGATCTGTGCAAGGAAAACCGAACGAAAAATTACGAGTACGAATTTCAAAGACTCTAGATCTACACTAGATGAGAGTTATACCTTCGAAGCGTGCCCTTTCGCGTTCCCGCTCGTCCAAGGAATTGCCGGATCTCTAGAGTATCAAAATAGATACTCCTCTAGAAGTATCCACACGAACACGTAGGTGGAGAAAACACACAAAAGGTGTGCTAGCACCTTGTGTGGTCACGGCAAGAGGAGGAAAGGGAGAGAGCTCTCTTGAGGAAGAAGAAGAAGAAGTAATGCCTTGAATGAAAATCAAATTTCATTCACAACTTTTGTGTGGCCGGCCACTCCATGGAGTGTAACTCCCATTCCACATTAATCACAATTAATGTGAAGCCATTAAGAGGTGTTGTGTAACTCCTATGATGTGGCACATCATGAAGATGTGTACCATTACCATTGGTCCACATCTTGCCACCTCACAATGATGTGGCAAATGAGTAACCTCCACTCATTTAATGTGGCCAACCCACATTAAATGCAATGGAGGCTTGTAACCTCCATGAGGTGGCAAAACAAGATGATGTGGAACAACACTATTGGTCCACATCTTGCCACCTCACTCATGATGTGGCAAAGAGTCAAGTCAAACTTGACTCTTCCTCTTCCTCTCTAGTCAAGTCAAACTTGATTCAATCTCTCTCATGGTTGATCTAATCTAACCATTTGATTCAAGCCAACTTAATATAATGAATCTAATTCATTAAATTAAATTGATCTAATGAGTCATAATCTAAATTAGACTCATTAAATACATGAATCAACTTGAGTCTAACTCAATTAGCCCAATTTGAATTACTCTTAATCCAATTTGATTCATCAAATGAATCTAATCCTCTTGGTTCATCATATGAACCAAATCTCCATCTAAATGTCCTAAGTGTGTGACCCTATAGGTTCTTGTAACGTTGGCAATGCCCTAAACCCATTTAGGAGCATAAGTAATGAGCGGTATCTAGCAACACATCATTACTACCCAAGTTACAAGAAATGTCGAGATCCAACATCACATTGTGACTACTAATTGTGACTCCTCACAATATGTGACATTGTCCTTCTATCCTAGACATCTAGATTGATCAATGTGAGGCATAGACCATGTCATCCTCTAATCAATCTAAATCTTGAACTCCAAGTAGACTCACTCGATCAAATGAGCTCAACATCTAATGTTGACTCATTTGGGCATGACCATGCACTTCGTGGTCTAACTCTATCATGAATATTGATATCGCTCCCGTCATATGGGAGGGATAGATCCCATCTACATCACTCACATCCCTCTGCATAATTTGTTACATACCCAGTAATCGCCTTTATAGTCCACCCTGTTACGGGTGACGTTTGACGAAACCAAAGTATATAACTCCTTATGTAGGGATCCATGGTGACTTCAGGTCAAATGACTAATAGTCATACTAATAGCCACATGAGAAAGTATATGACACTCATATAACGATCCATGATACTTTCTCATGGCGGGTCATTCAGTATACATTCTCTAATGCATACCCATGTGTCAGCTTGATATCTCTATATCCATGACTTGTGAGATCAAGTCATCGAGCTGACCTACATGCTAGTCTTATTGTATTAACATTGTCCCTGAATGTTAATACTCCACTATGAATGATTTAGAGTAGTGTTCTCTATATCATCTCACTATCGATTCAACTAATCGATTGATATAGGTATGAACCTTCTACTCAAGGACGCTATTATACTTAGTTTATTTGACACTAATATAAATAAGTATAATAACCAAACAAATGCCTTTATTAATATACAAGAATATGATACAATGAATCCATACAATCATCAAATGATTGGCTCTAGGGCTCTAACTAACAGTAATCACTTTTGCTATAATTAAATACTTGGAACATGTCCCCACGAGGTGCCCAATTAGCTAGAGGATGATCGATTTATTATAATAGAACATAGATTAATTTTCGACAGGTGCATGCCCTTAGGAAAAAAACTCCTCTCACCTGTAGCTACTTGGCAATTGGGTTATAAGCTAATTTTGTGATTTGCCTCCTTTTACATAATATAGGGGCAGACTATGAGAGTCGCCTGAGATGAGCATAATCATCTTTTATTATAATTAAATACCTGAATCATGCACTCAAATTTTAAAATTATCAAATAACATATTCCATACTTATTTTACCCCTCTTTCCCGTTCTCAATTGGTTGGAAGATTTACTACTAATCGATTGGGAATGATTTTTGGCACTAACTCTAAATTATAAATTTTGATTCATATTTAAAAAATCATTATTCTTAATATAGTGTGTCAAATTAATATTTAAGGATATGGATATAATTAGAAGAATTAGACGAATATATGATCTCGTTCTATATCATTCAGAGTTCTTTATGTTGATCAATTGATTTCACCCAAAATTTATTAATAGATCTAGAGAGTTCGAAATGTCAAGGAATCATGTTCTATGTATTTGTCTAATTCTCTTGATTATATTTATGCACTCAAACATCAATTTAGCACACTCTATTCAGAGCGGTGAATTTTTGAAAACAAATGTATCTGAAAATCTGATTCGTATTAAAAAAAGCATTGCTTGTTGGAACCCGTGGTTGTTTTGATGTGATCAACCAAGTTAGGTTAGGTCCTGTATGATTTTTGATCCCTGTGTCTAAGTGTGCAGGAGTTTAGGAGCGCAGGAAGTCGAGCAGAAGACACAGTTAGCGAGAAGGACGACACGGGAAGGGAGCCGACGGGCTCGGTGCATCCGAAAGACGAAAGAGCTGCGGAAGAGTACTCCGGTGGACGAGAAGAACGTGTGCGACGTTCGAGGGACGAGAAGCCAGGACGGAAGCCTGCTCGAGGAAAAGGCCGGAAATTGGGTTCGGGTGAGCCCTATTTCAGTTGGCTGAAATCACCCAAGCGATCGGAACTTCGGAAGAAGAAGAAAAAGAGAAGCTGGAAGCTATTTATATCATGCAGGTTGAAGGGACCTTCAACAGCATTGAGGGCACCCTCAACATTGAAGTCACCCTCAATAGCATTGAGGGCACCCTCAACATTGAAGGTGCCCTCAATGCCATTGAAGGCGCCTTCGACCCAGTCTACTTGACCGTTTCGACTTTGGATAAAGTTTTATCCGATATCTCGGCTGGAGGCGCCCTCAACCCCTTTGGAGGTGCCCTCAAGACTCGAGATAGAGTTTCCAGGAGCTATATAAAGGTCCCTGGAGTTAGGAATTAAGCAATCAACTCTGTAATCATTTCCTAGCAACTTGTGAGCTTTCTTAGTGTGTAAAAAGGCTTCTCCGCCTACAGTGAAGGAGATTCATAGTGCGCTTTTTCAACTGTCTTGGATTAACAACCATCTAGGTTGTAACCAAGTAAAATCTTGAGTCTTCTCTTCTCTGCTTTAATTTTATTTCTGTTTTATTTTATTATTGCTGCTATTCTTGAGTTGAAAGAACGAGGAGGGGTTTGTTTTATTTGCAGGCAATTCACCCCTTCCCTCTTGCCGGTCCCGCTGCACCAACAAGTGGTATCAGAGCCAGACCACCTCAGAAGGACTAACTGCCGTCTGAAGCAACAAAGATCAAGACGATGGCCAAAACAAGTATTCATCCCCCGAAATTCGACGGAGACTTCGCGACATGGAAGCGTCGAATGAAGGTATTCTTCAAAATGGATTTCGATATTTTATTAACTATGAAATATGGTTTTTCAGTCCCAAAAGATAAGGAAGAATTCCAGTGGATGAAGAAGGAGCAAGCTGATTTTGTGGCTAACGAAAAGGCAGAATTCCATCTGCTCAGCGTCCTATCGGCCTAGCAGGTAAGTCGGATCGGAAGCTACGACTCTGCCAAAGACCTCTGGGAAAAATTCCTGGAGCTCCACGAAGGCACCTCAGAAGCGAAATTAGCAAGGCACGACATCCTTCGGACTCAGCTGACAAATCTTCGGATGAACAATGGCGAAAAGGTGACGCAACTCCAAGCGAGAATTAAGGAGTTGATAACTCAATTGACCAATCTCGAAGAATCGGTAACGAATCGAGATTCTATTTGGTATGCACTCAACGCCTTCCCAAGAACTCTAGAGTGGGCGTCTTTAGTAGATGCTTACTACATCTCTAAGGACTTTGAGGTAAGTACGCTAGAAAACTTGTTTTCTACTTTCGAACTTCAAGAGTCTCGAATTGCAGAACCTAAAGAGAAGTCAAATCACAATGTCACCCTACAAGCTGATATGGACGATTCCCACTCCGAAGCATCGACCAATGAAAATGAAGCGACACTATTGGTAAGAAAATTAAATAAGTTTATTAAAACTAATAAATCTAGATCGCAGTCGAGAAAGCATCAATGCAACAGAAGGACAATCCGATGCTACAACTTCATCGAGGAAGGGCACATCAAGGATGACTATCCAAAGTTGAAGAAAAAGGACAAGGAGAAGTCCCAAAGACCGACGTCCACTAAACACAAGAGTCTGAAGGCTACATGGGATGAATCATCATCCTCCAAATCTAAATTTAAAGCCTTCTCGGGATTAGCACTGATGGCCAACCATCAAGTAGAAGAAGATGAGACCAGCTTAGAAATGAGCATAGATAAAGGGGGAGGATCATCAGAAGAAGAAAGTCGCGATGAAGGGGGAGCTTCAGAAATTGAGATAAGTAAGGTACGTGCTTTAACTCCCAAGCAATCCTTTCAGTTCATTAAAGTACTTACTAAAGATTTAGTTAAATTAGAAAAGGAAAATGATAAGTTAAAGTTAAACTTAGAAAAGTATACCCTCTAGAAATGTACGATAATATAAAAATAGAAAATGAAAAATTGAAAAATAACTTAAATAGATTCCAAAAATCAAAACTTAAAATTTATGGTAAATTAAATTGGTATATTAAACATCACCAAGGTCAACATAGAAAAATACCTAAAGGATATATACCCACTAAGCTTTTAACTAATCCAATAGGAAGGAACCTCTATTGGGATCCAAAATATCTTTTAGATTAAATTTTTAAAGTTAGCGCTTTCAGCAAGAAAAATTAAACAGATAATTTTTTTTATGAGGCTTTGTCTAAGAAAGTGGTTGTTGCTCCAATAACCAAGAAGGCCTAGTGCCTCGCCACTGTCTGGAAGCCAAAATACTGAAATAAAATGTTTAATTAACTTACTGATAAAGCAAGAAAATAGAAATTAAATAATGCTTTAACAAGTTTTTGTTTAAACATTTTTGGAAATTTCTCAAAAATACTTTCAAAATTCCTACCCCATTTAAATATCAGAGTTTTACGTTAACTTAAAATTTATTCTTTCCTACCTCGTTTTTTGCTATGATCAAAGGGGGAGAGATAGGGAACAAGTTTAGAGGGAGTTAATATTTTTTCAAATTAGTACTTCAAAATTTTTTTGGATAGGAACAAGTTAATATTTTTTTTGTTGCAAATTCTATTATTGTAATTTTTATGCTTAAAATGTTAGTTTAGTAATTTCTTTAAATTACTACTTGTCTGTTTTTTTCTCTAACTTGAACTTGGGTTGATGCACATCAAAAAGGGGAGATTGTTGGACCCCGTGGTTGTTTTTGTTGGTGCGGTTAGCACTAACGGTCTAATTCAGGTTTTGATGAATGACAAATCAGGTTAAGTTAGGTTTGTTGTGATCTAACACTCTGATCGAGTGTGCAGGAGAAGTCCAGCTAGGTCGACGGACTGACTGGATAGTTGGCGAGAAGTCCAAGCGGGTCGACGGGCTGACCGGACGCTTGGCGAGAAGTCCAGCTAGGTCGACGGACTGACCGGATAGCTGGCGAGAAGTCCAAGCGGGTCGACGAACTGACCGGACGCTTGGCGAGAAGTCCAGACGGGTCGAAGGGCTGACCAGACATCTGGCAGGTAGGTAAGGTAAGTCACTAGAGAGGAGTGACTGTGAGGATGCATTCCCGGGAAGGGAACATTAGGCGTCGATCCGACTTAGATCCATTTCGGATATCTAAGTCGAGATCGTGACTAGATTCCGGTCTCGGAAAGATGAAATCTAAGTCATACTTTTTATATTAAACCTATAAACTGTGCTAACACTTTATTTTGCAGGATATACCTTATCTATTTGCCTCGGACTAACCTTGTCTTGCAGGAAAGCTGTCTTCTGGAGAAAGGTGGTCCGGGCGCTCGGAAGGGATCCGGGTGCCCGGGAGGTGAAGTTTATCTAGATCGCGCGTCGCCACGTGGAGCTCGTTGGTTGGACCTGCCACGTCTCACCAGGGAGCCCGGAAGGGATCCGGGGCGCCCCGAGCCTCATATAAAAGGAGGGTCAGAGGAGAGCTTGAAAACAACAACTGAAAGAAAGTCTTCTACTGCTTGCTCTGCTGCTCTGCGCTTCTGTGACGCTAACAAAGCTCCGACAACACGCTCCTTCCCTTTTTGGTTAAATTCTTGTCGGTATTTGCTTTATTTCCATTAGCATTCCTGTACTTTAATTTGTAACAATTTTCGAACTGCTAGTGATTGCCCATCGAAAGCACCCTTGTGTACGGGCCTTGGAGTAGGAGTCGACACAGGCTCCGAACCAAGTAAAACCAGCTTGTGTTAGCATTGTCCCCCCTCTATCGAATCTCACGATCCGACAAGTGGTATCAGAGCAGGTACCGCTCTGATTTGGTGCAACCACCAATCAGACAAGAGGGGATTTGTTTTTAATTTTTTTTTCTTTCTTTCTTCGGATTTCAGTTTTTCGTAAAATTTCAAACTGGTATAATTACCTTTTTGGAAATTTCTTTCCGTCGTAAATACATCTAAATTGGTGTAACACCAATTTAGCTATTTTTTCCCGCACTACTAATCCAAGACCAAGTCTTGGAACCTCTCTACTTGTTTTTGTTGTGCAGATCAAAAAATGTCCTAATTGGAAGACTTCAGCACAGTACGCCCTCCCATATTCAATGGGGATGACTTCTCGTACTGGAAGAAAAGAATGGAAGTCTACCTAAAGACGGACTACGATCAATGGTTCATCGTCATAAAAGTCTATCGAGCGCCAGTCGACAACTCCGGAAATCCACTAGACCCGGAACAGTGGACTCCGGACATGAGAAAGAAGGCATCAACAGAGAACAAGGCGATTAACACACTACACTGTGGATTAACAAGGGAAGAGCTGAACCAGGTCGGACCATATCAGAATGCAAAAGAGCTGTGGGACAAATTGATCGAGCTGCACGAAGGAACCAGCGACGCCAAGGTAACGAAAAGGGATTTACTATTAAATAGAATATTTAATATAAAAATGCAGGAAGGAGAAACGACGAGTCAGCTACACGCGAGGATCAAGGACATCCTCAACGGACTCCACGCGATAGGCCACCAGATGGAAAATAGGGATCTGATAAGGTACGCCCTAAACGCCTTTCCGCATAATTCCTTGTGGGCATCCATCGTGGATGCCTACAAAATTTCTAAAAATTTATTAAAATTAAAACTAGATGAACTCTTTTGTGAATTAGAACTGCATGAGCAAACTAACACCGGGGTCGAGAAAGGTGTAGCCTTATTTGCAGGTTCCTCAAAAGAAAAGAAGAACAAGACTGAACCTGAAGAAGACTCTGATCAGAACTCTGAAGACGAAGAACACCTGGTGAACCTGGTAAGGAAGATGTTCACCAGGAGAAAAAGGAGCTTCAGCAAAAAGGACCTTTAGAAGATCAACTCTCCAATCGATTCAAGGAGCGTGACGTGCTTCGGTTGCAACAAAAAGGGCCACTACAAGAACGAGTGCCTGAAACTGAAGAACGACAAACAAAAGCTAACCAAAAAGAAGGCACTCAAAGCAACATGGGACGACACTTCCTCGGACGAATCAGAAGCCGAAGAACAAAAGAACTAGAGTTACCTCGCGCTGATGGCCCGCGAAGAAGAATCGGAAGACGGGTCCGAACCCGAATCGAGCCACGAGTCCATACTCGTTTCCGAAGGTTCCGAAGAGGTATGCCGAAATCTAAACAGAAAATTTTTTAAAATTATTTCCTGCTTAAACAATAAATTAGTAAAAATAGAAAATGAAAATAAATCACTGCTTGAGGAAAATCAAGACCTCAAGGAACAAATCAAAAACTCAAGTCCAACTTAAGATCTAACACTTGAGGAGGAGAATCTAACACTAAAAATAGAAATTAATAATCTAAAGGAAATACTAGAAAAATTCACAACGAGGTCCAAAAACTTAGATTTAATTTTAAACAATCAAAAAGCAAGTTACAACAAAACTGGACTTGGTTACAAATCAAGTTCAACTAAAACCTTTAAATCATTAATAACCCAACACAAACCAACACGTAAAGCTTAGGTTCCGAAAGCGTGTCTCACCACGCAAGTAGGACTTAACCAATTCTACATACCTAAAGAAAAAATATATTATATAAATTCAAATAAACCAAAACCAAAATACAAACCTAAATCAAACAACTCAAAATCTAAAACCCACCAAAAATTAGACTATCACCAAGTTAATTATAATTATAAAAGAAATAGACATAAACCAAAGAACAAAAATTAAATTAATGGTCATTAATTCAGGGGGAGGCTCCAGAATAGTTGACACCTCCAAAACTAACCTACCTGGCAGGGTAACCCCAACCAACCTACCCGACAGGGTAATTAGGACTAGTTAAAAAGGGTTCAAGTTTAACTTGAAAAATGGTACTGGTAAAGTTTTGGATGATAGTACGTTAGGAAAGCTTAGTCTATGCATGTTTAGGAAGATATGGCTTCGACCTGGTGCATCTGGCTAAGTGGAACTGACCGAAGCTACCCTTAATGAATCCTAACCAGTTAGACCAAGGTTTTGTACTAAGTCCAGTGGATAGGATTATTTGGAAAACCTCGAAGGCATGGTTACTTTAATGATGCCCGAGTGACTCACCATAGCCCAGAAGTTTATCCAGAGACGCCTATTTGTTGAACCCAAAGCTAAACCTGAATCTAACACAAGTTAAAAACAAACTCTAAAGTTGAACCTAATTCATCTCACAAAATTATAAGATTCCCTGATTGACAACATAGATCGGGTGAGATGACTAAGAAATTAGAAATTAAATTAAAATTAATTCAAATTAAAACAAATTTAAATTAAATTAAATTAAATTAAATTTAAAATAAAATTAAATAAAATTAAATTTAAATTAAAAATAAAATAAAATTAAATTTAATTAAAATTAAATTAAAATTAAAATAAGTTAAATTAAAATTAAATTAAAATTAAAATAAAATCAAATTAAACTTAATTTTTTTTACTTAAAAATTTATTTTAAAAATTAAACTTAATTTTTTTTAACTTAAAAATGTATTTTAAAAATTAAACTTAATTTTTTTTTAACTTAAAAATTTATTTTAAAAATTAAACTTAAATTTTTTCAACTTAAAAATTTATTTTAAAAATTAAACTTAATTTTTTTTAACTTAAAAATTTATTTTAAAAATTAAACTTTAAATTTTCAACTTAAAAATGTATTTTAAAAATTAAACTTAAATTTTTCTTAACTTAAAAATTTATTTTAAAAATTAAACTTAAATTTTTTTAACCTAATAATTTATTTTAAAAATTAAACTTAAATTTTTTGTAACTTAAAAATTTATTTTAAAAATTAAACTTAAATTTTTTTAACTTAAAAATTTATTTTAAAAATTAAACTTAAATTTTTTTTAACTTAAAAATTTATTTTAAAAATTAAACTTAAATTTTTTTAACTTAAAATTTTATTTTAAAAATTAAACTTAAATTTTTTTCAACTTAAAAATTTATTTTAAAAATTAAACTTAAATTTTTTCAACTTGAAAATTTATTTTAAAAATTAAACTTAAATTTTTTTAACTTAAAAATTTATTTTAAAAAGTAAACTTAAATTTTTTTTCAACTTAAAAATTTATTTTAAAAATTAAACTTAAATTTTTTTAACTTAAAAATTTATTTTAAAAATTAAACTTAATTTTTTTTAACTTAAAAATTTATTTTAAAAATTAAACTTAATTTTTTTTAACTTAATAATTTATTTTAAAAATTAAACTTAATTTTTTTTACTTTAAAATTTATTTTAAAAATTAAACTCAAATTTCCGTTAACTTAAAAATTTTATGTTAAAATTGAAACTTAAATATGTTAACTTAAAAATTTTATTAAAACATTTTTTCAATAGCTTGATTAACCCCAATTCCTGCCTATTGTAGGAAACTAAGTGGATTTTAGATAGTGGTTGCTCCAAACACATGACTGGAGATCACACAAAATTCACTCAACTCACCTATAAAAGCCTAGGAACAGTTGCCTTTGGAAACAATGACAAACTCAAGGTAATTGGTATAGGTAACATAGAACTAAAAATTGACTTTATTATTACAAATGTTTTACTTGTTGAAAATTTCAAATATAATCTCTTGAGTATCAGTCAACTGTGTGATACTAGGTATAAGGTTAGGTTTTTATCTACAGAATGCTTAATCAAACACCTAGACAACCCTAACATAAGCCTAAAAGGGTTTAGAAAAGACAACATCTATGCAATCAACTTAACCACTTCTTCAATTGAGTGTTACTTAACACAAAAAGAAGAAACCTGGTTATGACATAGAAGGATGTCACACACAAATTTTAGAAATATAAGTAAACTAAATAGATTAGTTAGAGGTCTACCAAAATTACATAACTTAAACTCAACCATATGTAATGTTTGTCAACAAGGTAAACTGACAAAATCCACCCACAAACCAACTAATCAATCACAAACCAACTCAATACTCGAACTATTACACTTAGACCTATTTGATTCCCATGGAGTCAAATCAATAAATGGAAGCCTATACTGTCTAGTAATAATAGATGACTAGTCTAGGTTCACCTGGGTAAAATTCTTAAAAAATAAGGACGAAACTTTTGAAATTTTTATAAACTTTTGTAAACAAGTTGAAAATGAAAAGGACCTTAAAATTAAAAGAATTAGAAGTGATAATGGGGGAGAATTCAAAAATCATAATTTCAACAAATTCTGTCTTGAAAATGGCTACTATAACGAATTTTCGTGTCCTAAAACCCCCCAACAAAATGGGATTGTAGAAAGGAAAAATAGAACCTTACTTAAAGCCTCTAGAACAATGTTAAATGAATACAACCTACCTAAATACTTTTGGGCAGAAGCTGTCAGTACAGCTTGCTACGTACAAAACAGAACAACACTAAATAAAATCCATAACAAAACATCTTTTGAAGTTTATCATAATAAACAACCCAATATAAAATACTTTAGAGTATTTGGGTGTCCCGTTTTTATCCTAAACACAAGAGAACACTTAGGAAAATTCACCTCTAAAGTTGAAAATGGAATCTTTCTAGGCTACTCCCTAAATAGTAGAGGCTATAGGGTTTATAATAAGGTAACCTTAAGAATTGAAGAAACTACTAATGTGAAATTTGAAGAATCCAAACAAAACCCAGAACCAACATAACTTCAACCATTTGATTTTGTTCAACAAAATAATAATTCTGAAGGAACCAACCAAACTCTAAGTCCTGAAGAAGAAGAACAACCTCAGGAAAGTCAACTCCCTAGAACTATAAGAGTCAACCCAAATCATCCAACTGATCAAATAATTGGTGACCCAGATCTTAGAGTTCAAACTAGATCATCCTTCAGAAATCTAAGTCAAATATCTTTAATTTCAAAAATTGAACCCAAAACCATAGCTGAATCACTACTTGACCCAGACTGGGTCATAGCTATGCAAGAAGAATTAGCTCAATTTGAGCGAAATGAAGTTTGGGACTTGGTACCACCACCCAAAAATAAGAAAATAATAGACACCAGATGGGTATTTAGAAACAAATTAAGTGAAACTGGAGAAATTACACGAAATAAAGCTAGGCTAGTTGCTAAGGGGTTCAGTCAAGTAGAAGGACTTGACTACGATGAAACATATGCCCTAGTAGCTAGACTGGAATCTATTAGAATACTGCTAAGTTATGCAGCATACAAAGGGTTTATACTATATCAAATGGATGTTAAGTCAACATTCCTAAATGGACTGATAAAGGAAGAAGTCTACGTAGGACAACCACTTGGGTTTAAGAGTCTAGAACATCCTGATTATGTCTATAAATTGGAAAAAGCCTTATATGGACTTAAACAAGCACCTAGGGCATGGTATGAAAGATTAACATCTTACCTAAAATCTAAAGGATTTAACCAAGGACAAATTGACCCAACCTTATTTGTCAAAACAATAAAGGAAGATATCTTTATAGCACAAGTTTATGTAGATGACATAATCTTTGGTTCAACAAATTCGGATTTCCTAGATGAATTTACAAGCTTAATAGAACGCGAGTTTGAAATGAGTCTGGTAGGCAAATTAACCTACTTTTTAGGGTTACAAATCAAACAAACAAATGAAGGTAACTACATTTATCAACAAAAATATACTAAGGAATTACTTAAGAAATTTGAAATGGAAAACACCAAAGAGATGAAAACACCTATGGCAGTAAACATAATCCTAGATGATGATCCCAATGGAAAACCAGTTGATCTAAAACATTATAGGAGTGTCATAGGTAGCCTACTATACTTAACTGCAAGTCGACCAAACATCTTATTTGCAGTAAGTATATGTGCGAGATATCAAACCTGTGCTAAAGAATCTCATCTGACTCAAGTCAAAAGAATCTTTAGATACCTTAAAGGAACAACAAATGTAGGCATTTGGTATCCTAGGACTAATAACTTTGAATTAATAGGGTACTCTGACTCAGATTATGCTGGATGCAAGTTAAACCGTAAAAGCACAAGTGGTGGATGTCAATTATTAGGTCCATCACTTGTCAGCTGGTTTAGTAGAAAGCAACATTGTGTTGCCCTTTCTACAACTGAGTCAGAATATATAGCAATAGGAGAGTGTGTCGCACAATTATTATGGATGATGCACACCCTAAAAGACTTCAACTTGAACCTCACAAATGTCAAAGTTTTAATTGACAATATTAACTCAATCAACCTAACAAAAAATCCAGTGCATCATTCCAGAACTAAACATATTGAAATTAGACATCACTTCATCAGGGATCATGTTACTAAAGGGGACATTGAACTCAAATACATTGAGTCCAAATCCAATTTAGCTGACATATTCACAAAACCACTCCCTGAAAGTGAATTTAGCAATCTGCGTAGACAGTTAGGAATGTGTTTAATAGACTAGGATTTTCAAAATTCAAAATTGCTTTCAAATTGTCTGTTTTAAATTCTAGGTTAAAATTTGTTTTCATTTGGTTTAAAACCTTCTAACTTTTAGAATTTCAAAACAACTTTAGCCTTAGACTAGAAAAATCCCCTTAGAAATCATGTTCCCCCAGGACTAGTATTTGAACATCTCACCAACACCCCAGGATTACCTTGCTTGTGATTGACAAACTTAGAAAGGGGTGAGATGTATAGGCCAATTGCCTGGACTTAAGATGCTTATGCCAGTGCATTAATATAAGTCTGGGCGTTAAATACAAAACCTACATTAATCAAGTTAAGTTATTCAGCTTAGTCAACCACTAACTGATAACAATGAACTTAACTTGACTAACCAAGTGAAAGCTACCATCTTCTGATAGTCAGTAAGTAACTAATTGGTTAGACAGCTAGTTTAGATGTTAGGTTTAGGGGGAGAATTAATTAGTCTCATATTTATTTTTCCTTTACTATAATTGGTTTTTGAAAAATACTTTCTTAAAAAATACTTTAAATCTATTTAACAAATCTGACTTATCTTTGTAAAATCTAATAAACTTGGTTTTGAAAATATTACTTTTGCAAAATTATCTTTATAAAACTTATGTTTAAAAAGGTGTTTTAACTTTACAAGCTGATTTTGAAAATTTCAATAATTGGATCTAGCTTTAAAGTTTGATTTGAAAATTAATCTTCACCTCATTTTGAAAATCTGGATTTTGCAAACTTAGACTTGAAAAATAAATTTTAATTAGTTTTGAAAAGTAAATTTAACAAACTCAATTTTGAAAAATAGAGTTAGATTTGAAATTTTTTGATCTGGAAACTTATGTTTAAGATTTTTTTTAATCCACTTTTGAATACTTGCTTCTATAAAATAAGTTTTTTTAAATTATATTTTACAAACTAAGGTTTTGAAAACTGATTTTGAAAATTTTAAACCTTGAAATTTTGGTTTTAAAAACTCATGTTTAAAGTTGAAACTTACTTTGAAAATTTGATCTTAAAATTCTCTTTCTTAAGTTTTGCAAAGTCAATTTATATTGCAAAAATTATTTTTACTCAAACTATACTAAGTTATTTTTCTAAACTTAGTTATTTTACAAAAGTTAAGAAACAAAAGCTAAATTACTCCCCCAAGTTAACCTAACATCATTTCCTACAGTTTTTTATGCATTCTGTATTGTTGAATGGTTAATTTGTCTTCCTTATTTGATGAATGCTAAAGGGGGAGGGATAGGTGGTTAAGTTAGAAAAACAAAATAAAATTTAAACCTCACACTAGAACAAAATGTTTAAACTTTTTTACTCGCATATTCTTGTTGGTGCAACCCTAGGTCAAGGTTGACCTGGTTGACCTGACTCGAGTTGACCTGACTCGAGTTGTATTTTGATGTTTGATGAGAATAGAAAAGTTCTATTATGATGTTTGACGAGAATAGAAGAGTTGTATCTTGATGTTTGACAAGAATATTGGAAAACTTGGGAGGTTGTGGGTGCAACCCTTGGTCAAGGTTGACCTGATTGACCCGACTTGAGTTGATCTATTTCGAGAAGTTCAAGCAGGGAGCTTGGCACGGGAAAAGTCCAAGTATGGAGACTTGGCACGGAAAAGTCCAAGCAGGGAGCTTGGCATGGGAAAAGTCCAAGCAGGGACTTGGCACGGAGAAGTCCAAGTATGGAAGCTTGGCATGTGGAAGTCGGAGAGGGCTTGGTAGCTCGTTCTCCGGACTGTGGTCAGAGAGGGCTCGGTAGCTCGTTCTCTGGACCTGATGGAGTCGGAGAGGGCTCGGTAGCTCGTTCTCCGGACTATGGTCAGAGAGGGCTCGGTAGCTCATTCTCTGGACCGGATGTGGAAGTCGGAGAGGGCTCGGTAGCTCGTTCTCCGGACTAGGTCAGAGAGGGCTTGGTAGCTCGTTCTCTGGACCGGACGAAGTCGGAGAGGGCTCAGTAGCTCGTTCTCCGGACTAGGTCAGAGAGGGCTTGGTAGCTCGTTCTCTAGACCAGGAAGGCAGATAGAAAATCCTGGTGAGTGAAGCCAGGTGAAAGTCCTGGTGAGTGAAGCCAGGCAGACGGAGAAATCCTGGTGAGTGAAGCCAGGTAAAAGTCCTAGTGAGTGAAGCCAGGCAGATTGGAAATCCTGGTGAGTGAAGCCAGGTGAAAACCCTAGTGAGTGAAGCTAGGTGAAAGTCCTGGTGAGTGAAGCCGGGCAAGGAAAAATCCAGATGGATCAAGGATGATCGGACATCTGGTGTTGAGAAGGTTAAGTAGGTCAAGGGAGTGACCGGATACTTGGCACGAAGAGAAAAGTCCAAGTGGGTCAAAGGGATTGACCGGACACTTGGTGGGGAGTCTTAGCAGGTCAAGGGAGTGACCGGATGCTAAGCATGATGTACCAACAGGTCAAGGTTGACCGGATGGTGTGGGAGACTTGGGACTTGGTATTGGGAAAAACCAAGCTTTGGATCGATCTGGGGACCGATCCAGTGATACGGCTGATCGGTCTGGTGACCGATCAGTAACCAAACAGAATGCTTCTGTGGATTATCTGATCGGTCTGAAGACCGATCAGGAAGAAAACAGAAGAAGGATCGGTCTGAAGACCGATCAGGAAGAAAACAGAAGAGAAGAAGGAGAAAGGCTGATCGGTCTTGGGACCGATCAGACTCCTCCTGGACCGATCAAGACATAGCCTGATCGGTCCAGGCTTAGCCTGATCGGTCCCCAAGACCGATCATGGACAGTGTGGACCGATCAAGTTAGAGCCTGATCGGTCCAGGCCTAGCCGTTGTGAGTGACAACGGCTAGATCTCGGCATTCTGTGTTTTCTTCTGCCTTCATAGGTTTGCAGGTTCAGCTATATAAAGAGTCGAGCGACTCTACAGGACCTTCTTCTTGCTTCTGCAAGTTCTTCCAGGTTCCTTCTGCGAGCTTTGCTGAGCTCATACTTCTTGAAACTTCGCGTGAGCTTCCCTGCTGCTGGCATCCGTGAAGCTGTTGCTTCATCAACGGACTCCAGATGAGAAGGCAAGCAAGTGTGTTTACAATTTCTATTGTTCTTGTTTGCTTCCTCTATTGTTGTACTCCTCTGTTTTGCTGTTGTAAAGACTTTGTGGTGAGGTTTCTCCACCCAGAAGGAGTTCATATTAGCCGGTTATCCGGGGTTTCATCCACCGACGGATTGATAGGCTTCGTCCATCTTACGGACACGCCGAGGAGTAGGAGTATCATCTCCGAACCTCGTTACATCTCTGCGTCTAAGGTTGGATTTTCTCGTTCTCATTTCTATTATTTTATTTCCGCTGCGCTAACCTAATTCGTAGGAAGAAACGAAAAATTGGGGTCGGTTATTCACACCCCCCCTCTCTAGCCGCTATCCGAAGGTCCTAACAATTCTTACTAACTTAACCAGGATTGTCATTCCATCAAAAAGGAGGAGATTGTTGGTGCGGTTAGCACTAACGGTCTAACTCAAGTTTTGATGAATGGCAAATCAGGTTAAGTTAGGTTTGTTGTGATCTAACACTCTGATCGAGTGTATAGGAGAAGTCCAGCTAGGTCGACGGACTGACCGGATAGCTGGCGAGAAGTCCAAGCGGGTCAACGGACTGACCGGACGCTTGGCGAGAAGTCCAGCTAAGTCCAAGCGGGTCGACGAACTGACCGGACGCTTGGCGAGAAGTCCAGATGGGTCGAAGGGCTGACCGGACGTCTGGCAGGTAGGTAAGGTAAGTCACTAGAGAGGAGTGACTGTGAGGACGCATTCCCGGGAAGGGAACATTAGGCGTCGATCTGACTTAGATCCATTTTGGATATCTAAGTTGAGATCGTGACTAGATTCCGGTCTCGAAAAGATGAAATCTAAGTCATACTTTTTATATTAAACCTATAAACTGTGCTAACACTTTGTTTTGCAGGATATACCTTATCTATTTGCCTCGGACTAACCTTGTCTTGCAGGAAAGCTGTCTTCTGGAGAAAGGTGGTCCGGGCGCCCGGAAGGGATTCGGGCGCCCGGGAGGTGAAGTTTATCCAGATCGCGCGTCGCCACGTAGAGCTCATTGGTTGGACCTGCCACGTCTCACCAGGGAGCCCGGAAGGGATCCGGGGCGCCCCGAGCCTCATATAAAAGGAGGGTCAGAGGGGAGCTTCAAAACAACAACTGAAAGAAAGTCTTCTACTCCTTGCTCTGCTGCTCTGCACTTCTGTGATGCTAACAAAGCTCCGACAACACGCTCCTTCCCTTTTTGGTTAAATTCTTGTTGGTATTTGCTTTATTTCCATTAGCATTCCTGTACTTTAATTTGTAACAATTTTCAAACTGCTAGTGATTGCCCATCAAAAGCACCCTTGTGTGCGGGCCTTGGAGTATGAGTCGACACAGGCTCCGAACTAAGTAAAACCAGCTTGTGTTAACATTATCCTTTTATTTCCGCTGCGTTTATACTCGAATGATTTTGTTTATCGATATTCACCCCCCCTCTATCGAATCTCATGATCCAACAGTTTTGATGTGATCAACCAAGTTAGGTTAGGTCTTGTTTGATTTTTGATCCCTGTGTCTAAGTGTGCAGGAGCTTAGGGGCGCAAGAAGTCAAGAGAAAGACACAGCTAGCGAGAAGGACGGCACGAGAAGAGAGTCGACGGGCTCGGTGCGTCCGAAGGACGAAAGAGCTGCGGAAGAGTACTCTGGTGGACGAGAAGAACGTGTGCGACGTTCGAGGGACGAGAAGTTGGGACGGAAGCCTGCTCGAGGAGAAGGCCGGAAATTGGGTTCGGGTGAGCCCTATTTCAGTTGGCCGAAATCACCTAAGCAATCGGAGCTTCAGAAGAAGAAGAAAAAGAGAAGTTGGAAGCTATTTATACTATGCAGGTTGAAGGCGCCCTCAACAGCATTGAGGGCACCCTCAACATTGAAGGCACCCTCAATGTCATTGAAGGCACCTTCAACCCAGTCTACTTGACTGTTTCGACTTTGGATAAAGTTTTATCCGATGCCTCAGCTGGAGGCGCCCTCAATCCCTTTGGAGGCGGCCTCAAGACTCAAAATAGAGTTTCCAGAAGCTATATAAAGGCCCTTGGAGGTAGGAATTAAGTAATCAACTCTGTAATCAATTCCTAGCAACTTGTAAGCTTTCTTAGTGTGTAAAAAGGCTTCTCCGTCTACAGTGAAGGAGATTCGTAGTGCGCATTTTCAACTGTCTTGGATTAACAACCATTTAGGTTATAACCAAGTAAAACCCTGAGTCTTCTCTTCTCTGCTTTACTTTTATTTTTGTTTTATTTTATTATTGTTGCTATTCTTGAGTTGAAAGAACGAGGAGGGGTTTGTTTTATTTGCAGACAATTCAC
The DNA here is from genome assembly GCF_018446385.1 of Zingiber officinale. Lineage (NCBI taxonomy): Eukaryota > Viridiplantae > Streptophyta > Magnoliopsida > Zingiberales > Zingiberaceae > Zingiber > Zingiber officinale. The sequence continues at coordinate 20,962,833 of NC_055994.1, forward strand.
CTCTCCCCACTTACTGGTTTCGCTGCACCAACACTGCTCTCAATTTATTGGATTAAATTAATGTTTGAGGGTATAGATTTAATTAGGAGAACTAGGTAACCTATTTCCATGTCATTCCAAGCTTTTTAGTTCCATTTGTCAATTTTACCTGAAACCAATCAAAATCAGCTGATATACCTAAAGAGATCAGAATGATACGAAACTAGGTTTTATGCGTTTATCTAGTTCTCCTGATTATATTCATGGCATTAAATATGAATTTGATCTAATATATTGTTAGAAATGATTTTTTTTAACATGAATCAGATTTTTTGATACATCTGTGTTAAAAATAAATCACTATACTCAATATAGTATCCAAATTGATGTTTAAGGACATAAATATAATTAGAAGAACTAGATGAGCACATATGACTGAGTTCCATATTATTCTGAGCTCTCGATTAGCCAATTTCGACCTCTCAAATATCAATTTTGTTTGGGTCGAAATGTGCTATAGGGGGAGCGGGGGGGGTAAATAGCTCGTCGTGTTCGTCGTAGCTTGCTTTTTGATGATGATATGTAGCGGAATATACAAGAAACAAAAATACAACGCTAACACAAGGATTTACTTGGTATCCACTTCAAGAAGAGGTGACTAATCTAAGGATCCACACGTGACACACACTCCACTATGAAAAACACTCCTTTACGGTAACTACCAAAGGCGGAGAAGCCTTGAACAAACCCACACAACAAATACAACTCACTCAAGAAGAAAATACAAAAGATACAAGTAAAGAACTTCTTCTTCTTACTTACTTGTTGCTTGTTGTTGCCTCTTGAACCTTGGAAGTGTGGCTATACTTGTCCCCAAGAGCCTTCAAGATTTGGCTATGAGAGTGGAGAAATCTCTGTGGTCTTCGCTGAAGTTGTGCGGAGAAGAGAATTGAAGTCGTGTGCAGAAAATCGCTTGCCAACGGCTATAACCTGCGCCAACGGTCGGATCCCAATCGATTGAATTGCTCTCAATCGATTGAGGAGGCTTTGGATCGATCGATTGATCGATCCAGAGCACCTCTGTGCTCTCGAAAATCATTTGAATCAATTGCCCAATCGATTCAACATGTCTCACGTGATTCCTATGGCTATCACGTGATTTCCCAACCTCCCAATCTATCGGCCGATTGATTGGAGGCTCCCAATCGATCGGGTGATCGATTGGGAGTGCTTTTGTGCAATGGCATCACCCCCCCCCCCCCCCAATCGATCCACTGACCGATTGGGAGGAGCTTTTATCACGACACCCTTTCAATCGATCGGTTGATCGATTGACCCATTTCTATTTGCCCTAATCAAGTCCAACAGACCTAAAAACCCAACATCTGGTCAACCATGACTTGTTGGGCCATCATGCCTAGCATCCGGTTACCCTTGACTTGCTAGGACTTTCTCACCAAGTGTCAGGTCAATCTCTTTGACCCACTTGGACTTTTCTTCCTTGTGCCAAGTGTCTGGTCAACCTTGACCCACTGGACTTATCGATACCAGGTGTCCGGTCAACCTTGACCCACCTTAGGGATGTAAACAAGCCGAACCAAGCCGAACAGTATTAGGCTCGAGCTCGGCTCGTTTAAGTTATATTCGGGCTCGAGCTCGGCTTAAGCTCGAATCGAGCTTTTATCATAAGGCTCGAGCTCAGCTCGTTTTAGAATTATCAAACTCGCAAACAGTTCGAGCTCGGCTCGTTATTAGCTCGATTATCAAAGTTAACGAGCCTAACTCGTTAAGCAAGCTCGGGCTCGTTTTCGGGCTCGTTTAGAGATCATTTTTGGCTCGTTTTAGAGTTTATTTTTTGGCTCATTTTAAAGCTCATTTTAAGGCTCATTTTTTTTTGGCTCGCGAGCCTATAAATGAACATGTTCTCGAGCTCACGAGCCGAATATCCTTAAGCTCGAGCTCGGCTCGATAAAATTGTCGAGCTCGAAATCGAGCTCGAGCTCGACTTGATAAGATAAACGAATGAACTCGAACGAGTTTTTTACCGAATCGAGTTCCGAATAGCTCGTAAACCGTTTGTAGGGGTGTAATCGAGCCGAGCCGAGCCGAACTCTTGGATGTTTGAGTTTGACTCGTTTATAATCGAGCCAAGCTAGAGCTTTATTTAACGAATATATTCATGGCTCACGAGCTTATTCGATCTTTTATCGAGCCTAAACGAGCTTAATAAATATAAATTATAAATTTAAATATTCATTAAAAACTAAATTATATATTTTAAAAAAAATATAATATTCTTGTTAAAATTTATAATTTTATTCTAATAAATAAATTTAATATATTTGTCTGTGTTTTTCAGCAGTACAATGTAAAATCTATAAATTCAATATCAAAACTATTATTTTTTTTATTTAAAAGTTGATTTATGAGCTTAACGAACATGTTCACGAGCTAATGAGCCGAATATTGTGAAATTTGAGCTTGGTTTGTTTATCTTAACGAGCCTCATTAAACGAGCTCAAACGAGCTTTTATCGAATCGAGCTTCGAATAGCTCACGAGCGACTTGGCTCATTTACACCCCTAACCGTTTGATTCATTTACATCCCTAACTCACCTGGATTTTCACGTGTCTGGCTTCACTCACCAGGACTTCCCTCCTACCTAGATTCACTCACTGGCACTTCCCATCTGCCTGGCTTCACTCACCAGGACTTTCACCTAGCTTCACTCACTAGGGTTTTCCATCTGTCTGACTTCACTCACCAGGATTTTCCTTCTTCCTAGCTTCACTCACTAGGTCTTTCACCTGGCTTCACTTACCAGGATTTCCCAGTCAAGTATCCGGTCAATCTTGACCTACCTGACTCTTCTTCACATATGACTGGTCAACCTTGACCAGAGGAGAATTGTACCAACAATCAAATGAACGATTGCACCTGTAATCTCCATGTATTGTCAGTCTCCATGTATTGTCAAGCATTGAAACCTAAACATCAAGACTCAAGCTTGAGCCTTGTCAAGCTTAGTCAACCAGGTCAACCTTGACCCAAAGGATATTGCACCAACAAATTTGACATATTATATTAACAGTAGTGAATTTTTAAACACAAATTAGATTTTTTTAATACATTGCTACATGGTAGCAAACCATTCTTGATACTGTTCATCAACACAATAAGATCCTAAATCTATTGTTACCGTATTATTTTTTTTTAAAAAATAATCGATTTATCTTTAAAAAATTACTGCGCTCAATATGTTACACTAAATTGATGTTTGAGAGTATGAATATAATTAGAAAAATTAGACAAACACATAAGACCTAGTTCCATGTCTTTTTAAGTTATCTAGGTTTATCAGTCAATTTTGATCGAAATTGATTGATAGACTAGAGAGCTTGAAATAATATGGAATCAAGTTCTATGTGTTCGTCTAGTTCTCCTGATTATATTCATGTTCTCAAACATCAATTTGACACAATATATTGAGATCATTAATTTTTTAAATACAAATCGATCATTTTTTTTAAAAAATTAATCGATTGTTATGTTATCTTACTATGCTGATAAACATTATCCAGAATTGATTGCTATACTGGGGTAAATATAGAGGGGCAAAATAGATATGGGGTACGTAATTTAATAATTTTAAAACTTAGGTATGTAATCTGAGTATTTTAAAACTCTATCTATGTGATTGGTCAATTTACCGAATAAAATAAACCAGCCCCAATACTAATAAATTTAACTTATTAATTTATAGATAAATTATTTTATTATTGTTTTTAAAAAATTAATTAGATATATAAAATAAATTTATTAAATTTAAATTGTGAATTTATACAAAATATAAAAGTAATATAAATTTTATATCTCAGATAAAATTTGTGCTCAACCACCTCGGACTTAACCCCAGGTAGCTTTTCGGGGGACCAAGCGAAGACATTCTTATTGCGAGTCAAGTATTGGACCAGGTTCGTCTTGACTTCAATAGGTAGATTGCTTGATATGCGGGTGAGGCTTTCCGGGCATTCGGGGTAGAGCAGGACCTCCTCCCAAGGGATGGGCTCCCCTGCTATAGGCAAAGACTCCTCTTGGATGACGTGAATCCTGCCATCCTGTGTTCTCTGAGCCTTGCGGATCTCCACCTTCATCATGTTGATATAACACCTGCGAGAGACCAATTGCTCACCTCTGACTTCCCCGACCTGGTCTCCCACAGGGAACTTGATCTTCTGGTGGAAAGTGGAGATCGCCACCCGGAACTTGTGCAGTGTTGGTCTCCCCAAGATGACGTTGTACGAGGACGGTGAATCCACCAGTATGAAGGTGCACCTCCGCGTCCTCACCAGGGGCTCACTACCCAAAGATATGACTAGCTTGATTTGGCTCATGGGTCACACTTCATTACCGGTGAAACCGTATAATGAAGTAGCCATGGGCTGGAGTTCACTGGCATCGATTTGCATGCCCTCGAATGCACTCTTGAACAACACATTGATAGAGCTTCCAGTATCAGCAAAAACTCTGGCCACGTGACTGTTGGCGATGATGACTTTGATTATTAGGGCATCATCGTGAGGAAGCTCCAGCCCCTTCAGGTCTTGCGGCCCAAAGCTAATGATGAGCCTTGCAGCTTGCTCCCGATTGCATCTTGCAGCGTGTATCTCTAGGCGGCGCTTATGAGACTTCCGAACCCTAGCGAAATCTCCATCTGTGGGCCTTCCGGAGATCATACCAATCTCACGGATGACCACGTTTCCCATGTTCTCCTCCTCAGCAACTTTTGTTAGCTCTCTACCCCGACCTGGCTGTTGGCTTCCCTGACCTACATTTTTGGGCAGAGGCCTACCTGACTGGCCTATTGTCGCAACAAGCTGGTTGGTCATCAACCTTTGAAGCTTGGGCACGATCTTGGGTGGAGGTAGGCCAAGTTCGGCTGCGCGCCGAGAGTCACGAGCAAACTGGATGCAATCTTTAGTGAAATAAGTGTGAGACTAGTGGTAGGTGCAATAGCGTGGCCCCCACTGACCGGGTCTTGGGGCTTGGACAACTACCACACATTGAGCCAACCTGGGATCCTGACCAGGAGGGAATGGTGGTCGGGCATCCCGGGCGCGTGGAAGAGGCTGAGATGGCGGTTGGGGTGGCCTCTTATCTGATTTGTTGGCGGGAACATACACTTTGTCCACCTTCTACCTAGTTGTCTGTGCTTCTTCCATGTTGATTTAGCTGCCGACCTTTCCAAGCATCTCATCGAAGTTCTTTACGGGCTCTCGGATGAGGGCTCGAAAGAACTCCCCTTCTACTAACCCATGAGAGAAGGCGCTTATCAATATTTCAGAGGTAGCGGATGGGACGTCTTGGGCTACCTGGTTGAAGCGTTTGATATAGCTTCTCAAGGGCTCGGCTGACCCTTGCTTGAGGGCAAAGAGACAGTGGTCTGTCTTCTGATACTTCCTACTGCTGGCGAAGTGGCGCAGAAAAATAGTCTTGAAATCATAAAAGTAGGTGATGGACCCATTCGGCAATCCATCGAACCATTTATATATGTGCCAAGCCAGACAGAGTATTCAAGAACACTCGGCACTTGATGACATCGCTATATTGGTGCAACAACGTAGCATTTCGAAACTTCCGAAGATGATCCTCTAGATCCTTACTACTATCATACTCTCCAATGGCTGGGGGCTTGTACCCCTTTGATAGCTTCTCCTTGAGTGCCCTCATAGAGAAGGGCACTTGCTCATCAGGCTCCCCTCAAGGATCCTCCTTGAGGACTATAACTTTCCCTTTCTTTGAGTCCTTGGGCGGGGAACTTTCCACCATAGAGGTCTGCAGTTGCTCTTTCTTATTATAGCAGTCCGGACCCTTATAGTAATAGTTTGGGTCAGGTTCTCGATAGAAGGCCGTGGGGAACTCCTCGGGCTATTTCTCTTAGATCCTCTATCAGAAACGTGAGTCGGACCCTTGGAAACTACAAGCATCTTGTACATTCGTGAAGCAGTGGTCTGTTTTTCGGAAGCCGCTCGCCTCTTGGCCTCTTTGAACAGTTCGTACTCCCCTGCCGTCATGGTCACGTTGATTCTTCCGATCTTTTCCATCCTCACGCTCCAGAACAAGTGAATGTGTTCCCATAGACGACGCCAAATTGATCTTGTCTGAAATCTGAGTCAGATAAAGGTCGGATGAGCTATTGCTGACGTTGATGGAGAGGCGACTAGAACACCCTTCGTGTATGTGCCTACAATAATGGACCCCCACGTGGTGCTGATGGACAGCGATAACTGAACCAACAGTACTTGAGCTCTGCGCACACTCAGACAAGCACCCAGAACGTTAGAGGGCAGAACCGGGGAAAAAGTCCCTAGAGCAGGCCCTTTGATGCTCAAGTCAGGTACTTTTTTCCTAGAAGAAAAGTATACAAAAGGGAAAGAAAAATAGAAGACAAGTGCAAATGTGCGAGAGAGCGTCCTTGCACAAGGGAGAGGACCTCCCTTTTTATATGACCGTTTGTACCTCTGGAGGTTGATCGATGTCAGAGAATGTCAGGTGTCAGAATCTGTCTGGTGATGGAGGACACGTGGCATCCTCTTGTAGACTAGAGGAAGGTTCCATTCGCAGATGACCGTAGATCGTTAGAATATTCCCTGACATTCAGTAGTTATTCTCTTACATGCAGTTACGATTCCCTGACCTTATTGTTGTGTAACACTTTTTGTCTCGGCCTTCTGACTTGACCGAGTATGAATAGGGTAGCTCAGGCTAATCTATCGGGTATAACACCTAGCCTAAACCTTGAGCGGTCGGGAACTATAGTGAGATCGTCCAAGAGCCGACCGAGAGTTGGCTGACCGGGAGTTACCTTACTGAGAGAACCAAGCCTGGATATAATTGAGCCATGAGAACCTGACCAATCAGATCTAGGTCAGATATTATCCTGACTGGCCACCATGTCTTAGACCAGGGTGTCTCAAATCTAGGGTCCTGGTCTGTGAGAACCCGACTGGGAACCATGTTGTTGATGTCGTCACACGGTCCTACATATTCTATTCTTAACTATTGACTGTCACGTCACCTTGACCTCTGACTGCCACGTCCCCTTGACTTCTGACTGTCATGCCCTCTTGACTTCTGACTGCCACGTCTCCTTGACTTCTGACTGCCACGTCTCCTTGACTCCTCACTGCCCGACTTTATCGGATCCCACCATTGTACGTCGTATCAATGATGTTAGCCAAAAAAGGATATCATTGCTTTGATCTAGTTACTCAAAAATTGTATGTCTCTTATCATTATATTTCTTGAGCATATTCTATTATTTTCTAGTTTGGCTAGTTCGCATAATATGACAATATAATATCTACTTTGCATTGATCCTTTTAATATTGACACTGAGGAAACTTCACCCACAACTCCTATAGTAGCTTAATTAAATCTAGTACTTTGGTTCTCGAGATATCCACTCCACACACTCCTCTTTCTATCACTACCCAATCGTTTCCTGAGGTTGTGGATGATCCTTCTCTCTGCCGTCATCCACTCATATTCGTAGGTCTACTAAACTATCATATTTTGCTTACTCTTGTTATTCTTGTTCTTTTGCTTCATTTGTTACATTTGTTCATTGTCTTTTTGAGCCTGTATCCTATAAAGAAATTGTTTGTAGTCCACTTTGGCAGAGTGCTATGGCTTAGGAACTAACTGCTTTGCATCAGAGTCATACATGGGATTTGATACCGTTGCCACCAGGAAAATACACTATTGGTTCTCATTGAGTATATAAGATCAAAACTACATTTGATGGATCTACCGAACGATACAAAGCTCGGCTTATTGCAAAGGTTATTCTTAAGAGTATGACATAGATTATGAGGAAACATTTGCTCTCGTTGTAAAAATGATATCTGTTCGTACTTTGATTGCTGGTGCTTCTATTTATCGATGGAGAATATCTCAGATGGATGTCAAGAATGCATTTCTAAATGATGATCTTCATGAAGAAGTTTATATGACACCTCCTTCTGGTATTTCACACTAACCTGGTGAAGTTTATATGCTTCGTAAAGCGTTTTATGGTCTCAAACAAGTAACTCGTGCTTGGTTTGAGAAGTTTTCTACAATGATTATTTCACTTGGTTTTCATCCTAATAATCATGATTCAATATTATTTGTCAAGTGTACGAGTGCAGGTCATATTCTTTTATCATTATATGTTGATGACATGATTATTGCTAGTGATGATTCTAATGGAATTTCTTTCTTGAAGTCTGAGTTGACTCATTGTTTTGCTATGAAAGACTTGAGTATACTACGCTACTTTCTGGCCATTGAGGTTACTTATTCCCCCAAAGATTATCTTTTATTTTAGTCAATGTATATATCTGATCTGTTTGAGCATGCTCGTCTTACTGATAATAGAATCATTGATACTCACTCCTATTGAGACTAATGCTCGATATTCTTCATTTGATGACTCACCTTTGGCGGATCCTAGTTTGTATAGAACTATTGTTGGAAGCTTGATTTATCTCACTGTGACTTGTTTAGATATTGCGTATGTTGTTTATGTAGTTAGTCAATTTGTCGCTGCACCAACTACAGTTCATTGGCTGCTGTTCCTCGCATTCTCAGGTATCTTCAGGGCACTTAATTTCAAAGCCTTTTATTTCCTTCTACTTTATCTCTAGAGCTGCATGCATACTCTGATGCTGATTGGGTCGGTGATCCTATAGATAGTAAATCTACAATTAGCTTCTGTGTTTTTTCGGTGATTCCCTCATTTCTTAGAATAGTAAAAAATAAGGTGTTATTTCTAGATCTTCCACAGAAGCTGAGTATTGTGTCATAGCCTCAATTGCTTGTGAGATAGTTTGATTGCGTTGGTTGCTTGCGGATATGAGTATCTCTCTTCAACAACCTACTCCGTTATATTGTGATAAGAATGCTATTCAAATTATGCGAAATTCAATTTTTCATGAGCGGACGAAACATATTGAAATTAATTGTCACATTACTTGTTATCATCTTTATATTGACATCATCATATTACCTTTTGTTCCTTCAAATTTATAGATTGCCGATATATTTACCAAGACACATTCCGCTTCATGCTTTCGTTTCTTCTCTGACAAACTTTCAATATTTCTAGTTGTAGCATCATGAGTTTGAGAAGGATGTTAGATTATATATATTTATTTGTTTATATCTTTTAGAATAATTTGATCTTTTTTCCTTTTCTATTTAGGGTTTAAGATTTTTTTTAACTTAATTATATAAGGATTTATATTCTATATTTCTGACTATAAATTTTGGATTTAATAATATAACTAGCGTTTTTCTTTTCTTATTTTCATAAAATTTTTATCTCAGATAGAACTATTTATTACGAGTTCGGATCCTCTGTTCCAAAATATACCTCTGTCTCCATGTTCCTTTGCCGATCGGACGGGCCAGCTTACATTTCAAGGATGCCTTGCACATCACGAGGATACCACACACATTTTAAGGATGTCATGATCGTCAGATCAACAAGGGGATACTGGGACAAAGTTATTTCGGGACAGAGGATCCGAACTAAGTTATTACAATGCATCAAATTAAAATGAACTTCAAAACTGGACTGGGTCAGTGTGCTTGCAACCCGATTGTGCTAATTGATGACTTAAAAATTGGTAAAAGTTCATTTCTTATTATTTGTGTTGATTGCATTCTATTTAAGAGATATAATCATGCACTTTTTTAAGTTCACCTTTGCATTTTATGATCGACAATTGATGATGCACTCAAAGTTAGTTAGGGAATTCTTAAACGACACACTCAACTTCTAAATTTCTCAAAGGTTTTCATTTTATCTCTCCTTCCAATTATTATGGTACCATATCCAAAGAATAATACAACTCTGATGCTGAATTTCAAATAAAAACTGATGTTGAATTTCAGATAAGACCCCTTTACATGACATCAACAAAATAAAAACACTCAGAGATAATTCTAGCATTATCCTTTCCGATACCAATCCAAGATTTGGTAAACAACACTTACTATTTTCTTAACTAACATGGCAGTTGGTACCTCATGTATAACCTTATCATTTTGATTCATATGCAACAACCCCCATTTGGTAAACTATCTTACTATTCCCGACCAAATCTGAAATGGCGGCTGGTCTCTTACCTAAATCAGTACCAAATCTAGTAGAAGCTAAAATGGTAGCTAAATCAGTACCGAATCTGATAGAAGATTTCATAGGTCCAGATATTGTGCTGCAGGTATAACCAGGTAATTCGCCCTCCTCCAATAATTCGATAGCAAAAAAGTTTGGTGCAGCTTCCTCGGTGGATTTACCTGTGAGGATAAGGACTGATAATCACAAACAATTTGATTCGATCCAAAAATATAGTTAAAATATTAAAAAAAAAAGGCCCTTCTATCTAACTCAGCTATCATTCAACTAAATACTTATTGATTCATACACATGGGCTTTTTAAGCGCACGAGACTGCATGATTAATGCAAGCATCAATGCAACTGAGTAATTCCATACTGATGCTGATCAGCCATGATTAGGGATCCATTTAATTCTACAACAACAATAGTAAAATAAAAATCTAAACATAAAATATTATCAGAGTTCAAGGACTGTGGCAAGTCCAACTGTTCTGATCCCTCTTTGGTAGATCCAGTAAGGTTAACGATCGAGGTCCCTCTGATCTTACCAAACAATCCAACATGACCCCCACACTGTTCTACTTCCCTGTCCTGGATACAGGTTCTTTACATGGTAGCTGCCATCTTATGCTCCTCGTATATTATATACCCCACCTTTACATCTCTTTATCAGAAACCCAACGCAGTGAGCTGCAGTTCTTCAAAATTCTCCACCACTGGCTTCTGGGCAACTGGCTGACTCCATCTAATGAGCCGCCTCGCAAGGAACTCCACTCTGGCAACTTCAATTCTTCTTCTTCTTCTTCATCTTGTGTTGATCATGTGCTCTTGTTGTTGCTATGGCATGGAAGAGGGATTTGGAGAAGAGCACCGCTCCTCCTCCATTGGGTTTGGGAGAAGGATGATGATGCTTGATCTTGGGAAGCAGTTGAGGGCGAACATTCCGCCGTCAGGGCCTTCCAAGCAACATAATTCGGTCGGCGTGAGGAAGAGTTGGCCATGAGTGATGATGAAGATGTAGGTGCTATGTATAATATGAGAGTTAGGCATTTCCTTGCTTAACTGATTATTACTTTTGTAGATTGGATGGGAACTAAGTCTACATGGATTAGGAGTTGTTGTAATACATATAAGTGTTCATTTTGTATGTCAATTAGTAGTTGTTGATGTGAATTTATTGTACGTAGAGAAGAGTTTGGCAAAGATTATATAAAATTCATTAGTCTACTACATGTGTGGAATCATCAATTTTGGTCTGGTTTCAGTTTGAAGCATGTACACATCATTCAAATGTGTATGTTTGTATTTATGGAGTACAGAGAACTTTTTCTTTAGATAAAAAGAAATCACCATCTGTGACACTAAAATCTCCATGTTTTGCCAAGTTCTTTAAAAGTTTGTTTATTCTGAAAAACATTGATCTTGCTCGGGTTTTCTATGGCAGACGCAAAATTGTTTGTTAGGAAATGAACTTAAAACAGACTCACTAATGAGGATGATGACATCCAACATTACTGCCAGAGTAGTTAATTGAGAGGACTCGTCCTCATGGTCCACTCCCAGCAGACAGATGCTCAAAGAACTGTGTCTGGTTGTCGCCAAGGAACAACAAGCTCCACGAACTGGAATTCGTAGTCTGCAATTTAACAGCTTGGGTATGGTAAAATGCTCGAGAAAGACAAACAAAATGCAGATGATTATGATATGAAAACATGTTCCGTTGCTGGATCAGAAAAAGGTTAAGAATGCCATCCATTTAGGGCTATATCAGACATTTTTTCATCCTGCATTAGATTAGAAAATCTAACTCCAAAAGCCATACATGGTAAGAGGTTTTCATCTTGTATATATAGGACAATACTCCACAATTTAGTTGGAGATATTTACCGGAGTTATAGAAGAATAGTCTGAATTGAAATTACTTAAACAACTCATGTTTATGTGTTGAGATAGTTTGAGTTGATATTAGACCAAGCTGTTGGATTGTCTGAACATGAGTAGGGTGTCACTGGCTAAATTAATGTTGAGTGGTCTTGAGTGTCGGGAGGTTCGAGCAGCCTGAGTGTTTCCCGAGTCTTAGTGGGAAGTCTAGTGCTGCCCAAGTAGATTGTCGTGTCGGGAGGTCGAGTGCCCGAGCTTTCGAGTACTGAGTCTAGACGCACCAGTGTTCAAGCTGTCGAGTATTGAGTCTAGACGCACAAGTGCTCGTGCTATCGAGTTGCCAAGTCGTTGCATCGCTTGACTACCGAGTTGGCCGAGTTTGAGTGGGTAACCCTGCTGCGCACCGAGTTGGAGCCGGAATCACCTTATTATTGAGCTGCTGAGTTGGTTGAGTTGTTGAGTGGGAAGAGGAATATCAAGGTCTGCATTCAACGTAGTTTCCTTAAAACATATTCATTCCCTTCGACTATGCTTCGAGGTCACGTTTGACATCTATTTTTCAGGATAGAATAGGAATACCACACAGATAGTCAAAGACTTGTTGCTTGTGGCGAACTGAGCATATACATGAACGCTATCACAGGTAGAGCCGTCAAACGGAGTGCACAACAGAAGGAATGAAGTGAGGGGGAATGAACGTGGAAACGTGGAAGGATCCTGTCTCTTTTGCTTATACATCTACACTTCTTTTTTGCTCATTGTCATAACCTCTTATATTGACCTTCAGTTGCATGAATAACAGAGTAAGAACTATTTAATGCTCTGGCATAACGATAGTCATTGGCTATTGATGGTCAATCATTTCTGTCCGAGAGGTTACAAATTCATCATTAACATTAGATCATTTTAGATCTGAGATATTAATACATCCGATATACATTTGAGCATATAGTTAAAAAAAAAAAAAATTCAAGTAGCTAAATATTGGTTGATTCGTTTGGATAAATTTTTTTCCTACTGGTCATATATTCAATGTGTGCAAGTTGTGCTAACACAAGAGTCACCTTGATTCAGTGCAATAAGGACACATGATTTGCACCCCTTGCGATGGTGCATTTGAGAGAAAATCTCTCCCCATATATATGTTCACGAGTTATGATACATTATAAACCTCATAGTCACTTGTTTCTCGATGTGATACTAAACTCTTATGCATTTGTAAGATTTTACCACCCGCCTCTCTCTCTCTATAGTTTTCATTCAAATTTCTATCAATATCATTTAAAAATAATTAAGTAGTAAAGATAAAATTAGCACACTACTAAAAAAAGCGCTTTAGCAATGGAATTATTAGTCACTAATTAAACATAGCGATCAATTACTACCATTGCCGTAAAATTGTTGTTGATGTCATTTAGTGACATAATTAAATATCCTTTTACTACTAGAGATGAAATTTAAAATTCATCTCTAAAATAAGTAATGAAATTAATATTTTGTTGCTAAAATTAGTGATGGAAGTTTATTAATCATGTCACTAATTTAGAGACGGGTTTTAAATTTCGTCTATAATAGTAATGAAATTAAATATTGTCATTAAATTCGGTACCATTATTGTTGTAGACAAACATGGCGATGAATAATTAATATTCCACCATTAAATAGAGACAAATTATTAAAAATGTGTTACTAGGTGTAGATATGAAATTTAAAAATATTGTCGTTTTTAGAGACGGAAATTAACATGCCGTCTATAATTAGAGATAGAGTTTTAAAATTCCGTCTAGTTTTAAAATTTTATTTCTAATTAGCGATGGAAAATAACATTAGAGATAGAATTTTAAAATTCCGTGTTAAATATCACAATTCCTCCAACAACATCACTCCATTTTCACACATTCTATATATATGGGAGAATGTGTGAAAATGGAGTGATGTTGTTGGAGGAATTACGATATTTAACACGGAATTTTAAAATTCCATCTCTAATTAGAAATGCTCATAACACATATTACAAATACATATACATATTCACAAATAATATAACACATTCTCAAACATAGCATTCACATTACACAAACGACACAATCCACATAACACATTCACAAAAAATGGAAGTATCAAATCCAATCTAATCAAGTATTAAATTCAACCCAACAACAAAACAAAGATGAATATTCAGACATCACAAATGAATTATAATACATCTGAATCTAATAATACGAAATACAATACCTCCTAGCGAATGCAACCAAATAATCCACTTCAAAACTAGCTAATAGTATTCAATCCTGCAAAAAGTATAATACAGTAGTTATTAATAAAATAAGGAAATAATTAGTGATACATCATTAGAATTATGACTAACAAATTGAATTTAAACTAAACAAGATTAACACTATAATAATATAAGCGATAGGCAAAGTATGTTAGCAAGAAACTATTTTACACACGATATCTGTTAATGGTGATACTATAATAGATCAAAAATATTCTTGAAAAGATATAATACAATTAGAGATACATCTAATATGAAAATTAATAGATCTTTTTTACATATTTCATAAGTGATAAATGAAAGGTAAAAGGTCAACACACCTCTGAGTCAACTATTGATCAGTATGGTCCTGAGGGTCTTGAGTCACTTGAGAGTCTAAATGATGTGGCGTTTGACTCATATGAGCCATGAATCCCATATTTCCCATCCAATATCCTCATATCTTATATTCGGGATTGCCGCTCCTCTTCAAATTGTCTCTCTAATGTCGAGAGTGAATTCTTCAAATCTTGGTTTTCTTTCTTTAAGGCATCTACTCAAGTAGATAATCTAGATCCACTAGATGATCTGCTGGGATGACTCTTGGCCTTAAGAGTCATCATCCGATCATATGCAACTCTTGCCTAGGACCCAAGACTGTTGAGGGTGGAGGTCTTTTTTTTTTCCATCGACCATATCATAATAGATCTCATGTAACTGATCGCTGGATAGAGTATGTACCTCACCTCCTTCTGTAACAAGATGAGACACCTGTGTAACCCAAGCAATCATTTCTTCCTATTTACATAAAAAAATATTCATATCAAATATATAATTAGAAAAGCTAATCATTGTTAATAGTTAAAGATATTCAAGTTTTATATTCTTACATCTAATGCCGACGATCGATGATCGACAAATGTGTTATCCTTTGTCTTGTGTATCTTGGTAAATACCTCCTAATAAGTAGGAGATCGTTGTAGTTCATCGTCTTGAATATTAAATAATATAATTAAATCAAAATAAATTCATTGATAATTAAATAATTTTTATATAAATTTATTAATTGTAAACTCACTAAGTTGATGGCATGCTCAACAATATATCAATTAAGATCTAGTTGTTTGCCTTGTGGATCCGGTACTAGTGCTAATGTCACGCCCCAGAGGAGTCCCTGCCCGAAGAAATTTCGACAGCATCTCCCCTGTACGGGTGACAATCTGAAGCATTACTACATACGAAATATACCTCAACCACATACGGCTGGAATATATACACAAAATATAAACAAAACAGAACACACAATATAATATACTCAGCCTACTCGGCTGGACAAAAAAATAAAATAAGCACAGCGGAAAGAAAACGAAGAGAAAACCCACAAATTGCAAAGTTATCAAAAACATCACAAATACCAAGTCCACACCACAAGTATTAAAACCTAGTTCTCACAACACCAAATCCAACGTATACGAAATGCAAGTAAAGAGAAACAGAACCAAAATCAATTTTGGAATATGACGCGGGACCCAGGATTGGCAGCCGGCATCTCTCCAAGCATCCATGACTCATCTATCTGTTACCTGGCGAAAGAAAACTATTTTACGGGGTGGTGATTATTGGAACTCAGCGGGTATAAAAAAGATAGTGCATGAACATAATCAACCAATAAAGAATACCCAAAAGGAATACAGTCTCATAAGGGAAGTAACATATACAAAATGAAACCATAATTAATGCTCATACCTGGAACCATATCCTAGGCTAGATATAGAAGGTCAAGAATGATACTAATCTGCTACAATACTGCTCGTAACTATAGATGTAATGTGTCAGACATATAAACATTTCCAATAAATACACCAAGGTCTATTCGCCTACAACGAGAGCATATCTCAACATAAGACAGCATATCAGCATAAGTGAACAATAGCAAGAAGCAACGACAGCATAAATATACCACATCAGCATAAGTAAGCAATAATAACATACGTAAACAGTAGCAGCCAAAGCAGGCATAATAACAGCGTATGCACGGATGGTCACCCCGCCCACCGCTCTGCACCATGACCCCTGTATAGTCGAGAGGCTGGATCAATGACAACTGTACCACCCAAAGGCCGCCACTCCCATGAGTGACCGGATGGACAGGTGCTGAGTAGATAACTAGCTACATAGCGAAGGGGGTCCCATCTGCTCGCAACTCCAGCTACCACAAACTGCAAGTGGCCGAGTGTGGCACGACAGGACAAGCGGCATCAACTCCAGCTACCACTCTCTCGAGTGGCCGAGGATGCGGCATGCATGCAATGACATGATGCATACAATACAACAGTTATCATATATACATAAGCAGAAATATGTATGCTACATGAAGCTAGCATGCTCAATATCGTACATAAACAAACAACAGTTAAAGCTTACAAATATGATATCTAGTATCTGCTACGAATTATGTACAACAAGAAGTGACTGTATGGATATAGAAACGAATTTCTCAAAGATTGCGTGGAAGTATCAAGTGCAGGAAAAATAAGAGTGGAGTCAAGGTAAACAATCCTTATCCAAAATAATTCATGCACTAAGGTCAAAGTACTAAAAGAAAACAAAGCAAGAAGTACCCTCCTTAAATGTAGACCGAGATAAACAATCTCCACGTCGAAGTGCTCGTCTCGAATTATAGCCCGGTAAATCACACAATGTACAGTTTAACTAATTTCATAATTAGCTAGCTAAACCGAAACCCAACCTAATTAGCGGAAAACCCTAATTCAACTATGAACCTTGATTCATCCAAATCCATCCAGAATTCAAAGCTATTTACCGAAACCAAAACAATATTGAGATTGTTTCGAAATATACAGACCCGCTCAGAAATCCAAAGTTGTCGTGCCGAACAAAAACTACATCAAGATCAATTCACAACCCTTAAGTCTATCCAAACAAGTCCCAAGCGACACAAAGAATCAAGAACAGCATCACACTCTAAACCGCAATTCCAATCGATCCGACACACTAAAACCATCCTCCAAGAACAAAACACATCCCCAACAAAACTCAACTCCCAACCTGTTCCAAAATCCACAGCAAGCTTGCGGACAACAAATCCGAATCCTTACCTTCCTAAACCCGATCAATAAACAACGAAAGGAACCTTCACGAGGGCAGTGAAGGAAAGGAAAACAAACATCCAACTACAACCCCAAAATCCATTTCCATAGAACAAAACTCATTATAAGAAAATCCGGCTATCATCAAAACCGAACAGCAAGCAAAGACAGGAACACATTACCAGAAAGTCATGAAATCATCAAAACCAAGCCACAAATTTCCACACAGTGCATACCTAAACGGTCCCGGGGCAGCATGGCATCAGGTGGCGTCGGCGGCTGTGGCTCTCGCGTGAGAAAGAGAGGAGACCGCGAGAGAGGGGAAGTCACGTGAGGGCCCGAGGAAGAGAATCGTCGGCTGTGGTTGGTTGTGCTCGTGCAAGGGAGAAGGATCGCCGCTGTGATCGCGTGAGGAGGAGAACCGGCGACTGTTGTGCTCGACAGCTAGCACCCGCGTGAGGTAGCGAGGTCGCGGCTGTGATGGCAACGTGAAAAGGAGGGGTCGCGAGAGGTTGAGGGCTCGGGAAGAGAGGAGATCGCCGGAGGGTTTGGAGAGGGCGGCGGTGGGGCGGCCAGGACCGAGAGAGAAGAAGGGGGAGTCGGCGGGGAAAGCTAGGGCATGAGGAGAATTTATAACTTAGGGTTTTCCAATTAAGACCTAGATAAGTTCCTCAATCAACTCCCATTTTTGGATATTCAAAACAGGCATTAAATCCTACCCGTTGATCCCCATAAAATCTAAAACGTCCCATTTAAAATCAAGCAAAAACCATGCACGGATACAAAATTAGCTCCCAAACCTCACTGCTAGCCTACCCATCCATACCTATCTATGAAGGAACTACTTGCCGGATCAGTTAGGGCATACCTCCACGGGAGGAAGAGGGGTCGGCTGCCTTGGCTCGACGGTGCGGCTTGGGGGAGAAAAGGAGACCGGCAGCGTGTGACTCAAGGAGGAAGAGGAGATGGAGCATCTTCTTCTCCGGCAATGACCCGCGGCTGCAGGCGGTCGGCGCGAAGGGGCGATCTTGGTTCCTTCTCTCTACTTGTGTGGCGGCTAGGGCAATGGGTCGGCGCCGACTGGGTCAAGAGGTGGCACGGAGGAGGCAGCGGCGGTGGAGAAGAGTCTCGTGAGGGAGGAGGTGGCTTGTGAGGACTCGGCACAAGAAAAGGGCTGAGGGGAGGAAGTCGGGAGAAAGGAGCTCGGTGGAGGAGGTGAGGGCTCGGGGAGGAACAGGATCGCCGTCTAAGGCTAGGGCACGGGAGAGATTTCAAAGAAAAGGAAAAATAAAACATTTAAGGAAATTAAACATTTCCTCGTTTAAATCGGGTAACTTAAACAGACTTTTCCTTGCCCCAATAATTAATCCCCTTAACCTTTCTTATACGAGTTCCAATTAATTCTCAGAAAATTTTTATAAATTCCTAAAAATTCCAATAAGATTATTCGTCCCTTAGCCTTATTATTTAACTATTATTTGAGTACTGTATTTTACATTCTCCTCCACTAATAAAAATTTGGTCCCCAAATTTGCTGCTCAACCCAAGGATCCTCATCCCTCCAAATACTCAAGTATCCACCATACATAAGTTATAATCCAAAATCCAAATGGTCCATCAACCGTAAGATCATTGAAATCAGATCACCAACTACAAATCACCAAATCCATAACTATCACACAAGTGCTACTCCTTATGTTTCTATCTACATCAAATACCAAACAATAGATCCTCAAGTCATATATCCACTAATAAGGTATCTGAAAATTAGATATTGCCACATCTAGATGTTGTGTAAAACGATATCCACTAATAGATTATCAACAGACAACATATCACCATATCTGATCTAACCAATGATTGACACCACAAATCATACATTGCATAAACATATGGTATAAACAACTAACAAGCACACATGGTATAAACAACTAACCAAGTACTAACAAAAGTGTATGATAATGGTATACCACATACCTCCTATAGCTTGGAGATTCTTGCAGCTGCCAGGTCCCACAACTCGAGAGTCACACAAAGGGATCAACTTACAAAGGGAAAACAAAATAATCGGAACACCGAAAATCATAAATCGAAACAAGATCGAAATTTCAAAACACAAAACACAGCATTTGACTCGAACCATGCTCTGATACTACTAAATTGGTATCAAATCAACTCGAAAATCCAAAACACTAAAAACACATTTCAAAATCTGAAACATGAAAATAGGTTTCGCAACTTGGCTCTGATACCACTAAATTGGTATCAGACTAACTCAAAAATCTGGAATGTAAAAATAGGCATCGAAAACCTTGGCTCTAATACCACTAAATTGTCACGCCCCAGAGGAGTCCCTGCCCGAAGAAATTTCGGCAGCATCCACCCTGTACGGGTGACAATCTGAAGCATTACTACATATGAAATATACCTCAGCCACATACAGCTGGAATATATACACAAAATATAAACAAAACAGAACACGCAATATAATATACTCAGCCTACTCGGTTGGACAAAAAAATAAAATAAGCACAGCAGAAAGAAAACGAAGAGAAAACCCAAAATTGTAAAGTTATCAAAAACATCACAAATACCAAGTCCACACCACAAGTATCAAAACCAAATTCTCACAACACCAAATCCAACGTATACGAAATGCAAGTGAAGAGAAACAGAACCAAAATCAATTTTGGAATATGACGCGGGACCCAGGATTGGCAGCCGACATCTCTCCAAGCATCCATGACTCATCTATCTGTTACCTGGCGAAAGAAAACTATTTTACGGGGTGGTGATTATTGGAACTCAGCGGGTATAAAAAAGATAGTGCATGAACATAATCAACCAATAAAGAATACCCAAAAGGAATACAGTCTCATAAGGGAAGTAACATATACAAAATGAAACCATAATCAATGCTCATACCTGGAACCATATCCTAGGCTAGATATAGAAGGTCAAGAATGATACTAATCTGCTACAATACTGCTCGTAACTATAGATGTAATGTGTCAGACATATAAACATTTCCAATAAATACACCAAGGTCTATTTTCCTACAACGAGAGCATATCTCAACATAAGACAGCATATCAGCATAAGTGAACAACAGCAAGAAGCAACGACAGCATAAATATACCACATCAGCATAAGTAAGCAATAATAACATACGTAAACAGCAGCAGCCAAAGCAGGCATAATAACAGCATATATATGGATGGTTAACCCGCCCACCGCTCTGCACCATGACCCCTGTATGGTCGAGAGGCCGGATCAATGACAACTGTACCACCCAAAGGCCGCCACTCCCACGAGTGACCGGATGGACAGGTGCTGAGTAGATAACTAGCTACACAGCGAATGGGGTCCCTGCTGCTCGCAACTCCAGCTACCACCAACTGCAAGTGGCCGAGTGCGGCAAGACAGGACAAGCGGCATCAACTCCAGCTACCACTCTCTCGAGTAGCCGAGGATGCGGCATGCATGTAATGACATGATGCATACAATACAACAGTCATCATATATACATAAGTAGAAATATGTATGCTACATGAAGCTAGCATGCTCAATATCGTACATAAACAAACAACAGTTAATGCAAACAAATATGATATCTAGTATCTGCTACGAATCATGTACAACAAGAAGAGACTGTATGGATATAGAAACGAATTTCTCAAAGATTGCGTGGAAGTATCAAGCGCAGGAAAAATAAGAGTGGAGTCAAGGTAAACAGTCCTTATCCAAAATAATTCATGCACTAAGGTCAAAGTACTAAAAGAAAACAAAGCAAGAAGTACCCGCCTTAAATGTAGACCGAGATAAACAATCTCCACGTCGAAGTGCTCGTCTCGAATTATAGCCCTGTAAATCACACAATGTACAATTTAACTAATTTCATAATTAGCTAGCTAAACCGAAACCCAACCTAATTAGCGGAAAACCCTAATTCAACTATGAACCTTGATTCATCCAAATCCATCCAGAATTCAAAGCTATTTACCGAAACCAAAACAATATTGAGATTGTTTTGAAATATACAGACCCGCTCAGAAATCCAAAGTTGTCGTGCCGAACAAAAACTACATCAAGATCAATTCACAACCCTTAAGTCTATCCAAACAAGTCCCAAGCGACACAAAGAATCAAGAACAGCATCACACTCTAAACCGCAATTCCAATCGATCCGACACACTAAAACCATCCTCCAAGAACAAAACACATACCCAACAAAACTCAACTCCCAACCTGTTCCAAAATCCACAGCAAGCTTGCGGACAACAAATCTGAATCCTTACCTTCCTAAACCCGATCAATAAACAACGAAAGGAACCTTCACGAGGGCAGTGAAGGAAAGTAAAACAAACATCCAACTACAACCCCAAAATCCATTTCCATAGAACAAAACTCATTACGAGAAAATCCGGCTATCATCAAAACCGAACAGCAAGCAAAGACAGGAACACATTACCAGAAAACCATGAAATCATCAAAACCAAGCCACAAATTTCCACACAGTGCATACCTAAACGGTCCTGGGGCAGCATGGCATCAGGTGGCGTCGGCGGCTGTGGCTCTCGCGTGAGAAAGAGATGAGACCGCGAGAGAGGGGAAGTCGCGTGAGGGCCCGAGGAAGAGAATCGCCGACTGTGGTTGGTTGTGCTCGTGCAAGGGAGAAGGATCGCCGCTGTGATCGCGTGAGGAGGAGAACCGACGACTGTTGTGCTCGACGGCTGGCGCCCGCGTGAGGTAGCGAGGTCGCGGCTGTGATGGCCACGTGAAAAGGAGGGGTCGCGAGAGGTTGAGGGCTCGGGAAGAGAGGAGATCGCCGGAGGGTTTGGAGAGGGCGGCGGTGGGGCGGCCAAGACCGAGAGAGAAGAAGGGGGAGTCGGCGGGGAAAGCTAGGGCATGAGGAGAATTTATAACTTAGGGTTTTCCAATTAAGACCTAGATAAGTTCCTCAATCAACTCCCATTTTTGGATATTCAAAACAGGCATTAAATCCTACCCGTTGATCCCCATAAAATCTAAAACATCCCATTTAAAATCAAGTAAAATCCTTGCACGGATACAAAATTAGCTCCCAAACCTCACTGCTAGCCTACCCATCCATACCTATCTATGAAGGAACTACTTGCCGGATCAGTTAGGGCATACCTCCACGGGAGGAAGAGGGGTCGGCTGCCTTGCCTCGACGGTGCGGCTTGGGAGAGAAAAGGAGACCGACAGCGTGTGACTCAAGGAGGAAGAGGAGATGGAGCATCTTCTTCTTCGGCAATGACCCGCGGCTGCAGGCGGTCGGCGCGAAGGGGCGATCTTGGTTCCTTCTCTCTGCTTGTGCGGCGGCTAGGGCAATGGGTCGGCGCCGACTGGGTCAAGAGGTGGCACGGAGGAGGCAGCGGCGGTGGAGAAGAGTCTCGTGAGGGAGGAGGTGGCTTGTGAGGACTCGGCACGAGAAAAGGGCTGAGGGGAGGAGGTCGGGAGAAAGGAGCTCGGCGGAGGAGGTGAGGGCTCGGGGAGGAACAGGCTCGCCGTCTAAGGCTAGGGCACGGGAGAGATTTCAAAGAAAAGGAAAAATAAAACATTTAAGGAAATTAAACATTTCCTCGTTTAAATCGGGTAACTTAAACAGACTTTTCCTTGGCCCAATAATTAATCCCCTTAACCTACCTCATACGAGTTCCAATTAATTTTCAGAAATTTTTTATAAATTCCTAAAAATTCCAATAAGATTATTCGTCCCTTAGCCTTATTATTTAACTATTATTTGAGTACTGTATTTTACATTCTCCTCCACTAATAAAAATTTGGTCCCCAAATTTGCTGCTCAACCCAAGGATCCTCATCCCTCCAAATACTCAAGTATCCACCATACATAAGTTATAATTCAAAATCCAAATGGTCCATCAACCGTAAGATCATTGAAATCAGATCATCAACTACAAATTACCAAATCCATAACTATCACACAAGTGCTACTCCTTATGTTTTTATCTACATCAAATACCAAACAATAGATCCTCAAGTCATATATCCACTAATAAGGTATCTGAAAATTAGATATTGCCACATCTAGTTGTTGTGTAAAACGATATCCACTAATAGATTATCAACAGACAACATATCACCATATCTGATCTAACCAATGATTGACACCACAAATCATACATGGTATAAACATATGGTATAAACAACTAACAAGCACACATGGTATAAACAACTAACCAAGTACTAACAAAAGTGTATGATAATGGTATACCACATACCTCCAATAGCTTGGAGATTCTTGCAGCTGCCAGGTCCCATAACTCGAGAGTCACACAAAGGGATCAACTTACAAAGGGAAAACAAAATAATCGGAACACTGAAAATCATAAATCGAAACAAGATCGAAATTTCAAAACATAAAACACAGCATTTGACTCGAACCATGCTCTGATACCACTAAATTGGTATCAGATCAACTCGAAAATCCAAAACACTAAAAACACATTTCAAAATCTGAAACATGAAAATAGGTTTCACAACTTGGCTCTGATATCACTAAATTGATATCAGACTAACTCAAAAATCCGGAATGTAAAATTAGGCATCGAAAACCTTGGCTCTGATACCACTAAATTGTCACGCCCCAGAGGAGTCCCTGCCCGAAGAAATTTCGACAGCATCTCCCCTGTACGGGTGACAATCTGAAGCATTACTACATACGAAATATACCTCAGCCACATACGGCTGGAATATATACACAAAATATAAACAAAACAGAACACGCAATATAATATACTCAGCCTACTCGGCTGGACAAAAAAATAAAATAAGCACAGCGGAAGGAAAACGAAGAGAAAACCCACAAATTGCAAAGTTATCAAAAACATCACAAATACCAAGTCCACACCACAAGTATCAAAACCTAATTCTCACAACACCAAATCCAACGTATACGAAATGCAAGTAAAGAGAAACAGAACCAAAATCAATTTTGGAATATGACGCGGGACCCAGGATTGGCAGCCGGCATCTCTTCAAGCATCCATGACTCATCTATCTGTTACCTAGCGAAAGAAAACCATTTTACGGGGTGGTGAGTATTGGAACTCAGCGGGTATAGATAAGATAGTGCATGAACATAATCAACCAATAAAGAATACCCAAAAGGAATACAGTCTCATAAGGGAAGTAGCATATACAAAATGAAACCATAATCAATGCTCATACCTGCAACCATATCCTAGGCTAGATATAGAAGGTCAAGAATGGTACTAATCTGCTACAGTACTGCTCGTAACTATAGAGGTAATGTGTCAGACATATAAACATTTCCAATAAATACACCAAGGTCTATTCGCCTACAACGAGAGCATATCTCAACATAAGACAGCATATCAGCATAAGTGAACAACAGCAAGAAGCAACGACATCATAAATATACCACATCAGCATAAGTAAGCAATAATAACATACGTAAACAGCAGCAGCCAAAGCAGGCATAATAACAACGTATGCACGGATGGTCACCCCGCCCACCGCTCTGCACCATGACCTCTGTATGGTCGAGAGGCCGGATCAATGACAACTGTACCACCCAAAGGCCGCCACTACCACGAGTGACCGGATGGACAGGTGCTGAGTAGCTAACTAGCTACACAGCAAATGAGGTCCCTGCTGCTCGCAACTCCAGCTACCACCAACTGCAAGTGGCCGAGTGCGGCACGACAGGACAAGCGGCAACAACTCCAGCTACCACTCTCTCGAGTGGCCGAGGATGCGGCATGCATGCAATGACATGATGCATACAATACAACCGTCATCATATATACATAAGTAGAAATATGTATGCTACATGAAGCTAGCATGCTCAATATCGTACATAAACAAACAACAGTTAAAGCATACAAATATGATATCTAGTATCTACTATGAATCATGTACAACAGGAAGAGACTGTATGGATATAGAAACTAATTTCTCAAAGATTGCGTGGAAGTATCAAGCGCAGGAAAAATAAGAGTGGAGTCAAGGTAAACAGTCCTTATCCAAAATAATTCATGCACTAAGGTCAAAGTACTAAAAGAAAACAAAGCAAGAAGTACCCGCCTTAAATGTTGACCGAGATAAACAATCTCCACGTCGAAGTGCTCGTCTCGAATTATAGCCCTATAAATCACACAATGTACAGTTTAACTAATTTCATAATTAGCTAGCTAAACCGAAACCTAACCTAATTAGCGGAAAACCCTAATTCAACTATGAACCTTGATTCATCCAAATCCATCCAGAATTCAAAGCTATTTACCGAAACCAAAACAATATTGAGATTGTTTCGAAATATACAGACCCGCTCAGAAATCCAAAGTTGTCGTGCCGAACAAAAACTACATCAAGATCAATTCACAACCCTTAAGTCTATCCAAACAAGTCCCAAGCGACACAAAGAATCAAGAACAACATCACACTCTAAACCGCAATTCCAATCGATCCGACACACTAAAACCATCCTCCAAGAACAAAACACATCCCCAACAAAACTCAACTCCCAACCTGTTCCAAAATCCACAGCAAGCTTGCGGACAACAAATCCGAATCCTTACCTTCCTAAACCCGATCAATAAACAACGAAAGGAACCTTAACGAGGGCAGTGAAGGAAAGGAAAACAAACATCCAACTACAACCCCAAAATCCATTTCCATAGAACAAAACTCATTACAAGAAAATCCGGCTATCATCAAAATCGAACAGCAAGCAAAGACAGGAACACATTACCAGAAAGCCATGAAATCATCAAAACCAAGCCACAAATTTCCACACTGTGCATACCTAAATGGTCTCGGGGCAGCATGGCATCAGGTGGCGTCGGCGGCTGTGGCTCTCGCGTGAGAAAGAGAGGAGACCGCGAGAGAGGGGAAGTCGCGTGAGGGCCCGAGGAAGAGAATCGCCGGCTGTGGTTGGTTGTGCTCGTGCAAGGGAGAAGGATCGCCGCTGTGATCGCGTGAGGAGGAGAACCGGCGACTGTTGTGCTCGACGGCTGGCGCCCGCGTGAGGTAGCGAGGTCGCGTCTGTGATGGCCACGTGAAAAGGAGGGGTCGCGAGAGGTTGAGGGCTCGGGAAGAGAGGAGATCGCCGGAGGGTTTGGAGAGGGCGGCGGTGGGGCGACCAGGACCGAGAGAGAAGAAGGGGGAGTCGGCGGGGAAAGCTAGGGCATGAGGAGAATTTATAACTTAGGGTTTTCCAATTAAGACCTAGATAAGTTCCTCAATCAACTCCCATTTTTGGATATTCAAAACAGGCATTAAATCCTACTCGTTGATCCCCATAAAATCTAAAACGTCCCATTTAAAATCAAGCAAAAACCTTGCACGGATACAAAATTAGCTCCCGAACCTCACTGCTAGCCTACCCATCCATACCTATCTATGAAGGAACTACTTGCCGGATCAGTTAGGGCATACCTCCACGGGAGGAAGAGGGGTCGGCTGCCTTGGCTCGACGGTGCGGCTTGGGAGAGAAAAGGAGACCGGCAGCGTGTGACTCAAGGAGGAAGAGGAGATGGAGCATCTTCTTCTCCGGCAATGACCCGTGGCTGCAGGTGGTCGGCGCGAAGGGGCGATCTTGGTTCCTTCTCTCTGCTTGTGCGGCGGCTAGGGCAATGGGTCGGCGCCGACTGGGTCAAGAGGTGGCACGGAGGAGGCAGCGGCGGTGGGGAAGAGTCTCGTGAGGGAGGTGGCTTGTGAGGACTCGGCACGAGAAAAGGGCTGAGGGGAGGAGGTCGGGAGAAAGGAGCTCTGCAGAGGAGGTGAGGGCTCGGGGAGGAACAGGATCGCCGTCTAAGGCTAGGGCACGGGAGAGATTTCAAAGAAAAGGAAAAAATAAAACATCTAAGGAAATTAAACATTTCCTCATTTAAATCGGGTAACTTAAACAGACTTTTCCTTGGCCCAATAATTAATCCCCTTAACCTTCCTCATACGAGTTCCAATTAATTCTCAGAAAATTTTTATAAATTCCTAAAAATTCCAATAAGATTATTCATCCCTTAGCCTTATTATTTAACTATTATTTGGGTACCGTATTTTACTGCTAATGAACTCAATGTCTCTGTTGGATCTAGCTATCATTGAATTTTCTTGTCATCTATCTGCAGCCTAAATGACTTGCCATGCATACTAAATATTCTCTGGTATATAGGATGACCTTATTGTTGGGACCAAAATGTAGCTAGAGAGGGGGGGGGGGTGAATAGCTCGTCGCGTGCTCGTGGTCGACGTTTCTTATTTCTTCAAAGATGTGCAGCGAAAATATACAAGAAACAACACACACAACGCTAACAAGTAGATTTACTTGATATCTACCTCCAAAGGAGGTGACTAGTCCAAGGATCTACACACTCACACACACCTCCACTAATAAACACTCCTTTTCGGTAATTACCGAAGGCAGAGAAGCCCTACAAGTTCACACTACAAGAAGAAAGGGAAAGGATACACAAATACAAGCAGAAGCTTACAATGATTATAGAAACACCCTAACCCTAGCTTTCTTCTTCAGCTGTAGATCCGTCTCTTGACTTGGAAAGCCTCCAAGAACCTTCAAGAACTGACGATCTACACTTTGTGGAGAAGCTGTGAAGATCTGAGATGAATGCCGTAAGTTCTACCGAAGGAATCGAACGCCTGCAGCTAAATACGACGCCAATGGTCAGATCCCGATCGATTGGATTGCTCCCAATCGATCAGGGAGGCTTTGGATCGATCAGCTGATCGATCCAGAGCGCCTCTATGCTCTGAGAATTTGCCTAAATCGATCAGTTAATCGATCCAGGGCTTATCGCGACAAATCGCAGCTTCTCAATCGATCCACTGATCGATTGGGACCTCTGGATCGATCACCTGATTGATCCAGCAGGCTTCTGTGCGCTCGCGACTGCCTCCCAATCGATCCACTGATCAATTGGGACGAAGGCTTCTCGCGGGGACTCCCCAATTGATCGGCCGATCAATTGGGCTTCAGCTAATCGATCGGCTGATTGATCCAGCTGCTGGTTTTTGCCCAAAACCAAGTCCCAAGCCCCCCAATCCAACATTCGGTCAACCTTGACCTGTTGGTACATCATGCCTAGCATCTGGTCTCCCTTGACCTGCTAGGACTCCCTCACCAAGTGTCCGGTCAATCCCTTTGACCCACTTGAAACTTCTACTAGATGTCTGGTCAACCTTGACCCATCTGGATTTCCTTGTGCTAAGTATCCAGTCAATCTCTTTGACCTACTTGGACTTCTCAACACAAGATGTCTGATCAGCCTTGATCCATCTGGATTTCTCATGCCTGGCTTCACTCACCAGGACTTTCCATTTGTCTGGCTTCACTCACCAGGACTTTCCATTTGTCTGGCTTCACTCACCAGGTCTTTCACCTAGCTTCACTCACTAGGATTTTTCTTCTGTCTGGCTTCACTCACCAGGACTTTCACCTAGCTTCACTCACTAGGATTTTCCTTCTGCCTGGCTTCACTCACTAGGACTTTCACCTAGCTTCACTCACTAGGATTTTTCAGTCAAGTATTCAGTCAGTCAAGTATTCAGTCAACCTTGACCTACTTGACTCTCCTTCACAATCTTCCCACATGAACAACTGCACCTGCACTTGTCCATATCATCGAAGTCTTGTATTGTCAAACATCGAAACCCAAACCAAGACTCAAGCTTGGTCAACCAGGTCAACCTTGACCTGAGGGATATTGCACTAATAATCTCCCCCTTTTTGATGTTTGACAATACCTCATTTAAGTTAGGCTAATTCTCATAGCCTCAACTTCCTTCATGCCACTAGGTAATGAAGGCGTAAATTAAACCCTACATTCTCCCACTAAGAAGGCAAACTCCCTCTTGGATAATGAAGGCCTAACTTAAACCCTTTCATTCTCCCCCTATTGGCACACATCAAATCCCTACATGCCTCATCTTTGGGCACACTTCAACACATTCACTTGTTGAAAACTCTCCCCTTTGAGACTCTCCCCCTGAAGAGTTGCTCATCGTTGTTCATAACTTCACTCGTTGTGATCAACACGATAATGAAGATCCCATACCCTTCATTATAATCAATGCTCACCCTTGAGTATTAACAAGGTCCAATAACCCAAATGAAGGTCACATACCCTTCATTTGTATCGAATGCTCATCCATGAGCATATACCAACTTGAACCAACTTGAACAATGAGGATATCCACTCCCCATTAAAGTTCAAACGCTCAACCTTGAGCACGTTCTTAAAAAGAAGGTTAACCACCTTCCAAGGTTTATGAAAAATAGTTTTCATGTCTTTAAAGAGTACCTCCCCCTAAAGACATGACCATACCTTCTGTCATTGCACCAACAATGACTTGGACTTCCTAAACCTTTAGGAAACTCAAATTTAGAAGTTTTGAGGTTCAAAAATTCAATATTGAAACCAAACCTCAACCTAAACTTCTACTTAGTCTCCTTTAACCAATCCATCCTTATTTTCAACATGAAACCACCCTTTTTATGTATACAAATGTATTTTTAGGGATTTTGGAATGGTTATCTAGATTAAATTAGGTTCAAAAATGCTGAAAATAAGCTTTCCCAGCCAAAATCAGCATCTTCGATCGATTGGAGTTAGGTTCCAATCGATTGAACCAGCTTGAATCGATCCACTAATCGATTCAGAAGGGCTGGATCGATCGGCTGATCGATCCAGACAGCTTCTATTCGCGAGAAGCCTGCCCTCAATCGATCGCCTGATCGATTGAGACCCTTCAATCGATCGGGTGATCGATTGAAGGCCTGATAGTTTTGAAATTCACTTTCAGTGAATTTCAGAAACCCCTAGAAAAATCTACAAAATTTCAAAAATCATGAAAATTTGTGTAGACATTATTTAGGGCATACTTTATCATGGAAAAATAGTTTTCTATGAAAATACATCATATTTTCAAAGATTGACACAAACTTGAAAACTTGCAAAAGCTTTAGTATTTTTTTCAAGTTTGTGTTTAACTATTCAATGGTGATTACTATCAAAAGATAGCCTTCACCAAGGTTTCCCAAAATCATTTTAAAAACATTTTCAAAACCAATATCCCACCATGTTCCTTGGGCTTAATGCACATGACTTGTACATTAGTTTTCCCAATGATGGGAAAACACATAACTATATGTTTTGATGAACTTAAAAACTCAAGAGAATGCACTAAATCAACATCTTGAGCTTTGTTCATCATCCTAACATCTCACTTGTATCTAATGTGCACTAAAACACATACAAGTCACCTTATGGTTCTTTGTGAGATGCAAAATTTGGTTTTACCCTAATCTAGGGATCATGCATATCTATTTAGGCATTTTGTGGATATTGAACATCCACCTAGGATGTCACTTGTTGATACCACTTGTTGATAAATGCCATTTATCCTTAATTTTAAGGAAATAAACATAATGCATGATAATGTTATGGCGTACATCAAAAAGAAATAATTTTCAAAAGAAAATTTCCTATAACTACATGACGTATGTATGTCATGACATGATATTTTTGTGTTTTTCATCACAAGGTGTGAATGCAAAAATAATCATGATGTCATGACATATAATGGGCAAACAAAGCATGGCAAATTAGCATGAATAAAATACCTAGATTACCTATCTAAGTATCCTTAATCTTTAGCTAAATTAAAATCTAAAACCTAGATTGCCCACTATTTCTCAAGAAGATGTCAATAATCTAACTTTGACATCTCTTTTGCTTTTCCTAATTTGTGCCAATTTAAATTAAACATATTCCTCTAATTTTGTCACAAATTACTCCTTTAAAGAGTAACCAAATGAGTTAAGGTTTAAATTTACCTTTAACCTCCTAAGAACATACCAAAATCCCAACTCGGTAGTTCTTATGATTTTCTCAAATTTTGTCATTTAAAATTTCATCCAATTTCTCGAAATATGACACCTTTTACTCTTTCCAAGAGTAAACTCTTTATCCTTTTCATTTTCATAGGTTAATAATAACCTTGAAAATGCTCCTTGAGTGTCAACTTCATCAAAGTTGGGTTAACTACCCTTCTCATCGGAGTTGACACTCTCTAACCCATCTATGAGGTAGAGAAGATGCTCCTAGGAACCCAAAACCTATTAGTGCTCCTTGGATGCTCTAGGTACTCACTAGGGATAACTTCCCTAGATACCTTGTTTGGCTTTTTAGAAGCCTTAGTCACATTTTCTAGGTCAACCCTAGGGATCTCTTTCCTTGTGACCTTCTTTGTGACTTTCTTGGACTTCTTAGAAGTCTTAGTCACATTTGTTGCAAAAATACTCTTAGGAATATCCTTCCTAGTATTCTTGACTTGACCACTAGACCTAGGGTTTGTTCCATAACTATATGGGAACCTATGGTAATACATTTCATCCTTCTTAGCCTTAGGTTTATATCCCAAACCTCTATGACCATTGGATGACCCTTGTTGCACTCCTAGACCTAGATTTTTACCCTTAGACCCTTGTGTTTCATTTTTGATTTTTCTAAGGGTCTTCTCTAATTTATCAAGTCTTGACCTCAAGACTTGACTTGATTTTCCTTCCATAATCCCTCAACCATAGATTTTTCTTTTTCGTAGGCAAATACCTAGAATCCTTAGGGTTCTTGCCTAAATTCCTATCTACCTTTCTAAACCTAGGTTGAGAAGTTTTAGCATGAAAAGCTACATGATTTTCCTTAACTTTATCATGCCTCCTATTTTCATGGTAAATAGCATTGAAATGATATAAATAGAACTATCATGCTTTTTACCATTATTTAGGGGGATAGGCTCAATGAATGATACCTTCTTTTTTACCTTGGAAGCTCCCCCTTGACTTGTGCTTCCTCCTTGAGCCTTGACCGCCTTCTTTCCCTTGGGACATTGACTCCGATAGTGTCCCTTTTGATTGCAAGAAAAACACACAATGTGCTCCTTGCTCTTCTTGGTTCCGGGAGCGATCTCCTTGGGCTTCTCCTTGCCCTTTTGTGCCACTTGGCCCTTCTTCTTGGCCAATTTAGGGTACTTGCTCTTGTAGTGCCCATATTCCCTACACTCAAAACATATGATATGATTTTTATTTTTAATTAAAACACTTATACCTTCAAGTGTAGGGATGCCACTTGCTCCTCCATTAGACTTGGAAGTAGAGACTTCCTCTTGATCCAGAATTGATGTTCCTCCATTTGACTTTGCTTGACTTGTGGAGGTGGAAGCTACTTCATCTTCTTCTTCATTTGACCCGGATGTAGAAGCTTCTCCTTCTTCTTGATCCGGTGCCACCGAAAGTCGCTCCTCCTCAATCCTAGAGGTGGAGGCTTCTTCTTCTTCTTCATCCTCTTGTACATTAAACAAGGAATATGCTCCTTCCTTGTTCTTTTGGTTGTACTTCTTTGAGGATGAGGCTTCTTGGACTTCTTCTTTTTCGGAAGTTGAGCATCTCTCAACTTCGGAGTCCTCTTCCTCTTCCTTTTGATTTTGCTCCAATGAGTCACCCTCTTTGGATTCTTCTTGGATTGGTGCAGTGGAAGGGATCTCATGAATCTTTGCTAACTTGCTCCAAAGCTCCTTGGCATCCTTGAATTCTCTAACTTGAGCCAAAATATTGCTTGGCAATAAATTGACCAAAAGCTTGGTCACTTTATCATTTGCCTTGATCCTTTGAACTTGCTCTTGACTCCATTTGCTTTTCTTGAGGACTTTGCCCTTGGAATTTGTTGGAGCCTCGAAACCTTCCATGAGAGCAAACCATTGCTCTATCTCCACCATTAAGAAATTCTCGATCCTTGATTTCCAAAGATCGAAGCTTGTTGAAGCGTATGGTGGAGCCACCCTTGTGTTAAATCCAAGTCCATCTTGGAATTGCATCTTGAAGTTGAGCTTCTTGAATTCTTCGACTTTGATAAATTTGCTCCAACTTCTTCACCCTCTAGCTTTGCTTGTTTGTTTGCCCCTTCTAGCGATGATTCCGATGAAGAGCGACCTCGCTCTGATACCACTTCTTGGGACTGAAATGTAGCTAGAGAGGAGGGGGGGGGGGTGAATAGCTCGTCGCGTGCTCGTGGTCGGCGTTGCTTGTTTCTTCAAAGATGTGCAACGAAAATATACAAGAAACAACACACACAACGCTAACAAGTAGATTTACTTGGTATCCACCTCCAAAGGAGGTGACTAGTCCAAGGATCCACACACTCACACACACCTCCACTAATAAACACTCCTTTTCGGTAACTACCGAAGGCGGAGAAGCCCTACAAGTTCACACTACAAGAAGAAAGGGAAAGGATACACAAATACAAGCAGAAGCTTACAATGAGTATAGAAACACCCTAACCCTAGCTTTCTTCTTCAGTTGTAGACCCGCCTCTTGACATGGAAAACCTCCAAGAACCTTCAAGAACTGGCGATCTGCACTTTGTGGAGAAGCTGTGGAGTTGCTGTGAAGATCTGAGATGAATACCATAAGTTCTACCGAAGGAATCGAACGCCTGCAGCTAAATACGACGCCAACGGTCAGATCCCGATAGATTGGATTGCTCCCAATCGATCAGGGAGGCTTTGGATCAATCAGCTGATCGATCCAGAGCACCTCTATGCTCTGAGAATTTGCCTGGATCGATCAGTTAATCGATCGAGAGCTTATCGCGACAAATCGCAGCTTCCCAATCGATCCACTGATCGATTGGGACCTCTGGATCGATCACCCGATCGATCCAGCAGACTTCTGTGCGCTCAAGACTGCCTCCCAATCGATCC
The DNA here is from genome assembly GCF_018446385.1 of Zingiber officinale. Lineage (NCBI taxonomy): Eukaryota > Viridiplantae > Streptophyta > Magnoliopsida > Zingiberales > Zingiberaceae > Zingiber > Zingiber officinale. Next base: position 20,997,018 of record NC_055994.1, read on the forward strand.
ACTGATCGATTGGGACGAAGGCTTCTCGCGGGGACTCCCCAATTGATCGGCCGATCGATTAGGCTTCAGCCAATCGATCGGCTGATCGATCCAGTTGTTGGTTTTTGCCCAAAATCAAGTCCCAAGCCCCCAAACCAACATCCGGTTAACCTTGACCTGTTGGTACATCATGCCTAGCATCTGGTCTCCCTTGACCTGCTAGGACTCCCTCATCAAGTGTCCAGTCAATCCCTTTGACCCACTTGAAACTTCTACCAGATGTCTGGTCAACCTTGACCCATCTGGATTTCCTTGTGCCAAGTATCCGGTTAATCTCTTTGACCTACTTGGACTTCTCAACACCAGATGTATGATCAGCCTTGATCCATCTGGATTTCTCATGCCTGGCTTCACTCACTAGGACTTCCCATTTGCCTGGCTTCACTCACCCCAGGCTTCACTCACCAGGACTTTCCATTTGCCTGACTTCACTCACCAGGTCTTTCACCTGGCTTCACTCACCAGGATTTTCCTTCTACCTGACTTCACTCACCAGGACTTTCACCTAGCTTCACTCACTAGGATTTTCCTTCTGCCTGGCTTCACTCACCAGGACTTTCACCTAGCTTCACTCACTAGGATTTTCCTTCTGCCTGGCTTAACTCACCAGGACTTTCACCTAGCTTCACTCACTAGGATTTTCCAGTCAAGTATCCAGTCAACCTTAACCTACTTGACTCTCCTTCACAATCTTCCCACATGAACAACTGCACCTGCACTTGTCCATATCATCGAAGTCTTGTATTGTCAAACATCGAAACCCAAACCAAGACTCAAGCTCGGTCAACCAGGTCAACCTTGACCTTAGGGATATTGCACCAACACTTATTTCCTTTTGTCTTGCTTTGTATAGCATATTTTTGAATAATTTGGCACAAGTTGTGTTCTAGGTTGCATAAAATGTTGTCTCGTATCCTGGCTCTCAGATATATCTTTTCTACCACAAGAAGTTCACAAATTATTATAAAAAATAATAAAAATCCTAATAATAAAAATTACTTACCAAAAATTTCTCATAATAAAAATATCTCATCCCTAGTCTACACGTCTCCATATAGTACTAGAAAAGCACAATCGCTTTTACGCCGCCACTTGATGATCACCCGGGGTAAACTTGCATACAAAATATAAATATTAGAAAGATGTTACAAATAAAAAAAATAGATGTAATAGAAATTACTAATAATACCAATACTTACCAACCCTAATAGTCTTCAACACAGTCTAACCACTGAGTACAGTTACTAGATTTGACATGTATATATCTGTATAATTATATTATAACACATACACATTCATCCACTGAGTGCAGTTACAAGATTTGACATGTATATATCTGCATAATTATATTATAACACATATACATTCATATTAATAATCAAATTAGAACAAGAATGACTTATATAATAAAACTAGTAAGATTTAGATCTAAACATAAATTTATCTTAACATTAATGACTTATAGCGTATAGCTAGTGAGATTTAAGAATCTAAATTATTAACATTAATATTTTGTAGGTTCTCCTCACTAGACTCTATAAGTTCAATAAGCTCCTCACTGTTGTGTTAGGATCCTTCGTACGGAGGCTAGAGAGGGGGTGTGAATAGCCGACCCCAAATCGTCGCGTTTCTACAAAGTAGGGTTAGCGCAGCGGAAAATAACACGTAGAAACGAAGAAAAAGAAGACAAACCTCAAACAAACCGATGTAACGAGGTTCGGAGATAAACTCCTACTCCTCGACGTGTCCATAAGGTGGACGAAGCCTATCAATCCGTCGGTGGATGAGTCCCCGGAGAACCGGCTAATAAATGCTCCTTGTGGGTGGAGAAACCTCGCCACAATACTTGTAACAACAAGAAAGGAGTACAAGGAAAACAAGAAGCAAATACAAACAGCAATATGAATGCAACACTCGCTTGCCTTCTCTGTCGATCGGAGGCGATGAAGCAGCAACTTCACACCCCAAACGCAGCAGCTGATCGACGACTGGAAGCTCACGCGAAGCTTGCGAAGAAGAGCTCAACAAAGCTCAAGCACCAGAACAGCAGTTCTGTAGCAGAAGAGAAGAGAAAGAAGCAGCAGCACAGAAGATGCCCTCGTCTCCTTTATATCCGCGAAGAAGAAACATCGAAGAAACTAGCCGTTGCGTTGCAACGGCTAGAATCCTGATCGGTCTGTGGACCGATCAGGCCCTGCGCTGATCGGTCCCCAGACCGATCAGTCAGTGCACAGAAAATTCTGTGCGTACTCTGATCGGTCTGTGGACCGATCAGGCCACAGCTGGATCGGTCCACAGACCGATCCCAACTCTTGGATTTGAAGCTCTTCCTTCCGCGACATCGTCTCCTGATCGGTCGCCACGACCGATCAGGGAAGCTCCTGATCGGTCCACAGACCGATCAGACGTCTTTCTCGCGGCTACTGATCACTTTCTGATCGGTCTGCAGACCGATCAGATACCGATCAGTAGCACACTGATCGGTTACTGATCGGTCACCAGACCGATCAGATAACTAGTGACTTGGTTTTTGCCCAAACCAAGTCTCAAGCCTTCCAAACCAACATTCGGTCAACCTCGACCTGTTGGTACTTCATTCCTAGCATCTGGTCACTCCCTTGACCTGCTAGAATTCCCCGCCAAGTGTCCGGTCAATCCCTTTGACCTACTTGGACTTTCCTCAACACCAGATGTCCGATCATCCCTGATCCATTTGGATTTTCCCTTGCCTGGCTTCACTCACCCGGACTTTCACCTGGCTTCACTCACCAGGATTTCCACACTGCCTAACATCCCAGTTAGGACTTTCTCACTGCCTGGCTTCACTCACCAGGACTTTCCAACTACCTAACATCCCAGTTAGGACTTTCCCACTGCCTGGCTTCACTCACCAGGACTTTCCACACTGCCTAACATCCCAGTTAGGACTTTCCAACTGCCTGGCTTCACTCACCAGGACTTTCCACCTGCCTAACATCCCAGTTAGGACTTTCCCTCGTGTCAAGCTCCCTGCTTGGACTTCTCCGTGCCAAGTCTCCATACTTGGACTTTTCCAGTGCCAAGTCTCCATACTTGGATTTTTCCCGTGCCAAGTCTCCACACTTGGACTTTTCGCGTGCCAAGCTCCCTACTTGGACTTTTCCAGTGCCAAGTTCCCTGCTTGGACTTTTTCCGTTGCCAAGTCTCCATACTTGGACTCTTTCCCGAATCAGGTCAACCAGGTCAACCTAGACCTACGGTTGCCCCAATAATCTTCCAAACATCTATTCTTGTCCCATATCAAGAATACAACTCTTCCATGAGTGTCAAACATCAAAATACAACTCAACTAGGTCAACCTTGACCTAAGGTTGCACCAACATGTTGGACATCTCTCAATTATCTATCTTCTTATAAAGTATATCAACATCTATAAGTAATTGAATGTTCATTGAATTTGGAAATTTACTGAATGTATTTCCACTTCTTTATTTTGAAATGCATCATGGTTTTAGGTCGTGATAGAGTTTGGTATTTCTATGGTCGAGCGAGGATTTGTTTGACAAATTACTAACCATTCACTAGCTCTTTTTTCTCTTTATCAGATATTCAAGATAGAAACTTGATCCGCTTGTACTGTAAAAATGAAAGGTTTATACTTGTTAAGCTTTTGTTTGAATTAACCTCAACTAAATTGTAATTTGAATGTATTCTAGTATCTATTCTTGAAGTCGAATCATACCAAGAATATTTGAATAATACACACCTTTTAATGGGTAAGGTAAGATATTCAACCTCCATGATTTCTTTAAGTATCCCATAATAGTCAAACTCTAAATTATTATTGTTGATATACCCTTTTAAGGAAATACTATAATTGAATGTTAGTCTACGTGAATTAGAGCCGTCAATTTGGGTTGAGCCTGTCAGGTTGGCCTATCCCATCAAATAATTTAAGCGGGCTGGATTGAAATTTTATCAACCCAAATCCGTCGTGGGCTGACCTACCTAAGTCGACGCCCTGCACGGTTCAACTCGTGATGAGCTTGGGTTGGTATGCGGGTTGAGAAACACATGTAAGCTAAGTTTTATTTCAATTTATTATCATTCTTTGTTATAATTTTGAAATAAAAATAGTATTTTACATCAAACATGTGTACTCGTTTGTATCTATTTACCTTTAAAATATATTTCTAGATATATTTGATTGATATAATCTTTTTAAAATAAAACGTTGAAGATATGAAACTTTTTTTATTTTTTATAGGTCCGCGAGTTTAAAATTTTTTAAACTATCTACTATTTCATACCAAGGAAGTAGGGTGATTAAAAGATATTCTTGGTGTGAATGCGGGATGATAAGTATCCATGAAAATGAAGTAACTGTTGGATCGAAAGCGCTAGAGGGGGGGGGGGGTGAATAGCGCTCGTGGCTTTCACACGTTTCAAATTTATAAAATGATCAAGAATTAAACACAGCGGAAATAAATAAACAAACACACACAGAAGACCAAGGTATTTACTTGGTTCGGTGCCTGTGGCGACTCTTACTCCAAGGCTCACGTTCGTTGAACATTTACTTTGGGCAACAACTATAATCTCGTAAAATGATTACAATTTTTAGTACAATGAAAAAGGAGTAATTATACCAACGATAAAGTAAACAGTAATTTGAAAGCTCCGAGTCGTCGGCGTTGAGGTGTAGCTGTGTCGGAATGTCTCGTTAGTAGCTTGTTGATGAAAGATAGCCTTTTCGTTGATTTGTTCGAGTTGTCTTGGAAGTTGCAGCCCGAGACTCCTTTTATAGTCTTTACAGATCTGATCTAGATCCTCGAAATCTGGGATCAAGTTTGACCCGGAGCGGATTGGTCGACTGATCCCCACGTTCGGTCGACTGATCAGATGATTTCCCCCTCATCCGATCCGCCCGATCCGCTCGCTCCGCTTCTATCTAGTCAAGTCTTATCCCCGATTCGGTCGACCGATAACCCGGTTCGGTCGACCGATCCTCTGGTTGAGCCCGGTCCACACGCTGGAAGTCTGACCTACGGCTTGGGGGTTCGGTCGACCGATTCAAGCGTTTGGTCGATCGATCCCGATCAATTTTGACCCTGCACAGAAACTGTTAAAACTCTTCTCCTGCAAAACAGAGTTAGAATATAGCAGATGATATATAAGTAAATAAATTGACAGTCTTCGGACTGTCCGGTTCTGACTTCGGATTTCCGATCGGAAATCGTAGGTCGAACCGATGCCTACTATTCTCTCTTCCGGGGAATGCGTTCTCACCTACTCCACTCAGGAGAAGTTACCTTTTGCCAGTTCGGTTCTCCAGACCGACTGGACTTTTGCTCAGCGCTCAAATCTTCCGGTCTTCATGCTGGACGCCCGCTCCACGACTCGTCTAGACTTCCACATGGTTCGCGACATCAGGATTTCCACCTAGAGTTACCGTCCCTTAGGATTTTTGCCCGAAGACTCTGACCCGCCAAGGCTTTCCGCATAGGGTTATCAGCCTCTATGACTTAGGGTTACCACCCCCTAGGATTTTTCACCTGCCTAATCGCAATTAGGAGTTTTGCCTAAGTACACTTAGAACTTTCCTGCAAAGCTCATTCAACGTATTAAATTACAAAATATCTTAACTTTAAACCCTTTGACATAATCAAAATATAGATTTGATCGTCTGATGCTTTCACACCAACAATAATTATAAAAGAATGGAAAAAAACACTTACTATCAGAAGAAGTGAAGAGTAACCAGGGTGAAAAACGAGGAGAAGATGAAAATATAAAGCGGGGAATATTAAGACCAAGCAATGGCAAGTGAAAAAATGATGACAAATACTCTACATTCACAGGAAAAAGTCTTTTATCAAAGAGACATGAATCTCCAAGCAAAACAACAAAGGAGATGAGGAAATTCATGTTCGTAGTAGGCAAGGTGGTCAAACAAGCTCAGGTTCGACCTGTAACCTGGACTTTCTATCACTCACATGGGATTAAATAGCACACGCACACATTCTCAAAGAGATAGGAGTTTGGATATATTTATTAGTTGGATCATTTTTCTAAAAACGTCATGAGATTATCCTCATATTGCTCGGATAAAAAACAAGTTAAGGATAGAATAAAGGAGTCTGTAGACTCACGAGAAGATGAAGATTGAAGAAATACTTGTATTGCTTGGAAATCTTAGAAGTTAATTTTTGATTACAACACGAGATGTTAGTCTCTATAGGGATACATGCTTAATAAAACTTATGACAACATTGATAAAAGGCTTCATCAGAAGACGCTTAGAGCTGATTTTCCTCTCACTGCTCGTGCTTGGTCATATGGTTAATAGCATCTTTAAGTGCTACTTCAACGATCAGCAAATCTAACTTTACTTTGATTATTTTCTCCCTGTGAAGAGCAGCGTTCAATTTACTCTGTGTTTAATCTCTTTGTTGTATTAAGGTCATCATACAGGGTGATTCCACCTTCTGTTCTGAATTCTCACCAAGGACCCTATCTTGATCAACACAGGAGATTTGGACCAAGAAACTTTCAGAAAACAGAGGTGTCGATTATAAAAGAGGGGAGCATTTAAACAACAAAGAAGGAAAATAAATAGATGTCACCAGGAAGCCCAGTAAGCTTCCAACTCTGAGGATTGCACTGAAGAGAAATGCATGGTTAGAATCTCTGGAAGATCCCTCTGAAGGCAAGGGACACAATGCGCAGATGTGCAGAAATAACATAGGGACAAATTTTCATAAGACTAAAAATTAACATAGGGACACAATGCGCAGATGTGCAGAAATAACAAAGATTTATAAAAGAATGAACATCCTCCCATGTATAGCAAAAGATAGGAAGGAAATACAAAATCAGTGATAAGATCGACATGCAAAAAGATGTCTCCTATTCGGTGCTGGTGTGATTAGAAGTTCATAGCATATTATGTTCTTGAAGTAATGCTTTCTCTCACTGAAGCGCCTCACCTAAAGCTGTTGTTTTTGAGCATACAATTTTTCCAAAGCTTCTTCTCTAGCGGTCATCAACTTGAGCTATGACTCAAGGGCAAGAACGTTCCTTGGACCAGAGTTTGAAGGTAGGGGAACATCATGACTTGTAGTTGCCAATAAAGTCTCAATAGATCCCTGGGAACATTGATAATAACAGTAATAGTCATTCACAAAGACGGATAATTCAGTACAACGATAATTAGTCAGTTCATTTGATCCTACAAAGATAGAGAATAAAAATATTGATTTTCAGCAAAGCGAAGGTACTCAAGGGGCCGTATGCAGGGAGTTATGCTTTTCCAGTAGTTTCTTCAGCATCTCCACGTGGTCTTGAAACTTTTGCTCATGCAATATGGCCGCACCTTCGTTCAATCATGATTCCAACAAATCATTTAACGTCTAGGTGTTTTTTCCTACTATATTGGTAAAATACTCATGATTCTTTAGGTAAAATTATAGCAAACTATCGTTGACTATCTCCAGATCAACAAAAATTTGTCGGCCGGTTGCCATAAATGGATTTTCATGAACATTTTTCGATTTACTTTGTAAGCATTGACGTCGATAAAACAATTGATGGTTCCATGATCAGTTTTAAATTTAGCGGTCATTCAAAAACAGCAGAGGAGTAATTTCTGCAACTAGAGATGCTATGCCATAAATTGGACGCAGTTATCTACTGACTTAATTTTTTTTTGTGTGTGAATATTATACTCTTCTTGTTTTTGTTTTGTTCGGTTTCAAAATTATATATCTCTCCTCCATTCTGACGCCAGGTATCTTTTTACTTTTACATTCCACGCCATTAATTCGCCGCCGGCGATTCCTTGACGCCGTCTTCCCATGTCGCGATCAGACAGCTGTGGCGGCTGCTGCTGCAAGCTCCTCTGCTCGCTCCTCCAGATCGTCATCACCGCCGGCTTCGTTCTCTTCTTCTGGTGGCTCATCTTCCGCCCCCGCCTTCCCCGCGCCTCCATCCACCAGATCCAGCTGTCCGCCTTCAACCTCACCGCCGATAATTCCACCCTCCGCTTCAGCCTCACCGTCGCCGTCGCCCTGCGCAACCCCAACAAGCGGGTCGGTCTCTACTACGACGCCCTCGACGCCGATCTCTTCTACGGCGGCGAGCAGATCCAGTCGGCGCCGCTCCCGGTCTTCTACCAGCCCCACAAGAACACCACCGAGCTCGAAGGGAAGTTCAACGGCAGCGCGGCGGGCGTGGGCGTGGCCGAGGCCTTCCGGGACGAGAGTGCGGGGGGCAGCTTCAATTTCGAGGTGAGGGTGGAGAGCAGCTTGCGGATGAAGCTTTGGTTCGTCAAGATCGGGCACTTCCATCCCAAGTTCGATTGCAAGGTAGATATTCGTGCTCCGCCGCAGGCTGGCGGCGTGTCGGTGACTAATCGGACTTGGAACTGCGATCGCTGATCCCGGCGGCGGAGCTCCGCCGCCTGTCCATCCATCGATCTAGATTTCTTTTGACTCAAATTGAATTATGCAATTCGGAATTGGACGAGCCTGCCGGCGTTGAGATGGCATCTCTGTTTGATTGTTTAATGTTAATTGGCGATTTTTCTACGCATTGTGTGAGCTGGCATCGAACTGTCTTCTATCTCTTTATGATTGACTTGAGTCTGGTGGTCATTGTTTATAATTTTGTTATTTTTTATTTATTTTTGTGATGCCTTATCTTCATTTGAATGACTTGAGCTTGACTGCGTACATTTTTTCCCACGCTTCCAGCAGATTTGGTAGTTTGGGTTGGAGATTTGTGAAGGTAGAAGAGACACGAAGCTCCATTCAATGGAGTGGAATTTTAGTTCCATATTAAAAATTCTAAGAATTTTAATTTCATATTAAGAATTCTAAGATAAATAGATTAGTTTATATTGATTCATATGAGATTATGAATAAATATATGAGGAGCGATTCTCTCGCACATGGGTCACAGGGGTGTAAATTCATGATCTAAATTGTACTGAATCATATTGACTCGTGTACAGACACGATCTGTATACGCCGAATGTCAGACTAGTCGGACCAAAATTTGCTCAAGCGGAACAACCAACATTCTGAGTGAAACAGATGCATTAAAGAAAGATTAATGTCAACCGAGTGAAACGTTAGCGTTACACAACTGACAAATAATATGATCATTAAACAATCATTAACGTTATATAAGGACGTTGCGACCACAGGTAAAAGACGCACATAGAAAAGCAACATAAGCTCTCCACCTATGTTCCCTCCTCCTCTGTCGTGTAACTTTTGCTCGATGGAGTGTCCGTGATAGTTTTGACACCACTTAGTTCGCCATGACCATCAGTGCTTGTTGGAATCACGATTCACCGTTGTATCCTGGGAAATATGCGTCTCGAGGAAGCCTCGAAGTATAGCCGAAAGTGGGGCAAATATGTTTCAAGGAAACTGCATTTATCGCAGGCCGAATGCCGAACTGGTCAGGGCAAAATTTGCCCAAGCGGAACAAACAATCAACATTTTGAGTGAAATGGATGCATTAAAAAAAAGATTAATGTCAGCCGAGTGAAACATTAGCGTTACACAGCTGGCAAATAATATGATCATTAAACGATCATTAACGCTGCCATGAATTTGAACTCATATATAAGGAGGCTGCGACTACAGACAAATAGTTACGCACATATGAAAGCAACAGAAGCTCTCCCTCTACGTTCCCTCATCCTCTGTCGTGTAACTTTTGCTTGGTGGAGTGTTAGTGATAGTTTGGGTATCACTCAGTTCGTCGTGACCACCAGTGCTTGGTGGAATCATGGTTCACCATTGTATCTTGGGAAATAGGCGTTTCGAGGAAGCCTCGAAGCACAGTCGGAGGTGGGGCAAATATGTTTCAAGGAAAATGTGTTTATCGCAGGCCTTGGTTTATTCAGCTCTAGACCGATCACTCAGAAGTGTGCTTGTCCGATCGCTTTCTAGTCTTCGCCCAACCGACCTCTAACTCGCCTGATTAATCAGCTCACGTGGCCTCTTCGCCCGGCCGACCCCCAGCTCGCTCGACCTCTTCGCTTGGACGACCCCTAGTTCACTCGGGCGCTCGCCCTTTTGCTCGGTTGGTCGCTCTGATGCTTTGGCCGACCAACCATTTGGCTGCTTCGCTCGGTCTATCTGCCATACCGACCTTGATCTCACTCGGCACTCTATCGCCAAGCTCGCTCGGCTAAGCTGCACAGCCGACCTTCAACTTACTCGGTCTCTCTGCTCACCCAACCGGTTGTAAGCTCGCTCAGTCACTACGCTCGGCTAGTCTCAAGCTTGCTCGGAAGCTAGCCTGCTCGACCACTATGCAGCTTCTGGTTGATATTTGACAGATACCAATATTTATTGACAGCCTGAGATTATCAACTCAGGCCATTTCAATAAATAAATGAATTGAATTTGGTTTATTTAAATTTAGCTACTAGCCTATAAATTTAGAGCAGATTATTTTTTTGCTAACCGTTTGAAGGGAAAAAAAAATCATGATTTAATTTAAGGATAAATTCATTAATTCTGAAAATGATTCATTCGGTCACTTAGGACCGCCCTAAATTTTAAATAATTATTAAAAAATTATAGAGTATTGTATTCATATAAAAAAAATAAAATAAATATTTTAAAAATTATTTTATTAATAAAATACGTTTAGATAAATTCATGTTTAGACTTTTACCTAGTTTTACTCACCAGAATTTTTAACTGCCTAACTTTACTCATCAAAACTTTCAACTACCTAGCTTCACTCACCAAGACTTTCACCTAACTTTACTTACTAGGACTTTCCACACCAAGTGTTCGGTCAACAGTGATCCATTTAGATTTTCTTATTCTGCCAACCTTCCTGTTGGACTTGCCCTTACGTAACATCCAATTAGGACTTTTCAGTTAAGTATCCGGCCAACCTTGACCTACTTGACTTTTCTTCACACAAAACTAGCAAACCTTGATCAATGGGGAATTGCACCAATGATCTTCCATATATTGTCAAACATCAAAACTCAAACATCAAGACTTGAGTCAACTCAAACTCAGTCAAACTGGTCAACTTGACATAGGAAAATTGTACCAACATACGACAGTCTGCCTATCCATTTTTGTACTACCGTAGTAGGGACTTACCATTTAGTAAGCCCTACTCCCATATTACATTGGATACCATCCATATGTATTTTTTTTTTAGAGGAGAAAGTACCCACTGTGACAGACATTATATCTCTCTCTCTTAGGGTACAAGACTACACATTATATTGAGTCCTCACGACCTGCATTTTGCCGGTCACATCCCACAATGTTGCAATGACGAGACCATCCCACTCATTTTTCCTTTACGCACTATGCTAGAGATTAGACATTAGCATTACATCATATATCTTTCATAATATCATATATGCATCTAACCTAGTCACCCGGACGCACATCTATATACCTTATTATTATGTGATGACCACCATCTTCTCGTCCATAGGCATCAATGTGACCCAGGGCATGCTCACTTTGCTGAGTGAATATAATAATATTGGATAACATCAGTTGACCCTAGCACATATAGAGGTCATTACTTAGGGGGGTCTAGCTTAAAGAGGGGGTATCCAGCCTTAGCCAACCATTTCGGATGAGGAAGGTGAGGGTATCCCACCAGTCATTCCAGCAGAGGTCAACGAGAAGATTGCCGCCATTGAAGGGGAGATGCCAGAGTTTACATTTGATGAGTTCTTTACACCTCTTTCGACCCCGACCTAGCCTTCCACCTCACTCTCCATAGACAATCGCCTTGCCAGATTAGAAGAGTCTTCAGTTTGGATTGAGCAGTCCTTCTCATAGGGGTACACCACCCGTCAAGACGAGATGACTACTGGATTTTGAAAGTTGGACTAGTAGATGCAGGTGATCTTCCAGGCTCTACATATCACTGATCAACCCCCGCCTCCACCTACTGATGATCCCTAGACATTATTATGTCTTATAACTGTACTTGGATATGTTGTTTGACTGATATGTTGGATCAAAAGCGCTAGAGGGAGGGGGGGGGGAGGGAGTGAATAACGCTCGTGGATTTCACTTACGTTTTGGAAAACTAAGAGTAAAACACAGTGGAAATATATAAAATAATTGCAAACACACGAACACCAAGTTTTTTACTTGGTTCGGAGCCTAGAGCAACTCCTACTCCAAGGTCCATGCTCGTTGAGCATTTACTTTGGGCCATCACTATAAGTTCGCAAAAGTTACAGTTTAGAGTATAACAATTAAGTACAGTAAGAAAATATATCAACAACTTAAGAATAGGAAATTCGAAGCTTTAGGTCGTCGGTGTCTTGCTATAGCTTTATCGGATGGTTCTTTGAGCAATGCACGAAAGATGGATTGCGTTTTTGTTGTGTTCCTAAGCTGCTGCTCGAGACTGTCTTATAAGGCTCATGAAGGGCGCCTCCAACACCCTAGAGGAAGCCCTCATCAGTGTCGAATTCGCAGCGTGGATGAGCCCCGACCAAGTCGCCGCCTATCCACCTAAGGGTGCCTCCAATCCCATAGAGGGCGCCCTCGTGCCAGGTCTAAGGCGCCCTCAAGATCCATGAGGGTGCCCTCTGTAACACCCACGAAATGATAAGCTATACCTATGAGTATTTTTCTTTTAGAATAAAAGAAAAATAAAATAAAAATGGAAATAGAAACCAAAAAGAAATAAAAAGAAGGTGAGGTTAAGGTTTGAACCTTGAACCTCCCACAAATGATAGAGTTAAATTGGTGTGTGGTAATCACTAGAGTAATGAATAATAGATGAATAGAAAAGAATGGAAATTGTAGTTAAAAGTAGGAAGATAGTTAAGTAAAGGAACAAGAGAAAACCAAGTAGCTTACCTCCTCTTCCTCTTGGTTAAGGAAAGAAGCAAGCAAAAGCCAAGTTGCCTTCCTTCCTTCTTTTTCCTCTAATTTCATGGGAATTAAGAGAGTGAAGAGATAGAGGGGTTAAGGGGATGAATGAGGACACATTTCATTTACATGAGGAATAAATAGGAATGAGAGAAGAAAAAGGGAAAGAAAATTTGTTAATTCTTCCTCCTTCTTCTTCCTCCTCCTTTCTCCTTCTTCCTTCTCCACCGAGACATAGAGCTCTCTCTCCCTCATTTCTAAAATCCAAGCTAAGGTTTTCTCTCTAAGAAAACCAATTCCTAAGAAGGAGTCTCAAGGTTTACTCCTTACAAGAAATAGAAAACAAAAGGGAGAACTAGGAAATGAAGCTCCTACTTCCTCCTCACAAGGGTACCACTTTCTTTAGGAACAACAAGCGAAAGGATGTAAGTATCCCCTCACCTATGATACAAGTTGTTTACGGATTTTTCCATAAGGTTAGAATGCTAAAAAAAAACCTAGGATCACTTCTTTGAAGTTTCGGCCATGAATAAATAGAGGGTCCAAAGAAGCTTAAAATTAAATCTAGCATGCTCATGGATTCCCTTATGATATGATATGAACTTAGCTTGATATTCATGCTTGTATGTTGTTTAGAGTTTGTTTTCCCCTTCATGAAACTTTCGGCCATGAACAAATATAGGGTTCAAAGAAGCTTAAAATTTAATCTAGCATGCTCATGTATTCCCTTATGATATGATATGAACTTAGCTTGATATTCATGCTTGTATGTTGTTTAGAGTTTGTTTTCCCCTTCATGAAACTTCTGGCCATGAACAAATATAGGGTTCAAGGAAGCTTAAAAATTTAATCTAGCATGCTCATGAATCTCCTTATGATATGATATGAATTTAGCTAGATATTTATGCTTGTATGTTGTTAGAGCTTGATTTTCCTCTTCATGAAACTTTTGGCCATGAACAAATATAGGGTTCAAGGAAGCTTAAAATTTAATCTAGCATGCTCATGAATCTCCTTATGATATGATATGAATTTAGCTAAATATTTATGCATGTATGTTGTTAGAGTTTGGTTTTCCTCTTCATGAAACTTTCGGCCATGATCAATTTTAGGGTTCAAGGAAGCTTAGAATTTAACCTAGCATGCTCATGAATCCCCTTATGATATGATATGAAGTTAGCTTGATATTTATGCTTGTATGTTGTTTAAAACTTGATTTCTCTCTTCATGAGACTTTCGGCCATGATCCATTTTAGGGTTCAAGGAAGCTAAAAATTTAACCTAGCATGCGCATGAATCCTCTTATGATATGATATGAGTTTAACTAGATATTTATGCTTGCATGTTGTTTAGAGCTTGATTTTCTTCTTTATAAAGTTTCGGCCATGAACATTTCTAGGGTTCAAGGAAGCTTAAAATTTAATCTAGCATGCTCATGGATCCCCTTATGATATGATATGAAATTAGCTTGATATTCATGCTTGTATGTTATTCAGATTTTATTTTCCTTCTTCATGAACTTTCGGCCATGATAAGGATCAAGACCTAGGAAAACTTAAAAATTGGATCAACATGCTTATGACTTTCCTTATGATATGACATGAAGTTAACATGAGAGTTTTATGCTTGTATGTTGTTTAGAGTTTAAGTTCATACTTTTGAACTTTCGGCCATAATGGGTTTAGGAGCCTAGATGTGCCTCACATGCTACGTTATGAATAAGAGATGTTATTTAATGATTCCATGCATGATTATGTCTTTTTCTATGATAGGTGATGTGTTCATTTATGTATACGTATGAACCATGCATGATAATGTCTCTTATGATGTGCTATGTGCTCAAGTATGCATGCTTTATGATATGACAAATAATATGCTCATTTATGTATGCTTATGATCTATGCATAATAATGTCTCTTATGATGTGCTATGTGCCCAAGTATGCATGCTTTATGATATGATAAACAAAGGCCTAAGAGTTGCTTCCCTTTTTTTTGGGATTAAGAGCACTATTTATGATATGATAAGTGAAGGCCTAAGAGTTGCTTCCCCTTGGGGACTAAGAGCACTCTTCATGATATGATAAGATATGATATGCTATGTTATGACATGAACTATGATATGCTATTTTACTTTGTATGGCTTGTACCAAGGGTGGGCTCCATAAGCGCCCCTAGGCCGACGGACTATGAACGGGTCTAGTAAAGGGATGGACTCCTTAGTACGCCCCTAGGTCGACGGTCGTAGTATGGACCTAAATCCCTAGTAGGTTCGGGGCTAGCTACCCTATCCTAAGGATTGCGCGCATTTATGTATGTATGTGGTACAAGCCGAACCCTCATGATGATATTATGTTCAAGTACTATATGATATGTTTTAAGACATCTTGCATATGACATGACACATGTTTTAAAAGACATATTGCATGATATGATTTCTGATATGATATGCTATGCCTTATGATTTATATGATATGATGATTTATGATATGATATAGCATGATGTTCTTTATGAGATGATATGTTATGATTTATGATATTACATGCTATGTCCTTATGATTTATATGACATGATGATTTATGATATGATATAGCATGATGTTCTTTATGAGATGATATGTTATGATTTATGATATGACATGCTATGCCCTTATGATTTATATGACATGATGCTCTTATGATTTATGATATGATATAGCATGATGCTCTTTATGAGATGATATGTTATAATGCTATGTTTCCATAATATGATGTTAGATGATTATATTTCCATGGTTATATGCTTATGTGTTTATGCTGTAATATATAGTTTTTTGTGAGTAGGAAAGGATCTTACTAAGCCTGTGTGCTTATAGCTTACTTTCCTTGTACCGTAGATAAAGGTAAAGAATGGATGAACTAGGGGAGCCGCAGGAGAGGCAAGGAGATGTGTGTGGTGGTGGCTCGACTGAGACAAAATAAGAGACCTGCTTATGTTAATTGTTTTATGTTGATATGAACTAAGTTTATTATGTTATTGTTCCGCATGACTTCATGATATTTCTACTGTTTTACTTTCGAAAGAAATTTTAATACGTATGAATGTTTCCGCAAATAGTTAAGTAAAGTAACCCCGCCCTACTAGCAGGAGGGGCGGGCGTCACAAGTTGGTATCAGAGTCAGGTTAGCCTTTTCACTACACACACATCAAGCCTCCATCTTGCCGCTCCAAGTAAGACTTTTCTGTACTTACTCTATTTATTTATGCATAATAGGAAATGTTTTAGTATCCATGAACCTAAGTATGACTGATATGGATTTCCTTCATGCATGATAAGCGATATTTAATATGCACAAATATAAGTAGGATGACTCTAGACTTATGCTAGCCTTATTGTTATTTATGAAAATAGATATGGCTAGAAGACGCGGTAACAGGGCCGATGAGACAGTGACCCCATCAGATCTGACCCAAGTAGTCACAGATCTCCAGCGTCAGATCATGGAACAACAACAAGTAATCACTGCTCTGATGAATCAGCAAGGAAACCCTGCCACCCCACCATCAAATCAGAATACGGTGCCCGTTATACCAATAGCTGCACCAGTACCACCGGTAGCCCCTACCCCAGTGGTCCGACAGGACACCTACTTGATACAGTGGCTAAGGCTAAAGCCGGAAAACTTCTCGGGTACTTGTGAGCCATGGGACGCCCAAGCCTAGTTCAAGACAGTGGAAAGTATTGTGGAATTGCTGGACTGGCCTGTATCGGAAAAGATTAAATGCGTGTCATTCTGTTTTTCCGGAGATGCAAGAATGTGGTGGGAAAGAGTTAAGGCTAAGAGACAAATTAATCTGATGAACTGGACGGACTTCGAGACAGAGTTTTTCGAGGAATTCTTCCATATACAAGTAACGAACCAGCATTACAACGAGTTCACCGAGTTTCGGCAAGGTGACTTATCAGTGAACGAAGCAGTGAAGCGCTTCAACCGTCTTGCACGCCTCTGCCCAGAGTTAGTCAGCACGGAAAGAGAAAGGGTTAGACTGATGCTGAAGATGCTCCGACCCGAGATAACATTGAATGTGGCCGGCAGAATTAATAGACCGCAGACTACAGAAGAACTGGTCAGCAGTGCCCTGATCACCGAACATTATGAGAAGACGATGAACGAGAATAAGAATCAGACACAGACAGAAGGACAGAAACCTCAGGGTACCAAAATGAGCTGGAAAGGAAACTCTAATGGAAAAAGAAAGCAATGGAACAATACTAAAGGAGGACCAGCAAATAAGTAACCTAAGTACCCTCAGTGTACCATTTGTGGGAAGCAGCATTCCGGAGTATGCCACAAGGGTACGAGGAAGTGTTACAGCTGCGGATGGGAAGGACATATGGCCAGAGATTGCCCTACCCAGTCCCAGACACCATCCCAGCAGAATAACCAGAACAGGAGTGCCCCCTCACAACTACACCTGATGCAGGCTGCCATTGAAGGAACTCCGATTAGCCAAGGGAGATTGGAAGCCCCGCCAGCTACGGTGAACGCCAAGGTTTTCTCTCTTACCAAAGATGATGTGGCGAGTGCCTCTACAGTTGTCACAGATCAGCTGCCTATTTTCAGTCAATATGCGAATGTGTTATTTGATACTGAGGCGACGCACTCGTTCGTCTCTACACCCTTCATGGAGAAGTTAGAGATACCACCACAAGCCTTAAATGGAAAATTCTTAACAACCCTGCCTTCGGGAGAAGTAATGCCATCTACTCATATGCTGCGAGCCGCACCCATCAGAATCGCAGACAGAGAACTCTACTGTGATCTGATAGTGCTTGATATGCAAGATTATGACAGTATATTGGGCATGGATTTCCTGAGCAAGTACGACGCTTCAATCGAGTGCTGTAAAAAAAAAGTGATTTTCCGACCTGAAGATGAGCCGATGTTTGAATTTGTTGGAGAACCAAGGAAAGAAACCGGGAGATTCTTATCAGCCATAAAAGCACAAAAGATGTTAAATAAGGGATGTACTGGGTTTCTAGCACAAGTGATCGATACAAGTCATGCTGAGGACCAGAAACTAGAAAATGTCAGAGTGGTGTGCAACTATTCAGAAGTGTTCCCCGATGAACTACCAGGGTTAGCCCCCGATAGAGACATAGAATTTGAGATCGAACTGATTCCTGGTACTAAACCAATCTCTAAAGCACCTTATCGTATGGCGCCGGCTGAGTTGAAGGAACTTCAGGGACAGCTACTAGAATTACTTGACAAGGGACTTATTCGCCCGAGTCACTCTCCATGGGGAGCCCCAGTACTGTTTGTGAAAAAGAAGGATGTGTCTATGCGGATGTGTATAGACTACCGAGCGCTGAACAATGTAACAATCAAGAACTGATACCCTCTTCCACGGATCGACGATCTGTTCGACCAATTAAGGGGAGCGACCATCTTCTCTAAGATTGACCTAAGGTCCGGCTATCATCAAGTGAAAGTGAAACAGGATGATATACCGAAGACGACATTTCGAACAAGATACGGACACTATGAGTTCATAGTTATGTCCTTCGGAGTGACAAATGCTCCTGCTGTATTTATGGATCTGATGAATCGGGTGTTTACGACATATCTCGACAAATTCGTGATCGTCTTCATTGACGATATTCTCATCTATTCAAGAACCCCGGAAGAGCATGCTGAACACCTGAACACCGTACTACAGATTCTTCGAGAGAAACAACTATATGCAAAGTTCTCCAAATGCGAGTTTTGGCTCGATCGAATATCATTCTTGGGTCATGTCATCTCCAAGGACGGAGTAATGGTAGATCCAAACAAGATTGAAGTTGTAAGTAACTGGAACAGGCCAAAGAATGTCAGTGAAATCAGAAGTTTTCTCGGGCTAGCAGGCTACTACCGGAAGTTTGTGGAGGAATTCTCTAAAATTGCAGCCCCTATGATAGTTCTCACCAAGAAGAACAAAAAGTATGAATGGACGGATG
Organism: Zingiber officinale; assembly: GCF_018446385.1. NCBI lineage: Eukaryota > Viridiplantae > Streptophyta > Magnoliopsida > Zingiberales > Zingiberaceae > Zingiber > Zingiber officinale. The sequence goes on from NC_055994.1 coordinate 21,015,915, forward strand.
AATGCGAGAAGAGTTTCACGGAATTAAAAAGGAGACTGACCAGTGCTCCAATCCTTACTCTTCTGGAAAGTAACAAAGGCTTCGATATGTACAGCGACACTTCCAGATTAGGACTTGGAGCTGTACTCATGCAAGACGGCAAGGTCATTGCATACGTCTCTAGACAACTCAAAAAGCACGAAAAGAACTACCCCACTCATGACCTAGAGCTAGCAGCCGTGGTCTTTGCTCTCAAAACATGGAGAAATTATTTATATGGAGTCCGGTGTAAGATTTATACTGACCACCAGAGTCTGAAATATTTCTTCACCCAAAAAGATCTGAATATGAGACAACACAGATGGCTTGAGTTAGTTAAGGACTATGACTGCGAGATCTTTTATCATCTCGAAAAAGCGAACAAGGTGGCCGATGCACTCAGCAGGAAGACCTGTGCCACCTGATGTCACTATTTTAAGTTCAAGGACGAACTTTCTATGAGGAATGAGGTACTGTAACACCCACGAAATGATAAGATATACCTATGAGTATTTTTCTTTTAGAATGAAAGAAAAATAAAAGAGAAATGGAAATAGAAACCAAAATGAAATAAAAAGAAGGTGAGGTTAAGGTTTGAACCTTGAACCTCCCACAAATGATAGAGTTAAATTGGTGTGTGGTAACCACTAGAGTAATAAATAATAGATGAATAGAAAAGAATGGAAATTGTAGTTAAAAGTAGGGAGATAGTTAAGTAAAGGAACAAGAGAAAACCAAGTAGCTTACCTCCTCTTCCTCTTGGTTAAGGAAAGAAGCAAGCAAAAGCCAAGTTGCCTTCCTTCCTTCTTTTTCCTCTAATTTCGTGGGAATTAAGAGAGTGAAGAGATAGAGGGGTTAAGGGGATGAATGAGGACATGTTTCATTTACATGAGGAATAAATAGGAATGAGAGAAGAAAAGGGAAAGAAAATTTGTTAATTCTTCCTCCTCCTTCTTTCTCCTTCTTCCTTCTCCACCGAGACATAGAGCTCTCTCTCCCTCATTTCTAAAATCCAAGCTAAGGTTTTCTCTCTAAGAAAACCAATTCCTAAGAAGGAGTCTCAAGGTTTACTCCTTACAAGAAAGAGAAAACAAAAGGGAGAACTAGGAAGAGAAGCTCCTACTTCCTCCTCACAAGGGTACCACTTTCTTTAGGAACAACAAGCGAAAGGATGTAAGTATCCCCTCACCTGTGGTACAAGTTGTTTACGGATTTTTCCATAAGGTTAGAATGCTAAAAAAAAACCTAGGATCACTTCTTTGAAGTTTCGGCCATGAATAAATAGAGGGTCCAAAGAAGCTTAAAATTAATTCTAGCATGCTCATGGATTCCCTTATGATATGATATGAACTTAGCTTGATATTCATGCTTGTATGTTGTTTAGAGTTTGTTTTCCCCTTCATGAAACTTTCGGCCATGAACAAATATAGGGTTCAAAGAAGCTTAACATTTAATCTAGCATGCTCATGGATTCCCTTATGATATGATATGAACTTAGCTTGATATTCATGCTTGTATGTTGTTTAGAGTTTGTTTTCCCCTTCATGAAACTTTTGGCCATGAACAAATATAGGGTTCAAGGAAGCTTAAAAATTTAATCTAGCATGCTCATGAATCTTGATATGATATGAATTTAGCTAGATATTTATGCTTGTATGTTGTTAGAGCTTGATTTTCCTCTTCATGAAACTTTCAGCCATGAACAAATATAGGGTTCAAGGAAGCTTAAAATTTAATCTAGCATGCTCATGAATCTCCTTATGATATGATATGAATTTAGCTAGATATTTATGCTTGTATGTTGTTAGAGTTTGGTTTTCCTCTTCATGAAACTTTTGGCCATGATCAATTTTAGGGTTCAAGGAAGCTTACAATTTAACCTAGCATGCTCATGAATCCCCTTATGATATGATATGAAGTTAGCTTGATATTTATGCTTGTATGTTGTTTAAAGCTTGATTTCTCTCTTCATGAGACTTTCGACCATGATCCATTTTAGGGTTCAAGGAAGCTAAAAATTTAACCTAGCATGCTCATGAATTCTCTTATGATATGATATGAGTTTAACTAGATATTTATGCTTGCATGTTATTTAGAGCTTGATTTTCTTCTTTATAAAGTTTCGGCCATGAACATTTCTAGGGTTCAAGGAAGCTTAAAATTTAATCTAGCATGCTCATGGATCCCCTTATGATATGATATGAAATTAGCTTGATATTCATGCTTGTATGTTGTTTAGAGCTTATTTTCCTTCTTCATGAACTTTCGGCCATGATAAGGATCAAGACCTAGGAAAACTTAAAAATTGGATCAACATGCTTATGACTTTCCTTATGATATGACATGAAGTTAACATGAGATTTTTATGCTTGTATGTTGTTTAGAGTTTAAGTTCATACTTTTGAACTTTCGGCCATAATGGGTTTAGGAGCCTAGATGTGCCTCACATGCTACGTTATGAATTAAGAGATGTTATTTAATGATTCCATGCATGATTACGTCTTTTTCTATGATAGGTGATGTGCTCATTTATGTATACGTATGAACCATGCATGATAATGTCTCTTATGATGTGCTATGTGCTCAAGTATGCATGCTTTATGATATGACAAATAATATGCTCATTTATGTATGCTTATGATCCATGCATAATAATGTCTCTTATGATGTGCTATGTGCCCAAGTATGCATGCTTTATGATATAATAAACAAAGGCCTAAGAGTTACTTTCTTTTTTTTTGGGATTAAGAGCACTATTTATGATATGATAAGTGAAGGCCTAAGAGTTTCTTCCCCTTGGGGACTAAGAGCACTCTTCATGATATGATAAGATATGATATGCTATGTTATGACATGAACCATGATATGCTATTTTACTTTGTATGGCTTGTAACAAGGGTGGGCTCCATAAGCGCCCCTAGGCCGACGGACTATGAACGGGTCTAGTAAAGGGATGAGCTCCTTAGTACGCCCCTAGGTCGACGGTCGTAATATGGGCCTAGATCCCTAGTAGGTTTGGGGCTAGCTACCTTGTCCTAGGGATTGCGCATATTTATGTATGTATGTGGTACAAGCCGGACCCCTCATGATGATATTATGTTCAAGTACTATATGATATGTTTTAAGATATCTTGCATATGACATGACACATGTTTTAAAAGACATCTTGCATGATATGATTTTTGATATGATATGCTATGCCTTATGATTTATATGACATGATGATTTATGATATGATATAGCATGATGTTCTTTATGAGATGATATGTTATAATTTATGATATGACATGCTATGCCCTTATGATTTATATGACATGATGATTTATGATATGATATAGCATGATGTTCTTTATGAGATGATATGTTATGATTTATGATATGACATGCTATGCCCTTATGATTTATATGACATGATGCTCTTATGATTTATGATATGATATAGCATGATGTTCTTTATGAGATGATATGTTATGATGCTATGTTTCCACAATATGATGTTAGATGATCATATTTCCATGGTTATATGCTTATGTGTTTATGCTGTGATATATGATTTTTTGTGAGTAGGAAAGGATCTTACTAAGCCTGTGTGCTTATAACTTACTTTCCTTATACCGCAGACAAAGGCAAAGAATGGATGAACTAGGGGAGCCGCAGGAGAGGCAAGGAGATGTGTGTGGTGGTGGCTCGACTGAGACAAAATAAGAGACCTGCTTATGTTAATTGTTTTATTTTGACATGAACTAAGTTTATTATGTTATTGTTCCGCATGACTTCATGATATTTCTACTGTTTTACTTTCGAAAGAAATTTTAATACGTATGTATGTTTCCGTAAATAGTTAAGTAAAGTAACCCCGCTCTACTAGCAGGAGGGGCGGGCGTCACACCCTCGCGCTAGTGTCCAGGGCGCCCTCAAGCTCCATGAGGGTGCCCTCGCGTCTTGCAGCAAGGTTGTCTCTGTATGCGACTCGAGGCACCTCCAAGCTCTATGGAGGGTGCCTCGGGTACTGTTCATTCGAGGCAAGGATGTTCAATTTGTTTCCTGCAAAATACGTTAGTCCAACAAACCAACATACCCTGCAAAACAAAGTTAGCACAATATAGATATGTAAAATAAAGTATTTGATAGTTATTAGACTGTCCGGTTCTGACTTCGAATCCCCGATCAAAAATCGTAGGTCGAACCGATGACTACTGTTCTCTCACCGGGTAACGCGTGCTCACCTACTTTTTTCAGGAGAGTATATCTATTGCTAAATCGGTCCTCCAGACCGATTGGACTTTTGCTCAACGCCCGAGGCTCCAAGAATTTTTGCTGGACGTCCGCTCTACGACCCGCCCAGTCTTTCACCTGGTTCGCGACACCAGGACTTTTCACCTAGGGTTACCACCCCTAGGACTTTTGCTTGGAGCCCTCGACCCGCCAAGACTGTCCGCCTAGGGTTACCACCCCCTAGGACCTAAGGTTACCATCCCCTAGGATTTTTCATCTGCCTAACCGCAGCTAGGACTTTTGCCTAAGTACACTTAGAACTTTTCTGCAAACTCATTCAAATATGTTAGATCACAAATGACCTTAACTTTGAATCTTTTACCATTGTCAAAACTTAGGTTCAATCGTCGGATGCTTACCGCACTAAAAATCTCCCCCTTTTGATTATGACAACAAAATTCAAAGTTAAGTAAAAACATAGCAAGATCATAGCATAAAAACATAGTAAGATAAATACAACATAGCATAAAAACATAGCAAGTAATGCAATATCAAATTATTCAACTTTAACTTAACTTTTTATTTAACTTAACTTTCACTTTCCTCTCCCCCTTTGCCATAGATAAAAAATACTAATTATAAAAGGGAATAATTAGCTCCCCTAAAAGGCAGCTCGTACTTGAAATATTAGCTTTGATAAAGAAACTTTAGCAAAATTTTTGAATTTTTGAAAATGACTTAGAGAGAAAGTTATATATGCTTAAAGAGTTCTAAAACTTAGTGAAGTACGTTAGCTTTTTAAAAGGTGTGAAAGATAAGAAACTAAAAAAATAAGTACTTTTACTCAAAGCTTAGCTAGATATTAAGATATTTTGATAATATACTACAAAAAATGTAATCATAATTTTGTCTTTAGCAAAAATGAGCTTAAAAGAATCTTAAAATTTAGCACTCTAGCTCGGAAAGAGAAAAATCTCACAAAAACCTTAGTAAAATGTAGTTAAAATAATTTTGCCAACAAAAACATTTTTAAACTGAGCCAAAAATGTTTATTTCAAAAATCAAAAATTTATTTTAACACTAAAAATTTCAACACTTAGTAGAATATAGTAAAAAAAAATTTAACACTAGGTAACATAATTTATTATTATTATTTCAAAAACTAAGTCAAAAGAAAATATCAACTTGATTTTAAAAATCCCTTGTTAACTCCCCCTTGATTAATATCCAAACAATTGTATTATGAAACAAAAATCCTAGAGTCCAAGCATGAGTAAACAACATTTTTACTTACAAACAACTATCTAACCTTTAGTTACTAGCTGTTTATCAAGAGGCAGTAGCTTTCACTTGGTTAGTCAAATTAAGTAAATGTTCCAGTTAGTTTTGACTAACATGGATAACTAAATTTGATTGTTATAAAGTTTGTATTTATTGCCCATACTTATGTCGATGCACAGACATAAGCATTTTGAAGTCCAGGCATTTTGAAGCCCTATGCATCTCACACAATTCTAAGTATTTTTCATACACAAGCAAGGTAAACCTAGTGTGCTTGTGAGATGCTCTGGCTAAGAACTAGGGATATATACTTTCTAGGGGATAAATACCTAAGCTAAGTCCAATATTTTGAAAAACTAATAAAATTAGAATTTTGAAAATATTTTTCCTAGAATTTTAAAACTGAGTAACAGACTGAAATAGCAATTTAGAAGAATTAAGTTTGAAAGTAAACTCTATTCTACAAAACACATTCCTATTTGTCTTCTAAGTGCACTGAACTTAAGTCCAGGTAAGGGTTTTGTGAAAATATCGGTCAGGTTTGATTTAGACTCAACATAGTTAAGTACAATATCACTTTTAGCTACATGATCCCTTACAAAATGGTGTTTTACCTCTATGTGTTTAGTCCTTGAGCGATGAATTGGATTTTTAGTTAAGTTAATTGAACTTATATTATCAATTAAAATTTTTATGTTTTTATATTCTAGTTGATAGTCTTTTAAGGTATGCATCATTTATAGTAGTTGAGATGCACATTTTCCTAGGGCTATGTATTCAACTTCAGTAGTGGATAAAGCAACACAGTGCTGCTTTCTGCTTGACCAACTTAATAGACACTGACTTAGAAATTGACAGCTACCACTTGTACTTTTTCTATCTAGTTTGCACCCGGTATAATCTGAGTCAGAATAACCAGTTAGGTCAAAGGTGTAAGTCGTAGGGTACCAAAGTCCTACATTAAGGGTTCCCTTAATATACCTCAGAATTCTCTTAACATTTGTTAGGTGTGACTATTTTACATAAGATTGGTATCTTGCACACATACCTACTGCAAACAGAATGTCATGTCGACTTGCAGTTAGGTAGAGTAGACTTTCTATCGCATTTCGATAGTATTTCAAGTCTACCGATTTTCCTTCTAAGTCAGAGTCAATTTTAACGTTAGTTGCCATTGGAGTATTTATATTTTTTGAAATTTTCATGTCAAATTTCCTGATTAGTTCTTTAGCATATTTAGTTTGAAAAACATAAATTTCATTTTTGGTTTGTTTAATTTGTAAGTCTCAGAAAAAGTTGAGTTCCCCACCTAGGCTCATTTCGAATTCACTTTCCATTAATTTTGTAAATTCTTTTAAAAATTTAGTGTTTGTCAAACCAAAAATTATATCATCTACGTAAATTTGGGCTATAAAGATATCTTTTTCTAGGGTTTTTACAAATAAGGTTTGATCTATTTGATCTTGTTTAAATCCCTTAGTTATTAAATAATTTGATAGGCGTTCATACCAAGCCTTAGGTGCTTGTTTTAGTCTATATAAGGTCTTTTTTAACCTAAGAACATAGTTTGGGTGGTTCAAGTCCTCAAATCCTGGGGGTTGACTTACATATACCTCTTCCTTGATAAATCCATTTAAAAATGTAGATTTTACATCCATTTGGTATAACTTGAATCCTTTATGTGTTGCGTAAGCCAACAGCATCCTAATAGATTCAAGTCTGGCTACAGGAGCATAGGTCTCATCATAGTCTAACCATTCTACTTGGTTGAACCCTTTTGCTACTAATCTAGCTTTGTTTCTTACTATTTCGCCCTTATCGTCTAATTTATTTCTAAATACTCATTTGGTGTCAACTATAGTTTTATTATTGGGTTTAGGTACTAGTTCCCAGACCTGGTTTCTTTCAAATTGGGCTAACTTCTCTTGCATTACTAATATCCAGTCTGGGGCAGGTAGGACTTCTTCTATAGTTTTGGGTTCAATTTTAGAAATGAGGACTATTTGACTTGGGTTTCTATAAGATGACTTAGTCCGAACTCCTAGGGTTGGATCACCCAAAATTTGGTCAGATGGATGATTGGTACTTATTCTTGATGGTCTTAAATTAAGGTTAATAATTGGTTCTTTTGTATCTCTAAATTTAAGTAGAACATCTTCACCATCTTCTCTAATTTTTGAATTAATATTTTCTATATTTTGATTTTCATTTATTGAGTTAGGCAGATTATTTTCTTCATTAAAGATCACATTAGTTGTTTCTTCAACTTTTAGGATTTCTTTGTTATAGACTAGGTAATCCCTATTGGTTGTGGAGTACCCTAAAAAGATTCTTGGGGTTGATTTTGATGTAAATTTTCCTAAGTAGTCCTTGGTGTTTAGTATATGAACTTTACACCCAAATACTTTTAAATAATTTAAGTTGAGAATTCTATTGTAATATAATTCATATGGAGTTTTATTTAGAATTTTATTAATTAAAATTCTATTTTGAATGTAACAGGCTGTATTAATTGCCTCAGCCCAAAATTAATTATTTAGGTTAAATTCATTTAACATGGTTCTAGCGGCTTCCTGTAGGGTTCTATTTTTACGTTCTACTAGACCATTTTGTTGGGGAGTCCTGGGACATAAGTATTCATGTTTATATCCATTAATTTCGTAAAATTCAATAAATTTGAGGTTATCAAATTCTTCCCATGGCCACTTCTAATTTTTTTAATTTTAGCATATTTTTCATTTTCCACTAACTTATAAAAGGTTTTAAAGATTTCGTAGGTTTCATCTTTAATTTTTAGGAATTTTACCCAGGTAAATCTTGAGTAATCATCGATTATTACTAAGCAATATTGGTTTTTACTTAGTGACTTGGCTTCATGTGAGTCAACAGGTCTAAGTGTAGGAGCTCAAGTATTGACTTAGTTCTCTTTAAGTTGGTTAGCTTGTGGGTTGACTTGGTTTGTTTACCCTGTTGACAAGCATTACAAATTAAATTTTTTATAAATATTAATTTGGGCAAGCCTCTAACTAAGCCATTTTGACTCATTTTTGAAATGAGTCTGGTATGAGTGTGACCTAGTCTTCTGTGCCACAACTTGGGTTCCTCTTATTGTGTCAATAGACACTTTAGTGTGGAGGTTGGTAGGTCAATTGTATAGATATTCTTTTTCCTAATTCACTTAAGTGTGATTTTAGGACTTTCAACATTTTTAATTAAGCACTCAGATTTTGAAATTGTGACTAAGTACCTTGAGTCCCATAATTGGCTAATACTAAGTAAATGAAAATTTAGTCAATCAACCAATAAAACTTTTCGAATATAGAAATTGAAACTCAGTTGGATATTACATGTTCCGATTACCTTAAGTGTTTCGTCATTACCGAATGCAACGGACCCTAAGTTCTTGAATTTCAGCTTAGTGAATTTCAATCTATCTCCAGTCATGTGCCAGGAGCATCCACTATCTGACATCCATTGATCCAAATCTTTATGTTTCTACACATAAAATATTTGATTTGGCTCAATTTGAAGGATTAAAAGATAATTTGATTGAAATTAACTCCTTAATGTTCCATCTCACCCAGTCTAGATTATCAAACATGGTATCCCAATGGGTGATTGTGAGATGGTTTGTTGAGTTAATTATTAAGATTAAATTAATTAGGTTAAATTAAATTAATTAGATTAAATTAAATTAATTAGATTAAATTAAATTAATTAGATTAATTAATTAGGTTAAATTAAATTAATTAAATTAATTTGATTAATTTAATTAGGTTAAATTAAATTAAATTAATTAGGTTAAATTAAATTAATTAGATTAAATTAATTAGGTTAAATAATTAGGTTAAATTAAATTGGTTGATCTAAATTTTACCTAAGTCCATCTCACCCTTTTCTAAATTATCAATCAGGGAACCTTATGGATTTTGTGAGATGGTTTTAATTTTATCTTTGATTTAGGTTATCATCTAAGGATTAATTTACAATTGAATTAGACTTAGGTTTTCCAATTAGTCAATTAAATATCTATTTCAAGGATTGACTTCCAGGCTGTGGCGAGACACTAGGCTTTCTTGGATATGGAATCATCCATCACTTCTAGACAAAGCCTTTCAAAGAAATTGGATATTTAATTTCCCTTTGTAAACCCCTAGGTCTAACTAGTCAAGTGTAAATTACGCCTAGATCCTTATCTAGCCTAATCTAAGCATGTATAATAAAAGCAGTAAAAGCAATCATCAAACAATTCTATATGTTGATAAAAATGGTCTTTCTATCGGCTCCCCCTGGATCATAGTCACGATAGGGTCTATCAAGGTAATGAATTTGATCCTTGGGGACCCAATAATGTCCAATTCCAACTTGATTAACTAAGTTTGAGTTGGGGACCCATGCTTAGACTAATTTTCTATTAGTTCGATTAACAAGGGATAAATAAGATTTGTATTTTCTATTAGCCTTAAATCCAAGTCCGGATCGATTGTAAATGGCTCATTGTTTTCCAAGAATCAGATCAAGATTCTTGGAGCCCAAAGTAAACTATTCTAACGTGTCCTTTAGTTCCTTGACTTGATTTTTCAGGCTAGAATTCTCTTCCTCAAGTTTTTGGACTTGAGTTGAGGTTCCAGTCTGAACGAGATCAGTCAAGGAGCTAGGGTTAGTCACTTCTTTAAGGGTTGTTACCTTCTTTTGAAGTGATTTGACCCGAACATTTGATTTAGCTAACTTGTGCATTAAATAATTAACTAAATTATGCAGTGAATTTTTTACAGTGGGTTTGGGTCCTTCAGAAACGGATACGGATCCATGGCATCGCTCGGACTCGGCTTCTGATTCGCTTTCGGTCTCCGATTCGTCGATGTATTCCTGGGTCGTCAGTGCAAGAAAGCTCGTCTGTTCGAGATCTTCATTGGAGTCTTCTAAAGAAGATTTGTCCCATGTTACCTGCAGTGCTTTCTTTTTCCTCTGCTTCTTTGCTTCTTTTAGGTTTGGACAATTGACCTTGACGTGCCCCTTTTGATTGCACCCGCAGCAGGTTACTTCGAACTTTACCTTTGGACTCATTTGTACCTTTTTGGACTGAACCACCTTCTTGATATCCTTCTTTGTGAACCCCTTCTTCTTTCTGTAGAACTTGTGTACAAGGTTGACAAGTTCGGCTTCTATCTCGTCGTCATCATCTTCTAAGTCCGGTTCTTCTTCGGACTCTGGTTCGGTTTTATGCTTTGTTTTTGCTTCCCGGGTTCTGCTTGTACTTGCAATCAAGGCAATACCCTTCTCGGCTGAGCGTGCATTAGTCTGTTCATGTAATTCAAATTCAGGAAAAAGTTCATCTAACTTAATTAAAGAAATATTGTTGAATACCTTGTAAGCATCTACCATTGATGCCCATAAGTTATTCCTTGGAAAAGCGTTTAACACATACCTGATTATGTCGCGGTTCTCCACCTTCTGTCCGATGGCGTGGAGGTCGTTGAGGAGGTCTTATATACAAGCATGAAGTTGGCTCGCTGACTCACTTTCTTGCATTTTAATGTTATACAATTTATTCAAAAGCAAATCATGTTTGCTTACCTTTGTATCAGAAGTGCCCTCGTGCAGCTCGACCAATTTTTTCCACAACTCTTTTGCGCTTGAGAACGTGCCAACTCGGTTTAACTCCTCCTTGGTTAGGCCACATTGAAGGGTGCAGGTTGCTTTGGCATTGGCCTCAACCTTCTTGATTATGCTCGCGTCCCAGTTCTCGCATGAAACTGGTTTTCCCATGTCGTCGAGTGGAAATGTAATTCCAGTCTTGATGATCATCCACATCTCGAACTGGGTTTGAAGGTACAACTCCATTCAGTCCTTCCAGTAGCTGAAGTCTTCACCGGTGAAGAGTGGAGGTCGAGCTGTGCTTTAGCCTTCTTGATGGGCCATCTTAAAGAAAAAATCTCGCACAAAAAAAACAAGGAATTCGGTTCCAAGACTAGGTCTTGGATTTAGTAGTGCAGGATAAAGAGAAATAAAAATGCGAATTCGAGTGGTGTTGCATCAACTTTGAGAGAAAAACTTGATTCGATAAAATCAGATCGGAAGATGACAATTTTACCGATTCCGATCGACTTCAAAAAATTGAAAACTACCACGAAAAATTGCTTGAATGGTGGTTTCACCAATTCAAAGCGACTCCGCTCTGATACCAATTGTTGGATTGAAAGCGCTAGAGGGGAGTGAATAGCGCTCGTGGCTTTCACTTACATTTCGAAAAACTAAGAGTAAAATGCAACGAAAATATATAAAATAATTACAAACTCGCAAACACCAAGTTTTTTACTTGGTTCGGAGCCTAGAGCAACTCATACTCAACGGCCCACGCTCGTTGAGCGTTTACTTTGGGCAATCACTATAAGTTCGCAAAAGTTACAATTTAGAGTATAGCAATTAAGTACAGTAAGAAAATATACCAACAACTTAAGAATAGGAAATTCAAAGCTTCAAGTCGTCGGTGTCTTGCTACAGCTTTATCGGATGGTTCTTTGAGCAGTGCACGGAAGATGGATCACGTTTTCGTTGTATTCCTAAGCTGCTGCTCGAGACTGTCTTATAAGGCTCGTGGAGGGCACCTCCAACACCTTGGAGGGCGCCCTCATCAGTGCTGAATCTGCAGCATGGATGAGCCCCGACCAAGTCGCCGCCTATCCACCTAAGGGTGCCTCCAATCCCATGGAGGGCGCCCTCGCGCTAGGTCCAGGGCGCCCTCGCGTCTTGCTGTGAGGCTATCTCTGTATGCAACTCGAGACACCTCTAACCTCCATGGAGGGCGCCTTGGGTACTGTTCATCCGAGGCAAGGATGTCCAATTTGCTTCATGCAAAATACGTTAGTCCAACAAACCAACATATCCTGCAAAACAAAGTTAGCACAATATAGATATGTAAAATAAAGTATTTGACAATCATCGGACTGTCCGATTCTGATTTCGGATTCTCTACCGAAAATCCTAGGTCAAACTGACGCCTACTGTTCCCTCACCGGGGAACGCATCCTCACCTACTCCACTCAGGAGAGTATACCTGTTGCCAGACCGATTCTCCAGACCGACTGGACTTTTACTCAGCGCCCGAGGCTCCAAGACTTTTTGCTGGACGTTTACTCCACGATCTGCCCAGTCTTTCACCTAGTTAGCGACACCAGGACTTTCCACCTAGGGTTACCACCCCCTAGGACTTTTGCCCGAAGCCCTTGACCCGTCAAGACTTTCCACCTAGGATTACCACTCCCTAGGACCTAGGATTACTACCCCTAAGATTTTTCACCTGCCTAACCGCAGCTAGGATTTTTGTCTAAGTACACTTAGGACTTTTCTGCAAACTTATTCAAACATATTAGATCACAAATGATCTTAACTTTGAACTCTTTATCATTATCAAAACTTAGGTTCGATCGTTGGATGCTTACCGCACCAACATGATCGACCTACTTATTGATCATATTTTGCCTGATGGATAGCTTTCCTTAATAATCTAATGATTTTGTTTCATGATAGATTAGGACTTAATCTCTCACTTAATTTCCTTTTCAAGCAATTTTCAAATTCTAGGAAAAATCCTTATCTTATTTTCTCAAAATCTCCGGTTTTCTAGTTTTTCAAAATTTTTATGGGCTTATCCTATGACTTCCCCTAGAAATCATGTACCTATAGTTGTTGGCATCCAACATCTCACAAGCTCACTAGATTACCTTGCTTATGTATTCAAAACTATAGAATGGTGTGAGATGCTCAAGGTTTTCCCTGAACTAAAGATGCTTATATTAGTACATCCAAATAAGTGTAAGCATTAAATATCAAATATATATTGATCAAGTTAAGTAGTCCATTTTAATAAAGAACTATCTAGATTAACGTAGTTAACTTAACTAACAAAGTGAACGTTACTATCATCTGATAGATAGTTAGTAACTAAATGTTAGACATTTAAGAATTATTTTTTAAATGAATATTACTTTTAAAAGTAATATCAGATTAAGGGGGAGGACATGTATAACTTAAAAATATTTTGTAAAATTCTTGCAATATTTCAAAAAGAATATTTGAAAATTTATGTTTTAAAAACAACTTGAATTAAATAATTAGAAACGTTTATTCAAAACTTACCTTAAAAATTGCTTGCTTTGAAAAACCTTGCAAAATACTTTTTCTCAATCTTTAAAAGTCTGTTAAAACTTTGTTTTTAAAAATATTTTGAAAAATACTGCCAACACTAATTTGCTTAATTTCCTTGAGATTGTGTTGAAAAGTGTTTTACAAATTACTTGCAATTTTTTGAAAAATGGCTAGCTTTAAAAATTTATATTTGAAAATACTTTGTAAAATAATTTTGAAATGTTTTTAAATTGTTCTGAAAACACTTTGAAAATAACTGGAAAAAATGCTTGAACATATTTGAAAAGTTTATTCAAAACTTTTCTTTTAAAAATTGCTTTGAACAACCCTTGTAAAATATTTTTTCACAATTTTTAACTTTATTAACCTTTGTTTGAAAAATATTTTGAAAATATTTGAAACCCCATTTTGCTTGATTTCTTTAAAAATATTCTGCAAAATTCTTATAAAATTTTAAAAAATATTTTGGAAAAAATACTTGTTTGAAAATTGCCTTGAAATTATTTTTGTTTTGTAAAATGCTTTCAACACTTGTTTTCAAAACATGGTCTTATACTTTTCGAATATCTGTTTTGGAAAATGGATTTTCAAACCTTGATTGACAAATTAACTTTCAAAACTTGCTTTGAAAATTAACTTGAAAATAATTGTCTTTATAGACCTGAAATTTTATGCACAATTTTATTCAAATATTTATTTGAGTTGCTTACTTGATTATTTACCTATTTCATACTTACTCTTACTCAATTGCATATTTTTTGATGAATGTTAAAGGGGAAGGGTAAGGGTTTAAGTAAGAAAAACCTAAAAAAATCTAAAAAAACTTAACCCTAAAATGATCAAGAGAATAAAATAGAAAATCAAAATCATTTAAATTTCTCTTAAATCATTTTTATTGCTATGTTTGCATATTTTTTTTCTAACTTTAACACAGGTTGTCATTGCATCAAAAAGGGAAATATTGTTAGTATAGTTGGCACCAATGATCAAACCTAAGTTTTAATGAATGATAAGTGGATTAAAGTTAGATGTGTTGTGATCTAACCTTTCTACCAAGTGTGCAGGACTTAACTGGTCTGACACCATGCCAAAATTTAGCTGGTTTAGAGGACCTAATAGCCGGTGTAGAAGTCTAAATAGGTCAAGGAGTGACCCGATATCTGTTAGAAAGTTCAGCTAAGTCCGTGGGACCTGACATCTGGCCAAAATCCAGTTGGGTCTGTGGACCTAACTATTAGATTTTAAGGGATGCCCTAAGACAATCGCCTTATGGTTTTTACTAAATATAGATTCACTATTTGAGTGCATATTATATATTTGATTGTCTTAAACTCATTTATTGAATATCCGCAATACAATTCATAGCATGAGAGAAATTATGATCGTTGGTTGCTACTCGGAATACCGTCCTAGTTCCCCTGTACAAAAATTTGTACAAGCATAGAACTATCTTAGCTACCCATGTGCTCTACTGAAGTTAAATTTAGATTGCAAACAATGCTTAACATTATTAATCCAAATTGTCCTTCAGAAGTTAAACTTGGATTGGAAATGATACTTAACATTTTTACTCCAAGTTTAACCGATGTGATCTTCCTAAGTTAAACCATATTACAGAAGTTATCAAATATCTATTTCAAAGATTAACTTCCAGGTTAAACATGACGAGGCACTAGGCCTTCTTAGGTATGGGATCATCCACCACTTCCTAGACAAAGTCTTTCAAAGAAATTGGATATTTAACTTCTTAGAGTAAACTAGGTTTAACTATAGAGACCTCAATAGAAACACAATATCAAAATATGAAATCGAACAATAAAATGATAACAAAAATAATAACCTTAAACCGTTAACCTCTTGTGTTTGGTTTTCCAAGATCTATACAAAAGGATTAACTAGTCATGATGCAGAAACAAAAACTAGTTATACCTTTTGTAGTTTATAGACCTCTTGATCTTCTATTGTATTCCTCTCCTTCTCTTGGACGTCGTGTGGGCGACGATCTACCAAGATGAAATCCACCCAAGCCTTCTCTTCTTGCTTCCAAGTTTTGACCACCAAGAACCTCTAAAGAATGATGAGTTTCGGCTACCAACCAATCTCCAAGGGATGCTAGGAAACAATGCCTCCTTTCTCCTCTTCTTCTTCAAGCAAAATCAGGCCACCAAAGGAATTCTAAGAGATTGATGCCGCCGACCACCAAAGAAGAAGAGAAGGAGAATAAGAAGGGTTGACCACATGGAATAAGAGAGGAGGAATAGAAGATGTCTACTATTTTCATGAGGCACACCCTCCCTCTCTTTTATATCCTTGGTCTTGCCAAATAAGGAAAATTTTAAACATAATTAAAACTTCCTTATTTTCCTTGCCTATGACTAAAATGGAAAGTTTTAAAACAAAAAATTAAAACTTCCTTTTCTTCTTGTCATGGCCGGCCACCCATATTGATCCAAACAAGGAAAGTTTCAAACATGAAATTAAAACTTCCTTATTTGTTTTCGGTAAGAAAAATTTTAAAATAAAAATTTCTCTTTTAAACCCCTTCATGGTTGGTTATAAAAGGAAAATTTTAGAAATTAAAATCTTTCTTTTAAAACATGTGGATGATTACAAAAAAGAAAAGTTTTATCAAAAATTTAAATCTCTTCCTTTTAAACTACAAATAAGGAAAGATTAAAAACCTTTCTCTTAATCCTTTGTAGAAAGCTATAAAAGGAAAGATTTAAAATTTTAAAACTTTCTTTTAAAATCATGGCTTCCACAATAAGAAAGATTTCAAAATTTAAAACTCCCTCTTAATTTCAATGTGGCCGACCACCCTTGCTTGGGTTCCAAGCTAGGCCGACCACAACATACCTCCCATCTTGGTTTGGTTTGGCCGGCCCTAGTTTGGCCAAGCCACTTCAAGATGGGTAAGAAGTTGGGCTTTAGGTGGATATAAGACTTTATAAATAAGAGGCTACAATAGGGACCGAGAGGAGGAATTGGTTTTGGTCTCCCAATGAGCTTGAGCTTCCCGTGTTCACCCCGAACACCCAACTCAAGTTCATCAATAATAACTCATACTACTAAAGAGTTATTATTGCACTACCGCACCAATCCCATATTACAATATGGGATAGTTCTTATCATGAGTGTGTTAGTCTCCCTATGTTTAAGATATTGAATGCCCACTAATTAAATGAGTTATTGACAACTCACTTAATTAATATCTAGCTCCAAGAGTAGTACCACTCAACCTCATTGTCATGTCGGACTAAGTTCACCTGCAGTGTTTACATGACAATCCTTATGAGCTCCTCAAGGGGACATCATCAACCTAGATTACTAGGACATAGTTTCATTCTATAATCAACAACACACCATATAAATAATATCATTTTTCAACTTATCGGGCCTATTGATTTAACAAACTAAATCACACCCTTTGATAAATTAAAGAAATAAATATTAAGTATACGTGCTTGTTATTATATCATGATTAAGAGTACGCACTTCCATAATAATAGAGGTTTTGTTCTTTTATATAGTCAGTATAAAAAGAAACTACCTCAAATGGTCCTGCTTAATTGTAACGACCCACCTTCTGGGTACTGGCTGTAAGGCCGGTCGCTACAATTTATGCTAAACTATACTGTGCGGAAAGCTGGGCTAATTAAAATTTTACTCTACTAAGGACGGATACAACTGATAAGAAAGGTCTAAAGACCTTCTTTGCTGGTGTACACATGCTAAGGAGGGGAAACTGAACATCCCAACTGAGCTAGGGACTAGAAACTAAACTTCCCAACTACCTACAGACCTGCCGATCGATCCACAGATCGATCGGAGCTGCGGTCGTTCTGTTCCCAACTGGATCGGTCGGCAGACCGATCCGGGTGTGGCTGGATCGGTCGGCAGACCGATCCAGGTATGTCTGGATCGGTCGGCTGACCGATCCAGGTATGTCTGGATCGGTCGGCGGACGGATCGATCAGCTGACCGATCCAGTGGCACTGCTCAGGCCCCGATCGATCGGAGACCGATCGGAGTTCGATTTCGCCGGAATCTGATTTCAGCACTTTGGCGTGCCAAAACCTCACACAACAACTCTAAACCAATGCAAATCACACTAATATAAAACTACTAACATTCTAAACCTGACATACTACATAGTGCATGGTTTACTATCTCATAACACTTAACAATCAAAACTGAATAATGAAAACTAAAAACGCAAAGTGCTAATACTGAAGTAAAACTGTTTAGATCCCAAAGATCTTTATTCCAACTCCTGCCCACACACATCTTCATAGCATTGCCCTCCAGCCTCCGCTACTGATCCACTTTTCCTTTACCTTTATCTGCAGTATAAGAAAAGTAGTATCTATAAGCTAAAAAGTTTAGTAAGAAACCATCTACCTCACAAAACATGCAACGATGCAAATATGATTTTAAATCATGCTGTTTAAAACATATGCTGGATATACTGAATAAACTAAGCATGGCATGACATATAAGCATACAATCATGGCATATCTAAAGCTGAACATAAAGTCATCATGCATATTCACAGGGAAAAACTAAGCTGATACTAAGAACTGAGCTACACTAATACTGAGCTACTGCTAGAACTGTACTGAATTCACGAACTAATTTGTGAAAGGTTGAAAACCGTATACATATAATAAGTGAAAATACTAAACATACTGCTGAGGGGCCCGACAACTGTACGTGCTATGCGCGCATCTCTAACTAGACTCGGGGTTGCAAGTCCCGAATTTAGTAGAGCTACTAGGTTATCTAAACCTAAGGACCGACTATGGGAGCTCAGCCCAATGGATATCTAATCTAGTACAGTGCCAACTGAAAAGTAAAATACTGAGTATAACTAAACTGTTCTAAATTGCTCTTTCTAGGTTATCTGAACCTAGAGCTAGGTTGTCTGAACCTAGAGGCGACTGTGGGAGCCCACCCATTGGACCGTAGTCCCATATAAGCTATAATAAACTGATTTACTAATTTAGATGCTTCTAATGCATTCAACCGTGCTAATAAAAATGCCTAAGTTGCATTCTTTTCTAAGCTGGTTATTTAATCGAACACCTAGTGCGCTGTAACTCCCCTCTCTATTAGGGAGACTACCTTTAGGCACCCAACAGCATCTAAACCTCCAACTGAAGGAGAAAAGATGTGTCCGGCCCATCTACAGGTACTCACTAAATCCCTAAACCTGCGAGGAGGGTTAAATACACCCTATGTGTCGAAAACATACGCATATAACTAAACTAATGCATAGAAAAATCACACGGTAGCTATTATACTGCAGGTGAGGGGTTTCTTACCTCCGGTTCGTAATTTCTTACGATTCTATTCGCTAGAATTCCGGTGGAGATGACCCTTTCGAGAAACTTCTCATGTCTATGCGTTCCTCTCGCGAAGGAGTGCGCCCTCGTGTCGAAATCGTCGCCGGAAAGTGCTCCTAGAGCCCTTGGGGCTTGGTGTGCCGAGAAAGGAAGAGGAGGGAAGAGGCGGCGGTGAGGTCTCGGTGGTGAGGGTTGAGAAGTTGCCGAACCCAAAATAAACCAAAACCTACTTAAGTTCTTAATTTATATTAAGCGGATTATTGAACCCAACTCTAATATAAATATAATTTGTTCCTCTTTCTTTCAGCACGGCCCTGCTGGGTTCAACCGGTTACTAACATTATCCCTAAACCATAGGTCTCGGGTTCGATTCCCGCCTAAGCTATTTTGCGGTTCTATTTATTTTTTTGCTGCTTCCGCTACTCGGAAAATTCCGGAAAAATATCTAAAAATTCCAGAAAAATTGTAGAATATTTATAATGCAGTTTCGAGAATTTTCGGACGTTACAATCCCCCATACCTTATAAAAAGTTCGTCCTCGAACTTAGAACAATTCTGGGTACTTTACTAGCTTCCATCTCCCAAGTTGCCTCTTCTGTGGTGATTGTGCCAAATGACTTTGACTAATGGTACTTCCTTGTTCGCAATTTCTTAACTGCGGTCCATTATCTGAATAGGCCAACTATCATAGCTGAGGTCTTGGCGGACTTGTACCAATCACCGGTGGCATCTGGGTATGCTTCTTGACATAGAGACATGAAATCGTTGTGGACGGTGACATTTCTGGGTAGCTCTAGCTCATATGCTACCTTGCCCACTCTTCTGCGATAAGGTATGGTCCCACATATCCGGGACTTAGCTTGCCCTTCTTCCCAAAACGCATTACTCCTTCATGGGAGCTACTCGAGGAACGGCACCGTGTATCAGCATAGCTTTTCTGGCGGCTCTGATCTGTCTCTATCCTCTGGCGGATCTGCTGTATAGGCTGTGGTATCTGCTACTAGATCTGTCTGAAGCTCTAGTTTCTGTTCACCACTCTCATACCAGTGATTAGAGATCTACACCTCCGCCCATAGAGAGCCTCGTGGGTGCCCGATAGTGGCACGATAGCTGTTGTTGTATGCAAATTCGCTAAGCTCGGATATTTGCACCAACTTCCTTGAAATCTAGGGCACGCTCGGAGCATATCTTGATGCACCGTTTACTCGCTGTCGACCATCATCTGCGGATGGAATCTTGTCTTGAACTTTAACCGTGTCCAATCTTGTTGTACACTCCCAGTGTGATGTAAATCATTGTCTCTATCTGAAATCTTGATCGTGGGACTCCATGAAGTCGACAATCTCACGGAGATACAACTGAGCTAGCTTCTCCATGGAGTAGGATATCTTGATAGCTAAAAAGTGGACTGATTTAGTCAACCTGTCGACTATTACCCAGATGGCGTCAAAACCATTCGTGGTTCTGGGCAGTCCCACTATGAAATCCATAGAGATATCCTCCCACTTCCATTCTGGAATCTATATAGGCTGCAAAACTCCTCCTGGTCGCTGATGTTCTGCCTTGACCCTCTGACAGGTGAGGCAGATGCTAAAATATCTGGCGATGTCTCGCTTCATCTCGGGCCACCAAAAACGTTTCTTCAGGTCTTGATACATTTTGGTGGAACCTGGATGCATCGCATAGGGAGTCCTGTGAGCCTCATCTAAAATCTGTCTCCGTAGTTCCTCCTGATCTGGAGCACAGAGTTTGTCACCAAAATACAACACCCCTCTATCGGACACTCTGAATTCTCTACTTTCTGGTTCTGCTAGCCCTTGCTTGATTTTCTGAATTTCAGGGTCCTGCTCCTGCGCTGACTGAATATCACCAAGCAAGGTAGACTCTAAGGTCATAGTAGAGAGCTGTCCAACGATGAGTTCAAGACCGAAATCTATGATCTCCTTCTGTAGGGTTGGTGACATGGCTGCTAGAGATAATAAGGTAGCACTGGACTTTCTGCTAAGTGCATCTACTACCTTATTTGCTTTCCTTGGATGGTAGAGGATGTCTATATCGTAGTCTTTGACCAGCTCTAACCATCTGCGCTGTCGCATATTCAGATCCTTCTGAGTGAAGAAGTACTTCAGACTCTGATGATCTGTATACACTCTGCACTGAGCTCCATACAAATAATGTCTCCAAATTTTGAGAGCGAACACTACTGCTGCAAGCTCAAGGTCATGAGTAGGATAATTCTTCTCATAATCCTTGAGTTGTCTGGAGGCATAGGTGATCACCTTGCCGTTTTGCATCAGCACTGCTCCTAGTCCCAGCTTAGAGGCATCACTATAGATGTCAAAGCTGCTGGTGTTGTCTGGTAGAGCCAAAATGGGAGCACTGGTCAATCTCCTTTTCAGCTCGCTAAAACTGTTCTCACAGTCCTCTGTCCACTGATACTTTCTATTCTTTCTGGTAAGAGCTATCAGTGGGGAGGCTATCCTGGAGAAGTCCTCTACAAACTTTCTGTAATATCCTGCTAATCCCAGAAAGCTCCTGATTTCGCTGGCGTTCTTAGGTCTCTTCCAGTTACTTACTGCTTCTATCTTGCTGGGATCTACCATAATACCATCCTTTGAGATGATGTGACCCAGGAAGGACACCTGATCTAACCAAAATTCACATTTCGTGAACTTGGCGTATAGCTGGTTCTGCTGAAGGGTCTGCAATACTAGTTTCAGGTGCTCTGAATGTTCTTCCTGAGTTCCTGAATAGATAAGAATGTCATCGATAAACACAATAACAAACTTATCTAAATACTCCCTGAATACTCTGTTCATGAGATCCATGAATGTAGCTGGAGCATTGGTCACGCCAAAGGGCATGACTACGAACTCGTAGTGTCCGTATCTGGTTCTGAATGCTGTCTTCGGTATATCCCCTTCTTTAACCTTCACCTGATGATAACCTGATCTGAGATCTATCTTAGAGAACACTGCTGCTCCCTTCAGCTGGTCGAACAGGTCATCGATTCTGGGAAGGGGATACCTGTTCTTGATTGTGACTTGGTTCAGTGATCTGTAGTCTATGCATAGTCGCATGCTTCCATCCTTCTTCTTCACGAACAATACAGGCGCTCCCCATGGTGAGTGACTCGGGCGTATGAAACCCTTGTCAAGCAGCTCCTGTAGTTGCTCCTGAAGTTCCTTCATTCTGCTGGAGCCATGCGATAAGGCGCTTTGGAGATAGGATTCGTGCCGGGAATGAGTTCTATCTCAAAGTCAATCTCACTGTGCTAAGCCTGGTAACTCTTCAGGGAAGACGGCTGGGTAGTCACATACGACTCGAACCTCTGCTGGCTGTTATCTGGTACTGACTATGTGTGCTAAGAACCCCGTACATCCTGAATCCATCAACCTCTGTGCCTTCATAGCTGAGAGAAACTTCTTGGCCTTTCTCTTTGGTTCTCCGTTGTATTCAAACTGCACTGCCGATTCAGGTTGGAAGATGACTTTCTATTTACGGCACTCTATGGTAGCACCGTACTTGATCAGAAAGTCCATTCCAAAGATAACGTCATAGTCGGTCATCTCTAGCACTATCAGATCACAAAAGAGCTCTCTGTCTGCTATAATGACCGGCACTGCTCGTGGATGCCATGATCTCTCCTGAAGGTAGTGCTGTCAAAAACTGTCCACTGAGTACCTCGAGGGTATTTCTACTTTTTCAAGAACATCCTAGCTATATATGAATGGGTTGCCCGATATCAAATAGAGCAGTAGCACTATCTGAAAAATGCTAATCGACCTGTGACAACCGTCGAGGCATTGGCTACGTCCTCTCCGGTGAGTGAGTAGATCCTCGCATTCGCCATAGGTGGAGGGGCTCTAGAGCGGCCTGCATCTGATATAACTGAACTGGCTGGCCTGCATACTGAATCTGCTGTGGCTGAGGAAGACCGGTCTTGTTCGGACACCTGCTTGGCCATGTGGCCTTCTTGTCCACATTCAAAGCATCCTCGTGTGCCCTTGCGACAAACCCCTGGGTGGAATTTCCCACAAGTAGCACATTTTGGATAACTGGGTCGCTTGCTAGATGGTCCTCCTTTTGGGTCACTCCACGATTTGCGCTTGCTGTTGGAGTTCCCTTTCCAGTTAGAGCTGTGGCCTTGCTGTTTTCGAGTGTGAGAGTTTCCTTGGCCTTTGGACTCGAGGAGACTTGCTTCTGCTGCTTTATGCTGTAATGCTCTGTGGTCAAGGCACCGCTCACTAACTCCTCCGTGGTTTGTGGCCTATGTATGCCACCAGCCATTGCTATCTCCGGCCTCGGCATCTTGAGCATCAACCGGATTCGTTCCTTTTCTGTGTTGACTAGCTCGGGCATAGACGAGCCAAACTGTTGAATTTCTTCACGGCTTCCTCAGCGAAAGGTTGCCTTGACGAAACTCGATGAACTCGTCATAGTGGCGGTTTGTAACCGTATGTGAAAGAACTCCTCGAAGAATTCCTTCTCAAGTCAGCCATGACATCTGGTTCACTGGGCGCTTCGTTCGATTCTTTTCCACCACATGCGTGCGTCTCCTGTCGAAGAAGGCACACTTCACCTTCTCGTGTTACGGCCGGTCCGAAGCTCCATCGTGATCTCAGTGTTTTGAACTAGGCTTGTGCATCCCATGGTTCACTAGTGCCCGAGAAGTTCTCTGGCTTGACTCACGCCACTGGATCGGATAGGCTTCCTTTCTTGGCTCATCTGCTGTGGTGCTGGTCCTGTAGGCTGAGCTGGTGGAACCTCTAAGACTAACGGAGTCGTCAAATTCGGTTCCGGGGTGACTGTGGGGTATCTGCTGATTAGCCTTTAAGGTGGCTATCTGCTGCTGTAACTGAGCCACTAATGCTGTAAGATCTGGCGGAGGCACTGAACTGCCTGCCTCTTGCTGGGGCTCAGTAGCTAGTGCCCTTCTAGCTGGGCGTTCTCGTGCCATTTCTAAAGACGTAGAGAACATAACATAACTAATGTAATCACAGTTATATCACTACTGATATCATGTTTAAAACTATCACATACTAATAAGCAGTAGGCATATAAACGTGAACTGTAACTAGAAAGCAAGAACAATAAAGAGAGTAGAGGTATTCTTTCTTGGAAGCTGCAGGTTCAATGCTGATATGTGTGTAGGAAGTATGGAACACTGCTCTGATACCACTCTGTAACGACCCACCTTCTGGGTACTGGCTGTAAGGCCGGTCGCTACAATTTATGCTAAACTATACTGTGCAGAAAGCTGGGCTAATTAAAATTTTACTCTACTAA
Organism: Zingiber officinale; assembly: GCF_018446385.1. NCBI lineage: Eukaryota > Viridiplantae > Streptophyta > Magnoliopsida > Zingiberales > Zingiberaceae > Zingiber > Zingiber officinale. The sequence continues at coordinate 21,040,211 of NC_055994.1, forward strand.
GGACGGATACAATTGATAAGAAAGGTCTAAAGACCTTCTTTGCTGGTGTACACATGCTAAGGAGGGGAAACTGAACATCCCAACTGAGCTAGGGACTAGAAACTAAACTTCCCAACTACCTACAGACCTGCCGATCGATCAATAGATCGATCGGAGCTGCGGTCGTTCTGTTCCCAACTGGATCGGTCAGCAGACCGATCCAGGTGTGGCTGGATCGGTCGGCAGACCGATCCAGGTATGTCTGGATCGGTCGGCAGACCGATCCAGGCACCCGAAACTCTCTGGAACACTACTGTATCGTGCTGGATCGGTCAGCTGACAGATCCAGGAGGATACAGTAGCCTACTGTATCTGTCTGGATCGGTCGGCTGACCGATCCAGTGACACTTCCCAGGCCCAGAGTTACGATTTCGCGGGAATCGATTTCAGCACTTTGGCGTGCCAAAACCTCACACAACAACTCTAAACCAATGCAAATCACACTAATATAAAACTACTAACATTCTAAACCTGGCATACTACATAGTGCATGGTTTACTATCTCATAACACTTAACAATCAAAACTGAATAATGAAAACTAAAAACGCAAAGTGCTAATACTGAAGTAAAACTGTTTAGATCCCAAAGATCTTTATTCCAACTCTTGCCCACACACATCTTCATAGCATTGCCCTCCAGCCTCCGCCATTATCCATTTATCTTTACAGCGATATAAGAAAAGTAGTATCTATAAGCTAAAAAGCTTAGTAAGAAACCATCTACCTCACAAAACATGCAACGATGCAAATATGATTTTAAATCATGCTGTTTAAAACATATGCTGGATATACTGAATAAACTAAGCATGACATGGCATATAAGCATACAATCATGGCATATCTAAAGCTGAACATAAAGTCATCATGCATATTCACAGGGAAAAACTAAGCTGATACTAAGAACTGAGCTACTGCTAGAACTGTACTGAATTCACGAACTAATTTGTGAAAGGTTGAAAACCGTATACATATAATAAGTGAAAATACTAAACATGCTGCTGAGGGGCCCGGCAACTGTACGTGCTATGCGCGCATCTCTAACTAGACCCGGGGTTGCAAGTCCCGAATTTAGTAGAGCTACTAGGTTATCTAAACCTAGGGACCGACTATGGGAGCCCAGCCCAATGGATATCTAATCCAGTACAGTGCCAACTGAAAACTAAAATACTGAGTATAGCTAAACTGTTCTAAATTGCTCTTTCTAGGTTATCTGAACCTAGAGCTAGGTTGTCTGAACCTAGAGGCGACTGTGGGAGCCCACCCATTAGACCGTAGTCCCATATAAGCTATAATAAACTGATTTACTAATTTAGATGCTTCTAATGCATTCAACCGTGCTAATAAAAATGCCTAAGTTGCATTCTTTTCTAAGCTGGTTATTTAATCGAACACCTAGTGCGCTGTAACTCCCCTCTCTATTAGGGAGACTACCTTTAGGCACCCAACAGCATCTAAACCTCCAACTGAAGGAGAAAAGATGTGTCCGGCCCATCTACAGGTACTCACTAAATCCCTAAACCTGCGAGGAGGGTTAAATACACCCTATGTGTCGAAAACATACGCATATAACTAAACTAATGCATAGAAAAATCACACGGTAGCTATTATACTGCAGGTGAGGGGTTTCTTACCTCCGGTTCGTAATTTCTTACGATTCTATTCGCTAGAATTCCGATGGAGATGACCCTTTCGAGAAACTTCTCGCGTCTATGCGTTCCTCTCGCGAAGGAGTGCGCCCTCGTGTCGAAATCGTCGCCGGAAAGTGCTCCTAGAGCCCTTGGGGCTTGGTGTGCCGAGAGAGGAAGAAGAGGGAAGAGGCGGCGGTGAGGTCTCGGTGGTGAGGGTTGAGAAGTTGCCGAACCCAAAATAAACCAAAACCTACTTAAGTTCTTAATTTATATTAAGCGGATTATTGAACCCAACTCTAATATAAATATAATTTGTTCCTCTTTCTTTCAGCACGGCCCTTCTGGGTTCAACCGGTTACTAACATTATCCCTAAACCATAGGTCTCGGGTTCGATTCCCGCCTAAGCTATTTTGCGGTTCTATTTATTTTTTTGCTGCTTCCGCTACTCGGAAAATTCCGGAAAAATATCTAAAAATTCCAGAAAAATCGTAGAATATTTATAATGCAGTTTCGAGAATTTTCGGGCGTTACATCAATACACTCATAGTGTACTAGTATAATTTTATAGTCAAAATAAACTAATACCAAATTACACTACAACCACTCCAATGGTTTGTCCCATTTCATCTTGGTTTTAATCTACTATTTATAATTTATAAGGAACTGATAACATGAACTTCTGTGTGTCTCCTCACACCATGTTATCTACAATATAAATTAAATGGACAACTACACTTAGCGTAAATATAGATATTTGACCAATGTGATTCTTATTTCAAAATAAATATTTATAAAAAGCTAGACTTTTAGTATACACTCTAACAATGATTGAATCACAACTAGTGATTATCTCTACATGTGCAATTATGAACGTATTAGAATTTTCCTAATCGTCAAATTAATGCATTCGGACATCATCAATTCTGTAAGACTAGCACGGGTTATACTCTTTGGTTCACTAAGCAGCTATTTTCTTACTGGCTGGAGACATTGGGATGTCGAGAGTTAAATGTGGATCCTAGTTATGGTAATTAGTTCATTAGAGTGACTTGCTGTAAGACTTCATATGATTATCTATATATATAGATATGTCTATGAAGCTCTTACTGTAGCTCGAGTGTAGGTTTCCTTCGACTTGAGGTATACAAGTCTTCTTGGTTATAGAGACTTATACTTTGACATCTTAAGCAACTACCTCATTGAGGTGTGGACCTGGGATGATTAGGTATAAGTTGAAATGTCTGAAGATATTTAGATAGCCCATAGAGGATTCATCGCTCCTTACGAGGAGACGTATACCCTATGACCATTCATTAGGATTATTGCTCAAAGTCTTTGGCCAAAGCATCATAAGGTAAGAGTACGAGACTCTTGTACACATATACGAGTAATTTGAATCCGTAGAACGAGGAAGTATTACTTGGGCTAGGTGTGACGTAGTTAATCTAGTGGGGGCAGACACATAAACCATGTCCTGAATCAAGTGGGTATAAGACAAGTGAAAGGAATAAGGCACGACTCACTGTAGCTGCTGAAGAGTTTAGAATTAGTTCTAAGGTTAACTATGATTTTTTGGCTAATTGGGGATCATGATGTACTACTAGGTGTCACTCATGATCGTTCTATAATTAAGTAGTTAATTATAGACGACAAGAACCTATTGGGTCACATGCACTAATGAGTTTCTAAAAGACATAAAATAAGTTAAAAAATATGATTCCTAAATCAAGAGATAAATATTTGGTTGGACCATACATAAGGCAAATATGAAAATATTTGTCATGATAGAAGCGCGAATGGGCTACATCTCTTATGGTAGAGTTGAACCATATTTGGTTTAATCATGAATTAGTCATGCACCAACTTTATATAGTTGTGAACCAAACAATGGGTTAATGGGTTAATTTTTTGTTAAGGAATAATGGGTTGGATTTGGGCTTTCTAATCTAACTCATTAAAGAGGATTATATATAGATGTAATTGGGAGAGAATTAGATACAAGTTTCATTATTTGGTTGATTGACTTTTGGAAACCCAATCTTCCTCTCCCTCTCCTCTCTCTCCTGCTGCCAACAAGAGGGTTTTCCTTCTTATTGCCATGACCACCACAAGGGAGAAAATCTCTCCCTTGTGTGCTTCTCTTTTTCTTCTCTTGATCCCTCTTCTTCACTCGTGGCTAGTAACTTTTGAAGTAGAGACTTGTGTTGGTGCGGGAAGCATCCGACGATCGAACTTGTGTTTTGATAATGGCAAACGATTCAAAGTTAAGGTGTTTTGTAATCTAACAAGTCTTCTTGAGTATTTCAGGAAAGTCCTAGCTGCGGTTAAGCAAAGGGAAAACCCTAGGGGGTGGTAACCATATGCGGAAAGTCTTGGCAGGTCGATGGCTTCAGGCAAAAGTCCTAGGGGGTGGTAACCCTAGGTGGAAAGTCCTGGTGTCGCGAACCAGGTGAAAGACTGGACTAGCCGGGAAGCGCATGTCCAGCAGAAAGTCTGGAAGCGTCGAGTGCTGAGCAAAAGTCCAGTCGATCTGGAGGATCGCACTGGCAGCAGGTAAATCTCCTGAGTGGAGTAGGTGAGGATGCGTTCCCCGTAGAGGGAATAGTAGGCGTCAGGTCGACCTAGGGTTTCCGGACGAAAATCCGAAGTCAGATCCGGACAGTCCAGAGACTGTCATTACTTTGTTATCATATTTTCTGTTGTATTGTGCTAACTTTGGTTTGCAGGGTATGTGTTTAGGACTAACACTTTTGTAGGACCAAAGGAGCACAAGTTAACCTCGGATGAACAGTGTCCGAGGCGCCTCCATGGGGCTTGGAGGCGCCTCGGGTGCAAAGCTGGAGCTGGCTGCGAAGCACACTGGAGGCGCCTTGAAGGAGTCATAAGGCGCCTTGAACCAGTTACTTAAGGCGCCTTGGATGAGGCATAAGGTGCCTTGAACAGATAAAATTTGACCAGTTCAAGCTTGATCCACGCGGGCGACTCGGCAGCATGGAGGCACCTTGAATAGCTTTCAAGGCGCCTTGAACACCCTTTATAAGGGGGTTTCGACCAGCAGTTCAAAAACAACAACTTCCAGACTTCCTTTCTTCAACGTGCTGCTAACAAGATCATTCCGAGGTGCTGTTGTGACATACCGACGACCTGGAACATCAGTTTCGATTCTGTTATTGTCGGTATGATTTATTTTGGTGCTTACAATTGTAAATCTCTTATTGTACTTTTAACGAATTTATAGTTGTTGCCCGCCGGAAGCGATCAAGGATCGCGGGCCTTCGAGTAGGAGTCGTCATAGGCTCCGAACGAAGTAAATCCTTCGTGTCCTTTTTATTTACTTTCCGCTGCGTTATTTCTGAACGAGTTTTTACGATTCCGATAATCGAACGAAATAGCCGCGAGCGCTATTCACCCCCTTTAGCGCGTCTCGATCCAATAATTGGTATCAGAGCGGGGCCACGTTGATCTGGTGCAATCACCAATCACACATTTTTTCATGGTTATTTTCTATTTTTTCGGAGTCAATTAGAATTAGCTAATTAGCTACATTCTAATTATTTTACGAATCGATTTTACTCGAAGTTGGTGCAACACCACTCGAGTTCATTATTTCTTATCCTTATCTTCCCGCACTGCTAATCCAAGACCTAGTCTTGGCACATTTCTTTTGTTTTTGTTTTACATAAACTGTCGATATTACAAATGGCCCAACAAGAAGGGTTCAACACCGTTTGCCCCCCACTTTTCTCCGGAGAAGACTTCGGATATTGGAAGGGGCGAATGGAAACCTTCCTGAAGACAAAATTCGATACGTGGATGATAATCAAGACTGGACTACAACTCCCATCCGACGAAGACAGCAAGGTGACACCCTGCGAAAAATGGGAATCTACCACAATCAAGAAGGTGGAAGCTGATGCCAAAGCGACCTGCATCCTCCAGTGTGGGTTGACCAAGGAGGAGCTCAACATAGCTGGTCCATTCTCAACGGCAAAGGAGCTATGGGAGAAATTAATCGAACTCCACGAGGGCACCTCGGAAACCAATGTAAGTAAGCGTGACTTATTATTTAATAAACTGTACAATCTAAAAATGAAGGAAGGAGAGACGGCGAGTTCGCTCCATGCACGGATTCAAGACATCCTCAACTCTCTTCATGCGATCGGGCAGAAAGTCGAGAATCGGGACGTCATAAGGTACACTCTAAACTCTTTTCCAAGGAGTACATTATGGGCATCAATGGTAGATGCCTACAAAGTCTCCAAGGAATTGTCTTGTTTAAAATTAGATGAGTTATTTTCTGAGTTTGAACTTCACGAGTAGACTAATGCACAGCCAACCGAGAAGGGAGTTGCTTTGGTTGCAGGTACCAGTCGAACATGGGAACCGAGATTACGGCGAAAAACTGAATCGGAATCAGAAGATGAACCCTACTCAGAAGATGAAGAAGATGAACTGACCAGCGAACTCGTGAACCTCGTGAAGAAGCTCTACAAGAAGAAGAAGGGCTTCAACAAGAAAGACCTAAAGAAGGCGGTACAATCCAAGGAGGCCCAACCGAGTTCTAAGGTAAAATTTAAAGTAATCTGCTACGGATGCAACCAGAAGGGGCACATCAAAGCCAACTGCCCCAACCAAAAGGAAGCAAAAAAGCAAAGAAGGAAGAAGACCCTGAAGGCGACGTGGGACGAATCTTCTTCGGAGGACGACGACGACGAACTCGATCAGACGAGTTTACTCGCGTTGATGGCCCGGGACCAGATCGACGAATCCGAGAGCGAGAGCGAGTTAGAAGCTGAGTCCGAGCGAAGCCACGGATCCGCATCCATTTCCGAAGGGCCAGACTCCGCTGTAAGTATTCCTAGACTTAATATTTTAGTCAATTATTTATTACGCAAGTTAGCTAAGTCAAACCTTAAGATTAAGTCACTTCTAAAGGAAGTAGCTGTCCTTAAAGAAGTGACTAACTCTAAATCCTTACCTGATCATGTTCAGACCGAAAATTCAACTCAAGTGCAAAAACTTGAGGAAGAAAATTCGAGTTTGAAAAATCAGGTCAAGGATTTAAAAAATACCGTAGAACGGTTTTCTTTAGGCTCCAAGAATCTTGACCTAATTTTTGGGACACAAAGAGCCGTTTACAATAGAACTGGGCTAGGATATAAAACTAAAAAGAAATATAAATCTTATTTATCTTTAATAAACAAACCAAATAGTAAATCAGTCCAAGCATGGGTCCCCAAGTCCAAATTGGTCGATCAAATTGGACTTGGTCAATACTGGATCTCGAAGGATCAAATACACTACCTCGATAGGCCATATCGAGGCTATGATTCAGGGAGAGTTAACAGAAAAACCATCAAAATTCGAAGTTAAATTAAGATTCAAAATTCAAAATTAAATTAAAATTCAAAATTAAATTAAATTAAAATTAAAATTCAAAATTCAAAATTTGAAATTAAATTAAAAAATTCAAAATTAAATTAAAATTCAAAAATCAAAATTTGAAATTAAATTAAAAAAATTCAAAATTAAATTAAAATTCAAAATTTGAAATTAAATTAAAAAAATTTGAAATTAAATTAAAATTCAAAATTCGAAATTAAATTTGAAATTAATTTAAAATTCAAAATTCAAAATTCAAAATTCAAAATTAAATTAAAATTCAAAATTCAAAATTCGGAATTAAATTTAAAAATTCGAAATTAAATTAAAATTCAAAATTCAAAATTTGAAATTAAATTAAAAAAATTCGAAATTAAATTAAAAAAATTCGAAATTAAATTAAAAATTTTGAAATTAAATTAAAATTCAAAATTCAAAATTCGAAATTAAATTCGAAATTAAATTAAAATTCAAAATTCAAAATTTGAAATTAAATTAAAATTCAAAATTCAAAGTTCCAAATTAAATTAAAACTCAAAAGTTAATTTAAATCAAATAAAAATTTAGAAGGAGGATCCAGAATAGCTGGCACCCCTAACTAAACTATCCAACTGGGTAACCGAACTTAATCTACCCGAGATGGGTAAACGAGAGTAGACTACCTTGCAGGGTAATTAAGGTTAGAAAAATGGGCTAGGTTTAACTTGACCCACGGTACTGGTGAAGTTTTTGGATGATAGTACGTTAGGGAAGCTTGGGCATCGCATGTCTAGGAAGATATGGTTTCGACCTGGTGCATTTGGCCAAGTGGAATTGACCGAAGCTACCCTTAAATGGATCCTAACCAGTTAGACCAAGGTTTAGTATTAAGTTCAATGGGTAGGACTATTTGAAAACCTCGAAGACATGGTTACTTTAATGAGTTCCTTGTGACTCACCATAGCCCAGAAGTTTATCCAAAGAATGCTTACTTGTTGAACCCAAAGCTAAACCTGAATCTAACACAAAGTTAAACATAACCCTAAAATTGAACCTCAATTCATCTCACAAAAATTATAGGATTCCCTGATTGAAAATTTAGATCGGGTGAGATGACTAAGGAATTTAAAATTCAAATTCAAATTTAAATTTGTAACTAATATTATGTTTTTTAAATAAAAACTATTTTAAAAATCTTTAAAACTTAACTTCAAAATTATTTTAAAATCTTTAGAACTCAATTTCAAAATTCCTATAAAAATCTTGTATATAAAATTTTTTTTTATAAATCTTTAAAACTTAATTTCAAAATACCTGTAAAAATCTTTTAAAAAATTATTTTATAAATCTTTAAAACTTAATTTCAAAATTCCTTTAAAAAACCTTTAAAAATTATTTTATAAATCTTTAAAAACTATTTTAAAAATCTTTAAAACTTAACTTCAAAATTATTTTAAAATCTTTAAAACTCAATTTCAAAATTCCTGTAAAAATCTTTTAAAAAATTATTTTATAAATCTTTAAAACTTAATTTCAAAATTCCTGTAAAAATCTTTTAAAAATTATTTTATAAATCTTTAAAACTTAATTTCAAAATTCCATTAAAAAACCTTTAAAAATTATTTTATAAATCTTTAAAAACTATTTTAAAAATCTTTAAAACTAAACTTGAAAATTATTTTAAAATCTTTAAAACTCAATTTCAAAATTCCTGTAAAAATATTTTAAAAATTATTTTAAAACTTAATTTAAAAATTATTTTAAAACTTAATTTCAAATTTTTTTTAAAACTTAATTTCAAAATATTTTAAAACTTAATTTCAAAATTTATTATAAAACTTAATTTCAAAATTCTTTTTGAAAACTAAATTTAAAAATTATTTTAAAACTTAATTTCAAAATTATTTTAAAACTTAATTTCAAAATTCTTTTTAAAAACTTAATTTCAAAATTATTTTAAAACTTAATTTCAAAATCTTTTTAAAACTTAATTTCAAATTCTTTTTAAAACTTAATTTCAAAATTATTTTAAAACTTAATTTCAAAATTATTTTAAAACTTAATTTCAAAATCCTTTTAAAACTTAATTTCGAAATTATTTTAAAACTTAATTTCAAAATTATTTTAAAACTTAATTTCAAAATCTTTTTGAAACTTAATTTCAAAATTATTTTAAAACTTAATTTCAAAATCTTTTTAAAAAATTAATTTCAAAATTATTTTAAAAACTTAATTTCAAAATTATTTTTAATTTCAAACTTCTTTTAATAATCTGTTCAAAATATTACAAAATCATTTTAAATCATTTAAAACTTATTTAAAATCAATTTCAAAATTAATTAACTTGTTTTTCAAAATTAATTTAATTAAAATTATTTTTCACAAATTAACTTAAAATTATTTTTGTCAAAATTTAATTAACCTAAAATATGTGTTAACTTAAAACTAATTAAACTCATATTATAATTTAAAAGAAAAAAAAAACACGTGGTGCCTGAATGAAGGCGCCTCCCACACGAGGGAGGCGCCCTCAAGAGCGGCGGGAAATTTCCCGCCGCCTATCTAAGGCGCCTTAAGGAACCTTTAAGGCGCCTCCAAAGGCGCCTTAACGAGCCCTTAAGGCGCCTCCAAAGGCGCCTTAACGAGCCCTTATGGCGCCTTCACTCATACCTTTTGTCACGAACAGAAGTTCTTCCTTCTGTTCGTGTTCTGCCGAAACACAACTCCGTCCGATTCTTCCCAACCAAGGCGCCTTCAACCCATCTCTTCCTCCTTTAATCCTAGCTATGCCTCCGAGGTATAATCTAAACTCATCTCAATCATCCATTACCTAAAATTCTTGCTAGTGTTGCTATTTTTCTTGTATAATGTCAACAACAGGAAGCGTCATATTGTGGATCCTACGTCGGCTAGGGCCCCTTCCACGGACCCTAGATTTCCCTCGGAACAACATAGGATAGATTTTGCTAAGTTCACCTTTGAGTCTATTAAATCTAGATATATTGGTTGGGATTTTTTATCCCAAAACTGTCAACCCGCGATCTAGATGATAAACTACTATCATCTAGATAAATTGGTTGACTGTACCACAACAGTCAACCAAGACCTGTGTGCCCAGTTCTATCACAACCTTGAAAAAGTTGATGATAGTACCTATTCCACCAGAGTTGGTGGTACTGACCGTCAGTTTACTCCCTCCCTACTTCGCACCAGCTTAGAGCTTAGGGTGCCCCAGTATACATTCTTATGTTACCCGAGTAGGGAGCTACCTTTTGGTGATCCCTATTCCCACATTACCTTAGATGACATCTACATGCATTTTTTTGGGGAGTAGAGACCCTTGGGTCTGACCGAGTTCAGATCCACTCTTCTTCGCGTTCAGGACTATGTTATGTACAGAGTCCTGACAGCCTGCATCCTACCCATCTCATCTCGAGACGTCTTGAAGATACGACCGTCCCACTCGTTCTTTCTGTATGCCCTCAGCCAGCGCCTAGATATAGACATAGCCCTCCATATGTTTCATAACATCATTCTTGCATCTAGTACAGTTACATTTGGAGTTATTCATATGCCTTATTGCCATATCCTGACCCAGATATTCTCCAGCTCTAGGATAGACATCACTAGAGGGGTACTCATCCCACTTACCATTTATGATGAGTTAGGTCAGTGTAGCCTTAGATTAGCGGGGGCGGAGGTCACTACCGAGGGGATTCTGCCCTGGAAGGGCCGACCACCACCAGTTGCTGCCCCTGGTGCTCCAGAGGCCGAGGACGTACCAGATGCGGATGAGGAGTGACCCGATTTCCTGGCAGAGGACTTTTTCACAGATCCTTCCACCTCTACCGGACCCTCCACATCAGCCGGGCCTTCATCTTCGGCACCACTCTCTGTCAAGGACAGACTGACTCGACTCGAGATCCAGTCCACTCAGACGCGACGAGCTGTGCTAGATAGCCATCGCTTCCTTCGATCTATGCGATCCGAGATGGTTGCTGGTTTCGCATCTCTCCGAGGTGAGATTCGGCATCAGAGACAGCCTCAGCCGCCACCCGAGCAGCCTCTAGTCGATCCTCCAGCTGACGATCCGCCTGCTTGATTCTTTCTTTTTGTCTGGATATATCACTCACTTCTTAGATTTAGCTATCTTACTCATCTTTTGGATTGTATCTTGGAGTTGGTTATCTGATGTTTAGCTGCCTTATATTTAATTGAGTACTTATGTGTTACTTTTTCAAAATTGTGAAATCACTTTTAAGTTGGTTTTAAAAATATAGGAAAAATAATGATTTCAAAATCCCAATTTATTAGATTTTTCAAAAGTTGGAATTAGCCTAAGTTTTCCCCCTAGAAATCATGTTCCCCCTAGATTTGAGCCAGAGCATCTCACAAACATCTAGATATACCTTGATTGTATTTGAAAAACATAGAATGACGTGAGATGCATAGGGTACAACCTGGACTCAAGAATGCTTATATCTGTACATTAATATGAGTCTGGGCGTTAAACACGTAATATACATCAATCAAGTCAAGTTTTCCAGCTCTAGTCAAATCTAACTGGACCAAATTGACTTAACTTGACTAACCAAGTGAAAGCTGTTGCCCTCTAGGCAATCAGCAAGTAGCTAAAGGTTAGACAGTTGGTAAAGGATACTCAGTTTTCTGGTTAAGCATGTTTGATCTTTAGGGCTCTGATACCTCTTAAAGTAAAACTGGATTATTTGAAATCTATTGAACTTGACTCATGCTTGAACTTAAGGACCAACTGACTTTGAATAAATAATCTAAACCAAATTTTTAGCTACTCCACTCCCTCCTTGTCCTAAAATTTAATAAGTATTGTTTAAAATTAAGCTAAGTTTTTAAACCTAAGCTATAGTTTTCAAAATCCAATACTTGCAAAGAGCTTAGCTAAGTTCCAATTTTTATTTTCAAACTTAGCCCACTTTGAAATCTAACTTTGTAAATTCTTGCTTTCCTAAGTAAAGCATAGTTTTGCAAAATTTAACGCATTGCTTTCAAAGTAATAAGCGACTTTAAAAATGTTTTCTCAAAACTTATTTGGCTCCAAATATTTCTCTAACAAATTTTCAAAATCTAAACAAGTACTTCTCTACGTATAGTTTTACTAGCCTTTTCAACTTAGTAAAGACTGTCAAAAGGTTCCATCTTCTAGTGGTTTTATAATTTTAACTAAGTTTCCTTTAAACCCTTATTAACTTTTAGATCTTTATTTCACTTAGCTAAAAGGTAAGATAAGAAAATTATAAAATGTTAAGTATTATCAAAGTCTTGTTATCCCTCTTTAAAAATCGAATGACTATTTTGATTATTTTTGATATATGGCAAAGGGGGAGAGTAGAAAATTACAAATTCAAATACTCAAATAATTATCAAATTCAAATTCAAAAATGAGAGTAGCAAATTCAAATTTAAAATAATGAATATTAAAGGGGGTAACTGTTAAGGGGGAGCCTAAACTTGATGCTATACTTTAAATTCATGGAGTTTACTTTAGCAAAAAGCTTGCTTTAAATGTTTTCATTTGCATCTTTTCTTTATTTGATACCTGTTTACTTAACTTTGAATTTGAGTTGTCATAATCAAAAAGGGGGAGATTGTTGGTGTGGGAAACATCCGACGATCGAACTCGTGTTTTGATAATGGCAAAGGATTCAAAGTTAAGGTGTTTTGTGATCTAACAAGTCTGCTTGAGTATTTCAGGAAAGTCCTAGCTGCGGTTAGGCAAAGGGAAAACCCTAGGGGGTGGTAACCCTAGGTCATAGGGGGTGGTAACCCTATGCGGAAAGTCTTGGCAGCTCGATGGCTTCAGGCAAAAGTCCTAGGGGGTGGTAACCCTAGGTGGAAAGTCCTGGTGTCGCGAACCAGGTGAAAGACTGGACTAGCCAGGAAGCGGATGTCCAGCAGAAAGTCCGGAAGCGTCGAGTGCTAAGCAAAAGTCCAGTCGATCTGGAGGATCGCACTGGCAACAGGTAAATCTCCTGAGTGGAGTAGGTGAGGACGCGTTCCCCGTAGAGGGAACAGAAGGCGTCGGGTCGACCTAGGGTTTTCGGACGGAAATCCGAAGTCAGACTCGAATAGTCTGGAGACTGTCATTACTCTGTTATCATATTTTCTGTTGTATTGTGCTAACTTTGGTTTGCAGGGTATGTGTTTGAGACTAACACTTTTGCAGGACCAAAGGAGCACAAGTTAACCTCGGATGAACAGTGTCTGAGGCGCCTCCATGGGGGTTGGAGGCGCCTCGGGTGCAAAGCTAGAGCTGGCTACGAAGCACTCTGAAGGCGCCTTGAACCAGTTGCTTAAGGCGCCTTGGATGAGGCATAAGGCGCCTTGAACAGATAAAATTCGACCAGTTCAAGCTTGATCCACGCGGGCGACTCGGCAGCATGGAGGTGCCTTGAATAGCTTTCAAGGCGCCTTGAACACCCTTTATAAGGGGGTTTCGACCAGCAGTTCAAAAACAACAACTTCCAGACTTCCTTTCTTCAACGTGCTGCTAACAAGATCATTCCGAGGTGCTGTTGCGACATACCGACGACCTGGAACATCAGTTTCGATTCTGTTATTGTCGGTATAATTTATTTTGGCGCTTACAATTGTAAATCACTTATTGTACTTTTAACAAACTTATAGTTGTTGCCCACCGGAAGCGATCAAGGATCGCGGGCCTTCGAGTAGGAGTCGTCACAGGCTCTGAACGAAGTAAATCCTTCGTGTCCTTTTTATTTACTTTCCGCTGCGTTATTTCTGAACGTGTTTTTACGATTCTGATAATCGAACGAAATAGCCGCGAGCGCTATTCAACCCCCCCCTCTAGCGTGTCTCGATCCAAAAACTTGTACTTAAGGAGTTATCTTGAGGACCTCGGTGTGGATACGAATAGAGGCGAGGTTCGACAATGTCGCTACGGTTAATGTCCTTCTCATTATAGGTCATCTCATCTGTAAGGTATACTTAGCATAAATTTACTTCCTGTAAAATTTTAATTATGAGATCATGTTTGACATGTTATATCCTTGTATGCGTGTGGTGTGTGTGATGTAATAATTAGGAATTATTATTATTATTTTATTTTCCTCTGCGTATGTTTACAAAATGTGTTCTAGCACGCACCCACATCGGGCGTACCCCTACGCTGACAATTGATGGGAAGACCTGGTGAACCGTAAGGAAGTCAAGAGATTCTACATGGTAAGTAAGGTAAGTCACTGGAGGAGAGTGTTCCAGTGAGGGTGAGTCCCAATTAGGGACTTTAGGCGCGGGTCCAGTTTAGGTCTATCTTGTATCCCTAAACTGAGACTTTGACTAGATCCTAGTCTTGGATAGATAAGATCTAATTAATAAACTCTTATTTTATTATTGTGTTAACTTTATTTTGTAGAGTATACTTTATTTTTTGGACTAACACTCTTTGCAGGACAAAAGGAATAAATATCAGCCTTGGTGAATAGTGCTTAAGGCGCCTCTTTGTCGATTGGAGGCGCCCTGGACAATGGCACAACGACGCCTCCTGTGCGAGTGAAGGCGCCTCAGATGTTGGTTGAAGACTCCGTGCATGAGGGCGCGGAGGTGCCTTAAGCTTGGCATTGGAGGCGCCTTGGAAGAACTTTGAAGGCATCCACCAAAGGATAAAAACTGAAGGAAGCGGAACTTATCGTGACCAAGGCTTTAGAGCTAGATTGATTTTGCACTTGGAGGCGCCCTGGACGAGGCTTGGAGGCTCCCTAAACAACCTATAAAAGAAGGGTTCGGCCAAGCATTCTATACAACTCACTTACAAGTTCAATACATGACCCTTTGAGTTTCCAACTGCTCTGACTTTGTCCTTCTACTTTGCTACAAAGCTGCTGTGCCCGACTACTGCTGAGAAGCCATCCAACACCAAGCTTGATCCGATCTTCTTTAGAATGTTGGGTAATGAAATTTCTTTTTTACTTAATTACTGCATAAAGGAAAGTGTAGTTTGTTACACTTGTCCTTATTATACTATTGCACTCCATTCCCTCTTCTGACAGTTTCGAAAGAGAATTATAGTGGATTACCCATCTATACAGTCCGAGGGATCATGGATTTTGGAGTAGGAGTCGCCGAAGGCTCCAAACCAAGTAATTCCTCGAGTTATTGTGTACTTATTTTTTCGGTTTCTATTTTACATTATTTCCATTGTGTACTAGTTTTCAAAATTGGAAAAAGGTTAAGTTTTTAAAACCATGTGATTCATTCCCTCCCCTCTCATGTGCGCTATGATCCTACACCTACGATGATTATGCATGTGTCGAAGAGCTAAAGGCATGGTCACACATGATGCTTTTCTCCCAACTCATGTTCCTCTACAGTTTCTACATGGACACGCCATGTGTGGTCGTGGTCGTGGTTGTTCGGCACGAGCTTGTTACGAAGAGGGGAAGAAGATAATGAGCAATTAGCTAGGGGTTGGCTTAACGAAAAATAAAAGGTCTTCATAATATTATTTTTTTGGTCTGGACCCGTGAAACTCCGCCTGTGGTACAGACCATACTATCGCATCAACAACCAATCAAAGACGAAAGGCAAAGAAGAAGGAAACATGAATTGATCAGAGTGCTTGTTGGGCTTTAGAAGAAGGATGGTGAGGATCGGCATGGAGAGTGGGAATTTAAAGATGGTTGCACAGAGGGGGGGAAAAAAACCAAGCTGCTGTGGTCGGGCAGCTGTAATTGAGGAAGAAGGGAAGGATGATTGCCATGATAGAATTACAGAAATTGAGGCACGAGAAATAAAACATAGAGCAAGACTAATATTTTTGGATGGATATTATTGCTGAAGCGAAAGGGCCTAGAAATATTTGTAAGAAGAAGAATAGGGAGAGAGCAAGAAATAATATGAGAGCAATAAAATTTATTGTTCATTGATATTTGCCCTAAGGACAATACAATATATAATGTTCAAAAAGTACTTGGTCAATTAACTAATTAATAAATAATAAAATTATTCTAAGAATAATTCTAAGAATAATTATAACAAAATTATTAGAATAATCCAAATACTAATATGATTTGATTTGGTAATTTGATCTGGTTAATTTTGATAATTCTATTTTATCTCTTTACCCATCGACAAACTCAACGGGAGATTTATGACGTTGAGTTTGCTTGCTAACTTATTGAAACGTTGTCTGGATAGTGGCTTAGTAAAGATGTCAGCGATTTGATCTTCAGCAGAAATATAAGAGACGGATAACTACTGAGTTGCCACACGTTCACGAATAAAATGAAAAATCAATTTCCACGTGTTTTGTACAAGCATGAAAGATTGGATTTACTGTAAGATATGTTTCTCCAATATTGTCGCACCAAATTTTTGGTGCAATATTTGATGCAAGATGAAGTTCAGAGAGAAGTGATTGAAGCCAAATAATTTCTGACGTTGTATTTGCTATAACTTTATATTCTGCCTTAGTGCTTGAACGAGATACCGTAGGTTATTTTTTCAAATTCCATGAGATAAGATTTCGTCCAAGAAATATTGCATATCCACTAGTAGAGCGTCTATCTTCAGGAGAACTCGCCTAATCTGCATCACTATATGCATGTAAATCTCGAGACGATTGGCGATATAAAAGAAGACCATGTAGAATAGTGACTTTGAGATAGAGAAGTATTCTTTTTACATTATCCCAATTTTGTTCAGTTGAAGCATGCATGAATTGACAAGCACGATTTACAGCAAAAGTAATATCAGGACGTGTGATAGTGACATATTATAAGGCCCTAACAATACTTCGATAAATCTGTGGATCAGATAGAGCAGGAGAGGATGAAGTTGGAGAGTTGTTTATAGCAATTGGTGTAGAGACCGGACGTGTTCCATCCATTTTGGCTTTTTGAAGAAGTCCAGTAATGTATTTGCTCTGAGAGAGAAGATATCTATCCTCATGTGGAATAAACTCAAAACCAAGAAAAAAAGAGCAATACCCAAATCTCGAGTAGGAAATTCTTGATTGAGAAGACTTAATAAAGTTGTGATACCCTTGTGATCATTGTCGGTTATCAGAATGTCATCCACATAAATAAGAAAAAAATATCATATATCCATCATTATATTTGTGAAATAGAGACGAGTCAGTTTTTGATCCTGAAAATTCTTGAGCTTGTAACCAATTAGATAGTCGATGAAACCATATATGAGGAGCTTGTCGAAGACCATATAAGGATTTCTTGAGTTGGCAAACATGAGTTGAAAATTATGGATGAATGAACCCAAGTGGTTGCTCCATAAATACAGTTTCCTCAAGATGACCATGGAGAAATGCATTTGAAATGTCCAATTGTCGTACAAGCCAATTAGAACTAACAGTTATTGATAATAATAGTCTGACAGATGTAATTTTTATGACTGGGCTAAAAGTGTCATTAAAGTCGATACCTGGTTGTTGACTAAATTCTTTAGCTACAAGTCGAGCTTTGTATTTTTCAAGAGAACCATCAGCTCGATGCTTAAGACAAAATACCCATTTAGAGCCCACAACATTCATTGAGGGAGTGCGCGGAACTAGAGTCCATGTTCCATTGCGAAGAAGTGCATCAAATTCTATAGCCATTGCACTATGCCAGTTTGGATCCTTGTTTTCTTGTGTAAAACAGGTTGGTTCAATAGATTTTGAAGAGACCACTAGAGCTCGTGGAAGGGGATATCGAGTTTCATTTGGTGGGCAACGCTCATAAATATCACTAATGGGAAGCATGCGACGAGGAACATTATCATTTGAATCACTTGTTGATGACGACGAGGAAGTAGGCTAACATGGTGATGTAGATAACAGACTTGCATTATCCGAGGATCCAAAACCAGAGAGCATATTATCTTCGATCGACGAAGCTTCTAAGATTGGAGCAGCAACCTGAGGTGATTCTGATAGTATAGGAGAGTTATTAGAGAGCTCCGGAGCAGGACCTAGGATGCCATCACTTCTGATAATATTGGGTGACATTAAGAAGGTGCCACTTGTATCTGGTGGAGAGATTGAAGAAGCTACCGAAAAACGGAATAGAGACTCATCAAAAGTAACATGTCGAGAAATATAAATTCGTCCTGTTGGTATATGCAAGCAACGATAACCATGGTACAGATTGCTATAACCAAGAAAAACACATTATAGTGAACGAGAGTCAACGAGAGTCAAGTTTGTGTTTAGAATAGAGGTGTAACTATGGATAACATACACAACCAAAAATTTGAAGGAAAGTGTAATAAGGGGTTTGATTATAAATTTTTTTTCAAAAGGACATTTATGATTGAGCAATAGAGGAGGAAGTCGATTTATGAGATATACTGCAGTGGTAACAACTTCATTCCAAAATTTGCGTGGAATCGATGCATGATGAAGAAGAGCTAAGGCAGTTTCAACATATATCTATGTTTTCTCTCAGGAGAGCTATTTTGTTCTGGAGTGTGAGGACAAAAAATTTGATGAACAATTCCACAAGAGACAAGATGACGATGGAGAGCTTGATATTCACCTCCCCAATCAGAATGAAAAGAGAGTATTTTACGATTAAAAGATCGTTCAACTTGAATTTGAAAATTACAGAATATATCAAATAAATGATATTTCCTTCTCATAGGATAGAGCCAAGTATATTTACTAAAATAATCAATGAATGTAATATAATATTGGAAACCTTGATTAGACAAAATAAGTGCAGGGCCCCAAACATCAGAATGGATTATTTCAAGTGGAAAATTAGAAACATGTCAGATGAAGAGAAAGGTAGCTTATGACTTTTAGATTGCATGTAGGCCCTACATGAATGAGATGGAGAGGAGGTAATAGAAGTAGGTAAACCATACCTATTGATGATTGAATGAACAATACGAAGGGAAGGATGACCAAGTCGAGCATTACAAGCTGATTTATTTGTGCGTTCACCAATAAAAGTTTTGATTGAAGAACTCTAAAGACAACAAAGGTCATTTTTTATTCTCCCATAAAACACAATAGCATTTGTTCCTCTATTCTTTATAAGATAATAATTATGATGAAACTCAAAAATGACATTATTATCAAGACAAAATTGACGTGTAGAAAGTAAATTTTTAGTGATAGATGGAACATGAAAGACATTGCACATGTGAAAAATTTGATTAGATAAATGAACATATGTGTTTCCAAGATTAGCAATTTGCAAACCTGAACCATAACCTACTTGCACTGTATCTGAGCCATAATATGACATTACGTCTGTAAGGATATTATAATTTGATGTGACATGATGAGTTGCTCCAGTGTCAATATACCAATCAGTAGATGAAAACTCTGGTTTTACCGCAAGTAGGCACAGACGAAAGGACTTTAGGATATACTTGTGAGATAGATGGTTGTCTTGAGGCTGTAGGATCACCAATGAAATTTGAGTCAAATGGACTAGGACATTGAATACCAAAATGTCCAATTCCAAGACAAATTTGACATTTTACCCGAGACCAATTAAGTGTTTTAGGGCATATATTTCTAGTATGACTAACGATGTGACAAATCTGACATCGATCTGAACTTTGCTTTTGGCCTCTTTGATGTCGTCGAGTATTTGACATCTAAAGTAAAAAAATAACTTGTCCGGTGACAGTAGAGAAAAACCACGGAGACAAAAAAAAATAGAGATTAAGGAAGAGGAAAGAGAAGCAAAAGGGTTGGCAGCGGAAGAAAATAAGTATTTTTCATTTGTTCTGGAAAATAGAGAAGAATAAGAAAATTAAAACACGTAGGAGAAAAGAAGAGGTCTAAGGGAAAATTTTAAAATTCGTCATTTATAGAATCTCCGTCTCAAGGAATTAAGGGAAGATAAAAAAAAGAGATGGTTCTCATACTATGTAAGAAGAAGAATAGGGAGAGAGCAAGAAATAATATGAGAGTAATAAAATCTATTATGCATTGATATTTACCCTAAGAATAATACAATATATAATGTTCAAAAAGTACTTGGTCTATTAACTAATTAATAAATAACAGATTTATTATAAAAATAATTCTGAGAATATTTATAACAAAATTATTAGAATAATCTAAATATTAATATGATTTGATTTGATAATTTGATTCGATCAATTTTGATAAATCTATTTTATCTCTTTTAATATTACTATAATGATAGTAATACGTATAATAAATTTAGAAATATTATTTTAATATTACTATAATGATAGTAATACGTATAATAAATTTAGAAATATTATCATTAATGTTGATTATGATGTTAGATATTATAAATTTATTGAAATAAATTTAACGTTATTATTATTATTATTATTATTATTATTATTATTATTATTATTATTATTATTATAATATATGATCTCCACCATTCTGACGCCAGGTATCTTCTTACTTTTACCTTCCACGCCATTAATTCGCCGCCGGCGATTCCTTGACGCCGTCGTCCCATGTTGCGATCGGAAAGCTCTGATGGCTGCTGCTGCTGCCAGCTCCTCTGTTCGCTCCTCAAGATCGTCATCACGGCCGGCTTCGCTCTCTTCTTCTGGTGGCTCATCTTCCGCCCCCGCCTCCCCCGCGCCTCCATCCACCAGATCCAGCTGTCCGACTTCAACCTCACCGCCAATAATTCCACCCTCCGCTTCAACCTCACCGTCGCCGTCGCCCTCCGCAACCCCAACAAGCGGGTCAGTCTCTACTACGACGCCCTCGACGCCGCTCTCTTCTACGGCGGCAAGCAGATCCAGTCGGCGCCGCTCCCGGTCTTCTACCAGCCCCACAAGAACACCGCCGAGCTCGAAGGGAAGTTCAGGGGCAGCGCGGCGGGCGTGGCCGAGGCCTTCCGGGCGGAGAGGGCGGAGGGCACCTTCAATTTCGAGGTGAGGGTGGAGAGCAGCTTACGGATGAAGCTTTGGTTCGTCAAGATCGGGCACTTCCATCCCAAGTTCGATTGCAAGGTAGGGATTAGTGGCGGCGTGCCGGTGACTAATGGGACTTGGAACTGCGATCGCTGATCCCGGCGGCGGAGCTCCGCCGTCTATCCATCTATCGATTAGATTTCTTTGACTAAAATCGAAATATGCAATTCGAAGTTGGACGAGTCTGCCGGCGTTGAGATGTCATCTTTGTTTTGTTTAATTTGATCAATGTTAATTGGCGATTTTTCTACGTTTGTGTGAGCTGGCCTGGTACTGAACTGGCTTCTGCATCTGTCTGTTTATGAATTATTATTGACTTGAGTTTCTCCGGTCGTCTTTGTTTATAATTTTGTTATTTATTTTTGTGATGCCTCATCTTCATTTGAATGACTTGAGTTGACTTCCTACATTTTTTTTTTCGCACTTCCAGCAGATTTGATTGTTGCAAGGGGGAAAATATCATGATCTAATTTTAACGAGCTGTCTATGTTGTTGGAAAAGGATTGTTTCTTTTGAAGCAAAAAGTGGTTCTTCCTATTTGACGGTTTCGATTCCATAATAAGATATTGATATATAAATTATGTAGGGGCATCCGATAAAACATTTTAAATCCGTTAAAAATTAATTTAAAATTCATCAGAGTAAATAATCATTAAATATCAGCTGCGATCCGTGGAGGCAAAAGGACTATTTCTTTTAATACGGAAATGAGAGTGATTACAAAATGTGAGGTTAACCAGAGGGAACAGGCATTTTAAAATTACAGAGGTAAGTTTCTTAACTATCTAAATCACCTATTGAACTAAGATCAAATCATGCATACCCTATGATTCTGTTTCAAAGCGAAGAGATGATGCACTGAATAAAGGTAGCATCAAGATAATTTATGTGTTGATTGGAAGAAGACTATGAACCCGAAGGAGACGGCGCTAAGCGATCTTAGAGATAAGAGTTGCGGACCTGCACACATCACAAACAGAGCTAATGGAAACATTAGAGCGAGAACCAAGGAAGGGATTACTCACACAGGTACTCCGACGTTCAATTCAGAACAATTGCCGAGTGAAATGGAGAAGACGATGAACAGTAAAATAATAGTGTAAATGTGTGAGTGCGCAGATGCATATGCATTCTGTTAGTGCAATTTGCCTAACAGTCACTACAAGAAAAAAGCTAATAGACAACACTTTTAAAGTGTTGTCTTTGTGCCTGAAAAAACGTTGTTAAAGGCACTGTTGTTAAAAGTCTGCTCAACGACAACGCTTTTAAAGCATTGTCGTTTGTAGCGAAGACAACGCTTTTGCAACACTATTATAACGCTTTAAAAGCGTTGTTGTTTTTTTACAAAGACAATACTTTTTGCAACGCTTTAAAAGCGTTGTCATTTTAAAGAAAAAAATTATTTAAAAATCATTATTTTTATATTTACGCAATTATTATTTTTCTTTTACCATGTCTAGATTCGAATTTTACATATAATCAACTCAGCTAATGATTTCAAACTCATACCAAAATAATAGAATTTTGACATTGAAGTAATATTAGTATTTAATTACATGAGAAGCTAGTAAATATCAAAATTAACACTAATTCTGTTTCAAAGTAGATAGTGATATTCACAAATAAAACAAAAGAGCACAAAATAACTAGCCAACCTCGAAGCCAACAATCTGTTTACTTCTACTAGCTACACTCAAAAATTATTATTGGCTTGAGAATGGGACAAAACAGTACAGTAATTACTACCACAATACTGAAGAAGTAGCTTGTCTTTCTCAATCTATTACAGGAATAAGCAATTGGATTTTGCCTAGGATCTTTGTGAGATTTGAACAGATTAAACAATTTGCCTGAAATATAAACAAAAAATTACAGTCAATAGTTTGAACCAAAAAATTACTTCTACTAGCTATTTTCTATAAACGAACCAAAACTCATTACTCAGAAATGAAATGCTTGCAGAAAGAAAGAAAGAAAGCTTGCAGAAATACAACGTTTCTTCAAACTGCAGAAAGAAAGCTTGCAGAAATGAAATGCTTTCTTCTCTGCAAACGCTTTCTTGCAAAAAGCACTGTTGTTGCAGAAATGCAACGTTTCTTCAAACTACAGAAATAAAACTTGTAGAAAGAAAGCTTGGCTTGCAGAAAGACAACGTTTCTTCAAACTGCATTCTAAAATGCATGCAGTTTCTAATATGTATTCTAAAATGCATGCAGTTTCTAAACTGCATTCTTCAAACTGTGCAGTTTCTAATATGCAGAGAAAGCTTGCAATTTCTCCATTATAAAATGCGTACAGTATTTCTCCATTCTAAAATGCATACAGTATTTCTCCATTCTAAAATGCATACAGTATTTGCAGAAAGAAAGCTAAAATGAAATGTTTAGAATATGAGTTTAACCAATAGTGAAAAATTGCCAACTTCCTAAAGAAAGCTTGTAGATTTTTTAATTTAACATGCTTGATAGACTTAAAGCTTTCCAAAATCTTGCATAAAGCTTGCAAAAATCTTGCAGAAAGCTTGCAGAATATTTGCAAACGAAGCTTGCAGAATAGACTTAATATTGTGCCATTCATCACAATGCCGATGACCGAACCCATAATGACTTAGCATGAATTAAGGGCAATAAACTGAAGACAAGAAAGCACTCCAATGTATCTTAGCTACAGCTTAATTGTTGCCCTTGTATTTTTTAACTACTGCTGAAGTGGCTTGAGCCAAGTAGGAAAAAAATGATCTAGAGAATTTAAAGAACCTGCGGGTTTGTTTTTTGAAGTCCAATCTTGTGCCGGTGAAATCCCCTACACAAAAATAGGAAATGCTAATGCACAATAGTAATTGGAATATAATAATGCAAAGAAATGGCATGAGAAGCCATATTCATGTCCTAAAAAAGAATAGTTGTGAGTACAATCTCCCGATTTATTACAATAAGAATCAGCAACCATCACTATGAAAATACTCTTAATCATCTATTTTTAAAAATAACAATAATCAAATTGAAGTTCATTTTTCTTATGCAGTTGCTTGGGCACCAGTGTGAGGGAAAAAAAACACTGATAGTTAGTACCCTTTAATCTCATCACCAAAGAACACTGAAAAAAAAAATAGAGGCAATTGGACATGCTAGCTATGCTAGGAAAGAGTACTCTATCTATGCCAGCAACTCATAGGATATGATACTATAATAATAAACCTCTGTCCTGTAAATCATTATGCTTTATAGAATAACAACCATCTACTAAGGATGACAGAAGTGATAATTTTTTCTTTCAAACAAGAGGATAATAATATAGATAGAAGATGGTTTCTGAAGCGGCACAATGAGAAGTATATTTTTCATTTTGTTGTCAATATTTTTCAAAAAAACACTAAATGTGAAATATATGTTAAAATAAAATTATTAATGATAAATATACACATTAAAATATATGTTATGTGTAATTATACATACCTTTACTATTACCCACATAGTCTTTTTTCTACCTTTTCTTCCCTTGTTTGAATTAAACGATCTTAAGGCCCTTCATACGTTAATGATTTTTTTATATATGAGTTTTGTATTAACATAAATGCTTAATAAAAAAGAAATATGAACTCACATTTTCACTATATATTTCTAATCCTCATCATGAATGTGGTGCCTTAGAGAATCCAACAAATAAATAACTTCATTGTAAGGGTCAATGACAGTGAGAATCCAATGGAAACTATGCAACAAACACATAATTAGTGCATATACAATTAGTAAAACTGCTATTTACTGAACAGGAGATAGTAAGACATCCAATTATGGGAAGTCGATAGTAGACCGTGTTTCCTATTTGAGACAACATTGTATGATATATTACACTATAAAAATAATTATTTTCTGTTAATATAGTACAGTATTGTGTGCACTATGTAGTAATTTTGATGAAACTTCTTATGAATGGTGGGTAAGATGTGGAGGGTTTTCGTCAACGTGCAAAGTTTCTAACGGGTTTAACTTTGTAGCTACTGTTCTAAATGAGAAATATGGTATGGGGGCACTCTGTGGTCAAGACTAAAAAAATATGAATTCACACGCACAAGGTTATGAATACAAGAATCAAGAAAACTTATGTAGTTCTAAGTTCAAAAATTCCGAATGCAGAAATTAGATTTTAGGATTCTTGGTCCAAAACTAATGTAGTTCTAGGTTCAACAACATAATGAGTTTCCAAACATATGAGTTGGATGGTTAGACCAGCCACACCAAGTGGGGTTCAAGGCCAATTTGTTTTCGACAAGAGGTTCCCTATAGTTTTGTTTCAACCATATAAGCTCACTTTTCTAGTCATGGAAGAATAGTTTCTCCAAGAAGGTATTCACAGAGTAGGCTTAATTGTTACAACAACAGAAACAATTCTACAAGAGTAGCCTAAACTCCTTTGAGATAAAGATCAATCATCATTAAACTTACTTTCTCCAGAAATAGACTCATACCTTCTGCAAATTGTGATCATTGAAGGAAGAATCATGGCAGAATTTGATTATATTCTCACAAAATTCTCTGGACTTCTCAAGATTAACAGCATGCCCAACATTCCTGATGACTACTAGCTGAGCTCTATCTCCTAAATGCCTGCAGGTTTTACATTTAGAACAAATATGATCTCTAGAACTGTACTTTATAATCCATCTACTGACCTCTTTAATCTGTGACCCAACTCTAAAGGAAAAATTCGATCTTTCTCGCCCCAAACTATCAAGGTTGGCTATACTGAGAGAAACATGTATCTTAAGATGTAACAACGTAGTATTAACATAGTCATAAGTAGTTTATCTTTCAAGTAGCCTAGATAAGATGAAACAATCTTCAGTACCATACTAAAGGATTCTGCAAAGGTAAAAAAAAATTGAAAATGGGGCATAAGGAATGATCACCTGTGCAATCTCTGGAAGGACCAAGTGTTTTCTTTCATAGATTAAAGCATGAAGTAACCCTATCTTCTCTTTTGCATAAACTGTGCACATCACCTGGAAAAAAAGACAAGGGCACGGTAACTATCAAAGCAAGTCTCGGTTCACATTCATGAGGAAAATAAGAAATCTGCTTGGCATTCATGTTGGTCTGATAGATGAATGAGTAGGTTTAGAGTTAGATCATGGTTGTCTTTGAATGATAATGTCGATTCAATCAAAACCTAATCATAATCCGTCCTAATTTTGAAGCTAATGTAAGATAGATCTCCGGATTGATCATCTATGATCAACCTGTATGTAGTCCTGGAGGAAGCAAGATGGCATTATGCGCGGTGGGTGGACGAGGGATAGCCAGACGAGCTGACGAAGCTTTTCCGGCGACTGGGGCAAAAGGATCTCCACCGCGTCATCCGCATTCGAAACGACAAAGAGGCCCTCGGCGAGATCCCTCTCCTCGAGGCACACGCCGGCGCAGCAGAGCACCACCCGCTCGACGGCTAACGGAAACATCGCAAACATCTTGTACGCCACATCTGTCAAAGACTCACTGCCGAATCAGAAGAAATGACCGTGAACTCCCGATCCAGAGGCCATCTAAGGGTCTAATCAGCGAGCAGTATGAGGAATTGGGTCGAAGACAAAGATCTTAAAAACGAGCATTCTTACAATAAGAGAGAGAGAGAGAGAGTCAAAGAAGGAAAAGGGACCGGAAGGAGGGTTACGAGGCTCAGGGGAAGGGTTTTTCTTGTTGGAAAGTGGAAGCGGTGGCAGGGAAGGAGGAGGCCTCAGCACCGGGATCTGCTGTGGTCGATTGCCTCAGCACCGGGATCTGCCGCTTGAGGGAGAGGAGTTTGGAGGAGTGGTTCACGGAGAGGGGTTCGCCAGAGAGGGGTTTGCCGGAGAGGAGTTGGATGGAGAAGGCCGCGTGAGATGAGGAGTTGGGAGAAGGGTTCAGGTTTTCTACTCCTTACTTAGATCCAACGGTTTGTATTAATCAAGATTTAGATAAGAACTTAACAATAGACAACACTTATTAAAAAACGTTATCGTAGACACTAAAAAAAAGGCTAATAGACAACGCTTTTTATGAAGCGTTGTCTTTGACCCGTAAAAATCACTAATAGACAACGGTTTTTAGAAAAGCGTTGTCTATTAATAAGAAAATAATGAAATAGACAACGCTTTTCATTAAAAGCGTTGTTAAAAAAAATAGACAACGTTTTTTATAAAAAGCGTTGTCGTTTAAGTGTTGTAGAATCCCAATTTTCTTGTAGTGAGTCTAATTAAGATTTTGATGAATGACAAAATAAGTTAAGTTAGGTATTGTTGTAATCTAACCACTTTATCAAGTGTACAGGAGTTAACCAAATAGGTCAACGGACCGACCGGATATCTGGGCCATAGTTCAGATAAGTCAACGGGCTGACCGGATATCTGGTAAGAAGTCTAGATAAGTTGACGGGCCGACCGGATATTTGGCAAGAAGTCCAGATAGGTCGACGAGCCGACCAGATATCTGATAGAAAGTCCAGTTGGGTATGCAGACCAGACAACTGGCAAGTAAAAGTAAATCACTGGAAGAGAGTGACTAAATGAAGATGCGTCCTGCTTGAGGGGATAGTAAGCGTCAGTCCAGATTAGGTCCATTTTGGATCCCTAATCTGAGACCTTGACTAATTCTGGGTCATGGGAGGACAGAAACTAATTACTACTCATTATTATAACTGTGCTAACTTTGTTTTGCAGGGTAGATGTTTTAGTTTTGGACTAACATTGTTTTGCAGGACAAAAGAGCAAAAAGTCTTCGTATTTACAGTACCCGAAGGCGCCTTCAAGGCTGATGGAAGGTGCCTTGGTACTATTCATGGAAAGCGTCTTCGGATGAACAATAGGCGAGCGAAATAGAGAAGACGATGAACGATAAAACAATAGTGTAAATGCGCGATTGTGAGGATGCATATGTATTCATGCGCGTAGCTGCCAACAGAGAGGACCCTTTTATACCATCTCTCATAACATCCGCATTAATGAGGCGGCAGAGAATGTCTAGTATTAGAGAATGTCTAGTATTAGAGTATGTCGAGTGGTGAAATATGTACAACAACCTTCCTATAGGAGGAGGAGGACTTCATTGCATGCATATGTTAGAGTAATGACATATTCCCTGATAGATTGTTACGATTTTCTAATAATGTTGTCTCCTAGAGAGAGTCCAACTGGCCCTGGGTTGATCAGCTATAGACCAGGAGCCATGCTCGCATGGGGAATTGGGCCCCGAATGTCCGACCGACACTGGGGCCAGATGGATGTAAGATGAGAGTTATGCTCATGAGAAATTGGGAGCTAGGCCCCATAAGTTTGACTGACGCTGGGGCCAGGCATATGTAAGTTGAGAATCTTGCATTTGCAGAAGTCGGGAGCTGAGCCCCTAAGGTTAGACCGACCTTTGAGTTGACCAAGTTTATGTTGGGGATTCGACATCTGCTTGGACAATATATCCGATCAGACTTTATGTCGGGGGTTCATCTTGCACTCTTTCGCTATACTTGAAAATAAACTTCGGTCCAGTCAAGCGATGTGCCTAGCATGTTCGATTAGCCTTTTGATCAGATCATGTAAAATACCAAAAATGGGTGAATAACCATAAGGGAGCTTTCCGGAATTTTTAGAAATTTTCTAGGAATTCTTCGGAACTCGTATGGACGAGTTTACGGGGATAAATATTGGGTCTCGGGAAAGCCTGCTTAGGCTACCCATTTAAGCAAGGAAATGTTTATTTTTTTTTATTTTTTTTCTTTTCTATTTCTTTTTCTTTATTTTCTCTTCCCCCGCGTACCTTTCCTTTTCCTCCGCTGTTCTCCCCAAAACTGCACGCGATGGTTCCCTACCTCGCAATTAAAGCCTCACCGATCTCTTCTTCTTCTCATCTTCTCCCTCGCCGAACCCGATTCCCCCTCGCCTCTTCCTCTTAGCCTTTGCCCGTCGCCCCTCGTCGTGGAGATTCCATAGTCGACGCCGCTTCTCCTCAACCCTAGTGTCGGCCTCTCCTTCTCCACCTTCCCGAGCCGCACTAGGCGCCGCCACCATCTAAGGTTGAACGGAGCAGTGCCGACCACTATCTCTTCAGTTTGCCCTGGATTTGGTCCATGGCGCCTCTACCCTAGCGCCGGCGCCGCCGCTTCTTCCTCTTATTATCTGATCAGCAGTGTCGCCAACCTTCCCCTGTGCCCTAGCGCCGTTGTCATGCCACTGCAAATCCACTGCCGATCCACCGCTGGAACCCGTGCACTAGCACTGTCGCCGGATCCTTGATCACCTCCGACCAATAGAGGGGGAGAGGTAAGATGAATTAGGTTGTTATTGGAATGAATGGTTGAATTAGTGATCTCCTCTTTTTGATTCGTTCAGTGAATTGGTCCAACATGTGTAGGGTTCGATGGATCTAGGCTGTGAAGTGAGATCCGAGCAGTAAGGTGGATTTCAGAGATCCGAGCAGTAAGGTGGATTTCAGAAGGTGAGGTACTGTTCTGTGAAGTTGGAATCGTCAACAAAGTTAACAAGAACGGTTAATTTAGGTACATATATTGAATTATGTGTGAATTAGGGTTCCTGTTAGATAAATAGTTGATTTAGCTATTTGATTTTGTTAGAGTAGCTAAATAAAAAAATATATATATATTGGTGACACAGGACTTTGACGTGAGACGAGTATCTCGACGTCGGATTTGGACCGGATTGGACTTTTTGATTGGAGGCGGGTACTTTGACTTTATGTCATTTGATATGCATAGTAGTGTTTTTAACAAATAACAATGATTATGTTTCTTATCTGCTTCAGTTAGTCACTACCCGATTTGTTACATGCTTGTTTTGTTTATTTGTTATGTACTTCATGTTAGTACCTACCTGATTATACATGCTTATAGAGGTAGTGACACAACCATGTTTTTATTATGTTCAGGACCTAGGTTTTGATACCTTATCTGACCTGTGTACCTAGACCATTGATTTGGTCAATTTATTTTAGGGTACACATTATATATGTGGATAGGTTCAGGATATTTTCTATGCTTAATGTCATGCACCATCTCGCATGATTGCATGTTGTGCGATAGTCGGCTCCATTATTGTTGAGCACATCACCAGTTACATGGATCTGCACACACAACCACTCATGGGTTAGTGGTTTTTATCAAGTAGGGTGTGTTGCAGCAGGTACTCTGTCGGTTCTTCGCTGATCCACTCATAGATAGCATGACACAGCGTGGTAGCACGTCAGGGATCCCTTCTCTGGACTGGCTTAGGGAGATGAGAGCATTGAGCTCCCTCACTTATGATTTTGTGTAGGAGGATAGGTGTACTCTAATAGCATCCCGTCCACTCGGCCACTCATCAGGAGCAGTGATGACAGAGTACACGGTTGTCACAACCCTACCCACTCGGTCTCACCATCGTGTGTGAGATGGATGACTGGTGTCAGGGGTGACCAGGACATGTCATTGGCATCATACGCATTGATGCATTTATTGCTTGTGTTTGCTGTATTTATTTGCTGCATTTGGATAGATGCATATGATTGACATGCATACAGGATTTATGATACTCTCGGTCCGACGACCTTGTTATACTTATATACGGGTCCTGGTTAGTACAGTTTTCTCCTGTTTATTTCAATTGCATTTTATCTTTCTTATATCAGGAGAATGTACGCATGATTACTGCTATATGTTATTTTTTTACTATGCATATTGATATTACCTGCTGAGGAGTTGACTCACCCCGTGGTTATTATTACATTTCAGGTTGAGGCTGTCCGGAGAGTTCTAGTCGCTAGTCCCCTGCAAGTCGCGAGGATATGTTGTTTCAGACTTTTGGTTCTTATTTTCTTATTGCACTATCTGGACTTGTATTAGTTTACTTTATGGATGTCCTCGATGAGTTTTATTTGGATTTGTTTTACTACATACCTACCTGGATGGCAGAAGAGGTGAGTGGATTTTGTTTCGTCGTGTTTTGAGCTTTATGGGTGTAATTGAGTAGGGTTGTTTTTTTTAGTTTTCTTTTCACTACTTTAGTTTGTTTACTATTAAACTACGTGGATGCTTGGTTGTTGCATTTTTATTATTGTTATTGTTCTGGTCGTGTTGGTCGAGGTATATGTGGCCCTGAGGGCAATGTATAAAGTTTCAGATTGTCACCCGTACAGGGGAGATGCTGCCGAAATTTTCTTCGGGCAGGGACTACCTGGGGCATGACAATTTATTTGGTATCAGAGCCAGGTTAGCGATACTTGTTTGTTTTTCATGTTACAGATTTTTGAGATTAATCTGATACCAATTTATTTGGTATCAGAGTAGGTTACGATACCTTCTTTTGGTGTTTTGGATTTTTAGGGTTAGCCCATGTTTGCTAGTTAACTTAGGTATTTATTTTCGAATTTGTACGGGTTTCCATCGATTTTCTTGTTCAGAGTTTTGAGGTAAATTGGGGACTAGACAACGACGGAACATCTCCAGACGACAGATAGGTATAAAGGTAATTTTAGTAATTGTTATACTTGTAGTGATATTTGTGTTATAACTTAACAAATATGAGGAGATCTACACGAATAGTTGCGAGACATGGTGCTAGACGGCCACGTACGAGGACTTTGGAATCTCTGGACTCGCCAGAGATCCCTACTGGGTTTGAGCCTGTCAGTCAGGGACAGACTCAGGATACTGCGGGCGCATCGGGCTCTCAGACCCCGATGACTCCTTTAGAGATACCTACCTTGGCTGCACTGGTTGTACCCACCCCTACCGTATTTATGGTACCACCAGGGGTACCACTGGCATATCGACCATTTCGGCGATTCAGGCGCAGAAGCTGCTGTCACATGGCTATCAGAGTCTTTTGTTATCCTTGATTCATACTAAAGACGGCAGTAGTTCTCAACTCTCCGACGTTCCAGTAGTCCGAGAGTATCCGGATGTATTTCCAGAGGAGCTACCAGATTTGCCTCCCAGAAGACAAGTGGAGTTTGCTATTGAGTTAATTCTGGAAACCGCACCGACATTGAAAGCTCCTTACCGTATGTCACCAAAAGAGTTGAACGAACTAAAGGGTCAACTCCAGGAGCTTTTAGACAAGGGATTTATGCACCCTAGTGCTTCTCCATGGGGTTCCCCGGTATTATTTGTCAAGAAAAAGGATGGTACACTGAGGTCGTGCATTGACTACAGACAGCTAAATGCAATGACCGTCAGGAATAAGTACCCCTTACCGCAGATTGAGGATTTGTTTGATCAGCTCAGAGGTACATCAATGTATTCTAAGATTGATCTGCGATCCGGATATCATCAGATGAGAGTCAGAGAATCTGATATTCAGAAGACAGCATTCTGTACCAGATACGACCATTATGAGTTTTTGGTAATATCATTTGAGCTTACCAATGCTCCAGCGGTGTTTATGGATTTGATGAACCGCATCTTCTTTGAGTACTTTGATTAGTTTGTTATCGTTTTCATTGATGACATATTGGTCTACTTGCGTTCCGAGGAGGAACATGTGCAGCATCTTCGCACAATCTTGGAGACTCTTCGATGACATTAGCTGTACGCGAAGTTCAGCAAGTGTGCTTTCTGGCTATCCTCAGTTGGTTTTCTAGGACACGTGGTCTCTAGCAGAGGTATTTCAATAGATCCTCAGAAGATTGAGGTTGTCACCAGTTGGTAGCAACCGAAATCAGTTCAGGAGATCCGCAGTTTTCTGGGACTAGCTGGATATTACAGACTGTTCGTCGAGGGTTTCTCCCGGATTGCTATGCCCCTGATACGCCTAACCAGGAAAGGCATGAAGTTCACTTGGACCGAGGACTGCGAGACCAGCTTCCAAGAGCTGAAGCGGAGATTAGTGTTGGCTCCAGTTTTGGTTTTACCCTCCGGAGAGGACAGATTCGTGCTCTACACCAACGCATCTCTTCAAGGTTTGGGCGCTGTTCTGATGCAACACGGTAGGGTAGTCTCCTATGCTTCTCGTCAGTTGAAGGAGCATGAGAAGAACTACCCAGTATATGATTTGGAGCTAGCCGCCATCATCTTTGCTCTGAAGATTTGGCGACATCATCTGTACGACATTACCTTTGAGATTCTTACGGATCATAAGAGTCTCAAATATATTTTCACTCAAAAGGAACTTAATCTCCGACAGAAGAGATGGATGGAGTTCTTGAAGGATTATGATTGTACCATTAGCTTGGTTACTGATGCACTCAGCAGGAAGTCCAGAGGAACTTTGTCTTGCCACCGAGTTTCAGTCACAGACTTGGTTCAGAGTTTCTCCGAGTTGGGCCTTCAGGAGCAGGGACAGACAGAGCAGGGTATTCTGGTTACCATGGTTGCTCAGTCATCGATCAGGACGAGGATCTGAGAGGCCCAGGCCGGTGATCAGCATTTGCAGTTTATTGGCAGCCAGATAGGTTCCTAACAGTAGACCGAGTTCACACGAGATGAGGAGGGTATTATATACTTCTGAGGCAGATTATGCGTACATCAGTCTCACCCAGTCTTACAGGAGCTACTTCAGGAGGCTCATCGCTCTCGATTTACGATCCATCCAGGTGGAACCCGCATGTATTGAGATTTGAGGCATTCCTATTGGTGGAACGGTATGAAGAAAGACATCGCGAAATTTGTAGCGAGATGTCTTGTCTATCAGCAGGTGAAGGCCGAGCACCAGAGACCTACCGGATTACTTCAGCGGATTCTTATTCCTGAGTGGAAATGGGAACATATTACCATGGACTTTGTGGTGGGTTTGCCTAGGACATGACGAGATAATGACGCGATTTGGGTAATCGTTGATTAATTAACCAAATCTGTGCACTTCTTAGCGATCCGGAAGACTGATTCCCTGGATCGGTTGGCAGATCTATATTACTGGGAGATCATCAGATTACATGGTGCCCCTTTGACTATTATTTCGGATAGAGACCCCCAGTTCACGTCTCATTTCTGGCAGAGTCTGCAGTAGGCCTTGGGCACTCAGCTTCGTTTCAGTACAGCTTTCCATCCGCAAACAGATGGACAGTCAGAGCGGACCATTCAGACTCTAGAGAACTTGCTGAGGTCATGTGTATTGGATTTTGGAGGCAGTTGGGAGGATCATTTGCCATTGGTAGAGTTCGCCTACAACAACAGCTTTCATTCTGCTATCCAGATAACACCATTTGAAGCGTTGTATAGTAGGCCTTATCGGACACTCACTCTCTAGGATGAGGTTGGGGAGGCCCAGCTATTGGGACCTCATAGAGCTCAGCATGAGGCAGAGTTGGTTCGTACTATCAGACGGAGGATGTCAGAGGCACAGGACCGCCAGAAGAGTTATGGTGATCGGAGACGCAGACCCCTGGAGTTCTCTACTGGCAACCATGTATTTCTACGAGTTTCACCCACGAAAGGGGTGAAGAGATTTGGCTTCAAAGGTAGGCTAACTCCGCGGTACATTGGCCCTTTCCAGATCCTGGAGAGGATTGGAGCAGTAGCTTATCGTTTGGCACTACCACCGTCCCTGGCAAGCGTTCACGACGTATTCCACGTATATATGCTGAGGAGATACGTACTCGACCCGATACATGTGTTGACAGATATTTTAGTTCCCGTTCAGCCTGACGTCACTTATGAGGAAGTTCCAGTATGGATTCTGGACCGGGAAGAGCATCAGTTGCGGAACAAGACTATCCGGCTGGTTAAAGTCGGATGACAACATCATTCAGACGAGGAGGCTACCTGGGAGCTTAAGGATACGATCCGAGCTCGACACTCCCATCTTTTCACTTGAGGTATGTGATTTAGTTTATCGTTCAACATTTATACTTTCTGTCTATTGTTAGTACTTGTTGATGGTAGATAACGAAATTTAGGGATCAAATTTTTATAAGTGGGGGAGAATGTAAAATATCGAAATGGGCGAATAACCATAAGGGAACTTTCTGGAATTTTTAGAAATTCTTTGGAAATTTTTCGGAACTCGTATGGACGAGTTTACGAGGATAAATATTGGGTCTCGGGAAAGCCTGCTTAGGCTACCCATTTAAGCGAGGAAATGTTTATTTTCTTAATTCTTTTTCTTTTCTATTTCTTTTTCTTTATTTTCTCTTCCCTCGCGTGCCTTTCCTTTTCCTCCGCTGTTCTCACCAAAACTGCACGTGATGGTTCCCTACCTCGCGATTAAAGCCTCACCGATCTCTTCTTCTTCTCGTCTTCTCCCTCGCCAAACCCGATTCCCCCTCGCCTCTTCCTCTTAGCTTCTACCTGTCACCCCTCGTTGTGGAGATTCCATAGCCGACGCCGCTTCTCCTCGGCCCTAGCGTCGGCCTCTCCTTCTCCTCCTTCCCGAGCCGCACCAAGCGTTGCCACCACCTGAGGTCGAACAGAGCAGTGCCAACCCCTATCTCTTTAGTTTGCCCTGGATTTGGTCCACGACGCCTCTGCTCTAGCGCCTCCGCTGCCACTTCTTCCTCTTATTCTCTGATCAGCTGTGTCGCCGACCCTCCCCTGTGCCCTAGCATCGCTGTCATGCCACTGTCGATCCACCGCCGGCACCCGTGCACTAGCATTGTCGTTGGATCCTTGATCACCTCCGACCAATAGAGGGGGAGAGGTAAGATGAATTAGGTTGTTATTGGAATGAATGGTTGAATTAGTGATCTCCTCTTTTTGATTCGTTTAGTGAATTGGTCCAGCATGTGTAGGGTTCCGTGGATCTAGGCTGTGAAGTGAGATCCGAGCAGTAAGGTGGATTTCAGAAGGTGAGGTACTGTTTTATGAAGTTGGAATCGTCAACAGAGTTAACAAGAACGGTTAATTTAGGTACATATATTGAATTATGTGTGAATTAGGGTTCCTGTTAGATAAGTAGTTGATTTAGCTATTTGATTTTGTTAGAGTAGCTAAATAAATATATATATATATATATATATATATATATATATATATATATATATATATATATTGGTGACACAGGACTTTGACGCGAGACGAGTATCTCGACGTCAGATTTGGATCGGATTGAGCTTTTTAATTGGAGGCGGGTACTTTGATTTTATGTCATTTGATATGCATAGTAGTGTTTTTAACAAATAGCAATGATTATGTTTCTTATCTGCTTCGGTTGGTCACTACTCGATCTGTTACATGCTTGTTTTGTTTATTTGTTATGCACTTCATGTTAGTACCTACCTGATTATACATGCTTATGGGGGTAGTGACACAACCATGTTTTTATTATGTTCAGGACCTAGGTTTTAATACCTTATCTGACCTATGTACCTTGACCATTGATTTGGTCAATTTGTTTTAGGGTACACATTATATATATGGATAGGTTTAGGATATTTTCTATGCTTAGTGTCATGCACCATCTCGCATGATTGCATGTTGTGCGATAATCAGCTCCATTATTGTTGAGCACATAGCCAGTTACATGGATCTACACACACAACCACTCATGGGTTAGTGATTTTTATCAGACAGGGTGTGTTGCAGCAAGTGCTCTGTCGGTGCTCCACTGGTTCACTCATGGGTAGCATGACGCAACGTGATAGCACGTCAGGGATCCCTCCTCTAGACTGGCTCAGGGAGAAGAGAGCATTGAGCTCCCCCACT
Organism: Zingiber officinale; assembly: GCF_018446385.1. Lineage (NCBI taxonomy): Eukaryota > Viridiplantae > Streptophyta > Magnoliopsida > Zingiberales > Zingiberaceae > Zingiber > Zingiber officinale. The sequence continues at coordinate 21,076,754 of NC_055994.1, forward strand.
TATAATTTGGGGTAGGAGGATAGGTGTACTCCGACAGCATCCCATCCACTCGGTCACTCATCAGGAGCAATGATGACAGAGTGCACGGTTGTCACATCCCTACCCACTCGGTCTCACCATCGTGTGTGAGATGGATGATTGGTGTCAGGGGTGACCAGGACATGTCATTGGCATCATACGCATTGATGCATTTATTGCTTGTGTTTTCTGCATTTATTTGCTGCATTTGGATGGATGCATATGATTGACATGCATACAGGATTTATGACACTCTTAGTCTAACGACCTTGTTATACTTATATACAGATCCTGGTTAGTACAGTTTTCTCCTATTTATTTCAGTTGCATTTTATCTTTCTTATATCAGGAGACTGTACGCATAATTACTGCTAGATGTTATTTTCTTACTATGCATGTCGATATTACCCGCTGAGGAGTTGACTCACCCCGTGATTATTATTACTGTAAGATACCGTAAAATTAAGTAATAAATGTTATTGGATGAAAAATCTTATTGGATTTTTCTGAAATTTTTAGAAATTTTTCAGGATTTAAACGAAGTCCGTATGACCCGTTTTGAGGGGATGAATTTGGGGTACAGTGGAGGCCTGTTTGGAATACCCATTTAAGTGGGAGTTGATTTGGGAATGGACTTAGACTTTAATTATTCTAACCTAGGTTTAAATCCCGATTCTTATTTTTTCTCCCCGATTCCTTCTCCCCGAAAACCCTTTTTCCTCTCCGGCAATTCCTTTTCGCTTCTGCGCCGATCGCCGCAAGCTCACCGCCGGCAACGATCTCCTCCTCCGGTGTGTCTCACCACCAGCTAACCCTTTTGGATACCAAGCTGCCGAGCCCTCTTCCTTCTTCCTCACTGTGGTCGCTCCACCGTCACCCCTCTCGACCGATTGTCGCCTTCTACCCTTCACGCAACATCGGGCCGACAACGAGGTTGCCTTTCCCGATTGTCGCAGGTCCTCTAGCCACCATCGCCTGGAAGTCGTCGCTGATCTCTTCCTTCCTCTTCCTCTTATACCACTGCAATCTGTCGGCCCATGAGACGCCGGAGCTAAGCTCGCACGATCTCCGATCGCCTCTCCTCATTAGATCTTGGACCAGGGAGGGTACGACAGTGCCTCGTCTCCCTCCGCCGGAGCTTTTCTTGAAGTTGTGCCCTAGCTGCCTCCTCACCGCCGAATCTTGGATCAAGGAAATCCATTTGCCTAGCTTGGGTGAACACAGTGCTGCTCTATATTGTCTGTGTTACCCTACCTTCTGCCTTTACTCATAATCACAGCAGCAGTATTCATCCGAGAGGAGTTTATGGAACTGGATTGATCTTGAAGGTAATTGGTTCTACTCTAGCTCTTGATTTAGGTATTAAGCCTTTTCATGGTATTGATTTGGAGAGTTTTCTTTTGGAAGGCAGCAACGTTGCTTGGTATTGAGCATTTCTTGGTGCTAGTCACCACATCACCGAAGTCAGCAGCTAACTCTGCCAGTGCTGTGCCATCAGTATCAAACTAGCAGCTGGAAAAGAGGAGGTAAGGAAATATGTAGGATACATGTTTTGGGGATTTTACTTTGATAGTTGTTGATATAGATTGAGGATTGTTGGAGTTTGTGGTGGATTATGGTTTGATGATTTAGTTGATAGGTTATTGTAGGTTGATATCATTTGTGTTGTGGATGGATAAATCAAGATTTGTATCATATTATATTGGAGACTTTGTGATCTGTGGTTGTTTGGATCAAAGTGAAGGATTGTGGATTATATTTGGTTTTAGAAGGGGTTGGATTAAGGATGGATTTATTATCGTATTGGATTTGGATCATTAGGTGGAGTTAAACATGATCGTTATTGGTATGTGTTGGATTGATTGGGGTTTGTATTGGGTTGGAATTTGTGGATATGGTGATTGGTTGATATAGATTGTTATGTGATCATTCTTTGGATTATTGGATTAATTGTTGGTTGGGTTATCAGATATGGTGGTTAAGGATTATTTGGAGGATTAGTCGGGGATCAGATTTGATTGGAGTGATCCTATTGGATTAGGGATTTTATTTAACTATTTAATTCATATGAATTTAGCTAAATAAAATATAAATATATTGATTTCTGCAGGACTTGGATTCGGGATGAGTGTCTCGACGCGGGATTACTTGGCACGATCTACATTTTAAGGAGGGTATTTCTTCCTTGGCTCTATGTAGATTTTTATTGAGCTTAGTACATGGTTTATGTGATGGATTAGGCTGTTTTTCCTTATATCATATTTGTTGGTTGCCTTCCTGCTTGATACTTATGCTTGATCTTTGAGATGTCCTAGTTATATCATATACAGTCTCTACTCTTGATTTCTACTCCGCTGTGATTACGCGTGTAGAGTATGTATTGTAGGGATTGTCGACTGGTTGGATTTACCATGCTGATTTTGCATATAACGTGGATTGTATGTAGGGTGGTATGTGTTATATAGGAGTCATCATGTTGACCGTACATTTACATCACATGTATTTGTTATGTACTTTTAGAGAAGTTGTGTGGATTGTATGTTTGTGGTTTATACACGTGTCTGGTGTGTTTTACTGGAAGATACATGTGGGGTTTGTGTACACGTGCCTGGTGTGATATGTAGAGGTATCATGATGGTTATACCCATGTTGTGGAGATATTTATGATGATGGAGAGTTTATATTGTTGATGGGGATGGTTATATTATGATTATCACATCATGTCATCATATATTACATGTTGACGACCATTGCTCCCTTGTGGTATGAGTTAGTCGTCAGTCATACTTGTGGATTGTTTGATGACCACCAGCTCCTTTAGGTATGAGCTAGTCATTAAACATATTAGCTGTCCATTCGACTACTATTGGAGAGTGGTAGTTAGGAGTGGAGCTAGTCCTGTTCTGCTCACTAGGCTGCTCAGTGCATACTCTGTTCGCCTCGACCACTCTTATTTGGGGTCTGGATGGTTCAGTAGTTAGGGGGCTTGTGATGTGAGTAGGCAGAGACCCTGATGCTAGGTAGTTAGATAACTACTTAGCGTACCGAACGCCTCAGTCGCTTTATAGCGGTTATGTGCGTGAGGCTAGTATGGTTTGTCACGGACCCAAGCCTCTCGGTCATACAGGGGTCGTGGTGTCTGGAGAGGTGGCGGGGGTGATCATGGAGCATGCATGCACTTTTGCATATGATGCACGGTGCATCTGGGGGTTATATTTGCATACATGCCTAGTAGATACTAGTTGCATGTGATTGTCGTTGTTGCACTTGATTGAGATATGGTTGTTGCATATGATTGTCATGCTGCATACATGTCATTTATTTTACATGTATATGCAGTCGTATTTATATTGCACAGGTGTCACGGGTATATCTGTTGCAGATCCAGTGAGTTTACTGATCTTTGTACCTTGCGTCGATTTTAGATTGGGTATGTATTTACCATTATGTCAGTAGTGGTTTGTGCAGTTTGTATGTCAGTTATGATTATGTCGGGTTATTATGTCAGGTATGTTCAGATGCATTGATTATGATAGTATGATCATGTTCTTTATTTCCCTACTGAGACTGTATACTTGTGATCTCCATGTTATTTATGGACCATGTATTATCTTGTCTATTACCCGCTGAGTTACCTATACTCACCACAGCATGTATACATTTATGTGTTCAGGTAGCTTGTAGATGGTTGGTGTCGCTCGGAGTATCCTGTCTGTCGGGTCCTACGTCACATCTAAAAATCATGCTTGTTTTCTTTTGTATATTGTTTTCTTATTTTTGGCATTGTATTTATGTATAGCCATGTGGCTATCTTATGGTTTTGGTGTTGTATTTGTGTTTAAGTCGTGCCGGAATGCATTGTATTTATTTGTGTTGTGTGGGCTTTCCTTCGTTTTTCTGCTGTGTTTTAGTACAGTCGTGTGGGCTGTTTTATATATAACTGCGTGGTTGTGATTGTTTCATTCCAGCCGAGTGGGCTGTTATTATAACTGCGTGGTTGTGTATAAATATTCCAGCCGCATGTGACTGATGTATTTTGCTTGTATGGATGCTTCAGATTGTCACCGGTACAGGGGAGATATTGCCGGATTTTTGTCTGGCAGAGACTCCTTTGGGGGCGTGACAATTACATTTCAGGTTGAGGCTGTCCGAAGAATTCTAGTCGCTAGTCCCCTGTAGGTCGCGAGGATGTGTTGTTTCAGACTTTTGGTTCTTATTTTCTTATTGCACTATCTGGACTTGTATTAGTTTACTTTATGGATGTCATCGATGAGTTTTATTTGGATTTGTTTTACTACATGCATGCTTGGATGGCAGAAGAGGTGAGTGGATTTTGTTTCGTCGTGTTTTGAGATTTATGGATGTAGTTGAGTAGGGTTATTTTTTTTAGTTTTCTTTTCACTGCTTTAATTTGTTTACTATTAAACTGCGTGGATGCTTGGTTGTTGCATTTTTATTATTGTTATTGTTCTGGCCGTGTTGGTCGAGGTATATGTGACCCTGAGGGCAATGTATAAAGTTTCAGATTGTCACCCATACAGGGGAGATGCTGCCGAAATTTCCTTTGGGCATGGACTACCTTGGGCGTGACAGATCGACCAGAACACTCAGCGGTGACACTAGACTTATTTTGGCAGGGCATCGATACGACCTGAGAATTGACCATTTCTTGACCTTGACCGCCATATCAGCCAACTTTCTTGACGTCAAACCCAACTTTAAGAGTCCTACTTTACTCACCGCATCACCAGATAACCCTTTTAACCCCTCCTTTTTATCCTAATCGATTAGAGGTAATAGACAGTCTTTTTAAGACCTCTTCATATTTAAAAAAATATTGTTCTCAATATATTATACCAAATTGATATTTGAGGATATGAATATATCCAAGAGAACTAGACGAACACATAGGACCTGGTTTCTTATCATTTCGAGCTCTCTAGGTCCATCAGCGAGTTTTGAACAAAATCGGCTAATAGATTTTGAGACCTCAGAATAACATGGAATCAGATCCTATATATTCATTTAGTTCTTATGATTATATCAATACTGTCAAACATCAATTTAGCACACTATATTGAAAGTAGTTATTTGTTTTAACACGAATTAGATTTTTCAAATACACCTGTATTAAAAATCATTGTTCTCAATATAGTATGTCAAATTGATATTTGAGAACATGAATAGAATCAGGAGAACTAGATAAATACATAGAACCTTATTTCATGTCATTCCGAACTCTTTAGGTTCATCTATCAATTTTGTCAGAAGCCGATCAAAATTGGCTAATGGACTTAGAGAGTTCAAAATGACATGAAACCAAATTTTATGTATTCGTCTAGTTCTCCTGATTATATCCATGCTTCCAAGCATCAATTTGGTACACTATATTGAGAGCGGTGATTTTTTTTAATACGAATGTGTCCGAAAAATCTAATTCATATTTAAAAATCATTACTCGCAATATATTGTGTCAAATTTATATTTGAGAACATGGATATAATTAGGAAAACTAGACGAACATATAAGAACTATTCTATATCATTTCGAACTCTCTAGGTCCATCAACTAATTTTGGTTAAAACTAGTCAAAATCGGTGGATGGATCTAGAGAGCTCGGAATGATCTAAAACTTGGTTTTATGTATTCGTCTAGTTATCCTAATTATATTTATGCCCTTAAAAATTAATTTGACATACTATATTGAGAGTAGTGATTTTTTAAATACGAATGTATCTAAAAAGTCTAATTCTTGTTAAAAAAATCACTACTCTCACTATATTGTATGAAATTGATGTTTAAGGATATGAATATAATTAAGAGAATTAGACGAATACATAGGACTTGGTTCGATGTCATTCTGAGTTCTCTAGGTCCATCGATCGGTTTTGGCTGAAATCAATCAAAACTAGCTAATGAACCTAGAGAACTCGGAATGATATAGAACCAGGTCCTATGTGTTCATCTAACTTCCTTGATTATATTCATATCATCAAATATCAATTTGATACACTATATTGGGAGAAATAATTTTTAAAATTCAAATCAAACTTTTTAATCGATTACTACAGTGTACCAATCAATTCGGATACCATTCATTCTCTCGAATCAATTTCTATAGTGTAGCAATTGATTATGTTTTGTTAGTAGGCAGATTTTTTAAATCTATTACTCTCAATAAATTGTGTGATGTTGGAGAATATGGATATAATAAGGGGAATTGGTCAAAATCGGTGAATGAATATAGAGAGTTTGGATTGATATGAAATCATATCATATTTGGTTAAAATCGTTGATAGTCTTAGGGGGTGTTTGGTTGATGGGTTTAGGAATGAGGGAATAGAATGATAGTAAAAGATAGTGTTTGGATTGTGGGTTTGGGAATGACATTTTGGGAATGATTACTGGATTTATGGGAATCAACCAAACCCATATAACTTGATGGGTTTCATTTCCATTCCTATTCTCATTCCACCCTACTATCAAATCCATACCCATAGTCATTCCCATCATTTAACCAAACGCCCCCTTAGAAAACTTAGAATGAGTTAAATTAATCTTATATTCATCTTCTTTTTTTTTTGAATTATATTCATATCTTTAAATATTAATTTGACATGATATATCAACGGTAATAATTTTTTTTTAATATAAATTAGTCTTTAGGACGAATTATCTATTTAAATAATAAAAATTTATCTAATCCATTGCTCGAGGAAGGATAAAATAGGTATAAAATATAAGATTTGGTCATTTTAAAAGTCAGATAATTAAACATTTATGTATATGGTTTAATAATTTGTTAAATTTTATTGGTCCAATATTGATCAGCGGAAAAGGTAGCTAGGTAATAATATTCATCCTAAGTAGCTTAATATCGTCGATGCCCCTATAAATAAATATATAAATTACAAGAATATTTTTTATCTTACATAATAATCACTTTGGAAGGTTAAATACCTACTATGATATTTTATATTTATTAATTTAAAAATCTATTAGAATAATTGTTTAGACAGTGTCAATTTAGTTATGGTCCAGCATGAGATCAGATCTCTTAATTAAAAAAAAATGGATCAAAGAATAGATTACTTATAATTATAGTTAGATCATGACTATATTTTAGTCACAATTAGCTGTGATTTCTCTTTAAATTCAGTTGAAAAAAGATTGAATGAAAACGTGGCATGTGGGTTGTAGTCCCATAACGATTGAAAGCAAGGCTTTCCGACTGATTCGGAACAAAGAGGGTTGGAAATCTAGGTCCCGGATGATATCAACCCGAGGGATATTTTTGTGAACCCCATTAGTTATTACATCAGTCAGACAACTTGTTGGCCAACATACAATATAAGGAAGGTCGCCAGCTTACTTACACGCCACGTGACACGCTTGCTTGTGCCACATGGCACGCAAGGCCACATGGCAAGCAAGCTTGCAAGCCAAGTGGCTTGCTGGCAGCCACCAGCAAGCCACGTTGTGGCTTGCTGGCAAATTGCACCCAACACCAAGCCACGTTGTGGCTTGCTGGCAAGCATGCAAGCCACAACGTGGCTTGCTGTGCTTGCAAGACAAGCACAACAAGGTCTATATAAGACTTTGGAGTGGAGAGGAATGAAGCAGACGAGGGAAAAGCTTCAGTGAGCTTTAAAAACAAACGCCAGTGAGCTTTGTGCTTTGTGAGAGGAAAAGCTCAAGTGAGCTTTGTGTGAGAAGAGCATGCTTCAATTCTTCTTTGAATCCCCATGTTTCCTTCTCTTCTGTTGTGCATTTCTTTTGCTCAACAGAAATAGTGATAGTTTTCGGATCTAGTTCAGATCGTCACGTCAACCAGTGCTCGGTTGTGTTCGTGATCCTGCCGTTTTATCCTGGGAAACAGACGTCCACCTGATCCTCTGAGCACCGCGGAGGGGCCGAATCTGTTTTAAGGAGACAGCGCTCTGCTGGACTCGGCATCCACTCTGAGTTCGTGTTGCAGCTCTCGACATCCTGTCAGCAATTCTCAGCAGCAACGTGGCGCCGCTCGACAACTCACGGTGTCCTCGACTCACCTACTGGCGCGTGGCTCGGCTCGCTAGAGTCGACAGTTTGAGATTATCTGCTCAAACTTACTTGATTGTAAGTTCTTGTGACTCTGGTACGCACTCAGAAGCGTGGAAAAGAGCTTCTGAGACAATCACACTGATTGTAACGGGTTTACACCCAACAAAACTTAAAACAGATTTGTTCTGTTACCATGGCGGCAGAAAATGTTGAGATGCAACAGGCTCAACATGTGTCGGCCTCCTCCGCCCCGATTGGGAATGTGCCAATCAATCACGGGAAAAATCCAGAAAAATTCACAGGAGTGAATTTCAAGCGGTGGCAGCAGAAGATGTTCTTCTACTTAACCACGCTAGGTCTGGCACGTATCTTGACCGAGGAAATTCCCAAGGTTGTTAAGGGTGTAGATGAGGTGAACACCCTCCTTCTGCTCGACAAATGGAACGAGTCTGAGTTCCTCTGTCGAAACTACATCCTTAACAATCTTGCCGACTCACTCTATCTTGTGTATTGTGAGATCAAAACGGCAAAGGAACTGTGGGAATCTCTGGACAAGAAATATAAATCGGAGGATGCTGGGGCCAAAAAGTTTATTGTTGATCGTTTCCTGGACTATAAGATGAGTGACTCGAAGTCTGTAATCAGTCAAGTCCAGGAGCTTCAAGTACTCTTACAAGAAATTCACTCAGAAGGTATGACTCTGAGCGAAACCTTCCAAGTGGCAGCAGCTATCATCGAAAAGCTACCAACTGGCTGGAAGGACTTTAAGAATTATCTGAAGCACAAGCGGAAGGAAATGAACCTGGAGGAACTTGTTGTTCGCCTTCGTATAGAAGAAGACAACAAGAATTCAGAGAGAAAACTGTTCTCTCAGGCTACTGTAAAAGCCAATGTTGTTGAGCACGGACAAAGCTCAAAACGGAAGCATCCAAAATCTTCCACGACACAACCCAAAGGACAAAACATGAAAAAGAAGTTCTTAGGGAAATGTTACATTGTGATCGTATGGGTCACAAGGTTTCAGACTGTAAAAGTCCAAAGAAGAAAAAGTCTGACGCTAACCTGGCAGGAGAATATGATATGGATCTCTGCGCCGTGATCTCTGAGGTGAACCTAATAGGTTCCAATCCTCGGCAATGGTGGATCGATACTGGAGCCACCAGACATGTGTGCTGCAACAAGGAACTGCTCCACAACTTTGAAGAAGTCACTAGAGACAAACTGTTCATGGGGAACTCAGCAACCTCGGACGTCATGGGCCAAGGAAAAGTGATGCTGAAAATGACATCGGGCAAGGATCTCACTCTAAACAATGTGCTGTATGTTCCGGAGATTCGAAAGAATCTAGTATCCGGCTCACTGTTGAGCAAGCATGGCTTTCGCATTGTTTTTGAGTCAGACAGAGTTGTATTGTCCAAAAATGGAGTGTTTATAGGAAGAGACTATGTATCTGATGGACTGTTTAAGCTTAATGTAATGGCCATTAGGCCCAAGATAAATAAAAATGAAAACTCTTCCACTTATATGCTTGAGTCTTCGTGTTTTTGGCATGATAGACTAGAACATGTTAACTAAGATATATTGCGTAGATTAATAAACATGCAAAGCATACCTACATTCCACCTTGACCCAAAATACAAGTGTGAGATTTGTGTTGAAGCGAAAATGACAAGGTCATCCTTTCAACATATTGAAAGAAGTAATGAACCACTTGACCTAATCCACACTATGTGTGACCTAAAAGGTACGCCAACACGTGGTGGTAATAAATATTTCATCACTTTTGTAGATGATAACACAAAATACTGTTATGTGTATCTTCTCAAAAGTAAGGATGAAGCTATAGAGAAATTCGCTCTCTATAAAAATGAGGTTGAAAACCAGCGTAATAGAAAGATTAAGGTGGTTCGAAGTGACCGAGGCGGTGAATATGTGTCATTGTTTGCTGAGTTGTGTGCTGAACATGGAATCAGACACGAAACAACAGCTCCATATACTCCTCAGCAAAACGGAGTTGCTGAGCGAAAGAATCGAACACTTAAGGAGATGATGAATGCTCTTCTCTTAAGCTCTGGATTGCCAGAGTCCATGTGGGGGGAAGTTGTGTTAACAGCTAATTACCTTTTAAATAAGGTGCCCCGGAAGAAAATAGATAAGAGCCCTTATGAGTTGTGGAATGGAAGACAACCGTCCTACAAATATTTACGAATGTGGGGGTGTCTTGCCAAAGTGTTGGTACCTGATCCGAAACGGATTAAGATATGACCAAAGACTGTTGATTGCATATTTATTGGATATGCACAAAACAGCGCTGCGTATAGATTTTGTGTGGTTGAGTCACACATACCGGAGATACACAAGAACTCGATAATCGAATCGAGAAATGCCTCATTCTTTGAGCATGTATTTCCTTTTAAGACCCGAGAGGATGCTAGCTCCTCAAAACGGGCATATGAAACACAAGATAAAGGAAAAAATGCTGAACCAGTGGAGGTTGAGCTTAGACAGAGTAAACGAGCTCGAGTAGAAAAATCCTATGGATCGGATTTTATCACTTTTATGCTGGAAAGTGAGCCCCGGAGTTATTCAGAAGCAATAAGCTCGTCTGATGGACCTCACTGGAGAGAGGCAATTACATCTGAGATAGACTCTATCTTGCAAAATCACACTTGGGAACTCGTGGATCTTCCTCCGGGAAGTAAACCATTAGGTTGCAAGTGGATCTTCAAGAAGAAAATGAAATCAGATGGCACAATCAATAAATACAAGGCCAGATTGGTAATCAAAGGATATCGACAATGAGAAGGCCTTGATTACTTCGATACATACTCTCCGGTATCGAGAATAACTTCCATTAGAGTATTGTTAGTTATCGCCGCTCTATAGAATCTCGAAATACATCAAATGGATGTAAAGACAGCCTTTCTAAATGAGGATTTAGAAGAGGAAATCTATATGGACCAACCTGAAGGATTTTCTGTACCAGGACAGAAAAACAAAGTTTGTAAATTAGTGAAGTCATTATATGGCTTGAAACAAGCACCAAAGCAGTGGCATGAAAAATTTGATAATGCCATGAAGGAATGTGGATTCAAGATCAATGAATGTGATAAATGTGTCTACATAAGAGCCACAGAGAATGCCTAAGTCATCTTGTGCCTCTATGTAGATGACATACTTATCATTGGGAGTAATGATAAGATAATCAAATCCACTAAAGACATGTTAAACTCAAGATTTGACATGAAAGACATGGGCCTAGCTGATGTGATTCTAGGAATCAAAATTCTTAAAACGACAAAAGGACTTGTTCTTAATCAGTCCCATTACGTGGACAAGATTCTTGAGAAATCCACCCAGGGTGATACTGCGTTGGCACGAACGCCGATAGATACGAGTCAATATCTATCAAAAAATCGAGGTGAAAGTATCTCGCAGATAGAATACTCTCGAGTGATTGGAAGTATGATGTACTTGATAAGTTGTACACGACCAGACTTAGCCTACGCAATAAGCAGACTGAGCAGATACACGAGTAATCCCAGTATTGAGCACTGGAAAGGGATAACAAGAGTACTGAGGTACTTAAGGTACACTCATGAATATGGACTGCACTATACAAGATATCCTGCTGTGATCGAAGGATACAGCGATGCAAGTTGGATATCTGATATACAAGACTCTAAGTCTACGAGTGGATATGTCTTCACTATAGCTGGTGCAGCCATTTCCTGGAAATCTTCTAAGCAAACCGTAATAACCAGATCCACGATGGAATCTGAGTTTGTAGCTCTTGACAAATGTGGTGAAGACGCTGAATGGCTACGACAATTCTTAGAAGATATTCCACGTTGGCTAAAACCTATGCTGGCGATTTGCATACATTGCGATAGTCAATCAACAATTGGTCGGGCACAGAGCCATCTGTATAATGGTAAGCCTAGACATATACGTCGTAGATATAATACCATTAGACAACTACTCTCAACTGGAGTTATCACTGTTGACTATGTGAAGTCAAAAGATAACCTAGCGGATCCGCTAACCAAGGGGTTAAATCGAGAGTTAGTTGCAAGCTCATCACAGGGAATGGGCTTGATGTCGTTGTCAGCGATCAGTGCAGAGGACACCCAACCTATGCTGACTGGAGATCCTAAGAACTAGATTCAAAGGGACAACTAATCTGCACTGACTAGACACACTGTAGGGGAAGTCCCATGAAACAGTGACTAGACCAGGATAAGCCGATGGGCTTTTAATGATAAAAAAAAAGAATAGATGGTAACTCTTGAGAGATCACCTATGTGAGAAAGAAGTGGGGACGCTTCGAAGAGAATTGGAGGCACAATTCTGAGAGCTTCTCACAGAACCAGGCGTGTTCATGGCCAAGAATGAACACACTCATAAGACCTGAGCTATATCAGGGAGAGTCTTGGGTAAGATCTGTCCTGCTTACATCAACGGTCAAATAGTTCAAAGACATCACGTCTACTAATCAGCCAGTGAGCAAACAGAGTTTACAAGGGAAGGTTCAAAGGATAACACCTACCTATCCTATACTCGACTCAACTGTCGAAAACTATCACAAATCCTTGTTTTCATTCATGTGGGGGATTGTTGAAAAAAAATTGAATGAAAATGTGGCATGTGGGTTGTAGTCCCACAACGATTGAAAGCAAGGCTTTCCGACTGATTCGGAACAAAGGGAGTTGGAAATCTAAGGCCCGGATGACATCAACCCGAGGGGTATTTTTGTGAACCCCATTAGTTGTTACATCAGTCAGACAACTTGTTGGCCAACATACAAGATAAGGAAGGTCGCCAGCTTACTTACACGCCACGTGACACGCTTGCTTGTGCCACATGGCACGCAAGGCCACATGGCAAGCAAGCTTGCAAGCCAAGTGGCTTGCATGCAAGCCACACGTGGCTTGCTGGTAAATTGCAGCCAACAGTAAGCCACGTTGTGGCTTGCTGGCAAGCATGCAAGCCACAACGTGGCTTGCTGTGCTTGCAAGACAAGCACAACAAGGTCTATATAAGACCTTGGAGTGGAGAGGAATGAAGCAGACGAGGGAAAAGCTTCAGTGAGCTTTAAAAATAAACGCCAGTGAGCTTTGTGCTTTGTGAGAGGAAAAGCTCAAGTGAGCTTTGTGTGAGAAGAGCATGCTTCAATTATTCTTTGAATCCCCATGTTTCCTTCTCTTCTGTTGTGCACTTCTTTTGCTCAACAGAAATAGTGATAGTTTTCGGATCTAGTTCAGATCGTCACGTCAACCAGTGCTCGGTTGTGTTCGTGATCCTGCCGTTTTATCCTGGGAAACAGACGTCCATCTGATCCTCTGAGCACCGCGGAGGGGCCGAATCTGTTTTAAGGAGACAGCGCTCTGCTGGACTCGGCATCCACTCTGAGTTCGTGTTGCAGCTCTCGACATCCTGTCAGCAATTCTCAGCAGCAACGTGGCGCCGCTTGACAACTCACGGTGTCCTCGACTCACCTACTCGGCGCGTGGCTCGGCTCGCTAGAGTCGACAGTTTGAGATTATCTGCTCAAACCTACTTGATTGTAAGTTCTTGTGACTCTGGTACGCACTCAGAAACGTGGAAAAGAGCTTCTGAGACAATCACACTGATTGTAACGGATTTACACCCAACAAATTCATTGTTCCCCATATGTTATAGTTTGGATCGAAATGAACGGTCGAAAATCATCGGAAATAAGCAAGCGGCTAAGTTATCGGGTGCTAAGTGGAGAGCGGTTTTCCGATGACCTTCAATTATTCATTTCAATCTAAATTATAATTTAATGGAAATCATAAATTTTAAAATATATCATTAATTAATTATGATTGAATTGGGATGATCTAACCAAGAGCGCGGATGGAGAATAGGTAAATGACGTAGTGTTTTGTTGGCCATGCATAAAAACGCATGTGACTGAATAATCACATCATCAATCACATCATCCGCTGTTAATTTTTGATCGCTAAGTTGTCTTTAGCATCATAAATTGGCAAAAATTAAAAACGCGTATATCGTCGAAAAGATATTTTAAAAAAAATTACGTTTATACTCTAAGTACTATTTATTATGAAAAATTAATTAGTTTATTTTAATCAAAATTATTATATATAAAATATTCTTTAAGCAAAAATTATTTTAATTTTATAAAGTTATTTTAAGTTAATCAAACTTCTTTAAAATAATTATAGAAGCTACATGAGTAACTATTACACAATACTACTTTACTAGCTTAGTTACTATATCATCATAGTTGAAATCTTAAATATTAAATTCTAAATCTTAAAATTATAAATTATAAATCTTAAGTCAAAAATTATTATATCAAAATAATTTTTACTAACTTAATTAAAATTATCTAAACTTTATTAAAAAAATATTTTAGCTTGATCATCAAAGCTAAGTCACTTTAAAATATTTATAGCAACTACCTAAGAAGCTATTATCCAATTGTAAAAAGTACTAAGTAGCTATTATAAAATTATAGAAACTACTTAGTAATTATTACAATAATACGGTAATAGTTGTATAGTAGTTGTTATGATAACACTAGTAGTAAGAAACAATGTTAACATTGTAGTAGCCGATTCTAGCTGCTACAACAACATTTAAAGTAAAGGTATTCTACGAATAAGAAAGTCTAGTGGTACGTCTTTGTGATTGTTTTGTAAAAGAAACATTCTTCAATGGATTGTATAATTTTAAGCGTCCTTTTGATTTTTTACCAAAACAGAAGAATTTTTTTTTAAAATAATCCAAGTATCCAATCCTTACGATATTTCTAACTAAGTCTTGTGGGTGGACGACCTTTTCCTAATTCGTTTATCGGATAAATTTGGAAATACAAACAATTTGATAGCTAAGTAGCCCACATATTTAGTTATCAACTATGATGTTGAATTCCTTCCCATCCTGAGATTCAAATCTTGAATACATGAGTGATTGATAGGGCATTACCATTAAGCCGTTTCGAGGGATGGGCAAACAAAAGGCTTTTTAATGAGAAAAGATGATGTACTCATCCTAGACATCTCTCTCGCCTGCCCAAAGCATTTGGAAGGGAGGTAAATCATAGTGACTGAACAACGTTAATACAAAATGATCCGTATATTATTATTATTATTATTATTATTATTATTGGTAGTTTTGATATTTTAGGTATTTAAGGTATTTTTTTTATCATTTTTGTCTATTATATTTTGATTTCTTTTAGAAATTTTAGGATTAGATTCTGTTTTTTTTTTCTTTATAAGATATGAATTGGATTACATAACTTAAAATTTCTTTTCTTT
The DNA here is from genome assembly GCF_018446385.1 of Zingiber officinale. NCBI lineage: Eukaryota > Viridiplantae > Streptophyta > Magnoliopsida > Zingiberales > Zingiberaceae > Zingiber > Zingiber officinale. The sequence goes on from NC_055994.1 coordinate 21,092,128, forward strand.
TCTTTAGATATTATAGTTAATCTATATAAAAATATATTTAGTTGTTTGAAGAATCAATCCTCTCTTCTCAATAAAAGTTCTCTTTTGATGGTTTCTCTTTTTTGCTTTTTTGTCGGCTCATGGGATAATTGTTATTCTATTCGGTGTTAGTTGGTATCAAAATTGAGAGTGTTTGATTAAGGAAGTTGAGCGTCAAATCCAATGGAAGATCATCATAGTCATGGTCGCGATAAAAAGGTACATGGTCGAGAGGATTGACATAGAGATAACAAATTTTAAGTTGATCTATCCAAATTTCATGATACATCAGTGGAGTGATTCTTCACCGGCAAGAGGAATGCAGCAAGAATAGATCTTCATGCGGAGTTGCCTGAGATGGCTTCTGCCCTAATTGATCTTGACCATGTGAGCAGGGAACACAATGTGACGACTTCAAATCTCGAAGAGTGAAGACATGGGTACGAAGGGCAAGCGGAGATTTATTTGACTGTGAATCCTGGTGAAGTTGAAGGAAGGCAATGGACGAGCATCGTATTATCCCAATAATAACATAACTTACAAAGTTCCCTGGATGTTAGTTCATTAACTCCTGGACCTCTGTCTATTCCCATTCCACTCAGATCCTCGACCAAGGAATTACTTCAAACTGATCAGATACTCAATTTGTGATGGATAGTGTTGCTACTCTTCCTGATACCAAGACAAAGCAAGAGATGGTGGACGATTTGAATTTCTCTTATACTCGAGGGTAGTCAGAGAAATCGGGTTTCGAATACCAAAATATAACTCGGAGTTTGAGACAGAGAAAGAACAAGAGGTACCACAAGTTTCTCAGGCTCAAGCCATTGCACCCCTTGGTTCGGAGGACAGTCAATTATCTATATGACTGATCCAGTACATGATATCAATCTTTCTTCGTTAGATCTCAGTGACCAAAATGATCAAGCTGTCCATAACAAAGTTGTAGAAACGCGGGAAGTGAAGAAAAATTCTGAAAAGAAATCCAAGATAAAAGTTGTGCATGCAGGGAAAGGATTGCCTAATTTTATTTCTAGCAAGGCATCTAATGTGGATGTTGAAGTTGATATAAATGCCGATGAAACTGAATCTAAAGTGCTGACTGATGTTTCTCTAGCATTTACTATTGAACAACCTCAAAGTTCCCCTCTGGCATTCAATGTAAATCCTTTACCCAGTGGAACAAAAGATGAGGAAGCCAATTCGAATGTAGTTGCTGGCTCCAATCTGAAGGTATCATCAACTCAGTGGGCATTGAAATCAGCTCCAGGATTCAAACCTAAATCACTTCTGGAGTTACAACTGGAAGAATAGCTAAAAGCACAAAGAGGTTTAACCAAAAGGAACAATCAAATCACAAATTCAAAAAATAAAAGAAACACAACTTCGAATATCTAATCCGAAAATCTAGAATCTCTAGCCTCTTGTGTTTGGAATTCATACAAAGAAAAGAAACTAGTATGATGCGGAAAATAATTACTAATTATACATTTCTTTGTAAACAAAGACCTCTTGATCTTCTACCGTATTCTTCTTCTTATCTCGGACATTGTGTGGACAATGATCTACCAAGATGAGAACCACCCAAGCCCTTCTTCTCCAAGCAAGTTTCGGCCACCACCAAGTCTCCAAGAGATGTAGAGGTTCGACCACCACCACAAAACTCCAAGGGATGCAAGAAACAAAAACTCCTTTCTCTTCTTCTTCTTCTAGCTAGAACCAGCCACCAACAAGTGCTCCAAGAGAGATGAAAACCGGCCACTTAAGGAAGAAGAGAAGAGGAGAGGAAGAAACTCTAGGGCCGACCACCACCAAGGAAGAGAGAGAGGAAAAATAGAATAGAGTTGTTCATCATGAAGGCACCCCTACCCTCTCTTTTATATTCCTTGGTCTTGGCAAATAAGAAAAATTTAATTAAAAACTTCCTTAATCTCTTTTCTATGAAAAGGAAAATTTAATTTGATTAAAACCAAAATCCTTTTATTAAACAATATGGCTGGCCACCTTCCAATTTCTCCAAACAAGGCAAGTTTTAATCTTAAAATTAAAACTTCCTAATTTGTTTCCGGAAATTTTAAAATAAAAATTTCTCTAATAATTTATCCCTTCATGGTTGGTTATAAAAAGAAATATATAAATTAAAATTTCTCTATTAAAACATGTGGATGATTTCCAAAAAGGAAAGTTATCTTTAAAATTAAAATCTCCTTACAATCTATAAATAAGGAAAGAAATCAAATTTTTTCTTAATCCTTTGTAGAAACTTATAAAAGGAAATATTTAATTTTAAAACTCTCTTTTTAAATCATGAACATGGTTACAAAATAGGAAAGTTTTATCAAAATTAAAATCTTCCTTTCAATCTACAAATAAGGAAAAATATCAAATCTTTTCTTAATCTTTTATAGAAAGCTATAAAAGGAAAGATTTAAATTTTAAACTCTCTTTTAAAACCATGGAATTCACATAAGAAAAATTTTAAAAAATAAAATTCTTTTAATTTTATTGTGGCCGACCACCTAAGCTTGGACTCAAGCTATGGTCGGCCACCACTTGGATCATCCAAGGATTAACTTGGCCGGCCCCTTGCTTGGGCTCCAATCAAGGCTTGGTCGACCACCTTAGGATGAGTATAAAGGTGGGTATAGGTGGGTATAATACTTTATAAATAAGATACTACGATAGGGACCGAGAGGAGGAATTGGTTTTGGTCTTCCGATGAAATTAAGCTCCCCGTGTTTGCCCCGAACATCCAACTTAATTTCATCAATAATAATTCATTCCACTAAAGAATTATTACTGAACTACCGCACCAATCCCAAATTACATTTTGGGCTTCTTCTTATTATGAGTGTGTTAGTCTTCCTGTGTTTAAGATGTCGGATGTCCACTAATTAATTGAGTTACTGACAACTCATTTTAATTAATATCTTAGTCCAAGAGTAGTATCACTCAACCTTATCATCATGTCAGACTAAGTCCACCTGCAGGGTTTAACATGACAATCCGTATGAGCTCCTCTTGGGGACATTATCAACCTAGATTACTAGGACACGGTTTCTTTCTATAATCAACAACACACACTATAAGTAATATCATTTCCCAACTTATCGGGCCTTTTAATTTATCGAGCTAAATCTCACCCTTTGATAAGTTAAAGAAATGAATACTAAATATATATGCTTGTTATTATATTAGGATTAAGAGCACACACTTCCATAATAACTGAGGATTTGTTCTTTTATTAAGTCAGTATAAAAAGAACTTTCCTTAAATGGTCCTACTCAATACACTTAGAGCGTACTAGTGTAATTTATTAGTCAAGATAAACTAATACCTAATTACACTACGACTATTCCAATGGTTTGTTCCTTTCCATCTTAGTAGTGAGCTACTGTTTATAATTTATAAAGAACCGATAACACGATCTCCTGTGTGCGACACCACACACCGTGTTATCTACAATATAAATTAATTGAACGACTACACTCAGTATATATAAATGTAGATACTTGACCAATGTGATTCTTATTTCTAGATAAATGTTTACAAAAGCTAGGTTTTTAGTATACACTCTAACAATCTCCCACTTATACTAAAAGACTAAGCTGCCATATCTGCTGTCATACATCTGATTCTCATCCCCTCCACATGCCGATCAAAAGCTTTCACCTGAAGGGCCTTAGTGAAAGGATCTCTCAGGTTATCATCTGATGCAATCTAGGCGGTAACAATTTCTCCTCATTATACGATGTCTCGTATTGGGTGGTACTTACGCTCTATTGTGTTTACTTGCCTTATGGGCTCGTGGTTCCTTCGAGTTTGCTACTGCACCAAATAATTTTGGGTAAACCAGGAATCACATCTAAGTCCACCATGAAGTTACTGAGTCATTCAGCTTCTATGACTGCCTTAGAGGTTGTCATATACTCAGCTTTTATGGTGGAGTCCGGAAAAGCATCTATGCTTAACACTCCTCCATAGTTATGGCTTCACCTCCTAAAGTAAACACAAAACCCCGAGGTCAATTTACTATTGTCCCTATTTGATTGGAAGTAAAAATCCATATAACCCACAGGGTTCAAATTATCTGCCTTGTAAACTAGCATATAATCTCTAGTCCCTCTAAGGTACTTTAATATATATGCTTTACAACAGTCCAGCATCCCGGTCTTGGATTACTTTGATATCTACTAACCATGCCTATGACAAAACAGATATCCTATCTCGTGCATAACATACATTAGGCTGCCGATAGCCAAAGCATAAGGATCTGCCTTTATGTCTTCTATCTCCTTTGATGTCTTCGGAGACATCTCTTTAGATAAAGTTTACTCCATGTCTAAAAGGTAGAAAACGTTTCTTGGAGTTTTGCATGCTTAAACGAGCTAGGATTGTATGAGGCTCGGGATAAGCACAACATTCTTTTCTTGTTATCCCTAGAATATGTGTGCATTCTCCCAAGTCCTTCATATCGAATTGCTTGGACAACCATACTCTTACTTCCGACAACACTTTGATATTGTTTCCAACTATCAAAAATATCATCTACGTATAGTACAAGAAACACCACCACGTTTCCATCACACTTCTTGTATACACAAAAACCCATCCGTACACTGAAAAAATCCATAGGTCTGGATTACTTTATTAAACTAAATATTCCAAGATCTTAAATCTTTTGCTTCAGTCCATAGACTGATTGAGCTTACATACTAGATGCTATTAGCCCTTTTGCAATAAACCCCTCTGGTTGTATTATATAGATGTTTTCTTCAAGATTTCCATTAAGGAAAATTGTCTTAACATCCATTTGCCAATTCTCATAATCCATATGAGCAGCAATAGATAAAAGAATCCGAATAGACTTTAAGCATGGCTACCGGTAAAAAGGTTTCTTTATAATCGATACCCTTTTTCAACAAGCCTTACTTTGAAAGTTTCCACCTTCCCGTCTGTCCTTCTTTTTCTATTGTGGACCTAATAGCTTTTACATCATTTGGTGATTCTACAAGCTCTCAGACTTTATTAGAATACATATATTCTAATATTCAGTATTTATTGCTCTTTGCCAAGATACTGCATCTTTATCTTGGAGTGTTTCAACATATGTCCGGGGATCAGGTTCAGGTTCACTAGGGATCAAGTCCAAAGACTCTCCCAAAACATGAATCTTTCAGGTTGCCTAACAACCCTCCCATTACGACGAGGCACTTTCTGCAATTGTGTATCATTTGTGATACATGTTGCAGTTTCTTGTGATATTTCATCTTGTACAGTTGATACTAGATTAGACATGTCCTTTATTATTTTCTTAATAACAAATTTACTTATGGGCTTGTGGTTCATTACATAGTCCTTTTCTAAAAATCGGGCATTGGTGCTTACAATGACCTTCTGATTTTTAGAACTATAAATCTCCTTTCATTTCTCTAGGATAACCCACAAACAAGTGATCTCCTGTCCAACTTATCAGTGTCTCCCTTCAGCACATGTGCTGTACTACCCCAAATCCGAATATGCTTCAGACTAGGCTTACGTCCATTCTACAATTCTATGGGAGTAGAGGGTTCTGACTTTAGAAGGTACTATGTTCACTTCTGTTTCCAGAGTATATCCTCAAAATGAATTTGGTAATTTTCTGAATAACCATCATCGATCTAATCATTTCTATAAGAGTCCTATACCTTCTTTCTACTACACCATTCTGTTGGGGTGTACCAGGTGTAGTTAGTTGGGATTGAATCCCGACTTCTGATAAATGACTCCTAAATTCTCCCAAGAGGTACTCGCCACTACGATCTCACCGTAATGTCTTGATACTTTTACCTTGACGTTACTCTACATCAGCCTTGTACTCTTTGAACTTATCAAAATATTTAGACTTGCGGTGCATCAAGTAAATGTACCCGTAACTCGAATAGTCAAAATATTCGAAACCACCTCTTGCCTGGATAGTCATAGGTCCACACTGTAAGACCGATAGGTTCGATAGAGGGGGGGGGGGGTGAATATCGATTCGAAAATATCGAGTATAAGCGCAGCGGAAAAGAAAAGTAGACACAGTTGTTTTTACTTCGTTCGGAGCCTGTGACGACTCCTACTCGAAGGCCCGTGGTCCTTGACCACTTTCGTTGGGCAATCACTAGCAATTCGAATATAATTACAAAATGAGTACAAGGAATGCTAATGAAACAAAGTAATACCGAAATTAACCAAAAAGACGAAGAAGCACTTTGTCAGAGCTTTGTTAGCGTCGCAGGAACGTGGAGCAGCAGGACCAGCAGTCGAAGAGTTCTCAGTAATGATGATTTTGAAGCTCCTGCCTGGGGCTTCTTTTATATGCTGTCCCGGGCGCCTGGATCCCTTCCGGGCGCCTGGAACGTGACATAGCTGCACAAACCATGATGCTCCACATGGCGACGACTCGGCTGGATGAAATTTGCCTTCCGGGCACCCGGATCCCTTCCGGGCGCCCGGACCTCCGGGCGCCCGGACCCCTCTTCTCCAGAAAGTCCTTCTCCTGCAAGAAAAGGTTAGTCCGAGGCAAATGTACCCTGCAGCAAAGAATGTTAGCACAGTTTTATAGATGAGCAAAGTATGACTTAGATTCCGTCTTTCCGAGACCGGAATCTAGTCACGATCTCGACTCAGATATCCGAAATGGATCTAAGCCGGATCGATGCCTAATGTTCCCTACCCGAACGCCCTCGCAGTCACCCTCCGGACTTACCTCACTTACCGCCAGACGTCCGGCCAGCCCCTGACCCGTTCGACTTTCGCCAAGCGTCCGGTCAGCCCGTCGACCGCTTGGACTTTCGCCACTATCCGGTCAGCCCGTCGACCTAGCCGGACTTCTCGCCAAGCGTCCGGCCAGCCCGTCGACCCGCTTGATGGTCGCTACACCGTCGACCTAGCTGGACTTTTCCTGCACACTCGATCAGAGTGTTAGACAACAACAAGCTAACTTAACCTGATTTGTCATCCATCAAAACCTGGGTTAAATCGTTAGTGCAAACCGCACCAACAATCTCCCCCTTTTTGATGGAATGACAACCTGGTTAAGTTAGTGTAAACATATGCATAAAACAACATGCATTTAATGTGGTTTTTTAAGTTAGTTTGTATTTTCAGTTTGGTTTAGCTAACTTAACCACCTAACTCTCCCCCTTTGGCATTCATCAAAAATAAGCATGGATTAACTAAGCATAGACTTTAAACAAAAAACATGTCAAGATAATCTGGGGAAGTTTAAACTTTTGAAACTTGTTTAAAGCGTTAGCTTTTAGATTTTAGAAAAATAGCCAAGTTTAGACAAAATCTCACATGCAAGTTTTAATTTTGAAATGCTTTTCAAATAAGTTTTCAAAAATTCCAAAACTGAGTTTGAAAAGGATTAAAAGATTTAATTTGTAAACTTAAGTTTTTGAAAAATCTAATTTCCACAATTTTCAACACTAAGTTTTTGCAAGTTAAATTTTCAAAGTAAGTTTCAACTTTTCAAACATAAGTTCTCAACATCAAAATTCCAAAACTAAGTTTTCAAAACTGATTGAAATTTATTTTTCAACACTAAGTTTGTAAAAGAATCAATTTTCAAAATTAAGGAAAATGATTTTGAGAAGCTTAGTTTGTAAACTTAAGTTTTGAAAGAAATCTAATTTCCACAATTTTCAATAACAAAGCAATTTTTAAAACTAATTTTTGTAAAAGTTAACTTTCAAATCAAAATGTCAAAATTAAGTAAAATCAAATTTTAAGAACTAGAGCTTTAAATTCAATTTTCAAAAACTAAGTTAAATCTAATTAATTTTCAATAAAAAGTAAAACAGCTTAGTTTTTCAAAAATAGGTTTAAGAAAACATTTTTCAAACATAAATTTTAAAATATTTTTAAATAAAGGGAAAATTTTAATTAATCTCTCCCCCTGAACTTGACATAAAATTTTAAAAGTATTTGCTAAAAATATTCAAAGTAATTTTTTTTTTTTTAAATTGAGGTAGAATTTTCTAGAGAGATTTTAAAGAGAAGATTAAAAACTAACACTTAAGGAGATAAATGAACCTCCCCCTGAATTTGATACTCCGTTAATATATTAATCCTCCTTATTTATTACTCCCCCTTAATATAATGCTTTCTAAGGATGTAAGACTAGTCTAAGGCCAAAACTGTTTTTGAAAGTCTAAAAATGGAAATTTTGAAATCAAACAAGTTTAGCCTACAAGTTGATAAAATCATTTTTTGAAAGTTTTTTTTTTTTTTTAAATTTCCTAGTCTATTGAGTAAGAACATATTCAATGTAAGTTTGAAATATCACTAGATAACTCCAAAAATATTTTACAAATAGTGTAGCTACAGAAGTAGGTCATCACTAAAGCTACTGAGATGATGAAGAGGGTGGTCCAGACCCCAAGGATCGAAGAAGTGTCATCAGCTCAGTGTGGCGGGTGTCCCCGGCAGCTCGTAACTCGGCAACCTCTCGCCGCATGTCCCGATGAAAATCGGAGTTCTCCTGCTGGAGACTCGCCATGGCTCTCTCTAGTCCGGTCATACGGTCGGCTAGAGTGCGGGAAGCGTGTCGTGGTGCTCGAGCTGGGGGTGGTGGTGGAGCCGGTGCGGCTTCCTCCGGAAATAGTGCGAGCATGAACTCGTCCATCTGTGCGTCTGGATCGGGCTGGTGCTGTGCCCCCCTCCGCCAAGTCATAGTCCCGTCATCTCTATCTACGTGAATGCCGGCTAAGGAGAAGTTCCGAGAGGATATAACATCGAACTCGGTCATATGGGCAACGTCTCCTCTAGTGACATCAATGTGCAGTGAGGACATATAGGCTGTCAGAATGTGACCAAATGGCATATGGACTCGACTGTCAGTCACGTATCCGGCTGCGTAAGTGATGGTGGAGAAGATATGTAGGCTAATGTCAATCTCCAACCTATGAATCAGGGCATAAAGTAGGAATGAATGGAATGGGCGCATCACAGCGATGTCCCGAGTGGTCAGTGGTAAAATACAAAGAACTACAACCCTATAAAGAGCGTAGTCATGGACTCTAAGTTCTACTGACCGAAACTGTGTTACAGTGGGATCTCTCTCTCCCCCCAAAAAATACGAATACATCGTATCGAGAGTAATATGTGAGTAGGGATCGTCGAACGGTAGATCCCTCTGAGGATAGCACAAGTAGAAGGACGCAACTCTAAAAACTCTAATAGTCGAGGGGAAAATACGATATCAGTGCCTGCTGCCCTAGTGGTATAGGTGAAGTCATCTATTTTTACTAAGTTATTGCAAAATTCGGCACATAGACTTATGTTTATTGGACTGGTACATTCTACAAGGTTCCTTAAATTGTAGTGGCCTATAACCTCTAAGGCAGAGGGACATGACCTTAGGAAGAAGGCTCTATCTATGCAGGTAGTCCTAATGGCCTTATAGATGGTGGACTCAAATTTAATCCTATGTTCGTCTGTGGGAAACCTAGGTCTGTACTAGCATTGGAGGGTCCAGCACCAGTATTTGTTCGTTTCTTACTGTATATAAAGAATATAAAAAAAATTTAGAAGACAACAAAAAAAAATTATTTTAGAGAGGGGAAGAATATTTTACCGAGGAGCCATCGAAAAAATATAGATTTGACGACCTCGGTTGAATCGCAACAGCGTCTTCACCGCACGAAAATTTAATTTAGAGTACTTTCGTACTGAGGTTCAAAGTGAACCTTGGCAAAAGTGAGAATGAGTGGGGCAGAGGTTGGGGGCGCCTGCTGCCCCTTATTTATAGGGCACTCCGGGCGCCCGGACTCTTTCCGGGCGCCCGGGGTCGCTGGGGCGGGGCGCCCGGGAACCCTTCCGGGCGCCCCCGACGAGAATACCAGGGGCGCCCGCCCCTGGTTTTTGACCTTTTAAGTAAGATTTTGAAAACTTAAGTTTCAAATTAAATTTTGAGATTAATTTAAGTTTCTTTTAAAATTAATTTTTAAGTTTAAAATTTTGAAATTAATTTTTAGGTTTTAAAATTAAAATTTTGAAATTAATTTTTAAGTTTAAAATTAAAATTTTTGAAATTAATTTTTAAGTTTAAAATTAAAATTTTTGAAATTAATTTTTAAGTTTAAAATTAAAATTTTGAAATTAATTTTTAAGTTTAAAATTAAAATTTTTGAAATTAATTTTTAAGTTTAAAATTAAAATTTTTGAAATTAATTTTAAGTTTAAAATTAAAATTTTGAAATTAATTTTAAGTTTAAAATTAAAATTTTGAAATTAATTTTAAGTTTAAAATTAAAATTTTGAAATTAATTTTAAGTTTAAAATTAAAATTTTGAAATTAATTTTAAGTTTAAAATTAAAATTTTGAAATTAATTTTAAGTTTAAAATTAAAATTTTGAAATTAATTTTAAGTTTAAAATTAAAATTTTGAAATTAATTTTAAGTTTAAAATTAAAATTTTGAAATTAATTTTAAGTTTAAAATTAAAATTTTGAAATTAATTTTAAGTTTAAAATTAAAATTTTGAAATTAATTTTAAGTTTAAAATTAAAATTTTGAAATTAATTTTAAGTTTAAAATTAAAATTTTGAAATTAATTTTAAGTTTAAAATTAAAATTTTGAAATTAATTTTAAGTTTAAAATTAAAATTTTGAAATTAATTTTAAGTTTAAATTAAAATTTTGAAATTAATTTTAAGTTTAAAATTAAAATTTTGAAATTAATTTTAAGTTTAAAATTAAAATTTTGAAATTAATTTTAAGTTTAAAATTAAAATTTTGAAATTAATTTTAAGTTTAAAATTAAAATTTTGAAATTAATTTTAAGTTTAAAATTAAAATTTTGAAATTAATTTTAAGTTTAAAATTAAAATTTTGAAATTAATTTTAAGTTTAAAATTAAAATTTTGAAATTAATTTTAAGTTTAAAATTAAAATTTTGAAATTAATTTTAAGTTTAAAATTAAAATTTTGAAATTAATTTTAAGTTTAAAATTAAAATTTTGAAATTAATTTTAAGTTTAAAATTAAAATTTTTGAAATTAATTTTTAAGTTTAAAATTAAAATTTTTGAAATTAATTTTTAAGTTTAAAATTAAAATTTTGAAATTAATTTTTAAGTTTAAAATTAAATTAAGCCTTATTCATCTCACCCGATCTATATTATCAATCAGGGAATCCTATGATTTTGTGAGATGAAATTGGTTTGATTACAGACTTTTGGTTTAACTTGTGTTAGATTCAGATTTAGTTTTGGTTTCCACAAATAGGCATTCTTCGGATAAACTTCTAAGCTTGGTGAGTCACAGGGACATCATTAGAAGTAACCAACCTTTCGAAGTTTTCCGAATAGTCCTATCCACGGAACTTAGTACTAAATCTTGGTCTAACTGGTTAGGATTCGTTTAAGGGTAGCTTCGGTCAGTTCCACTTGGCCAAATGCACCAGATCGAAGCCATATCTTTCTAGACATGCGATGCCCAAGCTTCCCTAACGTACTATCATCCAAAAACTTCACCAGTACCATGAGTCAAGTTAAACTTGGCCTCTTTTTAACTAATCCTAATTACCCTGCCGGGTTAGTTTGTTTTGGGTTACCCTGTCGGGTATGTTAGTTTTGAGGAGCCTCCCCCTGAATTATTGGCCATTAATTTAGATTTTGGGTTTGTGTCGATTCTTTTTATAGTTATAATCAACTTGGTGATAGTCTAAATTTTGTTGAGTTTTGAATTTTGATTTCAAGTTAAATTTATTTTTTAGTTTTTGATCTGATTTATTCAAGTTTATATAATGTATTTTATCTTTAGGTATATAGAATTGATTAGGTCCTACTTGTGTGGTTAAGCACGCTTTCGGGACCCAAGCTTGTTTAGTTACTTTGTGTTGGGTTAATAATGATTTAAAGGTTTTGTTTGATTTTGACTTATATCCAAGTCCGGTTTTATTATAGCATGCCTTTTGGTTATTTAGAATTAAATCTAAATTTTTAGATCTTGTTGTGAATTTTTCCAACAATTCTTTTAACTTATTAATTTCACTTTTTAATGATAAATTCTCCTCCTCAAGTGTTCGGTCTTGAGTTGGATTCGAATTTTTTAATTGTTCCTTGAGGTTTTGATTTTCTTCAAGAAGTGATTTATTTTCATTTTCCAATTTAACTAATTTTTTATTTAAACACGAGATAATTCTAAAGAATTTACGATTTAAGTTTAGGTATACCTCTTCGAACCTTAAACGAGTGCGGACTCGTGGCTTGATTCGTTCGGACCCGCCTTCCGATTCCTCTGATTCGTTCGCGAGCCATCAGCGTGAGGTGACTTTGGTGCTTTTGCCTTTCTCCGATTCGTCCGAGGAGGAATCGTCCCATGTTGCTTTGAGGGCTTTCTTCTTGTTGACTTTGGTTTGTCAAGTTTCAATCTTGGGCATTCGCTCTTGTAGTGCCCTTTTTTGCATCCGAAACATGTGACATTTCTTGAGTCGGTTGGCGAACCGATCTTCTCAAGATCCTTTGAAGTTTTCTTTTCCCGGTGAACATTTTCCTTACCGTGTTCACTAGTGTTCGTCTTGAGTCTTGATCGGAATCTTCTTGATTCGGGTTTGTTCTTCTTTTCTTTAGATGAACTCGCGAATAAAGCTACACCTTTCTCGACCCCGGCGTTAGTTTGCTCATGAAGTTCTAATTCACGTAAGAGTTCATCCAATTTTAATTTAGATAAATTTTTGAAATTTTGTAGGCATCTACAATTGATGCCCACAAATTATTTCGCGGAAAAGCATTTAACGCGTACCTTATTAAGTCTCGGTTCTCCATTTGGTGTCCTATCGCGTGGAGATCGTTGAGGATATCTTTGACCCTCGCGTGGAGCTGACTTGCCGTTTCTCCTTCCTGCATTTTTATATTAAAAATTTTATTTAACAGCAAATCTCTTTTTGTTACCTTCGCGTCGCTTGTTCCTTCGTGCAGCTCGATCAGTTTATCCCAGAGCTCCTTAGCGTTTTCATGCGGTCCGACCCGGTTCAGTTCTTCTCGTGTTAGTCCGCAGTGTAGAGTGTTGATGGCTTTGTTTTCAATTGATGCCTTTTTCTTTAAATCATTTGTCCATTCTTCAGTGTCTATTATTTTCCGGAGTTGTCTACTGGAATTTTATAAGCCTTTGTGACGCTCATCCATTGGTCGTAGTCTGTCTTCATGTAGACCTCCATTCTTCTCTTCCAAGACGAAAAGTCATCCCCGTTGAATAGGGAGGACGAACTGCTGAAGCCTTCTTGTTGAGACATCTTATCCTGCACACACTAAATTAATCGAAAAGGAAAAACACGCCTTGGATTAGCAAAGGAAAAAAAGGAATCTTAAGGAACGAAAAATCTTCCAAAAGATAATAATATCAGTTTGAATTGAAAATATTTCACCCCGTCTGATTGGTGGTTGCACCAAATCGAGGCGACCCCTCCGATACCACTTGTAAGACCGATAGGTTCGATAGAGGAGGGGTGAATATCGATTCAAAATATCGAGTATAAGCGCAATGAAAAGAAAAGTAGACACAGCTTGTTTTACTTGCTCGAGCCCGTGACGACTCCTATCAAGGCCCGTGGTCCTTGACCACTTCGTTGGGCAATCACTAGCAATTCAATATAATTACAAAATGAGTACAAGGAATGCTAATGAAACAAAGTAATACCGACAAGGAAATTAACCAAAAAGACGAAGAAGCACTTTGTGAGCTTTGTTAGCGTCGCAGAACGCGGAGCAGCAGGACCAAGATCAAGAGTTCTCGAATGATGATTTTGAAGCCTCGGGCTTCTTTATATGTCCCGGCCTGATCCCTTCCGGCGCTCGAACGTGACGAGCTGCACAAACCATGATGCTCCACGTGGCGACGACTAGCTGGATGAATTTGCCTTCCGGCGCCCGATCCTTCCGGCGCGGACCGCCGATCCGCGCCCGGACCTCTTCTTCAGAAGTCCTTCTCCTGCAAGAAAAGGTTAGTCCGAGGCCAATGTACCCTGCAGCAAAGAATGTTAGCACAGTTTTATAGATGAGCAAAGTATGACTTAGATTCCGTCTTTCCGAGACCGGAATCTAGTCACGATCTCGACTCAGATATCCGAAATGGATCTAAGCCGGATCGACGCCTAATGTTCCCTACCCGGGAACGCGTCCTCGCAGTCACTCCCCTCCAGTGACTTACCTCACTTACCTGCCAGACGTCCGGTCAGCCCGTTGACCCGTCTGGACTTCTCGCCAAGCGTCCGGTCAGCCCGTCGACCCGCTTGGACTTCTCGCCAGCTATCCGGTCAGCCCGTCGACCTAGCTGGACTTCTCGCCAAGCATCCGGTCAGCCCGTCGACCCGCTTGGACTTCTCGCCAGCTATCCGGTCAGCCCGTCGACCTAGCTGGACTTTTCCTGCACACTCGATCAGAGTGTTAGACAACAACAAGCTAACTTAACCTGATTTGTCATCCATCAAAACCTGGGTTAAATCGTTAGTGCAAACCGCACCAACACACACATCTTTGGCTTTATACCCCTTAGACTTAAAAAGCCTATTGGTCATTTTCCCTTCCAAGTAAGACTCGTAGGTTGGAAAGTTTTCCACCACCAATGAACCCAAAAGTTCATTGACTATTATCCTTTAAATCCTACTCAAGTTAATATGACCTAGCCTTAGATGATTGGTTCATTTCCGAAGGTTACTTTCTCTTATTAGAGTTAGAAGACATGTTAGTAATTTCCATTAGTTGCATCATGGGAATTATTGGATTTAAATTGCCAACCAACATATCAGAATAGATAACTTCCCTATTTAATAACAACTTTGTCATCAAAATAGACAGAATATCCATAGTTTTAGAAATAGAAATTAAGTTCATTCTAAAACTTAGTATGCAAAGACAATTTCTTAAAATCCATGTTTTATTCCTATCAAAGGATAAACATCTCCCACTACAACAGCTACTACTTTTACAGCAGTGCCCATGTGGACGGTGATTTATATAGTTGTCGGGTTTCCTAGAACCTCTGCAATGAATTACAGACATGATCAGTGGTTCTTGTATCTACATACCAGGTGTCGGTAGAAAACACCACTAAATATGTTTCAACAACTAATAAAATATACCGTTATTGTTCTCAGTTCTGAGAGAACAGTCTACCTTAATGTCCAAGTTTTCTAATCATTATAATTGGGACTACTAAGTATAACAGCTAGGGGATTGACTAACATTTGAAAATCTAAGAATCACAAAAATATTTGGTCAAGACCAATACATTAAAATCCCCGTGAATTTTGTATGCCACGATAGTGTGGACATATACAAAATCAAAGAGGAGATTTTATCCATTAATTTTATTATCTCGTCAACCTAACTTTATGACAAATAAAATTAATAGTTGGTATGACTTTGATCAAATATTTGGTCAAGACTCTAAATTTAAAATAATATTGTTTGATTCCTCAAACAATATTATTTAAATTTACCAACACCTCAAAATACCGTGAATTTTGCATGTCACGTTAGTGTGGACATATACAAAATCAACATTTGTAAGAGGAGTGTTTTACCCATTAACTATCTTGTCAACATAACTTTATGACAAATAAAATTACCTCAAACACCGTGAATTTTGTATGCCACGTTAGTGTGGACGTATACAAAATCAATCATTTGTAAGAGGGGTTTTTACCCATTAATTTTATTATCTTGTCACCCTAGTTTTATGACAAATTAATAGTTGGTTTCCCTTTGGTCACACAAGTAATAGCAATGACTTCGTTGGGGAGGATACTATTAAATGTGTCTAAGTGTATACCATTACTTGATACGTAGTCCATTAAATAAGATTGTGCCCCTTCAGTTGGAGAAGATCACACACATCCTAAATAACTTTCTATAACCATCCATTAAGGAAGTTTGATCTAGTGATCCGCAAACAAACTCATCCGTTGTGGAGAGAGACACTCAGAGCCAACACGCAAGCTTGTTGCATCACTTACAAATCAGTAATGGAGACCGTGGGATTTATATACTAATCCCTCTCCCACTTAGTTATTTAAGGTGAGGAAATTTTAACTATGCAAGCATACATCACATGCACACACATCACAGTAAATATAAGCAACAAATATGGAAATTAATTTTCTAACTATTATGGTTTCTTCCATCACTACCCTTCGTGTGCTGCCATCCCTAGGGATCATGTCGTCGGGTCCATCGAGCTTCCTTTTCCGCTGCGCCTCTGGTCCTCCAATAGCACCACGCCTCGTAAGGATATGATCCACGACAAAAATAGAATTTTTACATATATCGATCCTATATTCCATAAAGGAATGTACATGTAATCTAGATCAAAACAAAATTGTAAAATTCTAATAACTAATACAGCTCCTGCTGTATATAATTTTACAATCATGCACACACAATAAAATACTCTTGACATGTCCAAGGGTCCAATCACACACAATATCTATATGTCATAATAATTGGAGCCTGCAACCACAAAGT
Organism: Zingiber officinale; assembly: GCF_018446385.1. Lineage (NCBI taxonomy): Eukaryota > Viridiplantae > Streptophyta > Magnoliopsida > Zingiberales > Zingiberaceae > Zingiber > Zingiber officinale. Next base: position 21,108,642 of record NC_055994.1, read on the forward strand.
TAGCACATCCTACTATTATCCTGCCTAAATTATGTATGACATGTGCATAATCTATTTGAAAACAAAACACACAGAGGCAAATCCTAGCTCTGATACCAATTGTTGGTTGGTCCTAGGAAGATCGTACCGGTTTCACTGTACAAAAATTTTGTACAAGTATCGAACTTTTCCTAAACAACCTATTGTGTTCTTTAGAAATTAAATTAGGAATTGCAAATGGAACTTAACATTATTGATTCCAAATTTAACTTATCTGTTCTTAATGGTTTAGATTTGGATCTCAAGCAAAACTTAACACTATTGATCCAAATCCACCTATGTTATAAATTCAATTAAATATTAATTTTCATAATTGACTTCTAGGTTAAACATGGCGAGGCACTAGACCTTCTTGGATATGGGAGCAACCACCACTTCCTAGACAAAGTCTTTTAAGAAAAGTTAATATTTAATTTCCTTATATAACTCTAGGTTTAACCAAAAGGAACAATCGAATCACAAATTCGAAAAATAAAAGAAACACAACTTCGAATATCTAATCCGAAAATCTAGAATCTCTAGCCTCTTGTGTTTGAAATTCATACAAAGAAAAGAAACTAGTATGATGCGGAAAATAATTACTAATTATACCTTTCTTTGTAAACAACGACCTCTTGATCTTCTACCGTATTCCTCTTCTTATCTCGGACGTTGTGTGGGCAACGATCTACCGAGATGAGAACCACCCAAGCCCTTCTTCTCCAAGCAAGTTTCGGCCACCACCAAGTCTCCAAGAGATGTAGAGGTTCGGCCACCACCACCAAGCTCCAAGGGATGCAAGAAACAAAACCTCCTTTCTCTCCTTCTTCTCCTAGCTAGAACCGGCCACCAACAAGTGCTCCAAGAGAGATGAAAACCGGCCACTTAAGGAAGAAGAGAAGAGGAGAGGAAGAAACTCTAGGGCCGACCACCACCAAGGAAGAGAGAGAGGAAAAATAGAATAGAGTTGTTCACCATGAAGGCACTCCTACCCTCTCTTTTATATTCCTTGGTCTTGGCAAATAAGGAAAATTTAATTAAAAGCTTCCTTAATCTCTTTGCTATGAAAAGGAAAATTTAATTTGATTAAAACCAAAATCCTTTTCTTAAACAATATGGTCGGCCACCTTCCAATCTTTCCCAACAAGGCAAGTTTTAATCTCAAAATTAAAACTTTCTAATTTGTTTCCGGAAATTTTAAAATAAAAATTTCTCTAATAATTTATCCCTTCATGGTTGGTTATAAAAGGAAATATATAAATTAAAATTTCTCTATTAAAACATGTGGATGATTTTCAAAAATGAAAGTTATCTTTAAAATTAAAATCTCCTTACAATCTATAAATAAGGAAAGAAATCAAATCTTTTCTTAATACTTTGTAAATACTTATAAAAGGAAATATTTAATTTTAAAACTCTCTTTTTAAATCATGAGCATGGTTACAAAATAGGAAAATTTTATCAAAATTAAAATCTTCCTTTCAATCTACAAATAAGGAAATATATCAAATCTTTTCTTAATCTTTTGTAGAAAGCTATAAAAGGAAAGATTTAAATTTTAAACTCTCTTTTAAAACTATAGAATCCACATAAGAAAAAATTTTAAAAATAAAATCCTTTTAATTTTATTGTGGTCGGCCACCTAAGCTTGGACTCAAGCTAGGGTCGGCCACCACTTGGTTCATCCAAGGATTAACTTGGTCGGCCCCTTGCTTGGGCTCCAATCAAGGCTTGGCCGACTACCTTAGGATGAGTATAAAGGTGGGTATAATACTTTATAAATAAGAGGCTACGATAGGGACCGAGAGATGGAATTGGTTTTGGTCTTCCAATGAAATTAAGCTTCCCGTGTTCGTCCCGAACACCCAACTTAATTTCATCAATAATAATTCATTCCACTAAAGAATTATTACTGAACTACCGCACCAATCCCAAATTACATTTTGGGCTCCTTCTTATTATGAGTGTGTTAGTCTCTGTAACGACCCAAATTTTCTCATTTTGAGCTCCAAAAATAATTCAAAAATATTTTGAAATACTATAGAAAAATTCTAGAGATTTTTAGGAATTTTTAGAGTATTTTTACGAAATTTTTGGAGTTCGTTTGGTATTTTTACCAAGAGGAAGAAGTTTAAAAAAAATAAAAAAAATAATAATAAATATATATGTTGAAGCCGGGTTTTGAACCCAGTACTTCGAACCCGAATCAGGTTTTTATTGAGCTCAGCCAACCAACTGGTCTACAACCTTTTTGTGAACATATATGGGACGAAATATATTTAAGCATTAGTTAAGAACAGTTAAAATAAAAGGGAAATTAAACGCTCGGCTGAGGTTTTGAAACCGTGACCAGAGGTTTCGGTCAAACACAGCCAACCAACTCTTCCAGCGGGCGTTTCTTATTAAAGAAAGAGAAATATTCTATTTAAGCAGTATTTAGGAGCATTTTAAATAAAAGGGAAATAAAACGCTGGGCTGGAGATTCGAAACCACGACCTTTAATTGGGCCAAATCGTGGTTGACCAGCTGTGCTAGCGAGTTTTGTTAATTAAGAAAAGAACGGATTGTATTTAAGGTAAAGTTTGTAATAGAAAACCTAGTTATAAAGGGATTAAGTTTTTTCCTTTCTCCCGAAACCGGATCTGTTCTTCCCCTCCTCTCTCGCGACGGCGCGATTTCTTCTTGGGCGAAATCGCGGCAGCAAGCGATCACGTCTCCGGCGGCCGGCGAGGTTGTTCTCCGAGGGTTTCTTCACGAGGTGGTGGTCCTCACGTCGAGGAGAGGCCGTGAGCACAAGAAGGGACCGAGAGCTTGAGTTAACCGGAACCCTAACAGCTTCTCCTTCTCGGTTTGAACCCAAGAACATTCTGTAAGTCGCTACTCACCTGCAGTAGGATAGTTCCGGATTTCTATTCCTTTTGTGTTTCGAATTTTCTGTGAAGAAGGTTAGCTTAGGGCTTACTACTGTGACCTTCAAAGGAAGAACAGGATGGGTAAAGATCAAGCATGTGGGTTTTATACCTCGAGTTTTTATAGCTTGAATTCGGATTTGATACTTTTATTTCCCTATTGTTTTCTTTGCTGCTGTAAAGATCGTAGTAGCCGTAGAACCCCAGCATGCATGTTAGATAGATTTGGATTGGTTTCCAGGTCGTGTTTACCTTTTGATGATGCATACGATTTCTTTTTCTAGAATGAAATTTTGTTTGGTCTCTTTGGTATCTCTGTCCAGCATTTATGTTTTTTTTTTAGCTGTCCTCGTGATGTGAAGGGATTAAGGTTGTGAAGTCTAGGTCTGGGAATTTCTATGTAGTTCTGGAGTTCTCGTTGTTGGACCAGTTATGAAGCGTTGTCGGGTGTTTGATAATGGTTTTGCTATGTAATCTCTACTGATTTGTATGGGATTTTTAGTTCCTGGTTGAATCTGATTCTATGGCTAGTTAAGCTGTAATTATGAGAAATATAGTTAGCCTAAGGTATGAGTATCGATTCCTTGCTAGCAGCCTTGTTGAGACAGAATTTGGGGAAGTTCTGTTTCTGAATTGGAGCTATACGATCTTCCCTCGCGTACATGGGTTCATAGACAGATTTGGTAGCGGAATCCTTCCCTTGTGGTGTATGATTGGTTTGTAGCAGAACTCTCTCCTTTGAGGTGTTGATTAGTGTTTGATTGATTTATAGCAGAACTCTTTCTTTTGAAGTGTTGATTAGTGTTTGATTGATTTGTAGCAGGACTCTTTCTTTTGAGGTTTAGATATGTTACTTTCATTCGAGTATACAGATTTGAGGTTCTATAATCTGAACATGAGGTTTAGATAATTTGCTTATGTTAAATCTGAGCATGAGGTTTAGATAATTTGCTTACATTAAATCTGAGTATGAGGTTTAGATAAATTGCTTATGTTGAATCTAAGCTTGAGGTTTAGTTATGCTAGTTTCATTCAAGTATATGGATAACATCTGTGCTTGGAATTTTAAATGGATTACGAGTTATAATATCTTTATTGAGTGAATTCCAGATAAGCTGTGTATTAGTCATATTATGGAAAGGAAGTTTGAGAGACGATGAAAATTTGTACTAGCCAGAATATGTTTCTTTTGTTAAGTTTCTTTGCAGAATTTCTGTTAAGCAAGTGCAGATTTTGTTAAGCTAGTATGTAGATTTCTGTTAAGCATTAATGCAGATTTTTGATAAGTATTGTATGTGCAGATTTCTTTTGTATTCTATGCATGATTATGTGTTACATAGTTAGTTTCATTCATAGATGCATACGAAAGATACCCTAACAGTATTTTGGGTTTAAGAAAAGTATAAGAAAGATAAAGAAAAGTATAAGACAGATAAAGAAAAGAAAGAAAAAGGCCAAGGCTTAAGTAGATCCCAAAGTCAAGACTTTAGGGATTTTGGCACACAAGGTGCTTATTAAAATGCCAAGGCATATATATTAGAAGTATTAAAAGATAACAAGTATTTTATTTTTATCAGTGGCACTGTACTGGACTTTCAGTTGTCCTTGGGTTGGGCTCCCATAATCGTCCCTAGGTTTAGATAACCTAGTAGTAACGGCACGGCTGACGGTCGACGGTCGACGACCCGAGGGTCGCCAAATGGGCCGCCAAATGGGTCGGGTCGTTACAAAAGTAAAAGCACAGTTGCCGGGCCCAAGAGAAGTTGATTATTATTTTGAAGTATTATAAGTATAAGTTTTTGAACAAGTAAAACGAGTTTTACATAAACATAAAATATTAAAAATTAAGTTTAGAACAAATGAAATAAGTTTCATATAGTTCTAAAAATTAGCAAGTTTAGTTCTTTATTCTACCATGTTTATCTAGTGGATGAGTAGTTTTCATGTTTATGCTTTATTTCTTTTTAGAGCATATAGTTTCTAGTTCTTTTCGTATACATGCACATTCATGATTTTGTGAGTTAGATAGCGCTTACTAAGCAAATTTTGCTTATAGATTGCACTTCCTCTTACTGCAGATACAGGAAAGGAAAAGATATAGAAAGGAAGGCGACAAGGAGGTGTTCGAAGGATGTGTGATGCCAGGACTATGGAAGCCTTGGGACTAGGAAGGAGTTTTCTTTAGTTTTCTTTTTCTTTTGCTATGTTAGAAGTATTTGAGACAGTATATGTTATTTTGATGTGATTAGGACATAGTAGATGGATTGTGTTCTTGTGTGATGATTCGTGATATTGTTTTCTTTTGGTTTTGACACTTATATAACTGCGTGAGAGTTTGTTATCTGTTCCAGCCGCCTGCGGCTGTGTATATAATGTTTGTATATCAGTTTAAGGTCACCGGTACAGGGGAGACTCTGTTGAAATTTTTCGGTAGGGTTTTCTTGTGGTTTGTAATCACACCGGTTAAGTAGAGTTAGTAGTTAAGTAACGGTCACTCTTTGGTAATAGTAGTAGTAAGAAGGGTGGTCGTTACAGTCTCCCTATGTTTAAGATGTCGGATGTCCACTAATTAATTGAGTTACTGACAACTCATTTTAATTAATATCTTAGTCCAAGAGTAGTACCACTCAACTTTATCATCATGTCGGACTAAGTCCACCTGCAGGGTTTAACATGACAATCCTTATGAGCTCCTCTTGGGGACATTATCAACCTAGATTACTAGAACACAGTTTCCTTCTATAATCATCAACACACACTATAAGTAATATCATTTCCCAACTTATCGGGCCTTTTGATTTATCGAGCTAAATCTCACCCTTTGATAAGTTAAAGAAATGAATACTAAATATATATGCTTGTTATTATATTAGGATTAAGAGCACACACTTCCATAATAACTGAGGACTTGTTCTTTTATTAAGTCAGTATAAAAAGAACTTTCCTTAAATGGTCCTACTCAATACACTTAGAGCGTACTAGTGTAATTTATTAGTCAAGATAAACTAATACCTAATTACACTACGACTATTCCAATGGTTTGTTCCTTTCCATCTTAATCGTGAGCTACTGTTTATAATTTATAAAGAACCGATAATACGATCTCCTGTGTGTGACACCACACACTGTGTTATCTACAATATAAATTAATTGAACGACTACACTCAGTATATATAAATGTAGATACTTGACCAATGTGATTCTTATTTCTAGATAATTATTTACAAAAGCTAGGCTTTTAGTATACACTCTAATAGTTGTGCCCCTAATGTTTGATCGGGGAGCTGGCCCATAATATATGATCAAAGATCTAGGGTCCTAGTTTTTTATCCAGGGACTAAGATCTTATTCTCTTATCAGGGAGATATAGCACTCTGACCTACTTGTCTCCCCGCAAGTATCTGATCACCCTGACCTGCTCCAGGCCTCCCCCAAGCATCTAGTCACTTTGACCTATTCTGGGTTCTCCACGAACATCCGGTCACCCTGACCTACTCCAGGCCTCCCCGCGAGTATCAGGTCACCCTGACCTGCTCCAGACCCACCCTTAACTTCGTTCAAGACTACCCCACATGGCATCTAGTCTAGACCATGGCTCTGATATCATTTGTTATACCCAAAAGGATATCCACATATCTCCACAATAGCATGATATTATCCACTTTAGGCCTAGACTCTCATGGCTTTTCTCTTGGGCTCTCCCCAAAAGGCCTCATGCCAATGGTGATATCATACATCCTTTTAACCTCATGATCTTTACCAAATCTTTTTATGTGGGACTTTGATTGAACCCCAACACTAACCTGTCGGCCAACAGAAGATCCAAGTCAATCCCTCGACTCCCGAATACCCGTGGAGTGAGGGTAGAAGATAATATGTTCATCAGGATCCTCTGGGACTGTGATAATAGCAGAGAACCTCCAGATGTCGTCTATCTTCATGTTCCAGAACAAGTGGAGAAGATTCTCACAGATGATGCCAAATTGATCTTGTCCGGAATTTGAGTCAGACGGGCCATCGGGTGAGGTGGATGGAATGTTGACCGAATCGTGATGTCCCAGAGGGGGGGGTATGCTGAGATGACTTTTATATTGACCAAGTCGTCAGAAGTCCTCTGGTTAACTCTACCTGTAGCCAGTGATCGGGTTGCCCCGGTCCCTGGTACCCCGATGCTCAAGGCAGATCCAACGAATATATAAGTAACAGACTAAAACATAAAATAATGAAATGCATATAGGATAAGAATGGAGAACATACCCTGGCCCAGGGGGCGCCCTTGGGTGGATCGGTAAGCTAGTCGAGACGCTGCTCGAGTTTCATGATCTGGAAGAGTAGATGACTCTGAACAAAATGCAGAGCTAGATCTGATGACGTGGAGCTGGACACGGTGGCACAAAACCGAATGCGACCTTACCATCAGCCCGAGATATGACATCAGCACGCAGACTGGGATATGGCATCGGTACATAGGTCGAGATATGCCATCGACATGTAGGTCGGGATAGGACATCGGCGCGCAGGCCGGGATATGACTTCGGTATGTAGATCAGGATATAACAACAATATAAAAGCTAGACATAAAGCACACAATCCGGAATACAACTGCAGCTCGTAGGTCAAAACATAATAAACTACAGGGAGTCGGATTGGTGGCTGGATACCGTAGGATGATGGCAACCGGCTGTGGCAAGAAGTCTATGACCCAGAGTGCAAAGGCAGCACCCCTAGCGCTGGATAGAGTCGAGATTGATTGGCAGTACCCGCTGGAGGACGGCGTCGATAGTCAAGGGTGCCAACAACAAAGGTGAGGAGGTGGCAGTGTCCGTGGCGGAGGTAGCGATATGGCTCGTTTGGAGTGACACCGGCGGTCAAAGGCCTATCCGGCAGTGGAGACAGGCAAGTACATGTGCTGCCGATGAGAGGGGAGGCGGAGAGGTGGTGAGGCGGCTGAGGCATGCTTTCCTCATGGTGGCGGTGAAAGAGAACGAAGAAGGTGGTTCGGAGGTGGTCATCGTCGGTGAGGAGAGGAGAGAGGAAGGAGGTGGCTCGTCAGTGATGAGAGAAAAAGTGACGGTGACTGTGCATCTCCCTCTCATGCCAGTGGCGGCGGGAGACAAAGAGGAAGCTCCCCCCCCCTCCTCGATTCGTGGTGGTGGTTGGATGTGTCTGCCGGCAAGAGGAGAAGGAGAGAGGAGAGGGAGGGGCGGTGGCTCGCCGACGAAGAGGGAGAAGGTGAAGATCGAGGCGGCATCCTCCCCACTGTAGCGGCGGACCAAAGCTCCTTGTGTGAGGCGACGGAGAAAACTAGGAGAAGAGGGGGAGATGGCATCGAGGAGAGGAAAGGAGAGGAACAGCCACCGGCGCGGACGAGGAGCGGAGTGTGATGGAGTGTCCTTCGTGAAGTCCCCTGGTAGCGGGGAGAAAACACGGATCCCCCCCCCCCCTCCCCGCATGAACAGTGCATCCCCTTTTTCATCTAGCCCTAAACAGTGATTTTTCCAAAATACCCCTCTCCTTCCCCTAATTCCCTTTAGTCCCTCTAAGACATCTCTGTATCATTTGTCATTGCTCTAGCCAAAAACTATGGATGATTAAGCCATCGAAATTAGTACCGAGAATAGAGATGTGGTTCAGAAGGATCTGGGGAGATGATCAAACGTGAGACTTGAAAAATTCAACATGAGAGGTTAGAATGACACCAAGGTAGACCTTGGTGTAGTCACTTTAATGCTCAAGTCAGTCCAATGATTAGGAAGTTCAAAAGTAGAAGTTTGGTTGGAGTGTGTGTACCTACGCCCGAAAAAATAGACTACCTTTTATATACCTTATCCTAAGATGGGGACATGAATCCCACGTTTAGGTCATGGGATAGCCACGTGAGTCCATGTACTGTATCCATATTCCCCCATCACTCCATATCCACCCTTATCCCAGTACCCATGTTCCCCACGTCTAGTCGAGCTAAAGGGGGTAGCCAATTTTTTGAGATCAAGCTCGGCAATCTAGAGAGGTCTGGGCAACTAAGTTAGAGAGATCTGACGCAACCAATCTGTGAAGATCAAACTTGGTAGAGCTGGAGAGGTCTGACAGAGTCGATCTATAAAGATCAGGCTTAGCAAAGATTGAGAGGTCTAAGCAACCGAGCTGGAGAGATCTAATGCAGTCGATTTATGAAGATCAAGCTTGACAGAGTGGAGAGATCTGACACGGCCGATCTGTGGAGATTAGGCTTGGCAGAGCTGAAGAGGTATGAGTAGGATCGGTGTGCATCGATAGAGGGGGGTAAATATCAATTGTCTTTTTTCAATTTCATCGTTCATTTCTTCTATCAGGATTAGTATGCAGCAGAATAGAAATAAATAATAGAAATGAAAGAACACGCTGGATTTACTAGTTCTCAACCCCCCAGGGTCAGTATGTCCAAGGCCTAATCACGGGAGATGTTCATCCATTAATGGTTTCCTTTCCAAAATTTTTCAGAGGAAAAGAAACTCATCTTATAGTTTAATAAGCATAAGAAAATATTATAAATTAAAACATAGATGGTAAATAGAAAGATAAACAAATGATAGCGGTCAATCCAAAAGTTTTGAGCGCAGCACACTCCTCCTGAAGCTTCCCTGTGTTAGAGTGTATACTAAAAGTCTAGCTTTTGTAAATATTTATTTTTGAAATAAAAGAATCACATTGGTCAAATGTCTACATTTATTTGTTAAGTGTAGTTGTTCAATTAATTTATATTGTAGATAACATGGTGTGTGGTGTCACACACAAAAGATCATGTTATCAGTTCTTTATAAATTATAAACAGTTGCTCATGACTAAGATAGAAAGCAACAAACTATTGGAATAGTCGTAGTGTAATTAGGTATTAGTTTATCTTGACTAATAAATTACACTAGTACACTCTAAGTGTATTGAGTAGGACCATTTTAGGTAAGTTCTTTTTATACGGACTTAATAAAAGAACTAGACTTTATTTATTATGGAAGTGTGTGCTCTTAATCCTAATATAATAACAAGCATATATATTTAGTATTTATTTCTTTAACTTATCAAAGGGTGAGATTTAGCTCGATAAATCAATAGGCCCGATAAGTTGAAAAATGATATTACTTATAGTGTGTGTTGTTGAATATAGAATGAAACTGTGTCCTAGTAATCTAGGTTGAGAATGTCCCAAAGAGGAGCTCATAAGAATTGTCATGTTAAACCCTACAGGTGGACTTAGTCCGACATGACAATAAGGTTGAGTGGTACTACTCGTGGACTAAGACATTAATTAAAGTAAATTCTCAGTAACTCAATTAAATTAATGGACATTCGATATCTTAAACACAGGGAGACTAACACACTCATAGTAAGAAGGAGCCCATAATATAATTTGGGATTGGTGCGGTAGTGCAATAATAACTCTCTAGTGAAATGAGTTATTATTGATGAACTTGAGTTGTGTGTTCGGGGCGAACACAGGATACTCAAGCTCGTCGGAAGGTCAAAACCAATTTCTCCTCTAGGTCTCTGTCGTAGCCTCATTAATGCCTTAAATCCACTTATGGAAAAGCTCATCTTGGTGTCCAAGAGAGGGCCAGCCCATGGCCTAGTGACCAAGCCATGTGGTCGGCCACTTCCTCCTCAATAGGGTCGGCCTCTTGCTTGGTGCCCAAGCAAGAAGGGGTCGGCCACAATAATTCAAACTAGGAGGGGTGTTTTGAATTTTTAAAATTTTCTCTTTGTAGAAATCTACAAGTTTTAAAAGAGAGATTTTAAAATATAAAACTTTCCTTATTTGAATTAGGTCACATGGTTTAAAAGAAAGTTTAAAAGTTTAAAAAACTTTCATTTTTTAACCATCCTCATGGTTTTAGAAAAAATGAAGAGAAGTTTTAAATTTTAAATCTTTTTAATTTTGTAACCATGTTTTAAAAAGGAAATTTTAGAAGAGAAGTTTTAAATTTTAAAACATGATTTTAATTTTGAAAATTTTCCTTTTTTTAACATCCACATTAGGAAATTAAAAGAGAGTTTGTAAAATTTTTATAAGAGCATTCCTTCTTTGCTTATAAATTTTTTACAAATTTATTTTTCCTTCCTATTAGGGTCGGCCACCCTTGCTTGGTGCCCAAGCAAGGGGTCGGCCAATCAAATAAACCAATCAATCATTGATTGGATGATTGAATCAATCAAGAGAAAGGAAAAGGAAAAACAAGAGGAAGATTTTAATTTTTGTAAAAAGTCTTTCCTTATTTGCCTTGGACAAGTAATATAAAAGAAAGGGAGAGGATGCCTCATGTATTATCAATTCTTATTCTCTTGTTGAGTTCTCTTGTGGCCAGCCCTCTCCCTCTTCTTTTCCCCTTGCTCTCTTTTGTTCTCTTGTGGTGGTGGCCGGATTTTAGAGAAGGAAGAAGAAGGCTTTTGGGTGGTGTTCATCTTGGAGGATCGTCGCCCACACGACATCCAAGGCGAGGCGAGGAATACGGCAAAAGATCTCGAGGTTATTAGCATACAAAGAAAAGGTATAACTAGTAATTGTTTTCCGCATCATGCTAGTTATTTTTCTTTGTAAGAATTCCAAACACAAGAGGCATTAGATTCTAGTTTTTCGAATTTGTAATTTGTATTTGTGTTTTTTTTTTATTTTTTGAATTTATGATTTGATTTTTCTTTTTGGTTAAACCTAATGTTATTTTAGGAAATTAAATATTTAATTTCGTTAAAAGATTTTGTCGAGGCAGTGGTGGATGCTCCCATACCCAAGAAGGTCATGTGCCTCGCCATGTTTGTCTTGGGAATCGATTTTTGAAATAGATATTTAATTGAATTTGTAACATAGGTTAATTTGGATCAATAGTGTTAAGTTCCGCTTACAATCCAAATCTAAACCATTAAGAATAGATAAGTTAAATTTGGAATCAATAATGTTAAGTTCCGTTTGCGATTCCTAATTTAACTTCTAAAGAACACAATAGGTTGTTTAGGAAAGGTTCGACACTTGTACAAAATTTTTGTACAGTGGAACCGGTACGATTTTCCTAGGACCAACCAATAATTGGCATCATAGCTAGGGCTTGCCTCTATGTGTTTTGGTTTTCAAATAGATTATGCACATGTCATACATAATTTAGGCAGGATAATAGTAGGATGTGCTAACTTTGTGGTTGAAGGCTCCAACTATTATGGCTTATAGATGTTGTGTGTGATTGAACCCTTGGACATGTCAAGGGCATTATTTTGTGTGTGCATAATTGTATGTATCAAATATAGCAGGAGCTGTATTAGTTTTAGAATTTTACTTTTTTGTTCGATCTAGAATACATGTACATTCCTTTATGGAATATAGGATCGATATATGTAAAATTCTACATTTATCGCGGATCGTATCCTTGCGAGGCGTGGTGCTATTGAAGGACCAGAGGTGCAGCGGAATAAGAAGCAAGATAGATGCGATGACTAGACCCGATGGCGGTGGCTAAAGATGACAGCAGCTAGGGTTGGAACACACGAAGGGCAGTGATGGAAAAGACCATAATAGTAATTTCCACATTTATTGCTTTTATTTACTGTGATGTGTGTGTGTGCATGTGATATATGTTAGCATAGGTTAAAATTCCTCACCTTAAATAACTAAGTGAGAGAGGGATTTTTAAATAAATTCCACGGTCTCCATTACTGGTTTGTAAGTGATGCAACAAGCTTGCGTGTTGGCTCTGAGTGCCTCTCTCCACAACGGATGGGTTTGTTGCGGATCACTAGATCAAACTTCCTTTATGGATGGTTATAGGAAATTATTTAGGAGTGTGTGATATTCTCCAACTAAAGGGGCACAATCATATTTAATGGACTAAGTATCAAGTAATGGTATACACTTAGACGCATTCAGTAGTATCCTCCCCAACGGAGTCATTGCTATTGTTTTTTGCGTGACCAAAGTAAAACCAACTATTAATTTTATTTGTCATAAAGTTAGGATGATAAGATAATAAAATTAATGGGTAAGACCCTATTCTTACAAATGTTGAATTTGTATACGTCCACACTAACGTGGCATGCAATATTCACGGTGTTTTGAGGTATTGGTAAATTTAAATAGTATTGTTTGAGGAATCAATATTATTCTAAATTTAAAGTCCTGACCAAAATTTATTTTGTGATTCTTAGGATGACTTTCAACCCACTGGCCATTATATTGAAAAAGAACAGACTTACTGATCCCAACTATATAGATTGGAAAAGAAACTTGGATATTGTCTTAACTGCTGAAAACTATAAGTTTGTACTGTCAGAGGTATGCCCAGATACACCTAATGGTGATTCTACCCCAGAGGAGATTGAGTATCATAAGAAATGGGTAAAAGTAGATGAGATGACGTAGTGTTACATTTTGACTTCAATGTCAAATGTATTGCAACATCAGCATCAAGATTTACCAACTGCTTATGATATAATGAACAATCTCAAAGAACTCTTTGGGTACCAGAGTCGGACTGCTAGGCAAGAGGCAATGAGAAAGTTAATGACAGACACCATGTCAGAGGGGACACCCATAAGGGATCATATCCTCAAAATGATGGCTTATCTGAACGAAATACAAGTCCTTGGAGGTAAAATCGATGGGGAAACCCAGGTTGATATAATTCTCCAAACGCTACCCAGAAGTTTTGAGCAGTTCCACCTGAACTATGTTGGCGGAACTTCTGACAAAACTACAGGCAGCAGAAGGTATATTTCGTCACAGTTCTCAGATTCACTATGCTGAAAATGGTTCTACTTCTAAGTCGAAAGGCAAGAAGAAGAAGAAACAGGTCTTTTCAGTAAAGAAGGTGAATAAACCTCAGGGTATAGGACAAAAAGCTAGAATGAAGAAGCTGAAGGGCAAGTGCTTCATCTGTAAGCAGTCAGGACATTGGAAGGCGGACTGTCCTCGTAGGAATCAGAACAATAAAGGTATATCTCATACTCTAGTAGTAGAAACATGTTTAGCGGTATTAACTACCAACACCTGGTGTGTAGATACGGGAGCCACTGATCATGTCTGCAACTCTTTGCAGGGGTTCCAGGAAACCCGACAACTATTTGAAGAAGAGATAACCGTCTACATGGGCAATGCTACTAAGGTGGCGGTTGTTGCAATGGGAGATGTCTACTTATCTTTTGATAGGAATAGAAGTTTGGTTTTAAGAAATTATATTTATGTACCCAGTTTTAGAAAGAATTTAATTTCAGTTTCTAAACTATATTTGGATGGATATTCTGTTTCTTTTAATAGCAATGTGGTTATAAAGAGAAATAGGGTTATTATCTATTCTGATGTATTGGTTGGCAATTTATATACTTTAAATCCAATCTATTCCACAAAGTAAAAAATGGAAATTAATAACACATCTTCTAAATCCAATAAGAGAAAGGAACCTTCAGAAATAAACCAAACATGTCTTTGGCATCTAAGGCTTGGTCATATTAATTTAAGTAGGATTCAAAGGCTTATAGCCGATAGACTCTTGGGTTCATTAGAGTTGGAAAACTTTCTAACCTGTGAATCTTGCTTGGAAGGTAAAATGACCAAGAGACCTTTTAAGGCCAAGGGGTATAGAGCCAAAGATGTATTCGAACTGGTTCATTCTGATTTGTGTGGTCCTATGTTAATCCAGGCAAGAGGTGGTTATGAATACTTTGTCTCTTTTATAGACGATTATTCAAGATACGGATACATTTACTTGATGCGCCGCAAGTCTGAATGCTTTGATAATTTCAAAGAATATAGGGCTGATGTGGAGAAACATCTTAGTAAAAGTATCAAGACACTACGGTCTGACCGTGGTGGCGAATACCTCTTTCGAGAATTTAGGAATTACTTATCAGAAGCCGGGATTCAATCCCAATTGTCCGCACCTGGTACAACCCAACAGAATGGTGTGGCAGAACGAAGGAATAGGACTCTTATGGAAATGGTTAGATCGATGATGAGTTATTCAAAATTACCAAATTCGTTTTGGGGATATACTCTGGAAACAGCAGTGTACATTCTGAATATGGTACCTTCTAAAAAAGTTCCTTCTACTCTCATGGAATTATGGAATGGGCGTAAGCCTAGTCTGAATCATATCCGGATATGGGGTAGTCCAGCACATGTGCTGAAGGGAGATACTGACAAGTTGGAATCACATACAGAAGTATGTCTGTTTGTGGGATATCCTAAAGGAATGAAAGGGGGTTTGTTTTATAATCCTAAAAATCAGAAGATCATTGCTAGCAACAATGCTCAATTTTTAGAAGATGATTATGTAATAAACCATAAGTCCATGAGTAAAATTGTTCTAGAGAAAATAAGAGAGGACACGTCTACTTTAGTACCAACAGTATAAGATGAAGTACCACAAGAGATTACAACACATGTCACACATAATACACAACCAGAGGCAGTGTCTCGTCGTAGTGGGAGGGTTGTAAAGCAATCTGAAAGATTCATGTTTTTGGGAGAGTCTTTGGACTTGATCTCGGGTAAACATGAACCTAATCCCCGGACATATGACGAAGCACTCCAAGATAAAGATGCAGTATCTTGGCAAAAGGCAATGAAATAGAGTCTATGTATTCTAATAAGGTCTGAGAGATTGTAGAACCACCACATGGTGTAAAAGCCATTGGATGCAAGTGGATCTACAAAAGGAAAAGAGGGACAGACAGGAAGGTAGAATCCTTCAAAGCAAGGCTTGTTGCGAAAGGGTATACTCAGAAAGAGAGAATCGATTATGAGGAAACCTTTTCACCAGTAGTTATGCTTAAGTCTATCCGGATACTCTTATCCATTGCCGCTCATATGGATTATGAGATTTGGCAAATGGATGTCAAGACAGCTTTCCTTAACAGAAGTCTTGAAGAAAACATCCATATGAAGCAACCAGAGGGATTCATTGAAAAAGACAAAGAGCATCTAGTGTGCAAGCTGAATCGGTCCATTTATGGACTGAAGCAAGCTTCAAGATCTTGGAACATCCAGTTTAATGAAGTAATCCAGTCATATGGATTTATTCAGTGTCAGGATGAGTCTTGTGTATACAAGAAGTGTAACGGAAACGTGGTGATATTTCTTGTACTATACATAGATGATATTTTATTAATTGGCAACAATGTCAAAGTGTTATCGGATGTAAGGGTATGGTTATTCAAACAATTTGATATGAAGGACTTAGGAGAATGTGCACACATTCTTGGGATCAAAGTCATAAGGGATCGCAAGAAAAGGATGTTGTGTCTATCTCAAGCTTCATATATAGATACAATCCTTGCTCGTTTTAGCATGCAGAACTCTAAGAAAGGCTTCTTACCTTTTCGGCATAGAGTAGCTTTATCTAAAGAGATGTCTCCGAAGATATCAAAGGAGATAGAGGACATGAAGGCAGTTCCTTATGCCTCTGTGGGAAGCCTAATGTATGCAATACTGTGTACGAGACCGAATATCTGCTTTGTCATGGGCATGGTTAGAAGATATCAGAGTAACCCTGGACAAGGACATTGGACTGCTGTAAAGCATATATTGAAGTACCTGAGAAGGACTAGAGATTATATGCTAGTTTACCAAGCAGACGATTTGCTCCCTGTGGGTTACACGGATTCAGATTTCCAATCAGATAGGGACAATAGTAAGTCTACATCAGGCTATGTGTTTATTTTAGGAGGTGGAGCCATTGCATGGAGGAGTGTCAAACAGAAATGCGTTTCAGACTCAACCATGGAAGCTGAGTATATGACAGCCTCTGAGGCGGCCAAAGAAGTTGTATGGCTCAGGAACTTCCTAATGGACTTAGATGTGATTCCTGGTTTGCCCAAAATCATCACAATTTATTGTGATAATAGCAGTGTAGTTGCAAACTTGAAGGAACCACGAACCCATAAGGCGAGTAAACATATAGAGCGCAAGTACCACCTAATACGAGACATCGTCAAGCGAGGAGAAGTTGTCGTCGCCAAGATTACATCAGCAGATAACCTGGCATATCCTTTCACTAAGGCCCTTCCGGTGAAAGCTTTTGATCGGCATGTGGAGGGGATGGGAATCAGATGTATGGCAGCAGATATGACATCTTAGTCTTTTAGTATAAGTGAGAGATTGTTAGAATGTATACTAAAAGCCTAACTTTTGTAAACATTTATTTTTGAAATAAAAGAATCACATTGGTCAAATGTCTACATTTATTTGTTAAGTGTAGTTGTTCAATTAATTTATGTTGTAGATAACATGGTATGTGGTGTTACACACAGAAGATCATGTTATCAGTTCCTTATAAATTATAAACAGTTGCTCGTGACTAAGATGGAAAGGAACAAACCATTGGAATAGTCGTAGTGTAATTAGATATTAGTTTATCTTGACTAATAAATTACACTAGTACACTCTAAGTATATTGAGTAGGACCATTTTAGGTAAGTTCTTTTTATACTGAATTAATAAAAGAATTAGACCTTAGTTATTATGGAAGTGTGTGCTCTTAATTCTAATATAATAACAAGCATATATATTTAGTATTTATTTCTTTAACTTATCAAAGGGTGAGATTTAGCTCGATAAATCAATAGGCCAGATAAGTTGGGAAATGATATTACTTATAGTGTGTGTTGTTGAATATAGAAGGAAACTATGTTCTAGTAATCTAGGTTGAAAATGTCCCCAAGAGGAGCTCATAAGCATTGTCATGTTAAACCTTGCAGGTGGACTTAGTCCGACATGACAATAAGGTTGAGTGGTACTACTCTTGGACTAAGACATTAATTAAAGTGAGTTGTCAGTAACTCAATTAAATTAATGGACATTCGATATCTTAAACACAGGGAGACTAACACACTCATAATAAGAAGGAGCCCATAATGTAATTTGGGATTGGTGTGGTAGTGCAATAATAACTCTCTAGTAGAATGAGTTATTATTGATTAACTTGAGTTGCGTGTTCGGAGCGAACACAGGATACTCAAGCTCGTCGGAAGGCCAAAACCAATTTCTCCTCTAGGTCTCTGTCGTAGCCTCATTAATGCCTTAAATCTACTCATGGAAAAGCTCATCTTGGTGTCCAAGAGAGGGCCAGCCCATGGCTTGGTGACCAAGCCATGTGGCAGGCCACTTCCTCCTCAATAGGGTCCACCTCTTGCTTGGTGCCCAAGCAAGAAGGGGTCAGCCACAATAATTTAAACTAGGAGGGGTGTTTTAAATTTTTAAAATTTTCTCTTTGTAGAAATCTACAAATTTTAAAAGAGAGATTTTAAAATATAAAACTTTCCTTATTTGAATTGAGTCACATGGTTTAAAAGAAATTTTAAAAGTTTTAAAACTTTCCTTTTGTAACCATCCTCATGATTTTAGAAAAAAGGAAAAGAAGTTTTAAATTTTTAAATCTTTTTAATTTTGTAACCATGTTTTAAAAAGGAAATTTTAGAAGAGAAGTTTTAAATTTTAAAACATGGTTTTAATTTTGAAAACTTTCCTTTTTTAACATCCACATTAGGAAATTAAAAGAGAGCTTGTAAATTTTTTATAAGAGCATTCCTTCTTTGCTTATAAAATTTTTACAAATTTATTTTTCCTTCCTATTAGGGTCGGCAAGGGGTCGGCCAATCAAATAAACCAATCAATCATTGATTGGATGATTGAATCAATCAAGAGAAAGGAAAAGGAAAAATAAAGGGGAAAAGGAAAAACAAGCGAAAGATTTTAATTTTTGTAAAAAGTTTTTCCTTATTTTCCTTGGGCAAGTAATATAAAAGAAGGGGGGAGGAGGCCTCATGTATTATCAATTCTTATTCTCTTGTTGAGTTCTCTTGTGGTCGGCCCTCTCCCTCTTCTTTTTCCCTTGCTCTCTTTTGTTCTCTTGTGGTGGTGGCTGGATTTGGAGAAGGAGGAAGAAGGCTTTTGGGTGGTGTTCATCTTGGAGGATCGTCGCCCACACGACGTCCAAGGCGAGGCGAGGAATACGGCAGAAGATCTCGAGGTTATTAGCATACAAAGAAAAGGTATAACTAGTAATTATTTTCCGCATCATGCTAGTTATTTTTCTTTGTAAGAATTCCAAACACAAGAGGCATTAGATTCTAGTTTTTCGAATTTGTAATTTGTGTTTGTGTTTTTTTTTATTTTTTGAATTTGTGATTCGATTGTTCTTTTTGGTTAAACCTAATGTTATTTTAGGAAATAAAATATTTAATTTCGTTAAAAGGTTTTGTCGAGGCAGTGGTGGATGCTCCCATACCCAAGAAGGTCATGTGTCTCGCCATGTTTGTCCTGGGAACCGATTTTCAAAATAGATATTTAATTGAATTTGTAACATAGGTTGATTTGGATCAATAGTGTTAAGTTCTGATTGCAATCCAAATCTAAACTATTAAGAACAGATAAGTTAAATTTGGAATCAATAATGTTAAGTTCCGTTTGCGATTCCTAATTTAACTTCTAAAGAACACAATAGGTTGTTTAGGAAAGGATCGACACTTGTACAAAATTTTTGTACAGTGGAACCGGTACGATCTTTCTAGGACCAACCAACACCCTGATCATAGAGCTTCGCTTCGCTATCTTTTCTTTCAAGCATAGAGATAGAGTAGTAGAAGAATTGTTGCTCTTGAATGTAGAGCTTTGTCTCCTTTTATAGAGTTAGATCAAATCCTTATCTATATGAAGTCATATTTGGACAAAGGCTTATCTCTATCCACATCATCTGGTTTATCCTTTATAAATCTTTTATCACACCATCTTCCATGTCAACATTACTGACAACTCAACAATATGAATCGAATCCTGCCAATCTATTGAACCACTAGTTTGATCTATTGAACCAGTTTGGGTTTGGTTTGACCTGAGTCAAGTCTGGTTCATTCATTTGCTTTTATCTGCACTTTGTTTTGCTTCCAGCTTGAGGTTTCTACAAAACATCCATACAACAAACAAGTAATCTAAGCCTTAATCATGTAAGTCTACCTGACCTACTAGACTTATTTTTTACTTGAAAGCCCCTCCTCTAAGTCTACCACCTAAGAGTCAATCCCTTAGGATCAAGCCACACTCTTGTTGTTGGGGTTGCTTCGGTCCTAACTATTGGTGCGGGAAGCATCAGACGATCGAACTTGGGTTTTGATTATGTCAAAGGGTCCAAAGTTAAGTTGTCTTGTAATCTAACAAGATTGATTGAGCTTGCAGGAAAGTCCTAAGTTACCTTAGGCAAAAGTCCTAGTTGACTTTAGGCAACAGGAAAACCCTAAGGGGTGGTAACCCTAGGTCCTAGGGGGCGGTAACCCTAGGTGATGGAAAGTCCTAGCTACGGTTAGGCAAGTGGAAAACCCTAGGGGAGGTAACCCTAGGTCCTAGGGAGTGGTAACTTTAGGTTATGGAAAACCCTAGGGGGAGGTAACCCTAGGTCCTACAGGGCGGTAACCCTAGGTGATAGAAAGTCCTAGCTGTGGTTAGCTAGGTGGAATACCCTAGGGGGAGGTAACCCTAAGTCCTAGGGGTGGTAACCCTAGGTTATGGAAAATCCTATAGGGAGGTAACCTTAGGTCCTAGGGGGTGGCGACCCTAGGTTATGGAAAATCCTAAGGGGTGGTAACCCTGGATTTTAGGAGGTGGTAATCCTAGGCAAAAAGTCCAGTCAGTCTGGAGGACCAATCTGGCAATAGGTAACTTCTCCTGAGAGGAGTAGGTGAGAACGAGTTCCCCGATGAGGGAACAGTGGGCATTGATTTGACCTAGGGTTTCTGGAGGAAATTTAAAGTCAAAACCGGATAGTTCATAGGCTTTTAAGTTAATAATAATCTATATATTATTTGATATTTTGTCTAACTCTATTTTACAGGAAACTAATAATTTGGCAGGGTCAGACTTAACCTTGATCGGTCGACCGAACCTGGGATCGGTCGACCGAACCTGGGATCGGTCGACCGAACCTCCAAGCAAGCAGAGTATACTTCCAAGCCAGCTGATCGGGTTCGACCGAAGGATCAGTCGACCGAACCTGGGGTTCAGTCGACCGATCGATGGATAGGTGTCGACGTGGTCAAGCCGGGTGGATTGGATCAGATAAGCTAGAGAGGTTAGCGGGATCGGTCGATCGAATGGAGGGATCGGTCGACTGAATGAAGACTTATCTAGGCAGCAAAAGCATGTGGACGAGAAGCTGGGCAGGTTCAGAGGGTTCGGTCGACCGAACCTAGGAATCAGTCGATCGATCATAGTCGAGTCAAAGACTGATCTTGAGATCAGTGAATCTAGATCAGGTCTACCTCGGCTATAAAAGGAGGGTTGACCAGCAGCTTTGAATATAACACAATTTTTTAGATCAAAAATGAACAACTGCTACTCTCTCCGACAATCGACGAAAGACTTATATTTCTATTGTTGTCCGTAACTTTATTGTATTGCAATTATACTTAATATCTGTACCTATTTACAGATCCATAGTGATTGCCTAATGTAAGTGATCACGATCGCGGGCCTTGGAGTGGGAGTCGCCACAGGCTCCGAACCAAGTAAAAGAAATTGTGTTAGCATTGCTCGACGAAAGACTTATATTTCTATTATTGTCCGTAACTTTATTGTATTGCAATTATACTTAATATCTGTACCTATTTACAGATCTATAGTGATTGCCTAACGTAAGTGATCACGATCGCAGGCCTTGGAGTAGGAGTCGCCACAGGCTCCGAACCAAGTAAAAGAAATTGTGTTAGCATTGCTTTTGTCTTGTTCTTTATTCCGCTGTGTTACTTTGTGTTTTCTGAAACGAATGAATTAACCATGAGTATTATTCACCCCTCCCCCCTCTAGCACGTCATCGATCTTACAATTAATATCAGAGCTAGACCACTCTAATTTGGTGAAACCACCAATCGAGCAGGGGAGTTCTTCTTTGAAAAATAAAATCATATACCGTTTTTTCTTTAAAAAGCTTTTTATGCCTTTCGTTTTTTCTCCAAAATTATTTTTGAAAAATTCATTTTCATCTTTTCACCATTGGTAAATATTAACAAAATATCGCAGTTATCAAAATTTGTAATAATATGTTTTATTGATATTTTAATATTTTTTTTGAAATTAGTGAATTGCTAGTTTTATTTTTCTCCTATACTACTAATGCAAGACCAAGTCTTGAGACATTTGTTTTTTTTTTTGTGCAAGATTTTCTTCTACAATGGCCCACCAAGAAGGCTATAGCACTGCGCGTCTGCCTCACTGGAAAAGTCGAATGGAGTACTATTAGAAGACCAAGGTAGAGATGTGGATAATCATCCAAACCGGCCTTGCACTTCCACTCGACGGCGCTGGCAAACTAGTATCATGTGAAAACTAGGACACGAGTCTAATGAAGAAAATCGACGCTGACGCCAAGGTGACTCGAGCCTTACAATGCGGCCTAACAAAAGAAGAGATGAACCGGGTAGGCCCCTTTAACAACGCAAAGGAGTTGTGGAATAAACTAATCAAGCTGCACGAGTGCACTTTCGATGCGAAGGTAAGAAAACGAGATTTAATATTAAATAAATTATATAATATAAAAACATAGGAAGGTGAGTTAGCGAGCCAGTTACATTCTCGCATACAAGATCTTCTAAACGAACTCCATGCGATCGGACAGAAAGTGGAGAATCACGACGTCATAAGGTACGCACTGAATGCTTTTCCGAGGAACACCTTGTGGGCATCAATGGTAGATGCTTATAAGGTATCTAAGGACCCTTCCTCAATTAGACTAGATAAACTCTTTTCAGAATTTGAACTTCATGAACAGACTAATGCGTGCTCGGCCGAGCAAGGTATTGCTTTGATTGTAGGTACAAGTAGAAAGAGAGAACTAAAAATCAAGCGCCGAACCGAACCCGAATCCGAAGATGAATCGGATCTCAAAGATGAAATCACCATCGAACTAGTCAGATTAGTTCAGAAAGCTCTCAAGAAGAAGAAGGTGACTCAATCGAACTCGAAGACTAAGTTTGGAGGTATCTGCTACGACTACAACCAGAAGGGACACTACAAGCCTGAATATCTAAACCAGAAGCAAGGAAGAAGGAAGGCAATGAAGGCAACATGGTCTGAGTCATCAAAAGAATCAGACAAAGAAGGACACGAAGAAGCGAGCTTCCTTGCCCTACCGGTACAAGCGTACGTTGCCAAAACTGAGTCCGAGTCCGAAACTGAGAGCAAATCAGAAACTGAGTCTAAGAGAAGTCACAGATATATATTCATTTTCGAAGGGCCAAGCAGCATTGTAAGATCTTCTCATGTAGATAAATTGTACAATTTAATTAATTATTTAATGTGTAAATTAGCTAAGTCAAGTCATTCCAAAAGGAGGTAATAGCCCTTAAGGAAGTGACTAGCCCAAGCTCTTTGACCGAACCTATTCAAACTAGAACTTCAACTCAAGTTCAACAACTTGAGAAAGAAAATTCCAATCTGAGAGATCAAGTAAAAGAACTACATGGAACATTGGAATGGTTCACCTTGGGTTCCAAGAATCTGGATCTGATTCTTGGAAAATAAAGAGTCGTATACAATCAATCTGGATTTGGATATAAGGCTAACCGTAAGTTTAGATCTTATATATCGCTTGTTAATCAAACACATGGAAGAACAGTCCAAGCATGGGTTCCAAAGTCTAATTTGACTAATCAAGTTGGACTTGGTCAATATTGGATCTCCAATGATCAAATTTATTACCTTGATAGACCTTATCGAGGCTATGATCCAGGGGGAGCCAACAAAAAGACCATCTTTATCATAAAATAGAATTGTCTGATGTTTGCTTTACTATTTTTCATTATACATGCTTAGATTAGGGTAGATAAGGAATTAGGCTTGATCCACACTTGACTAGTTAAACCTAGGATTTTTATAAAGGAAATTAAATATTTAATTTCTTTAAAAGGCTTTGTCTAGAAGTGGTGGATGATCACATACCCAAGAAGACCTAGTGCCTTACCATAACCTGTAACCCAATTATTGAAATAGATATTTAATTAACTAACTGTTAAACCTTAGTTTAACTCAAATGTTGATTGATCCTTAGATTGGAATTTAAATTGAACATTAAATTAACCATCTCATAAAACTATTAAGGTTTCCTGATTGAAAATCTAGAAAAGGATGAGATGGACCTAGGTTTAAAATATAAAGTAGTTAACCAAACCTAAATTAATTAAACTCAATTTAGTTAACTAAAATTTAATTCAATTAAACTAAATCATCTTATTTAATAATTATCAAAATCTAATTAATCATAATTAATTTCAAAATCTTAACTAATTTCAAAATCTTAATTAATTTCACAAGTATAATTAATTTCTAAAATGATAATTAATTTTAAATCATAATTAATTGTCAAAATCATAATTAATTTTCAAATAATTTTTAAAATCTTAATTATTTTCAAAATGATCTTCAAAATCTTAATTATTTTCAAATGTTCAATTATATTTTAAAATTCAAACTTATATTTTAAAATCTTAATTTCAGTATTTTTAAAATTTAAATTTAACTTAAATTATTTTTGAAATATACTTCTATATCATAAATATTTTTCAAAGTTAAAGATAAAATCAACTTAACTTAACTCCGTCTCACACACTCATAAGCTGAACATGCTTGACAATATAGAATGAGTGAGATGAAAAATTAGGAAAATAAATAATAACTTTTATTTTTATTTTACATGTTTGGACTCTAAGACTCTCAAATATTTTTGGCATTAATTAAGGGGAGTGAAAGGAAGGTTAAGACACTAATTTTTATTTTTTTTTATTTTTTTTTGTTAAATATTGGTTTTAAAAGTTGAACTTTTCAAAAGTTCAAAATACTTCTGAAAGAGGAAACTTAATTTTTTAAAATTATTTTCAAAAAAAAATATTTTTAAAAAGACAGAAACTAAGTTTTGGATAAAGTATTTTTCAACGAAATCATTTACTTAGCTAAGTATTTTTATTAAAATATTTTTAAAGCTAAGTTTTTATCAAAATATTGTTGGTACAATATCCCTAGGTCAAGGTTGACCTGATTGACTAAGCTTGAGTTGGCTCAAGCTTGAGTCTTGATGTTTGGGTTTCGATGTTTGATAATACATGGAGATTGCAGATGCAATTATCTGATTGGGGAGATTGTTGATACAATTCCCCTCTAGTCAAGGACTGACCAGTTAGATATCAAGAAGAGTCAAGTAGGTCAAAAGATTGACCGGATACTTGACTGGGAAAGTCCTAATTGGAAGTTAGGCAAGGGAAAATCCTAGTAAGTGAAGTTAGGCAGATGGAAAGCCCTAGTGAGTGAAGTTAGGCAGAAGGAAAGACCTGGTGAGTGAAACCAAGCATGTGGAGATCCAGGTGGATCATGGTTGACTGAACACCTGGTGTAGGGAAGCCCAAGTAGGTCAAACGATTGACTGGATACTTTGTACGAGAAAATCTAGATGGGTTAAAGGTGACTGGACATCTGGTAGAAGCCTAAGTAGGTCAAAGGATTGACCGGATACTTGGCACGAGAAAATCCAAATGGATCAAGGGTGACGGAACATCTGGTGGAAGTTTAAGTGGGTCATGAAGGACCGGATACTGGGCACGAGAAGGTAAGTCCAAGTGGGTCAAGGTTGACCAGACACTTGGCACGAGGAGAAAAGTCTAAGTGCAAAGGATTGACCAGACACTTGGCGAAGAAGTCACAGCAGGTCAAGGTTGATCGGATGCTAGGCACGAGGAGTCTCAATAGGTCACGGTTGATCGGATGTTGGGTTCGGGAGCCCTATACTTGACTCGGGCAAGGTAGGGTTGGTCAATTTGATCAAGTGATCAAATTAGACGAAGCTCAATCAATCAGTTGATCGATTGGGCACAGTGCTACGATAAATGGCAGCCCAATCGATCAGTCAATCGATTGAGAGCTTATATCACGCGCATAGTAGCTTCCCCAATCGATCGATCGATCGATTGGGCTCCCCAATTGATTGGTCAATCGATTGGGGCCATGTTTCTCGCGTAGACAAAGAGCACAGAAGAAGGTTGAATCGATCAATCAATCGATCGGGTGATCGATTGGAATATGACCGTTGCACAGGATATAGGTTTTGGATGGTTGGGATCACGCTGATCTAACGTGACAATCGATTGGGAGTAAGCTGAATCGATTAGGAGTCCTAGAAGTGCAAGGTATAAAGTTGTGGTGAGCCTTCATCTTCGCAACTCTTCTCCCGATCTTCACGCGTTCTTCTCCACCGAGCTCACACACACACCAGATCTTAGAGGCTTAGAGAGGAGTGTTGTTGCACTTCCAAGCAAGTCAAGAGGTGTATTCAAGCTAGAAGAAGAGCAAGCTAGGGTTTCTTCGTTGTAAATCTTGTCAAATTTGCTATTGTATTAGCTTGTATTTCGTTCTTCTTGTATATTTTATTGTGTGACTCTTGTACGAGGTTTCTCCACCTCCGGTAGTTACCAAGGAGTGTTTTTATTAGTGGAATGTGTGTCACATGTGGATCCTTGGATTAGTCACCTCTCCTTGTGGTGGATACCAAGTAAATCCTCATTTTAGCATTATGAGTCTTGTTTCGAGACTTTCCGCTGCATATCAACAACACCGAAGCAAGCAAACAAAGCGCGACGAGTTATTCACACCCCCCCCCTCTAGCTACAAATCATCCCTAACAAGTAGTATTAGAGTGAGGTCGCTCTTCACCGGAATCATCGCTGGAAAGGGCAATGAGCTAAAGGGAGAAGAAGTTAAAGCAAGATCATCAAAGTCAAAGACTTCAAAGGTTCAACTTCAAGATGGAATTTTAAGACAGACTCGGATTCGACACAAGGGTGCCTCCACCATTCACAATGATGAGCTTCGATTCTTGGAAATCAAGGATCAAAAATTTCCTTATGATGGACATAGAGCAATGGTTTGCTCTAATGGAAGATTTCCAAGCTCCAATAAATAACAAAGGAAAAATTCTCAAGAAGAGCAAGTGGAGCCAAGATCAAATCCAAAGATGTGAGGCCAACGATAAAGTGACCAAGCTATTAGTCAATTTATTGCCAAGCAACATCTTAGAGCAAGTTGGAGAATTTGAAGACACCAAGGAGCTATGGAGCAAATTGGCTAAAATCCATGAGGTTCCCTCCACTATACCAAATCAAGAGAAATCCAAAGAGGGCAACTCACCGGATCAAGAAGAAGAGGAGTCTGAAGTTGAGAGATGCTCAACATCGGAAGAAGAACAAGAAGCTTCATCCCCAACGGAATGCAATGAAAAGGGCAAAGAGGGAGCATACTCTTTGTTCCATGTACAAGATGAAGATGAAGATGAAGAAGTCTCCACCTCTAGGATTGAGGGGGAGCGACATTTGGTGACTTCGGATCAAGAATAAGGAGAAGCTTCTACTTCCGGATCAAGAGAAGAAGAAGAAGAATAAGATGGGGCATCCTCCAAAAATCAAGAGACATCAAATGGAAGATCAAGTGTCATCTCTACATGTGAAGGTATAAGCAGTTCAATTAATAATAAAAATCATATTATATATTTTTGAGTGTAGGGAACATGGGCACTACAAGAGTAAGTACCCTAAATTGGCTAAGAAGAAGGGCCAAGTGGCACTAAAGGGCAAGGAAAAGCCCAAGGAGACCACCCCCACAATAGAGAAGAGCAAGCGGCATATTGTGTGCTTTTCTTGCAACCAAAAAGGACATTATCGGAGTCAATATCCAAAGGGAAAGAAATCGGTCAAGCCTAAAGGAGGAAGTACAAGTCAAGGGGGAGCTTCCAAGGTATCATTTATTGAGACAATTCCTTTAAATCATGGTAAAAAACATGTTAGTTCTAATTTATATCATTTTAATGCTATTTACCATAAAAATAGGAGGCATGATAGTGTTAAATGAAAACATATAGCTTTTCATGTCAAGACTACCTCACCTAAGGTTAGGAAGGTAAACAAATTAGGCAAGAACACTAAGGACCTTAGTTACAAGCCCAAAAATAGAATGCTCAAGGATTTAAAGAAAGATCCAAAACTATAGATTTAATGATGAAAAATTAAGTCTTGAGATCAAGACTTGATAAAAAAGAAAAGACCTTAAAAAGGATGGAAGATATCCTTAAGGGACAAAATGAACACAACCTAGGGCTAGGAACACAAAGGTCATCCAATGGTCATAGGGGTTTGGGATACAAACCCCAAGCCAAGAAGGATGTTCATTCTTATCATAGAATTCCATACAATTATGGAACAAATCCTAGGGCGAATAGTCAAGTCAAAAACACAAGGGAAGTTATCCCTAAAAGTATTTTTGCAAAGAGTAAAGTGACTAAGACTTCTAAGAAGTCTAAGAAGGTCACAAGGGAAGCTATCCCTAGAGTTGACCTAGAAGAAGTGACTAAGGTTCCTAAGAAACCTAGAAAGGTCATTAGGAAGGTAACTAGAGAAGTTGTCCCTAGTGAGTACCTAGAACATCCAAGGAGCACCAATAGATTTTAGATTCCGAGGAGCATATTCTCTACCCCTTAGATGGGTTAGAGAGTGTCAACTCCAAATGGGTAGGTTGGTTAACCCAACCTTGATAAAGTCGACACTTGGAGATATTTTCAAAGTTATTGTTAACTTTTGAAAATGAAATGGATTATTGTTTACTCTTTGAAAGAGTAAAATATGCCAAAATTTGAGGAATTAAACTTAATTTAAATTAGCATATTTGAGAAAAGGCAAAAGAAATGTCAAGTTGGGGTTTGATATTTTCTTGAGAAAA
The DNA here is from genome assembly GCF_018446385.1 of Zingiber officinale. Taxonomy (NCBI): domain Eukaryota; kingdom Viridiplantae; phylum Streptophyta; class Magnoliopsida; order Zingiberales; family Zingiberaceae; genus Zingiber; species Zingiber officinale. Next base: position 21,137,316 of record NC_055994.1, read on the forward strand.
TATGGACAATCTAGGATTAGATTTTAATTTAGCAAGGATTAAGGATACTTAGATAGGTTATCTAAGTATATTTTATTTATGCTAATTTGCCATGATTATTTGCCCATCATATGCCATGACATCATATTGTGCATTCATGTTTATTATGAAAAACAAACAAAAATACTATGTCATGTCATACATACATCATATAGCTATAGTATGCTTTATTTTGAAATTTTTACTTATTTTGATGTATGTCATAAATCATCTTGCATTATTTTAATTTTCTTGTGATTAAGGACAATGACATTTACTAGCAAGTGGCATCCTAGGTGGATGTTCATAATTCAAAATGCCTAAATAGATATGCATGATCCCTAGTTTAGGGCAAAACCAAAATATACATCTCACAAATATTATAAGATGACTTGTATGTGTTTTAGCACACATTAAATACAAGTGAGATGTTAGGATGATGAACAAGACTCAAGATGTTGATTTAGTGCATCTATTTGAGTTTTGATTTCATCAAAACACATAGTTATGTGTACTCCAATCATTGGGAAAGCATTATATAAGTCAGTGCATTGAGCGCAAAGAACATGGTTGGAAATTGGTTTTGAAAATCATTTTAAATATACTTTTAAAAACCTTGGTGAAGGTTATCTTTTGATAGTAATCATCATTGAAAAATTAGACACAAACTTGGAAGAAATATTTAAGTTTTTACAAGTTTCCAATTTTATGCCAATCTTTGAAAATAAGATATATTTTCTTAGAAAACTATTTTTTTCTTGATAGTATATATCATAAATAATGTCTACAATAATTTTCATAATTTTTTATAATTTTGTAAAATTTTTAGGGTATTTTTAAATTTCACTGAAATTGGATTTCAGGAAATCAGACCTCCAATCGATCTGGCGATCGATTCAAACGGGTATTGTCGCTAGCAGAAGCTCGTTGAATCAATCATCTGATCGATTCAACCTTGCCTGGATCGATTCAGAGGTAATTTTTGCGAACAGAAGCTCGTGAAATCAATCAGGCGATCGATTGAAAGTGTGTCAATTGATTAAGTCCCAACCCAATCGAATGAAAAGACTAATTTTGGTTGAAAAAAATTAGATTCGGCACTTTAAGCCATTTTTAACCCCTTTAACCATTCCTAACCCCTTGAAACACATTTGTATATATTTAAGGGGAGTTTTCATGATGAAAACAAGGATGGATTGGTTAAGGAAGACTAAGTTAAAGTTTAGGTTGAGTTTTAGTTTCAATATTAGATTTTTGAACCTTAAAACTTCTAATTTTGGGTTTCCTAAAGGTTTAGGGATTCCAAGTTATTGTTTGTGCAATGACAGAAGTTTGAAACATGTTTTTAGGAGAAGCTACTCTTTAAAAATATGAAATATTTTTTCGAAACCATTGAAGGTGGTAAATCCTTCGTTTGGAAAAATGCTCAAGGTTGAGGATTGGGGAACAATGGAAGATTAGATATCTTTATTGTAGAAAAGGAGTATGGTCAAGGATGAGCATTAGATACAATGAATGGTATGGGACCTTCATTAGGATTGTCAAGTTGTTAACTACTCAAGGATGAGCATTTAAGATAATGAAGGGTATGGAACCTTCATTATGGTGTTGTGGACAACATGTGAGGTTGTGAGCAACATTGGGTAACTCGTCAAGGGGAGAGTTTTTGATGTGTGCCAATAGCGGGAGAATATAGGGTTTAAGTTAGGCCTTCATTACTCTCTAGGAAAGGGAGAGAATGAAGGAAATCCTCATTCATACATTGGCATGAAGGAAAAGTTAAGGCTATGGGATTAGCCTAACCTAAAGGTATTGTCAAACATCAAAAGGGAGAAGATTATTGGTGCAATATCCCTAAGTTAAGGTTGACTTGGTTGACTAAACTTGAGTCTTGATGTTTAGATTTTGATATTTGACAATACATGGAGATTGTAGATGCAATCATCCGATTGGGGAGATTGCTGATACAATTCCCCTCTGGTCAAGGACTGACCAGTTAGATGTGAAGAGGAGTCAAGTAGGCTAAAGCATTGATCGAATACTTGACTGGGAAAGTCCTAATTGGAAGTTAAGCAAGGAAATGTCCTGGTAAGTGAAGTCAGGCAGATGGAAAGCCCTAGTGAGTGAAGCTATGCAGAAGGAAAGACCTGGTGAGTGAAGCCAGACACGTGGAGATCCAAGTGGGTCAAGGTTGACCGGATACTTGGTGTAGGGAAGCCCAAGTAGGTCAAAGAATTGACCAGATACTTGGCACGAGGAAATCCAGATGGGTCAAAGGTGACCGGACATCTGGTAGAAGCCCAAGTAGGTCAAAGGATTGACCAGATACTTGGCACGAGGAAATCTAGATGGGTTAAGGGTGATCGGACATTTGGTGAAAGTTCAAGTGGGTCATTGAGGACTGGACACTTGGCACAAGGCGGTAAGTCCAAGTGGGTCAAGGTTGACCGGACACTTGGCACGAGGAGAAAAGTTTAAGTGGGTCAAAAGATTGACCGGACACTTGGTGAAGAAGTCCCAACAGGTCAAGGTTGATCGGATGCTAGGCACGAAGAATCTCAACAGGTCACGATTAACCGGATGTTGGGTTTGGGAGCCCTAGACTTAACTCAGGCAAGCTAGGATTGTTCAATTTGATCAAGTGATCAAATTAGACCAAGCCCAATCGATCATCTAATCGATTGGGCATAGTGCTGCGATAAATGGCAGCCCAATCTCTCAGCCGATCGATTGGGAACTTCTATCACGTGACAGTAGCTTCCCCAATCGATCGGTCGATCGATTAGACTCCCCAATCAATTGGTCAATCGATTGGGGCCAGGTTTCTTGCGCAGACACGAGAGCACAGAAGAAGGATGCGAAGGATGAATCGATCAGTCGATTGATTCAGCCTCCCCAATCTATCGGGTGATCTATTGGAATATGATCATTGCACAGAATGTAGGTTTTGGACAGCTGGGATCATGTTGATCTAACGTGGCAATCGATTGGGAGTAAGCCCATTCGATTGGGAGCCCTAGAAGCGCAAGGTATAAAGTTGTGGCGAGCCTTCGTCTTCACAACTCTTCTCCCGATCATCACGTGTTCTTCTCCACCGAGCTCACACACACACACCATATCTTGGAGGCTTAGAGAGGAGTTTTGTTGCACTTCCAAGCAAGTCAAGAGGTGTATTCAAGCTAGAAGAAGAGCAAGCTAGGGTTTCTTCATTGTAAATCTTGTCAGATTTGCTATTGTAATAGCTTGTATATTTTGTTGTGTGAGTCTTATACGAGGTTTCTCCACCTCCGGTAGTTACCGAGAAGGAGTATTTTTATTAGTGAAATGTGTGTCGCGTGTGGATCCTTGGATTAGTCACCTCTCTTTGAGGTGGATACCAAGTAAATCCCCATGTTAGCGTTGTGAGTCTTGTTTCGAGTCTTTCCACTGCATATCAACAATACCGAAGCAAGAAAATGAAGCACGATGAGCTATTCGCCCCCCTCCCCTCTAGCTACAAATCAACCCTAATAAATATTTTTAAAGCTAAGTGTTTATCAAAATATTTTGAAAGCTAAAGTATTTTTATCAAAAGCTTTTTAAGCTAAGTACTTAACTAAGTTTTTATCAACTTCTTTTTTAAAAGCTAAGTACTTAACTTAGTTTTTATCAAATTTTTTAAACTAAGCTTTAATCAAAATCCTTTTTAAGTTGTGTACTTTTAACTAAGCCTTTTTCAAAACCTCTTTAAAACTAAGTTTTTATCAACTTCTTTTGAAAGCTAAGTCCTTGACAACACAATTATTTTTAAAGCTAAAATTTAGCTAAATTTTTGGAAAAAACTAAGACTATTTCAAAACTTAAGATTAGTTAAGTTTGTTTTTGTTTTCAGCTAAGTAATTTTAAAGCTTAAGTTTAGCTAAGTCTTTGTTGAAAAAGCTAAGTATTTTTAAAGTAATTCTAATTTAGCTAAGTGCTTTTCAAAGTAATTATTTTCAAAGCTAAGTTTACCAAAGTTTTTTTTTTGTGCTACTCTTCAGGAGGAGCTTAAATTAAACAACGTAAAAAAAAAAATTCAAGCAACCTTCTCTCCTTTTTTATATATGTCAAAGGGGGAGAGAAAAATTAAAAATTAAGAGTTAAACATAATTTTTATGAAAAGGGGAGCATGAGGGAGATTTTTAGGTTTTTACAAATTATTATATTTATGTTCATACTTAAATTCCTTTATTTATTGTTATGCTTTACTTAACTTTGAATCGTGTTGTCATAATCAAAAAGGGGGAGATTGTTGGTGTGGGAAGCATCAGACGATCAAACCTGAGTTTTGATTATATCAAGGGTCTAAAGTTAAGTTGTCTTATGATCTAACAAGATTGATTGAGCTTGTAGGAAAGTCCTAAGTTGTCTTAGGCAAAAGTCCTAGTAGATTCTAGGCAGGTAGAAAATCTTAATGGGTGGTAACCCTAAGTCCTAGGGGGTGGTAACCCTAGGTGATGAAAAGTCCTAGCTGCGGTTAGGTAGGTAGAAAATCCTAGGGGAGGTGACCCTAGGTCCTAGGGGGTGATAACCCTAGGTTATGGAAAACCCTAGGGGAGGTAACCCTAGGTCATAGGGGGTGGCAACCCTATGTTATGGAAAATCCTAAGGGGTGGTAACCCTAGGTTCTAGGAGGTGGTAATCATAGGCAAAAAGTCCAGTCGGTCTTAAGAACCGGTCTGGCAACATGTAACTTCTCATGAGATGAGTAGGTGAGAACGCGTTCCCCGGTGAGGGAACAGTAGGTGTCAGTTCGACCTAAGGTTTCCAGAGGAAATCCAAAGTCAGAACTGGACAGTCCATAGGTTGTCAAGTTAATAATGATTTATATATTATTTGCTATTTTGTCTAACTCTATTTTGCAGGAAACTAACAGTTTTGCAGGGTCAGACTTAACCTTGATCGATTGAACGAACTAGGGATCAGTCGACTGAACCTCCAAGTAAGCAGAGTAGACTTCCAAGCCAGCTGATCGAGTTTGACCGAAGGATTAGTTGATCGAACCTGGGGTTCAGTCGACCGATCGGTGGATAGTCATCGACGTGGTTAGGCTCGGTGGATCAAATCAGATAGGCCAGCGAGGTCAGCGGGATCGGTCGATCGAACGGCGGGATCAGTTGACTGAATGAAGACTTATCTAGACAACAGAAGCATATGGACGAGAAGCTGGGCAGGTTCAGAGAGGTTCGGTCGACTGAACCTAGGGATCGATCAATCAATCATAGTCGAGTCAAAGACTGATCCCAAGATCAATGGATCTAGATCAGGTCTACCTCAGCTATAAAAGGAGGGTCAACCAATAGCTTCAAATATAACACAATTTTCAAGATCAAGAACAAATAACTGCTACTCTCTCTGACGCTACTCCGACAATCGACGAAAGACTTATATTTCTATTGTTGTCGGTAACTTTATTGTGTTGCAATTGTACTTAATATCTGTACCTATTTGTGGATCTATAGTGATTGCCCAACGTAAGTGATCAACGATCGCGGGGCTTGGAGTAAGAGTTGTCACAGGCTCTGAACCAAGTAAAAGAAATTGTGTTAGCATTGCTTTTGTCTTGTTCTTTATTCCGCTGCGTTACTTTGAATTTTCCAAAATGAACGAATTAGCCACGAGTAATATTCACCCCCCCCCCCCCCTCTAGCACGTCATCGATCCTACACTAACACTTGTAAGTATATCCGACCTACTAGGCTTACCTTTTACTTAAATGTCACACCTCCATGTCTACCACCTAAGGGTCAATTTCTTATGATCAAACTGCACTCCTATAAGTCTATCCAACGTACTAGTCTTCATGCTTGGACTACATCTAAGATTTTACCACCGAAGGTTTACTCCTTAGTATCTCTACTACCTAGCTTAACTAACTAGAACTTTCACTGCCTGACTTCACTCAATAAGACTTTTACTGTCCGATTTCACTCGCTAGGGCCTAGTTTCACTCACTCAGACTTTCACCTTCCGGCTTAACTCATCAGAGCCTAGCTTTACTCGCTAGGACTTTCACCTCCTATCTTCGCTCACCAGAGCCTAGCTTCATTCACTAGGACTTTCACTTTTTAGCTTCACTCACCAGGGTCTAACTTCACTCATTAAGATTTTTCCTTGTCTAACCTTCAGTTAGGACTTCCTTTGCTATCATCTAGTCCTGACTAGACTTCTGTTTACTAGTCATCTAGTCAACTTTAACCTGACTAGGCTTCACTCACTTCAAAATATCAAGTCCTGTTTAGATCAACCCTTGGTCAATTTGATCATATCTTATCATATTGTCAAACATCAAACTCCTAGATGTTGATTGATATTATCTTATACTTCCTACACCAATAATCTTTTCCTTTTTGATGTTTGACAATAATCTTAAATCAGGTTTAAATCTTAAGGGTTTTGTGTCAATCTGGGAGATACTGGTTTTTTTTAAGTTAAAGTCCACTCTTTCCCTTTGATACATCAAAAATAACTTATCTAAGGGTTTCTTAGGTTTCGCATCAACAATAAGTTTTAAAAATGTTTTCACAAATGTTTTCAAAAGATTCTAAGTGTTTTCAAAAAGCTTTAAAAAATTTCAAACTTTTTCAATGCATAATTTTCAAAATAATTTTCAAGATTTTCAAAAGGAGTTTTCACAGATTTACAAAACAAAATTTTTGAAATGATTTTGAAAAAACTATGTTTGATCTTTTAATCAGAACTCTCCCTTAACTTAACACATCCTTAGAAATTCTTATTAATCACAAAGAAAACTACCTATGTGTCTTAGGGGTAGATCTAAATTAAAAGAACAATTAAAGTATATTTTTCAAAACAATTGTCAAAGCATGAGTTTTAAAAAATATTTGTCAAGATTTTTCAAGGATTTTTTGAGAATTTAAAAAAAGTTTTATAAATAATTTTCAAAGCTTTTTCAAGAGTTTTTAAAATATTTTCATGAATTTTTGAAATGATTTTCAAAAAAATATTTTTTAAAATATTTATAGGATTTTTCAAAGACTAAAGATTTTTTTTTTAAAAAAAAAAACTTCTTCATTTCAAAAGCATTTTCATAAAATTTTCAATTGTTTTCAAAATGTTTCAACACTACCTTCCACTTGACCTAACACATCCTAGTTATCCTTATTAATCGTAAGGAAATCTACCTAAGTGTTTAAAGGTCTAGATGTTAATGTATGGATTCACACTCTAAGTGCTGGTCAACAATCAATATTTTCAAAGTATAGAATTTTTGAAAAAAAAATTATATGTATAGGTACATTCAATCAAGTATGAATTTCATTAAAACATTAATATGTTGGATCACTACTTTAAAAATAATATTTAAAAAAATATTCTATAGATTTTTAAAATATTTTTAATTTGATGGTCTTTGTCATCTCACTCATTTTAAGTCTCTTAATGCAATCAAGCATGATATCCTTATCACTTTTTATGAGATGTTTAGTAAATTTTACTTGATTTATTTTGAATTTCGTATATTGTTTGATCTTGTATTAGATTCAGGTTTAACCATCAGTCAGTTAAATATACATTTTAAAAAATAGCTTCCAAGCTGTGGCGAGGCATAGAGGCCTTCTTGGTTATCGGAGCAATGATCACTTCTAGACAAAGCCTTTTTAAAAAATTATACATTCAACCTTCATATTGAAAAACTTTGGTTTAACTAGTGTAAAATGTGGTGAAATAGCTTCGGTTAATTTTACTTAGCTAAATAGACCAAGTAGGGTAAGTCTTACTCTCCTTGACTTCATAGACCAATCTTTCCTAACGTATCTCCTATCTAATCATTATAGATTAAATAATTAATAAAAGACTAGCTTGAATGATATGACATTTAAGAAAAAAAATAATTAAGCAATTATATGTTATGGCAATTATGAATAGGTCAATCAAGTCAAATAAATTTTTAATTGATTTTAATAATGTATCTAATTCTCGATTTAATACTGATCCTGTCTGAAAATTACAAAAATGACGTGCTAGGCACGGTGGATCGGTGGTTGACTGAGAAAAGACTTTTGTCTTATTGGAGAAGCTTTCTTTAGATCCTGCGCACACGAAGATAAAGCAAAAAAACATTAGCACCTAGAAACTATGGGGAGTCCCTAGAGAAGACCCTCCGATGCTCAAGTTAGTACAAGTCCAGACAGGTGAATGAAGAACAGCAGAGAACATGCGTGCGAGAGTAAGTTACCGATGTTCAGAGAATGTACCTTACCCACTGAGAGGATTCCTCCTTTATATACCACCTCACATAACCTTCACAATCATGAGGTGACGCAGTGTGTCAGAATTTGTTAGGTAAAGGAAAGTGTATAACTTAGGCAATGTGTAATACTTGTCCGAGGAATCTTTCCTTTACCCACATGTATACCTTTTTTGTCGTTTATAACTTATGTCATTGCTGAGGTGATTGAAGGAATATGCTGTTATAAATAGCCTGCTGATAGGAGACAAGATGGTCCCTAGAGAAGGTTCTAGAAAAATATTCTCTGAGATATAATTATTATTCTTACAGGTTGTTAGAATTATCTGCTCATGTTGTCTGCTAAGCATATCCCAAACGGCCTATAAGGCTGACCATCTTTATGCATATTTTCTTGTTAAGCTGTGCATGCTGGAAATCAGTCAGGGCAGTAATATGAAGCTAAGTGCCTTAGGCCCGGCCGATAATTTGTACCATCGGGTGTATAATGAGCCTCTGGAGAAATGAAGTTGTATTCTAAGAGGTTCAGTCGATATTTTGAGCCAAAGTTCCTTAGGCCTGATCATCCCTTTGTCCGGTCGGACGCATAATAATGTGTAGGTAAAGTGCACTTGGAGTTTCAACCGGATCTATAAATCTATCTTACACTTATACATATAAGAGACAAGTGTGGAGCCATATAAACTCGTTCAACCCTATTATTGAACAGATACTCATAGGGTTGATCGATAATCGAGTCGACCGGGCATGTGTAGAGAAGCTTATACAGAGTAAGGAGTTTAGTTGTCCCTTCGATTAGAACTATGGCTAATCGAATGTGGGGTGAGTCAGTCATTTCGGCCAACTCATAAGAGTTGTTGTCCTTAAACTCAATCGGCTATTGAGGGACTAGACGTGTTGTCTCTTTACTTCAAGCGTAAAGTACTGAAACCCTTATGTTCGACCGTCTTTACGGTCGATCGGTTTTTGTCCGCACAGCTTAGAATCCGACCGGGCCGATCCAACGAGCTCTAGCACTGGGCAGTCAATCAGAGTCAGGTGGGGAGATATTCTCCTCCATTTACTTTGATAGCCACGTCACCTCGACTTTGACCGTCATGTCATCTCCTGGGTCCGCTCTTATAACTCATATCAAATACATTTCGTGAGAACTCGTGAATGTGTCAACCCATTTTGACACAATTGGATTTTTATTAATTTTATTATTTCATTGGGTAGAGTTTTATTAATTAATTTCATAATTATAATAATTTAATTTCATATATTTAAAATTTAGATTTGACTTATTAAAATTTATAAATTTATTTTCTTGCATTAATGTAATTAATTTTGAATTTTTTTTCTAGTTAAATTTAAAGTTTTTATAGTTAGCTTTTGAATTCATTATTTCATAATTAAACGGTACTTGATGATAATTTTATATTTTTGAATTTAAGTTTAGATTTAACTTGTTATAATTTATAGATTTATTTTCTTAATTCGTGGTTTTTAATTTTAGATTTTTAGAATTATTCATTGTTTCTGAAAGGATACTTTATTATAATTAATTTTAAAATTTAGTTTCAAGTTTTTATTATTTAAATCTGAATTAATATTATTAAAATTTATAGATTTATCTTTTGAATTTTTAATATTTATTTTTGAATCTTTTTCCAGATTTATTTTTGAAATTTTCAAATTTAGATTCTTGAGATTAGATTTTATTTTATTTTATTTTATTTTATTTGAAAATTTATATTTTGACTTTCTAAAATTTAGATAATTATTATTTAAAATTTTAAAATTATTATTAAGATAAGAATTTATTTGATTAAAATTTGAAGTTTTATCTTAGCAAACACTAGACCAAAGCGACTTTCCTTCAATAGAGTGCTCTACACTTTTGTAAAGAGCAAAACTAAGCTGGAGTTCCAGTTAAGATTTCCACCTGCAGCCTCTGCACGGCTGTGCTGTTCTCCATTAGCTCGAGGTTGACTATCCCCATTAAGTGCAAAAGATTCTAGCTTTCGAATCCAAAAACAAGTTAGGTAAGCATGGATTCCTAGCATGCCCAAACTCCATTCTCTGAAGCACTGGAGAACCAACATGAGTCCTCGTCAGAATACCAAACACTTCAAGATTTATAATATCGAAAGATCGTAGACTTGATTGTTGCACCTTTTGGGGTTGAAGAATTGAAAATTTCCACTCGACAAGTAAAATATTTTAAACTCAGTGCGGATCAAATTTGCATTTTATTCGTGTGGACATGGAAAAGAAAGTTGGAAGCATTATTTTAAGCTCTGGTAAAAGCACTAAGCTCCAACTCTATTGGGCTCTAATAGAAACCTTCTACCAAGTTGGCATTTCAACGAATGCCTTCCTATGCGCCATTCATGAGAGGTCTCCTCATCTCCCATGCATTCAGCGTCGAAACTTTCACGTCTGCAATTCCATTGTTGAACGCAAAGAGATGAGCGTCTCTCCTCAAGGCTAAGCTGGGATAAACCCTCGAAGTAATGCACGTCATGCCTCCCGCTCCAAAGCTCTCCACCACAGAGTGATCAATCTGCAACGGTGGCGAAGGTTTCAGTAAAAGGAGAACATGGCAAATGTATTTTAGGATTTCTAAGATTCATCAGCATACCAAGGTCCTAAGAGATATCTTGCCGGTTCTAGCTATATCGACATCAACAAAGCCCGCGAACGTTGGCTTGTACAGATTCGGCCTCAGAGATGACCTGTTTAGGTGTTATAAGCTCACTTTTATATCAGCAACAAAAATGAAAATGATATGTAACAGACTGACCTGGTAGGATCATGGCACAGAAGGACCTTATATTTGTGTTCGGCCTTGAAGATTCTGAAGAAGACAGCAGTCTTCTCTTCCATGTTGGCTGAAGCTAGAACATGGAGGCCGAAAGGTCCGACTCCACCTTTGACGTCTGCTCTCTTCCGGCCACACAGTGTTTCGGCATCGGTTGCCCATGAAGGATGAAAGGCCTCAGCTTTTTCCAGCCCCGAGACTTGGAACGTCACCTCCACATCCGCCTGCAAACCAAATTAGACATCGCAAATGTATCAATCGCGGTGTTTTCCCAATTCTGAATGATCTGTCTGTAAAACTAAATTTTCGTCAGGGTGAAAACAGTGTGAAAAGTTTCGATCGATTCTAACCTGAGAAGAATCTATCCCCTTCACTTCAAGTAAACCACCACTCGGCACTTGCTTGTTCTGGACGACGATGTGCTTGCTTCTCAGAGATTCGAGCTCCTCAACTGGCCATTGGATAAGCTGGCGACCGTTTCCGGCGAGCCACACAGCCCTTGGAATAGCCTGAAAGATAGATCAAATTCGAAAATTAAAAAGGGAAAAAGTTTGCATCTTGAATCTAACCAAACTTGCAGACCTGGATACCGGCCCATCCTTTAGCTATGTCGTCGTTGACGGAGTCGGATTCATTGGTCCATCCCCACAAGATCCTCCTGTTCTTCTTATTGTCAAAGAACGTCTTCGAAGCGTAGAAGTTACCGTAGTCGTACCTCAACCCGGTGTTGCCGTCCGGCGACGCGCCGTCGGGTACGTACCTGTCCTTGATGTGGTCGTAAGTCCCGACCGTGTAGTACTCGTACCTGGTGACGTCCAGGCTCACTTTCAGAACGTGCTTCACGGCGGCGCCTCCTAGCGTCGATGTGTCGAGCCCCAGGCGGCCGCGCAACGACACCGGGTATAAGTCCGGGCACTCCCACATCCCGGTACCGGTCGCCGTGTGCAGCGAGTGCTTCGCCTTGACCCACCGCACGAAGTCGCGACTCCGGTACAGGATCACCTCCCCCCTCGTGTCCCTCTTGCTCCCGATCACCAGCTTCCAGTGGCCGCTCACGCCGCGCCACGCCGTCGTCGGGTCGCGGAACGCGCTCGCGTTGACGCCGGACTCGGGCGCGATGACCGGGTTGAAATCGGGCTTGACCCACTCGCGGAGGTACGGGTCCGATAGGTTCTTCGGGTACGCCACGTTCTGGACCTGCCGGTTCTGCGGGTCGACGCCCGTGTACATGATGACGGGCCGGTTTCCGGGTAGGATGGTGGTGGATCCGGACCAGCATCCGTTAATGTCGAATGACTTGGAAGGATAGATCGCCGGTTCGAGCGCCTTCCAGTTGATTAAATCGGTCGAGACCGAGTGGGCCCACACGATGTTGCCCCAGACCGATCCCTTGGGGTTGTACTGATAGAAGAGGTGGTACAGGCCGTTGTAGTACATGGGACCTGGGTTGGTTTATTTACGGTTTATTTATCAATCCCGATTTGTTTCGACCGGGTTAAACAAAAGAGATGAGTTATTGAGCGGGCATACCATTCGGATCTGTGTCAGGGTTGAGTATTTGAGGTATTTCAGACCCGATGTTGACGCCGAGGAGAACCCAACAAGAAGAACATCAGTGATTTTGGCAATAGACAGCGACCAATCACACAATTAATACGTGTAACTAAAAAGAACAGTTTTGACCATTTGATTATTAATTTAAAAAAATTACTGAAGAATAAAAATTACTGAACCCCTAAAAAGATGTTATTTTTTTTTTTCTCTTTAGAAAAAGCAATCGAAAATGTCAAAATCAAGAACCAAAATGTGACCAAACCTGTGGAATTAGTTACGAGTGAGAATAAAAATAAAAATAATTCAGTTGAAATAAAGCGAGAAAAGTGCGACAGGAATTCGATAAAACGATGCGGTTAGGCCCCATACCCCAACTCTTCGGGCTTAAATGCGCCGTACGACTCGCCGGCGGCGTCGCCACCGATGAATATTCGCAGAACAACGATGACGGAAAGAAAGAGGAAGAGGGTCGAAGACGCACCGTTAAGCCAATTTCTCTGCGACTGAAAGTGGAACCGGGGCCTCAACTCGCTGCTCACGACGGCGGCGGTCACGGATTGGAGAGATTCGTACACCACGTGCGAAGCCTCCGTCGCCGCCCACCAATGCGCCAACACCAGCGCAATGGCCAGCAACCGCCCCCAAATCCGTCGCGTCATCGCCATCGCCATCGCCAGTCAGAGGAGGAGGAGGAGGAGGAGGGAGAGAAGGCTGGGATGAGGAATGGGGCTTCGAGCGGGTATAAATAGAGGGCGGTAGCCGTGGGGGTGACGCGTAAAACCGCACAAGAAGAGCAATGGCGATGTTATTTTTTTAATATTTTCGAAAATATAGCTAAAATCTGTTTCTGTTATTTTATCGGTCTCAATATTTCCAAGTCATGATTTACGGTGAGCTGGAAAATATCAAATTCAATTTAATTTAAAATTTCAGAGATAAAGTCAGCAAAAACATCTGCGAAAATAGACACTTAGTTAAGTCTCGGATTTTGAATCTAAAATTGGTAAAATTTCACCAAAATAATCTTTAATTGTAAAATGTGATTGAAAAAAGGGTCTTTAACAAAAAAAAAATGTTGTAAATTTTTGGGGAAAAGAAAAGAAGAGAGGGAATTCCACCTCTCCACATTTGCAACTTTGAAAGCTCTTTTAAATAATTACTTGTCTTAGTTTGCAAGTGAAACAATGAGCTGCCCTAATTTGGTTTCTTGTTCTAAGAATAGTTTTGTTCTGCAATCCCAGAAAACAACACATTAATCATAGAAAAAGCAAGCCATGCAATGCACGCGTGCCAAGGGGAAAAAAAGTTGTTTAAACCCCACAAGATCTAATGAAATTAAGGAGGATGGAAGACAAATTTGCTTTTTGCTAACATCATCAATAAAAAAAAATAAGTTGGTACATGAAGTTCTCGTCGGTGTGGAGTCACGGAGAAGAATTTGTTATACATAATCTTATTTATTTATTAGGGGCATAGTTACATGAGATCGAGGGGGTATGATCCTCCCTCCCCCTCCAAAAATTTAGGAGTGTTAATATAGTAATTTAAAAAAAAAAAGATTTAACTGTAAATTCTAAAAATTTCATGATTTTCTCACAAAATATTCAATTAAAACAATAACCAAATTTTTTTTTCTCTTGCTAACCTTTTTTTCTCTCTCATCCATTGTCCATACTTTTCCCCCTCTCCCCTTCATATGTTTTCTTCTTCCTCTTAGTCCCCTCTCCTTTTTCTCTCCTATGGTCTTCTTCCTCTCATAATTCTCTTAATATTTTTTCCCTAATCCTAATTTTACCCTTAAATCTCTCGCCGCACATTGATATTGTTGCCGTCCACGTTGCTATCGCTGCACGCCGCTATCATCAACACCACTGTCATTTACTACCAGTGTTGTCGTCATTGTTTTGCCGACGCTCCACAATAAATATTTTTGATTGAGGTAAAATTTTCTTGCTCTATCTCCTTCGATTACGAATTTAAGTGTTGGAAAAAACATATAGTATTAATTTTTATATATTTATATTTTTATTTGCTAGTCAAGTATGTCAAATATTTACAGATATTGAGATCTTTCATGCATTTGATATTTAATTTATTATATGAAGATGATCAATTTCATTGATAATCTTTCAAAAATTTGACCAATTAAATTATATTATTTATTACAACTCATAATATAATTTATTACAAGAAAATCTACAATTAGCGATGAAATTTAATTTCTGTCTCTAATTAGCGACCGAAATAAATTATGATCACTAATTTATTTAACCTATTTAATTAGTTGTAAAACCTAATCTTGTCGCCATTTTAGAAATGGAATAAGTTTTCGTCAATATTTTAAGGACTGAATTAAGTTTCTATCACTAATTAACTTTCTAATTAAGGTTTTCATTCTCAATTTTTTCTTCCCAGCTCTTTAAAATCTTCCTTTCTGATCGACCTCCTCTCTAATCTCTGGCACGCTCCTCTCCTCTTCTCTCCTATCTCTGGCACCGACATGTACCCCGTCAATATACTCGATCTTCTCCCCTTCCCTCTCCTCTCTTAGTGGCGAGGCCTTGCTTTGGCTCCAACCTCATAGTGAGGTCTTGCCTTGGCCGCAACCTTGCAGCGAGGTGGGGCACGACCTCAGTAGCATGTCGTGGTTAGATTGAATTTGACCCCCGGCCCCCCCCTCCGATTGCAAATTCTGGTTACGCCACTGCTACTAACTTGTCAATCATGACTCCGATACATAATCTCACATATCACCCACATTGATGATGTCTGACTCGTAGATTCTCGAGGCAATCAACAATGAGGCGGTAAGGTCTTGCAGCCACATTAACCCTAAAGCTCACATCGACAAGCAGGTCAAACCATACTTCAATCTAGTCAGTTAAACTTGAGTCTACTTCGACTAGACTCAATAGAGAGGCTTGTGATATGATGAATAGAAGTCTCCACGTGGCAAGATCAAAAGCCAAAGTCAAGCCCTTAGTCAAAGGTCAAACCCTTGGTCAAAGGTCAAGTAGAGTTATAAGTCAAGCAGAACGGAAGGCCAATATAGATCTTCGACCTGGCTTCCCAGACTCCTTCGATCCAATCTACCCGACTCCTCTATTCGACTACCTGGGCTACTCCGACTAGTATTCTCGACTCCTTTATTTTCGATTTTACCCCGACTCCTTCAACCTAGTACTTGACTTCTCTAACCTGATACCCGACTCCTCTGAACCTAGTCTATCTGACTCCTCCGACTCAGTACCCGATTCCTCCAACCCAAGTCTACTTGACTCCTCAAACCTGATCTACCCAAATCCTCAGCTTAATCACATGGGCTCCCTTGAGCTTGATCATCTAGGCTACTAGACTCTGCATCATCCCCTTGGCGAGGGTCCATATTCTACATGATTTGTTGGAAACATGGGGTCTTTCCTTCGAAAAACATGGAAAATAGAAGCACATATCTTGGAAGGACGTGTGTATCGAAAGCACACATTTCAGAATGTGTGATGAACGAACATGCACACCTTGAAGAACACATGTATATTAGTAAAGTTGGGCCTTGGGTGGTCAAGGTGGGGCCGGCACATAGGACTCCATCTCCGTCAAAATCCACTTTTCTATAAAAAATTAATATTTTTTAAAGTAAATATTAATGAAACACGTTCATTGAAAAAAAAAATTAAATTAAAAAGATGGGGCCTATCTTTTTTTAATAATTTTTATATATTTTTTAAAATAAATAGTAACAAAACAATGTCCGGAACAAAATAAATTAGAAAAAAAAAAATCTAAATATGAATTCTAAAACACTATGAATTTTTTTTTAAAGTGTAGCTCACCTTTTCTTCCTCTCATCAGTTTTTTCATATTTCTATCTCCTTAATATAAATTTAGTTTATATGGTCTGTTAATACATTATTTTTATAACATCAATTTTATATTATTTTTACACCGGACCCTTTCAAAATCTAGGATTGGCTCTATATAAAATCGTCCACTCTCACGGGCACACGATCATGTTGAGTTCAACCTTCACGCCTATTCTAACTTCTGGATGAGCATGACAGGTATCCTCGACGCTGCCTTCCTCACCAAAGTATATGAGATCTCCACCTCAATAATTACTTATCGTTGACTCGTCAAATTACGATCTCGACAGGAAGACCTACTTTACTTTGCTAGAGGCTTTTGCTAACCTCATCAATAGAGTCTAATAATTGTTAATCAAACAGGAAGGTAGTGGCATCATTAATTATGGTCAGTGCAACTGTGAATCCTTAATGGGAGCTTTTTTATTTGGATAAGGGGATGAGCCCATTACATGACGACAGCTAAGTCGCCATCTGGACGCCACTGGCTAATCTATCGGCACACTAATTTCATGCACAGATCAGCAGCAACTACACTTTTCCAAAAGTTAAATTGATTACATGTCAATCTTTTCCTATATATTATCTACCAAATACTTTTTTTTCTTTTTAATTAATTTCATAAAATACTTGACGAGACGACACCTCAAATTAAATGTGTACTGTTATCATACGAGCGGCGGCTTCAGAGTATTTGTTTGTTCACCAAAAGAGCTGGTTAATGGGTCAAAAAGTGATGGCTTTCAAGATAAGCTTTAATTATGCGACTGTTAGCTCACCCAATAAACCATCCAATATATATTTTTTTCTTTGTTGCTAAAGATATAACCGAGTTAGTTATCCCAAATTAAATTTATAGAATTGAACCAGGATCAAATTTCGATAAAGATAGAGAAATTACTCTCGAATGTGATAGTTAGTTTTGATTTTCTTACTTACTCTCTTTTAATGATGATTTAATTCTTCTGTGTTAGTCTTAGGATGGAGTGACGGGGTGTTGGAGTGAGTGCTTTGTCTTTTTCTACATGTCCACTATTGCTTGCCCTCTAGTCAACTTGACGGTCGGCTATAAGCTGACTCCATGATTTATCTCTTTTCACATAATCCGATGATAAACTGTGAGGGACACTTAGAGTGAACGTAATTATCTTTTGTTACAATTGTCTACTATTAATTTCTTTGCCCCCAGGGCTATGGTGCGGAAGAAGGGTATCAAGTTGTCACCTAAACATCCGCGGTTCGATTCCCAACTACGATGCATTTGTAGAGAGTTTTCTTCCAAATGAGGTATGCCAACACGGGATGCTTTTTAACATTAGGTTTAGTGTTACCTGATTCATCAACTTTTTTTATCTACTTTTACTTGTGGGGGAAAAATATTCCTCCCGCTCCCTAGTCAACTTAGTGGTTGACCATAAACTGACTCCCGTGATTTATCTTCCTTCACATAACATCTACGAGCATAGTTGAAACGGTAAGTGGATAGAGATTTGCCACTTGAGATTGAGAGGTCAAACTTCCGAGTTGACAGAGTGTAAATCTCTGCACCCCATATAACTCACCTCCTCATTCACTTACTTTCTCAATCACCATGATTTATCTTTGTCATGTTCATTTTGAGGTAAACGTACAGGGCACTAAGGATGAGTGCTTCGTTTTGCCACTTGTCCATTGTTGTATTATCTAATTCAATATTTGGTTTTCCACTATTATTTATATTTTAAAATATAATTAAATTGATTATCACATGATAAATTTATAGATCAAACGAGAGTTAATTTTTAGTGAACTCAACGAAAATATCCTCCCTGTAAAGGTTTATTTCAGTTTTCTAATTTAAATCTCTATGCATAAGCGCGTGGGACGTTCAGGATGATCTTTTTGCCAAAAATCCGCTCGTCTATTTCATATTTTTTTTTTAAAAAAAAAAAAATTGTACGTGAAATACGATGTTTTGTAAGCGTCCCATTTACTTACTTTTTCTTTAATTAAAGTACATTTGGCAGCAGCCTAAGCCATGTCTCCACCCAATAGAACTCATGCTTTTGCAACGCCAAAAAGAAAAAGGAAAAGAAAATGAAAGAAAGCAAAGAATGAATGAATGAAAAAGAGCGATGTAAACCAAAAGGAAATGAGTTAGCTAAGCATTCGGTAAAAATGGAATCTTATCAACCAACCTAATTAAATTAATACAAACTAATTTAATTATTATTTTTTGACAAATCAACAGAAATTAATTTACCATTAAAATGGAGGATATTAAATCAATTAATTTGATAACCAATTTTTTTCTTTAAAAAAAAAAATCAACGATAATTGATTTAAGTCCTCCCTTATTAGCCTTGTTCCTTCACCAATAGTAGAGTAGATTATTATGTATCCAATCGAACATCTCAATCAATTTTTGAATTTAGTATGCTTGATTTGTAAACACGACTATATCACTCGATTATATATATTTTTTTGAGTCGTCATTTTGAATTTTATAAGAGTGAACGAAGCAAATAAATCAAAATAATTGAGATTTTTTTTAAAAAAAAATCAAATTAAATTAGTTCCATCAATCATTTCAGTTTAATCGAAATTTTGCTCACCCTTAGCCGCTGGTGAAGCATTGACCCTAGATTTAGTATATTGGGTTCCCTCTAGTGGTAGGTGTAAAAAAAGATTTATAGGGGCGGTTGGGTGGGCAAGATTCCTCACACTCGCACATATCTTTGCATCATCATCCTCGATGAATATTGAGTCCTTGGCCACTGCTGTCGATCCCACTCACCATAACAACTGTAACCCTGTTCCACTTGACAAGCTAAAAGTATTAGGTTTCGCCACCAGCTAGCTTTATGGCGAGCCATGCACGAGTTCCACTTGCCCTCGGTGGATATGTCAGGACTACTCTTCTTATCACTCCAGTACAACAATCCAATCCAACCAACAAAAGAAAATCTAAAGAGATATATATCTAAATTTAGATTTGTAAACAGATCTATATACATATATATGTCTGTTTGATCTTTAGCTACTATACTAAAATGCTAGTCATAATTCATTTCTTTTTTTCTTTCTTTCTTTTTCTATCTTTGGTGCAAAGTTTTGCAATCTTGCAATAAATCTGAATCATGATTTGTCAGGCTTCAATTTTAATGCATAGATTTCTTAGATAGCATGCATTCCGAACACTGATAAACAGTGCAAGTTGTGAGGCATCAACTCATTGGAATTTCCTCAACTGCATAAACAGCTTACGAGAGTTTGATATTTTATCATCTGTGGCATCGTTTAGACAGTGGAAAGGCAGGACTTGAAGTTGCACTGAGCCTAGAAAATATATGAGTGATTTTTAACAAATTAATTATGATACAAATTAAACTATTTATGTTCAATTAAATATAAAAATTAATTTCCAACAAGTTGGCAAATTTTGACGAAAAGGATAGGGTTGGAAAGGTAAATTCAAATGATTAACATGGAAGCTTTTGGAATCAAAAGCCCGCACTATCCTCTAATTTTTAGTAGTATAATGTCAGAAAAGTTGTTATATTCATATTTTAATATTTAATATAATAAAAAACTTATAGGGAATTTAGAATTCGTCCTATTGAGAGTGCTCTGTCACTGCACCAGCGTTAAATTTGATGGTACGTCTGATACTTTTGGTGGCACCTGAGATAAAATTGTGGGCAAAATATAGACGCCTATTTTTTTTTTATTGGAATTGTGAGAAGGAGCATATCTTTTTCATTTATGGGCAAAAGTCGAAAGACGTCTACATATTTTTTATTTATTATTTTTTATTATAGTTCATACTTTAATTTTTTTCTATATATAGAAAGCACCTGACTCCCTGTATAATTAGTCAATTATTCTTCTTATATTATTTTTATTATTACCATTCATCTATATTTTTTACCTAAATTATGAATCAAGAGCGTATTATTACAGTTATAAATTCATAGTTACTATATAGTTACATAGCTACGATTTCCTAACTACTATAATATGAAATTTTTTAAAAGGTAAATTATTCGGAGCCTACTGAAAAAGATTCTAACGATGTCTTATGAGCATGGAATTGTATTGTTATAAGTTTCGCCCTATAATCAGTTGTTGAGCTCTAAAGAAACTTTAATTTAATGTCTCTCGTGATTTAACTAGAGTCAAAATTTATGATCTCTCAAAATTTAAAATTTAACATTCACATTATAGTAGTTATAAATTGTGTAGTTGTTACATTGTGAATGTTAAACCCTAAGTTTTTAGAGGTTATAATTTTTGACTCGAGTTGAATCACAAGTCGTATAATATATCAAATCGAAATTCGTTCAAAAATCTACAATAATTACCTAGTGGAACCCTTGACTGTCCGATTTTAAGCTAAAAAAAATATCATTTAAATCCCTTTCGAAGACTCCGAATAATTTTAGTCTTTTTTTTCTATGTATGTAGTAGTCATGAAATCGTAACCACTACAACGTGTAACAGTTATGGTTTTATAGATGCTACAATACGTCAGACCAGTTCACGATTTAGGTGGGAGATATAGGCATAATAATAATGAAAATAATACTGCAAAAATAATTATATCATTTTACAAGGGATGTGGCGCTCTTTTGATAAAAAATTTGAATAGGGTGCTCCTTTGACGATTTAGTAAAAAAGAGCATCCTTTGGACTTTTGCCCTTCATTATTTATTATCAAAAGGCCCTTCATCCCATGCCAGTACATTCTATTTTTCAAAATTGGGTTTATTTTTGGTATTATTGGTGCAACTATAAATTCATAGCTATTACAACATGAACATTTCAATTTTGACCAATATAAATAAACTATATTGTATCAGTTATAGTTCACAGCTACTATAATATAGATACTTTATCTTTGGTCAACATTGGTCAATATTATATTATAATTGTATTTCGGTTCTGATCAACATTAATAGCACTGTGTTGTAGCAACTACAATTCATAACACTTATAATATAGATGTTTCATCTTTTGTCAATACTAGTCAATATAGGTCAATATAAGTCAATATCATATCATAGTTGATATGAATCATAACTGCTATAACATAGATAGTTTATTTATGATCAATACAAGTTAGCATTATGTTGTAACAATTATGGGACGATAGCTACTATAATTGTATAGTTGTAGCAGCTATGAAATCGTAGCTATTCCAATTATGTATTAACTATGGGTAGAGTTATCAATTTAGGTTGAATATGTCAGATTAGCCCGTTCGATAAACAATTTTAAATGGGTTGGATTGAAATTTAAGAAATTCATTTAAAAGAGGGTCTAAACATATCAACCCGCAAGGGTTGCAGGTCCCGACGGGCCTATCTATAGCGGGCTTCGGTTGGCCCATAGATTGAGAAGATTTTTTTTTTCAAAATTAGATTATATATATATATATATATATATATATATATATATTACCAAAGGACGCACATAGAGATTTAAATTTACCAAAAGACGTATGCTACTTTGGTATTTATCAAAGAACACACTTTTTAAATGCATTTCCTATTTTACCCTCCTGACCATTTGATTTTTTCTGCCGTTTTCTTTTCTTCACTATATTTCTCTCTCTTCTTTTTTTTTTTTATGGACAGAACATATGAATAACATTAGTCAAATTTTTAACAACATTTTAATACATTTGAAGAAGCAAAAATAAACAATGAATAGCATATTTGAACTCCTTGCAATTTCAGAAATCTACTAGAACTAAAATGAGTGTAATCGGAGCTCTATAGGTTGATTAGTGGATTTCGGTCAAAACCCACTGATGGACCTAGAGACTCCGATTGAACTATATTCAGTTCCTATGGATTTCTGATATTGCAAGGAGTTCGAATATAATGTTCATTATTTATTTCGACTTTTCATAGATGTTAACATGCAAAATCAAAGAATCGACAAAAACACCCACGTTGGGCCTGATATGAGTCCATATTAGGCCCAACTTGAGATTTTTTTGCCGATTCTTTGATTTTGCATGTTAATATTGGTTAGTCCTAGGAAAATCATACCGGTTCCACTGTACAAAAATTTTGTACAAGTGTCGAACCTTTCCTTAAATAACCTATTATGTTCTTTAGAAGTTAAATTAGGAATCACAGATAGAACTTAACATCATTGATTCCAAATTTAACTTATCTGTTCTTAATTATTTAGATTTGAATCGCAAGCGGAACTTAACACTATTGATTCAAATCCACCTATGTTATTAATTCCATTAAATATTAATTTCCAAAATTAGCTTTCAGGACTGCATGGCGAGACACATGACCTTCTTGGATATGAGAGCAACCACCACCGCCTAGACAAAGCCTTTTAAGGAAATCTAATATTTAATTTCCTTAAATAACTCTAGGTTTAATCAAAAAGAACAATCGAATCACAAATTCGAAAAATAAAAGAAAAGAAACACAACTTCGAAACAAATCCGAAAACTCTAGAATCATATGCCTCTTGTGTTTGGTATTTCCAAAAATAACTATACAAAGAAAACTAGTATGATGCGGAAAACAATTACTAGTTATACCTTTCTTTGTAAGCAAAGATAACCTCTTGATCTTCTACCATATTCCTCTTCTAATCTCGGACGTTGTGTGGGCAACGATCTTCCGAGATGAGAACCACCCAAGCCCTTCTTCTCCAAGCAAGTTTCGGCCACCACAATAACTCCAAGAGTTGTGAGGTTCGGCCACCACCATCAAGCTCCAAGGGATGCAAGAAACAAAGCCTCCTTTCTCTCCTTCTTCTCCTAGCTAGAACCGGCCACCATGGAAAGCTCCAAGAGAAAGATGAAACCGGCCACTAAAGAAGAAGAGAAGAGGAGAAGGAGAACCTCTAGGGTCGGCCACACCAAGGAGGAAAAGAGAGAAAGAAAAAGAACAGAGTCGTTAGCCATGAAAGCACCTCTTGTTAGAGTGTATACTAAAAGCCTAGCTTTTGGTATAAATATTTATCTAGAAATAAGAATCACATTGGTCAAATGTCTACATTTATGATAAATGTAGTTGCTCAATTAATTTATATTGTAGATAACATGGTGTGTGGTGTCACACACAGAAGATCATGTTATCGGTTCCTTATAAATTATAAACAGTAGCTCACGACCAAGATGGAAAGGAACAAACCATTGGAAGATCGTAGTGTAATTAGGTGTTAGTTTATCTTAACTATATAATTACACTAGTACACTAAGAGTGTATTGAGTAGGACCATTAGAGGTCGTTTCTTTTATACTGATTTTATAAAGGGACAAGGACCTCAGTTATTATGGAAGTGTATGCTCTTAATCATAATATAATAACAATCACATATATTTGATATTTATTTCTTTAATTTGTCAATGGGTGAGATTTAGTTCGATGAATCAATAAGCCTGATAAGTTGGGAAATGATATCACTTATAGTGTGTGTTGTTGATTATAGAAGGAAACTGTGTCCTAGAGATACTAGGTTGAGAATGTCCCCAAGAGGAGCTCAAAAGGATTGTCATGTTAAACCCTGCAGGTGGACTTAGTCCAACATGACGATGAAGTTGAGTGGTACTACTCTTGGAGCTAGATATTAATTAAGTGAGTTGTCAGTAACTTACTTAATTAGTGGACATTTGTTATCTTAAACACAGGGAGACTAACACACTCATAATAAGAAGGAGCCCAAAAATGTAATTTGGGATTGGTGCGGTAGTTCAATAATAATTCTCTAGTGGAATGAATTATTATTGATAAAATTAAGTTGTGTGTTCGGGACGAACACGGGATGCTTAATTTTATCGGGAGACCAAAACCAATTCCTCCTCTCGGTCCCTATCGTAGCCTCTTATTTATAGAGTTCTATACCCACCTATACCCACCTTCTATACCCACCAATAAGGGGTCGGCCAAGCTAGCTTGGGAACCAAGCTAGGGCCGGCCTAGGTATAAAATTGGGTGGTCGGCCCTAGCTTGAACCCAAGCTAGTGGGGGCCGGCCAAATTAAATTAAAAAGGGATTTTAATTTTAATTTTTATTATGTGGAAGAAATAATTTATTAAAGAGAATTAAAATTAAAATATCTCTCTTGTAAAAGATCTACAAAAGATTAAAGAAAGAGATTAAATCTCTTTCCTTATTTGTAGATTGGTGAGATATTTTATTTTCTCTTTAAAATTATCCACATGTTGATAAAATTAAAATTATAGAAATTTCCTTTTATTAACCATGAAGAGATTTTTAAAGAGAAATTTTATTTTTAAAATTTCCGGAAACAAATTAGGAAGTTTTAATTTGTTGATTAAAACTTGTCTAATTTATTTCCTCTTGATGTGGCCGGCCATTAGAGATTAATTGGGGAAATATTATTTTATTTTTCTCAATTAAATCATGTCAAGGTAATTAAGGAAATTTTATTATTAAATTTCCTAATTTGCCTAGGCCAAGGAATATAAAAGAAGGGGTGAGGGTGCCTTCACAAGACACAACCTCTATTATTTTCTCTCCTTCTTTTGGTTCCTTGGTGTGGCCGGCCATCCTTTCCCTCTCTTCTTCTTGTGGTGGCCGAACCCTTCTCTTTCCTTGGAGCTCTTGTGGTGGCCGGATACTACTTGGAGAAGAAGAAGAAGGAGGAGAGGAAGCGAGCATCTCTTGGAGCTTGGTTAGTGTTTTGATTTTCTTCCTTGGTGAAGCTTTTTCTTTTGTGGCCGAACCTAGCTAGGAGGAGAAGAAGGTGGTTGGTGGTTTCTCATCTCAGAAGATCGTTGCCCACACAACGTCCGAGGTTAGAAGAGGAATACGGTAGAAGATCAAGAGGTTTTTCTTAAAGGTATAACTAGTAATTTTTCTTTCCGCATCATACTAGTTATTTTTGGAAATAATACTAAATACAAGAGGCATACGATTCTAGAGTTTCGAATTTGTTTTTGATATAGTGTTCTTTTGTTTTTCTTTTCCTTGTGATTTGATTGTTCTTTTTGGTTAACCTAAAGTTATTTTAGGAAATTAAATATTAGCTTTCTATAAAAGGTTTTGTCTAGTCGGTGGTGGTTGTTCCCATATCCAAGAAGGCCATGTGCCTCGCCATGTCAGTACTGGGAACCAATTATGGAAATTAATATTTAATGGAATTAATAACTTAAGGTGACTTGGGTCGAACGTGTTAAGTTCCGCAGGAGATCCAAGTCAAAACCTAAAAGAACAAATAGATTAAGTTTTGGATCAAACGTGTTAAGTTCCGCAGGCGATCCAAAATTTAATTTAAAAGAACACATGGTAGCTAGGAAAAGGTTCAGACCTTTGTACAAAATTTTTGTACAGTGGAACCTCTAGGCTTTCCGAGTAGCAACCAACAATTGGTATCAGAGCTAGGGTTTTGCCTCTGTGTATTTGGTATTAGGTTAATTATGCACATGTCATACATAATTTAAGCAGGATAATAGTAGGATGTGCTAACTTTGTGGATGCAGGATCCAACTATTATGGCTTATAGTTTTATGTGTGTGATTGGACCCTTGGACATGTCAAGGGCATTTATATGTGTGCATGATTGTATTATAAAATACAGCAGGAGCTGTATTTAGTTTTATTAGGATTTTATTTTTGATCTAGATACATGTACATTCCTTTTATGGAATATAGGATCAAAATTGTAAAATTCTATTTATGTCGCGGATCGAATCTTGCAAAGCGTGGAACCTTCTAAGGACCAGAGGCGCAGCGGAACAAGGAGCAAGATGGATGCGACAGCTAGACCCGGTGGCGGTGGCCAAATATGGCAGCAGCTTGGGATGACAACACACGGAGGACAACTAGAGATAAAAGCCATAATAGTTGAAAATTAGATTTTCTATTTATTGCTTTTATATTGTGCTGTGTGTGCATGTTAGTTTACAAGTTTAGTAGGCTAGCATAGTTAAAATTCCTCATTAATAAATAACTAAGTGGGAGAGGGATTTTTAAGTAAATCTCATGGTCTCCATTACTGGTTTGTAAGTGATGCAAACAAGCTTGCGCGTTGGCTCTGAGTGCCTTCCTCCATAACGGATGAGCTAGTTTGCAGATCACTAGA
The DNA here is from genome assembly GCF_018446385.1 of Zingiber officinale. Lineage (NCBI taxonomy): Eukaryota > Viridiplantae > Streptophyta > Magnoliopsida > Zingiberales > Zingiberaceae > Zingiber > Zingiber officinale. The sequence goes on from NC_055994.1 coordinate 21,163,846, forward strand.
ACAGACTTCCATTTTTGGATGACTATAGGAAGTTAATTAAGAGCGTGTGATCTTCCCCAACGGAAGGGGCATAATCTTATTAATGGACTTAGTGTCAAGTAATGGTATACACTTAGACACATCTAATAGTATCCTCCCATCGGTCATTATTATTTGTGTGACCAAATGAAACCAACTATTAATTTGTCATAAAACTAGGTTGACAAGATAATAAAATTAAAGGGTTAAAACCCCTCTTACAAATGATTGATTTTGTATACGTCCACACTAACGTGGCATACAAAATTAACCGTGTTTGAGATAATTTTATTTGTCATAAAGTTGCGTTGACAAGATAGTTAATGGGTAAAACCCTCCTCTTACAAATGTTGATTTTGTATACGTCCACACTAACGTGGCATGCAAAATTCACGGTGTTTTGAGGTGTTGGTAAATTTAAATAGTATTGTTAGAGGAATCAATATTATTTTAAATTTAGAAGTCTTGACCAAATATTTGATTAAAGATAGACCAACTATTAATTTTATTCGTCATAAAGTAAGGTTGACGAGATAATAAAATTAAATGATAAAATTTCCTCTTTGAATTTGTATACGTCCACACTAACGTGGCATACAAGATTCATGGGGATTTTTAAGGAGTTGGTCTTAACCAAATATTTTTGTGATTCTTAGGATGATGGTCAATCCCTAGCTGATATACTTTAGGATAGACTTAGTGGTCCCAATTATAATTGATTGGAAATAGGATTTGGACATTAAGGTAGACTGTCCTCTTAGAACTAAGAACAATATAGGTGTATTTTATTCATTAGTTGAAACATGTTTAGTGGTGTTATCTACCAGAACCTGGAGTGTAGATACAGATGCCATTAATCATGTCCGCAATTCATTGCAGGGTTTCAGGAAACCCGACAACTAAATGAAAATAAACACATCATCCACATGGGCACTGCTGTAAAAGTGGCAGCTGTTGCAGTGGGAGATGTTTATCTTTTGATAAAAATAAAACATGGATTTTTGAGTAATTGTCTTTACGCACCAAGTTTAGAAAGAACTAGTTTTCAGTTTCTAAACTATTCAAAGAACATGATATTCTGCCTCTTTTAATAACAAAGTTGTTATTAAGAAAAAGAGGGAAGTTATCTGTTCTGGTACGTTGGTTGGCAATTTATAAATCCAATAACTCTCACGATGCAACAAATGGAAATTAGTAACACATCTTCTAACTTTAAGAGAAAGTAACCTTCGGAAATGAACCAATTATATCTTTGGCATCTAAGGCTAGGTTATATTAACTTGAGTATGATTCATTGGTAGCTGATGAACTTTTGGGTTCATTAGTAGTGGAAATCTTTCCAACCTGCGAGTCTTACTTGGAAGGAAAAATAACCAAGAAGCTTTCAAGTCTAAGGGGTATGGAGTCAAAGATATATTGAAATTGGTTCATTCTGATTTGTGTGATCCTATGACTATCCAAGCAAGAGGTTGTTTCAAATATTTCATCTATTTTATAGACAACTATTTGATATACGGATACATTTACTTGATGTGCCACAAGTCTAAGTGCTTTGATTAGTTCAAAGAGTATGAGGCTGATGTGGAGAAATGTCAAGGTAAAAGTATCAAGAAACTACGGTGAGATCGTAGTGGCAAGTATCTCTTGGGAGAATTTAGGAGTCACTTATCAGAAGTAGGGATTCAATCCCAACTAACTACACCTAGGTATATCCCAACAGAATGGTGTAGAAAAAAGAAGGTATAGGACTCTTATGGAAATAAGTAGATTGATGATGAGTTATTTAGAAAATTACCAAATTCATTTTAAGGATATACTCTGGAAACGGAAGTGAACATAGTACCTTCCAAAGTCAGAACTCTCTACTCATATAGAATTGCTGAATAGGTGTAAGCCTATTTTGAAGCATATTCGGATTCGGGTAGTCCAGCACATATGCTGAAGAGAGACAATGATTCACTTGTTTGTGGGTTATCCTAGAGAAATGAAAGTAGGTTTATAGTCTTAAAAATCAGAAGGTTATTGTTAGCATCAATGACCGATTTTTAGAAAAGGACTATGTAATAAACCTCATGCCCATAAGAAAATTTGTTCTTAAGGAAATAATAAAAGACATGTCTAATTTAGTACCAACTGTACAAGATGAGATACCACAAGGAAACTGCAACACGTATCACAAATGATACACAATTGCAGAAAGTGCCTCATCGTAGTGGGAGGGTTGTTAGGCAACCTAAAAAGATTTATGTTTTGGGAGAGTTTTTGGACTCGATCCCTGGAGGACATGAACCTGATCTCCGGACATATGACGAAGCACTCCAAGATAAAGATGCAATATCTTGGCAAAGAGTAATGAATAACAGAATTAGAATATATGTATTCTAATAAAATCTGGAAGCTTATAAAACCACCAAATGGTATAAAAGCCTTTGGGTGTAAAAAGGTCTATATTAGGAAAAGAGGGATAGACAGGAAGGTAGAAACTTTCAAAGTAAGGCTAGATGAAAAAGGAAACTTTTTCACTGGTAGCCATGCTTAAGTCTATCCGGATTCTTTTATCTATTTGGCAAGTGGATGTCAAGACAGCATTCCTTAATGGAAGTCTTGAAGAAAACATCCATATAAAGCAACCAGAAGGGTTCATTGCAAAGGGCTAAGAGCATCTTGTGTGAAAGCTCAATCAGTCTATGGACTGAGGCAAAGCTTCAAGGTCTTGGAACATCCTGTTGGGATCTTAGATGGCTAGAGGGGGGGGGGGTGAATAGCCTCTTTGAAAAACACTAAACGCAAATTTCTTCAAGAACTTTGTTAGCACAGCACAGCGGAAACAGAAAACTAAAGCGAAGGAAAAACAAACACACAGCAGACACAAGGATATACGAGGTTCGGGGATAACTTGCCCCTACTCCTCGGCGTGTCCGTAAGGAGGACAACTCCTTGATCTTTCGGTAGATCACACCCCGGACAAGATCCGGCTAAAGATGTCTCCTTCTCGGTGGAGCAACCTCTCAACAAAGTCTCAGTTGATTATAGATTTAAGCACAAGACTTACAGTGGCTGAGAAAAATATTAAGATGAGCTTACAGCCACGCGGAGAACAGAGCAGAGAGCGCACAATCAACCTTCTCAGCAAGGAGCTCACAGCTTCACCAACTTGCTCTCTCGAAGTCTTGATCACAAAAGACAGAGAATTCAGAATATATCCTTTCTGAACTCCTCTTCTTCCTTCTTATGTCTCTCTGCTTTACTGGCTCGTATCACCGTCGTCTGCAGAATCGCTGCTGCCAGCAAGGCGTAGCCAATCACCTCTCCTCCTCTTCTGATTCTCTGAACACATGCCAATGGAAATCACTGGCGTCTCTGGATACCAACCAATGGGTAGAAGTCAAACTGAGCAGCCCAATCGTAATCGGATTTCGCCAGTGAACGTTGATGCCCCAAATGTATCTGTTGCAGCAAATTACAGTGAAAAGGGTACTTGTCTCCTTCTCTTAATGAAGCTTAATTTGAATCCAAACATGAGAATGTGACCTGCAACCTGCAAGCTAGAAAGACTCACAGCAGATGGTTAAAAACAGATGGTGAAGACAAATACGGCAATCAGAAAAAGTACATGCAAAACAAACAATACTGTGGATCGGTCTGCAGACCGATCCATGCTTTCTGGATCATCTCTGATCGGTCTGCGGACCGATCAGGAACTAATCTGATCGGTCCCCAGACCGATCAGATAGCGCTGTTTGAAAATACGCACAGCTCCTGATCGGTCTGCGGACCGATCAGGAACTAATCTGATCGGTCCCCAGACCGATCAGATAGCGTTCTTCCCAAACGTTTACAGCTTCCTGATCGGTCTCCTGACCGATCAGTAACATCACAGTAGGCTACTGATCGATTTCTGATCGGTCTGCAGACCGATCAGTAAACGTTCAGTAGCTACTGATCAATTCCTGATCGGTCGGCAGACCGATCAGGTATAAAGGTTTCACTGGATCGGTCTGCCGACCGATCCAGCTTCTTGACTCAGTCCGGGTCGAGCCCTCTCTGACCTAGTCCGGAGAAACGAGCTCCCTAGCTCTCTCCGACTTCATCTGGTCCTAGAGAACGAGCTACCGAGCCCTCTCTGACTTCGCATGCCAAGCTTCCTTCTTGGACTTTTCAACACCAGATGTCCGATCACCCTTGATCCATCTGGATTTTCCCTTGCCTGGCTTCACTCACCAGGACTTGCACCTAGCTTCACTCACTAGGGTTTTCACCTGGCTTCACTCACCAGGATTTCCAATCTGCCTGGCTTCACTCACCAGGACTTTCCAACTGCCTAACATCCCAGTTAGGACTTTCTCAATCAGGTCAACCTAGTCAACCTAGATTAGTAATTAATCTGAGTTAAATATCTGATACAAACTTAAATCAGTGTCAACAGCAAAACAACATCCAGATCAGACTGTATCAACAATCTCCCCCTTTTTGTTGTTTGACAACACGATTTAAGTTTAGATCAGAAATGCTCATCTACCCATAATTTTAGGGAAATCAGGATCCTCCCCTAAGACGGATACACCACCAAGTCAATGACGGGAATCAAGATCCTTCCCGTTATCCTCTCCCCTAAAATCAAGCTTCCATACATTTCTAAACTTAGGTATCCTCTCCCCCTTTGTCAAACACCGAAAAGGTGCAAATGAGGTGACAAAAACTCAAAAGGCTCCCCCTAAATCCATACTGCCTTCTCTTAACTGACCTAGAGTTTCCTCTAAGGTCACAATATGACAGTAAGAAAGACAAAAGATACAATCAAATCATGGCATAGGAACAACATAATAATAAAAAAAAAATATATAGAAAATGAAGCATAATAAGGAGCAAGCAAATATAAAACCGAGTAGCATAAATATAGGAGTAGCATCAGAAGTGCAAACATCCAGGTCCGACATAAAGACTAACAAATAACATCCAAAATGCAGACAACCAACAAACAAACTGTATCAATCAACATCCTCACACTGAGGAACACCGCCATCATCGGCAGGAGGGGTGAAATCCTGAGGCGGCACGCTGGAGGATGAATAGCCTGGGTAAGACTGCGGAGGCGGGTAGCGTGCCATCCATCCGAGTAGCAACTGCTGTGTCACCACCTGATGACTGCGCATATCATCGAAGCGCTGGTCAATATGCCCGCGCAGGTCATCGTAGCGCTGGTCTATCCGAATGCGTAGTCCATCGAACTCAGCAGTCACCATCTCCTCGACTCTCCAGCTCGGCGCGCAGATCGGGATCGGCCTCCCATCGTCGGCAGCAGGAGGAGCAGCAACAGGAGCAACCTGTCGTCGAGGTAACTCACCAAGTGCCCTCCCATCCTTCCACCTAACTGTCCCATCCTGTCCTAAGATTCCAGACTTGGAAAACGCACGTTTCCCAAGTCGACAATCCTGCTTAACCATCTTTACTATCCTCCCCTTAGAGACATCAATACCCAGGGTCTCAAGCCAGTCAGTAATTACATGCCCAAAAGGCATATAGATGGTGTAACCGCTTGGCTCGCTATGGGATATGATAGAAGTATAGACACTCGACATGACATCAAAGTCAAGACGCCTACGCAACCCGTAAAGCATCAGACAATGATACGGTCGAATCTCTGCCAATGGTTTAGAAGTAATAGGGAGAAGACAGTTTGTAACAATTTTGAAAAGAATGTAATCAGGAGCAGAAAGGCCAAGGGCTGCAAATGTAGGAAAGTCGACATCTAACTCATCTAATCCATCTGGTCTCGGATGTCTAAAGAAGTACTCATAAATCGAATCAGATGAGACATCAAGAGGATGAGGCACGGGTTCAGGCAAAGAAGGATAGAATGAGAACACCGTCCCTGAACACATACGACAGCCTAAATAACCAAAGAAGGCAATTAAGCTGAAATCAATGTTTTGCTTAGCCACTCTTGATCTATAACTACCATTAATAGTCTGATGAAGGTTGTTATAGAATTCAGAGACTAGGTCAAAATTGATATCTCTCTCTAAATAGACCAAGGAATCAAGTTTATAGTAGGCTATGGTTTCCGTAATGGCTGGACAAAACTCATTCATGTATTTTCTATCGACTGATCTACATGGGAGCAATTTGAAGGTCCTTTCCTTAAAGGATTGTTCAAACTGTTGGTTGGGAAATCTTCCCGAACTGGATGGTTGAGGTCGGGAAGGAGCAGCAGGAGCTTTGGATTTATCTTTGGACTTGGAAGTACCCTCACCTACTGATTTCTTCCTAAGGGGACACAATGGGGTAAAATGGGGCAATGAGTGAGCACCGGAGCCATCAACAATTAAGAACCGAGACAACAAAACAACAGAAGATTCAGTGAGAAATGAAAACACAATGCCAAGTTCTTAGAGAGGCAAGAAGTTACCTTGGTGCCATTTGAACTTTAGACTAGGGCTTCCGAGGGCTAGAGCTTCGGCTAGGTTTGGCGTGCAAAGAGAAGAGAAAGGGTGGTCTGTGGGAAGAGTCGGCTAGGGTTTCGCGTGAATGAGGAAAAGGAGGGATCGGGAGGTTTTAAGGGTTTAGATGGGTGTACAGTGAAGAAATGATCGGACGGTTGTCCGATCAGAAGGTATCCGAAGCCCCCTGATCGGTCACCAGACCGATCAGGGAACCTCCTGATCGGTCTGTAGACCGATCAGAAAGTGATCAGTAGCATTCTGCGAAGCTGATCGGTCCGTAGACCGATCAGAGATCGATCAGTAGCCCAGTGAACTTCTTGATCGGTCCGTAGACCGATCAGAGATCGATCAGTAAGCCCTAAGTCACAGCTTAACCAAAGGAACCACTGATCGGTCTATGGACCGATCAGAAGAGCTCGATGCGTATCAGATTATCCTGATCGGTCCCTGGACCGATCAGTGAGGCGCACAAAAATAACCTGATCGGTCCTTGGACCGATCAGATTACAGACAGAAAGGTTGGGAAGTTTTTGGATCGGTCTGTCGACCGATCCATCTTCTCCTGATCGGGCTGTAGCCCGATCAGTGTCTGATACTGAAATTTTCAGTGATTTCAGTAACCGAAATCCTTAGATATGTTTGATAGTTCGTAGAAGTTTCTCCAGTAAAACTTTCAAAATCAATATCTAGAACCCTGAGAATCTACAAGCATAACTATGTCCTAACGATGGGCTCTTATGGTGTGAATTTGTTTATAACTTGAGACTTTCAAATTCGACCACAAACACTGAGATTTCAGACAAGTTTCAAGTTTGTCAAAATAGACAACTCAAGGTTAAAGACTGAAATCTTCAACCTTGCTATGTTCAATCCCAAATTTGGCAAAATATGTCCAAATTTCTATCATTATTTCAATGACTTATCCTAGTTTCAATCAAAATCACGAAAGGTATCGATCAAAGGTATCAAACATTCCAACAATCAAGGTTACATGATTTATAAGGAAAAGTCCAACCAAGTTTCCTTGGTTGGAATATATGAGTAAGATCTAGGAACCAAATACACATGAATTATGTAATGGTCTTCCCCATACTCAATTAATGTCTCTTCAACCTAATTATTCAAGGGATGCATGATACATTTTGAATAATTTGGTTGTTCCTAGCATCTCACCCCATTTCTAGCAAACAAAAATATTTTGTTAAACCTTATAGTTTGTGTGAGATGTTCCCAAGTTGCCCAAAATATTGTCCCAATTACTCTTGTCATTTTAATAGTCCTTATTGATCATGGTGAAGTTCTAATGACCTAAGGAGCCAAACACATTCTCAACTCCCTCCTTAAATGACTAAATTCATTCTCTGGAAGGGGTTTGGTAAAAATATCAGCTAGGTTTGACTTTGACTCAACATATGTGAGTGCAATGTCTCCCCTAGCTACGTGATCTCTTATGAAGTGATGACGCACTTCAATGTGTTTGGTCCTCGAATGATGGACTGGATTTTTAGTTAGGTTGATCGTGCTAATGTTGTCACATAGCACTTGTACACCCTTATAAGAAAGTCCATAATCCTCTAGGGTGTGTATCATCCACAACAATTGTGATACACTCTCTCCCATGGCAATGTATTCAGCCTCGGTCGTGGAGAGAGCAACACAATGTTGCTTCCGACTTGACCAACTAACTAAAGATGAACCTAAAAATTGGCAACCCCCACTAGTACTTTTCCGATCCAATTTGCACCCAGCATAATCGGAATCGGTATAGCCTATCAAGTCAAAAGACTCTGTACGAGGGTACCATAGACCTACTCGAATTGTGCCCTTAAGGTATCTCAATATTCTCTTAACTGCAATTAAATGAGATTCCTAGCGAAAAGTATGTCCGGTCGACTAGCTGTGAGATATAGAAGACTACCAATCATGCTTCTATATTGCGTTAGATCAATTGGTTTTCCACTCTCATCATTGTCAAGGCGAGTGTTTGTCACCATTGGAGTGGACACTTCCTTAGAGTCACTCATATTGAATTTTCTAAGCATCTCTTGAGTGTATTTCGTTTGATGGACATAAATGCCATCTCGAGTTTGTTTGATTTCTAATCCAAGGAAGAATGTCAATTCTCCTACTAGACTCATCTCAAACTCACTTTCCATGTGAGAGATAAATTCATTCAAATAGCCCTTGTTATTTGAGCCACAAATTATGTCATCGACATATACTTGGGCTACGAAAATGTTTTCACCATCTCTACGCAGAAATAGTGTTGGGTCTATTTGGCCTCTTACAAAGCCCTTTTCTAGTAAATAAGTTGACAGCCTTTCGTACCAAGCTCGAGGTGCTTGTTTAAGCCCATAAAGAGCTTTCTTGAGCTTGTATACGTGGTTTGGAGCTTCGGTACTCACAAACCCCGGGGGTTGTTCAACATAGACCTCTTCTTTAATGAAGCCATTTAAGAAGGCAGATTTAACATCCATTTGATAGAGCTTGAAACCTCTATGTGCAGCAAAAGCTAGCATCAAACGAATGGATTCTAATCAGGCCACGGGAGCATAAGTCTCATCATAATCGAGACCTTCGACTTGACTATAGCCCTTGACTACAAGTCTTGCCTTGTTTCTTACAACTTCTCCCTTTTGATTTAACTTATTTTTGAAGACCCATTTAGTTCCAATAATGGTGGTCTTCTTAGGTCTAGGAACTAAGTCCCACACTTGGCTCCTTTCAAATTGACCTAACTCATCTTGCATAGCTATGATCCAATCAGGATCGCGCAATGCCTCATCAACTAATTTTGGTTCAATCTCTGAAATCAATGCGACTTCATTAGACTCATTTCTAAAGAATGACCTAGTCCTAACCCCTTGTTGGATGTCTCCCACAATTTGGTCTTGGGGATGACTAGTGGCTATCCTAGATTGTCTTGGTGTTGATGGTGCCTCATGAATGGTCTCACTAGGCACAGGCAAGGACTCAATATCAGGCAAAGGATCAGATTGAGTTCTTTGTTGCCTTTGCTCATCGTCATCAGAGTCAACCTCGACTCTTTCTTCATTTTGATCATTCAAACTTAGATTTCTAAGTTCAAGTTGAATTTCTCCTACATCCCTTGATTGATCATTCGATTTAGGGATTTCTTCAAATGCTACATCTGAGGACTCTTCAATCAATTTAGTCCTATTGTTGTAGACTCGATAGGCTTTGCTGAAGAGAGAGTACCCGACCAGTATCCCTTCATCAGCCTTAGCTGTAAATTTTCCAAGATGATCCTTGGTGTTCAAAATAAACACCTTACAACCAAACACCCTAAGATGTTTAATTGTAGGGGGTTTTCCAAACCAAAGTTCATGGGGAGTCTTTCCTAAAAACCTATGTATCAGGACTCGGTTTTGCACATAGCAAGCTGTATTCACAGCTTCAGCCCACAAGTAACTCGGTAGTGAGTACTCATTGAGCATGCTTCGTGCAGCCTCTTGTAAGACTCGATTCTTTCTCTCCACAACCCCATTTTGCTGTGGGGTCCTTGGAGTTGAGAACTCATGTCTATACCCTTTTGCTTGACAAAATTCTAAGAACCTATGGTTTTGAAATTCACCACCATGATCACTTCTAATGGTTTTAATTGTTGTTGATTTTTCATTTCAGTTCTTCTACAAAAGAAATAAAAATATCTATGGTTTGATCCTTAGTTTTCAAAAAGAAAGTCCATGTATATCTAGTAAAATCATCAATAATTACTAAACAATATCTACTACTATTCAATGAAATAACATTGTTACAATCAAACAAGTCCATATGTAATAAGTCTAAGGCAGTAGATGTACTCACAATGCTTTTACCTTTATGAGATGCTTTTGTTTGCTTACCCATTTGACATGCATCACATAGTTTGTTCTTTTGGTACTTGATGCTTGGTAAGCCTCGTACTAGTCCTTTGTTGGCCAACTTCCGAATGTTCTTCATGTTTACATGTGCCAACCTTCTATGCCAAAGCCAAGACTCTTCTTCTTTTGACATGAAACACTTAATCAAAGCATTAGTAGCACTTTTAAACGATACTTGATAAATATTATCAACCCTTGTGCCTACTAGTACCGTGTCAAGTGTGTCAATGTGTTTAACCAAACATTGACTTGAATGAAATTCAATTGTGTAACCCGTATCACACAATTGACTGACACTTAGGAGATTAAAAGTCATCCCCTTGACTAGAAGAACATTCTTGATGTGGAGACATTCGGATATATGAATGTCTCCAACCCCTATAACCTTAAGACTACCATTATTGCCAAAAGACACATTACCTCTATTTTTATTTTGTATGGTAGAGAATAGTGACTTGTCCCCTGTCATGTGCTTGGAGCATCCACTATCAACAAACCAAGTTGATAGACGCTCCCCCTCGACCAATGCCTACAAGACACGAAAGACGGATGTTTTAGGTACCCAAATTCTGGGACCTAATGCATCTACAATGAGAGACTTAGGCACCCATGCCTTAGTCACCTTCTTCCTAGTCTCATGAACCCTAGAAACATGTGTTCTATGAAATTGGGTTCTTGACACTAAAGAAATAAAGCTAGACTCCTTAGGTTGGTATCCTAATCCAGCCTTGTTGTAAACCGCCCTTTGGGCATTTAGAATCATGTCTAAGGTCTTAGAGCTGGTTGAGAATTTCTCAAGCATTTTCTTGAGCTTCTCAATTTCACCCTTCAAGGTTTTGTTTTCATCCTCTAGGGCCTCTTGATAAAGGTCATCGACCTCATCTTCCCTAAGGGCCCTTAATTTCTCTATTTCATCTTTTAGCAGTTTAGTTTCTGTTTTTGATTTTTTAAGGGAAGTAGACAAATGTGCAATTGTTTTATAACACTTTTCTAAATGGGGAGAGGTTACCTCTTCATCATCCGAAGATGATGAAGTCGCGGCTGAAGAGCTTGAGTCCTCACTCTCGGACTCGGACTCCTCTCTTGCCATGAGGGCTAACTGCCGTGTACTCTTCTCCCTCTTCTCTTCCTCAGATGAACTTGAAGAAGACTCATCCCATGTAGCTTTTAGAGCCTTCTTCTTCTTGACTCTTTCCTCCTTCTTTTTGGCTCGTTCCTCCTTCCTTTTTAATTTCGGACACTCGCTCCGATAGTGTCCCTTTTTGCTGCACTCATAACATGTAACATTAGTTTTGTCAATATTTTGTTCACTAGGTTTACCTTTCCCTTTGTATCTTCTACTCCTTCTCATGATTCTTCTCACGAAGTTGGCCATCTCGCTTGATGATGATTCACCTTCATCATCGGACTCGGAGGAGGATGAAGATGAAACAATTTCTTTCTCCTTCTTCTTTTCTTTCTTTCTTCTTCCCTCCTTGCTCTTTTCTTCTGCAACCAAAGCAATACCTTTCTCTTTTTGCCCTTTGTTAGCAAGTTCATGTAATTCCATTTCACAAAAAAATTCATCTAACTTAACAATGGAAAGATCCTTGGATACCTTGTAGGCATCCACCATGGATGACCACAAGGCATTCCTAGGAAAAGCTTTTAGAGCATACCTTACGAGGTCACGGTTTTCTACTCGTTCATCCACCGAATGGAGACCATTGATGATCTCCTTGAACCTTCCATGTATCTCACTTACAGTTTCATTTTCCTTCATGACAAGGTTCTGTAGTTGGTTTAGGAACAAATCCCTCTTGGCGATCCGAGAGTCTCGAGTCCCTTCTTGGAGCTCGATGAGCTTGTTCCATAGATCCTTCGCACTTGTGAAAGGACCAACCTTGACAAGTTGATCCTTGGCTATCCCACATTGCAAAGTGACAACCGCCTTGGCATCGGCTTGTCCCTTGTGAGTTTGCTCGGTTGACCATCTCGATGAGTCAAGTTCCTTACCTTCTTCGTCCTTTGGAGGTGAGAATCCCTCCTTGACCGAGAACCACATGGAGATATCAGTCTTGAGGTAATACTCCATGCGACTCTTCCAATACTGGAAATCTGCTCCATCGAAGAAGGGTGGTCTGTTGGTGCTGAATCCTTCCTTCATGGCCATCTTGTTGCTCCTTGGAATGTTAGTCCAGATGAAGAGCACCAGGCTCTGATACCACTTGTTGGGATCTTAGATGGCTAGAGGGGGGGTGAATAGCCTCTTTGAAAAACACTAAACGCAAATTTCTTCAAGAACTTTGTTAGCACAGCACAGCGGAAACAGAAAACTAAAGCGAAGGAAAAACAAACACACAGCAGACACAAGGATATACGAGGTTCGGGGATAACTTGCCCCTACTCCTCGGCGTGTCCGTAAGGAGGACAACTCCTTGATCTTTCGGTAGATCACACCCCGGACAAGATCCGGCTAAAGATGTCTCCTTCTCGGTGGAGCAACCTCTCAACAAAGTCTCAGTTGATTATAGATTTAAGCACAAGACTTACAGTGGCTGAGAAAAATATTAAGATGAGCTTACAGCCACGCGGAGAAGAGAACAGAGCAGAGAGCGCACAATCAACCTTCTCAGCAAGGAGCTCACAGCTTCACCAACTTGCTCTCTCGAAGTCTTGATCACAAAAGACAGAGAATTCAGAATATATCCTTTCTGAACTCCTCTTCTTCCTTCTTATGTCTCTCTGCTTTACTGGCTCGTATCACCGTCGTCTGCAGAATCGCTGCTGCCAGCAAGGCGTAGCCAATCACCTCTCCTCCTCTTCTGATTCTCTGAACACATGCCAATGGAAATCACTGGCGTCTCTGGATACCAACCAATGGGTAGAAGTCAAACTGAGCAGCCCAATCGTAATCGGATTTCGCCAGTGAACGTTGATGCCCCAAATGTATCTGTTGCAGCAAATTACAGTGAAAAGGGTACTTGTCTCCTTCTCTTAATGAAGCTTAATTTGAATCCAAACATGAGAATGTGACCTGCAACCTGCAAGCTAGAAAGACTCACAGCAGATGGTTAAAAACAGATGGTGAAGACAAATACGGCAATCAGAAAAAGTACATGCAAAACAAACAATACTGTGGATCGGTCTGCAGACCGATCCATGCTTTCTGGATCATCTCTGATCGGTCTGCGGACCGATCAGGAACTAATCTGATCGGTCCCCAGACCGATCAGATAGCGCTGTTTGAAAATACGCACAGCTCCTGATCGGTCTGCGGACCGATCAGGAACTAATCTGATCGGTCCCCAGACCGATCAGATAGCGTTCTTCCCAAACGTTTACAGCTTCCTGATCGGTCTCCTGACCGATCAGTAACATCACAGTAGGCTACTGATCGATTTCTGATCGGTCTGCAGACCGATCAGTAAACGTTCAGTAGCTACTGATCAATTCCTGATCGGTCGGCAGACCGATCAGGTATAAAGGTTTCACTGGATCGGTCTGCCGACCGATCCAGCTTCTTGACTCAGTCCGGGTCGAGCCCTCTCTGACCTAGTCCGGAGAAACGAGCTCCCTAGCTCTCTCCGACTTCATCTGGTCCTAGAGAACGAGCTACCGAGCCCTTTCTGACTTCGCATGCCAAGCTTCCTTCTTGGACTTTTCAACACCAGATGTCCGATCACCCTTGATCCATCTGGATTTTCCCTTGCCTGGTTTCACTCACCAAGACTTGCACCTAGCTTCACTCACTAGGGTTTTCACCTGGCTTCACTCACCAGGATTTCCAATCTGCCTGGCTTCACTCACCAGGACTTTCCAACTGCCTAACATCCCAGTTAGGACTTTCTCAATCAGGTCAACCTAGTCAACCTAGATTAGTAATTAATCTGAGTTAAATATCTGATACAAACTTAAATCAGTGTCAACAACAAAACAACATCCAGGTCAGACTGTATCAACACATCCGGTTTATCAAAATAATCTAGATCTATAGATTTAGTAACCGGATAAGTCTTGTGTATACAAAAGATGTGATGGAAACGTGGTGGTATTTCTTGTACTATACTTAGATAACATTTTTGGTAGTTGAAAACAATATCAAAATGTTGTCAGTAGTAAGGGTATGGTTGTCCAAACAATTCGATATAAAGGACTTGGGAGAATGTATATATTCTTGAGATCAAAGTAATAAGGGATCGCAAGAAAAAAATATTTTACTTATCCCAAGCTTCATACATCGGAAAAATCCTTGCTCGTTTTAAGCATACAAAACTCCAAGAAAGGTTTCTTACCTTTTCAGGATTGAGTAACTTTATCTAAAGATATGTCTCTGTAGACATCAAAGGAGATAAAGGAAATAAAGGCAGTTCTTTATGTTACGACTGTTGGAAGCCTAATGTATGCTATGCACGAGATCAGAAATCTGTTTTGCCAAGGGCATAGTTAGCAGATATCAAAGTAACCCTGGACAAGGACAGTGGACTGCAGTAAAGCATATATTGTAGTACCTTAGAGGCACTAGAGATTATATGCTAGCTTACAAGGCAGTTAATTTAGTCCTTGTGGGTTGCATGGATTTTGACTTCCAATCGGATAGGGACAATAATAAGTCAACCTCAGGGTTTTGTATTTACTTTAGGAGGTAAAGTCATAACTATGGAAGAGTGATAAGCATAGGTGTTTTTCTGGACTCCACCATAGAAGCTTAGTATATGGTAAGCCTCTAAGGTAGCCATAAAAGCTGAATGACTCAATAACCTCAAGATAGACTTATATATGATTTCTGGTTTGTCCAAAAATTATTACAATTTATTGTAATAATGTTGGTGCAGTAGCAAACTCGAAGAAACCATAAATCTATAAGGCAAGTAAACACAATAGAGCGCAAGTACCACCCAATATGAGGAATCGTATAAACGAGGAGAAGTTGTTGCCGCCTAGATTGCATCAGATGATAACCTAAGGTCCTTAAGGCAAGAGCTTTTTGAAAGGCATGGGAATCAGGTGTATGGCAGCAGATATGACAGCTTAGTCTTTTAGTATAAGTGGGAGATTGTTAGAGTGTATACTAAAAGCCTAGCTTTTGGTATAAATATTTATCTAGAAATAAGAATCACATTGGTCAAATGTCTACATTTATGATAAATGTAGTTGCTCAATTAATTTATATTGTAGATAACATGGTGTGTGGTGTCACACACAGAAGATCATGTTATCGGTTCCTTATAAATTATAAACAGTAGCTCACGACCAAGATGGAAAGGAACAAACCATTGGAAGGTCGTAGTGTAATTAGGTGTTAGTTTATCTTAACTATATAATTACACTAGTACACTAAGAATGTATTGAGTAGGACCATTAGAGGTCATTTCTTTTATACTGATTTTATAAAGGGACAAGGACCTCAGTTATTATGGAAATGTGTGCTCTTAATCCTAATATAATAACAATCACATATATTTGATATTTATTTCTTTAATTTGTCAATGGACGAGATTTAGTTCGATGAATCAATAAGCCTGATAAGTTGGGAAATGATATTACTTATAGTGTGTGTTGTTGATTATAGAAGGAAACTGTGTCCTAGAGATACTAGGTTGAGAATGCCCCCAAGAGGAGCTCAAAAGGATTGTCATGTTAAACCCTGCAGGTGGACTTAGTCCAACATGACGATGAAGTTGAGTGGTACTACTCTTGGAGCTAGATATTAATTAAGTGAGTTGTCAGTAACTTACTTAATTAGTGGACATTTGTTATCTTAAACACAGGGAGACTAACACACTCATAATAAGAAGGAGCCCAAAAATGTAATTTGGGATTGGTGCGGTAGTTCAATAATAATTCTCTAGTGGAATGAATTATTATTGATAAAATTAAGTTGTGTGTTCGGGGCGAACACGGGATGCTTAATTTTATCGGGAGACCAAAACCAATTCCTCCTCTCGGTCCCTATCGTAGCCTCTTATTTATAGAGCTCTATACCCACCTATACCCACCTTCTATACCCACCCAATAGGGGCCGACCAAGCTAGCTTGGGAACAAGCTAGGGCCGACCTAGGTATAAAATTGGGTGGCCGGCCCTAGCTTGAACCCAAGCTAGTGGGGGTCGGCCAAATTAAATTTAAAAGGGATTTTAATTGTAATTTTTATTATGTGGAAGAAATAATTTATTAAAGAGAATTAAAATTAAAATATCTCTCTTGTAAAAGATCTACAAAAGATTAAAGAAAGAGATTAGATCTCTTTCCTTATTTGTAGATTGGTGAGATATTTTATTTTCTCTTTAAAATTATCCACATGTTGATAAAATTAAAATTATAGAAATTTCCTTTTATCAACCATGAAGAGATTTTTAAAGAGAAATTTTATTTTTAAAATTTCCGGAAACAAATTAGGAAGTTTTAATTTGTTGATTAAAACTTGTCTAATTTATTTCCTCTTGATGTGGCCGGCCATTAGAGATTAATTGGGGAAATATTATTTTATTTTTCTCAATTAAATCATGTCAAGGTAATTAAGGAAATTTTATTATTAAATTTCCTAATTTGCCTAGGCCAAGGAATATAAAAGAAGGGGTGAGGGTGCCTTCACAAGACACAACCTCTATTATTTTCTCTCCTTCTTTTGGTTCCTTGGTGTGGCCGGCCATCCTTTCCCTCTCTTCTTCTTGTGGTGGCCGAACCCTTCTCTTTCCTTGGAGCTCTTGTGGTGGCCGGATACTACTTGGAGAAGAAGAAGAAGGAGGAGAGGAAGCGAGCATCTCTTGGAGCTTGGTTAGTGTTTTGATTTTCTTCCTTGGTGAAGCTTTTTCTTTTGTGGCCGAACCTAGCTAGGAGGAGAAGAAGGTGGTTGGTGGTTTCTCATCTCGGAAGATCGTTGCCCACACAACGTCCGAGGTTAGAAGAGGAATACGGTAGAAGATCAAGAGGTTTTTCTTAAAGGTATAACTAGTAATTTTTCTTTCCGCATCATACTAGTTATTTTTGGAAATAATACTAAATACAAGAGGCATACGATTCTAGAGTTTTGAATTTGTTTTCGATATAGTGTTCTTTTGTTTTTCTTTTCCTTGTGATTTGATTGTTCTTTTCGGTTAACCTAAAGTTATTTTATGAAATTAAATATTAGCTTTCTATAAAAGGTTTTGTCTAGTCAGTGGTGGTTGTTCCCATATCCAAGAAGGCCATGTGCCTCGCCACGTCAGTACTGGGAACCAATTATGGAAATTAATATTTAATGGAATTAATAACTTAAGGTGACTTGGGTCAAACGTGTTAAGTTCCGCAGGAGATCCAAGTCAAAACCTAAAAGAACAAATAGATTAAGTTTTGGATCAAACGTGTTAAGTTCCGCAGGCGATCCAAAATTTAATTTAAAAGAACACATGGTAGCTAGGAAAAGGTTCAGACATTTGTACAAAATTTTTGTACAGTGGAACCTCTAGGCTTTCCGAGTAGCAACCAACACCTCTACCCCCTCTTTTATAATCCTTAGTCTTGACAAATAAAAAAATTTTAATAAAAACTTCCTTAATTCTTTTGTCATGAAAAATAAAATTTAATTAATTAAAATTAAAAATCTTTTCTCACATATCATGACCGACCACTATTCTAATCTCAATTAAGGAAAATTTAATTCACACAAGAATTAAAACTTCCTAATTTGTTTCCGAAAATTTATAAAAAAATTTCTATAATAATTTTTCCCTTCATGGTGGTTTATAAAAGGAAATTTTATATATTAAAATCTTTCTTTTAAACATGTGGATGATTTCCAAAAAGAAAAGTTATCTCTAAAAATTAAAATTTCCTTTCAATCTACAAATAAGGAAAGATATCAAATCTTTTCTTAATCTTTTGTAGAAACTTATAAAAGAGAATATTTATTTTTTAAAATCTCTTTTAAATCATGAACATGGTTAAAAAAAGGAAAGTTTTCTCAAAAATAAAATCTACCTTTCAATCTACAAACAAGGAAAGATTTTAAATCTTTTCTTACTCTTTTGTAGAAAGCTATAAAAGGAAAGATTTAAATTTTAAACTCTCTTTTAAAACAATGAAATCCACATAAGAAAAATTTATAAATAAAATCCCTTTTAATGTGATGTGGCCGGCCACATCATTCTTGGACTCTAAGCATTGGCCGGCCACCAACTTGGCTCAATCCTATGATCTTGGCCGACCCTAGCTTGGATTTCAAGCTAGCTTGGTCGACCCCATTAGGATGGGTAAGAAGGTGGGTATAGGTGGGTATAATTCTCTATATACAAGAGGCTATGATAGGGACCGAGAGGAGGAATTGGTTTTGGTCCCCCGATGAAATTAAGCTTCCCGTGTTCGCCCCGAACACACAACTTAACTTCATCAATAATAATTCATACCACTAAAGAATTATTATTGAACTACCGTACCAATCCCAAATTACAGTTTGGGCTCCTTCTTATTATGAGTGTGTTAGTCTCCCTGTATTTAAGATGTCAAATGACCACTAATTAAATGAGTTACTGACAACTGATCACTTAATTAATATCTTAGTCCAAGAGTAGTACCACTCAACCTCATTGTCATGTCGGACTAAGTCCACCTGCAGGGTTTAACATGACAATCCTTATGAGCTCCTCTTGGGGTCATTCTCAACCTAAATTACTAGGACACAGGTTCCTTCTATAATCAACAACACACACTATAAGTAATATCATTTCCCAACTTATCGAGCTTATTGATTTATCAAGCTAAATCTCACCCATTGATAAGTCAAAGAAATAAATACTAAATATATATATTTGTTATTATATTAGGATTAAGAGCACACACTTCCATAATAACTAAGGTCTAGTTCTTTTATCAAGTCAGCATAAAAAGAACTTACCTAAAATGGTCCTTATCAATACACTTAGAGTGTATTAGTGTAATTTATTAGTCAAGATAAACTAATACCTAATTACACTACGACTATTCCAATGGTTTGTTCCTTTCCATCTTAGTCATGAGCAACTGTTTATAATTTATAAAGAACTAATACCATGATCTTCTGTGTGTGACACCACACACCATGTTATCTACAATATAAATTAATTGAACAACTACACTTAACAAATAAATGTAGGTATTTGATCATTGTAATTCTTTATTTCTAAATAAATGTTTATACAAAAGCTAGGCTTTTAGTATACATTCTAACAATCTCCCACTTATACTAAAAGACTAAGCTTCCATATTTGCTACCATACATCTGATTCCCATCCCCTCTACATGCCGATCAAAAGCTTTCGCCGGAAGGGCCTTAGTGAAAGGATCTCTCAGGTTATCATCTGATGCAATCTAGGCGGCAACAACTTCTCCTCGTTATACGATATCTCGTATTGGGTGGTACTTGCGCTCTATTGTGTTTACTTGCCTTATGAACTTATGGTTTCTTCGAGTTTGCTACTGCACCACTATTATTACAATAAATTGTAATAATTTTTGGGAAAACCAGAAAACATGTCTAAGTCCATCATGAAGTATCTGAGTCATACAGCTTCTATGACTGCCTTAGAGGCTGCCACTTACTCAGCTTTTATGGTGGAGTCCGAAAAAGCACTTTTGCTTATCACTCTTCCATAGTTATGACTTCACTTCCTAAAGTAAACACAAAACCCCGAGGTTGATTTACTATTGTCCCTATCTGATTAGAAGTCAAAATCCGTGCAACCCACAAGGAGCAAATTATCTGCCTTGTAAGCTAGCATATAATCTCTAGTGCCTCTAAGATACTTCTATATATACTTTACCGCAGTCTAATGTCCTTGTCCAGGGTTACTTTGATATCTGCTAACCATGCTCACGGCAAAGCAGATATCCGGTCTCGTTCACAGCATTGCATACATTAGGCTTCCCACAGCCGAAGCATAAGGAAATGCCTTCATGTCCTCTATCTCCTTTGATGTCTTCGGAGACATCTCTTTAGATAAAGCTACTCCATGCCTAAAAGGTAAGA
Source organism: Zingiber officinale (assembly GCF_018446385.1). Classification (NCBI taxonomy): domain Eukaryota; kingdom Viridiplantae; phylum Streptophyta; class Magnoliopsida; order Zingiberales; family Zingiberaceae; genus Zingiber; species Zingiber officinale. Next base: position 21,184,152 of record NC_055994.1, read on the forward strand.
AACCTTTCTTGGAGTTCTGCATGTTAAAACGAGCAAGGATTGTATCGATATATGAAGTTTGGGATAAGTAAAATATTCTTTTCTTGCGATCCCTTATTACTTTGATCCCAAGAATATATGCATTCTCCCAAGTCCTTTATATCAAATTTGTTTGGACAACCATACTCTTACTTTCGACAACATTTTGATATTATTTCCAACTATCAAAAATGTCATCTACGTATAGTACAAGAAATACTACCACGTTTCCATCACACTTCTTGTATACAAAAGACTTATCCGGTCACTAAATAATTCCATAGGCCTGGATTACTTCATTAGACCAGATGTCCAAGACCTTGAAGCTTTGCTTTAGTCCATAGACTGATTGAGCTTGCTCACAAGATGCTCTTTGCCCTTTGCAATAAACCCCTACTGGTTGCTTTATATGGATGCTTTTTTTCAAGACTTCCATTAAGGAAAGCTGTCTTGACATCCACTTGCCAAATCTCATAATAGATAAAAGAATCCGGATAGACTTAAGCATGGCTACCGGTAAAAAAGTTTCCTTTTTCAACAAGCCTTACTTTGAAAGTTTCCACCTTCCTATCTATCCTCTTTTCCTATTGTAGACCTGTTTTCACTTAATGGATTTTACACCATTTGATGATTCTACAAGCTCCCAGACTTTATACATATATTCTAATTCTGTATTCATTGCATTTTGCAAAGATGCTGCATCTTTATCTTGGAGTGCTTCGTCATATGTCTAGGGATCAGGTTCATGTTTACCCGGGATCAAGTCCGAAGACTCTCCCAAAAACATGAATCTCTTAGGTTGCCTCACAACCCTCCCACTACGACGAGGCACTGTCTGTTGTTGTGATACGTGTTGCAGTTTCTTGTGATATTTCATCTTGTACAATTGATACTAGATTAGACATGTCCTTTATTATTTTATTAAGAACAAATTTACTTATGGGTTTATGGTTTATTATATAGTCCATTTCTAAAAATCGGGCATTGGTGCTTAAAATGACCTTCTGATTTTTAAGGATTGCAAACCTCCTTTCGTTTCTCTAGGATTACCCACAAACAAGTGAACTCTTGTCCAACTTTTCAGTGTCTCCCTTCAGCACATGTGTTGGCCTATCCCAAATCCGAATATGCTTTAGATTAGGCTTTCGCCTATTCTGCAACTCTATAGGAGTAGAGAGTTCTGACTTAGAAGGTAATATGTTCACTTCCGTATCCAGAGTATATCCTTAAAACGAATTTGGTAATAACTCATCATTGATCTACTTATTTCCATAAGAGTCATATACCTTCTTTCTTCTACACCATTTTGTTGGGGTGTATCAGGTGCAGTCATTTGGGATTGAATCCCAACTTCTGATAAGCGACTCCTAAACTCTCCTAAGAGGTACTTGTCACTACGATCTAACCGTAGTGCCTTGATACTATTACTTTGACGTTTCTCCACATAAGCCTCGTACTCTTTGAACTAACCAAAGCACTTAGATTTGTGACGCATCAAGTAAATGTATCTGTATCTCGAATAATTGTCTATAAAATAGACGAAATATTCGAAATTACCTCTTGTCTGGATAGTCATAGGATCACACAAATCAGAATGAACCAATTTCAACATATCTTTGGCTCCATACCCCTTATACTTAAAAGCTTCTTGGTTATTTTTCCTTCCAAGTAAGACTCGCAGGTTGGAAAGATTTCCACTACCAATGAACCCAAGAGTCCATTGGTTATTATCCTTTGAATCCTACTTAAGTTAATATAACCTAGCCTTATACTGCCAAAGATGTGATTGGTTTATTTCCGAAGGTTGCTTTCTCTTATTAAAGTTAGAAGATGTGTTGTTAATTTCCATTTATTGCATCATGGGAGTTATTGGTTTTATAAATTGTCAACCAATGTACCAGAATAGATATCTTTCCTATTTTCTCGATAACAACTTTGTTATCAAAATAGACACAATATCTATTTTTTAATAGTTTAGAAACTGAAATCAGGTTCTTTCTAAACTTAGTACGTAAAGACAATTTCTGAAAATCTATATTTTATTCTATCATAGGATAAACATCTCCCACTGCAACAGCTGCTACTTTTGCAGCAGTGCTCATGTAGATGGTGATTTTCCTTTCATATAGTTGTCGGGTTTCCTGGAACCCCTGCAATAAATTGTAGACATGATCAGTGATTCCCGTATCTACACACCAGGTACCGGTAGATAATACCACTAAACGTGTATCAACTAATGAATAAAATACACCTATATTGTTCTTAGTTCTAAGAGGACAGTCTACCTTAATGTCCAAGTCCTATTTCCAATCATTATAATTGGGATTACTAAGTCTTTTCTATAGTATAACAACTAGGGAATTGACAAACATTTTAAATCCTAAGAATCACAAAAATGGTCAAGACCAACTCCTTAAAATCCCCATGAATTTTGTATGCCACGATAGTGTGGACGTATACAAAATCAAAGAGGAGATTTTATCCATTAATTTTATTATCTCGTCAACTTTACTTTATGACGAATAAAATTAATAGTTGATCTGTCTTTGATCAATTATTTGGTCAAAACTTTGAATTTAAAATAATATTGATTTCTCAAAACAATATCATTTAAATTCACCAACAACTCAAACACCGTGAATTTTGCATGCCACGATAGTGTGGACGTATACAAAATTGAACATTTGTAAAAGGAGGATTTTACCCATTAATTATCTTGTCAATAAATTTTTATGACAAATAAAATTACCTCAAACACCATGAATTTTGTATGCCACGATAGTATGGACGTATACAAAACCAAACATTTGTAAGAGGAGTTTTAATTTTATTATCTTATCATCATATCTTTATGACAAATTAATAGTTGGTTTTTCCTTCGGTCACACAAATAATAGCAGTGTCTCCGATGGGGAGGATACTATTAAATGAGTCTAAGTGTATACCATTACTTGATACTTAGTCCATTAAATAAGATTATGCCCCTTCCGATTGGGAAGATCACACGCTCTTAATTAATTTCCTATAACCATCCAAAATGGAAGTTTGATCTAGTGATCCGCAAACAAACTCATCCGATATGGAGGAAGACACTCAGTGCCAACGGGCAAGCTTGTTGCATCACTTACAAACCAGTAATGGAGACCATGAGATTCATATACTAATCCCTCTCCCACTTAGTTATTTATGGTAAGGAATTTTAACCTATGTTAGCATACATCACATGCACACACACATCACAGTAAATAAAAGCAATAAATATGGAAATTAATTTTCCAACTATTATGACATTTTCATCACTGTCATCCATGTGCTCTAACCCTAGCTGCTGCCAGCTTTAGCCACCGCCATCGGGTCGAGTTGTCGCATCTATCTTGCTTCTTATTCCACTGCGCCTCTGGTCCTCCGATAGCACCACGCCTCGCAAGGATACGATCTGCAACAAATATAGAATTTTACATACATCGATCCTATATTCCATAAAGGAATGTACATGTATTCTAGATCGAACAAAAATAAAATTCTAAAAATAACACAGCTCCTGCTGTATTTGATACATACAATCATGCACACACAATAAAATGCCCTTGACATGTCCAAGGGTCCAATCACACACAATATCTATATGTCATAATAATTAGAGCCTACAACCACAAAGTTAGCACATCCTACTATTATCCTACCTAAATTATGTATGACATGTGCATAATCTATTTGAAAACCAAACACACAGAGACAAACCCTAGCTCTGATACCAATTGTTGGTTAGTCCTAGGAAAATCATACCGGTTCCACTGTACAAAAATTTTATACAAGTGTCAAACCTTTCCTTAAATAACTTATTGTGTTCTTTAGAAGTTAAATTAGAAATCACAGACAGAACTTAACACCATTGATTCCAAATTTAACTTATCTGTTCTTATGGTTTAGATTTGAATCGCAAGCGGAACTTAACACTATTGATTCAAATCCATCTATGTTATTAATTCCATTAAATATTAATTTCCAAAATTGGCTTCCAGGACTGCATGGCGAGACACATGGCCTTCTTGGATATGGGAGCAACCACCACCACCTAGACAAAGCCTTTTAAGGAAATCTAATATTTAATTTCCTTAAATAACTCTAGGTTTAACCAAAAAGAATAATCAAATCACAAATTCAAAAAATAAAAGAAAAGAAATACAACTTCGAAACAAATCCGAAAACTCTAGAATCATATGCCTCTTGTGTTTGGTATTTCCAAAAATAACTATACAAAGAAAACTAGTATGATGCGGAAAACAATTACTAGTTATACATTTCTTTGTAAGCAAAAATAACCTCTTGATCTTCTACCGTATTCCTCTTCAAATCTCGGACGTTGTGTGGGCAACGATCTTCCGAGATGAGAACCACCCAAGCCCTTCTTCTCCAAGCAAGTTTCGACCACCACAACAACTCCAAGAGTTGTGAGGTTCGGCCACCACCACCAAGCTCCAAGGGATGCAAGAAACAAAGCCTCCTTTCTCTCCTTCTTCTTCTAGCTAGAACCGGCCACCATGGAAAGATCCAAGAGAAAGATGAAACCGACCACTAAAGAAGAAGAGAAGAAGAGAAGGAGAACCTCTAGGGCCGGCCACACCAAGGAGGAAATGAGAGGAAGAAAAAGAATAGAGTCGTTAGCCATGAAAGTACCTCTACCCCCTCTTTTATAATCCTTGGTCTTGGCAAATAAGGAAATTTTAATAAAAACTTCCTTAATTCTTTTGCCTTGAAAAAGAAAATTTAATTAATTAAAATTAAAAATCTTTTCTCACATATCATGGCCGACCACTATTCTAATCCCAATTAAGGAAAATTTAATTCACACAAGAATTAAAACTTCCTAATTTATTTCCAGAAATTTATAAAAAAAATTTCTCTAATAATTTTTCCCTTCATGGTGGTTTGTAAAAGAAAATTTTATAAATTAAAATCTTTCTTTTAAACATGTGGATGATTTTCAAAAAGGAAAGTTATCTCTAAAAATTAAAATCTCCTTTCAATCTACAAATAAGGAAAGATATCAAATTTTTTCTTAATATTTTATAGAAACTTATAAAAGAGAATATTTAATTTTTAAACTCTCTTTTAAATCATGAACATGGTTAAAAAGGAAAGTTTTCTCAAAAATAAAATCTACCTTTCAATCTACAAACAAGGAAATATTTCAAATCTTTTCTTAATCTTTTGTAGAAATCTATAAAAGGAAAGATTTAAATTTTAAACTCTCTTTTAAAACAATGAAATCCACATAAGAAAAAATTTATAAATAAAATCTCTTTTAATGTGATGTGGCCGGCCACATCATGCTTGGACTCCAAGCATTAGCCGACCACCAACTTGGCTCAATCCTATGATCTTGGCCGGCCTTAGCTTGGGTTTCAAGCTAGCTTGGCCGGCACCATTAGGATGGGTAAGAAGGTGGGTATAGGTGGGTATAATTCTCTATATACAAGAGGCTATGATAGGGACCGAGAGGAGGAATTGGTTTTGGTCCCCCGATGAAATTAAGCTTCCCGTGTTCGCCCCGAACACACAACTTAACTTCATCAATAATAATTCATACCACTAAAGAATTATTATTGAACTACCGCACCAATCCCAAATTACATTTTGGGCTCCTTCTTATTATGAGTGTGTTAGTCTCCCTGTATTTAAGATGTCAAATGACCACTAATTAAATGAGTTACTGACAACTGATCACTTAATTAATATCTTAGTCCAAGAGTAGTACCACTCAACCTCATCGTCATGTCGGACTAAGTCCACCTGCAGGGTTTAATATGACAATCCTTATGAGCTCCTCTTGGGGTCATTCTCAATCTAGATTACTAGGACACAGTTTCCTTCTATAATCAACAACACACACTATAAATAATATCATTTCCCAACTTATCGGGCTTATTGATTTATCGAGCTAAATTTCACCCATTGATAAGTCAAATAAATAAATACTAAATATATGTGTTTATTATTATATTAGGATTAAGAGCACACACTTCCATAATAACTAAGGTCTAGTTCATTTATCAAGTCAGTATAAAAAGAACTTACCTAAAATGGTCCTTATCAATACACTTAGAGTGTACTAGTGTAATTTATTAGTCAAGATAAACTAATACCTAATTACACTACGACTATTCCAATGGTTTGTTCCTTTCCATCTTAGTCGTGAGCAACTATTTATAATTTATAAAGAACTAATAACATGATCTTCTGTGTGTGACACCACACACTATGTTATCTACAATATAAATTAATTGAACAACTACACTTAACAAATAAATGTAGGTATTTGATCATTGTGATTCTTTATTTCTAAATAAATGTTTATACAAAAGCTAAGCTTTTAGTATACACTCTAGCAGTTAACATCTATGAAAAATCAAAATAAATAATGGACATCATATTTGAACTCTTTGCAACATCAGAAATCTATAGGAATTGAAATGGGTTCTATCGGAGTTTTCTAGGTCCATCAGTGAATTTTGACCGAAACCCACTGATGGACCTAGGGAGCTTCGATTGCACCCATTTCAGTTCCTATAGATTTCTGATGTTGCATGGAGTTCAAATATGATGTTCATTATTTATTTCGACTTTTCGTAGATGTTAATATGCAACAATAAAGAATCAGCAAAAAACTCCACGTTGGGCCTAATACAAAACCAATATTCTTCCATCACATATTCCTCTAAATTTCTTTACCTGATTCAATAATTCCATAAGGATATGCTAAACTTCCCTGTCAGCTCCAGTGTGTGCATCAAAGCTTGCAGTAGCAATAGCATCAACCTCATCAATAAATATGATTGCCGGTGCATTTTCTTTAGCAAGACGAAAAATATCCCGTGCCATCCTTGGTCCCTGAGGCAAATAATTTCTTAAAATATGAATTTGCATATATATATATTTGCAGGAGTTGGAGGAAAAAATATAAAAATAAAATATCAAGAATCCTGATATTTTCATTAAACAAGTAGATGACAGCAATATGATGAAATGTCAGAGCCATAGACAATAATCATTATGTAAAACAAACATTTTTCACATCAAGACTTGGCAATAGAACAAGTGTCTTGAACTGAAGGTCAAATAAACACCAAAGAATTTCATAAGCCACACATTAGGAGTAAGTATTCAGTACATGAAACATTTTTGCAGTGTCAACCCGTGAGATGCTAGCAAAGAGGCCAATGCCTAATGACTAGGTTAGTGGTGTTGATGAAAATTGGACCTGAAATGGAATCATATCAGACTCACGTTGGGCCTGATATGAGTCCATATCAGGCCCAACGTGGAGTTTTTTGCTGATTCTTTATTTTTACATGTTAACATCTATAGAAAGTCGAAATCAATAATGAACACTATATTTGAACTCCTTGCAATATCAGAAATCCATAGGAACTGAAATGGGTGCAATCAGAGCTCTCTAGGTCCATTAGTGGGTTTCGGTCAAAACCCACTAATGGACCTAGAGAGCTCCGATTAAACCCATTTCAGTTCATATGGATTTCTAATGTTTCAAGGAGTTCAAATATCATGTCCATTATTTATTTCGACTTTTCATAGATGTTAATATGCAAAATAAAAAATCAGCAAAAAAATCTCATGTTGCGCCTGATATGGACTCATATCAGGCCCAACGTGGGCTTGATATAAAACCAATATTCTTCCATCACATATTCCTCTAAATTTCTTTACCTGATTCAATAATTCCATGAGGATACGCTGAACTTCCCTGTCAACTCCAGTTTGTGCATCAAAGCGTGCAGTAGCAATAACATCAACCTCATCAATATATATGATTGCCGATGCATTTTCTTTAGCAAGAAGAAAAACATCCCACACCATCCTTGGTCCCTGAGGCAAATAATGTCTTAAAATATGAATTTGCATATATATATATATTTACAGGAGTCGGAGGAAAAAAATATAAAAATAAAATATCAAGAATCCTGATATCTTCATTAAACAAGTAGATGACAGCAATATGATGAAATGTCAGAGCCATAGACAATAATCATTGTGTAAAATAAACATTTTTCACATCAAGGCTTGGTTATAGAAACAAGGAAACAGGTGTCTTGAACTGAAGGTCAAATAAACACCAAAGAATTTTATAAGCCACACATTAGGAGTAAGTATTTAGTACATGAAGCATTTTTGTAGTGTCAACCCGTGAGATGCTGGCAAAGAGGCCAATGCCTAATGACTAGGTTAGTGGTGTTGATGAAAATTGGACCTGATATGAGTCCATATCAGACCCAACGTGGAGTTTTTTGCTGATTCTTTATTTTTACATGTTAACATCTATGAAAAGTCGAAATAAATAATGAACACCGTATTTGAACTCCTTGCAACATCAGAAATCCATAGGAATTGAAATGGGTGCAATCGGAGCTCCCTAGGTCCATCAATGGGTTTCGGTCAAAACCCACTGATGGACCTAGAGAGCTTCGATTGAACTCATTTTAATTCCTATGGATTTCTGATATTGCAAGGAGTTCAAATATGGTGTTCATTATTTATTTCGACTTTTCATAGATGTTAACATGTAAAATCAAATAATCAGTAAAAAAACCTCACGTTGGGCCTGATATTAACTCATATCAGGCCCAACGTGGCCCTGATATGGAATGATATCAGACCCATGTTGGACTTGATATGGAATGATATCAGGCTCACGTTGGGTCTGATATGATTCCATATCAGGCCCAACATGGGTATTTTTGTCGATTCTTTTATTGTGCATGTTAACATCTATGAAAAGCCAAAAAAAATAATGAACACCATATTTGAACTTCTTGCAACATCAAAAATCCATAGAAACTGAAATGAGTTCAATCGGAGCTCTCTAGATTCATCAGTGGATTTTTACCGAAACCCACTAATCGACCTAGAGAGCTCTGATTACACTCATTTTAGTTCTAGTGGATTTTTGAAATTGCAATGAGTTCAAATATGCTATTCATTATTTATTTTTGCTTCTTCAAATGTATTAAAATGTTGTTAAAAAATTGACTAATGTTATTCATATGTTCTGCCCATAAAAAAAAGAGAAGAGAGAGAAGAGAGAGAGAAATATAGTGAAGAAAAGAAAATGGTAGAAAAAGTCAAATTGTCAGGAGGGTAAAATAGGAAATGCATTTTAAAAAGTGCGTTCTTTGGTAAATACCAAAGTAGCGTACGCCTTTTGGAAATTTAAAACTCTAGGTGCGCCCTTTGGTAAATTGCCGTATAGATTTTGTAGTGAATATTATAATTTTTTTAATGTCAATTACTTTGGTTAATATGTATAAATGTGCAATCGAAAATTAGAAATTTTATTGAAGATTCTTTTCTAAAATATTTATTTATGAAATGATCAAATTAAGAAATTTTCTATATTTATTTAATTTGTGGTGGATTTGTCCGTCTAACTCATAATCTACCTTGGGTTGGGCTAAATTAGAAATTTCTTAACTCACTAGGATGTCGAGCCGACCCGCCCCGCCCTACCCTACCTCGCCCCACCCTATTAGCTCCTCCATGGACTGGCCTATCAGACCGCTCTAACTATAGGATCATAGTCGCTATAATTATGTAACAATTATGAATTTGTAGTCACTACAACAACATCAAAACAAGAACAATTTCGAAAAGTAAAATATACAGAAGTAAGTGGAATGAACTGTCCTTTTGATAATAAATGAAAAAAAAAACATCCCTTTAACAATTCTAATAAAAAGGATGTCCTTTCAATTTTAGCCTAAATTTTATAGTATCCAGGATGTAACTTGGTAGAATTTACAATAGAATTTATAATTTAATAACACCTACAATATAATTTTGATAATATTTTGAAGTCAGTAAAATAAATAATGTTTCAAGATTCATGGCCAAATATTAGAATGAATTTGGAAAAAAAAGCAATATATCCATCCTCTTATTCATACCAAAATCCATAGTCATTCATCACAAGTTTGTCGATCAATCAACATGTCGAAGGTTGCTTTAAGAACTCGAATGATACAAGTGTGTTGTAGAGTTGAATCTAGAACAACATAAGCAAAATAAGGTAAAATTCTGTAGTGGTTTTACCAACTGAAGCACAACAAAGAATGTTCCTTGCAAGGCATCTCTTTTGTGAAACAAAAGAGCTTCAAAGTGTCCCTAATCTCTCATCTATGTTTAAACAAGACTTGGGGGCCCAACATTATGCTCCCATGAACTGAACTACTGAGCTAGGGAAATGATGCATGCCACTGGTGTCATGAAATGTTAGCTCATCTTTCAAGCCAATTTCATATTGTTTAGATTGTGGACCAAGGCTCCTGTTTCATCAAACCTCTTCAATGGAGGATGGACCAGAGCAAAGACAAGTCATTTCTCAAGTCTTAAGCTAGAGTTGAGTTGGCATCGATCGACCTTAATCATTAACCTTCGCCTCGAAGAAACTTTCAGTACTTTTGCATGTGGTTGAGAATTAGAACAGAGTTGCATCATAGATATAATGCCGTCGTCATCTTCATGCGTAGCCTCACGCCAGTTCATGCGATCATGCAACTCAAATTCATCAGAAGAGGCAGAGAAAGACTCATGATTCTGGTTTCTTGCACTCAAGACTTCTCTATGATAAATCCAGAGAAGTCAACGTACACGTAGCACCTCATGGAAATTCCAAAGTCAAACTGAACCAGTTTTGCTTCTCTTCAGTTCCCCCAATGCCAAAATGAAGTCGAAATATATTTGAGTCAAGAAGAAGTAAGGATTCCCTCGTACGTTCCACCACTTCAAAACCTTTCTCCAATCCAACTCCAGCGACCACCAATTAAGTAGCTCGTTTTCTCCACCCTCCTACCCCCTTTCTGGAAGCTGGTAAGACAGCAAGAGTAGTGGAATGTAGAAGTTGCCATGTTCTAAAAAGTATACTTTTTTTTTTGTCCAGCCCTGGTTTCAATAATTGAGTCTTTATTGTAGCAATTTGTTCTCAAAATCTAATCTTTATTGTAGATTCGTTCTCAAAATCTAATCTTTATGTTTTATTAGCGATCGTTGTTAATCATATAAATCTCAGCTGTTACTTGGCCCACCTTCGTCTTCTCGTAATACTATAAGCCATGGCTGACTGCCGGCGCGATAGAGATAAAAAAAGGGGAGGGAGAGGCATAGTGGTGACCAAGGTGGCGGAGGACAAGAAGCAACAGCTACCGCCATTGGCGTTCTTCCCGACTGTGCTCCGCCAGTGGGTGCTCGGTTACAAGAGGAAAAGCACTGCTCGATGCCAACCGGCGTACGCCACGTCGCCCACGTCACCTTCGACCGCTTCCGTGGATTTCTACCGCTTCCGTGGATTTCTTGGCCTGCCCATCGAGTTCGAGCCTGAGGTTTCGATTTCTGTTCAAGTTCTCTGCATCTCATTGATTATTTGTTTCTCTAATTCTCTCTGGAATAAATTCCATTGCAGTGCAACTTGTGTTTGGCATTTCCACTGAATCAATGCAATGCTCATTTGATTCAAGAGGCAACAGTGTTCCAACCATACTTTTGCTCATGCAAAGACATCTTCTAATAGGAGTGATCATGGATCAAGTTGGTTCGATTATTGAAGTAAAAAATTATCCGGTCCTACTAGATCAGATAATGTAATATCATGACCTACATCCGGCCCTATATTCAGCGGTTCTTATGTATCAGATATCCGACGGATTGTCAGTTATTTGGATATCCGACTCTATATCCAATGAAATATAAAATATAAATATAAATATAAAAAAAATATTTTAAAATGATAATAGACATTACTCATTATACATTGTAGCAGGTAATCGGAAATAGCTACTATAACATGTAGCAGTTTATCGGCAGTAGCTGCTATAACTTATTGCTACTTATCAACAGTAGTTGCTACAAGTAGATGTGATCGCGGATCAGGTTGGTTCGTTTATTGGGATAAAAAATTATCCGGCCCTACTAGATCAGATAATGTAATATCAGGACCCTACATCCGGCCCTATATCCGGCGGATTATTTTTTTTGGATTCGGTTCAGGTCGATATAAGCGGGTTGGTCGGTTTGACGGGTTGACTGCTCACCCCTATCTTCTAGGGGCACAGACGCACAATGCACTTCTTAGAGCACTCTCATGAAAGGGGTGTTATAACCAATGTTGAGAAAATCGGACCGGATCGGCCGGTCCGACCGATTGAACTGCGAACCGACTCTTGATCTGGTCTGATCAATCATTAAAGTTGAAAAAAATTAAAAAGATTAGTCAAAACCGGTCAAAATCATAGGTTTAATCAGCATTGAAGCATGATTTTTAATTATTGAAGCATGATATATATATATATATATATAACAGTTGAATCATCGATTAGACCGGTCAAATCTTAAAAATCTTGACCCGATTATCTCACTGGTTAAGTGACCGGTCCGATTTTCAAAATATTGATTATAACATCCTTTCAATATTAAAAGAGTTATACACTCCTTCGTGTTCAAGAGATTGAACAAGTTAAGTGGGCTTGGCCCACCCCATTAGTTTATGTTGTTTTATTTATTAAAAAATTTAAAAAAGATAAATAATAATACATGAGAGTATTTTTTAAATAATAATAATAATTTTTTAAATTGTAATAATTTAATTTTTGTATATATTTTTTCAACAGTTTGGGTTTTTATTTTATATTATTTATAATTTATTTATTTAATATGTATTAATTTTAAGATGATTAAATATACTAATATTTATAAATAATGAATGTTAATGTTAAAAGAAAAATGATAAAAAAGATATATTCTTATCATGGGTTGGAGAATTAATAAGATGTTATAACCTTGGAAGTTAAAAATTAATGCAAGAAAGATTATAACATGTATGAGACTCATATAAACATTGAACGCATTTAATGTGTTTTTTTTAATATTTTTTAATTTGTATGTGGCCCACCGCGTGCCACATGGGTAAAACTTATTATTATTTTTATTTAATAATTTAAAATTTTAAAAATTAAAAGAAATTATAATCAACGGATAGTTTTTAAAATTTTTTGTTATATATATATATTATATTAAAAACATTTTTTTTTAAAAAAAACTTTCAGATGGATAGTTTCTAATGAACGAATAGTTTTAATTATTCAACTATTTTTTAACGAATAGTTTTAAAAAAATCTTAATTTTTAATCAATAGATAGTTTTAATTTTGTAACGGCTTTTTTATGAGATAGTTTTTTTTTTAAAAAAAAAAGTGAAATTTCATCTTATAAATACGCACCATCTTGTTTCAATCTTTCAATACTAAATCCATCTAAAAATCTTCTTATTTTACTCTAAAATAGATGAAAATAGTTGAGAATTGTTTTAGAAATTTTATGATTAACCAAAAATTATCAGAAAAAGAATCCTTCTTCTCAAAATTCACAAATTCTACCAAATTACTCATATTTTTTATATCCAACAAATTATCCACATAATCTCTACTCACCAAATCCATATGGTTCATATTCACTAAATTATCCATATAATTCATATTCACAAAATTATCCATCTATTCCACATGCAACCGATATGTCTTTTACATCTCTAGCGGAAAATGAACCGTTTACTCCGACTTTTGTTCTAGAGACTCATTTGTCTAACCGTGAATCCCCAATTGAACTCGTAAAATTGGAGAAGGTGGATTCTAACGCTGCGAGTAGAACAAAGCAGTTAATATAGAGTAAGGTTGAAGACGAGGTTTTAACGAGATTGTTTGTTACTATTAGTGATGATCCAATCATCGGCAATGATCAGAAGGTAGATGCTTTTTGAGGATGTTTTGCAAGCTACTACAATGAGAATCATCCTCCAGGTACATCCAATAGAATTGCTACTTGCTAGTGTCATACGATCGCACTATCACAATACCATACAAAAAAAAGGTATATCACTTCAATACAAATTACAATAGTGTTTATAGTGCGTATTGTAGCGACCACAATGATAAGGACATATTGCGGCTTTGCGTATGAAAAATATCACGAGAAAAATAATGGCGTTGCATTTAATCTTGAGCATGTATGGAGAATGAAAAAGATTGTCCAATGTTTACTCTACAATTAGTTGATCACCTTGTTGGCACGAATAAGGCAAGGACCTCAAAGTCGGGGGCAAACAACACCTCATCTAACCAAGATGCGAGTCTACATGTAGACCTAAGTGAAGAAGAAACTCGTCCAATGAGTCAGAAGGCAACAAAAAGAAAGGGAAAAGACAACATAAAATCAGACATTGAATGTATGACAACAAATTTGGATAATATGTTTGCAGTTTGTTGAGTATACAAGCATAAAAATGACTGAAGTTAAAATGAAAAAAAAAACAACTCAAAGTTGAGGAGATGAAAACAAGCGCAATCGAGATGAAAGCAAAAGTTGCCTTAGCCAAAGTTTATGTAACACCCACTAAGCTTTTAAGATAAAATAAGAGAATGATGAATTTGCCTTAGAAAAATATTAGTAGAATGTTGAACCAAAAAGAAATAAAAAGAAATAAAAATAGGGAGTTGTCAAGGATTGAACCTTGAACTTCTCATGATGTAAATGATAGGATTAATGGGTAATAACCAGTTGGGATAGGAATAATATATTGATAGCAAAGGAGGGAAACTCATGATAAGGATGAGAGTAAAAGCTAGCCAAAAGAAAACAAGAAAAGAACAAGAGAAAGACAACTTGCCTTCCTTCTTTTCTCTCCCTCTTCCTCTCTTTTTTGCCGTGACTTAAAGAGGACCATTAAGGGGATTCATTCCCCTTGTTTCATCATGAATGATGAGAACAAATAAATAAATAAAATAAAAATAAAATGAAAAAAAAGGCTAAGGGAGAAGGAAAGCAAAAACCAATTTTGCTACCTCTTCCCCCTTAACATAAAAGGGAGCATGTGAAGAGAAGATTTGATTTTTCTCTCATTTCTCTCATTCTCCCCTCTCCATCACCGAGAACCTCAGCCCCCTCTCCTCCATTTTCGGCCCCCAAAACAAAGTTCCTCCTAGGATACAAAGGAGGGCTACCAAAGGAAATCAAAGGAGGAGAACAAGAAGAAGAGACCCTTTCTTCCATCACCACACTTTAGAACCACAAGAGAAAAGGATGTAAGTATCCCCTCACCTGTGGTACAAGTAGTTTTGATGTGTTTTTGGATTTTATGAGGATTTCAAAACCTAGAACAAAGTTGTGAAAAATTCGGCCAAAGGAAGGACTTGTGATCCTAGGAATGTTTAAAATAAGCCTTGATTCATGATAATTTTTCTATGCTTTGTAAGAAGGTTTTCTCTCATATTTTTATATATATGTGATGTTGGATTAGAGATGTATCTAACCCTAGAGTTTCGGCCAAAAAGGTTTTATAAGGGCTAGGGAATTTATTTGTTTACCTAACTTGCACAAAACCCTCTAAATAAATGGTTAAGGATTCATTATTGTTTTCATACTTGAAGGTTACTTGGAACCAAAAGTATCCCACTCACAAGTTTCGGCCAAGGAAGGGTTTAGGGTTAGGAATACTTTGAATTTAAACTCACCATGTTTATATGATAGAATATAGAGTTTCTTAAAGAAGTTGCATGCTTGTATGTTGATAGAAACTCATGAACACCACTCTTAATATTTCGGCCATGGTAAGGTGGATGGCTTAGAATATCTTAAACAGATTTTTAACATGCTCAAAACCTCCATGACAATAAGATATGAAAGTTGTTTAATGCTCCCATGCTTAATTAGAGTATAGGAAAATTGGTTGCATGATATATGATAATTATGACCACAAGGGTCCTAGCTTGTTGTGAACAAAATTTATATGTATAGTTCTTTGATATTTTTGCCATAAAACTTGTTTAGGTTTTCCATACTTTAGGCCACCTAAAACCTAGTTTAAAGACTTGGAAGGTTTCGGCCAAACATATGCTATGAGATAAAGAAAGGAAAAACCTAGGAAACCTAAGACACAATTTAAATATATGCTTATAGTGCTTGACTTTTATACATGTTATGAAATGTGTTATGACTTTCTATGCTTTTATGCCATTTGAAAAAATTTTATGTTTGATGAGGTTCGGCCATGTAGGGTTTAAAGACCTAGAAACCCTAAAAATTTAGACCTCATGTGTTAAAGATGCTTCTTAAGAAATTGAGATAACATGTTGTTGTGTTCACATGCTTATATATTTAACTATGATTCAAATGGATACCTTAAGGTCTCGTCCATGAAGGGATACATGCCCTAGAAACCCTAGAACTTACATTGAACATGCTCATGTCACTCTCCATGAAATATGAAATGTAGAAAGCTAAAAATTCACATGCTATATGTTGTTAGTGACCTAAATTGATGCTAAGGGAAGTTTCGGCCATGACCACTTGTATGATGCCATTTATGAATTTATACATGATGTTAGAGTAAGTTCACATGCTTGTATGCTTGCTTGAAAACCTAAATGAGTACTTGTAAGTTTCGGCCAAGACATAAATTTAAGGGCTTAAAGAATTTAGGAACTAACTCAATGGTGCTTACCATATTTCTTGAAATGAATGCTATAAATATGGTTAAAGTTTCCATGCTTTATGTCCTTTAGAACCTTGTTTCACACTTGTTAAGATTCGGCCAAATGAGGTTTAAGGACTTGGAGAACTTAGAGTCCAAGTAAATCTTGGTTATGAGACTTCCTATGAAAATGATATGTGAATGAATTAGGTTCTACATGCTTGGATGTGTTTAAAAACCTAAATGGGCACCTAAGAGGGTTTCGGCCATGATAAGAACCCAAAGGATTAGGAAGCTTAGTACCCAAATTAATCATGTTACATTGTTCCTTATGATTGGATGAGCACATGATATACTTTTATGCTTAGACATGTATGCTTGTGAGCTATACCAGATGAGAATTTCTACGATATGTTATGAGTTCAAAATATGCATGTTTTATGTTATGATATGTGGGTAAATCTTACATGCTTTGGCGATATGATATGAGCTGAAAATATGCATGCTTATGTTATGATATATGGTTAAATTATGCATGCTTTGATGCTATGTTTAGTGCTTAAAATATGCATGCTTTCATGATATGCTATGTGGTTAAATTATGCATGCTTTGATGCTATGTTTAGTGCTTAAAATATGCATGCTTTCATGATATGCTATGTGGTTAAATTATGCATGCTTGATGATATGCTTTATGCTTAAAATATGCATGTTTTTATGATCCATGCCTAAGTGATGCATATTGTTATGATAGGATGTATGCCTAAGTGATGCATATTGTTATGATATGATGTATGCCTAAGTGATGCATACTTTTATGGTATGATGTATGCCTAAGTGATGCATACCTTTATGACATGATGTATGCCTAAGTGATGCATACCTTTATGATATGATGTATGCCTAAGTGATGCATACTTTTATGACATGATGTATGCCTAAGTGATGCATACCTTTATGATATGATGTATGCCTAAGTGATGCATACTTTTATGACATGATGTATGCCTAAGTGATGCATACTTTTATGATATGATGCGTGCCTAAGTGATGCATGCTTTTATGATGTATGATATGTATAAGTATGACATGTACTTTACTTTATATGGCTTGTACCAAGGGTGGGCTCCATAAGCGCCCCGGGGTCGATGGAATAAGACTCGGGCCTCGTTAGGGATGGGCTCCTAAGTGCCCCTAGGTCGATGGAGTAAGACTCGGGCCTAGTATGTTTGCCTTGTAGGGTTCAAGACTTGCTACCTTGGACCTACATAGGTTGCGCGCAATATGTAAGTGGTACATAGCCGGGATCCCCTTTAAGTTGAGATTATGTTCAAATATATATATATATGTAAGAAGAAATGGTTTTAAAGATCATGAGACATACACATGTTTTTCGGATGCATGTTTTTCAAAATCATATGCATATACCTTATGATGATTTATATGCCATGGTTAGATATGATTACGTTATGTTCCATGATATGTTCATGTGTATGATATGCCATGACTCCTTATGATGATATGCCATGATTAGATACGATTATGTTATGCTTCATGCTATGCTTTACGCTATGATATGCCATGACTAGTTATGATTTCTTCATGTTGCATGATATGCTTAAAAGAGTATGTTACATTATGTCATGACTAGTTGAAGTGATGCCATGTTGAGACATTCTTTGATTATATTATGATTTTCGGTTTTAGTGAGTAGGAAAGGAACTTACTGAGCCATGAGTGCTCACAACTTACTGTCCTTGTACCACAGATAAAGGAAAAAGTTGGATGAGCTAGAGGAGCAGCAGGAGAGGCAAGGAGATGTGTGTGGCGGTGGCTAGGCAACCAAATAAGAACCTGCTTTAAAACTTTTAAAGAACTACGCTTTGGTATAATGAATTGTAGTACCATATGTGTGACTTGATGTTATGTTTCTACTAAATTTGTTATCATGTTATTGAGGCACTGATAGTGTAGTTCGGATTTGATAAAAAGGAAAACAAAAGAAAAGTTTTTATTAAACTAAGAAAATTATTTTAAGTCTTCCGCTGTTATTTGTACATAGAGTATCGTAGCCCCGTCCCTTAGGGTTAGCAGGGAGGGCGGGCGTTACAGCTTAATTAAAAGAACACGCAATCCTTTTGAAGGACACTTCGCAAATGATAGAGGAGCAATTAATCATCCACGAACATCTATGTCAAGAGATTAGAGGAGATGAAATATATAATTTTCATTTATTATAATGTTCAATTATTATACTTTCCAATTAATGTAATTTTTTATTATTGTACTATTCAATTAATGTAACTTTCAATTATTGTACTTTTCAATTGATTATTGTAATTTTCAATGAATCAAATATTTTTACTCAGAAAGAAGAAATAAGTAAATTGGGTGGTCCACCCAAACAAGTATCCGTTGAAATATATTTTTATTTAATCAATTAATGAGAATCATTCTATTAATAGAAAGTAGCAAGCAAAAAATAAATAGACACCTTGTGCTCTACAATTCTTATTCTAAACATAGACTTGAATTAGTTTCCTCCAAAATGTCTCAATATTCAAGTAGCACTAGCTTTGAATCGACAAGTGAAAACGAAGTCCAAGATGAAGTTGGTGACGAAGGTTATGATTCGGGGAATGAGCTAATGTCATTGATACTTCAACAAAGTCGACAAATAGTTGAAGCATATAAAAGTAATAACAAGATGCGGCGAAGAAGAAGGTTCATCTAATTAAAGAAATCGTGAAGTCGGACATACGAGGTTCTTTAATGATTATTTCTCCACAAACTCAGTGTATCCGGATCAATTATTTCGAAGATGATTTCGCATGAGAAGAGATTTATTTTGTCACATAGTTAATGCACTTGAGAGTTGTTCTTTGTATTTTCAACAGAGGGATGATGATGCGAGAAGAAAAGCTTTTCACCACTACAAAAATGCATGGTTGCGATTCGTCAATTGTCTTATGGAGTCTCAGTCAACCATCTTGATGAGTACCTATGCATGGATGAATCAACCGCCATCAAGTGTCTGTTCAAGTTCTACGGTTATGTGGTTGAACTATTTAGTGATCGATACTTGAGAAGGCCGAATGCTGGTAATGTTCAATGTCTTCTTCAAATGCATAATGAGAGGCACAGATTCCTTGGAATGTTGGGCAACCTTGATTGCATGCATTGGGAATGGAAAAATTATCCAATTGATTGGAAAGACCAGTTTACAAGAGGTCATGGATCACCAATAATAGTGTTTGAAGCGGTCGCGTCTCAAGACTTGTGGATATGGTTGCATTCTTTGGTGTCGCAGGTTCACGTAATGATATTAATGTGTTATACGAATTTCTGATATTCAATAACGTCTTGTAAGAAAATGCCCCGGAGATTAATTTCATAGTCAACGAGACTCAATATACAAAGGGGTATTATCTAACAAATAGAATATATCCAGAATGAGCTACTTTCTTGAAGGCTTTTCTTTGCTCGGAAGATCCCAAGAGAAGATTGTTTAAGGAAAGACAAGTGGTTGCAAGAAAAAATGTTGAATGAGCATTTGGGGTGCTCCAAGCTCGATAAGCAATTGTCAGAGGTCCAACTCATTATTGGTACAGAAAAAAGTTAAAACATATTATGTTAGCATGTATTATTTTGTATAACATGATTATTGAAGATGAGGGGGGCCAAGTGACAAATTGGTATAACGATGAAGGTGATGAACCCGGACAACCCATCCAGGGTTCAAATCGAGGATTTCATGATTATTTCCGGACAAATTCCGAACTACCACTACAACAGAAATAGCTTTTCGCAGCTTGCTATTAACATCACACATTAAAAGCACACTATTAATAGTATTATTAATGGCGTGCATGTTGATGCACGCCGTTAATAGTATAAACTTGAATAAGAAAAAAAATTTATGTCTAAATATTAACGACGCACATTAAAAGCATGTCGTTAATACTATAAATATTTAATAACAATAACAGCGTACAAGAATAGGCTGTTGGGGCAATTTTCCTTGGTTAAGGTTGACCAGTTTGACTAAGCTTGAGTTGAGTCAAGCTTGAGTCGAGGTTTGAGTTTTGATGTTTGACAATATATGGAGATTGCTAGGGCAATCGTCCGGTTATGGAGATGGTCAAAGGGTTGACCAGGTTGATGAGAATGCAAGTCAAGTAGGTCAAGGTTGACAGGAGACTTTATTGGGAAAGTCCTAACTAGATGCTAGGCGTATGGAAGTCCTAACTGGAGGTTAGGCGTATGTAAAGTCCTAACTGGAGGTTAGGCGTATGGAAGTTCTAACTGGAGTTTAGGCAGTGGTGGAAGTCCTAACTGGAGGTTAGGCAATTGGAAAGTCCAAGTGTGATCTTGGCAAAGGGTGGTAAGTCCTAGTGTGACTTGGGAAGGAGAACTCGATAACTAGGATGAGACCGAAGGAAGCTCTTGAAGGAAAAACGTGAAGGATGGAGAGATATCCGAGGGACGCAAGACTGATAGAGGAGGCTAGAAAGCTAGTTCGAGGTTAGTCGAGTGTGGTGGTATAATTCGACAACTAGGATGAGGCCGAAGGAAGATCCTGAAGGCAAGGTGTGAAGGATGGGAGATATCAGAGGGACGCAAGGCTGATGGAGGAGGCTAGAAGGTTAATTCGAGGTTGGTCGGGTGTGGCCAAATACTAGGCACGGAGACTCAACAAGTCACGGTTGACCAGGAGTTGGGTTGGAGGCTTTGGACTTGAGTTTGAGTCAAGTCCAGGCTGGTCAATTGATCGGGCAATTGATTGAACCAGGGTCCAATCGATCAGTCGATCAATTGGTGTGTGCTGTGATTGTGGGAAGGCCCAATCGATCGGTTGATCGATTGGGATATAAAATCGCGAGCACAGGAGCTTTCCCAATCGATCGAGTGATCGATTGGGAGCTGCCCAATCGATTGGTCGATCGATTGGGCAGGGGAGTTCTCGCGCGATCGCGAGAACACAGAACGCTTCTGAATCGATCCACCGATCGATTCAGATGTTCCCAATCGATCAGTCGATCGATTGGGATTCGACCATTGCGAAGGAAACGAGCGATGGGCGGCTACGATGAAGCGGTGCTGACGTGGCAATTGATTGAGGATGAATTGGATCGATTGGGAGCACTATTTAAAGCCTGGGTGGAGCATTTTCTCTGCAGAACTTTGCGTTCTTTCCTGCGATTCTTCTGCGACTTCTCCACAGCTCTCTCCACCAGTCTTGAAGGTTCTTGGAGGCACGTCCAAGTCAATAGGCGAGTTGCAACAAGAAGAAGAAGCTAGGGTTAGGGTTTATTGTACAAATCTTGTAAGATTTCTCTTGTGTTTGCTTCTCTTTATATTCTTGTTGTATTGTGAGCTTGTAAGGCTTCTCCGCCTTCGGTAGTTGCCGCAAAGGAGTGGTTTCATAGTGGAGGGTGCGTGAGTGTATGGATCCTTGGACTAGTCACTTCTGCTTGAGGTGAATACCAAGTAAATTCCTAGAGTTAGCGTTGTTGGTGTTTGGTTCTTGTATTTTCCGCTGCACATCATCAAGAAGAAGCAAACCAACTCAAGCGCGACGAAACGCTATTCACCCCCTCTAGCGGGTACAAAGGTCCTAACATAGGCATGCTGCAAATACTTTTATTTATTATCAATAGCATGCAACATATATGCTATGATTAGTTTGGAAATAATAAAGAAAAAGTAATAATAAAATAAAATTATGTTAAAAAAAATTAAATAAAAAAATGATTAAAATAGAACGTAACTTGTGATTAGTATGGAAATAATAAAGAAAAAGTAATAATAAAATAAAGTTATGTTAAACAAAATTAAATTAAAAAAATACATGATGAAACGAAAACGTAACTTGGTTAAAAAAACTCAAGTAAGAAAAATTAAAGTTAATTAAAAAAAAAGCAAGATCCTGCTAAATAAAAAAAACATGGCTAAATTAACGCATAGGTTAAACCATCGCCTGAAGCCTTCGTCGCCCGAAGCCTTTGCCGCCCGAAGCCATTGCCGCAACAGTTCCTTGCCTCTCCACAATAGCTCTCTACCTCTCTTCACTATTGTCGCCATCGTCGGACTCCTCTCTACCTCTCGGCACTCATCGCCATCAGCCGTAGGAATCCTCTCCGCCTCTCTGCACTGTCCATCGCCGACCGTATGACTCCACTCTGCCTCTCCACACTCGCCGTCGTCTGCTAGAAGACTTCCTTCCATCTCTCCGTATCATAGGACCACAGCAAGAGTAAGCAAGCCCTTTGCTAACCACACCACACTCTACATCAAGCCAAAAGCTCAAAGCCAAAGGTAACCCTAATCTCTAAGTCCCTAAACTCATTTGGGCGACACTGCTCGACTCTTTCACTTTTGTGAACTGTGTTCGGCTTTGATTGTTGTACACTTACAAAGTATGAGCACTTAAATGCTCATTTTAGAAATGATTTTTGCAAGTCACTGCGCCAAGCTCTATTCACTACAAGAAAAAGCCTCATAGACATCGGTGGAACAACAACAGTTTTAAGCAAAAATCGATGTCTTTGAGTATTTTACACCGGTTTTTTCAAAAACCGGTGTCTATAAGCGCAGATTTTCGCTCATAGACATCGGTTTTTTAGCCGATGTCTATGAGCGCCTTTTTTTTTGTTAATAGACATCGGTTTTAACAGCGGTTTTTAAAACCCGATGTTAATGAACCAAAAAAAAATAATTTAATTTTTCCACCAGCCAAAATTTATAACACTTCACAAAGTTCCCTCCAAACCTAAACCAATATCGCGCCCCTTCTCTCAGCCTAAACCTAAACCTCCGACCATCTCTCTCAGCCTCATCTCCCTCTTCCCCTTCTTGGATCTCTTCCCCTTCCTGGATCGACGCCCCTTCCTCTCCCGATTAGGATCAAAACCACCTGCTTCGATCCTAAGCAAAATCGTAGTTCCATTCTGCCTCCTCGTTCGATCCTCTCTTCCTCCTCCTCCTTCCTCTCTTCGCTCTTCCCGGCTAAGGTAGGGGCCGACAAGATCCGAACAGCTAGAGGACGCCCACGACCACCATGGCACGGTTGGTCGGCAACATGAGGGAATCCGAAGGAAGAGAGAACAACACCGAGATCTCTGATCTTGTGTAAAGGGGTCGCCTTCTTCTGAAGAAGAGAGATCGAGTGCAGTACAAGAATAACGAAGTATGTCTGCCTGTTAAAACCCTAAAATTGCAGGCATAAAGGCTCTCCGTGCTTCGTTTTCTCCTTCTCGGCCTCTTCGCTCGTTGGGTACACGGTCATCTTCAAAACCTCTCGTTTCCTCTTTTCATTCTTCTTAATCGTCTGATTGCTAAAGGTTGAGGATGGGGTTTGGGGTTAACCTCTCTATAAAGCGCCGAAGCCTTTTCTTTTCCCTCGACTTTCTCCTCTGTTCTTCCTCTACTTCTCGCGACTTCGGACTTCACGCGACCGAGACCGGAGATTTCTTCTTCTCTCGGTGGCGCCGGCGAAGAGTGGACCTTGGAGCGTTGAGAGGAAGAGAGGTTAGTTACAGCCGAACCTTCTTTCTCCCCGATCCCTTCCTCCCTTCTCTGATCTCGGTGAACAACGGCGATGGATCTCGATCGGTGGATTTCGCCGGTTGTCGGGAGGGAACCAAGGGCATCGGCGTTGGATCAGGCCAGCATCGATTGTTTGGAGGAGGTAACAACCATTGTTCCTTCCCGATCTTTGTCCCTATTCGTCGGCAAGAACAAGTCGTTGCCCTAACTTCGATCTTGGAGGTAAGGGTTTGGTTTTGGTTGTTAATTCGAACCTTGATCCTTTCTAGTGTTGATTCAGGTGGTTCTTTCTGGGAAGCAAAGACTGGTATTTTGGTCCCGGCCACCACAGCTCTGTTGGATCGATCTCTTCTTCGTATCAGTGATCGTCTCCGGTGATTGAAGGGTGCAGAGGTAATGAGGTCGATTTGTTGTTGTTGTTAACAGGTTGTTTTGATGACTTCTTGTTATTCTTTCTTCTTGATCCGGCTAGTGAAGATGCACTATGTAATGTTCTGTTTGTAGGGGATTGAGGTACGGTTTAGTTCTTGTTCCTTACCCTTGTGCGATCATTAGTTGCAGTAGATGTTACCTAATGAATCCTGTGTGTTTTGAGCTGGATCCACGGCAGAGTCAATAAGAATTTGTTTGTTCTGGTGTTGGAGGTTAAGGGTATGCTGTGTTACTAGTTAATAAGGATAAGAGTTGTTATATTGGGTAATTGAATGTTGTAAATAAAGATTAACCTGAATCTGAAATGGTTTCAGTGACATTTAGGTTTCATGTTAGGTGATTATGGAAGATTGTAACCTTGAAGATCTAATGGGAATTTAGATATTGGATGGTTTAGGTTAGAATATAAATTTAATATGGTTATGTTAAAAGAAGGGAGCCGTACCTATGGTTAGCATTTCTTTTGTATGTTCATTTCCTCCAGGTTTTTGTAATTTAATTTCCACCCTCTAGGGTTTTTTTTTTAATTCAGTTTTCGATGCCTAATTCCACCCTGCTTCTTTCTGACATACATTTACACATTGTTTCAGAGGATGCGATGTGCTTATTTTAGATATTGGATTGGGAAGTGCAGAGAATCAAGCAAGGGTCAAGGAGTTGCTTCATGTGGAGGAATCAAAACTAGAGGAGGATGAGGGTAAGTGTTTTTACTCATAATATTATTTTAGTTTCTGTTCAGATCAGTTGGCACTCGATTCTGTGCTTTAGGAAATACCACTCCAGCAGTGAGATGGGTTCGAGATGATAAATATGATTGCATCCGATTAAAGCATTGCAAGGTGAGCTATATTCACTGTGTATCCCCCGTTCAGAGTACATATGTATCTGTATAGTAATTAATTTCAATATAGACACATCAAATTACCTTAATTGTTTCTGGACATAGACTTAATCCTTTGGATTACTTTATTTTAATTGGTAGAGTATTTGCCACTACCTTTCTATTATTCATTCTTTTGCTTTGCAGGTTGTGAAAAAATTGATTGGCATCGGAAAGGAGACTATTTCACTACTGTCGTTCCTAGTGATATCCTAATTATGAATTTTAGTTGCACTTATTTTTAGTCATTCCTAGTGCCTATTTTATATCTCAGTTTTGTTTCTTTCTTTTTTCTAATACACACTGACAAATTGGAAATATATAAAAATCATGACATTATACCTAGTTACCTAGCCTTTGAGGCTGGAATCAGGATGAAACCTAAAGTGCCTTGAAAAGTTTAGGCATACCAAATTCTCTCAGTTTAATGACAGAGGTCAGTTGTGTTATAAACTTTGTTATTTTCCTTGTTTTTCATTTACCACGTCTAGATTAAGAAACTATGGCTTTCTAACTCAAATAAAAATTGCAATTCCTGCCTATCTTAGACCTAACATTAACTTATTAATTGAACAGGTGTTTTAGATTGTAAATTTCATTCGAGGCAGCCATGGCTATTCACAGCTGGAGCAGATTCTGTCATTAAACTGTATTGCCACTAATGATAGATTCTCCAGGAAACTTTGAAGAATCTCCTCGAGTCAAGATACGTGAGTACTTGCTGATCCTACATGACTACGGTAGCAAGTTCATGTTCTTTGCTGAAGCTGCAACCTATTTATGAGGTCGTTCTATATGGCACCGGCACCTAGAGCAAGTTCGTGTTCTTTGCTAAAATTGCAATCTATTTACAAGGTCTTTAGGTTAGTTTTGTTGTTAATTTATTTTATTGTTGGCTGCTAAAACTGTCTATAATTTCTAAATTACTTATAAAGCTATATCCTTTTATGTCGACTTATAATTTATTTTATTAAGATTTTTGAACTTACGCATCACCTTCAGATTTAAGTTAGTTACTTTATTTTCATTGTCTTTGAAGGACTACTGTTATTATATATTTTCCTGGTTTCTTGTCATGGTTATTCCTTATCCTCTATCCTTTATGTACTTTCTTTTGCTTTAGATGCTAGAACAAAAAGCAAACTAATGTAACCCAGTGTGCTGATGTAGCTACTTCAGAAATAAAGCATAGTTAAAGATCCCCAGTAGATGATGCAGTGCTCATTCCTTGCATAAACAAATCCAAACACCAAGCAAGGTATATACAAAAAATACAATGAAGGTCATCTGTAGACACGTTGGAAGGTTTCATACCAAAACATTGTAGTCGTCACCAAAACCTCCAAGGGTCCTTAAATGGGGGAACATAATTTTCTGTAGGAGGGAGGAGACGAAAAGATTCTACCGTCTTTTGAAGTACAGGGCCCAACTGCAGAAAAAACCCAACCGTTCAGAATGTTACGGATTTGAAAGAATTTTAGTTCTGAAACTGGAATCATATGATCTTGAAATCAGGGAGATAATAACAAGTTGTTTTTTTCCTTGTTGAATAACTTCATTTTAATAATTTTTCCCAAGTCATGCTTTGCTTTACAACCTAACCATCCACAAGCATTGTCAAGCCTTGGCAACATATATATACATGGATTGGTAAGCTTTAGAAATGTTTGATGACAACTGCGCGGATAGTTTATTTTTGTTCCTTAATGAAACTTCTCTTCATGCAGTAATATGATGAGTGTTGTTGCATCATTCTATAAGGCAATTTTAGCAGTTACAACAGGGATATTTGTGCCCTTCAACAACTTGGCTATTATATACAAGCAACAGGTAGGTACTATATCTGCCTTTTTCATTGCTAGTTTGAGAGTTACTGCATATTGCCTCATTTAATAGAAGAAAGTCATATAATTTGTCTATCATCTTCTTTGTTGTCTTTGCCCTTAGTTGGAAATTGATAGTTCTCTTGTATTACAATAGGGAAATTATGCAGAAGCGATAGCCTGTAAATTTGATTGGATTATAGTTTTATATTGATTGGATTATAGTTTTAAATTTGATGGAATGCTTGCCTTTATGCACAGAGACTATGCTTTGCATCGGAAGTGAATGGCATCGTTATCCTTCTTCATTTTTTATGTCTTCGTACATTAAGGAAGTTCAATGGATAAATGAAGGATTTAGGGGTCTTCTCCCATGTCCTTTTAATTCAAGTTTGGGAGGCATGACAACTACCCCACCTTATTTCAATGACAAGAACAAGGGTTCTCATGGCCAATATGTGTCTATTAATGGGATTTTCAATGTCTTGCTTACCACGCTAATCCTACTTCTGATTGGATTTGCAGCTTCAAGATATCAAACTCTACACCTTCTATATGGAGCTAGATTTGCAAAAGCCATATCCAACTCGAGGAAGTGACTTATTGACATGGGAGGTAGGTGTACCTCTTTAGTTCCGCTTTTAACCAAATATCCCTCTAAAGATTCATTTGTGTGCTCTTAACAGATCTATTCCTACAACGTTGTTATCTAGGATTAGCATTTATTTTGTTAAATGTGATTTATGCACCTATAATTATTCTGGTGAAGTTAGCATTCTATTAAACTAGATTATGACCTTTGCAGAGAACTTATTGGTAACCAAGGACTTTGTGAAGATAGCAAATTTTGGCCTTGCTCGTGAAGTTCATTCAAAGCCACCATTCACAGAATAGGTTTCAACACGCTGGTAAGCATGTTTATGACAAGCACTTGTGATCTTATATTTTTTATTTGATACATGTACACATTTGTTTTAGTTATTTGACATATGGTGGATTTATATGTTTTTAGAGTTTACAAATCTCAAGTACTCCAGAGTTGAAATTGATGAAATGCAGTTCGAGTGGGCTGAATGCATGCTAGATTACATTTGAAGTGCGGTTCTACCTTGATGTGTTAAAAGAATGTTCTACCTTGATTTTGATATCTATTAGCTAGCTTTTGATGTAAAAAGAATGTTTGGGTATTTTATGGATATTGTTGTAAGAAGATTATTTATACAATTTATGAATATTTGTGTATTTTATGGATATTATTGAATGAAGAATATCTGTATAATTTTTGAATATTTGTGTATTTTTTTTTGTTATTGTCGATTTTTCATTGTTTCGGAAATCAAATTTGTGCTGTTAAAAAATATACATATTACATCGGTTTTCCACCGCTGCAAAACCGGTGTTATTAACTAATATTACATCGGTCATTTACCGCTGCCAAAACTGGTGTTATTAACATACAATATTACATCAGTTTTACACCGTTGATGAAACGGTGTCGTTAAGTGATACTACACCGGTTAATAACCGATTCGAAGACCGGTGTCGTTAAGTGATACTACACCGGTTTTAACCCGATGTCTAAAATGGCAGACTTTTAACATCGGCTTCATAGACATCGGTCGAAAATGAAATAGACACCGGTGGAAAACCGATGTCTATGAAGGTTTTTGTTGTAGTGATTTTTGCTTCTGCTTCTGCTTATAGGAAGTACGAATGGAGCCGTATGGCTTGTGGTATATTTATAGGCAAAAGGATACATATATAACGGTGACCACTTCTCAATTCTAAGTTATATAGTGAATATCTTCTTTATATTTTTCACATCAGATGTAATTAATTAATTTTATATTAGATTGTGGTCATCTAAGTTATATAATGAACATCTTCTTTATATTTTTCACATCAGATGTAATTAGTTTTATATTAGATTGTGGTCAATGATTATTAATTGATCGTTGTAAAATATTATGATGTAGGAATCAATTTTTTATATTTAAGTTTTTTATTTATTATGTGATGTTTTCTTATACATATATTTTGATAAAATCTCATAATTATTTCATATAAATGAAAAAGGTTTATTCACGAGATGGATAAGGAATGGATGCATCTGCCTTCAAGGCTTGTACCCGAGTATAAAGAAGGGGTAAGAGAATTTATTGCACAAGCTAGGAACTTGTAACGCCCGAAAAATTCTCAAAATTATTTTAGAAATATTCTATGATTTTTCTGGAATTTTAGAATATTTTTATGGAATTTTTAGAGTAACGGAAGTAGCAAAAATAGATAGAAACATAAAATAGCTTAAGCGGGAATTGAACCCGAGGAGAACCCAGCAGGGCCGTGCTAAAAGGAAAGGGAAACAATTTTATTTAAGTTAGAGTTGGGTGAATTAATTCCTTAATATAAATAGGGAATTAAGTGAGGAGTTTTATTTTTATCGTGACTTACCTCTTCTCCTCACCCTAATCCCGCCGAACCTCCCTTCTCCTCCCTCATCTCTCGACGCCAACCACAAGCAAACCTAGGGTTTCATCCCTAGGGTCATAAGGGCTCCTTCCGGCGACAATTCCGGCACGAGGGCGTTCCTCTCCGTGAGAAGAGAACGTAGACGTAAGAGGATCGTCGAGGGAATCGTCTCCACCGGAAAACTAGCGACTAGAATCGTAAAAAATCTAGCACAAGAGGTAAGAAACCCCTCACCTGCAGTATAAGTAGTTCTCGTGTGATTGCATGCTTTAGTTTAGTAGTATATGGATTTGTGACACAGAGGGTGTGCAACAGCGCACGCCAAGTGCCCGATAGTATGCTCAGTACAATTAAAATGTGACTTAGGAATTTTAATAGTTTAGCTAAATGAGATAAAAGCATTTATTTAGTATATGCAGTTTTACTACAGCTTATATGAGACTACAGTCCAATGGGTGGGCTCCCACAGTCGCCTCTAGGTTCAGACAACCTAGTTCTAGGTTTAGACAACCTAGTAAGAGCAAGACAAGCATTATTAGCTTATGTTCAGTATTTCACTTTTAGCAATGGCACTGTACTGGATCAGATATCCATTGGGTTGGGCTCCCACAGTCATCCCTAGATTTAGATAACCTAGTAAACCCTACTAAATTCGGGACTTGCAAACCCGGGTCTAGTTAGGGATGCGCGCATAGCAAGTACAGTTGCCAGGCCCAAACAGCAGCATGATTATTATTTTAACCTATTTATGAAAATAGTTTTCAAAAACTTCACAAATAGTTATGTGAATTCAGTACAGCTTTAGCATTAGTTTAGAATTAGCTCAGCTCAGTTTTTGTATCAGTTTAGTTCCCTATTGATACAATATGATAGCTTATGTTAGCACTTGTTGTCATGACTAGTTTGTTTGTATGCCATGCTATGCTTTTACCTGTTCAGCATATATTTCAAATAGCATGTTTTAAAAGCATAAATTGCATCGTATGCATGTTTTGTGATGTAAATGGTTTCTTACTAAGCGTAAAGCTTACAGATACTTCTTTCCTTATACTGCAGATAAAGGTAAAGGGAAGATGGATTAGCGGAGGTTGGAGGTCAATGCGATGAAGATGTGTGTGGAAGGAACCTGGAATAAAGATCTTGGAGAAATTAGCAAACTAAGACTTTAGTTTTTATATAATGTTATTTTCTGCATTTCTAGTTATTTTAATGCCTTGAATCATGAAAGACTTGCTTAGATTGTTAGTACTTATGCTCATAATCCTAGTTATGTGTTATTAGTATGTTTCCAGCTGTTATAGAACTCTTGTAGTTGAGTTTGGCACGAAACAGTGCTGAAATCAGAGTTTTGCTGCGAAATCAGAAACCCCAATCGATCAGTGGATCGATTGGGGGCCCTCAATCAATCAGTGGATCGATTGGGAGCCTGGTTCCGCGAACAGTAAGCTTCTGGATCGATCAGCCGATCGATCCAGACGTATTCTGTCGCAAACAGAGAGTTCCGGGATCGATCATTCGATCGATCGGGAAATCTCTCCCGCGAACAGAGAGCGCTGGATCGATCGCTGGATCGATTGGCCAGTCTGGATCGATCAGCCGATCGATCCAGATTATTACCCCGAGCACAGTAGCTATCTGAATCGATCCATGGATCGATCCAACAGCTTGCAATCGATCGAGTTCAGTCTGGATCGATTGGGAAGTTGGGTTTCGACCAAGAGACCTTGTAATTCAGCTTCTTGACCATAGGGGATGTAGGATATGCCATGTATACCTTAGATTGCATCCCTTAGCACATGTAGTACCAAGAACTTGTATTAGCTTAGCAAGGTTTTAAATTGATACAGTTTTCCGCACCTAGACTTAGTAATGGTCATGGATATAGCTTAGCACAACATAATGTGACGGTCCGGCCTTACAGCCTAGCCAGTAGAAGGTGGGTCATCACAGAACTATGCAAAAACACATGAAGTAATCTTATGTCCTTGCAAGCATTGTAAAAATAAAAAGTATATGAAATTTAACCAAGTGTACGACCACTTAATTATTAAGGGGTTTGATCCTACTTACACTATTTGGGTCTTCCATGGTGAAACTTATAACTCACAATCTCAAGATGAAGGTAGTTCAAAAGGAGTTCAAAAAGAGGATGAATGTAGAGAGGTATATCACTTATATAAGGATGTTTTTGTGCCAGAAGAAAATGTTGGACACACTATGTCTGAGGTAAAAGATTATGAGTTTGATGATTTATTAAAAGATGCAGAAATACCTCTCTTTCCTAGTTGTACATCTTATACAAAGTTGTCGACAGTTGTCACACTATATAATTACAAGTCTACTAATGGTCACACAGACAATAGTTTCAATGAGCTCCTTAAGATCTTAGGTGATATGCTTCCAGAAAACAACACACTCCCAGAAACTGTTTACACAATGAGAAAATTATTAAAACCATTTGATTTAGGATATGAGAAAATTCATGCTTGCCCAAATGATTGTTGTCTATTTAGAAAAGAGATTAAAGATTTGGACTCATGTCCGAAGCGTTGTTCCTCAAGATGGAAGATAGACAAAGTCACCGCCAAAGTTTGTAAAGGAGTTCCTGAGAAGGTCCTACGATATTTTCCAATGATACCAAGATTGAAAGGGATGTTTAAATCAAAAGAAAATGCTGAAGAGTTGATTTGGCACTCTAACCACAAAAGTCAAGATCATATGATGCGTCATCCAGTTGATTCAGTGGCTTGGCATACAATAGATCATAAGTGGCCAGATTTTGCATCAGATCCTAGAAATCTCCGCCTTGGTCTTGCGACAGATGGATTCAATCCTTTTGGTGACCTTAGTTCCAGATATAGTTGTTGGCCAGTTATTTTGGTCAATTATAACCTTCCTCCATTGATGTGCATGGCAAAGGAAAATCTTATGTTGACATTACTGATTCCAGGTCCAAAGCAACCGGGAAATGATATAGATGTATACTTGGAACCCCTTGTGGAGGATTTAAAGGAGTTGTGGGACACAGGTGTGGAGGCATATGATGCATTTAGCAAGTCAATATTCAACCTGAAGGTTATTTTGATGTGGACAATCAATGATTTTCCAACTTACGGAAATCTAGCTGGATGTGCCACAAAAGGAAAATTTGGTTGCCTAATATGTGGTGAAGACACATGTTCTATGTGGCTTAAGTATAGTAGAAAGTTTGCATATTTAGGCCACAAGAGATTTCTTTCTCCTAATCATCCATTTCGTCAGGAAAAAAGTGGTTTAATGGGGAAAAGGAGAGTAAAGGGAAACCTAGACTTTTGAATGAGTTAGAAATTATCAATGCATTGAAAGATATTGAAAATGACTGGGGTAAAAAGAAAAAGGGTGAGACTGTCAACACTTTGAGGTAAAAGAGAAAGAAAAAGGAGAGTTCAAAAGAGGTACAAAAACCAGTTCAAAGGTGGAAGAAAAAGTCAATTTTTTTTCAATTTGCCATATTGGAGTGTAAGTTTATTTTTACTCTATTCATTAGCTTTTACAATTTGTTATTTTTTGTTCCTAAATTATGTTATAATATTCTGAACTAACACTATAAATCATGTTGATGTTTACCTTTAGGGCCTCTTTCCACGTCATAACTTAGATGTGATGCAAGTTGAAAAGAATGTCTGCGAGAATATCATAGGCACATTGTTAAACTTGAAGACAAAATCCAAAGATGGTGTGAATGCTCGCAAAGATTTGGTACACTTAAAAATTAGACAAGAATTACATCCTCAAGAAAAAGGAGAAAATAAATATCATTTGCCCGCTGCACCGTATACATTGTCTAGAAAAGAAATGGATGTGTTTTGCTCTAGGTTGAAGAAAACAAAGTTACCCGATGGATATAGTTCAAATATTGGTAACTGTGTTTCTGTAGAAGAGCGTAAACTTATTGGACTAAAATCTCATGATTACCATATTCTAATGCAACAATTGCTATCAGCAGCATTGAGAAATCTTCTACCGAAAGGTCCACGTAATGCTATATTTCTATTGGGTGCATTTTACAATGAATTATGTCAAAGAGTATTAGACCGGAACCGTTTAGAACAACTGGAGGAGAATATTGCTGAAACTCTGTGCATGTTGGAAAGGTATTTTCCACCTGCTTTTTTTTACCATCTCGGTTCACTTAACAATTCATTTAGCAAGAGAAGCTCATTTGTGTGGACCAGTCCAATTCCGTTGGATGTATCCATTTGAAAGGTAATAAATAATAATTATTCTTTTTGATAATTTTAATATTATAAAATGATTTAGATTTTATTAGAACACTTCTTTCATTTGAATTTTTCTTTGTGATTTAGATTTATGAAAACACTAAAAGGGTATGTGAAGAACCGGGCAAGACCAGAAGGATGCATAGCTGAGTGTTACCTGATAGAAGAATGAATGATATTTTGTAGTGCTTATATAAAAAAGGCTTATAGTATTGGTGTTTGTTCTAATAGGAACGATGATTTGGAAGATGGATTATTAGAAGGTCGCCCAATTTCTAAAGGGAAAGAAAAGATTTTAGAGGATCACATGTTGCAAGCTGCACATCGATATATATTATTCAATAGTGCATAAGTTGAACCTTACTTACAGTGAGTGTAGTTAATTTTATATTGTTAGTCTTGATCTATTACATGTCTTATGTATTCTAACATCTCCCTTCAATGATTTTAAATAGGATGCACATTGATGAGCTTAAACAAACAAATCATCGTTTCTCAAGTAATGAAACAGTGTTACAAAAGAAACATATGGAAACATTTGCCGAATGGTTATCAAAACAGGTTTCTGTTAACTCTTCAGGTCGAATTCAATGGCTAGCACATGGTCCTAGAAAGCACGATACATCTTATACAGGATATATTGTAAATGGATATCGGTTCCACACAATTAATGTTGGAAGGTCGACACAAGATAGTGGTGTTTCAATTGAAGCCGATACTATTTATCAATCTAATGCTAATGGCAAGCCATATATAGTAGGAAGATTATCATACTATGGGGTTATTCAAGATATTATTTTGCTAGATTACTATTCTTTTAAAGTGCCTATTTTTAGATGTGATTGGGCCAATCCTGGAACTGGTATCAAAATTGAAGATGGTTTTACACTGGTCAACTTACATCAAGGACTAAAAACTTTTGAAAGTGATCCTTTCATTTTAGCATCACAAGCAAAGCAAGTATTCTATTCTAGGGATAATGATGAATCAAATTGGTATGTGTTGCTAAAAGCGCCACCTCGAGGTATTCATAACCTGAACATGCTTGAAGAAGATGCTTATACGTCATCAACACCTCTTGATGTGTCCTAACTTGAGATTAACATTACTGAGAAAGAACCGTACTCAAGGAATGAGTGTGAGGGAATTGATGTGATTGAGACATGATGGACATTTTGAACTATATATTTTATAGTTATTTATTTTGATTGATACATGTTCTTATCAATAATTGCATAACTCTTTATTTAGTGTTTCAATATATTTGTTTGATTGTTTATTTTTAGTAATGCATCATGTCATATTATATGTTTGACCAGGTCATTACATAATAGCTTTCAAAAGATGAGTAAAATGATTAAAAAACATGGCAAAGGATCTGTAGCTGAAATTCAAGTGATATTGTATTCTATTTTAAATCTTGGTTTATTTTACTAAAGACATTTCAATATCTCTTTTTGCTATTTAACAGGAAAATATAACTAATAAGTTATCGAGAATGGACTCTAACAATTCAACCAATTCATTAGAAGATTTGCATGGTAAAGAACCAATTGCTGATGAGAAAATTGATAAGAAAAAAGGACGAGGTGCGTCAAAGTTGAAAATGGTTAGTGGCCAAGACAAGTGCAAAGAGCTAGAGTGTAATGAGTTTGGACAGCCGATTGGAGATAATTCAGTGAAGTAAGCTTCTTTCCTAGGTTGCATGATAAAGGAATTTGTGCCATATACATTAGATGGATGGAGTGATATTGATGAAGAAGTGAAAGATAGGACGTGGAGTTGTCTTCATGTAATATATTTAGTTACTTAATTTTTCATTTCCATTTTTATAACAAAATGTAGACATATTTTTGTGTTATTAAATGTACAGATGACTTATAAAGTTGAGGATTAGGAAAAGAAAATATTTTTCAAAAGTTAGCTAAATTGTGGCACCATAGAAAATCCAAATTGCAAATACTTGTACGAGAAGCTAATACAAGTTGAGTGGCTTCACGAGATCTCAGTTTGTTGAAGCCTGAATTTATGGACCAAAATCAGTGGGACTTGTTTGTACAGAGGACATTATTGTTGGTGCAACATTCCTCAGGTCAAGGTTGACCTGGTTGACCAAGCTTGAGTCTTGGTTTGGATTTCGATGTTTGACAATGCAAGGTTGATTGAAGAAGAGTCAAGTAGGTCAAGGATGACCGGATACTTGACTGGGAAGTCCGAACTGGGATGTTAGGCAGGAGGAAAATCCTGGTGAGTGAAGCCAGGTGAAAGACCTAGTGAGTGAAGCTAGGCAGGAGAAAAATCCTGGTGAGTGAAGCCAGGTGAAAGACCTAGTGAGTGAAGCTAGGCAATTGGGAAAGTCCTGGTGAGTGAAGCCAGGCAAGAGAAATCCAGATGGGTCAAGGTTGACCAGACATCTGGCGAGAGTCCAAGTAGGTCAAAGGGATTGATCGGATACTTGGCACGAGGAAGAAAAGTCCAAGTAGGTCTTAGGGAGTGACCGGATACTTGGCAAGAAGAGAAAAGTCCAAGTGGGTCAAAGGGATTAACCAGACACTTGGTGAGAGAGTCCTAGCTGGTCAAGGGTGACCGGATGCTAGGTCTTATGTACCAACAAGTCATGGTTGACTAGATGTTGGTTTAGAGGGCTTTGGGCTTGGTTTTGGGCAAAAACCAAGATCTGGATTGATCAGCCGATTGATCCAGCAAGTTTGGATTGATCCGTGGATTGATCCAGCAGGTTTGGATTGATCCGTGGATCGATCCAGCAGATCTGGATCGATCAGTGGATCGATCCAGAAGATCTGGATCAATCCACCGATCGATCTGGTGAGTCCCCGCGAACAGAACCACTCTGGATCGATCGGTGGATCGATCCAGAGGTCCCAATCGATTAGTGGATCGATTGGGACGCTGCTGCTTCGCGCGATAAGCGCTGGATCGATCCGTGGATCGATCCAGAAGTTTTTCCAGAGCACAGAGGCGCTCTGGATCGATCCGTGGATCGATCCAAAGCCTCCCCGATCGATTGGGAGCATTCCAATAGATCGGGATTCGACCGTTAGCGTCGATTTAAGCCGCAGGCGTTCATTTCCTTTGGCAGGACTTCACTGATTCATTCCAAATTCATCACAGCTCCTCCCCAGCACTCTCTAAGCTCCTCACCGCCAGTTCTTGAAGGTTCTTGGAGGTTCATCCAAGTCAAGAGGCGAGTTGCAATGAGAAAAAGAAGAAGCTAGGGTTTTTACTGCATCTCTTGTAAGCTTTTGCTTATTCTTTACTACCCTTTCTTTACTTGTATTGAGAGTCTTGTAGGGCTTCTCCGCCTTCGGTAGTTACCGAAAAGGAGTGTTTATTAGTGGAGGTGTGTGTGTGTGTGCGTGGATCCTTGGACTAGTCACCTCTTGTGAGGTGGATACCAAGTAAAATCCTATTGTTAGTATTGTTGTAGTTTGTTTCTTTGTATTCCACTGCGCATCACTTTGAAGAAACAAGCAACGAAGCTCGACGAGCACACGCGAAGCTATTCATCCCCCCCCTCTAGCTACTTTTCGGTCCTAACAAGTGGTATCAGAGCAAGGTTGCTCTTCACCGGAATCACCGCCGGAAGGGGCAAACATAACAAGCAAAGCTAGAGGGTGAAGAAGTTGGAGCAAATTCATCAAAGTCAGAGAATTCAAGAAGCTCAACTTCAAGATGCAATTCCAAGATGGACTTGGATTTGATACAAGGGTGGCTCCACCATACACATCCACAAGCTTCGATTCTTGGAGATCAAGAATTGAAAATTTCTTGATGATGGAGATAGAGCAATGGTTTGCTCTAATGGAAGGTTTTAAGGCTCCAAGGAATTCAAAGGGCAAAGTTCTCAAAAGGAGCAAATGGAGCCAAGAACAAATCCAAAGATGTGAGGCCAATGACAAAGTGACCAAGCTTTTGGTCAATCTATTGCCGAGCAACATCTTGGAGGAAATTGGAGAAGTTGAAGATGCCAAAGAGCTATGGAGCAAATTGGAAAAGGCTCATGAGATCCCCTCCACTGTACCTAACCAAGAAGAATCCAAAGAGGGTGACTCATTGGAGCAAGATCAAGAGGAGGACTCCGAAGTTGAGAGATGCTCAACTTCCGAAGAAGAGGAAATCCAAGAATCTTCATTCTCAAGGGAGTGTAATCAAAAGAGCAAGGAAGGAGCATATTCCTTGTTTCATGTACAAGAGGATGAAGAAGAAGGTGAAGCCTCCACCTATAGGATTGAGGGGGAGCAACTCTTGGTGACACCGGATCAAGAAGAAGGAGAATCCTCCACATCCGGGTCAAGAGAAGAAGAGGATGAAGAAGCTTCCACCTCCACAAGTCAAGATAAATCAATTGGAGGGAAATCGATTTCGGATCAAGAGGAAGCCTCTACATTCATATCAAATGGAGGAGCAAGTGCCACCCCTACACAAGAAGGTATAAATAGTTCAATTAATAATAAGAATCATATTATATGTTTTGAATGTAGGGAACATGGGCACTACAAAAGCAAGTGCTCTAAATTGGCCAAGAAGAAGGGCCAAGTGGCACCTAAGGGCAAGGAGAAGCCAAAGGAGACCATCCCCGGAACAAAGAAGAGCAAGGAGCACATTTTGTGCTTCTCTTGCAATCAAAAGGGGCATTACCGAAGTCAATGCCCTAAGGGGAAGAAGATGGTCAAGGCTCAAGGAGGAAGCTCAAGTCAAGGGGGAGCCTCTAAGGTAAAAAGGAAGGTAACTTTTATTGAGTCTATCCCTTTACATTATGGTAAAAAGCATGCTAGTTCTAACTTATATCATTTTAATGCTATTTACCATAAGAATAGAGAGCATGGTAAAATTAAGGAAAATAATGTAGCTTACCATGCTAAAACTACCACACCTAGGATTAGGAAGGTAGATAAAAATTTAGGCAAACACACTAAGGACCTTAGCTACAAGCCTAGAAATAAAAATGCTCATAAATTTAATAGAAAACCAAAAACTAAGGACTTAGTGATAGAAAATCAAGTCTTGAGGTTAAGGCTTGATAAAATGGAAAAGACCCTAAAAAGGATGGAAAATATCCTAAAAGGGCAAAATGAGCATAGCCTAGGTCTAGGAGCACAAAGGTCATCTAATGGCCATAGGGGTTTGGGATACAAACCAAAGGCTAAGAAGGATATAATCTCTTACCATAGGGTTCCATATAGTTATGGAACCAACCCTAGGTCAAGTGGTCAAGCCAAAAATACAAGGGAAGTTATCCCTAAGAGTATTTTTGCAACAAATGTGACTAAGACTTCTAAGAAGTCTAAGAAAGTCACAAAGAATGTTACAAGGGAAGCAATCCCTAGAGTTGACCTAGAAAAAGTGACCAAGACTTCTAAGAAACCACACAAGGTCACTAGGAAGGTATCTAGGAAAGTTATCCCTAGTGAATACCTAGAGCATCCAAGGAGCACCAATAGGTTTTGAGTTCCTAGGAGCATTTTCTCTATCCCATAGATGGGTTAGAGAGTGTCAACTCTGAGAAGAAGGGTAGTTAACCTAACTTTGAAGAAATTGACACTCAAGGAGCATTTTCAAGGTTTTTGTTAACCTTTGAAAATGAAATGGATTTATTGTTACTCTTGGAAAGAGTAAAATCTGCTATAAAGGAAGAAATTTGAGATGACTTTAAATGGCACAAGAAATCAAGTGTTAAGAAATACCAAATTGGGACTTTGGTATTGTCTTAGGAATTTAAGGCAAATCTAAGCCTTAATTTAAAGTGATTACTCTTATGGGAAAATGAAATATGCCAACATTTGAGGAATGTTTTAAATTTTTAATTGGCATAATTAATTCAAGAGATTAAAGAAATGTCAAGTTGGGTTTTGGCATTTTCCTAAGGAAATTGGGCAATCTAGGGTTTATGCTTTAGGATTAGCTAAGAGTTAAGGATATTTAGATAGATAATCTAGGTATATTTTAATTATGCAAAATCTTGCCATGTTTGGTTGCCCATTATATGCCATGACATCATGTTTTATTTGTGCATTCATGACTTATTATGAAAAACTCAAAAATACCATGTCATGATATACATACATCATTTAGTTATAGGAAATTTTCTTCTGAAAATTATTTCTTTTTGATGTATGCCATAACATTATCATGCATTATGTTATTTCCTTAAAGTTAAGGACAAATGGCAGTTATCATCAAGTGGCATACCAAATGACATCCTAGGTGGATGGTCAATATCCACAAGATGACTAGATAAATATGCATGAACCCTAGGTTAGAGCAAAACCAAAATTAACATCTCACAAAGACCTATAAGATGACTTGTATGTGTTTTATGCACAATAGATACAAGTGAGTTGTTAGGAAGATGAACAAAACTCAACATGCTGAGTTAGTGCATTTCCTTGAGTTTTAAGTTCATCAAAACACATAGTTATGTGTTTTCTCATCATTGGGAAAGCTAATGTACAAGTCATGTGCATTAAGCCCAAGGAACATGGTGGGATATTGGTTTTGAAAATGTTTTCAAAATAATTTTGGAAAACCTTGGTGAAGGCTATCTTTTGATAGTAATCACCATTGAATAGTTAGACACAAACTTGAAGAAAACACTAAAGTTTTTGCAAGTTCTCAAGTTTGTGTCAATCTTTGAAAATATGATGTATTTTCATAGAAAACTATTTTTCCATGATAAATTATACCCTAAATAATGTCTACACAAATTTTTACGATTTTTGGAATTTTGTAGAATTTTCTAGGGGTTTCTGAAATTGGCTGAGATTGAATTTCAACAATTTCAGGCCTCCAATCGACAGTGGATCGATTGGAGTGCCTCAATCGATCAGCCGATCGATTGAGAAGGCATTTCTCGCGAGCAGAAGCTCGCTGGATCAGGGGGGGGGGGGGGGGGGGGGGGAGATTGAATCGATCAGTGGATCGATTCAGCAGGGTTCAATCGATTGGAACCCAACTCCAATCAATTGAAGATGCTGATTTTGGCTGGGAAAGCTTATTTTCAGCATTTTGAACCTATTTTAGTCTAGGTAACCATTCCAAACCCCTGAAAATACATTTGTATACATAAAAAGGGTGTTTTCGTGTGGAAAACAAGGATGGATTGGTTAAGGAAGGCTAAGTTGAAGTTTAAGTTGAGGTTTGTTTCAAATTTTGAATATTTGAACCTCAAAACTTCTAAAATTGGGTTTCCTAAAGTTTTGGGGATTCCAAGTCATTGTTGGTGCAATGACAGAAGGTACCACCATGTCTTTATGGGGAGGGACTCTTTAAAGACATAAAAATTATTTTTCATGAACCTTGGAAGGTGGTTAACCTTCCGTTAAGAACATGCTCAAGGTTGAGCGTTTGAACTTTAATGGGGAGTGGATATCCTCATTGTTCAAGTGGTTTCAAGTGGATAATGCTCAAGGATGGGCATTTTCCTACATTGGGGGAGAATGTAGGGTTAAGGTTAATGAAGGGTACGGGACCTTCATTATCGTGCTGATCACAACGAGTGAAGTTGTGAACGACGATGAGCAACTCTTCAGGGGGAGAGTTTTCAACAAGTGAATCTGTTGATGTGTGCCCAAAAATGGGGCATGGTTTGATGTGTGCCAATAGGGGGAGAATGAAAGGGAGTAAGTTAGGCTTTTATCACCTAGAGGGAGTTTGCCCTCTTAGGGGGAGAATGAAGGGCTTAACTTATGTATTCATTACCTAGTGGCATGAAGAAGGTTTAGGCTATGGGATTAGCCTAACTTACATGTGGTATTGTAAGTGATAGTGTTGGTATTGTCAAACATCAAAAGGGGGAGATTGTTGGTGCAACATTCCTCAGGTCAAGGTTGACCTGGTTGACCAAGCTTGAGTCTTGGTTTGGATTTCGATGTTTGACAATGCAAGGTTGATTGAAGAAGAGTCAAGTAGGTCAAGGATGACCGGATACTTGACTGGGAAGTCCTAACTGGGATGTTAGGCAGGAGGAAAATCCTGGTGAGTGAAGCCAGGTGAAAGACCTAGTGAGTGAAGCTAGGCAGGAGAAAAATCCTGGTGAGTGAAGCCAGGTGAAAGACCTAGTGAGTGAAGCTAGGCAATTGGGAAAGTCCTGGTGAGTGAAGCCAGGCAAGAGAAATCAAGATGGGTCAAGGTTGACCAGACATCTGGCGAGAGTCCAAGTAGGTCAAAGGGATTGACCAGATACTTGGCACGAGGAAGAAAAGTCCAAGTAGGTCTTAGGGAGTGACCGGATACTTGGCAAGAAGAGAAAAGTCCAAGTGGATCAAAGGGATTAACCAGACACTTGGTGAGAGAGTCCTAGCTGGTCAAGGGTGACCGGATGTTAGGTCTTATGTACCAACAAGTCATGGTTGACTAGATGTTGGTTTAGAGGGCTTTGGGCTTGGTTTTGGGCAAAAACCAAGATCTGTATTGATCAGCCGATTGATCCAGCAGGTTTGGATTGATCCGTGGATTGATCCAGCAGGTTTGGATTGATCCGTGGATCGATCCAGCAGATCTGGATCGATCCACCGATCGATCCGGTGAGTCCCCGCGAACAGAACCACTCTGGATCGATCGGTGGATCGATCCAGAGGTCCCAATCGATCAGTGGATCGATTGGGACGCTGTTGCTTCGCGCGATAAGCACTGGATCGATCCGTGGATCGATCCAGAAGTTTTTCCAGAGCACAAAGGCGCTCTGGATCGATCCGTGGATCGATCCAAAGCCTCCCCGATCGATTGGGAGCATTCCAATCGATCGGGATTCGACCGTTAGCGTCGATTTAAGCCACAGGCGTTCATTTCCTTCGGCAGGACTTCACCGATTCATTCCAGATTCATCACAGCTCCTCCCCAGCACTCTCTAAGCTCCTCACCGCCAGTTCTTGAAAGTTCTTGGAGGTTCATCCAAGTCAAGAGGCGAGTTGCAACAAGAAGAAGAAGAAG
Source organism: Zingiber officinale (assembly GCF_018446385.1). Classification (NCBI taxonomy): domain Eukaryota; kingdom Viridiplantae; phylum Streptophyta; class Magnoliopsida; order Zingiberales; family Zingiberaceae; genus Zingiber; species Zingiber officinale. Next base: position 21,227,060 of record NC_055994.1, read on the forward strand.
CTAGGGTTTTTACTTCATCTCTTGTAAGCTTTTGCTTATTCTTTACTACCCTTTCTTCTACTTGTATTGAGAGTCTTGTAGGGCTTCTCCGCCTTCGGTAGTTACCGAAAAGGAGTGTTTATTAGTGGAGGTGTGTGTGTGTGCGTGGATCCTTGGACTAGTCACCTCTTGTGAGGTGGATACCAAGTAAAATCCTATTGTTAGCATTGTTGTAGTTTGTTTCTTTGTATTCCGCTGCGCATCACTTTGAAGAAACAAGCAACGAAGCTCGACGAGGACACGCGAAGCTATTCACCCCCTCTAGCTACTTTTCGGTCCTAACAATTATCATCTACCTTTCAAGTAAGTATTTATTCACTTAGACCATGAGTTGGATGCATGGAAATGCACTGAATTTATTCTAATGCTATAGTTGGGTAAGTGACTACTAAGTTTTAATATGTTGGAGAGTTTGATTATGCGGTTTTGACTAATCTTAGGAAAAGAGTGCAAGACTTAGAGCATTGAGAGAAAAACAAGACCACATAGGGGTTATGCTCATTTGACTCACATTATGGTAATTATTTTAAATTTATTATAATTTAAGTAATAATTAATGATATATGCATCTTTTAAGTTATGCTGTAATGATTTTGTATATATTTTTATATTTAAGGAAAAGACAAGTCCGATAGATACAAAAATTATGAGATCGCAAGTTTGGATTGAAGGTCATAAGAAAAAAAATGGGGAGCCCAGTACTCAAGCCGTTGGAGAGAAAATGGTAAGCATGTTCACTCATTTTAGATTTCTTTAGAATTTTATTCCACTGATATGGTTTTTCTTAAACATTTATACTTAAAATCTCCATTTATACTCTTACCAATGTCTCCGTAGAAAGACTTTTATCATGTTAAGCAAGTATTCCTCTAATCTTGTTTTTTCTATAACTCCTTGCCTATTACTTGGATCTAAGATATGGCTAGGGCTGAACATTCGGTTAAAACTGAACCGACCGAACAGAATAAATCAAAAATCGAATAAACCAAAATTTTTTAGGCGAATCAAACCGATCGATTTTCATAAGAAAAAACCGAGAAAACCGAACTGAAAAAATCGATTTATTTGGTAAAAAAACTGAATAAACCGATTTAGCCGAATTTTCCCATGAACTGAGTATTAAAACAAGTTGAAATACTATTCCAAATTCTAACTTTTTCCTTTTTTGTTTTCAATCTTTTTACCATCAATTTCCTCCATCCAGCAAGTAGATATCACAATATGCAATCACATAATTTAGAAATCATACTTGAGCCAAGATAAGCAAATACAAAGAATGCAAGGATAAATTTCCTCCATCTCAGCAACAACAACTAACAGATATCACAATATTCAAAAACCATACACAAGCTGAGAAAAAGTTTCATTATCTGGTCAACATACTGCATAAAAACTTATGAATTATAACCTGCAAGCATCCACAAAGAAGGCCCTGCAGTAGTGCAGTTCATTCTGCTTCTCACGCTCATCTGAAGACAGCTTCTGGGCCTCAAGAGTTTGGTGGAGCTCCAACATTATAACTGGGAGCAACTGAGTCACAACTGCTAGTTGATTTAAATAAAATACAATATTCAAAAACCATACATGACCTGGGATAAGCAAATAGAAAGAAGGCAAGGTTCACATGCCATTTCTAAAATCTAAACAACTCATTAATTATATTAAAAGTGAAGCAAACAAGTCACATACTCACATGAATGAAACCAACACATATCCTCATTCAATTCAGATGAAACCAAACATACATTTCACTCAATCACATAATTGAGTTGTCACAAAAGAGAACTCTAAAGAAAACTGTCAATAAGAAAACACCACAAAAGCAGCAAAGTCTACTTGTTTGAGACATACAAAAAACTTCACACAATTGTTTGGTTACATCAAGATAAAAAATTCATAATTTGGATGGCAGCTTTCACGTATACAACAGAGAGCAACATCAAAACAGAAAGCAGCAAGGTCAACCCCAACATAGCTATGTGTCCTTAGCAATCCTTTCCAAATAAACCTGCATTATACACATCAAACTGCATAAATTTAACTATTTCATAGGACTACTATTAAGAAAATTTGTAAATTTTTAAGATCAAACTGCATGCTACTATTAAGAAAATATGTAAAATTTTGGAAAGACCAAATAGTAAATGGACAAAGAAAACTATTTCACAGGACTCCTAGTTAGAGTTTGAAATGGATAAGGGGAGAAGCTTATAGTAACAAATGTAGCCAACAAAGCCTCACAAGTTCAAGAACCGAAAGCTTTTCAAACGTTAAATGAAGGCCATTAAATGTTATAGCTGATGCCAATCCAAGAAATTGAAGGTAAGCAAGTTATGTAGAGTTTCTGATCACTAACTCATATTTCTCAATTTTTGGACTACGTACTTCATGGTGGATTATATCAACAGATTCCACTTTTGTCCTTCTAGAAACTTACGAGTTCAATCAACAACATAGAAAGAATTCATATTTCACTAGAAAAGTTTGAGATGCTAGAATATTTTAAACAGAGTAACTAGTTCCAAGACAGAAAACATAGTCAAAATTACCATAAAGTAGTCAACATTAATTGATCAAGTCCTATTGAGCTAGATTGCTAGCTTGGATGGCAATGTTGCCAGCAATGAACGACACAAATGAGCACCAGAGCTTTTGATAGAGATTTGATTGTGTTTTTTTTTTTAATTTGACATGCCTTTTTCTTTCCGCAAGTGATTCTATATAGCTGCAAACACCATAAAAATTGAGGAATAACAATACTACAAAAAGTGAGTAAATTAGAAAGTGAGCAAATTAGAAACAACAACACTTATATCATCATATAGCTTCAGGTCAATTTAAATAAAATACAATATAACATACCATTGATCCTTATGTAACCGGTGTTGTCGAAAAAGACGAGTCCATTATGATTTTTGAGAAATCTGGTAAAAACATGAAATTTAAGTAAATAAAGTTTATAATTATAAATAAAATTTTAATTATATTTTTTTTAAAAAGGAAAACTTATCATTTTCAAGTTTTTCCACATCCTCTAAAATTTCTTCAATGTTGAGAGATTGCAAATTTAACCGAAGCCAATCTTGAGTACAAATAAGACTTTTTACCACATTAGGAGTCAATGAACTCCTAAAACAATCAAGTACCCGACCACTAATACTGAAAGCGGATTCTGAAGCAACTGTCGATATCGGAATAGCTAATACATCACGAGCAATTTGAGAAAGGGTAGGAAGTCTGTGACAATTTTTCTTCCACCATCCTAAAATGTCAAAAGTGTCACAATATTCTTCAACTATTTCATTAAGATACTTGTCTAATTCTAACATATTGTCATCACCAAAAACTTGTGCCTTTTGCTTTTTATACTTCGCTATGATTGCTTGTATTTTCAAATCACTCATATATGTTGAAGTATTATCATTGTCAACTGATTCTGGAATAGATGAAACTATTAAAGTACCACATTGAGGCTATATTTTTTCCTTATAATTCTTGTACAAAGCAAATAAAGTGTCTTTTATTATCTTTCCTACTTTTGCACCCTTCTCATCTCCATATAATTCAATCAACATAAATTCTACGAAATTTAATTTATGCCTTGGATCAAGCACCACCGCAATATAAAGCAACTTATTCATTTTCTCGGGATCTCCCCAATACTCGTCAAATTTGTTTTTCATTCTAATTCCCATTGAATACACATCAATATCATCACTTTGTTGCCACTCCTTCAAGATGGTATGGATATAACTAATCTCGTGTGCAAAAGTATTGGATGTGACATACAAAGATCCTGAAACTTTTATGTTAGTTCATAAAAAACTTGCAGTAAAGATGTAAAAAGTCTAACATTATTCCAATCTGCACTTGTTGGTTTCCCATCAAAAGTCTTCAATTCTCTTTTAGGTTTACCATCTGATTCAAATATCATCTCTTCATTCGAATTTAAAATAACTTGTCATTCTGTATATTGAAGATCTAATTTAAAACATGGATCTTGTTCATCAAACCTATCAAAAGCTCTTTCAAATTTTTGAGCTGTATTCAACATCAAGAAAGTTGAGTTCCATCTGGTTGGTACATCTAAACATAATGAGTTCTTGCTTTCAATTTTTTCAATCTTTACACATTCTTTGAACTTGCTTAATCTAGAGGGGGATTGCTTAACATATTTGATTGCATTCCTAACCTTCATCACAGATTGATTTATATCTTTTAAGCCATCAGTAACAATCAAATTGATTATATGAGCTACGCATCTAATATGGACATATTCTCCCTTTAAAATAGTGGAATCCCAATTAGTCATCTTTTTTTTGAAACTATTGATAGCAACATCATTTGAACTTGCATTATCAACTGTAATAATAAAATTTTTGTTAATTCCCCAACCCCTCAAGCAATTTTCAATGGCTAAACTAATAGCCTCACCTTTATGACTTGTAATTGGACAAAAATTGATAATTCTTTTCTGTAAATTCCAATTTTTATCAATGAAATGGGTTGTTAGACACATATAATTGATTTTCTGAATCGATGTCCATGTAACAGTGGTTAAACAAACCCTTTGTGCTGAATCATGTAACAATTTTTTCAATTTTTCCCTTTCAATGACATATAATTCAACACAATCACGTGCAACCGTCCATCTTAAAGGATTTTGAAACTTTGGACATATCATAACCAGAAATGTTTTAAATCCTTCTCTTTCTACAAATTTGAAAGGGAGTTCATCCATTATGATCATTCTAGCTAATGCTTTTCTAGATGCAACTTGATCAAATTTCCAAGAAGTTAAACACACCTCACCCTCTTTTAAACTTTGTTGTAAACTTAGCTGTGCTTGAGTTGTTTCAACAACATGAGGGTATTTTTTACATGAGGTAATATGAGATCTCAAGCTTGTTGTCCCATTTCTATATGGATCATAAAAAAATTCTTTATCACAATATTTGCATTTGGCTTTCATATCTAATGCATCATTAGTTAACTTTATAAAATGATCCCATACTTCACTTCTTGGTTTCATTGCTTTTCTCTTAGTTACCTTTCCTTTATAATCTACCGTAATTTTTGTTCCCACTGAAGGACCAATTTCAGATTCTTGTATTGAACAACTATTATTAACATCCATATTTGATAAATCTCCTTGCATAAATACCAGATAAATACTGATCACAGTCTTAACAGATCACAGACACTGTTCAAAATTGCAAGTGTAATAACACTGTTTAAAATATAATTAACTAAAACTAAAAAATAAATATGAAACTCAACTATAACTAAGCATGATAAAACTTATCAAGATATCTAAACACTGTTAACTACTTGAGTTCAATAAAAATTCATATGTCAGCACAAGATCAATGCAAGGATTACTAACTAATGTTGCCAAGACCCAAGATGTGAGTCTGTAACTGAGACTAAAAAAGAAAAAGGAAGAATTAAAACTAATAATTTGTGTATTCTGAAAACAAAAAGAAAAAACAGGAAGCCAAAATCCATACACAGAAAACCCTAAACCCTTAAAATGTAGTAACTATCCAATCAATAGAACACAAACTAACTGCGACTTAATGAATTTCCTGCAAATACCTCTAATTTATGCAGGCAGTCCGGTCCTAGCGTGAGGACAAGGAGACTCCCTGAAGCAATGAGCACTCGAGTGGTGATTGGTGAGAGTGACGAGAGGGAGGGTTGAACAGGGAGGATAGACGGAGATGCTGAGTCACAGCAGCCTCGCAGTAGGCTTGCAGGTGCTTGGCCACGGGAGGACCAACGGAAGACAAGATGGAAGGAGAGACGAGAGAGGGTTGAGCAAGGCGGAGAGGTGGAGTTGCAGATGATTAACAGCGAGAGTCAGAAAGATCGAGTGACACGGTGGGGAAGGGGGGAGATGCGAGAGCGGCAGCGAGTGAATGAGAAAACCCTAGCCGAATAAATCTGGTGTGGATAGTGTGGTGACTTGTTTGGATTAAAACTTAAACGTATTAAATAATTAGTTTTTTTGGTTTAACCGAATAGTTAACTTTAAACCCGAACCCGAACTGGGAAAACCGAAAAAACTGAATTATTTAACCAAATTAATCGAAATATCGAATTAACCGAACCGAATTTAAAAAATCGGTCAGTTTATTCGATTTGACCAAACTTTTGCTCACCCCTAGATATGGCCAAGAATGCTAACGAAACCATACAATACACAACTCTACCTGTTCTGCTTTGCATCATGACCTTATTTGCAAGTATTGCTAAAGTGATTTCAAGCGAGGGTTCCATATTTGCTGCTTGGCCAGGAAAGTCAACAGGTTGAACATTGAAATATTTTTCACTGTGAAACTGATATTCACTTTTAAGCACTCTCGTTGCACTTGAATTCAGATCTTTAACAGGTTTAGCCTTAGAAATGTGGTGTAACTTCAAAGACTGATGACTAAATTTAGTTTTCTGCATCATATTTTTAAGATTTCCACCATTAGAACATGGATTGCCATCAGTCAGAGGAAACGATGATGATAGTCCATCAGTACCTACAACATTTGCTTCGGCAGAAGTACTTTCAAATGAAGCAAGGAGTTTCCTTTGGAGAACAGATGGATTATATTGAACAGAAGCTCCAACTGTACCAAACTTATATTTTCAGACTTCGTGAAGCTTATCAATCTTTGGCTCCTTTGGTTCTTTCATTAACCAACTATGTAAAGGAGCTTCATACAACACTAACCAAACTTGCACGTGTTTCCAATCTCCATGCAGGAAATCTTCATAAAGTAATTCTCAAGTTATAACTTCTTTGTGGTTAAGAATGTTGTTGGCCAACTTTAGTCGTTATTTCCTTTTGATTTTGAAGTCATCCAAATTTCATTTACAAATACCAAAATTTCTGCTTTTAGTTGATCATTTAGGTTGATATAGTTCTCTAAAGTTTGAATGAGCAAATCATTCTGTTCAATCATGGTAATTGTGGTTTTTATTGCAATATTGAGAAAACCAATGGGCATACATTTGCATAAACATAGATGTGCTACTGGGCCTATACCAATTTCTTAGAATAATTATCTAAAACAACCAACTAGATCTTTTATTGAAGTATGTACATGTGATTTTATTGAACTACGTGCATTATATGTTGATTTCATTTACATGCATTATATGTTGATGTTCAGTATAGTCATCTATTATATTAATGATAATATATTGAAAGTTTTTTTTTGTTGCAGAAAAAAATATTAGAATGTCCACCCGAATCTCAAAATATAACTAATATTGCTGATGATGCAATTAGCATTGTGTTTGGCAAAGAAGCTTGGGGTAGAGTGCGTGGAATGGGCTTTGGAGTAACACCATCGAAAGTTGGAGCTTCTGTGCAGCAAAATGGAATGGTTCAACAACTTCAAACTATAGTACAAAATGTTCAACAACAAATGCAAGAAATGAGGCAACAAAATCAACTAGAAATGCAAGAAATGAGGTCTATGTTTTTACAAAGTATGAGACAACAAAATCATCCAGAACAGGTTAGTAAGTAAACAATATATATAAAATAAGTTTGATATGTACACTTAAATGTTTTTGAATTATCATGATGACATTGTTTGACACGATTTGGTTATAAAATTAGATTGCTAGTGGTGGCATTTGTAGCGGTATTGGGAATGAATTTGGTAACAATAGTGATATCAATATTGGTGCAAAAAAAAATAGTGATTTTGGTCATGTTTTTCAGGTGATTATCATAAAATTATGTATTTCTGAATTACAAAATTGTTACAAAAATATATATGATTGAATTAATAACTTTGTATTGTTTATTTACATTCAAATTTGAGAAATGTGAGTCGTGGAGATATCTGTGCTAATACTAAATGTAAGCTGCTTCATTGGTCTGCTGATGAATTAGTTGTTGCATAAGGTTGAATTGTATCCACAGATCCAAATACAAAAGTGCATCACGTTATTCTTGGTGGATCATGTTGGAAAATTTGGGTTGATAAAGTTTTGGTGGAAAAGGTGGACCTAATTCAACCAAATGATGAAATGCAGTTTCTTGATGATGCAATAGGAAGCACAGTTGCATGGTTATCGAAATTTATAGTATTGTGTGATTGATACATAATATACTAATTTGTGTGGATTGTAAGTTTAATTGTTGTTATGTAATAACTAGTTTGATAGAGATTTTGTATCTTGTTTAAGATCTTTAAATTTTTTTTTGGGTATAATGAAAAACTATGACTTTTATTAATTTTGTGGATTTATTTGCACTAAATTTGTTGTAAAATTTTGGTTTATTATTTTCATCAAATTAATATTTTTTTAATATAGTTAAGACTATCAACAATGTACATTTATAAGCTGCAGATTATTATCCTTAGAGCATAAAAATACTTTCCGCAGCATGCTTTGCGCGGAAAGTATTATCTGCGGCGTGCTTGTTATCCGTAGCGCGCAAAGCACGCCTCGGAAAACATTATCTGCAGCATGCGGAAAGTATTATCCGCGGCGCGCAAAGCACGCTGTCAATAATTTAGGACTTTTAACGACTTTTAATTATGCAGCATGCAATGTGCGCTGCGGAAAGCAAATTTGCACGTTGCGAAACGATATTTTTGTTGTAGTGTACGTGATAGTCATGTGCATCATCAACTTCATGCAGACTTAGTTAAACATATTTGGTCACAATAAAATAACAATTTTTGAAAATATTATATTTTAAGTTTATGCAAGTGTAATTTTTTATATATTGTACTCTTTCATTTCAAATTTATAATAATATTTTAATTTTAAATAAATATATTAATATTATTATTTAATTTAATTTTAAATAAATATATTTTAATTTTACATAAATAATATATTTAAAATTATTATTATTATTTATTTTAAATAAAAATAATTTAATTTATGTAAATACAATTGAAATTGTATTTATTTAATTTATAATAAAAATAAAGATGAATAGACAAAGGAACCCACAAATAATAAGTGTTAATGTTAAAATGAATGTGAGAGAATGAATGTGTCACTATAATATGGATGTGACATATACATTCTATACTTTTTGATTAGATTATGGATATTATAACACCTATCAATATAGATGTTTTACAGAGTTTCTGTAGTTCTTCATATGTTCTTGGACTTAACACCATTAAAATAAACCAAACAGGAAAAAGGAATGTTCAGAATTAATGCTGAGAATAGCCAAGAGAAATATGTCAGGAACCAACTAAATAATGGAATAGTTCCCGAAGGAGTGATGTGCATTGCCTAGCAGGTTTAATAAAGGTACTTATTCCGAACAGAATAAAGCTAGCCTCAAGTTCTTGAGCTCAATGCTTTCATTTCAAAGATTGATGCATCTACAGGCCTGGTTTAGAGAGATCCCTACTGGGTTGTTGGACTCACTCTCCTCTGAGCAGGTGATGAAATGCCAAACCGAAGAAGATTGTGGTCGGCTCGCAAGATCACTAACCGAAACAGAGGCTGCTGCTGCTATGTTGGATTGGACCATCAATTTGATGGCTAATGTTGTTCGAGAAGAGCAAGCAAACAAGATGAATGCGCGAAATATTGCCACAGTTTTTGCTCCAAACATGAGTCAGGTGATCAACTGATACCAAATGCATTTTAGTCTCAGTTTTTTATTTTCACTGCGGTGATGATTTGTTTCAACTCCATATGGCGGGTCCTTTGACGGCACTAATGCACACAGTGCATGTAATGAACTTCCTGAGGATGCTAATCTCGAAGACACTGAAAGAGAGACAAGAATCGACTTTAGATGATACTTCATGTAAGTTCTAAAATCATAGGAGAGGAAGGCAGGCTAAAGGACAACCCAGCAGCAAAGGACCAGTCTAATGCATCTTGTATATGACTAGATGTGTACAGATTTACTATGGATGTATATATGCTTCTGATTGGTCAATGTATTTTTCTTGAATGTAAAATTCTCACTGCTTTAGGTTTGGTTAATACTGGTAGTGCCATCTCCAAGGAAGGATGGATCATTTGATTTAAGTAAATAGACATGAGAGAATAAAAATAGGCAAAATAATATAAAAATAAGTATTTGATGGTATTCTTTTTTTATCCGCTCAGGATCCTCCTCTCACTTCATCTAGGGCTACGACGATGATCTTTCTTTGACCGATCTGTTCTCGATGTCCTGCGAGTCAAAGTACATCAACAGGAGAAATGGGGGCTTGTGAATGCACGAGAAAGAAAGAGAGAGAATAGTTGAGAGAGAAGAGTGGCATTCGCACGCTAGAAGAAAACCATACCTTCCACCTACCATTGCCTGGTCTTAAATGGTCGTGGGAAGATAAAGTCCACGTAGGTCGCCACATGAGCTAGGAATCGCAAATAGGCCAGTTGGGCGACAGAGGGGACAATGATGGAGCCATAAAATTGACACAGCCGAATCACTAACCAGATGTTGCCTTCAGTGCAGGTTGTCTTGCCAAGGGCGGTTGTGTCGTAGCGTACGATGACTATGATTGTCAGGAGTTGAGAGGTTGAGGTCATAAAAGAATCGGTTCAACAAGGACTTTACATGAGAAATTCGTTGTGGCCGAGCAGAGTCAAGAAGGTTAGGCCGAACGGGAGACATGGAGGGCTATGGCAACATGATGCATCTATGCGATTCATTCTAGAACCTGAATTGTTATACCCAAGGGGAGTCATTGTCAGAAGAAATTTCGGCAACATCTCCCCTGTACGGATGATAATCTGAAACTTACTACATCAATCCAGGTACCTCGCCCAACACGGTCGGAATAATAACAATAAAATAATAATGTCAAATATCCACGCAGTTTAATAGTAAAACTAAACTAAAGAAATGATAAGAAAAAACCATCTCAAAAATCCTACTCAACTACACTCATAAAACTTAAATCACGATATCCTACTCAACTACACCCATAAAACTCAAATCACGACACAATAAAAATCAACTCACCTCTTCTACCATCTAGGCAGACATGTAATGAAACAAATCCAATAAAATCCATCGACAATTAAAACAAAAGCATACCATATCCATAGAAACAAAACTAGTACAAGTCTAGATAGTACAATAAAAAAAAGAAAACAAACAAATATCCTCGCAAACTGTAGGGGGACTAGCGATTGGAACTGTCCGGACAACCTCAACCTGAAATAGTAATAACCACGGGTGAGTCAACTCCTCAGCGGGTAAATATTGACATGCATAGTAATAAATATAACAAGTAGCACTAATCATGCGTACAGTCTCCTGATATAAGAAGAATAAATGCAACTGAAATAAATAGGAGAACAACTGTACTAACCAGGACTTGGTGTATGGATAATAAACTGAGAGGTATCAAAATCCTGTATGCATGTCAAACATATGCATCCATCCAATATGCAGCAAACAAATGCAGCAAACACAAGCAATAAATGCATCAATGCGTATGATGCCAATGACATGTCCTAGTCACCCCTACTGCTAGTCAGCCGTCTCACACACGATAATGAGACCGAGTGGGTAGGACTGTGACAACCGTGCACTCTGCCATCACTGCTCCTGATGAGTGACCGAGTGGATGGGATGTTGTCGGAGTACACCTATCCTCCTTACCCCAAATCATAAGTGGGGGAGCTCAATACTCCTGTTGGACCGTTGGGCCGGCTAGAAGGGGGGTTTGGATAGTCTGTAAATACAAAAAACAAAAATCAACCCTTCTCGAACTCTTAAACTAACACTTGCATAAATAAAGTAAACAATAAAACATAAAGGAAGTAAAAGGCAGACAGAAATTTACTTGGTTACAAGCGGAAGGTTGTTAATCCAAGAAAGATGAAGCACTAATATCTCCTTCAGGCGGAGAAGCCTTTTACAACGTTTAAGAATAGAAACAGAAGCTCAACTCTAAACTAAAGCACACAAGCGTTGGAATTACAATTCTTGAGTTTGTTGAAAAGCTTCTGCACCAAGGCTATATTTATAGCCTTGGTCGGGTTGCCTGGAAGGGTTCTGGGCGCCATGGGGGGATAAAACTTTATCCCCAACGTTCAGATCGAGTCAAATCTCGATCCTATGAAAAAGTCAACTCCGGGTGCCCCGGTACGTTCCGGGCGCCGCGGAGGGGTCCGGGCGCCGCAGAGGGGTCCGGGCGCCCCGGAGGGGTCCGGGCACCTCGGTCAGCTTTGGGCGCCCCGGACCCAAAAGTCAACTCTGGTGACTTTTTCGGTCCGGGTCCTCTGCTCCGGCTCTGGTCGCCTCAGTCCAGGTCTTCAACTCCGGATCTGCTTGCTTGGGTGATCTCGGACATCCGAAAAAGGGCTCACTCGAACCCAACTCCCGGTCTTCTCGAGCAGTCTTCCGCTCTGGCTTCTCGTCCCTCGGAATCGCTACGTGCTTCCTTCTCGTCTGCCAACGTACTCATCCGCAGTCTTGGTCCCTCGGTCGTACCCCGTGCCGACCTTCTCACTAACTGCGTTTCTTGCTCCCCGAGCAATCTTCCTCTCCAGCTTTCGTCCCTCGGAACCACCGCACACTTCTTTCTCGTCTGTCGGTGTACTCTTCCGCAGCGCCTTGTTCCTCGGACGCACCGCGTGCCGTTCTTCTTACTAGTTGCGTCTTCCGCTCGACTACATGTGCTCCTAAGCTCCTGCACACTTAGACACAAGGTTAGAAACACACAGGACCTAACTTAACTTGTTGATTACACCAAAACAACCTTGGGGTTTCAGCAATCTCCCCCTTTTTGATGTGAGCAACCCAAGTTAAGATAGGGTAAAAAATAGACAAAAATATAAAACTAACTTAATTTGCAATTTAAGTGCAAAAGGATAGAAAAAATTATATTTGGTCTACCTCCCCCTAGACTTATACTTTTCCTTTCCCTCTTTTATCACATAAAAAAAAGGGGTTTGCAAGAAAAATCTAAGGGTAAAACTTAGAAAATTTTTGAGACTTAAAAAATTTGCAATAATTTTCACATAAACAGTCTCTAGTAAAAACAACTTTCTAAGAAAATTTTCTAAGTGAAATTATAAGTAAAAGAATTTTCAAAAAAAATTCTGACTTAGGCAATTTTATAAAAAAATATTTTTTTTTTTGAAAATTCTAAGTAAAAAAAATATCAGAGAAAATTTCTAAGTTAAATAATTTTTCACAAAAATTTTGAGAAATTTGTTAAAAATTATTTTTGAAGATTTTTCTAAGAATAAAATTTTAACCAGAAATTTCTAACTTCAGAAAAAACTTTTGACTTAGGATTTTTTTTAATTTAAACAAAATTCGTTGTCAAGTTATTGACATTTCTTTAATATTATTATGATATCTAAATTTTTATTTTAGTCTATCATAATTTCTTAAATCATAACTTTTCTTATTTAACGCAAACAATATTAAACATGCTGAAAATTATATTCATTCTTTTAACATGTCATTTTCTATTATTAGTTTGTCGAGATTCTTTAATCGACAAACTATTTATTTTAACTTAATAATTTTTGTTATATTTTGAATTTCTAATTCACAAAAATATTTTGATAATATAAATTCTAACTTGATAAAAATTTTCGACAATGTTTCTAATTTACAAAATTCTTTCGAAAAAATATTTTGTAATTCACAAGAATATTTTGTCATAAATTCTAATTTGCAAAAATCTGTTGATAATAGATTTTCTAATTTGAAAAACTCTTTCAATGATTTTTTGATTGAATCACTCAATTGATCGGAAGTTGGAGTTCATACCTGACTTACCTTCTTGCCCGTTGATTCTCCCCCTGTTGTGTTGTTTTCTTCCGAAGATTCTCCCTCTTCATCAATGCTCATTGAAGAAGAGCTTTCTGTGTCCTCGAGATGGAATTCGGTTGTTGGGGCTGTCTCGGTAATTTCTTCTGTCTTGGTGATTTCTTCCGTCTTGGATTCTTCTGACAATGGCTCGATGCCTATTGAGGGGTCGGCTTCAACCGATTCTTTGTAGACCTTTAAGAACTTTTTCCAAAGTTCTTTTGCGCTTTTGTATTCTCTGATTCTATCGAGATCTTCATGTGGTATTACGCTCAGAATGTGAAATTCTGCCCGAGCGTTTGTCATATACTCGTTACGTTGCTTCTCGTTCCAGAGGCGTTTATCGAGTTCTTCTCCATTCGTTGTCTTTGGTGCTTCAAAATCAGATTTCATTATTAAACAAATACCAAAATCAGTGTTTAGATATACTTCCATTTGTTTCTTTCATAAAGAAAACTCCCCCTCGAATGCTGGTGGGTAGATGCTAGCTCTGGCCATCGTTTTGTTGCTTCAGACGACGGTTAGTCCTTCTGAGGCGCCTCGGCTCTGATACCACTTGTTGGACCGTTGGGCCGGCTAGAAGGGGGGGTTGGATAGCCTGTAAATACAAAAAAAAAAACCAACCCTTCTCGAACTCTTAAACTAACACTTGCATAAATAAAGTAAACAATAAAATATAAAGGAAGTAAAAGGCAGACAGAGATTTACTTGGTTACAACCGGGGAGGTTGTTAATCCAAGTAAGATGAAGCACTAGTATCTCCTTCAGGCGGAGAAGCCTTTTACAACGTTTAAGAACAGAAACAGAAGCTCAACTCTAAACTAAAGCACACAAGCGTTGGAATTACAATTATTGAGTTCGTTGAAAAGTTTCTGGACCAAGGCTATATTTAAAGCCTTGGTCGGGGCGCCTGGAAGGGTTCCAGGCGCCCTGGGGGGATACAACTTTATCTCCAACGTTCAGATCGAGTCAAAGCTCGATCCTGTGAAAAAGTCAACTTCGGGCGCCCCGGTACGTTCCGGGCGCCCCAGACCCAAAGTCAACTCTGGTTGACTTTTTCGATCCGGGTTCTCTACTCCGGCTCTGGTCACCTCGGTCCGGGTCTTCAACTCCGGATCCGCTTGCTTGGGTGATCTCGGACATCCGGAAAAGGGCTCACCCGAACTCAACTTCCTGTCTTCTCGAGTAGGCTTCCGCTCCGGCTTCTCGTCCCTCGGAATCGTTGCGTGCGCCGACCTTCTCTCTAGCTGCATCTCTTGCTCCCCGAGCAATCTTTCGCTCCAGCTTTCGTCCCTCGGAACCACGACACGCTTCCTTCTCGTCCGCCGGTGTACTCTTCCGCAGCACCTCGTCCCTCGGACGCACCGCGTGCCGTCCTTCTCACTAGCTGCGTCTTCCGCTCGACTACCTGTGCTCCTAAGTTCCTGCACACTTAGACACAAGGTTAGAAACATACAGGACCTAACTTAACTTGTTGATCACACCAAAACAACCTTGGGGTTCCAACAGCTCCCATCTCCCTGAGCAAGTCCAGAGAGGGATCCTTGTCCTGCTACAACGCTGTGTCACAGTACCCATGAGTGGACCAACGGAGCCCTTGATAGAGCAACCTGCTACAACACACCCATGAGTGGTTATGTGTGCAGATCCATGTAACTGGCGATGTGCTCAATAATAATGGAGCCAACTATCGTACAATATGCAATCATGCGAGATGGTGCATGACACTAAGCATGGAAATATCTTGAACCTATCCATCTCTACAAAATGTGTACCATAGAACAAATTGACCAAATCAATGGTCTATGTACACAGGTCAGATAAAGTATCAAAATATAGGTCTTGAATATAATAAATCATGGTTATGTCACTACCTCTATAAGCATATATAATCAGGTGTTGCCACAATATATAATCAGGTGGTAATAACATGAAATACATAACAGGTAAATAAGCATGTAACAGGTATTTGATAGTGACAAACCAATACAGATATGAAACATAATCATTACTGCTTGTTAAAAACTACTATGCATATCCAATGACATATCTAAAAGATAAGTCAAGGTACCCGCTTCCAATAAGAGGATCGTATCCAGTCTAAATCCGACGTCAAGATACTTGTCTCGCGTCAAAGTCCTGTGTCACCAATATATATACATTTTTATTTAGCTACAATTTAAATGAATAGCTAAATAAAAATCCTTAAGAACAATTTAGGGGAAAACCCTAAACCCTAAACCTCAACCTACGTAAATTAAATCCAACACAATTATGAAACTTAATTAGATCCATCATACACATATACTTTCATGAATAATTACTAACCATTCCCCCATCATATAGGGTTAGGCTAATCATGAAACAAACTCAAAAACTCAGTGCCCAACTATTAGGCCACTACCGGATATGCAGCTGTCAGAAAACAGTGACTGGTGCCACAGTGACCAACCCAACCATTAATTCAAATTTGAGCTACAACAAGAAACAAATTCCTACTTCTTACCGCAATTCGGATGTATCACTGTTGATCCAAAATCAAAGACGTTGGCTGCCAGAACAAGAATGGAGCCGCTGCTGGAAACCAAGAAAACACCAATGTGATCAATTAACCCACTAGCACAAGAATTGGGAAAACAGAACCCTACCTGCCTTACCCTAATCTTATTCCTCTGTCCTTGAATCTGCCCCTTCTCTGTGGAGGAGGCAAGGCACGGGAGGTGTGACCACAGTGAGGTCGTGAGGGAGAAGGTGTGGAGGCAGTAGCGCGAGGGAAGAAAAGCTCGCCACTGGATGGCTAGTCGACCGGCGCTAGGGCACAAGGTCGGCAGCGCTGCTCGGGTCGAGAGATGACAACGGCGTCGGCAGGTCACAGTGGCGGCAGCCGACGCTAGGGCACAGAGGGAAGGTCGGCGCTGGATCGAATCTGGTGGCCGGCGACAGTGCTAGGGCACAACGCGTCCTTGCCGACGAAGGAAAGAACGGAGATCCAACGGGAAAGGAGAAGGCGGTGGACAAAGGCTAGGGTACGGGAGCGTCGGCGGTGGATCTATCGCGAGGAGAAGCTTGGCAGGGACGTGAAGCAGAGGAGGAGAACGATGGAGATCAAGAGAAGGGCTCGGCCGGCGGTGGCTCGAGCGTCACAGGCGCTTGGGGAAGAGGAGGAGCGACACCCAGCGATCAGTAGCGTCGGCGACTGGGGTCTCCACGGCGAGTAGCGATGGCAAAGGAGAGAAATCGGCAGAGGCTTCAGAGATTTCCTTTGGCCAGGGGTTATGAACGCGGGGGAGAAAGGAACCGTCGAGTGGCGGTTAGGGCATGGGTTCGGTGGGGAAGAAGACTCGGCGCGAGAGAAGGCTCGGGTGAGGGCTCGACACGCCGGGAAGGAAGCGGAGAAAGAAAAGAAATAAAAGAAAATTCAACATTTCCTCGCTTAAATGGGGTAGCCTAAACAGGCTTTCCCGGGACCTAATATTTATCCCCGTAAACTCGTCATACGAGCTCTGAAAAATTCCCAGAAAATTTCTAAAAATTCTGAAAATTTTCCTTATAGTTATTCGCCCTTTTTTTAGGTATTTTACAGAATGAGTTGCACTCTTGAGTACCATAGCTTCGCAAATACTGTAGCATTCAATGGCATTGTAGCTCCTCGAGCATTGTAGCATTCCAAGGACTATAGCTTCTCGAACGCTACAACAATGTAACCTTTTTGGCATTGTAGTTCTCAAGCAATGTAGCATTTCAGGGACACGGTAATTTCTTGAGTACTGTAACATCCCGAGCACTATAACTTTTTTGGAGGTGTTTGATTGACGAGAATGAGAGTGGAAAATAAAAAAAGGATTGAAAGTGAGTGCTTGGTTTGAGAGATTAATGATTGATCTCACGGATTCAATCCCTTAAATATGGAAATAAGTCATTACTTAGTAAAAGAAAGAATGAAAATTTCTCATTCCTATTCTCCACTTCTATCATTGACATTTTCATTCTGATTTTTTTCCACGAACGAAGCACACCCTCAGACATGGTAGCTCTGTAGTACTTTAGCTTCTCGGGCAATATAACTTCGCAAGTAATGTAGCATCCCAACACTATATAGTGTCGGCTTAAGGCATAGGCCTTTAAGGCCTATGCCTAGGGCCCCAATAAAATTGGGGGCTATTAGTATTAAAATTTTTTTAAATATACTTAATAGTTAAAATTTAATTTTGTCAAATGATAAAACCGTTACTTTTCAAATGTAACCCTTCGATTTCCACAAGTCAAGGTTAGTTATCAATTCCAATGGAAACTTTAATTAATTCCAATGAAACTTTAATTAATGATATCTTAATTATAATTATTATATTCATATACAATTCTATTAAAGCTATCATCCTTCCACATCCGAATTTCATTTTCTTTTCTTCACATAATCACATTCTTCTCATATTCTCACTACTAATTCTCTCAAATTTCATTCTTTGAATTTTTTCTCCCTCGTCGCTGCATCAGTGATTCTCTCAACTCTCAATCTCAAAAGACATTTTTCGTCTTCCTCGATCATCAGTAATACTTTTTCCGATCTTTTCTTCTTTATCGAAATATTCTTTATTGTTTTGTATAAATAATAAATTATAGATAGAATGAATCCAAATATCGTTAGAAAAAGCAATTGACCAATTGTATGATTTTTTTTCTCCATATTTTATTTTTCAATGCAAGCAAATTACTAGCATTACTATTTACTAACCTGATTTATGCAATTAAAAAATCATAAAATATGATTCATAGATTTTTAATACTTTTTAACTGCAATAATCTAATTTATTATATATTTGTTAGTTGTTAAGTACAGTTTATTATATACTATTTAAATTGATTAATGCAAATTAAATTTAATATTTTTTATTTTCTTATTATATTTGTGCAGGTAATAGTCGAAGTTTGAAATATCATTAAATTAAAACTACACTGCGTAAATCAGGTTTTATTATTAATTTAATTTTATGTAATTTTATTTTGATAAAATAGTAGAGACTTATATTTTCTTTGTTATTATTATTTTAATATAAATATGTATGTAAAAAAATATGATTCTGGATATATGAAACGTAATAAAAAAAAATAGAAGAATTTATCCAATCTAAAAAAGGTGCACTTGATAGATTTATTATTAATAATCAAAATCAAAATTAAGAAAATAATACAATTGAAAATTTAAATGAAAAATTAATTGAATTTTCATCGGAGGATAATACTTTAGGACAAACAGAAATCTATCAATGTGGCAAAAGGCTCGCCTCCAGCGCCCCCGCCAACCCGTCCCTAGGCCAACACGGAGGAGGTACAAATAGAAATCTATCAAGAACTTTCTAATGATCATAAATCGAATTCATCAAATATTAATATTAACGAAGAAAATAATTATAATTCAGGAGAAGAAAAAGATGACTTAATAGACCATGAAGATAATTTTTTAAATAATATTGATGAAACTATTATTCAAAATATATATGATCCAACACAATGGAAAAATATAAATACCAATTTAATAGATTTATTAGTTGAAAAGGTCCAATTAGAGAAATCAATATTTCTTTTCCAAATGATGAAAATTCTAGATATTTTTCTATAATTCATTACATTCGAAAATTGCCAAAGGGAGAAAAACATGATATAAAATGGTTAATATATTCAGAAGAATTAGATAAAGTATTTTGTTTTTATTGTAAATTATTTAGTCAAAAATCAATTACAATTCAATTAGCAAATGAAGGATGTCGAGATTGGAAAAATCTTAGTGTCAAACTTAAAAGTCACAAAACAAGCAGTGAACATATTATAAATATGAATATTTGGTTTGATATTGAAATGAGATTGGTTAAAAATAAAACAATTGATCAAAATTTACAAGAAAAAATAAATAAGGAAAAAGAACATTGGAATAATGTATTAATAAGAATTATTGCTATAGTTAAAAATCTTGCAAAAAATAATTTGGCATTTCGTGGTACAAATGAGAAAATTTATCAAGATAACAATGGAGATTTTTTAGGTTTAATTGAAATGATTGCAGAATTTGATCCTATAATGCAAGAACACAAAATGGTAAAATTCATAATCATTATCTGGGGTATAATATACAAAATGAGTTAATAAATATATTAGGAAAAAAGTAAACAATATTATAATTAAAAAAATAAAAGAAGCAAAATATTTTTCAATTATACTTGATTGTACTCCTGATGTAAGTCATCAAGAACAAATGTCTCTTATATTAAGATGTGTAGATATTTCAACAAGTCCAATCAAAATAGAAGAATATTTTATAGAATTTTTAAAAGTAGATGATACATCAAAAAAAGGTCTTTTTGATACGCTTATTAATATAATAAAGAAAATTGAACTAGATGTAAATGACATAAGAGGACAAGGATATGATAATGGGGCTAATATGAAAGGTAAACAACATGGCATACAAAAGAGATTGTTAGATATAAATTCTAGAGCTTTTTATACACCATGTGGTTGTCATAGTCTTAATTTAGTACTATGTGATATGGCTAATTCTTGTCCTAGTGATATAACATTTTTTGGTGTGATACAACGTATTTACTCATTATTTTCTTCTTCTACAAAAAGATGGAAAATTTTACAAGACCATGTTTTTAATTTAACTCTTAAACTATTATCACAAACACGTTGGGAAAGTCATCTTGAAAGTGTTAAAGCAATAAAATATCAAACTCCACAAATAAGAGAAGCTTTATATAAACTTGCAGAAACTAGTGATGATCCTAAAACAAAAAGTGAAGTAAATTCTTTAGCAACATATGAGTTTGAAAATTTTGAATTTTTATTAGGTATGGTTATTTGGTATGATATATTATTTGCAGTTAATACTGTCAATAAATCTTTACAGTATAAAGATATGAATATTGCTATTGCATTAGATCAGTTAAAAGGTCTTGTTTCTTTGTTTAAAGATTATAGAGAAAATGGATTCATATCTGCTGTGATTTCTGCTAAAGAGATTGAGAATGAAATGAATATAGAACCAAAATTTCATGAAAAACGTGTAATTAGAAGAAATAAACGATTTGATGAGAATAAAATTAATGAGGTGAAGCTTTCACCTGAAGAATCTTTTAAAATTAATTATTTTAATTATATTATGGACCATGCTATTTCTTCACTTCAAAGAGATTTGAACAATTTAAAATATATGAAGATAATTTTAATTTTTTATATGACATAGAAAATTTAAAATTGCTTGATGATAATTTTTTAAAAATAAAATGTTTAAATCTTGAATTTTTTTTAACACATGACATGCTATCTGATATTGATAGTTTAGATTTATTTTTAGAATTAAAAGTTTTAAAAGAAATAATAAATCCAGAATTAAAAACCGCACTTGAGGTATTGAACCTTATAAAAAAATTAAATTCTTTTCCTAATGCATGGATAGCTTATAGAAATTGATAGCTTATAGAATATTATTAACTATATCTGTTAGTGTAGCTTCGGCAGAAAGAAGTTTTTCAAAATTAAAATTAATAAAATCTTATTTACGTTCAACAATGTCTCAAGAAAGATTAAATAATCTAGCAATTTCATCAATTGAAAAAAATTTATTATCAAAACTTGAATATAAAAATTTAATTAATAATTTTGCATCTCAAAAAGCTAGAAAACTAAATTTTACATAAAAATTTACTTTTAAATTAATATTTATCTTTTTTAAAAAAATTTTAAACCCGCCATTCACTACAAAAAAACAGTCTATTATGGACGAATGTTTGCAACGAATTTAAATTTTGTTCCAAACTTTCCAACAAAATTTGCAACAAAATAATAAACTGTTCCAAATTAGAAACAAATTTAGCAACAAAATAAATTTATTGCAAATTAGCAACAAAAGATATTTTGTCGATAATATTGTTGCAAATTTTGCAACAAAAAAATTTGTTGGAAATTTTGCAACGAATACTATTTTCATTTCAAATTTTGCAACGAATAATTTGTTCGTTGCAAATTTTGCAACGAATAGTATTTTCGTCGCAAAAATTGCAACTAAAATAGTATTTGTTGGAATTTCCCAACGAATACATAATATGTCACAATTTTACAGCAAATAATTTGCGGGCAAAAATACAATGAATCTATGAAATTTTTGGAAATTTCCAACAAATTGGCAAATTCGTTGGAAACATTTCCAACGAATCTGGAATTCATTGGAAATTTCCAACAAATTGGCAGATTCATTGGAATCATTTCCAACGAATTCCAGATTTACAAAGTATGCAATGTCTTAAAAACTCGTTTGACGAACCTAGAGACCTCGGAATCGGATGAAACAAGTTCCTATGTGCTCCTCTTGGTCTCCTGATTCTATAGATGAGATCAAATATTTTTTTTGGCATAAGATGAATTTTTAACATCTAGGTCAATTGGATGAATTTGAATTTGAGCATGAAAGTGTTAGAGTTTTAAATCAAATTGAAGTATAGTTGAACTTGTTAGATTTACAAAATAATGTTCGAGTGCTCAGAACGAGGCGAAATCAGTTTGTTTGCGTTCGTAAGGTTCTCGCGATTATATCCATGAATTAAAAATAATTTTAGAGCTAATTTATTTTGATTTATGAATTTTTAAACCTGAATTTAATTTTCCTAACACAATGGGGATTGAAAAAATAAAGAAAAAAATATATGAGGGAAAAAAAATTTGAAAACATATATAAAATCAGGATAAATAGAGGAGCACATAGGAACTGGTTTCATCCAATTCAGAGGTATCTAGGTCGGTCAATCGTGATTTTAGGGAAATATAGAGTTTGCAACGAATCTAGAATTCGTTGGAAATTTCCAACGAATTCCAGATTCATTGCAAAGTATGCAATGTCTTAAAAGCTCGTTTGACCGACCTAGAGACCTCGGAATCGGATGAAACAAGTTCCTATGTGCTTCTCTTGGTCTTTTGATTCTATAGATGAGCTCAAATATTTTTTTTGACTTAAGATGAATTTTTACCATCTAGGTCAATTGGATGAATTTGAATTTGAGCATAAAAGTGTTAGAGTTTTAAATCAAATTTAAGTATAGCTGAACTTGTTAGATTTACAAAATAATGTTCGAGTGCTCAGAATGAGGCGAAATCAGTTTGTTTGCGTTCGTAAGTTTCTCGCGATTATATCCATGAATTAAAAATAATTGTGGAGCTAATTTATTTTGATCTGTGAATTTTTAAACCTGAATTTAATTTTCCTAACACAATGGGGATTGAAAAAATAAAGAAAAAAATATATGAGGGAAAAAAAAATATTTGAGAACATATATAAAATCAGGATAAATAGAGGAGCACATAGGAACTGGTTTCATCCAATTTGGAGGTTTCTAGGTTGGTCAACCGTGATTTTAGGGAAATGTAGAGTTTGTAACGAATCTGGAATTCGTTGGAAATTTCCAACGAATTCCAGATTCGTTGCAAAGTATGCAATGTCATAAAAACCCGTTTGACCGACCTGGAGACCTCGAAATCGGATGAAATAAGTTCCTATGTGCTCCTCTTGGTCTCCTGATTCTATAGATGAGCTCAAATATTTTTTTGACATAAGATGAATTTTTAACATCTAGGTCAATTCGATGAATTTGAATTTGAGCATGAAAGTGTTAGAGTTTTAAATCAAATTGAATTATAGTTGAACTTGTTAGAGTTACAAAATAATGTTCGAGTGCTTAGAACGAGGCGAAATTAGTTTGTTTGCATTCGTAAGGTTCTCGCGATTATATCCATGAATTAAAAATAATTATGGAGCTAATTTATTTTGATCTGTGAATTTTTAAACCTGAATTTAATTTTCCTAACACAATGGGGATTGAAAAAATAAAGAAAAAAAATATATGAGGGAAAAAAAATATTTGAAAACATATATAAAATCAGGATAAATAGAGGAGCACATAGGAACTGGTTTCATCCAATTTGGAGGTCTCTATGTCGGTCAACCGTGATTTTAGGGAAATGTAGAGTTTGCAACGAATTTTGAATTCGTTGGAAATTTCCAACGAATTGGCAGATTCGTTGGAAACATTTCCAACGAATCTGCCGGTTCGTTGGAAACATTTCCAACGAATCTGTCAGTTCGTTGGAAATTTCCAACGAATCTGTCAGTTCGTTGGAAATTTCCAACGAATTCCAGATTCGTTGCAAAGTATGCAATGTCTTAAAAACCCGTTTGACCGACCTAGAGACCTCAGAATTGGATGAAACAAGTTCCTATGTGCTCCTCTTGGTCTCCTGATTCTATAGATGAGCTCAAATATTTTTTTTGACATAAGATGAATTTTTACCATATAGGTCAATTGGATGTATTTGAATTTGAGCATAAAAGTGTTAGAATTTTAAATCAAAGTTAAGTATAGTTGAACTTGTTAGATTTACAAAATAATGTTCGAGTGCTCAGAATGAGGCGAAATCAGTTTGTTTGAATTCGTAAGGTTCTCGCGATTATATCCATGAATTAAAAATAATTGTGGAGCTAATTTATTTTGATCTTTGAATTTTTAAACCTGAATTTAATTTTCCTACCACAATGGGGATTGAAAAAATAAAGAAAAAAAATATATGAAGGGAAAAAAATATTTGAGAACATATATAAAATCAGGATAAATAGACGAGCACATAGGAACTGATTTCATCCAATTCGAAGGTCTCTTGGTCGGTCAACCGTGATTTTAGGGAAATGTAGAGTTTGCAACGAATCTGGAATTCGTTGGAAATTTCCAACGAATTCCAGATTCGTTGCAAAGTATGCAGTGTCTTAAAAACCCATTTGACCGACCTGAAGACCTCGAAATCGGATGAAATAAGTTCCTATGTGCTCCTCTTGGTCTCCTGATTCTATAGATGAGCTCAAATATTTTTTTTTACATAAGATGAATTTTTAACATCTAGGTCAATTGGATGAATTTGAATTTCAGCATGAAAGTGTTAGAGTTTTAAATCAAATTGAATTATAGTTGAACTTGTTAGATTTACAAAATAATGTTCGAGTGCTCAGAACGAGGCGAAATTAGTTTGTTTGCGTTCGTAAGGTTCTCATGAATTAAAAATAATTGTGGAGCTAATTTATTTTGATCTGTGAATTTTTAAACCTGAATTTAAGTTTCCTAACACAATGACGATTGAAAAAATAAAGAAAAAAATATATGAGGGAAAAAAATTTTTTGAAAACATATATAAAATCAGGATAAATAGAGGAGCACATAAGAACTAGTTTCATCCAATTCGGAGGTCTCTAGGTCGGTCAACCGTGATTTTAGGGAAATGTAGAGTTTGCAACGAATCTGGAATTCGTTGGAAATTTCCAACGAATTTCAGATTTGTTGCAACGTATGCAATGCCTTAAAAACCTGTTTGACCGACCTAGAGACCTCGGAATTAGATGAAACAAGTTCCTATGTGCTCCTCTTGGTCTCCTGATTCTATAGATGAGCTCAAATATTTTTTTTGACATAAGATGAATTTTTAACATCTAGGTCAATTGGATGAATTTGAGCATAAAAGTGTTAGAGTTTTAAATCAAATTTAAGTATAGTTGAACTTGTTAGATTTACAAAATAATGTTCGAGTGCTCAGAACGAGGTGAAATCAGTTTGTTTGCGTTCGTAAGGTTCTCGCGATTATATCCATGAATTAAAAATAATTGTGGAGCTAATTTATTTTGATCTGTGAATTTTTAAACCTAAATTTAATTTTCCTAACACAATGGGGATTGAAAAAATAAAGAAAAAAATTATATGAGGGAAAAAATATTTGAGAATATATATAAAATTAGGATAAATAGAGAAGCACATAGGAACTGGTTTCATCCAATTCAGAGGTCTCTAAGTCGGTCAACCATGATTTTAAAAAGTTATAAACTTTCCAACGAAATAAATTTGTTGGAAATTTCCAACGAATTGGTAGATTTGTTGGAAACATTTCCAACGAATTTGAAGATTCGTTGGAAATTTCCAACAAATTTGTTAGTTGTTGGAAAAATCCAATGAATAATTATTTTGTTGGAAATTTGTTGAAAAACCCAAGTATTAACTCCGCCCGGCCCGTTCTTTTCTCCACGATCTTGACCTAATTTTTCTCCTCTTCCTGCGTGACGGCGGCTGTGTGATTTTTCTGCCCTTCTCTCTCGAGCGGTAAGCCTTGTTTTTCTCCGTCGATCTCGTGTCCTTATTTTTCTCCGATCTCGGAGCGTCGCCTGGATGCTCGCGGCCGCGCCTGGCCGTGAGCGGTCGTGCCTGGCAGCGAGCGGCCGCGCCTGGCAGCGAGCGGCCGCGCCTGGCCGCGAGCAGTCGCGCCTTGCCACGAGAGGTACCGCCTGGCTGCGAGCGGCCACGCCTGGCCGCACGCTCGCGTCTGGCCCTGGTTTCTAGCGCTCGCGGCAGCGCCTGGCCCTAGCGTCGCCGCTTGGCCGCTCTCGCCGACGCCGAGGTTGGCCACTGGCGCCGAGGTTGGCCACTATCTGCCTCACCTGGCCACTGTCGGCATAGGATTCTGCTGGTGGCCTCGCCTAGCTGCTGTACACGTTGGTGATCCCGCTGGCGGTGTAGGATGGCCACTGGTGACTGATGCTGGCTGCTGGCAGCATAGGCTGGCCGCTGCCAGCATTGGATGACCTCTGTTTGTAAATCGACAGGTCATTGTTTGATGTCGGCTAGTTGTTCTCGACCTTGGTAGGTCGTGGGGTGTATGTGCCTTACCGCGGCACAGCTGTACGGGGGGTCAGTTCCTTGCCGCTGGGGCCAAGATGATATTTGATAATTTGTAGACCTTTTTATTTTATTGTAATTTTGATATTATTGTTTGTGCAGGTTTGAATTTGACGTGGCTGGGAGAGACGTTCGGTTTTATTTACCTTTGTTAGGTATATTTATTTACACATGATATTTTAATAATGATTGCATGTTTTTATTTGTAGACCTTTTTATTTTATTATAATTTTGATATTATTGTTTATGCAGGTTTAGATTTGACGCGGCTGGGAGAGACGTTCTATTTTATTTACCTTTGTTAGGTATATTTATTTACACATGCTATTTTAATAAGGATTGCATGTTTTTATTTTCCTCTATTATATGTTATTTGCAGTTGTATGTAAACTAAGTAATTGACCATTAGTATTTATGTTCTAGGAGTTTTTATTACTATAATTTATTTGAAACAGGCAACATACAGAATGAAAGAAGTTGGATGTATAATAAAAATTTACCTGACCGTGGGGGTTTAACTGATGAGTTTATCACTGGGTTGAGACAATTTTTAAATTTTGCATCTAGTAATGTTGAGTTTATGGATGGTAATCAGATACGATGTCCATGCAGAAAGTTTCATAATGGTAAATTTTTACAATATAATAAAGTTTCAGAGCATCTATGTAGATTTGGTTTTACTCCGAATTACTATAATTGGACATGCGATGGTGAACCATTCATATCTGATGAGTATTATTATGGACACAACATACAAGTTTCTAGGTATCAAAGTTATTATAATCAATTAAATCCATATCAGAGAATGATATTTGATGCAGCGGGTCCGAATTTAATTCCTGAACCACATGGTGCCAGTTCTAGCTGTCCTTCAACAGTTGAGCAAATATTTACAACATATGCATCACCATTAGAAGAGGGACAAGTACCAGTGTCGATGAAATTGTGAATAATGAAACATATCTTAAATTTCAGGAAGTGTTGAGTGCTACAGATGAACCATTATGGGCTGGCTGTGAGAATCATACTAAATTATCATTCATCGCAAGACTGTTGAATATTAAGGCAGAGTCTAATGTGTCGGAAGATAATTTCAATAAGTTTGTTCAGGCTTTTGAAGAGGCATTGCCCCGTGATAATATATTGCCTAATGATTTTTACAGTATGAAAAAACTTACGAAAGAATTAGGTCTTCCGGTGGAAAGAATTGATGTTTGCAGAGACGGTTGTATGCTATATTGGGGAGATGATGCAGATGCAAATGTTTGTAGATTCTGTAATCAAGATAGGTACAAGAGCACTAGAAGGAGTCAACAACGACGTAAATCATACAGTCAGTTATTTTATTTGCCATTAACTCCGAGGTTACAAAGGCTTTATGCATCAAAGACCACTGCTGAACACATGACTTGGCATGCAAATCATCGAATAGAGGAGGGGTTAATGTGTCATCCATCAGATGCAGAGGCATGAAAAAATTTTGATAGAACATATCCTGAATTTGTGAAGGAGACTCAAAACATTAGGTTAGGTTTTTGTGCTGACGGTTTTGCTCTATTTGGTAAATCAGGAAGACAGTATTCTTGTTGGCCAGTTATATTAACTCCATATAATCTTCCGCCTGGGATGTGCATGAAAACACCGTATATGTTTTTAACATTAGTTGTGTCTGACCCAGAATATCTTTTATTTTATCGATTTTATAAATTCTTAATTTTTGTATTTTGATTAGTATTTTTTTTTTGTTCCAAACAGGGTTGGTAGGTGAAGATGATGATGGTATTGACGTAAAAATATGTAAGTCTTTACCTATTTGCTTTTGTGTTGATTTATAAGATTTTCTTTGTGTTTGTTAATCTTTTGATGTAGGTAGAAGAAGAATTTGGATTGAGAAGGATCTTCATAAGATTATCTTCTACTCTACATTTTTCATGTTTTTGTATGACATTGGAATTTGGATACTATGACATGTTTCTTGTAACTTTATTATAGTGTTTGGTTTAGGGTGTTAGTTGTAGTTGTATATTGTTGTAGTTTGTATTGTTGGATGATGATGTGTGTTATATTGTTAGTTTTCTTGTAACTTTTTTATGTTGTATTGTTTGTTTTATGCTCTTAGTTTTGGTTGTATATGGAACATGTTTTAATGATGTATGCGTTTGGGTTTATATTATTGATGTTTGTATTTATTTTGTTGTACATTAATATGTTGGTTGATTTTTTGGTTTATATTTGTGTTATTGTGTTTAGTGGTGTATTATATATATGTTAAATCTGTTTGAAAAAAATTGTAATAGGAAAAAATATTGAAATAAGATGGGTCTGGATATTTTTTTTTAAATTTTGGGATGAATTTTGCAACGAAATTGGATTAGTTGGAAATATCGTATTATCAGAAATATCCAATGAAAAATGTATTTTCGTTGAAAATTTCCAACGAATCTATATATTCATTGGAAGTTTCAACGAAAATACAACTTCGCTGGATATTTCCAACGAAATTATGGATTTGTTGGAAGTTTCCAACGAATATCAATTTCTTTGGAAATTTCCAACAAAAAATAGAATTGTTGGAAATTTTCAACGAATACATTTCGTTGGAAATTTCTAACGAAAATGTGGATTCGTTGGAAATTTCCAACGAAACTATAGATTCGTTGGAAATTTCCAACAAAAATATTTATTCGTTGGAAATTTCCAACGAATTTATATTTTCGTTGGTAATATTATATTTTGTAACTTTTCTAAAAATAGTTATTCGTCGCAAATCTATTTGCAACGAATATGATTTTTCGTTGCTAATTTGCGACAAATTTGGAGTTCGTCGGAGATTTTTCCTGTTGACATTTCCAACAAATATTGATTTTCATTGTAAAATTTCCAACAAATTTTGGAACGAATTTTGATTTCGTTGCAAAATTTCCAACGAATTTTGCAACGAATATTAATTTTGTTGCAAAATTTCCAACGAAATTATATTTTTTCGTCGCAAATTTTTGCGACGACATATTTGCAACGAATTTTTTTTGTCGCAATTTTTGTCCCAAATCCAATTTCCAACGATTTTTTTTCTAAAATTTATTGCAAAATTTGTCCTTAAGTGACAGTATTTTTGTAGTAATTGTTGGTCTCAAGTCTGAATAAAAAAGGATGATTTTCTTTAAAAAAATAAAATTATTAAAGACTTAAGTTTTTTTTTTTTTTTTTTTTTTTTTTTTTTTTTTTTTTGACCTAGGGTGTCATGAAATCTTGAGACGGCGTTGACACTATATGTTCCCGAAAACTATATCATCCAAGGCATGGTAAACTTCCCAAGTAATATATATAACAATACGAGTCTAATGGGACCCTTAGAGGTGTCAGACTGCACGGGCACAGAAAAGATGGGACGGGTTCACCCGGGCTACATCTGTAATTGTTTTTTAATGCTAAATTCTCAAAAAGACCATTTTAATAATTTTAAATATTAATTAAAATTTTATATTAATAAAACTATTTGGGCCTAGCACGTCTATCTATGGGCCGGCGAGTTGCGAGGATTTTTACGTAGAATGATAATTGTGGGAGGGCCATATTACAAATTAAATAAACTAGTAAAGTAATGAATGAGAAACATAAAAACATTCTGTTATAACGCCATTATCCTATCCTTTCTTGCCTCTCGTCTCCTCCCATTCCGCCATGGAAGCCATCTACTTCTCGGCCCCGCCTTCCCGCCATCTCTCCGTCGGTTCGCCGTCTCTCCAGTTCGCAAGAGCCTTTTGCAGCTCAATTAGAGGGGCTGGAAGGCAGAGCCTTCATTCCAATAGTTCCTGGACCGGCTCGGCCCTCTACACCGGATCTTCCGGCAGAACCCTGTTCGTTGTAAGCTCACCTTGAGCTTTAAAAATTTAATCCGAAGTCACTTTGTTTTCTTGATTTTCACTTTTCATGATCGGAAGATCTATTAATCTCAGAGGGAAGTTTGGAGCTGGATTCATTCGAAATCTGAGCGTGTTCGTAGAGGGAGATGTTGTATAGTAAGGGCGGAGATGTTTGGTCAATTGACTACTGGTCTAGAAACAGCGTGGAACAAGCTCAGAGGCGTAGGTCTGCAGTTATTCTTTTCCCTCACTTCTTCCTTAGAGTCCTTATTACTTTAAAGTGAAAATGCTGGCCTTTTATTTTTTCTGGAATGAATACTTTGAATTGGTGGGAAATTTCAATATTTGGCAGATGTTTTGTCCAAGGAGAACATTGCAGAACCAATGAGGGATATTAGGCGAGCTCTCCTGGAAGCAGATGTGAGTTAATCGTCACATCTTTGATGGAAAACTCATATATCATTGGATTCTATGGCCTTTTCATATTCTTTTGTGCAGGTAAGCTTGCCCGTGGTGAGAAGGTTTGTGCAGTCTGTTAGTGATCAGGCTGTTGGTGCAGGTGTGATACGAGGTGTGAGACCTGACCAACAGTTAGTAAAGGTAGTTATGAAAATAACGCTTTTCTCACAATTTTGTAAGATATATCAAACATTGTTCTTTGACTGAGTTTAACCCATTTCCCACTAACAACATCGTGTGCACAGATTGTGCATGATGAGCTTGTGAAGTTGATGGGTGGAGAAGTTTCAGAATTGGTATTTGCAAAGTCTGGTCCGACAGTAATTTTACTAGCTGGTCTTCAAGGTGTCGGAAAGACAACTGTTTGCGCTAAGCTTGCCTTCTACTTAAAGAAATTGGTGAAGATTGAGGATGCTCTTGTTTTCTTAAGTCTTTGCTGCACTAAAAAACTCCACATTCTATTGGAGCTAATAAAGAAAAAAAAAAACGGTTTCCAGGGTAAGAGTTGCATGTTGGTGGCTGCTGATGTGTATAGGCCTGCAGCTATAGACCAACTCAAGATTTTGGGCGAGAAGGTAATTACAATATGTTTTTTGTACATTCAAGAAATCCGTTACTTCTTTTCCCTCTTGCACTTCAAGTGAGGTTAGATTTTTGTATGTTATATTCAGGTAGTTTTGTCATTGCCATGTTCTTATCATCATGGTGTTCTCCTCATTTTGTGGTGGTATCTTGCATAAATGCCAGTGTATAAGCTATAATCATCTAGTAGAATCTTGTGTTAGAGTTGAAGGTGTAAGGGTCCGAGGGAGACCAAAAAATCTCTTGTTAATGTAATTATAACTGATGTAATTGATCTAACTATTACCAGTGCTACAACCTTGCATAAAGTTTGATGGAGGGATAAAATTCATATAGCTAACCCTAACTAGTTGGGATTTATAACATGATTTCAGATTTTTATGTTAACTTTATATTGTTTATGATACAGATTTTTTATTTTCCTAGGTATGATATGGTTCTTTGTATTTATTCCTTTTGTGCATTTTAATGCTGACTGTGTTCTAGTGCAGATAGATGTCCCTGTTTATGCAGAAGGTGTGGATGTAAAACCAGCAGAAATAGCTAAGCATGGTCTTGAGGAGGCCAAGGAGAAGTCAATTAATGTTGTTATAGTTGATACTGCTGGAAGATTACAGGTCATTAAAGCTTATTTGTGCCATGTTGCTAATGTACATGATGCTTCATTATTTTTTATACATGACAATGGGAGTAATTGCTTTTCTGTTAGTTTATATAAATATCAGCATGCGGTGGGCTATCAAGTTTTTGTTTTACCATACTAGTGGAACAAACAACTATGTTTATCATGTATTTACGAAATCCATTGTAAAGATGACGAAGCATGTTAAATGAGACTCGAAAATTCAGTCAAAAAAATTCCTTTACTCATTTGAAAGAGAGTGGTCGACTTGTTTCTTAAACACTTATATATGCAGCCAAATCTCCTTCAGTTTACTATCTTGTCTATGGAGAATGAGGAGATCCTTAACAATGAAAATCATCATAACATTTTATTTTTATGTTCAAGCTCATTTTAACATTATACTTCAATTCAATTAGATTGATAAATCGATGATGGATGAGCTGAAGGAAGTAAAGCAGGCACTGAATCCTACTGAAGTTCTGCTGGTGGTTGATGCAATGACTGGCCAAGAAGCTGCAGGTGGGTGAACGCTTGTGCCAATCTGCTTACACTCTTCCAGCATTCTTTGTTGACATGCTGTATATTGCAGAAAACTGAAAACTAGGATCAGTAATAGACTCTTTATTGATTGTTTATTTAGTTATTCTTACTATTAATATTCATCTACTTAATACTACCAGTTAGTAGTTAATATAACCAGCTGCTTGTAATATGGAAAATGAGGCATTGTTTTCACTGTACATTACAGTTTGAACTTACATCTGATTCATTATCACTGTTTACTTTGTAGCCTTGGTTACTACATTCAATATCGAGATTGGTATTACTGGTGCCATACTAACTAAGCTGGATGGTGATTCTAGAGGTGGAGCAGCTTTGAGTGTTAAAGAGGTTTGCCTTTCAATATGTTCCAAGTGGCTATGCCATCTATTTCTTCATTCTTCATCTTTTGCTTCTAGAAAACTACTACAACTCGTTTCATCATAGAAAATTGAACAGATCACATCTTTGGGAAAAGAAAATTTGAAGATAAAAATAAACCATAGCTTGGTCTAAATGGATAAATGCATTTAAAAGTTTATGCATATGCCGCAATTTAGCCAATGCAATTGCATAACTGCTCATGAATCTGTCCATTTGTTTGTTTAACATTGACCTAAAAAATTCTTATTTATTCTAATAAGTAAGAAAAGTATTTATTTTTTTTTTTGTGCATTTTACTTCTACAACTATAAACTATACATCATTTAGTTCTCTCTCTCTCTCTCCCCCTCCCTCTCTTTCATTCAGATGTAAGTTCCAGGAGGTGCCATACAGTAAGAAAAGTTCAAACTGTAATGAATCAGATGTAAGTTCAAGCTGCAGGTGCTGTTCCAGGAGGTGCCATACAACTGATTCATTACATCTGAAAGAGGCAAAGTTTTGTGCATTTTCATATTCATTGTTATCCTGGGGAAACTATGTAGTTTTATACTCTGGATTCTGGAATATGATCATTTCATTCATATGTCTAGAACATCTCAGTTACCTATACCACGTAGATCACCATGTCTGGTATCATATTAAAAATTGACCAATCTCCTTGCTTTCCGGGGACCACTGATAAAATTTTGTGATCTCATCTTTCATAACAATTCATTCACACTTGCTGTGAACCCACTCTTGTTCTTATACAATATTTTCTTCTTCTTGTGCATCACAGGTATCAGGAAAACCTATAAAGCTAGTAGGAAGAGGCGAGCGGATGGAAGATCTAGAGCCGTTCTACCCTGACCGCATGGCAGGTCGCGTATTAGGGATGGGTGATGTTCTTTCATTTGTTGAGAAAGCACAAGAAGTTGTAAGCAGCTCTTTCTGTCAAAGTTATTATGTTGGGTGACTTGTTACTTTGATTTAAGAGGATCTATTATGCTAGTAGATGCGGCAAGAAGATGCTGAGGAGTTACAGAAAAAGATCATGAGTGCAAAATTTGACTTCAATGACTTTTTAAAGCAAACACGCGCTGTTGCACAAATGGGTTCAGTGAGCCGTGTAATTGGTATGATTCCAGGGATGGGCAAGGTATCCATTTTAGATGCCTGTTCTTTCGTTCCGTCGTTGACCTACTCCTAAGGTCAAAACTTGGAAATAAAGCTAAAAGAGATCATTCAAAACCAATTCCATCGTTAGGAATTAGAAAATTAGTTCTAATTTTTCACATTTTATGTCTGAAAAAGGTGACTCCAGCACAAATTCGTGAAGCAGAGAAAAACTTGAATATCATGGAAGCGATGATTAATGTGATGACCCCAGGTAAATGTGAGGTTAATGGAAGTTCCATTCCTTTGTACACCTTAGTTATACCCCTACTACATGGGATAATAGCATAGTTTCTTCCCTCCCTTTATCTTTTCTGTCTTCTCTCAAATTTACAACTCCTAAGAATATAACATAACATTCTTGCTCAAACAAAACTGTATAAATCTAATTTCAA
This sequence comes from Zingiber officinale, assembly GCF_018446385.1. Lineage (NCBI taxonomy): Eukaryota > Viridiplantae > Streptophyta > Magnoliopsida > Zingiberales > Zingiberaceae > Zingiber > Zingiber officinale. The sequence continues at coordinate 21,261,634 of NC_055994.1, forward strand.
TTGTAATGTGGATGTGCCAAGAATATAATTACTTAATTTTGACATAGAAATATACATTTTAACCATGTATTCCTAAAGGTCATATCCCTATGGAAAGTATGTGTTTTCATGTTTTAAAGGCTGCTCATTCTAGTGACTTGACCCGCAGAGGAACGCGAACAGCCCGAGCTACTAGCTGAGTCAGCTGCTAGGAGGAAGAGAATTGCTACAGAGTCTGGAAAGACAGAACAACAGGTCTTTTAATTTGCTCGGCTTTACAATTTCATTCAAGCATAAAAAACTATGCTGGATCCTAAAGAGGTCTGTGATGTTGCAGGTTAGCCAACTTGTTGCTCAGTTATTCCAAATGCGTGTTCGCATGAAGAATCTATTGGGTGTGATGCAAGGAGGATCGATCCCGGCATTGAGCAACCTAGAGGAGTCTTTGAAAGCCGAGCAAAAGGTATCAATTGTGGTCTGATTTTACCTCTTGATAATCGTTGTCTAATGTTTGTCATAGTAGTTTGTTCGACGCTAGTAAAGTAGTAGAAGAATATTAATGTTCTCTTCTAGGATTTTGGTGCTATCAGATAGGCAAGATTACCCCAAATGATCTTGACATAAAATCAGCTTCGAACACAAGTATTGAGGCCTTAATTTCCTTGATATAAAGAGTTGATCTACAAAATGATGGATTGGAGGAACTCATCGACATCTTTTTTTTGTAATCTACACTTGGAGGAACTCATTGGCACAATCTATTATATGTATTTTGACAGGCACCTCCTGGAACAGCACGAAGGAAAAGAAGACAGTTTGCAGATTCAGCGTCGGCAAGGCCTACTCCTCGTGGATTTGGAAGCAAGAACTAAGATCATATTTGGAACTTTTTGTAGCTGCATAATGATCTTGTAGTATCTTTTGTTCCTAGAGAGTCAAATTTTAGAATGTCTTCCGGACTTGATTTTATTGCTATTATTCTGGTGACTGGTGAAGGTACTTGTTTAAACTTGATCTAAATACATTCTACAATGCCTCTAAAATGCCTTCTAACATTTTTTTAACATCAAATTACATTCTAAAATGCCTCTATCAGAACTAAAATACCTAAATTTAAAAGGCCTCCGAATATTTAAAATGCCTTTATCCTAAATTAAAATATTTATTTTACCTAGTCAAATTATCAACCGAATTTTCTCACATTAATAAAAAATATTTAAAAGGAATGACAGTATAAAATAAAATAAAAATATTAGAGAGAAAATTAAAATTATATTTGTTAAGGAAATATTTTAAAAGATACCGTTTAAGATCAAGGGCGGATTTAGGATTTTAGGTTTGGGGGGCCGGGTTTATGTGGTTTTTAGTTGTGCGATGATTTGTCCATGAAAATGTTGTCACAAGGTAGTGTGATCAATCTATCAACAAGGATGGATTTAGAATTTTATATTTGAGCACCGCATACTAAGTGATAAAAATAAGTGGTATATAATTTTCAATAATAAAAAAATATAATAATTAAAATAATAAATAGAATACTCACAGTGATATCTAACATCTCGTATTATTCATGTTGTGATTATTGTCTCATTGAGCAGGGAGTTGCTCCTAACCAAGCTCTATATCCAATAGTCCTCTCCCATCTCAAATAATTTTACGAGGAATCACGAGGAAATATATTATGAGAATCATCCTATATATACTTGCTAATGCTACAATAAGGAAATATATTATGACGCTCATTAATTTCTGAATCCTCCAAAGAAAGGTTTGAGAAATTGAAATTGGTGTTAGAAATTAAGTGGTAGAGATGCGTCCCTAGGCTAGTCCTCTTGCATCGGTCTCGTTGAACTTCATGCTACTTTTGCTCGCCAGTTGCCATGATGTTAGAGCACACTTTCGAAAGTGATGAACTTAGACTGAAACAAGTCGAGCTAATTAGAGAGACTCAAGAAAAGGTATTTGCATTACCGATTGAGGCATAAAAGAAAATACGAATGAAGATGGAGCATACAATACATTAGATTTCATGGCTGATGTGTCTTTTGCCACATGATTACACGACCTTTAAGCATATAGGGAATCTAATATATGTGAACATGCCCCAAAGTTAGGGGGGACTGTGGCCCCCCTAGTCATGCACTAGATACGCCCCTATTTAGGATGATGTATATTTTGTAGTATAAATATGATTATGTTAACCCTAAATGTATCTCATAATCTATCCGTAATTTATGTTAAGAGAAGTAAATTACAGGGTCAATTTATAGTTAATAGCCAAGTGGTTAGAAAGTGGAAGAAGTTTTGTTCATGAGGGTATGTATTCATTAGAAATTAATTTCTTATACCATTGTAATATATCTACTACTGTAATAAATATATATATCAAATAAAGAAAGGAAAAAAACTTGATTAATAATAGTAAAACAATATAAAATTTATTTAAATATAGAAGACGTTAGATTGACATAACACATAACAAGATATATATAACCAAGGGAGAAAATTTAGTTGGTTGTATAGTTAAATAAAAACAATTAAAGATTATTTTACTATTAATAGTACTATTTTTTTTATAAAAAATAGATGATAATAATAATAAATTGGACTCATAAAATATTAAATTTAAGTTTTTTTAAAAACATAAATTGATAAAATGGATGAAGTTAAATTATTAAAAATTAAAACTAAAGGTTGAGTTGAAGAGGAATTAGATTCGAATTAAATTCTTATGAACACAGAAATTAAAATTATATTAATTTAAATTAGAGTAGATGTGGATTTAATTATGATTACTATTTATAACTAAACTAAATTTAAATGGATTACGAAATAAATTATTTTTAAGGAGTTAGGTATTCTCTTTTTGTTTTCCCCCAAACGAGCGAGCGTCGTCGGAAGACTCGGAACCGCCACCTCCTTCTTCTTCGTCCACGCACTCGCCGGCATCTCCGCCTCCTCCTTCTTCCTTTATCTTTCTCCTCGTATTTCCTCTTCTCCTCCCAATACCAGCATCAGCAACTTCTCCTCCCCTTCCAGCCCTCTCCCAGCCGCAGCTGCTTCTTCCCAGCAGCTTCTTCCTCTTTTTCCAAGTAAAAAACAGCAGCAGCCCCCTTTTGTTCCTTTTTCTTCAGCCAACGGCAACAGTTCCTGCCTCTTCTTCCCAGCAGCTTCTATTCACCACCGCTGGCTGGCTGAGCCAAGGGAGAGAGCCACCGGCCCTCTTTTTGCCCTAACTAAGAAGGATAATAGGTTTCTCTCCATTTTCGAACCTCTTGGCATCGGTAAGAATTGACAAATAATTATTTTTGATATTGAGAAATAATTGATTAATTCGGATTAATGATGATATTTATTTGGGTTTGATTGACTCAGGTCTTTGTATCAACAAAACAACTCCATTGTATGTCGGCCGGGAATGGTGCCAGGTGAATATTTTATTTCATTATATTTTTGATAAATAAATAGAATTAAGTGGAGTATGTTGATTTGTTAACACTCGGAGTTTTTGGCTGTACATAGAGGTGGGTAAATGTATTCTTTGGCTTCTATATATTTCTATGTGCATCAATAAGTAGATAAATGGATTATATATCCTTGTGCATGAGTCATCATCAAATTTCTCAGTCCTTGTTAAAAACTAGCCAGCCTTTTCTGGGTGGTCGGTGCCTCAGAGCAGCTTTCCGCTAAGCTTTCTTTATGCCAGTTGAAGAGCTAGATAGTTCAAGTCCCCTGAATCATAGTCATAGACATGAAACGGTAAGAAACTTACAATTAGTGAGCAACTTAAACACTTTAATATCTCGAAATGGATTTTAGATTTAAAAAGATTGACCCTTATCGGTTAGTTTCCAAAGAGATATGAGGGAAACATGCATTATTTTTGTTGTGAAATGCTCAAACTGCCCCAAGTTGGAACTATAAATCACTTTTCCATATTTTTATTTTGGAAGTCCATTTTTTGAATCTTCATCTTGTTCTCTGGCACTATAACGGGAGACAAGATGGAGTTTAAACCTACTTTGGTTTAATCTGAAAATTAAAAGGGCAAATATATATAGAGAGAGAAGAAGAAAAAAAAGAATATCCTATAACTAGATATCCCATGCGGACTATATGCATAAAATATATTTGGTCTCATCCACAAATGAACTGAAAGTTGGATTGTAGTTGATGACAATCTTCAACAGATATCTACAAAATATGTATTTGGTGATAATCTTCAAATGGCTTAACATAATCTGCTACCTTAACTCCTCGTGTAAGAATACCACAGAATTTTGAAGTTTGCAAATACAAAATGATAACTTCTGAAGGTTATCAAGTGAAAGAGATAGATAATGATTTCAGTATCTAGACTAGAGATGAATAGTTAATATAAGGATAATGATTATGAAATGTTTAATAATATCTTAGGAAAGAGAAAGACTAATGACTAATCTATCCTTTTGAAGTTGTATTCTATAGAGTGACAAACCAAAATAAGATTAGAGTTTCAACATGAACTCCAGGAACGTAGACGTCAACCCTTTTTAAGAGATTGTAACACTTCAGTCTAACACAAAGAGTTGTAGGCTAATCAAGGGGTTTATAAACTTTATATGAGTAAACAACTCTTAAGTTTAAACATTTTGGGTTAGTGGATGGGCCCAGCAAGCTGATGACTTCTCATTTTTGGCAACTTGTGACAAATAACCTCCATCCTTTCAAACCTGGTGGGATGTTATCATGTCCAATTATCGAACAAGTACTTGTATATTGGTCTTGAGTAATTGTTGCACATCCTTGATATTACACATTCATGTTGTCTAAAACTAGTGAACATGCATTTGAGACACTGGGTGTATCATTTAAAAATGGCAGGAAATCAAGTTAATAACAAAATGTATTTGCTATAAAAATTTGCCTGAAACTAGTGGATATCAGATTCTGAACAGTAATACCCAAGAACATTTAACCAGCTATAAGCTGGTTAAACCAAACACTTACAATATCATGTCCAAATTGGGAGTTGTCTCCTTTTGGCTTCCTCTTCCACACTTTGAGGACACATATGGGCATGGCTCATCAGCATTGCAACTAGTTCTTCTTGATTCGTCATCTTGATTAGTTTTTATCCTTAAACTGCTTTTTCAAAAGAGAGGCAAGCCTTAGGAGATCGTTAGTTGCTGGAACATAATCTCTAATCATCTCATTCACGGTAGCTCTTGTAATCATTTTTACAATAGGTAAATGAAGGAAACTGTTTCCACTCTTGTGCAATCCATCCTTTCTCCCATCCATGCTTCGAAGTAAACAAGGCACTTGCCTATGACCTTGGATGCATCTGATGTGTCACCCCCACAAAGGTCCTATTAAAAACTACCACTTAACAGAGATAATAGGGTAATGCTCTTTACAATCTCACCAGGGAATGTCTTACAATCAAATCATTTCTCTCAACAAATATAAAATATAAAGTTAATGTAAAAAAGAATACCAGGTTGCTTGAATTTAGCTCTTAACATTATCTAAGCCCTTGGAATTTTAAGATGTCTTCATGTAACCCTTCACCAGCTTAAAGCCCTCCAAATCTTATATGAGAAACAACCCAACAATTATCTTTTGTCTGCCTCTAGTGGACTAATTGAATAAATATAATCATTAAGCGACTAACAACTCTTTTGGCAGTTGATTCAAAATTTCTTCAATTGGAAATATTTCTAGTTGACTATATTCGAATAGAAATATTTTGTTCTTTAAACCTTTGCTTTAGTTGACACCTGAGTCAACTGAACTTCTGGTTGACTTTCTAAGTCAATTTAATTGACTAGTTGATTAAATTAAACCCTCCACTTGATTGAATTTACTTTGAGGTCCCTCCTTTCGACTTACCTCACCTAAGCTTGCATAAAGTTCTAGGACTGTACATAGACAAACTACAACTTGGGACAAGCAATCCTCCAGTTGAAGAATTTACTTAAGTCTCTATGTAGTGTACCCCTACCTAACTAAATACATCATCCCGAAAACACAAACTCCAAGATTACATTTTACTCATGTTAGAATAAGTAAAAGGGTATTTGTGTCTTTTGGTGTATATCTACTTTCCTATATAAAGGCCTAACTCGTGGGGGTTAAAGAAACACGAGATTCTAGGTTTTACTTTAAACATGGTATCAGAGCCAGGTTAAAACCCTAATTTCTTTTCTCTATCCGCGCCGTCTCTTTCTGCCGAGCCTTTCTCTTCCGCACCGCGCGAGTTCTCCAGCGCCACACCACGCGACACGCAAGTTCTTCTCCAGCGACGCGGGTTCTTCTCCAGCGACGCGGGTTCTTCTCCAGCGATGCGCGTGTTCTTCTCCAGCGCCGCGCGAGTTCTTCTCCAGCGCCGCACCGCGCGAGTTCGCTCGACCCGACGCCGCCTCTCCCTCTCGCGGCGTGGAGCTTCGCCTGCTGGTTCGTGGACGCTGAGCTCCGCCTCGTGGACGCCCGACGCCCGCCTGCTGTTTCGTGGACGCCAGACACCAGACGCCCGACGCCCTTCTTCGCGTTTTCCTCTTCTCGCGCTGCTAGGGCACAGCGGCGCTCCCCTTCTTGGGTTTTCCAATTCATTGAGAGCAGTTTGCAGCCGTTTGTACAGGGCATCATCAACACTGAGATTTTCCTGCTGGTCATATTGTGGAGATTGCAGTTGATTATACTTTTTCAGGCTTAGGCTTTGCCTGTAATATTATTGATAAATCGTCACTATCTATTGACAAAGAAGCCATTTTGCTCTCCTCTTCGTCGAGAACAGACAGGTCTGAAATCGTCACAGCGGTGCTCCAGTTCCTCCCCAACCCATCCATTAGCAAGCGCAGTCCGGTCCACAGTTCTATTCATGGCTACATCTGGCGCCCCAAAGCCAGATACCTCAATCTTTACCAACCATATTACTGCACCCCTTTCTTCCGAGCAGTTGGATGGTAAAAATTATATTTCCTGGGCATCTCACATTGAACTTTGGCTTGTTGGACAGGGATATGAGACACATCTCACTCAAACTGAAGAAGATATTCAAGACGTCGATCGTCCTCTGTGGAAGAAGGTTGACGCTCAGTTGTGTTGTATAATCCGAGCCACCATCCATTCATCTCTTAGGAATGTCTTCCGTACTCACAAAACCTGCAAAGCTGTTTGGACGCAAGCTCAACAACTCTTTACAAACACCTCTCGACGACTCTATCAAGTTTGTGAAGATCTCATGACTATCCTCAGCGCCAATCAGATTAAGGATTCAATGTCAAATTATCTGGGTTCAGTTTCTAGCCTTCTTTGTGACTTCAATGAACTGCTCCCTCTCCACCTGCACCAATGACTATCTTTTATCCTCCGGAGGCGCCTCTATCACCTCCTGCCTCGTCTCCTCCTTTGCAGGTTTATCAGCGCCGTCCTCGTTCTGCTTTGCCGCCGACCAACACTGACACTGCTGTGGGCACATCTGTAGAGCCAAGTCCTTCGTCGTTTCCTCCGGTCCCATCTCCTGACTCTGATGTTCCTATTGCACTTCGAAAGGGTATGCGTTCCACTCGTAATCCTTCTCCTCACTATGTTTCTTTAAGCTATCATCGTCTTTCCCCATCCTATTATTATTGTCTGTCTTCCCTGTCGTCTGTTTCTGTTCCAAAGACTGCAGGTGATGCCTTTGCCCATCCAGGATGGAAACAGGCTATGCTTGATGAAATGAGTGCCCTACAGAGCAGTGGGACTTGGGACCTCGTTCCTCTACCTCCTGGGAAGTCAGTGGTTGGTTGTCGATGGGTGTTTACGGTGAAAGTTGGTGTAGACGGCACGGTTGATCGGCTTAAGGCTCGTCTTGTCGCTAAAGGCTATACTCAGGTATTTGGATTGGATTATGGCGACACCTTTTCTCCTGTTGCCAAGATGTCTTCTGTGCGTCTTTTTCTGTCTATTGCTGCAATTCGTCATTGGCCCCTTCATCAGTTGGACATCAAAAATGCATTCTTACATGGTGACCTGCTCGAGGAAGTCTACATGGAGCAACCTCCGTGTTTTGTTGCTCAGGGGGAGTCTTCTGGTCTTGTATGTAATCTTTATATGGTCTCAAGCAGTCACCCAGAGCATGGTTCAGTAGATTTAGTACCATAATTCAACAGTTTGGCATGACTCGAAGCGAGGCTGATCATTCTGTTTTTTATCGTCACTCATCTACTGGTTGCATTTATGTAGTGGTTTATGTTGATGATATTGTCATCACAGGTAATGATCATCTTGGAATTTCACAAGTGAAACAACATCTTTTTAAACATTTCCAGACAAAAGATCTTGGCAAACTCAAATACTTTCTAGGGATAGAAGTGGCACAGTCTAAAGATGGGATCATTATATCCCAAAGGAAGTATGCAATGGATATTCTGGAAGAAACAGGAATGTTAAACTCAAAGACAGTCGACAATCCCATGGATCCTAATGTCAAGCTCCTACCAAATTAGGGGGAGCCTCTTTCAGATCCTGAACGGTACAAGCGGTTGGTAGGGAAACTAAGCTACCTTACTGTTACTCGTCCGGATATCTCATTTGCAGTGAGTGTAGTAAGTCAGTTTCTTAGCTCTCCATGCAAAGAACATTGGGATGCAGTGACTCGGATTGTTCGATATATCAGGGGAGCACCAGGAAAGGGTCTTTTATATGAAGACAAAGGACATACTAAAGTCGTAGGATATTCTGATGCAGATTGGGCAGGATCTCCCTCTGATAGAAGGTCCACTTCTGGATTTTGTATATTTGTCGGAGGTAACCTTATTTCTTAGAAAAGCAAAAAACAAAATGTTGTGGCAAGATCCAGTGCAGAGGCAGAATATCGAGCTATGGCTATTGCTAGTCAAGAACTTATATGGTTAAAACAGTTGCTTCAGGAACTAAGGTTTGGAGAGGTTACACAAATGTCACTCATATGTGACAACCAAGCTGCTATGCATATTGCCTCAAATCCAGTCTTCCATGAGAGAACAAAGCATATTGAAGTTGACTGTCACTTTGTCAGAGAGAAAGTCATATCCGGAGAAATATCTACTAGTTTTGTCAACTCAAATGATCAGCTAGCAGATATATTTACTAAATCACTTAGAGGTCCCCGGATTGACTTCATATGTAACAAGCTTGGTATATATGATCTATATTCTCAAGCTTGAGGGGGAGTGTTAGAATAAGTAAAAGGGTATTTGTGTCTTTTGGTGTATATCTACTTTCCTATATAAAGGCCTAACTCGTGGGGGTTAAAGAAACACGAGATTCTAGGTTTTACTTTAAACAACTCACATAATATCTCATGCTCTCATGGCTCTAGATCTTCAATGTTGTTGATACTCTATGCCTTACAGGTCGCCTTGCTAAGCCTTTCGTATCTCATTTGCACCAAGCCCTCTAAGCTTACTTCACCTCACTAGGCCTTCCCTTGGATGCTCCAAACTCTCCAAGCTTGCTTCATGCCATCCTTCGCGTTGCCTTTGACTTCACCTCATTATGAGCTTCCAAGACATCAAACTAACAGTCGCTCTATGCTGCTCGTCCTAGAGTTCACCTTATCAGCTCTTCGATCTCTCATATGCACTCAGCTTCTCGAGCATGCTCCATGCCTTCCTTTGTCTTCCTTTCAAATTCACCTCATTACAAATCTCCAAGCCATCGAGTCAATTGATCTCACAATCACATCAAACTTTGTCAACTTCATCGAGTCAACAAGCTCCATGAGAGTCATGTGTACTTTGTCAAGCTTTTGCACACTTAATGTACACCATTACAAACACAAAATAAACATAATGTAAACCCTTTGTCAAATACATCATAATAACCTTTTGACCACTTGGGAGCATCATTGCACCAACAAACCATGTATGGTCATTTAGCCTTACTGAATGTTGGATCCTATTCCTTGCTTATACCCTGGTGTGCCCAATTTGACTTATTGAATTGTTTACACTCTGTAGTTTAATAAATGACAGTTGATTATTCTTATTAGAAATAACCTTTCATAAATCATTAATAAGACATTCATGGCTACTTATGCTCTCTATTTTTTAAGACCTATATAATACGTGGTGGATTTCACTTAGCTGAATTTCTCTAACACAATGCTATAGCCCTGCCAAAATTCTAATATGCCTATCTAGTTCAATGAGCAAGATATTGAGATCTCACTATATGTCGTGTTATGGGCTTATGGTTTCAATTAATGAGGTGCTTACTGTTGACATTGCTGCTGTAATTTTTTTCATTAATAATGCTAATATCAAATGAAAATCTTTGCATTAGTCATAGAACTTCTACTATAGAGGTTTTCCTAATGCCCTGCTTTTTTTTGTACTTTATACACACTGATCTTTAATTTCTAGAGATGATGCACTATTTCATCTAAATGCAACGCTTGTTAATATATCTGCAGTGTGGATCACTTAAATACTTGCTCTACAAGGCTATTTTCAGCTATTCTTATTTGTGTGTTCTTTCTATTTTGTAATTAATACCTTGCCCATAATATAATTATTATTATCTTCAGAAGGGCCTATGGCTGAAGAGCATCTAGCAACATCAATAGGGGAACTGACTCTTGAAAAAGTTGTTGTTTCATCCATTGGATTTGAAGAAAATGTTCAAATCGGTATGCTTAAGTCTGAAAATTTCTAATTTAAACTGTCAGTTCCTTCCACCAGTCCATCAATTAGGAGAATGGTTTCACAGCAATCAAATAACTACATATGAATAAACCTATATCCTTTCTTACTATTCTCTCTTGTGAATTTTTCTATGTTAGTTATTTTTAGTATTTCCACTAAACTAATTGTACATTGACATTTCTTAAAGCTTTTAGAATTACAACTTGGTCATGCTTCTGACATGAACTCAATTAATTAGTAGTCAGTACTACTCTTCTTGGGGTTTTTATGCTCAATTTTAGTGATTTGTATAGAACCAAAACAAATTGCTTCTGTCTCGAAATTAATTAGTTACAAGTTAACAGTTATTTCTAGAATTTTTATGCTGGATCTTAGTGATTTGTATAACTACAAACTGACTTTATGAGGGATAGATTTATGATTTATGTTTTAAAGATCAAATATATTGTTTAACGATGAAACCTTTTTCTTTCATTTCAGAGCATGCGTCTGATGACTGTTGGTTTGATGATGAACCTCCTGTTGAGACTTCAGATGCCGAGTTAATCAGAGAGCAGAAGTGGCGCCATGACCATTTTTATACAGTATCCTTGCTAACTTTATTCTGTTCTATTCTTCTTGATGAACTTTTATTAAATTATTTAGAGATTCTAAGTTCTAATGCCAATAAATCCTTGACAAAAACTTATATGGGTTATCGAGATGGTATATCTGCAGGCAAAGAGGCTTCTGCCCAAGAAGGCTTCAATGTGGGCTTCAAGCAATCCGCACATGATGGTTATAAATGGGGCAATGTTAGGGGCATTGCAAGGTGATACTTTTTCATCCTTAATTAGCTTTTGATGCATTATCGATTAATTATTGTAAAACAATCTCTTTTTCTTGAAGTTTCAAAAGGCATAGATTGACAGAATATGGCCTACCTATGCAACAAACAATTTCAATATTTTTATTTATCATGTATAAGAAATTTAGAACTAGTCATACTAGATACTTGATATCCAGAGTAGTACCTGGTTCCTCTAACAACATGGTTGTTGTTAAGTCATGACACCCTTCAGATTCTGATGTGAATTGTTTTGCTTTTATTTTAAAAAAACATGGTTTGATATTGTAGCATCATATTTTTATATAAAAATTCATCATGTTAGTAATACACTATTTTTCATCTTTTATGGTAAAAAATATAATCTTAACTGTTGGGATCTTGTTTTTCTCCTGTCTATGTTGGGTTAGTTATCTTAATTTCTCATCTGGGTGTTTATCTCTATGGATTACTATAACTTATTAATTTTTTTCCCTTTATTTGCAGTGCATTTGCTAGTCTTCCCGATGATTCAAAGAAGAAATTGTTGAAGAAATTTGACGATAAAGAAAAATTTCACAGTTTATACGAGTCGGTGCAAGCAATTTCCACCGACAATGCTCTGAAAATATATTATGTCCATCTCTTGCAAAATGATAAGCAATTCAAAGAACAACTGAAAGGGAATCCTCAAGAATCAGCATCAGCATCAGCAGGTAAAGAATCAAACTCTGATGAGTTAAACTTCCTTCTCGAGGTTCTTACATCACTCGTTCATGAATCTTCAAGAATCAAGTCGAGTATTGTGGAAAAGAGTGGGTTTGATAACAAGTAGCATTGTTTATGCAAATTCAGCACTATGATTTGATACTATAATTAGATATTTGGAGTTAAGTGAATACTTGATAAGTTAAGTTGTGGGATCTGATTGATTGATTAGCTTGTAAAACCAAATTGTGGTAATGGGAATCAAAATTTTGATTGGGTTAGATTGTAGCGGGATGTAACTTGATTGATCATTTAGTCTATATCCCCCAAAAGTGATTTATTAACTTGTTAGCATATTTGATTGGTCTAGATTAATATTTCACTACCATTATTAGGGGATTAAGTTCACCTCAAGCGTCTCTCATAGGCCATCCCTCATAGGCCATCCCTAGGTTAGTTATGTGAAGGTAGGTAAATTATGAAGTCAATTAATAGTTGACTTTTAAGTTAGTTAGGAGGTGAGGATTTTTTTTTCTGGAGGTTATGTATCTATCGAGAATTGATTCTTTATTTATTGTAATAAATTTGTCAACTTTTAACAAATTGAATTGGACGTAGGTGGGACAACATTATTATTAAGAGAAATGATATTCTTAAGGAAAAATCTCAAGGAAAAGTCTTAAGGGTAGACATAAATGATGGGACTCACAAAAAGTGAAATGATGGATCTCATCATTTATGTGTCTATTCTTAAAAATTTTTCTTGGGATTTTTCCTTAAGAATATCATAGCTCTATTATTAAAACTCATGGAACATGGGCTCTAATGATCTTTTTATCCAGCGTGTTATCCAATTTATGAAAACTTAAGACTATATATTATTCTTATCAATATTACGATAGAGATTGAAAGCTTTAACTGCATATACTAAACCACACACTAGGATTTACAAATACCCAATAGAATTCACAAATATATAAATTGAACCAAATTTAAAGAAAGTAAAAAATAATAATTTTAAAAATATTAGATTTATATCAAATTAATACTTTTGTACTTTTAATGACATTCTTGAATCTATTTATATTTTTCAAAGAATTTTAAACTTTTAGATTCAGCAATGAATTTTAATAAAAAAAAATCATAGACTTAAGCACATCAAATGTATTCCAAAGTTGCATCATTCTATTCTGACAATCTCTTAAGTTTTATCATAATCTTTAATCTCTTTTTAGCCATCAATAAATATCAATCAAAACATAGTGATGAACTTAGAGATTCTAGAATTAATTTAAATATGGACTAATATTTTCTAAAAACTGAGTCTAAAAATGTTTTTAAAAAATATATTTCTAAATGCTTTAAAATATATATAAAATCTAACTAATTTTTTAATATTTAATGAGTTTGATGATTTTTTTTTTTAAATGGAGGTATCTAACTATTTGAATTGATTATTATAGATAACGGATATTTTTTATTGATTATCAGGTAAATCAGAAAATATTAATAGAAGTCCTTTTAAATGGTTAAGTATTTTTAGGTCCATTTTTTTAGGGGAAAAAAATCCCTCGCAGTGTGTGATAATATAGATTCAAACTTTAAATCTCCTAATTATTCATTGAAAGATATAATCATCTTACTATTATCCGGGAGCAGTTGGATGCATTGTTACTTTAATATTAATATATATCTATATATAAAAGACTTTTGAGTTTTGGTCAATGTATATCTAAACCATGGAGTCATGCCTAAGCTTGCCCAAGGCCATTTATTTCTTTTTTAAAAATTAAATAAATAATAAAATAATAAAAATCTAAAATTTAAAAAATAGAAAAACCATATAAACATTTGTTAGAAAATAAGAGGCAGAATATTTTTAGAATTTTAAAATTTTAAAATTTTAAAATTATTTTTTTTTCATATTTTTATTTTTATGTATCTAAATCAGACTCAACATTTGGATTCAGCCTATGTTAGCAAGAAGTTTGATGCGATCTAGAAGTAGGTCATGCTTAGCTTGGCTTGTTGGTTGGGTCATCCTCAATCGACTTAACTCTGAGACTAAACGAGACCTAAGATGACACCATCCAAATCTTAACAAATTGTGTCAGACACAACCAAACTAGCCCGAGCCATGATCAATTTGGCCGGATCAACATCTATAATTGAGGATAACAAGGTGAGGGGGGTTTGACCGACGAGGTTCACAAAAGAAACACAAGACAATGACACTAGAGTTTGCAACATAGCAAAGGGACCGAAAGAGCTAAAATAGGGTGACACAACGATTCATATGGAGGAAGTTCTTGAAAGGCAGGGTCTCATCTCTCATGGGTGAAGGAGTGGATAGTTAGCATAAGAAAAAAAATATATTTTACTTTATAATTTGTCTGTTTTTGTTTTAGCCCTACAAATTAAAATTTTATATTTTAACTTATCATAATTTATAAAAAAATATATTCTTTAATATGCACTGATGTATCGGGGAAAACTAGTTCAGGTAATGCATCTCTGGCGCCACTTCATGTCGGCAAGATGATAGTTAGATTCGACTCTGTGGATCATCCGAGATGGTAAAGGGCCGAAGTTGTTGTAATGAAGTTACCGGGTCGAAACTCAATGGCAACGGGAGAATAAATCCCCTATCCTTATATCCCACCCGGTCCGTCCCATGTTAGCTCGGGTGTTACGATTTACCTCCCTCACAATGACCGTGGGTCCGGTCGATGGGGACCCTGGGGGCGAGGATTTCACCTTTTACTGCAAAGATGATAGTTAGATCCGAGAAAGGATCCTCGCTGAGTGGACCTACTTCGACCTCAACCTTTGACCCTTCCGAACAAGCACAGGCTTAGCACCGATCCAAGGTAGGCAGCTTACGCCAAAGCCAACACTGGAGTAATAGTGTGAAAGGTACGATCTAACTGTTATCATCCATGACACCCTACTTTCTTTGGTGCGGCCAGCCGGCTAGGAATATTTTACTCATTTAGTTATCTATATAGACATAGTCATGTAAAAGTGAAATCAGATTTTATTTTTCCCCCAAGATTCCTTTATCCATTTGTCAATCAGACGATCATAATATTGTCATGTACACCACATTTTTGAGATATGATCGATGAAAAGACACAGGATACGAGAATTTTGAGACAGAAAATCTGATCACTATAAAAGTTGTTATGGACTATAGTCCTGCCCTAGCTTCGTCAATTAAAAATTAATTCAAACAGTTAGTGTTGCTAGAAATTTAAATTAATAAATTATAATTAAATAATACATATTGAATTCTAATATGATATTATTCATTAATTGTTTTTTAAATTTTCTTTCATAATTATTTTATTCTCAACTATTAATCAAATATGTATTTAATAAATAAATAAATTATAATATTGAACACGAATTGAAGATGTTGATTTATAATCTTACTATTTTATTAAAAATCTCCCTCCTTTACTAACTAACTTTTGATGAAGTCTAAAATGAATTTACATTAATATCCTTTTTTCTATTGACACTAAAAATAATTTCAAGATTTATTAGTAATTTCACAAACGAAACAATCAGTGATCTAGAGTTCGAGACTCAGTTACGACATATTATTATAAATTTTTCTCATCATTAATTTTTTCTGATTATTTTATATAAAAAATATAGTTCTCTTTAATCCCACATCTTAGAATTGACAACACTATAATAAAAAAGCTTCTATAAATATTTTAAGTCAACAAGGTTAAAAAATATATTTTTATTAGTTTTTTTTACTAACATAAGTATAATATTAAATTAAATTAATTTTTTTAGTCGTAAGGTAACATTCGAAAATCCAAACAATTCAGATTTTTAAAAACTCAAATAATTCAGATTTTCAAAAGTTTATTATATATATAAAAAAATATGGAACCGCCACATCAGCGACCCCCCTAGAGCCGGTCCCACGGATATGGAGGGAGGTAAATGCAGGTACACAGGTGGAAAGTGCATGGCGGAGACGTTAACCCCAGACAATGATACCCCGGGGATCGACCCCTGAACTTTTCAGCCACAAAATCATGCACTCCCTATCTATGTTATGCCCTGGGGACTATGATTTATTATATAAAGATAAGAAGTATGTTGGTCTAAATTATAAATTACAAATGATTTAAATTTGATTTGGTAAATTTTATGACGAGATTAAATTAAATTAAATTAAATTAAATAATCTAATAGAGTTATAGATATTTTTAAGAAATATATTCTTTCATCTATATATTTTCGTTTTTATTTTCTTCCAACTACTCACGTGCAAGCCTTCACCGTCAACTTCTGATATTCTCCATCCTTCAGAAGGAAGGACGCACATGCATGATTATGCATAACTATAGTCCAATCTTTTTTTATTAAATATAAATTGAAATGAAAGTAGTGAATTAAAATTAAATTAGGATTAGTAAAACACAGAGATAAAAAAAATATATTGGCCTGAATCTAGATTAATTTGGACTTTATTTGGTGAAGACCAAAATAAATTTAATTGTTTAAATCAGTTTGCTCCATTTAAAATGAGTTGTAAATTTATAAAAAAACCTATTCTCCCATCTCTATTCTTTTAATTCTCTTCCACATATGCAAATTTCATTCCCACCGTCTCACGGATAAGCCTCCGCTCGTATCCATGGTCATTCCCTCCGTGACCAGACCCTCTCCCTATAGGCATACTCATTAACATGGGCGCCCTCGACTATTGTTATCACGATCGGATCAACATGTACCTCATTGATGTACCATTACGAGTCACGTCTATGTCGTAGGCAAGTAGTTGTTGATTGAGGTTCTACATAATATATTCGAGCACAACCTCACGTCGCGCTTGTAGACTAACACTGTGTTAGTGGCAAAGCCTTCCACTTTGACCATTAAATTTTCAATATTTACGAATTATATATCATTATCGGTAAATTAATTTAACAATTTCATAAATAAGAAAAAAAATCATTCAATAAAAATTTTAATATAGAAAAAAGAGATATGCTAACACAAAATGAACTCGAACCTCTTGATGAACTCAACCAATTCAAGATCAACCCAACCCACCTTTCATTTCCTGGATCTGTCCATGATTGCCTACATGGCTCGTTTAGCTGTATGTAGGGCATGTGTGGTAGCGCACATACGTGGCCACCCTCCCTTGTTGACTATATAAGGTTCAGCGGTAGGTATCAAGTGTAGTTTTTTTTTTTCCGCATAGAGGCTACTCTTCTCTCATTTTCCTTCTCTCATACCCCTACGAGCCTCATTCTTTCAACTCCGAGCTGACTTGATTGTTAGTGGGTCACACCGGTCGGTCATGTTGGTGCCCACTGACTGGTGTTGAATCGTAGGAATTTGAGGATGGACCGGTCGAAGAACTAACACTACCGCAACTCCAAGGAGAGGAGAGGAGGGGCCAAGCGCACTTAAGGAGCACCATCATAAATTTTTCTCTTTTAAAATATGATTTTTGTGTCGTATACATGTCATGATAAGCTAAGTTGTATATTTGAAAATGAATAAAAATCAAAAAGGCACCCAAAATTTTATAAATCATCAAAAGCGCACATCTTTTAAAATACGGTGTAATAGCTATGGGTTAATTTCTACTATAGCACCGGATCCCAAGCTATTTTCAAGGTAAAATTATAAAAAGACGTCCATTTTATTTTTTTTTTGAAAAACAAGACACATATGGTGTTTCTCTTATTTTGAGGTACCCTTTTATGTTTTGTCCATGAAAAATCAAATTTAGTCTACCAGATTACATTAATTAAGTGTATTGATCCCGTTCAGAAGCTGAATCGGATGAAGGCGATCGTAGTGTCACCGGTATTGACGGAAAGTTATTGGGCCTCCTGGATGACCTGGCAACCCACCGAAAGACTCCCACGAGCGGATGCCGACGGGGGTGACGAAATTGCTAATCCTGCGCACACTCAGACGAGTCCCCCCACGTTAGAGGCCAAAAATTAGGAAAAAAATCTCCGGGTCAAGCCCTCCGACGCTCAAATCAGGTACTTTTTCCTCAGAAGAAACAGAGAAAATTCAAAAGGAAAAAAGTAAAAGACTGGTGAGAAAGGACGAGTGAGCGTACTTGCGTAAGGGACAAAGCATCCCTTTTTATACTGCAACAGATGCTTCTGAAATTTGACAGGTGTCAGGGAATGTCGGATGTCAGGCTTTGTCTGGTGGTGGATGACATGTGGCTTCTTCCTATAGGTCTAGGAAAGAATCAGAGTGCTGTGAGCCCCCAACCATTGACATATTCTATGACAGGTAGAGATTATTCCCTGACAGATGGTTACGATTCCTTGACATACTTGTCGTGTAGCGTCCGACCTTCTTATTCCATTACTCCTGTATTGGCTCTTCATATTTGCTGATCCCGACCTGTATGCATTGGTCTGCTTCCGCTTATCTTGACTCCGAACCTGTATCCTTGGTAAGCATAATCCCGACCTGTACGTTTGTCCATGTATCTTGTGCCGCAAGGCTAGAAGTCCCGACCTGTATCCTTGGTAGGCACACTCCCAACCTGTATCCTTGGTAGGCACACCCCCGACCTATATGCTTGGTAGGCACACTCCCGACCTGTATGTTTGTCCATGTATCTTGCGCCGCAAGGTTAGAAGTCCCGACCTGTATCCTTGGTAGGCACACTCCCGACCTATATCCTTGGTAGGCACACTCCCGACCTGTATGCTTGGTAGGCACACTCCCGACCTGTATGTTTGTCCATGTATCTTGCGCCGCAAGGCTAGAAGTTCCGACCTGTACCCTTGGTAGGCACACTCCCGACCTGTACCCTTGGTAGGCACACTCCCGACCTATACGCTTGTTAGGAACACTCTCTACCTGTATGTTTGTCCATGTATCTTGCGCTGCAAGGCTAGAAGTCCCGACCTGTATCCTTGGTAGGCACACTCCTGACCTGTATGCTTGGTAGGCACACTCCCGACCTGTATGTTTGTCCAT
The DNA here is from genome assembly GCF_018446385.1 of Zingiber officinale. NCBI lineage: Eukaryota > Viridiplantae > Streptophyta > Magnoliopsida > Zingiberales > Zingiberaceae > Zingiber > Zingiber officinale. The sequence goes on from NC_055994.1 coordinate 21,280,777, forward strand.
GTATCTTGCGCCGCAAGGCTAGAAGTCCCGACCTGTATCCTTAGTAGGCACACTCCCGACCTGTACGCTTTGTAGGCACACTCCCGACCTGTATGTTTGTCCATGTATCTTGTGCCGCAAGGCTAGAAGTCCCGACCTATATCCTGGGTAGGCACACTCCTGACCTGTATCCTTGGTAGGCACACTCCCGACCTGTACGCTTGGTAGGCACACTCCCGACCTATATGTTTGTCCAGTCCTGAGCCGTCATTCGAGACGCCCTTCTTGTCTAACCCAGCCCATCTTATAACCGGGCCTCTTGAGCTACCCGTAAACAAGCTCTTCGACCTCCACGTAGGTCAGACTTTTGACCCCCACATAGGCTTGACTTATAATCGCCACGTAATCTTAACTTCTGACCGCCATATAAGCTTGACTTCTGACTACCACGTAAGCTTGACTTCTGACTGCCATATAAGCTTGACTTCTGACTGCCACATAAGCTTGACTTCTGATTGTCACGTAACCTTGACTTCTGACTGCCACACAAGCTTGACTTATGACTGCCCTGCAGTCGCGACTTCTGACCGTCACGTCTTACTGGCCCCACAATCATGCATCGTATCATAAGCCTCCCCCTCAAGTCTAGTCGAAGGAGGATCTAGTCCGACTGACTAGACCCAAGTCCAGTTATCACCCGCTCTGACTTTCTAGCTTCTGCCATGCATCGACTTACAGGTAACCTCCTTGATTTCCTATCATGACTCTTTCCGATAAATATCCCGTTGTTTCCCAAGCGTCAATGCAGGTCCCGAGGAAATCCCTTTATCTTCTCCTCCCCTTTAAGAGGGTTGTGTAACTTCCGCTGCCACTCATACCGCCACTCTCCCTTTTTCCAGTTATCCCCTTCTGACTCATGGAACACGGCGAGCTATCTTCTTTACGTCACCGACTTGATCTTAAAGAAAAAGTCCTGCATGAGATGACATTGAACATGGACCTTCAGACTTCTCTCCGTAGGGAGATGGAAGAGCTCTGGCAGGCGGCCAAGTACATAACTCGGGCTGAGGCAGCTCTCAAGATGAAGGCTCATGCGGACTTCCAGGCTCAGATCCATCATATCATTTATTTGAAGATGAAACACGAGGACGAGGTGACCTTCCTGAAGGAGGAGAGCCGGTTAAAGGACGAGACCATTGGCCAACTGCAAAACTCCCTTAAACTTGCTGAGAAGGAACTAGCCCAAGCAAGGGCTCATTTAGAAAGTAGGGTTCAGGCTTCTGGGTCTAGTAGCAATATAAACCGCTAAAAAATGTTCACCCTTTTAATGAAATAAAACATGTCTCTTGGATTCCGTTTATTATGGTGTAGCCCCATGCCCCCTTACTCTGGTATCATTGTGTTTCTATAAAACACCTGCGTTCTTGTAACATTTCTAGCAAAAATAATAAGGATAATTTGCTTACCCAGTTCTTCTTACCTCTCACCAGAAAATCAAAAGGCTTGAGAAGCTAAGACGCTTGAGAATATGCCTGCTAGTTTTCATATTTAGCAGAAATAATGGAAATATGACTTACCGACCGGTTAGACACAAGAATATGTCTTGTTGTATTTTATCCAGGTGAATGTAAAGGGTACTGACCGGGAGAGTCGTTACACCGACCAGAACAGTCGTTGGGCGTGAGAGTCGTGCTCACTTATAACTCACACTGGGGCGAGAGTCTGGGACAGCCGACCGGGAAGGTCGTTGGGCGTGAGAGTCGTGCTTACTTATAACTCGCATTGGGGCGAGAGTCTGGGACAGCCGACCAGGAAAGTCGTTGGGCGTGAGAGTTGTGCTCACTTATAACTCGCACTGGGGCGAGAGTTTGAGACAGCCGACCAGGAAGGTCATTGGGCGTGAGAGTCGTGCTCACTTATAATTCGCACTGGGGCGAGAGTCTGGGACAACCGACCAGGAAGGTCGTTGGGTGTGAGAGCATAGCTCACTTATAACTCGCACTGGGGCGAGAGTCTGGGACAACCGACTAGGAAGGTCATTGGGCGTGAGAGCATAGCTCACTTATAACTTGCACTGGGGCGAGAGTCTGGGACAGCTGACCGGGAAGGTCGTTGGGCGTGAGAGTCGTGCTCACTTATAAGTCACACTGGGGCGAAAGTCTAGGACAACCGACCGGGAAGGTTATTGGATGTGAGAGTCATGCTCACTTATAACTCGCACTGGGACGAGAGTCTGGGACAGTTGACCAGGAAGGTAGTTGGGCGTGAGAGCATAGCTCACTTATAACTCGCACTGGGGCGAGAGTTTGGGGCAGCCAACCGGGAAGGTCGTTGGGCGTGAGAGCCGTGCTCACTTATAACTCGCACTGGGGCGAGAGTCTGGGACAACCGACCGGGAAGGTCGTTTGGCATGAGAGTCGTGCTCACTTATAACTCGCACTGGGGCGAGAGTTTGGGACAGCCGACCAGGAAGGTCATTGGGCGTGAGAGCATAACTCACTTATAACTCGTACTGGGGCGAGAGTCTGGGACAACCGACCAGGAAGGTCGTTGGGCGTGAGAGCATAGCTCACTTATAACTCGCACTGGGGCGAGAGTCTAAGACAGCCGTCCAGGAAGGTCGTTGGGCGTGAGAGTCGTGCTCACTTATAACTCGCACTGGGGCGAGAGTCTGTGACAACCGACCAGGAAGGTCGTTGGGCGTGAGACCATAGCTCACTTATAACTCGTACTAGGGCGAGAGTGTGGGACAGTCGACCGGGAAGGTCGTTGGGCGTGAGAGTCGTGCTCACTTATAACTCGCACTGGGCAAGAGTCTGGGACAGCCGACCGGGAAGGTCGTTGGGCGTGAGAACCGTGCTCACTTATAACTCGCACTGGGGCGAGAGTTTGGGACAGCCGACCGGGAAGGTCGTTGGGCGTGAGAGCTGTGCTCACTTATAACTCGCACTGGGGGGAGTGTCTGGGACAGCCGACCGGGAAGGTCGTTGGGCGTGTGAGCCGTGCTCACTTATAACTCGCACTGGAGCGAGAGTTTGGGATAGCCGACCAGGAAGGTCGTTGGGCGTGAGAGCATAGCTCACTTATAACTCGCACTGGGGCGAGAGTCTGGGACAGCCGACCGGGAAGGTCATTGGGCGTGAGAGTCTTGCTCACTTATAACTCGCACTGAGGCGAGAGTCTGGGACAACCGACCAGGAAGGTCGTTGGGCATGAGAGCATAGCTCACTTTTAACTCGCACTAGGGCGAGAGTCTAGGGCAGCTGACCGGGAAGGTCGTTGGGCGTGAGAGTTGTTCTCACTTATAACTCGCACTGGGCGAGAGTCTGGGATAGCCGACCGGGAAGGTCGTTGGGCGTGAGAGCCGTGCTCACTTATAACTTGCACTAGGGCGAGAGTCTGGGACAGCCGACCGGGAAGGTCGTTGGGTGTAAGAGTCGTGCTCACTTATAACTCGCACTGGGGTGAGAGTCTGGGATATCCAACCAGGAAGGTCGTTGGGCGTGAGAACATAGCTCACTTATAACTCGCACTGGGGCGAGAGTCTGGTGTTGGTTAGTCCTAGGAAAATCATACCGATTCCACTGTACAAAAATTTTGTACAAGTGTCGAACCTTTTCTTAAATAACCTATTGTGTTCTTTAGAAGTTAAATTAGGAATCACAGACAGAACTTAACATCATTGATTCTAAATTTAACTTATCTGTTCTTAATGGTTTAAATTTGAATCGCAAGCAAAACTTAACACTATTGATTCAAATCCACCTATGTTATTAATTCCATTAAATATTAATTTCCCAAATTGGCTTCCAGGACTGCATGACGAGGCACATGACCTTCTTAGATATGGGAGCAACCACCACCGCCTAGACAATGCCTTTTAAGGAAAGTTAATATTTAATTTCCTTAAATAACTCTAGGTTTAACCAAAAAGAACAATCGAATCACAAATTCGAAAAATAAAAGAAAAGAAACACAACTTCGAAACAAATCCGAAAACTCTAGAATCATATGCCTCTTGTGTTTGGTATTTCCAAAAATAACTATACAAAGAAAACTAGTATTATGCGGAAAACAATTACTAGTTATACCTTTTTTTGTAAGCAAATAACCTCTTGATCTTCTACCGCATTCCTCTTCTTATCCCGGACGTTGTGTGGGCAATGATCTACCGCAATGAGAATCCACCTAAGCCACCTTCTTCTCCAAGCAAGATTCGACCACCATAATTCTCCAAGAGAAGTAGAGGTCCGACCACCACCACCAAGCTCCAAGGGATGCTAGAAACAAAAACTCCTTTCTCTCCTTCTTCTCCTAGCTAGAACCGGCCACCATGGATTTCTCTTGTGTTGATGTCGCCAGCCACAAAGGAGGAAAAGAAGAGAAGAAGAAGAGAAGAGACCCTAGGGCCGGCCACACCAAGGAGGAAAAGAGAAGAAGAAAAAGAATAGAGTCGTTAGCCATAAAGACATCTCTACCCCCTCTTTTATAATCCTTGGTCTTGGCAAATAAGGAAATTTTAATAAAAACTTCCTTAATTCTTTTGTCATGAAAAATAAAATTTAATTAATTAAAATTAAAAATCTTTTCTCACATATCATGTCCGACCACTATAAACTCCAAAACAAGGAGAGTTTTAATTAACATAAGAATTAAAACTTCCTAATTTGTTTCCGGAAATTTATAAAAAATTTCTCCAATAATTTTCCCCTTCATGGTGGTTTGTAACAAGGAAATTTTATAAATTAAAATCTTTCTTTTAAACATGTGGATGATTTCCAAAAAGAAAAGTTATCTCTAAAAATTAAAATCTCTTTTCAATCTACAAATAAGGAAAGATATCAAATCTTTTCTTAATCTTTTGTAGAAACTTATAAAAGGGAATGTTTAATTTTTTAAACTCTCTTTTAAATCATGAACATGGTTAAAAAGGAAAATTTTCTTAAAATTAAAATCCACATTTCAATCTGCAAATAAGGAAAGATTTAAAATCTTTTCTTAATCCTTTGTAGAATGTTATAAAAGGAAAAATTTAAATTTTAAACTCTCTTTTAAAACCATGATACCCACATTAAGAAAAAATTTTAAATAAAAATAAAATCCTTTTTAATATGGCCGGCCAATCAAGCTTGGGCTCCAAGCTATGGCCGACCAATTAACTTGGCTCAATCCTTTGATCTTGGACGACCCTAGCTTGGGTTTCAAGCTAGCTTGGCCGACCCCATTAGGATGGGTAAAAAGTGGGTATAGTGGGTATAATTCTCTATATACAAAAGGCTACGATAGGGACCGAGAGGAGAAATTGGTTTTGGTCTCCTGATGAAATTAAACTTCCCGTATTCGCCCCGAACACACAACTTAATTTCATCAATAATAATTCATACCACTAAAGAATTATTATTGAACTACCGCACCAATCCCAAATTACATTTTGGGCTCATTCTTATTATGAGTGTGTTAGTCTCCCTGTGTTTAAGATGTCGAATGCCCACTAATTAAATGAGTTACTGACAACTCACTTAATTAATATCTTAGTCCAAGAGTAGTACCACTCAACCTCATCGTCATGTCGGACCAAGTCCACCTGCAGGGTTTAACATAACAATCCTTATGAGCTCCTCTTGGGGTCATTCTCAACCTAGATTACTAGGACACAATTTCCTTCTATAATCAACAACACACACTATAAGTAATATCATTTCCCAACTTATCGGGCTTTTTGATTTATCGAGCTAAATCTCACCCATTGATAAGTCAAAGAAATAAATACTAAATATATGTGTTTGTTATTATATTAGGATTAAGAGCACACACTTCCATAATAACTAAGGTCTAGTTATTTTATCAAATCAGTATAAAAAGAACTTACCTAAAATGGTCCTACTCAATACACTTAGAGTGTACTAGTGTAATTTATTAGTCAAGATAAACTAATACCTAATTACACTACGACTATTCCAATGGTTTGTTCCTTTCCATCTTAGTTGTGAGCAACTGTTTATAATTTATAAAGAACTGATAACATGATCTTCTGTGTGTGACACCACACACCATGTTATCTACAATATAAATTAATTGAACAACTACAAATAAATGTAGGTATTTGACCATTGTGATTCTTCATTTCTTAATAAATGTTTATACAAAAGCTAGGCTTTTAGTATACACTCTAACATCTGGGACAGCCGACCGGGAAGGTCGTTGGGCATGAGAGTCGTGCTCACTTATAACTCGCACTTGGGTGAGAGTCTGGGACAACCGACCAAGAAGGTCTTTGGGCGTGAGAGCATAGCTCACTTATAACTCGCACTAGGGGGAGAGTCTGTGACAACCAATCGGGAAGGTCATTGGGCGTGAGAACCGTGCTCACTTATAACTCGCACTAGGGCGAGAGTCTGGGACAACCGACCAGGAAGGTTGTTGGGTGTGAGAGCCGTGCTCACTTATAACTCGCACTAGGACGAGAGTCTGGGACAACCAATCGGGAAGGTCATTGAGCGCGAGAGTCGTGCTCACTTATAACTCGCACTAGGGCGAGAGTCTGGGACAACCGACCGGGAAGGTCGTTGGGTGTGAGAGTCATGCTCACTTATAACTCGCACTGAGACGAGAGTCTGGGATAAGCGACCGGGAAAGTCGTTGGGCGTGAGAGTCGTGCTCACTTATAACTCGCACTGGGGCGAGAGTCTGGGACAGCCGACCGGGAAGGTCGTTGGGCGTGAGAGCCGTGTTCACTTATAACTCGCACCGGGGTGAGAGTCTGAGATAACCGACCAGGAAGGTCGTTGGGCGTGAGAGCCGTGCTCACTTATAACTCTCACTGGGGCGAGAGTCTGGGACAACCGACTGGGACTTCTTAGGAAAGCCCACTCGAGGAAAGATGTTGCCGACCTAGGGGTGAGCTCCCGACCAGGGATTGTTTGAAGGGAACACGTTGACCCCGTCTGCAGTCAAGAAATATATAGTATCATACGTAAGAGAAAATTAAAAATATTAAAACCTTACTCAGCCCTCGGGAAAATGACGCAATGCAACATTGCAACATTCGAATTTATGTCCTGCCCTTTCCTTCCCCGCTTCCCGAGAAGATCGCATAGCAGACGCTTCCGTACGCATTCCCCCTTTCATGATTTCCTTATCACGTTTATCATTAATACGCTTCCTAGGGTGGTGACACCTGCCCACGTCTTTACTGCTTACGCCGTATGACGACGTCTGCTTAACTCCTTTTTGTACACGACTTCCCATAAGTGCATGACGTTCCTTGATTGGGCGACGTTTGGGCGCTTTACCCAAAAAGATACTCGGCTCCTCCTTCGATACTTTCCAGGAAAGCCTGCTTTATAAGCCCTAAAGGCAGTCCATCGTCGTCGTCTTAGCGCTTCGACTACCTTCGCCTCCTCGTTGTTTTGCTGTCCCCGGTGCCTTAGCCATTCCCCTTCTCGACCCCCAACGCCCGGTGTTCTTCCTCCTCTCGTCTGATTTCCCCTTCAATCTTCCTCATTTTGATAATGGCGGACGGTAAGCCATTCTTCTGGTATTCTTATTACATTTCTGACCTAGACACTATGACCTGTCCATGATCTAGTCTAGCTTGGAACTTAGCAAAGATTATGAACTTCGACTCCCCACACCCAACGAACATCCTTCATCTCCTCCTAAAGGCTTCATGACTGTTTTCAAGGACCAACTCCTAGGAGGCCTTCGTTTTCCCCTACATCCATTCATCTCCTCACTGAGTCGATACTTTGGTATTTGTCCCTCTTAATTCGCTCCCAATTTCTTCAAGGCTATATGTGGCACCGTCATTCTATGCCGCGTATACCAAATCCCCTTAACTATCCAACTATTTCATCATTTTTATTCCTTCAAATGATCCGAACTAGGGGTTTCATGGTGCAAGCCAGACCCGGTTATAAATTCTTCTCCGACATGCCTTCTTCCAATAAAGGTTGGAAATCTCATTTTTTCTTCATTAGATTACCTGGACCTCAGATCGGGCTAACCCAATGACGCTCTGATCTTCCTACTAATCTTCCTATGCACCAACATCAACCCTCCTGCCACGCCGCTTCAGAAAAACTCCAGGGCGTGAGCGTTCGCTTGTCCATAATACTATTGGAAGACTTCTTGCACTCTTTTGGGCTCAACCTAGTTTATACAGAGATAGGGGCTCCGTTAGGTAAGACCCTGCTTTCCTTGTGGCTATTCTTCGCTAACTGAGGTATTTCTCTTCCACTTTGCAGAGGATGCTATGCTCCGGGCCTACTCCTCATACATAAATCAACAGTCTCTCGTAGTTTTGAAAACCTTGAGTGAGGAGCTTAAACAGGGCCTGACAGCTTCCTCGCAGACCATCCCCCTTGCGCCAGCCCGGGCGGAGACCTCCCCTATACTTCCCCTAGAGGTTGCCCCTCTGGAAGACCTCGCCATACCAGAACAGATCAAGGAAGAACGGGCCGCTTCTCCTCCTCCAGCTAAACGACTGCGTCTCCAACGCAAAAGGAAAAGGGTCACTCCCGCGGCCCAGGCCTCTCCTCCACCTCCTCCTGCCGGCCAGCCTTCATCAGCAGCCTCCCAATCTTCCATGGCTTAGGTTGTCACTCCTGATCGGGAGACTGCTTTTGGAACAAAGGTTCCCACCTTGTCGCCGTCGCCAAGAATATCGGCCCCTACTCCCATTCGGGCTTTGTCTCTCGGGCAGGCCCCTCCTCTCGTTCAGGCCTTATCTCCCGAGCAGACCCTTCTTCCCGTTCGGGTCCTGTCTCCCGGACAAGCCCCTCTTCCCACAGTGGACCAACCTGGGAGCTCTGCGACTCTGGCCGCCTCCTTTCCTGTGGTCGCTTCGGCCTCTACTTCTTGAACCAGGGAGAGAATCCCCAAAAAGTATGCCTTCACTATTTCCTGGCGCCTGCCCTCCTCCACCGGGTCTGATACAGAAGCCGAAGCTGTGGAAGGTACCCCTCCTGCCGTTGGCCTGGTTCAGCAGCATGGTGATTTAGCCACGTCCTAACGATCAGGCAATCGACGATTTTGGAACAATCTGCCAATGGAAGGGCTGGACCAAGTCTCTCGCCAGATAATTTCTGTGAGTTTTCTTTTATTCGGGCTCCTCCTTTGAAACTACTTATAATCCTTCCTTTTGTGTCTTCTGTAGGCCTGCTCCGCAAGTTTGAGTGCAATCCAATATACCACCAATTTGCAGCGGGAGCACGAAGTGCTGAAGGTTCGCCTTCAAGAATTGGAGCTACCACTTACACCCCGCAATCCGCTCAACCCAACACCCGGGGACCTGGCTGGATATCTTTGGTCCATTGGGGAGTCCGTTGAGTCTGCCCGAAGCATTGGCCATGCAACTTTTGACAAAATAAAGACCTTAGAGGCGGCCCTAAAAACTAGCGAGTCTAAGTTGACTTTTGAGGGGGAGCGTCGTCGCTCGATCATGGCTGAACTGGATGAGAAAGATGCCAAACTGACCACTCTATCCTCAAAATTGAAGATTCTACAGGAAACTCAGGAGGCTCTTCAAAAAGACTTAGCGGATGCCCAGGCTCAGCTAACATCCAGCGCCGATCGGGAGAAAGCTACCCAAAGTCAATGGGAGGCCAGCCAAGCCACAATCAAATCACTACAAGCTGATCTTCTAAGGGACAGGAGAATGCTTCCCAAAGCCAGAAAGATATGGCTCTGATCCGAGCTGATGCTGAGAAGACCAAGGCAGAGCTGGTGGATTACCAAGCGGGTGAGGATGGTCGTCTTAGAGCGTACAAGATATCCTACGTCACATCTCCTTTCTGTTGGACCGTGATCATTAGATAGAAGGGGGGGGGTGAATATCGATTACAAAAATTCGTCGAGTAAACACAGCAGAAAAGTAAAATAATGCTAACACAGAACCTTTTTACTTAGTTCGGAGCCTGTGTTGACTCCTACTCCAAGGCTCGTACTCGTTGAGTACTTTCGTTCGGCAATCACTATCAATTCGAAAAATGGAGTTACAAATTTAGTACAAGAATTAATAGAAAAGAAAATACCGACAAAATGAAAAGAATTAAATTGAAGAGAGCGCTTTGTCGGAGTGGCCTCGCGGCGTTGCAGGAGCACAGTAGAGCAGTCTGAGGGATTTTAGTTATTGTTTTTAGGCTCCACCTCTAACCCTTCTTTTATATGAGGCTCGGGGCGCCCCGGATCCCTTCCGGGCGCCCTGGTGAGACATGGCAGGTCCAACCAGCAAGCTCCACGTGGCGACGACGCGATCAGGATAGAAATTGCCTCCCTGGCGCCCGGACCTGTTCCGGGCCCCCAGACCTCCGGGCGCCCGGACCACCTTTCTCCAGAGATTCCTTCTCCTGCAAGACAAGGTTAGTCCGAGGCACATATATAATATGTTTCCCGCAAAACAAAGTGTTAGCATAGTTTATAAATTCAATATCAAGAGTATGACTTAGATTCCATCTTTCCGAGACCGGAATCTAGTCACGATCTCGACTTAGATATCTGAAATGGATCTAAGCTAGATCGACGCCTAATGTTCCCTTCCCGAGAACGCGTCCTCACAGTCACTCTCTTCCAGTGACTTACCTTTACTCACCTTCCAGACGCCTGGTCAACCCTTCGATCCGTCTGGACTTCTCGCTAGCTATCCGGTCAGCCCGTCGACCTAGCTGGACTTCGTGCCAAGTGTCTGGTCAACCCGTCGACCCGCTTGGACTTCATGCCAAATGTCCGGTCAGCCCGTCGACCCATTTGGACTTCGTGCCAAGCGTCCGGTCAGCCTGTCGACTCGGTTGGACTTCGTGCCAGACATCTGGTCAGTCCGTCAACCTGTCTGGACTTCACCTGCACACTCGGTCAGAGTGTTAGATAACGACAAATCTAACTTAACCTAATTTGTCATTCATCAAAACCTGAGTTAGACTGTTAGTGCTAACTGTACCAACAATCTCCCCCTTTTTGATGGAATGACAATCTGGTTAAGTTAGTGAAAAAATATGCAAGTAACAAAACCAGTATGATATTTAAGGTTTAAGTTAGTTTTTAACTTTGACATTTTGTTTGCTCTAACTTAACCACCTATCCCTCCCCCTTTGGCATTCATCAAGTAAGGACAAAAGTTAAGCAATCAAAAATACAGAATATAGACAAAGTAAAAGTTGAAGAAGTCAAGTCAACTTGAGGGAGTTTTAAATTTTAACACTTAGTAATTTAACTTTTTGCAAAATAACTAATTTAACAATACAACTTAGTATTTAGTATATTTTGAGTAATTTTTAAAGATATTTTTTGCAAAATTAAATGAATTTGCAAACTCAAAGAGAAAATTTTAAAAGCTAATTTTTAAGTATAAGTTTAGGGAAGTTATGTTTAGATAGTCTAATTTTCAAATATAAGTGTTTAAGTTCCAAATTTCAAAAAATTATATTTTCAAAATAAGTTTCAACTTGGAACACTTTACAAACATGAGTTTTCAAAACCAAAGTTTCAAGATCAAGGTGTAAATTTTTCAAAACAAGTTTCAACTTTGAAATGCTCTTCAAACCTGAGTTTTCAAACCCAAACTTTCAAAATCAAGGTTTAAATTTTCAAAATAAGTTTCAACTTTGAAACATTTTTCACACATGAGTTTTCAAAACCAGAATTTCAAAACTAAGTTTGAAAAAAATACTTTTCAAAACTAATTAAAACTAAGTTTGTAAAAGATTCCATTTTCAAAATCTTAGTTTATAAAATCCAATTTAAAAGCTTAGTTTTATAAAAACTAGTTTTCAAAAATAGATATATTAAATTGGATTTTCAAAGATCAGATTTAAAAAGAAATTTTAAGAGAGGACATTATTTTTAAAGCGGAGAAAATAATTTTGGTACTAAGTATGAAAATAAGTTGATTTAATCCTCCCCCTAAACCTGACATTTAAAATAAATCTTTTGAAAATATTTGCTAAGAATATTTAATATAAGATTTTCAAAGTGATTTTTTTTGTTAAATAAATTGAGGTAGAATTTTCTAAAGAGATTTTAAAGAGAAAAAAAAATAACACTTAAGGAGATTAAAAAAATAAACCTCCCCCTGAATTTGATACTCCTTTAATTTATTACTCTCCCTTAATTTATTAATCTTCCTTATTTTATTATCCCCCTTAATACAATGCTAGGGTTTGGGTGTGTTAAATTTTAAAGCCCTAACACATTTTTCTATCTATGTGTTCTAGGGGATTTAGTAACACATAATTATCTCTGTATCCTTGGTATAATTGTTTATTTGAGTTTGATTAATCAATAATTAATTTTAAATTCAGGTGCTTAACTTTAGTTTAAGGTTAAATAAGATAAGATTTTATTAATTCAATAACAGTTAACCATTATCAATAATTTATTGATTGATTTTTACTTGATTTAATAATTTAATACTTAGTGAAATAATTTAAATTTTATATTAATTGATTGAGTTGGTCAATGAAAGTGTAAGTTATAATTATTAATTTTTTTTTATTTACTTCCTTTTAAGTAGGATTAATTTAGTTTGAAGTTAGCACGAAGTTAAAGTTATTAAATATAGTTAAGTAAGGTTTAATTCAAGTCAATTTTAGTTCTCAACTAAAGTGAGACTTAAACAATTAAGTTATACATAATTAGATTTAAAGTTTAAGTTAATGGAATTTAAATTTTTAAGATAAGTATCTAAGTTTTAAATGAATTTAAAAGATTTATTATTATTATTATTATTATTATTAAATTTTTTTTATAAGTTAACAAAACTTTATTAAAGTGAAAAATAATATTTAAAAGAATTTTTTAAAATAGTTTCTAAGACGATTTTTAAAATAGTTTTTCTTAAAAGGATTTTTAAAAGAATTTTTATAACGATTTTAAAATACATTTTAAAGGATTTTTAAAATACATTTTAAAGGATTTTTAAAATACTTTTTAAAAAGATTTTTAAAAAGATTTTTGAAATAATTTTTAAAAAGATTTTAAAATAATTTTTAACAGAATTTTAAATAATTTTTAAAAGAATTTTTTAAATAAATTTTAAAGAATTTTTAAAAGAATTTTTAAAGAATCTTTAAAAGAATTTTTAAAATAATTTTTTTTAGAATTTTTAAAGAATTTTTAAATAATTTTTTAAAGAATTTTTAAATAATTTTTTAAAGAATTTTAAAATAATTTTTTAAAGAATTTTTAAATAATTTTTTAAAGAATTTTTAAAGAGTTTTTTTAAAAGAATTTATAAATAATTTTAAAAAGATTTTTTAAATAATTTTTAAAAGAAGTTTTAAAATAATTTTTTAAAAGAATTTTTGAAAGAATTTTAAAATAATATTTAAAAGAATAAATAATTTTTTTAAAGAATTTTTAAATAATTTTTAAAATAATTATTAAATAATTTTTAAAAGAATTTTTAAAATGATTTTTAAAAGAGTTTTTAAATAAATTTTAAAATAATTTTTGAAAGAATTTTTAAAATGATTTTTAAAAGAATAAATAATTTTTTAAAAGAATTTTTAAAGTATTTTTTAAAAGAATTTTTAAATAATTTTTAAAAGAATTTTAAATAATTTTTAAAAGAGTTTTAAAAATAATTTTTAAAGGAATTTTTAAAATTTTTTTAAAATGATTTTTAAAGTAATTTTTTAAATTGTTTTTTTTAAAATAATATTTAAAATAGTTTTTTTAATGTATTTTTAAAATATTTTTAAAGTAATTTCTAAAATAGTTTTTAAAGAATTTTTAAAATAGTTTTAAAAGTATTTTAAAAATATTTTTAAAGTATTTGTAAAATATTTTTAAAGTAATTTTAAAAATATTTTTTAATGAAATTCTTTTTTTTTTAAATTATTTTTAAAGAATTTTTAAAATAGGTTTTAAAGAATTTTTAGAATAGTTTTTAAAGAATAATTTTTAAAGTAATTTATAAAATAGTTTTTAAAGATTGTTTTAAAAAAATAATTTTTAAAGAATTTTTGAAATATTTTTTAAAGAATTTTTAAAATAGTTTTTAAAGAATAATTTTTAAAGTAATTTTTAAAATAGTTTTTTTTAAATAATATTTTTAATATTTTTTTAAAAATAATTTTCAAATAATTTTTTTGAAAGAATTTTTAAAATAATTTTTAAGAATTTTTAAAATAGTTTTTAAAGAATTTTTAAAATAATTTTTTAAAGAATTTTTAAAATAATTTTTAAAGAATTTTTAAAATAGTTTTTTAAAGAATTTTTAAAATAAATTTTAAAGAATATAAAATAGTTTTTGAAGAATTTTTCAAATAATTTTTTAAAGAATTTTTATAATAATTTTTAAAGAATTTGTTAAATAGTTTTAAAAGAATTTTTAATATAATATTTTTAAGAATTTTAAAAATAATTTTTGAAGAATTTTTAAAATAGTTTTTAATGATTTTTTCTAATAGTTTTTTTAAGAATTTTTTAAAGAATTTTTAAAATAATTTTTAAAGAATTTTTAAAATAGTTGTAAAAAAAATTTTAAAATAATTTTTAACTAATTTTAAGTTAAAAAGATTTTTAAGATAATTTTAAGTTAGAAGGATTTTTTAAAATAATTTTAAGTTAAAAATATTTTTAAAATAATATTAAGTTAATTTTTTTTATTTAATTTAATTTAGTTCCAAATTATTTAAAAATTTAATTAATTTAATTCAAAATTTAGTTTAATTTAAACAACAATGTAATTCAATTCAAATTTTAATTTAATTAATTTAATTTGAAATTTAAATGAATTCAAAATTTATTTTAATTCCAAATTTAATTAATTTTATAAAGAAAATATATTTTATTTCCTTATTCATCTCACCCGATATAAATTATTAATCAGGGAATCTTATAATTTTGTGAGATGAGATAGATTCAATTAAAGGGTTTGGTTTAACTTTATGTTAGATTCAGTTTAATCTTTGGGCTCAACAAATAGACATTCTTGGGATAAACTTCTGGGCTATGGTGAGTCACCTGAACATCATTAGAGTAACCAAACCTTTGAAGTTTTCCGAATAGTCCTATCCACGGAACTTAATACGAAACCTTGGTCTAACTAGTTAGGATCCGTAAGGGGTAGCTTCGGCTAGTTTCACTTAGCCAAATGCACCAGGTCGAAGCCATATCTTCCTAGACATGCATAGACTAAGCTTCCCTAACGTACTATCATCCAAAACTTCACCAGTACTATAGGTCAAGTTAAACCTTGTCCTTTTACTTTAGTCCTAATTATCCTACTGGGTAGATTGGTTTCTGTTACCCTGCCGGGTAAATTATTTTTGGACGTGCCAGCTATTCTGGAGCCTCCCCTAAATTATTGATTTTTCTTTTACGATTTTTTATACAATTTAGTCTTAATGTTTAATTTATAATTTAGATTTAAATTTTTAATTTTGAATTAATTAAATTGGTTAAATTATCCTTCTTTAAGAAAGTGTATTTAATATTTGAATTTTCTTTCAATTTTAATTTTATTAAGTTAATTGAATTGTCTTTATTTAATAAATTATCGTTAATAATTGAGTTTTTATTAATTTTTGAGTTTGAATTAATCAAATTGTTTAAATTATATTTCTTTAAAGGTTTATCTTTTAACCTTTTATTAATTGTTAATTTTGAATTTTCTAGATTATCTTTGTTTAATATGTTATCTTTAACATTTAATTTGAAGTTTGTTAAATTTATTTTTGATTTTATTAGAGTGTTTGATTTTATTTCTATATTTTCTTTATCTTTTAAGTTGATATAATTAGTGGAATTTATTAAATAAGTTATCTTTAAAATTTATTTTTTTTTAATTAAATTATCTTGGGTTTGGATAGGATTTTCCAGATTGATATTTTCAAGATTATTAAATAATTTATTAATTATGTCTAGATTAATATTGACCTTATCATCATTATTATTTGAACTTTCGGATTTGTTTAGGTTTAAATTTGAATTTTTAGGGTTATTAATTATTTTCAGATTTTCTGAATTTTCTAAATTAATTAGATTTATTTTATCAAAAAATATCCTAGGGGTATTTTAGCAATTATTGCCAGCTACACTATTTTCACATATATTTTCAGAAATATCCAAATTAACATGTATATTCTTTAAACTACTATTAGCAGGGGTATTTTGGTAAATATTACTCACCTTAACCACATCCCCTAATTCAGTAGGTTTTTCGATTAGATCTGACCCGAGTTCGGATTCGATTTTTACTAGATCCTCGAACTCCATCGGCTCCTCATGAAGTTTGATCAATTGGGTCCAAAGCTCATGTGCATTTTTGTACTTTTCTAGTCTGCATAAAATATTGTTAGGTAAAACATTACAAATAATTTTACTTACATTTGTGTTTAGTTCTGAGTTTTGAAAAGGTTTTCTCAATATCAGCCAATAATCAAAGTTTAGACTTCCTAAGAAACATTCCATTCTCCGCCTCCAGTAGTTGAAATCTTGATCGTACGGTGGTGGTTCATTAGGGTTCCATCCTTCTTGAAGAGACATTGGTCTTGCACACATGGAAACATAGAAAAAGTCCCAAGACTTGGTCTTGGATTAGCAGTGTTAGAGAAAAATAGTACTTCACTATTTTTTAAAAAAAAATAAAATATTATTAAAATATTAATAAAAAATATTATTTCAAAATTTTGAAAATGTAATATTTTGTCAATACTAAACAATTGTGAAAGGATGACGATGTATTTTAAAGACGAACGATATCTAATTTTTCTTACAAAAAACAATCCCTTTGCCTGATTGGTGGTTACACCAAATCAGAGCGGTACCTGCTCTGATACCACTTGTTGGACCGTGATCGTTCAATAGAGAGACGGTGAATATCGATTACAAAAATTCGTTGAGTAAACACAGTAGAAAAGTAAAACAATGCTAACACAGAACCTTTTTACTTGGTTCGGAGCCTGTGTCGACTCCTACTCCAAGGCCTGTACTCGTTGAGTACTTTCGTTGGACAATCACTATCAATTCGAAAAATGGAGTTACAAATTTAGTACAAGAATTGATAGAAAAGAAAATACCGACAAAATGAAAAGAATTAAATTGAAGAGAGCGCTTTGTCGGAGTGGCCTTGCGGAGTTAGAGGAGCACAGTAGAGCAGTATGAGAGATATTAGTTGTTGTTTTTAGGCTCCACCTCTAACCCTCCTTTTATATGAGGCTCGGGGCGCCTCGGATCCCTTTCGGGCGCCCTGGTGAGACGTGGCAGGTCCAACTAGCGAGCTCCACGCGGCGACGATGCGATCAGGATAGAAATTGCCTCCCGGGCACCCGGACCTGTTCCGGGCGCCTGGACCTCCGAGCGCCCGGACCACCTTTCTCCAGAGATTTATTCTCCTGCAAGACAAGGTTAGTCCGAGGCACATGTATAATATGTTTCCCGCAAAACAAAGTGTTAGCACAGTTTATAAATTCAATATCAAGAGTATGACTTAGATTCTGTCTTTCCGAGACCGGAATCTAGTCACGATCTCGACTTAGATATCCAAAATAGATCTAAGCCGGATCGACGCCTAATGTTCCCTTCCCGGGAATGCGTCCTCACAATCACTCTCTTCTAGTGACTTACTGTTACTCACCTGCCAGACGTCCGGTCAGCCCTTCGACCCATCTGGACTTCTCGCCAGCTATCCGGTCAGCACGCCGACCTAGCTGGACTTCGTGCCAAGTGTCTGGTTAGCCCGTCGACCCGCTTGGACTTCATGCCAAATGTCCGGTCAGCCCGTCGACCCATTTGGACTTTGTGCCAAGAGTCCGGTCAGCCCGTCGACCCACTTGGACTTCGTGCCAGACATCCGGTCAGCCCGTCGACCTGTCTGGACTTCGCCTGCACAATCGGTCAAAGTGTTAGAAAACGACAAACCTAACTTAACCTAATTTGTCATTTATCAAAACCTGAGTTAGACCGTTAGTGCGAACCGCACCAACACTTTCTTCCTGAGGAAGATGGGAGGTTTGATGAACCTTATGTTATGTTATGGCGCGGTCGACGGGGCTCGTCAACTGTTTGAGCAGGGCCTACTCCACTCTACACCTTCGGAAAATTTCCTGGAAACTGCTCGCATGATGCACGAACTTCCTGTAGGGTCTTATCCTTCCTTCAAGGACGATGACGACCTCTTTCTCCTCCCAGCACCCTCAGCTGATGCCGAACCTTGATGTAGAACTGGAGCTATAAAATTTTTGTCGATATTGTTTACTTGTATTTTCAAACTTATTACTATCTAGGACGGCTTAACCCTTTCATGATATGACTGCCTGTTTTTGCCCTTCCCTCTGCTCGTTAATCTCTCAACAATTTCTATGCGCCTTTCCAGACCGGTAGGAACTATGGCTATATGAATGTATACTTCGACCTTCTAGTTCAGGCTTTAACTGGTCACGGTCGGAGCTCACTTCCTTACCCTGACTTGGTTCCATTCTCCTTTTCCTGCTTATCGCCCTGGCTCAGCTAGTCACCCTGGTCTGCCTTTCCATCGTCCTTCCTTAATCCGGTATAAGACAAAACCAGAGTGAGAAAGCGAAGGTTAGGAGTTCATAGGACACTTATAATCGTCACGTCTTTTCCCGAAGTCTATCTCCTCGTACTTCGCACTGATGCTTTTCCAGATATACCCTTGGGCACTGCTTTCTAAGATGATCCATCGACCTTCTTTGCTCCCGCCAATTGTTGTGTACCGATGGATGATAACTGACCAAATTGCCCTTACACCCAACAACTATAAATACTTTCCACTCGCTTCTACCTCCCAACTTTTCCCCACTTTCTTCTTCCTCCAGCCTGAATCCGTTACTACGCTCGAACCTCTATTCTTGTGTCGGTAGCTTCTTACTTGATTTATTCTCCGTCTGCTTCTTTCAAAATAGCCTCTTCCTCTTATCTATCTTCTCTTGCGGCAATGTATTTTCCTGGCTCGTCCACCTTCAATTAATTAGACCTGGATGATTTGCGCTATAACTACGGAGTTGCTGCCAACACCCATGTAATTATCCCAACTAGAGTGCACCAATTTTTTGCTCCTCCCACCGGTTACTGCACCTTCTTTAAAGAGCAATTTACGGCCGGCCTTCGTCTCCCTCTTCACCCCTTCTTCTCTGATGTGTGCCGCTACTTCAAAATTCCCATGGGCCAACTGACGCCCAATTATATAAAGCTCCTCTGCGGCTTTGTAATACTCTGTAAAGTATGCGAGCTATCTTGGCTTGCCCCTCTGTTTCACTGTTTCTTTGTCCTTCACCGGCAGGAAGAAGGCTTATTTCATTTCCAGCCACGCATTCGAACTGTTTTTTTCTCATCCCTTCCGCCTTCTGAGGTGAATTAGAAGAGCAAGTTCTTTTTCATTCGATTTCCCCATGAGGTGGAATGACCCCTGCAATGACAACCGTTGCTTCCCCTGACCTCGTAATTAGGAGAGTTCCACCTTGAGACCTTTTACATAGAGGCTTCCTCTCGATTGGCAGAATGACAACTGAACTTAACGCGATTACTATCTGAGGAATTGTTGTCCTATTTTAGACTGAGTCGCCTTACTTCTGAAACACCCCACTTCCTGGGTAAGCTTTTCTTCTGATTCTTTTGTGACTTCCTGCATTTTCTCTACCTACTGGAACTAACCCCATATTCTGGTTTATGCAGATGATATTTTAACCCGTGCCTCAGAGATCCAGCCCCTTCCTTTAAGTGACATGGAGATAATGCGACAAGGTCGAGTCATCCTGGAGAGGAGGTCACTCCCCCACTCAACTTCCACCAAGGTCGAGATAAATGCCTCTACAATCCCCCGACCCAGTCGTCCTCCGAGGGCCTCGTCTACTTCTCAGCCTGCCTCCTCTGTTCATCCCAGGGCCTCCTCTATTTCTCGGCCTGCCTCGTATGCTCATCCTAGGGCCTCGCCTACGTCCCAACCGACCTCTGGCCCGGGTCGCGGCCATGGTCAAAGATCAACCAATGTAACTTATGCCAGCCCTGCCTTCAGAGAAGCATCTCAGGCGGCTCGTCGTGCACGCTCTGAGACTGACCGCTTGAGTCGGGACACACCCTCTTCTTCACGACGTCAGACCCGATCGCCCTCCGATGATTCTGATTCTGACGATAGACCCCTGGCTTACAAATCTCGCCGCAGAACCACCAAACCTAACCAAGCTTCGGGCCCTTCCTCTGCTCCTCATCCCTCGCCTCCTGTTGCAACCACCACTCCTATCCCGAGCCCGTCAGAGGCTCCTCCTGATCCTCCCGTAGTTCCTGGCGGGCCTCCACTAGCTCAACCTTCAATCTCTCAACGACACAGGAGTATCAAAGCTGGCCCCTCACATCGTCTTTCGCCTGCCACCTCACCTCCAGAGCCCTCCAGTGCACCCCCTTCAGCTCCTTCTAGCTCAGCTGCTGAGCCTTCGCAGCCACCACCACCTGCCTATCACTATTGCCGTACCACCACCCCTTCTGAGGTTGAGTTAAGATCCAAGCAAGATGTCCCCATCAGCACCTTAACAATGAAAAGTCATTTGGCTACTTTATGGGTAGAAAGTATGAATCAGATGGAACTCTTGCCGCTACCCGCCCAAATGGATAGATTTTCAGAGCTGTATATCAGGGTACACTTTAATTATTCCTACATTTACTACCTCTCCCACTCTTATTAAATGCTTCCCTTATGTCCCAGGCTTGTGCCGAATCCTTGATATTAAATCAATCCTTTCACACCACCCATCACCAGAATAAGATGTTGCAGGATAGGGTAACAGAACTGGAGCTCCAATTGAACAACCCCACGAAGGCTAGTTATACCTTGAGAGCGGAGATAAAGGACCTGACCAGAAGGAACACCCATCTGGAAGTATCCTTGGCATAGGCCAACCGTAAGCTTAAAGGCCTCCAAGAAGAAAAGAGCCAGATTGATATCGTGCACCAGCAACACCTAGATCAACAAGCTCTGGTGTATCAACGAGCCACAGACTAGTTAACACAGAAACTACGTTCCGAAGAGATCCTAGCATAAGAGAAGAACAAAAGATTAGAATCCCAGGCGGCGCAACTGGCGTCTCAAGCAACAGAACTTCTGGCCGTTCGGACAGAACTATCTCAGGCTCGTGCTACCACAGAGGAAGTATCCACAGCCTTGACTGTCTACAAGGAAGGGGAGAATGGCCGCTGCAAGCAGAGCCACGACTTGTACTTACGCTCTCCAGAGTTTTGCGCTCAAGCGGGGCAACATTTTTCCGCATCTGTTATCTATGGTGCAGCTGGGGCTCTGAGGCAACTATATGAACAAGATTACCTGAAATCCGCTCCTCCCGCCGAGTTTCTGGATCATGACCGGATCATTAAAGAGATTCCGGATGATATTTTTGCTCCTTTTAAATGATTGGTACTGACTGCCTATACACACTGTGGCTCAGTGATGTCGATCCGAATATTTTTATTTCTTGTATAACCATTTACACTTTAAGTTTTAACTTGCCGAAGCATCTTAGTTTACTGAAAGAAATGTGAGGACCTACAATTCCCGATCGAATGTATCTTCTTACTAATGTTCACCACCTGGTCTGGCAGACACTTTATAGCCCAGCTCCTTCCACTTTATAAAATTACCTAAACTCGGTAAGGTCGCAAGTAATTAGCACTCCAAGGCCGGTCTAACTTCCTGCCCTAGTTATCCTGTAAATAATAAGCCCCGGACGATAATTTCTTAATGACTTTGTAAGGCCTCCTCCCATTGTGGTGCTAGCTTGGCCACGTCTCTCACGGGTTTCACTTGCTTCCAGACCAGGTCATTCCCCGAAGAACCATGGGATTACTCTCTTGTTATAATTCTGCCTCATTCTTTGTCTATAGGCCTTCAGTCTGGCTGCTGTCCTCTCACGGATTTCACTAATAAGATCCAGCTCAGCCAGTCGCCGCTCGATATTTCCTTCATCGTATAACATCCTCCTGACTGACGGCACTCCAATCTCTATAGGTACCACCGCTTCGTTGCCATAAACTAGATGGAATGGTGTCAGGCCTGTGCTTTCTCGGGGTGTTGTGCGATAAGCCCATAGAATGCTCGGTAACACTTCTACCCAGTTGCCTCCCACGTGATCCAGCTTAACCTTTAAACCTTGTACTATTTCTCGATTGACCACCTCGGTCTGACCGTTGCTTTGGGGGTATGCTACTGAAGTGAAGGCTTGCATTATACCGAACCCCTTACACCAGGCCTGGATTTTTTGCCCTTGAAATTGCCTCCCATTATCTGATACCAATTTGTGGGTATGCCGAACCTGCAAAGAATATTCTTCCATAGAAACTGGATGACAGCACCTTCTGTGATCCTGGCCAATGCCTCTGCTTCTACACACTTAGAGAAATAATCCACCGTTACCAATAAGAAACGCTTCTGGCCTGGAGCCCTTGGAAATGGTCTTACAATATCCATACCCCACTGATCAAAGAGACACCAGACTATAGATGTTCTCAGAAGTGCAGTTGGTCGGTGCATCAGATTCTGATGTTTTTGGCAGGACAGGCAGGTGTTCACCAACTTTTGAGCATCCCTCTGTAAAGTAGGCCAGAAATATCCGACTAGGAGCACCCTGTGAACTAATGTCCTACCTTCCACATGACTGTCATAGCATCCCAGATGTATTTCTTGCAAGGCTTGATCTGTCTCTTCCATACCCAAGCACTTGAGTAATGGTCTAGAAAATGACCTCTTGTATAGTTGGTCCCCTATCATGACGTAGGCATGAACTTGTTTCCTGACCAGTCGTGATTCCTCTGGGTCAGTCGGTAAGGTACCCTGCAGAAGATAGCTGATCAAGGGCGCCCTCCAATCAATGGTTGCTTCCTTATTATTCTGCAAATCTATCTGAGCTATAAGGAAGGTTTGTGCCATTGATCTGTCCAATACCCAAGTAGTTAAGGAACTGACCATCTTTGCTCGCTCATCCGCTTTCTCGTTCTCTGCCCTGGGGATCTTAGTCACTGTGACTTCCGCAAATTCTTCCTTCATCTTCTCATATGCTTCTCGATATATTTATAACTTATTACAAGTTATCTCAAAGTTGCCAACCACCTGTTGGGTTACTAATTGAGAATCCGAGTAAATGATGACCCGGGCAGCCCCTACGTGTCGAGCTGCCTGCAACCCTGCCAACAAAGCCTCATACTCTGCCTCGTTGTTAGTGGCTCTGAAATTAAGCCGAACAGCCAACTGCAATGTGTTCCCTTGAGGAGATATCAAGAGAATCCCGACCCCACCCCACTTCCTTTGTGAGTTGTCGACCCATCCACGTAGATTTTCCAAGTTTCCTCAGAGTTAGTCTGATGAATCTCGATCAAAAAATCTGCCAAGACCTGCGCTTTGATGGTTGTGCGTGGCTGGTATTGTATGTCGTATTCTCCTAACTCAGTTGCTCACTTGATAAGCTGACCCGTTACTTCTACATTAGTTAGAGCTCTTCTCATGATGCTATTAGTCAAGACCGTGATAGGGGTGTGCTAGGAAGTATGGTCTTAACCGCCGAGCCATAAGAACCAATTCATAAACAAACTTTTCCAGGGTCGTATGCTGAGACTCGACCCCTTTCAATAGATGACTGAAGAAATACACTAGCCGTTGTATATTATTCTGTTCTTTAACAAGCACAACCCCTACGACGTCAGGGGTAGTAGACAAGTAAACCCATAGTGGTTCTCCAATGACCGGCTTGAATAAGGACGGCAGAGCCTCCAAATACTTCTACAGTTCCTCAAAGCTCGGGTAAATTCCTCGTCCCACTGAAACTTGGAGGCCTTCTTGAGTACTTTGAATAAAGGAGCAGCCCGATCTGCAGATCTGGAAATGAACCTTGACAGGGCTGTTATTCTGCCTACCAACTTCTGTGTTTCCTTCAAATTCTGAGGAACTTGCATATCCCGTAGTGCCCGAACCTTTTCTGGATTAGCTTCTATTCCGCGGTCGGTCACTAGATAACCCAAGAACTTTCCTCCTTTAGCTCCAAACAGCCATTTCAATGGGTTTAGCTTCAGTCCGTATTGTCGGAGAGTCCCGCAGGTTTCCTCTATATCCATGATCAGATTCACTGCTAAAGGGGATTTAATGAGTATATCATCCACATAAACCTCCACGTTGCGCTCAATCTGCTCCCGGAAGATCTTATCCATCATCCTTTGATATGTGGCTCATGCGTTTCTGAGACTAAAGGGTATGACAGTATAACAGAAGGTACCGTCAGCCGTAATGAAGCTAACCTTTTCTTGGTCCTCCACCGCTAAGGGGATCTGATGATACCCCTGATAAGCATCCAGCATGCAGATCCTCTCACAACAGGCAGTGGAGTCTACCATCTGATCAATCCGGGGCAGGGGATAGCAGTCCTTGAGACTAGCTCGATTTAGATCTCTGAAGTCTATGCATATCCTCCACTTATTGTTGGGCTTCTTTACTAAGACCACATTGGAAAGCCAAGATGGGAATTGCACCTCTCGGACGTGGCCTGCTTTCCTGAGCTGGTCCACCTCAGCTCTGATTATTTTATTCTAGTCGGCTGAGAAGTTCCTTTTCTTTTGTTTGACTCGCCGGGAGTCCGGTAATAGTGTAACTTGTGCTCTGCTACTTCGGGTTTAACTCCAGGTAACTCCTCTGTAGACCAGGCGAAGACATCGCGATTGCGGATCAGACATTGGATTAATTCTTCCTTGAGAGGAGGAGGCAGGTTGCTTGCTATGCGAGTAAGACTTTCGGGGCGTTCAGCATATAGTTGTACCTCCTCTCAGGGAATGGGTTCTTCAGCCATGGGCAGAGGTTCTTCTTGGACAGCATGAACTCCCTTGTCTTGCATCCTTTGATTCTTCCAAGCTTCTACCCGGACCATATCAATGTAACATCTCCGGGAGACCTTCCATTCTCCCTTAACTTCCCTGACCTGCTCGCCAATAGGGAATTTGATCTTTTGATGGAAAGTAGAGACCGCAGCCCTAAACTCATGCAGGGCTGGTCTTCCCAGGATGACATTATAAGAGGAGGGGGAATCCACCACTATAAAAATGCTCCTCCTAGTACGCACCAATGGCTCGGTGCCCAGAGAAATGGCCAGCTTGATCTGACCCATTGGCTTTACTTCGTTGCCCGTAAAGTCGTATAGAGAGGTGGCCACGGGCTGGAGTTCAGTGGCATCAATCTGCATCTCTTCGAACGCAACTCTGAACAAAATATTAACCGAGCTCCCGGTGTCAACGAAAACCCGGGCCACTCAGCTGTTGGCAATAATGGCCTTAATGATAAGAGCGTCGTCATGAGGCAGCTCCAGACCTTCCAGGTCTTGCGGTCCGAAGCTGATGAAAGGGCTAACAGCCTGCTCCTGTCTGCATCCGACGGTGTGGACCTCCAAGCGATGCACATGGCACTTGCGCGCTCTCCCCGAATCTCCATTAGTTGGGCCTCCGGAGATCATGGCTATCTCTCGAACGACCGCATTGCTGCGATTTTTGGCTTCCCGATCTTCTCCTGGTTCCCCAACCCGACCGGGTTGCTGGGCATTGGATCCCGCTGGGTCGGGGTGGGGTCGACCTCCTGACCCGGCTGCGGCGCGCTGCTCCTCCATCATTTTGAGTATTTGAGGAGCTAACTCAGGAGGCGGTAACCCTAGCTCAGCAGCTCGCCTAGAATCTCGAGCGAACTGAAAGCAATGGTTAATATCGTGAGTACGAGATCGATGATAGGTGCAGTACCGGGAGTTCCATGGTCCAAGTTGGGAGGCATGAACTGCCGAGACTTGTGGTGCCGGTCTAATTTCCTGACCGAGCTGAAAGAGAGGCCTGACTTCCCGCGCTCGGGGAAGGGGTTGGGCTGATTGTTGAGGTGTTCGCCTCTCCGGTTTGTTAACAGCGGCAGGCGTCCGGTCTGCCTTCCTTCGAACAGCTTGGGCCTCCTCCACGTTAATATAACTGGCCGCTCTTTCCAGCATGCTATCAAAATTCTTAACTGGATCTCGAATAAGATCCCGGAAGAACTCCCCCTCTGCCAGTCCGTGATAGAAGGCGCTCATCAGTATCTCCGAAGTGGCTGATGAAACGTCCTGAGCTACTTGATTGAATCGCTTGATATAGCTCCGTAGGGGTTCGGCTGACCCCTGCTTAAGGGCGAAGAGGCAATGATCTGTTTTCTGGTACTTCCTGCTACTAGAGAAGTGACGCAAGAAGACGGTCTTAAAATCCTGAAAGCAGGTGATGGATCCATGTGGCAATCCATCAAACTACTTTTGCGCCGAGCCAGAGAGAGTATTCAGAAACACTCGGCACTTAACAACGTCACTATATTGATGTAGTAAGGCAGCATTCCTAAATTTGTGAAGATGATCCTCGGGGTCCTTGCTGCCGTCATATTCTCCAATGGCTGGGGGTCAGTACCCTTTAGGCAACTTCTTCTCCAATATTTTGAAAGAGAAAGACACTTTCTCGTCGGGTTCCACGCGGGGCTCCTCCCTAAGAATTATAGCCTTTCCCTTCCTTGAATCTCGAGGGAGAGAACTTTCGGCCGCTGAGACCTGCGGTTGTTCCTTCTTGAAACTAGGACAGTTGGACCTTGGCTGATAGTACCCCAGGTCAGGCTCACGATAAAGAGCCTGGGGAAATTCTTCAGGCTGCTTCCTCTTAGAGCCTCGATTTGATACGAGAATGGGCTCCTTAGAGACCTCGAGTGCTCGGCGTGGTCGTTAGACAATTGCTTGTTTTTCGGAGGGCGCTCGCCTCTTGGCTTCTTTGAAGAGTTCATACTCTCCCGCGGTCATGGTGACATTGATTCGACCCGACTCCTCCATCTTCCTGCTCCGGAACAGGTAGTTGTGTTCTCACAGTCGACGCCAAATTGATCCCGTCCGGAAGCTGAATCAGATGAAGGCGGTCGCGGTGTTGCCGGTGTTGACGGAAAGTCGTCGGGCCTCCTGGATGACCTGGCAACCCGCCGAAAGACTCCCACGAGCGGATGACGACGGGGGTGACGAAACTGCTGATCCTGCACACACTCAGACGAGTCCCCCCACGTTAGAGGCCAAAAACCAGGGAAAAAGTTCTCGGGTCAGGCCCTCCAACGCTCAAGTCAGGTACTTTTTCCCCATAAGAAATAGAGAAAGTTCAAAAGGAAAAAAGTAAAAGACTAGTGAAAAAGGACGAGTGAGCATACCTGCGTAAGGGACAAAGCATCCCTTTTTATACTGCACCAGATGCTTCTGGAATCTGACAGGTGTCAGGGAATGTCGGATGTCAGGCTTTGTCTGGAGGTAGATGACATGTGACTTCTTCCTATAGGTCTAGGAAAGAATCAGAGTGTTGTGAGCCCCCAACCATTGGCATATTCTATGACAGGTAGTGATTATTCATTGACAGGTGGTTACGATTCCTTGACATGCTTGTCGTGTAGTGTCCGACCTTCTTATTCCATTGCTCCTGTATTGGCTCTTCATATTTGCTGATCCCGAACTGTATGCATTGGTCTGCTTCCACTTATCTTGAGTCCGAACCTGCAGTATCCTTGGTAAGCACAATCCCGACCTGTACGTTTGTCCATGTATCTTGCGCCGCAAGGCTAGAAGTCCCGACCTGTATCCTTGGTAGGCACACTCCCGACCTGCACGCTTGGTAGGCACACTTCCGACCTGTATGTTTGTCTAGTCCTGAGTCGTCATTCGAGACGCCCTTCTTGTCTAACCCAGCCCATCTTATAACCGGGCCTCTTGAGCTACCCGTAAACAAGCTCTTCGACCTCCACGTAGGTCAGACTTTTGACCCCCATATAGGCTTGACTTATGACCGCTATGTAATTTTGACTTCTGACCGTCACATAAGCTTGACTTCTGACTGTCACGTAAGCTTGACTTCTAACTGCCACGTAAGCTTGACTTCTGACTGTCATACAAACTTGACTTTTGACTACCCCGCAGTCATGACTTCTAACCGTCATATCTTTCTGACCCCACAATCATGTACTGTATCACATATTGAAATTTTATTCCATAGAAATGTATTTGTTTTCAGATGAGGTGCTCCAATTTTAATATACACTTTGTGTTAAAATAGTTGGTAGAACATGCAACAAAAACTACCAAATGCTCCACATTGAACGTTTGTACATGTATCCAGCTAGGTTCTTCTGCCAAAAATGGCGTATCATTTGTGTACAGTGTGCGTATTATTTAATTGTAGAAGGAAACAGAGGGGACCTTAATGCCGGCGCCTCGGAGGAACGGGATGGCCTGCGGCCGCTCGACGAGGTCGCGGTAGAACTCGTACTCCGCCGGGTAATCGTGCAGGCCGAGCTCCGCCTTCTGGTTCGTGTGGTAGTGGTGCTTCGCTTCCGGCGACTTGCCGAACCCGAAGACGCTCACTTTATCGCACATGCCGAGCGCCAGCACCACGGCCTGCATCCCCGACGAGTAGTGGAACATCTCCACGTCGTGGAACTTGCCCCACATCGCCGGCGGCTTCCCCGTCTCCTCCACGAACAGCTTGAGGGAATAGTACTTCACGATCCGGGCGCAGAGGGTGTCGAGCCGACCGTCCGTCACTAGCAGCGGCGACTTGTGGGTGGAGTTGCAGACCAGGTACTCGACGAAATGCGCGGGCTGGCAGAGGTAGAAGACGATGGGGACGAAGTCGCCGTAGGGATGGCAGAAACAGCCGTCGCGAACGGCGCACGAGCGGAGCACGTTGCTGTTGATGAAGGAGAGGGAGGTCTTGGCCCCGACGTGCCGCTGGTAGCCGGCAATGCGGGCGTTGTTGAGGCGGATGACGAGGTCGTGCCCGTCGATGAGGTCGCCGTGCTCCGCCTTCAGGAGGATGCCGCTGTTGCCTACCACCGCGCAGGTGGCGTAAGGCCGGCCGGTGTCCGGGTGCCCGTAGCTCCGGTCGACGGGGCGCTTGATGCGGTCGACCAGTTCCGACATCACCTCCTGTCGGAACTGTCGGCGATTGCGGAACCAATCGGTGAGCAGCCGTCGGAACTCCGGGAGGACCCGGCCGTGCTCAGGGTGGCCTGGCCGGGCCGGGAACCTCAGGCTTCCCAATGACCTCGACCTCCCCCCCGGCATCGCTCCGCTCCTCCACAGAGAGATCTCCCTGTACCGCCCTCCGGCGATGTCGATCGATTCGAGGTTCGCTGAGAGGAGGTCCGCCACATTCTGCTGCAGCTCCGCAGCGCCTGGCTCCTCTGCGGAGAGGAGGAACAATGTCTCATTGACAGCCTCCACGTCCCCAGCGTCGTAAAGAGGGCCGGGGATTTTGCCGCGGAGGCCGACGGAGCGGCAGCTCAGCGCGCCAGCGACGAGGACGAGGAGAACTAAAGGGAAGCGGAGGGAACGCTTCATCTCTCCCGCTCTCACCCAAAATCTCAGCATTACAACTCCAGCACCAGCTCAGATCAGGTCGCCGCTCCTCCGGCGACTTCCCTCTTTCTCCACTCGACCCCCGTAAAAACGCCCCTTTTAATCATCAGTCCGCGCTACACGAGCCACTCCATCATCTACCCCTCCCCGAACACGAAGCATTCAGAGCACACCCTCCACGACAGCGCGATTCTCTAACTGAACGAACCACACACAGCCACGTACCTCGATTTCGGTGGTGGCTGTTGGAATTCGACGTCTGATACGGAACGCAAGGGAATGAAGGCGGAACTAGGAAGAGACATGCCGGGGGAGGAGAAGAAAACCGGTGACGTATACGAGGGTTTGACACATAATTAATTAGTTAATTAATAAATAATTGACCGTTTTCGGATCGGACTGTTATGGCAACCCATTTTCTTACTCAGATTGAATACGTCTCTCTCTATTTTTCCACCTCTAAAACTAAAACTAAAAGCATGGGTATGTTGTTGGGTTGAAGAGTGGGTAACATAAAAAATTTACGCGTGGAAAGATGTAATAGTTTGGTGCCGCCTCCACCAGTTGAGGTCGAGTCCGGTTATCAGATTGGGCGTCTGAAGTCAACCTGTCACAGCTTCATTTTATTCCATATTTATTTTGTAGTATATTTTTCAGTAATTTTTTTAAAAATTATATTTCGTATTCTCTTTGGTGTTTATCTGCTGTTAGTTATTTAATGTCGTTTTCATTGGGATCAAATTACACGGTGTTTGTGATTAAGAGATATTGGTGATAGCTACTGCCGCCGACGTCCGCAGGGACATAGTTTTTTATGAGAATACCTGTTGATTTGGTATGAATTTTGTCGCATACAAGAAGAAGACCAAGTTAAAAGAAGAATTTTTATTATAACAAACCTAATTTATCTAATCATTTACTATTGTTAATTGTTATTACAATTTTAAAATATTATCCAATACTTGGGATTCTAGAATATGATTCAGTCTAAACTTTCATAGATTTTTTTTTTGAAAAAAATAATAGAACTTTTGGCCATAAAACTACTCTACCAATTTACTTTTAAAATTCAATAAAATATTATAAAAATTATAAAACACTTGATTGTGATATATTCTCCGTGATTTAATTTTCTACTAAGTTATTACATTTATAATACTTTGTTGCAACTACTCGTGTGATTTTTAATCCATTTTTAGTTCCTTTCATATTCGTAGGGGCGACACTAGAGAAGTTGTTAAAATAATAGATCTATCTATTTTTAGATTTGTTAGATATTTGGGCTTTAAATGGACCAAAACGATTTTGAGGAAGGAAGCCATCAATTGTTGAAAGTCGTAATTGACTTCAAAATTGAAATCTACGATTCGCGTAGATAGATTTAGACTATTAATTTGCTCAAAACCGATTAAGGGTGAATGAGAAATTAATGTTTAAAATCGGCCCAAAATAACATTTATTATTCATTAATAAAGTGCATGGAGAATAGTCCCACATCGGAAATTCTCGATGTGTGTTCTCTACTATTAGGTTCGCTGGTCTCGGAAGTTGGAGTGCTACGATTCCGAGACGTTCGTCGTCATTGTATTTTGGGAACGAATTGCAACAATCCGTTAAGCACCGTAGCGGAGCAATATCGTTTACGGAGATAGTGTCGAACACTAGCCTCGACGATCAGTTTGCATAGTCCAGAAGCTACCCGGGAATAACAGTCGTAAACGATCTTTCGTGCAAACTGATATGGCTACCAACGACATTCCGACGGCCGTTCCGACCGCCATTCCGACAACCATTTCCCACGGAGAAAAGCCAGAGAAATTCACCGGAACCGACTTCAAAAGATGACAGCAGAAGATGCTGTTTTATCTAACAACGCTAAACCTTGTACAGTTTTTGCACGAAGACACGCCAGCCGCTACGGAAGGTAGTAAGGCTGCTAGCGATGCGTGGTCTCACGGAGATTTTCTGTGCCACAATTATATACTCAACGCCTTGGACAACACGTTATATAACGTATATTGTTCTCTGGAGACGGCGAAATCTTTGTGGGAATCCCTTGAGAAGAAATACAAGACCGAAAATGTTGGATTGAAGAAATTCATCGTCGGTCGGTTTCTGGATTTCAAGATGGTGGACTCAAAAAGCGTCTCATCTCAAGTCCAAGATATGCAATTAATACTGCATGATCTGGACGCCGAAGGCATGAAGCTGAACGAGACATTCGCAGTTGCTGCGGTAATTGAGAAGCTCCCTCTGTCATGGAAGGATTTCAAGAATTACCTAAAGTACAAGCAAAAGGAGATAGGGCTGCAAGACCTGATCCTGAGGCTATGAATAGAGGAGGATAATCGAAAGTTATCCGACTCCAGAGGAACCAAGCGGACTATAGACGAAATGTCCAACCTGGTCGAGCCGAACGCTAAAAAGCCGAAGCAGTTAAAAAAAAAGGCTCAAGCAAACAAGTTCAAAGGCTCCTGCTACAACTGTGGAAAGGCAGGACACCTGTCCAAGGACTGCAGACGCCCAAAGAAGCCAACCAAGGGGCCAAAGGATGCTGTGAATCATGTCGCAACCTCTCTTCAGGACTTGGATCTCACTGCGATTGTATTTGAAGCCAACTTGGTGGATACCAACCCGAAGCAGTGGTTCATTGATACTGGAGAAACTCGTCATATCTGTTCCGATAAGGCGATGTTCTCCAAGTATACTCCAATAAATGGCAGGAAGCTTTATATGGGTAATTCCACGACGTCGCCAATTGTTGGACTCGGAAAGGTTGTTATGAAGATGACGTCCGGAAAGGAGCTAACACTCATTGATGTACTCCATGTTCCCGACATCAGTAAGAACCTAGTTTCTGGAGCGGCATTGGTCAAGGCCGGATTTAGGCTAGTGTTCCAGTCAGACAACTTTGTACTTACAAAGAATGGTGTCTTCGTAGGAAAGGGGTACCTAGAAAAGGGTCTATTCAAAATGGTTGTAATGCCTGTACTCCGAAATTTTGATGGTAATAAAATAAATGCTTCCAGCTATGTTGTTAAGTGTTATAATTTATGGCATGATCGACTCGGACATGTGCATAATAATACTCTCAAACGTCTCGTCAAATTAAATTTATTACCAAACGTCAATGTTGACGGAACACACAAATGTGAAGTGTGCGTGGAAGCGAAAATGACGAAACTACCTTTTCATTCGGTGGAAAGGACAACAACTCCTCTAGAGTTAATACATAGTGATCTATGTGACTTGAAATTTGTGCAAACTAGAGGAGGTAAAAAAATATTTTATTACTTTTATCGATGACTGCACAAAGTTCTGTTATGTCTTTCTTTTAAGAAGTAAAGACGAAGCCCTAGAGGCGTTCAGAACCTATAAAACAGAAGTTGAAAACCAACTTGACAAAAGAATTAAAATAATTCGAAGCGATAGAGGTGGAGAATATGGTGCACCGTTTGATGAATTTTGTACAGAATCTAGCATTATTCATCAAACAACGGCGCCTTACTCAGCTCAATCAAACGGTGTTGCCGAACGTAAAAATCGGACACTAAAAGAAATGATGAATGCCTTGTTGATAAATTCAGGCTTACCTCAAAACTTGTGGGGGGAAGCAATATTATCGGCAAATCACATTCTCAATAGAATCCCTCATAAGAAAAATGATAAAACTCCATATGAACTATGGAAAGGCCGCGAACCATCGTACAAATACCTGAAAGTGTGGGGGTGCTTGGCAAAGGTCGAAGTACCTAAACCAAAGCAAGTAAAGATCGGACCTAAAACGTTCGATGCGGTATTTGTCGGATATACCCATAATAGTAGTGCATATCGTTTCCTAGTTCACAAATCAGACATTCCTGACATACATGTGGGAACAACCATAGAATCTCGGAATGCGATATTCTTTGAAAATGTATTCCCAAATAAAAAGGGAAACGTTGAAAGTGATAACAACGGAAGTTCAAACAAAAATGACGTTACCGAACTTAGCTGTTATAAAAGGACTATTGACGATCAAAGTGAAGAGCCACGTCGTAGCAAACGGGCTAGAGTTGAGAAATCGTTCGGGCCATATTTCATGACTTTCATGTCAGAAATGGAACCAAGAACATTAAGTGAAGCTCTCTCTAGACCCGATGCTCCAATGTGGAAAGAAGCTGTCAATAGTGAAATTGAGTCTATCATGAATAATCATACTTGCGAATTAGTAGACATTCCTTCTGGTAATAAACCATTAGGTTGTAAGTGGATACTAAAACGTAAGTATAAAGCTGATGGATCAATTGACAAGTATAAGGCCAGACTTGTAGCCAAGGGGTACAAGCAAGAGGAAGACCTTAATTACTTCGATACATACTCACCGGTGACAAGGATTACGTCCATACGAGTGCTAATAGCCATTGCAGCACTGTATGACCTTGAAATACATCAAATGGATGTTAAGACTGCGTTCTTAAATGGTGAGTTGGAAGAAGAAATTTATATGGAGCAACCCGAAGGGTTCATGGCTCCTGGAAATGAGGAAAAGGTGTGTCGACTTGTTAAGTCGTTGTACGGACTTAAGCAAGCGCCTAAACAATGGCACGAAAAATTTGACAAAGTAATGCTGTCAAACGAATTCAGAATAAATGAATGTAACAAATGCATTTATGTCAAAAACACACCTGAAGGCTATGTAATTGTCTGTCTATACGTAGACGACATGCTAATAATAGGCAGTAATCATGATGTAATCATGACTACAAAGAAAATGTTGACCAGAAATTTTGATATGAAAGATACGGGTCAAGCAGATGTTATATTGGGAATTAAAATTCTCAGGACATCAGAAGGGATAGTTTTAACACAATCCCATTATGTAGAATCTGTATTGAAAAAATTCAATGCGTACGATTTCTCTACAGTGAAAACATCTATGGATCTAAGTCAACACTTAGCGAAAAACCATGGTGAGACCATATCGCAGTTGGAATATGCTCGGATAATAGGCAGTTTGATGTATCTCACAAACTGCACACGTCCAGATATTGCCTGTACGGTCAACAAACTGAGTCGTTTTACGAGTAATCCAAACGACACCCATTGGAAAGCATTGATGCGAGTTCTCAGATATTTGAAATATACTATGAACTATGGATTACATTATGGAAAATATCCCGCTGTGTTGGAAGGATATTGTGATGCTAATTGGATATCAGATACAAAAGACTCCAAATCCACTAGTAGATATGTATTCACGATCAGTGGGGGAGCAGTATCTTGGAAATCCACTAAGCAGACTTGCATTGCTCGGTCAACTATGGAATCCGAGTTTATAGCACTAGACAAAGCAGCTGAGGAAGCTGAATGGCTGCGGAATTTCTTGGAAGATATTCCGAGCTGGATGAAACCTGTACCTGCCGTACTAATCCACTGTGATAGTCAATCGGCGATTGGAAGGGCACGGAGTAATATGTATAATGGGAAGTCACGACATATACGTCGTAGACATAATACCATTAGGCAGTTGATCTCGAATGGAGTGATTGCAATTGACTATGTTAAGTCCAAAGATAATTTGGCATATCCTCTAACGAAGGGGTTGAGTCGAGATCAAGTATACTGCTCATCAAGAGGAATGGAATTAAAAAATCTACAACTGAAAACTACTGTAGCGGTAACCCAACCTTGTTGACTGGAGATCCCAAGATCTTGGTTCAATGGGACAACGAAGTTACAGAAGTTGTGGTCCAGCACATTAGATAGTTTATCTCTATCCCAATCCTAGGATAAATTTGTGTTGTCCTACCTCATGTAGTGAGGTTAAGCTTATGCTTTTAGTGACTTCTATACCTGATAAAATGGAGTATGGTAGGATACTTTTGATAGAAGTGTCACCTATGTGAGTGTGAAGACAGGCCGCTTCAATGAAACACTCATGAATCCAAGATGGTATCCATGGCCGAAACGGAACCAACCATGAGAACCTAAAGTAGGTGAGATAGATCTCTGTGTGGGTGTTATTGTCTAAGTATACACCAACAGCTGAGCAGTTCAAGACATCACGTTCACTGCGCAGCCTAGTATACTCGATAGAATTTCACTACGGAAGGTTCAAAGCCACAAGCTACCTCTCCCGATGCAGTGACTTATCGATTGGACTCTTGTAAAGTGTCAGCATGCATACACGCATTGCATTAATTTCTATTCATGTGGGGGATTGTTGGATATTGGGGCCTTAAATGGACCAAAACAATTTTGAGGAAGGAAGCCATCAATTGTTGAAAGTCGTAGTTGACTTCAAAATTAAAATCTACGATTCGCGTAGATAGATTTAGACTATTAATTTGCTCAAAACCAATTAAGGGTGAATGAGAAATTAATGTTTAAAATCGGCCCAAAATAACATTTATTATTCATTAATAAAGTGCATGGAGAATAGTCCCACATCGGAAATTCTCGATGTGTGTTCTCTACTTATTAATGAAGGTGTGTTAATGGAGTTAACACAAAAATAAAAGGACAGGTGCTCCCTTAGCCCAGGGCGAGCAGGTGCTCGCACCTGTGAGCCCGCCACCCGCCTCGTGCGCAATGGGCGCTTTGTAGGCGCACTTTGCACTTCGAGCTTAAATTTATGCTCCAGGTGACATTGCAGTGCCTAAGTGGCACTCGGGTGACGTGTCAGGCTCGTACCTGACGTGGCAGTACCTATGCGGCATCCTCGTGGGCAAAGGGAGATGACTGGACAGTTGACTTAGGGAATGGATGGCTACCGTTGATCAACGTTGATCAAATAGGTATGATGGATCGCTTGTGATGCGATCTAGAGCGTTGGATCGCAAAGAGTAACGATCTGACGGCTTGGGATGAGACTGTTGGTGCAATATCCCTCAGGTCAAGGTTGACCTGGGTAACCAAGCTGAATCTTGGTTTGGGTTTAGATGTTTGACAATAAGATATTGATTGAAGAAGAGTCAAGTAGGTCAAGGTTGACTGGATACTTGACTGGGAAGTCCTAACTGGGATGTTAGGCAAAATGAAAGACCTAGTGAGTGAAGCTAGGCAGTATGAAAGTCCTGGTGAGTGAAGCCAGGCAGAAGAAAAGTCCTGGTGAGTGAAGCCAGGCAGAAGAAAAGTCCTGGTGAGTGAAGCCAGGCACAAGGAAGTCCTAGTGAGTGAAGCTAGGCAGATGAAAGTCCTGGTGAGTGAAGCCAGGCAGAAGAAAAGTCCTGGTGAGTGAAGCCAGGCAGAAGGAAGTCCTAGTGAGTGAAGCTAGGCAAATGAAAGTCCTAGTGAGTGAAGCTAGGCAGATGGAAATCCTGGTGAGTGAAGCCAGGTGAAAGTCCTAGTGAGTGAAGCTAGGCAGATGGAAAACCCTAGTGAGTGAAGCTAGGTGAAAGTCCTGGTGAGTGAAGCCAGGCAAGGGAAAATCCAGATGGATCAAGGATGATCGGACATCTGGTGCTGGGAAGTCCAAGTAGGTATTGACTGGATATTTGGCATGAAAGAAAAGTCCAAGTAGGTCAAAGGGATTGACCGGATACTTGGCACAGAGAAAAGTCCAAGTGGGTCAAAGGGATTGACCGGACACTTGGTAAGGGAGTCCTAGCAGGTCAAGGGAGTGACTAGATGCTAGACATGACATACCAACAGGTCAAGGTTGACCGGATGTTGGTTTGGGAGGTTTGGGACTTGGTTTTGGACAAAAATCAAGTGCTGGATCGTCGATGGATCGATCGGGCTCTGAATCGATCGCTGGATCGATCCGACTGTTCCAATAGAGCCTGCGGATCGATCCGTGGATCGATCGAGAGGTCAATCGATCGATGGATCGATTGGGGCCTTTTCGCGCGATAAGCGCCGGATCGATCCGTGGATCAATCCAGCGATTCGATCCACGGATCGATCCGTGGATCGATCCAAAGCCTCCCGATCGATTGGGAACATTCGAATCGATCGGGATTGGCGTCGTTTATAGCCGCAGCGTTCATTTCCTTCGGCATCGCTTCTCCGATTCACTCCAGATACTCCTCCACAGCGCTCTCAAAGATCAGATCGCCAGTTCTTGAAGGATCTTGGAAGCTTTCCAAGTCAAGAGGCGGATCAAAGGCAAGAAGAGAAGCTAGGGTTAGAGTTTTCTGTACTCATTGTAAGCTTTGCGCTTGTATTTTGTTTCCCTTTCCTTTCTTCTTGTACTAAGAGTCTTGTAGGGCTTCTCCGCCCTCGGTAGTTACAGAAAAGGAGTGTTTTCATAGTGGAGGGTGCGTGCGTGGTGTGGATCCTTGGACTAGTCACCTCTTGTGAGGTGGATACCAAGTAAACCAACCGTGTTAGCGTTGTTGTATTTGTTTCTGTATTTTCCGCTGCATATTCTTGAAGAAACAAGCAACGCCGAGCAACGAGCGAACGCGACGAGCTATTCACCCCCCCCTCTAGCTACTTTTGGTCCTAACAAGTGGTATCAGAGCAAGGTTGCTCTTCACCGGAATCACCGCCGGAAGGGGCAAACATATCAAGAAAAGCTAGAGGGTGAAGAAGTTGGAGCAAATTCTTCAAGTTCAAGATTCTATCAAGCTCAACTTCAAGATGCAATTCCAAGATGGACTTGGATTTGACACAAGGGTGGCTCCACCATATTCATCTACAAGCTTCGATTCTTGGAAATCAAGAATCGAAAATTTTCTTATGATGGAGATAGAGCAATGGTTTGCTCTCATGGAAGGTTTTGAAGCTCCCACAAATTCCAAGGGCAAAGTACTCAAAAGGAGCAAGTGGAGCAAAGACCAAATCCAAAGATGTGAGGCCAATGACAAAGTGACCAAGCTTTTGGTCAATTTATTGCCAAGCAACATCTTGGAACAAATTGGAGAGTTTGAAGATGCCAAGGAGCTTTGGAGCAAATTGGCAAGAATTCATGAGATCCCCTCCACTGTATCAAATCAAGGAGAATCCAAAGAGGGCGACTCATTGGATCAAGACCAAGAGGAGGACTCCGAGGTTGAGAGATGCTCAACCTCCGAAGAAGAGGAAATCCAAGAAGCTTCATCCTCAAGGGAATGCAACGAAGGGAACAAGGAGGAAGCATACTCCTTGTTTCATATTCAAGATAATGAAGCCTCCACCTCTAGGATTGAGGGGGAGCAATCCTTGGTGACACCGGATCAAGAAGAAGGAGAAGCTTCTACATCCGGGTCAAGAGATAAAGAGGATGAAGAAGCTTCCACCTCCACAAGTCAAGAAAAATCAAATGGAGGAGCATCACTATCAGATCAAGAGGAAGCCCCTACATCCACATCACATGGAGGAGAAAGCACCACCCCTACACAAGAAGGTATAAATGTTTCAATTAAAAATAAAAATCATATAATATGTTTTGAGTGTAGGGAAAGTGGGCACTACAAGAGCAAGTGTCCCAACTTGGCCAAGAAAAAGGGTCAAGTGACACAAAAGGGTAAGGAGAAGCCCAAGGAGACCACCCCCGGGACAAAGAAGAGCAAGGAGCACATTGTGTGTTTCTTGTGTCAACAAAAAGGGCATTACCGAAGTCAATGCCCCAAGGGGAAGAAGATGGTCAAGGCTCAAGGAGGCACTAGTCAAGGGGGAGCCTCCAAGGTAAAAAGGAAGGTAACTTTCGTTGAGCCTATTCCCTTGCAAAATGGTAAAAAGCATGCTAGGTCAAATTTTTATCATTTTAATGCGATTTACCATAAGAATAGGAAGCATGAGGGCTTTAAGGAAAAGCATGTGGCCCTACATGCCAAAACTACTATCCCTAAGGCTAGGAATGTAGGTAAAAACCTATGCGATAACTCTAAGGATTTAAGATACAAGCCTAGAAACAAAAATGCTCATGGATCAAATACTAAGGACTTAGTGAGAGAAAATCAAGTCTTGAGGTCAAGACTTGATAAAATGGAGAAGACCCTAAAAATGATGGAAAATATCCTATTAGGGCAAAGTGAGCATAACTTAGGTTTAGGAAAATCAAAGTCATCCAATGGCCATAAAGGTTTGGGATACAAACCAAAAGCTAAGAAGGATGTGCCTAGTTATCATAGGGTTCCATATAGTTATGGAACGAACCCTAAGTCTAGAGGTCAAGTCAAGGATACAAGGGAAGATATCCCTAGAAGTATCTTTGCAACCAAAGTGACTAAGACTTCTAGGAAGTCTAAGAAAGTCACGAACAAGGTCACAAGGGAGGCTATCCCTAGAGTTGACCTAGAAAATGTGACCAAGGCTTCTAAGAAGCCCAACAAGGTCACTAGGAAGGTATCTAGGGAAGTTATCCCTAGTGAGTACCTAGAGCATCCAAGGAGCACCAATAGGTGTTGGGTTCCTAGGAGCATCTTCTCTACCCCATAGATGGGTTAGAGAGTGTCAACTCCGATTAGAAGGGTAGTTAACCCAACTTTGAGGAAATTGACACTCAAGGAGCATTTTCAAGGTTTTAGTTAACCTTTGAAAATGAAATGGAATTATTGATTACTCCTTGAAAGAGTAAAATGTGCCAAATAGTGAAAAATTGTTTTTATCTTAAAATGGCACAAATTGGGAAATTCATAAGAACTATCAAGTTGGGATTTTGGTATGTTCTTAGGCAATTTAAGGCAATCCAGGCCTTAAAATTTAAAAGTGCTACTCTTGAGGAAAAATGGAATATGCCAACATTTGAGGACATGTTTACTTTCAATTGGCATACATTAAATCAAGGAAATTAGAAATGTCAATTTAGGTTTTGGCATTCTCTTGAAGCACTTTAGGGCAATCTAGGTTTAAGTTGTAAGTTTAGCTAAGATTTTAAGGATACTTAGATAGCTAATCTAGGTATATTTTATTTATGCTAAATCTTGCCATGATTGTTTGCCCATAATATGCCATGACTGTTGGTGCAATATCCCTCAGGTCAAGGTTGACCTGGGTAACCAAGCTGAGTCTTGGTTTGGGTTTAGATGTTTGACAATAAGATATTGATTGAAGAAGAGTCAAGTAAGTCAAGGTTGACTGGATACTTGACTGGGAAGTCCTAACTGAGATGTTAGGCAAAATGAAAGACCTAGTGAGTGAAGCTAGGCAGTATGAAAGTCCTGGTGAGTAAAGCCAGGCAGAAGGAAGTCCTAGTGAGTGAAGCTAGGCAGATGGAAATCCTGGTGAGTGAAGCCAGGTGAAAGTCCTAGTGAGTGAAGCTAGGCAGATGGAAATCCTGGTGAGTGAAGTCAGGTGAAAGTCCTAGTGAGTGAAGCTAGGCAGATGGAAATCCTGGTGAGTGAAGCCAGGTGAAAGTCCTAGTGAGTGAAGCTAGGCAGATGGAAAACCCTAGTGAGTGAAGCTAGGTGAAAGTCCTGGTGAGTGAAGCCAGGCAAGGGAAAATCCAGATGGATCAAGGATGATCGGACATCTGGTGCTGGGAAGTCCAAGTAGGTCAAAGGATTGACTGGATACTTGGCATGAAAGAAAAGTCCAAGTAGGTCAAAGGGATTGACCGGATACTTGGCACAGAGAAAAGTCCAAGTGGGTCAAAGGGATTGACCGGACACTTGGTAAGGGAGTCCTAGCAGGTCAAGGGAGTGACTAGATGCTAGGCATGACATACCAACAGGTCAAGGTTGACCGGATGTTGGTTTGGGAGGTTTAGGACTTGGTTTTGGACAAAATCAAGGCTTTGGATCGATCGATGGATCGATCCGGGCTCTGGATCGATCGGTGGATCGATCCGGACTATCTGGACCAGAGAGCCTCGGATCGATCCGTGGATCGATCGAGAGGTCCATCGATCGATGGATCGATTGGGGTTGCTGAT
Organism: Zingiber officinale; assembly: GCF_018446385.1. NCBI lineage: Eukaryota > Viridiplantae > Streptophyta > Magnoliopsida > Zingiberales > Zingiberaceae > Zingiber > Zingiber officinale. The sequence goes on from NC_055994.1 coordinate 21,321,895, forward strand.
TGCGCGATAAGAGCTGGATCGATCCGTGGATCGATCCGGTGCGTCCTCAGAACAGGCACTGGATCGATCCGTGGATCGATCCAAAGCCTCCCCGATCGATTGGGAACATTTGAATCGATCGGGTTCCGACCGTTGGCGTCGATTTAAGCTGCAGGCGTGCGATGGCTGCGACATCTCTTCACCGATTCACTCCAGATCTCTGGCCAACTCCTCCACAGCGCTCTCAAAGATCAGATCGCCAGTTCTTGAAGGATCTTGGAAGCTTTCCAAGTCAAGAGGCGGATCAAAGGCAAGAAGAGAAGCTAGGGTTAGGGTTTTCTGTACTCATTGTAAGCTTTGCGCTTGTATTTTGTTTCCCTTTCCTTTCTTCTTGTACTGAGAGTCTTGTAGGGCTTCTCCGCCCTCGGTAGTTACCGAAAAGGAGTGTTTTCATAGTGGAGGGTGCGTGCGTGGTGTGGATCCTTGGATTAGTCACCTCTTGTGAGGTGGATACCAAGTAAACCAACCGTGTTAGCATTGTTGCATTTGTTTCTGTATTTTCCGCTGCACATCTTTGAAGAAACAAGCAACGCCGAGCGACGAGCGAACGCGACGAGCTATTCACCCCCCCTCTAGCTACTTTTGGTCCTAACAAGTGGTATCAGAGCAAGGTTGCTCTTCACCGGAATCATCGCCGGAAGGGTCAAGCATATCAAGAAAAGCTAGAGGGTGAAGAAGTTGGAGCAAATTCTTCAAGTTCAAGACTTTATCAAGCTCAACTTCAAGATGCAATTCCAAGATGGACTTGGATTTGACACAAGGGTGGCTCCACCATACACTTCTACGAGTTTCGATTCTTGGAAATCAAGAATCGAAAATTTTCTTATGATGGAGATAGAGCAATGGTTTGCTCTAATGGAAGGCTTCAAGGCTCCAAGAAATTCAAAGGGCAAAGTTCTAAAGAAAAGCAAATGGAGCCCGGAACAAGTCCAAAGGTGCGAGGCAAATGACAAAGTGACCAAGCTTTTGGTCAATTTATTGCCAAGCACCATTCTTTGCAAAATTGGAGAATTTGAAGATGCAAAGGAACTTTGGAGCAAATTGGCTAAGCTTCATGAAGAGATTCCCTCCACTGTACAAGATCATGAAGAATCCAGAGAGGGTGACTCTTTGGAGCAAGACCAAGAGGAGGACTCCGAGGTTGAGAGATGCTCAACCTCCGAAGAAGAGGAAATCCAAGAAGCTTCTTCCTCAAGGGAATGCAACGAAGGGAACAAGGAGGGAGCATACTCCTTGTTTCATATTCAAGATGATGAAGCCTCCACATCTAGGATTGAGGGGGAGCAATCCTTGGTGACACCGGATCAAGAAGAAGGAGAAGCTTCTACATCCGGGTCAAGAGATAAAGAGGATGAAGAAGCTTCCACCTCCACAAGTCAAGAAAAATCAAATGGAGGAGCATCACTATCAGATCAAGAGGAAGCCCCTACATCCACATCACATGGAGGAGAAAGCACCACCCCTACACAAGAAGGTATAAATGTTTCAATTAAAAATAAAAATCATATAATATGTTTTGAGTGTAGGGAAAGTGGGCACTACAAGAGCAAGTGTCCCAACTTGGCCAAGAAAAAGGGTCAAGTGACACAAAGGAGAAGCCCAAGGAGACCACCCCCGGGACAAAGAAGAGCAAGGAGCACATTGTGTGCTTCTTGTGTCAACAAAAAGGGCATTACCGAAGTCAATGCCCCAAGGGGAAGAAGATGGTCAAGGCTCAAGGAGACACTAGTCAAGGGGGAGCCTCCAAGGTAAAAAGGAAGGTAACTTTCGTTGAGCCCATTCCCTTGCAAAATGGTAAAAAGCATGATAGCTCTAACTTTTATCATTTTAATGCAATTTACCATAAGAATAAAAAGCATGAGGGCCTTAAGGAAAAACATGTGGCCCTACATGCCAAAACTATCCAACCTAAGGTTAGGAAGGTAGATAGACACTTGGGCAATAACTCTAAAGATTTTAGATACAAGCCCAAAAACAAATATGCTCATGAATCAAATGAAAAATCTAAAACTAAGGACTTAGTGATAGAAAATCAAGTCTTGAGGTCAAGACTTGATAAAATGGAAAAGACCCTAAAAAGGATGGAAAATATCCTATTAGGGCAAAATGAGCATAACCTAGGTTTAGGGGTACAAAAGCCATCCAATGGCCATAGAGGTTTGGGATACAAACCAAAGGCTAAGAAGGATGTGCCCTCTTACCATAGAGTTCCATATAGTTATGGAACAAACCCTAGGTCTAGTGGTCAAGCCAAAAATACTAGGGAAGTCATCCCTAAGAGTATTTTTGCAATAAATGTGACTAAGACTTCTAAGAAGTCTAAGAAAGTCACGAACAAGGTTACAAGGGAGGCTATCCCTAGAGTTGACCTAGAAAATGTGACCAAGGCTTCTAAGAAGCCCAACAAGGTCACTAGGAAGGTATCTAGGGAAGTTATCCCTAGTGAGTACCTAGAGCATCCAAGGAGCACCAATAGGTGTTGGGTTCCTATGAGCATCTTCTCTACCCCATAGATGGGTTAGAGAGTGTCAACTCCGATTAGAAGGGTAGTTAACCCAACTTTGAGGAAATTGACACTAAAGGAGCATTTTCAAGGTTTTAGTTAACCTTTGAAAATGAAATGGACCTATTGATTACTCCTTGAAAGAGTAAAATGTGCCTAATGGTGGAAGAATTGATTTTAATCTTAAATGGCACATATTGGGAAATTCATAAGAACTATCAAGTTGGGATTTTGGTATGTTCTTAGGCAATTTAAGGCAATCCGGGCCTTAAATTTAAAAGTGCTACTCTTGTGGAAAAATGGGATATGCCAACATTTGAGGACATATTTATTTTCAATTGGCATACATTAATCAAGGAAATTAGAAATGCCAATTTAGGTTTTGGCATTTTCTTGAAGCACTTTAGGGCAATCTAGGTTTAAGTCGTAAGTTTAGCTAAGATTTTAAGGATACTTAGATAGTTAATCTAGGTATATTTTATTTATGCTAAACCTTGCCATGATTGTTTGCCCATCATATGCCATGACATCATGTCTATTTTTGCATTCATGTTTTATTATGAAAAATCCAAAAATACCATGTCATGACATTCATACATCATGTAGCAATAGGATATTTTCTTTTGAAAATTATTTTCTTTTGATGTATGCTATAACATAATCATGCATTAAGTTTAATTCCTTGTAATTAAGGACAAATGGCATTTAACGACACTTATTGACAAGTGACATCCTAGGTGGATGTCTAACAATTCTAAAATGCCTAGATAAATATGCATGATCCTTAGATTAGGGCAAAAACCAAAATCTACATCTCACAAAGACTATAAGGTGACTTGTATGTGTTTTAGTGCATATTATATACAAGTGAGATGTTAGGATGATGAACAAAACTCAAGATTTTGATTTAATGCATTATTTTGAGTTTTAGGTTCATCAAAACACATAGTTATGTGTTTTCCCATCATTGGGAAAGCTAATGTACAAGTCATGTGCATTATGCCCAAGGAACATGATGGGATATTGGTTTTGAAAATGTTTTTAAAATGTTTTTGGAAAACCTTGGTGAATGCTATCTTTTGATAGTAATCACCATTGAATAGTTAGACACAAACTTGAAGAAAAACACTAAAGTTTTTGCAAGTTTTCAAGTCTGTGTCAATCTTTGAAAATATGATGTATTTTCATAGAAAACTATTTTTTCATGATTAAGTATGCCCTAAATAATGTCTACACGAAATTTCATAATTTTTGGATTTTTGTAGAATTTTCTAGGGGTTTCTGAAGTTGACTGAAATGGAATTTCAGCAACTATCAGAGCTCCGATCGATCCATGGATCGATTGGAGTTCCTGAATCGATCCATGGATCGATTCAAACGGCAATTCCTGCGAGCAGAAGCTCGCTGGATCGATCAGCCGATCGATCCAGGTAGTCTGAATCGATCAGTGGATCGATTCAGAAAGGTTCAATCGATTGGAACCCAACTCCAATCGATCCAAGTTACTGATTTTGGCAGGGAATGCTTGATTTCAGCATCTTTGAACCCCTTTGAGTCTAGGTAACCATTCCAAACCCCTTAAATACATTTGTATACATACAAAGGGTGTTTTCATGTTGAAAACAAGGATGGATTGGTTAACGAAGACTAAGTAGAAGTTTAGGTTGAGGTTGTTTCAAATTTTGAATATTTGAACCTCAAAACTTCTAAATTTGGGTTTCCTAATGTTTTAGGGATTCCAAGTCATTGTTGGTGCAATGACAGAAGTTACCACCATGTCTTTAGGGGGAGGGACTCTTTAAAGACATGAAAATTATTTTTCATAAACCTTGGAAGGTGGTTAACCTTCTGTTGTGAACTTGCTCAAGGTTGAGCATTTAAACTTGAAATGGGGAGAAATGGGGAGTGGATATCCTCATTATTTCAAGTGGACACTTAAGTGGTAGATAATGCTCAAGGTTGGGTAGTTGTCTACATTGAGGGAGAAGTTAAGGATAAATGAAGGGTATGAGACCTTCATTATCGTGTTGATCACAACGAGTGATGTTGTGAACAACGATGAGCAACTCTTCAAGGGGAGAGTCTTCAACAAATGGATTTGTTGAAGTGTGCCCAGAATTGGAGCATAGGTTGATGTGTGTCCAACGATGGGTTGATGTGTGCCAATAGGGGGAGAATGTATGGTTAAGTTTAGGCTTTCATTACCTATGGGAAGGTCATAGGGGGAGAATGAAAGGACTCATGAAAGGGAGTAAGTTAGGCTTTCATTACCTAGAGGGAGTTTGTCCTCTTAGGGGGAGAATGAAGAGCTTAATTTATGCTTTCATTACCTAGTGGCATGAAGAAGGAGGCTATGGGATTAGCCTAACTTACATATGGGATTGTAAGTGTTATTGTGGTATTGTCAAACATCAAAAGGGGAGATTGTTGGTCAATATCCCTCAGGTCAAGGTTGACCTGGTAACCAAGGTGAGTCTTGGTTTGGGTTTAGATGTTTGACAATAAGATATTGATTGAAGAAGAGTCAAGTAGGTCAAGGTTGTTGGAGCTATCTTGGAAGTCCTAACCGGGATGTTAGGCAAAATGAAAGACCTAGTGAGTGAAGCTAGGCGTATGAAAGTCCGGTGAGTGAAGCCGGAAGGAAGTCCTAGTGAGTGAAGCTAGGCGAGATGAAATCCTCGTGAGTGAAGCCGGTGAAAGTCCTAGTGGTGAAGCTAGGCGGATGGAAATCCTGGTGAGTGAAGCCGGTGAAAGTCTTAGTGAGTGAAGTTAGGCGGATGGAAAACCCTAGTGAGTGAAGCTGGGTGAAAGTCCCAGTGAGTGAAGCCGGGCAAGGGAAAATCCGGATGGATCAAGGATGATCGGACATCCGGTGTTGGAAGTCAAGTAGGTCAAAGGATTGATTGGATACTTGGCATGAAAGAAAAGTCCAAGTAGGTCAAAGGAATGACCGGATACTTGGCACGAGAGAAAAGTCCAAGTGGGTCAAAGGTTGACCGGACACTTGAAGGGAGTCCTAGCAGGTCAAGGAGTGACTAGATGCTAGGCATGACATACCAACAGGTCAAGGTTGACGGATATTGGTTTGGGAGGTTTGGGACTTGGT